>NC_141877.1:50565000-51805000 GCF_056163025.1 Triticum urartu | reverse complement strand
TGTGTTCTACTCATGCATATAACATCTATGCATAGACCTGGCTCGGATGCCACTATTGGGGAACGCAGTAATTTCAAAAAAGTTCCTACGCACATGCAAGATCTATCATGGTAATGCATAGCAATGAGAGGGGAAGAGTGTTGTCCACGTACCCTCGTAGATCGTAAGCGGAAGCGTTATGACAACGCGGTTGATGTAGTCGTACGTCTTCACGATCCGACCGATCCTAGTACCGAAAGTACAGCACCTCCGCGATCTGCACATGTTCAGCTCGGTGACGTCCCACGAACTCTCGATCTAGCTGTGTGTCAAGGGAGAGCTTCGTCAGCACGACGGTGTGATGACGGTGACGATGATGCTATCGGAACAGGGCTTCGCCTAAGCACCGCTACGATATGGCCGAGGTGGATTATGGTGGAGGGGGCACCGCACACGGCTAAGGGATCAATGATCAACTTGTGTGTCTATGGGGTGCCCCCTGGCCACGTATATAAAGGATGGAGGGAGGAGGAGGCCGGCCCTCATAAGGCGCGCCCAAAGTGTGGAGTCCTACTAGGACTTCCTAGTCCTAGTAGGATTCCACCTCCCACATGGAATAGGAAAAAGGGAAGGGAGAAGGAGAAGGAAGGAAGGGGGCGCCCTTTTCCCTAGTCCAATTCGGACCAATCCATGGGGAAAGGGTGCGGCCACCCTTGAGGCCTTTCTCTCCTTTCCCGTATGGCCCATTAAGGCCCAATACAAAATCTCGTAACTCTTGATACTTCGAAAAATACCTGAATCACTCGGAACCTTTCCGATGTCCGAATATAGCCTTCCAATATATTGATATTTATGTCTTGACCATTTCGAGACTCCTCGTCATGTCCCCGATCTCATCCGGGACTCCAAACAAACTTCGGTCATCAAATCACATAACTCATAATACAAATCGTCACAGAATGTTAAGCGTGCAGAACCTATGGGTTCGAGAACTATGTAGACATGGCCGAGACTCATCTCCGGTGAATAACCAATAGCGGAACCTGGATGCTCATATTGGTTCCTACATATTCTACCGAGATCTTTATCGGTCAAACCGCATAGCAACATACGTTGTTCCCTTTGTCATTGGTATGTTGCTTGCCCGAGATTCGATCGTCGGTATCTCAATACCCAATTCAATCTTGTTACCAACAAGTCCCTTTACCCGTTTCGTAATGCATCATCCTGCAACTAACTCATTAGTCACATTGCTTGCAAGGCTTATAGTGATGTGCATTACCGAGAGGGCCCAGAGATACCTCTCCGATAGACGGAGTGACAAATCATAATCTCGATCTATGCCAACTCAACAAACACCATTGGAGACACCTGTAGAGCATCTTTATAATCACCCAGTTACGTTGTGATGTTTGATAGCACACAAGGTGTTCCTCTAGTATTCGGGAGTTGCATAATCTCATAGTCAGAGGAACATGTATAAGTCATGAAGAAAGCAGTAGCAATAAAACTGAACGATCATTATGCTAAGCTAATGGATGGGCCTTGTCCATCACATCATTCTCTAATTATGTGATCCCGTTCATCAAATGAAAACACACGTCCATGGCTAGGAAACTTAACCATCTTTGATTAACGAGCTAGTCAAGTAGAGGCATACTAGGGACACTCTGTTTGTCTATGTATTCACACATGTACTAAGTTTCCTGTTAATACAGTTCTAGCATGAATAATAAACATTTATCATGATATAAGGAAATATAAATAAAAACTTTATTATTGCCTCTAGGGCATATTTCCTTCAGTATTTACAAGAAAGTGAGTGGGAGCTCTGTAGCATCTCTGATATTATATGTGGATGACATATTGTTGATCGGAAATGATACTGAATTTCTGAATAGCATAAAAGGATACTTGAATAAGAATTTTTCAATGAAAGACCTCGGTGAAGCTTCTTATATATTGGGCATCAAGATCTATAGAGATAGATCAAGACGCTTAATTGGACTTTCACAAAGCACATACCTTAATAAAGTTTTGAAGAAGTTCAAAATGGATCAAGCAAAGAAAGGGTTCTTGCATGTGTTACAAGGTGTGAAGATTGAGTCAGACTCAATGCCCAACCACTGCAGAAGAAAGAGAGAAAATGAAAGTCATTCCCTATGCTTCGATCATAGGTTCTATCATGTATGCAATGCTATGTACCAGACCTGATGTGTGCATTGCTATTAGTTTAGCAGGGAGGTACCATAGTAATCCAGGAGTGGATCACTAGACAGCGGTCAAGAACATCCTGAAATACCTGAAAAGGACTAAGGATATGTATCTCATTTATGGAGGTGACAAAGAGCTCGTCGTAAACGATTACGTCGATGCAAGCTTTGACACTGATTCGGATGACTCTAACTCACAAACCGGATACGTATTTTTATTGAATGGTGGAGCTGCCAGTTGGTGCAGTTCTAAGCAAAGCGTCGTGGCGGGATCTGCGTGTGAAGCGGAATACATAGTTGCGTCGGAAGCAGCAAATGAAGGAGTCTGGATGAAGGAGTTCATATCCGATCTAGGTGTCATACCTAGTGCATCGGGTCCAATGAAAATCTTTTGTGACAATACTGGTGCAATTGCCTTGGCAAAGGAATCCAGATTTCACAAGAGAACCAAGCACATCAAGAGATGCTTCAACTCCATCCGCGATCAAGTCAAGGAGGGAGACATAGAGATTTGCAAGATACATACGGATCTGAATGTTGCAGACCCGTTGACTAAGCCTCTCTCACGAGCAAAACATGATCAGCACCAAGACTCCATGGGTGTTAGAATCATTACTGTGTAATCTAGATTATTGACTCTAGTGCAAGTGGGAGACTGAAGGAAATATGCCCTAGAGGCAATAATAAAGTTGTTATTTATATTTCCTTATATCATGATAAATGTTTATTATTCATGCTAGAATTGTATTAACCGGAAACTTAGTACATGTGTGAATACATAGACAAACAGAGTGTCACTAGTATGCCTCTACTTGACTAGCTCGTTAGTCAAAGATGGTTAAGTTTCCTAGCCATGGACAAAGAGTTGTCATTTGATGAAATGGGATCACATCATTAGAGAATGATGTGATTGACTTGATCCATCTGTTAACTTAGCATGATGATCGTTTAGTTTACTGCTATTGCTTTCTCCATAACTTATACATGTTCCTATGACTATGAGATTATGCATCTACCGAATACCAGAGGAACACTTAGTGTGCTATCAAATGTCACAATGTAACTAGGTGACTATAAAGATGCTCTACAGGTGTCTCCGATGGTGTTTGTTGAGTTGGCATAGATCAAGATTAGGATTTGTCACTCCGTGTATCGGAGAGGTATCTCTGGGCCCTCTCGGTAATGCACATCACTATAAGCCTTGCAAGCAATGTGGCTAATGAGTTAGTTACGGGATGTTGCATTACGAAACGAGTAAAGAGACTTGCCGGTAATGAGATTGAACTAGGTATTGAGATACCGACGATCGAATCTCGGGCAAGTAACATACCGATGACAAAGGGAACAACGTATGTTGTTATGCGGTTTGACCAATAAAGATCTTCGTAGAATATGTAGGAACCAATATGAGCATCCAGGTTCCGCTATTGGTTATTGACTAGAGATGAGTCTCGGTCATTTCTACATAGTTATCAAACCCGTAGGGTCCGCACGCATAACGTTCGGTGACGATCGGTATTATGAGTTTATGTGTTTTGAAGTACCGAAGGTTGTTCGGAGTCCCGTATGTGATCACGGACATGATGAGGAGTCTCTAAATGGTCGATACATAAATATTGATATATTGGACTGCTATATTCGGACACCGGAAGTGTTCCGGGTGATTTCGGAGAAAACCGGAGTGTCGGAGGGTTACCGGACCCCCTCCCCCCCCCCCCCCCCCGAGGAACTAGTGGACCTAGATGGGCCTTAGTGGAGGTAGAGGGAGAGGGGATGCAAGGGCAGGCCGTGCGCCCCCTCCCCCTTGGGTCCAAATTGGACTAGGAGGGGGGTGGCGCCCCCTCCTTTCCTTCCTCTCTCCCACTCCTTCCTTCCCCCTCCTAGTAGCACTAGGAAAGGAGGAATCCTACTCCTACAAGGAGGAGGATTCCTCTCCTCCTTGGCGCGCCCTAGGGCCGGCCGGCCTCCCCCCTTGCTCCTTTATATACAGGGGCAGGGGGCACCCTAGAACACAAAAGTTGACATTGTTTAGCCATGTGCAGTGCTGCTACCTCTTGAGCACTGCGTTGGTTTTCCCTTAAAGAGGAAAGGGTGATGCAGCAAATTAGCGTAAGTATTTCCCTTAGTTTTTTAGAACCAAGGTATCAATCCAGTAGGAGACTACACACAAGTCACCTCGCACCTACACAAACAAATAAGAACCTCACAACCAACGCGATAAAGGGGTTGTCAATCCCTTCACGGTCACTAACGAGAGTGAGATCTGACAGAGATAATAAGATAAATATTTTTGGTATTTTTATTATATATATTGGAAAATAAAGATTGCAAAATAAAATAGATTGGAAACTTTTATATGATGGAAAATAGACCCGGGGGCCATAGGTTTCACTAGTGGCTTCTCTCAAGATAGCATAAGTATTACGGTGGGTAAACAAATTACTGTTGAGCAATTGATAGAAAAGTGCATAATTATAAGAATATCTAGGCATGATCATATATATAGGCATCACGTCCGCGACAAGTAGACCGAAACGATTCTGCATCTACTACTATTACTCCACACGTCGACCGCTATCCAGCATGCATCTAGAGTATTAAGTTCATAAGAACAGAGTAACGCATTAGGCAAGATGACATGATGTAGAGGGACAAACTCAAGAAATATGATATAAACCCCATCTTTTTATCCTCGATGGCAACAATACAATACGTGCCTTGCTGCCCCTACTGTCACTGGGAAAGGACACCGCAAGATTGAACCCAAAGCTAAGCACTTCTCCCATTGCAAGAAAGATCAATCTAGTAGGCCAAACCAAACTAATAATTCGAAGAGACTTGTAAAGATAACAAATCATGCATAAAAGATTTCAGAGAAGAATCAAATATTGTTCCTAGATAATCTTGATCATAAACCCACAATTCATCGGATCTCGACAAACACACCGCAAAAAGAATTACATCGAATAGATCTCCAAGAAGATCGAGGAGAACTTTGTATTGAGATCCAAAGAGGGAGAAGAAGCCATCTAGCTAGTAACTATGGACCCGAAGGTCTGAAGTAAACTACTCGCACATCATCGGAGAGGCTATGGTATTGATGTAGAAGCCCTCCGTGATTGATTCCCCCTCCGGCGGAGCTCCGGAAAAGGCCCCAAGATGGGATCTCTTGGGTATAGAAGGTTGCAGCGGTGGAAATAGGGTTTCGTGGTGCTCCTGGATGTTTTCGGGGTATATATATATAGGAGGAAGAAGTAGGTCGGTGAAGCTGCGAGGGGCCCACGAGGGTGGGGGCGCGCCCAGGGGCAGGCATGCCTCCCTGCCTCGTGGCCTCCTCGCTCCTGTCTTGACATCTACTCCAAGTCCCCTGGATCACGTTTGTTCCAAAAATAACTCTCCCGAAGGTTTCATTCCGTTTGGATTCCGCTTGATATTCCTTTTCTGCGAAACACCGAAATAGGCAAAAAAACAGCAATTTGCATTGGGCCTTATGTTAGTAGGTTAGTCCCAAAAATAATATAGAAGTGTATAATAAAACCCATTAAACATCCAAAACAGATAATATAATAGCATGGAACAATAAAAAATTATAGATACGTTGCAGACGTATCAAGCATCCCCAAGCTTAATTTCCTGCTCGTCCTCGAGTAGGTAAATGATAAAAACATAATTTTTGATGTGGAATGCTACCTAGCATAATTCTCAATGTAATTTTCTTTATTGTGGCATGAATATTCAGATCCGAGAGATTCAAGACAAAAGTTTAATATTGACATAAAATAATAATACTTGAAGCATACTAACTAAGCAATCATGTCTTCTCAAAATAACATGGCCAAAGAAAGTTCATCCCTACAAAATCATATAGTTTGGTCATGCTCCATTTTCGTCACACAAGAATGCTCTCATCATGCACAACCCCGATGACAATCCAAGCAATTATTTCATACTTTAGTAATCTCAAACTTTTTTCAACTTTCACGCAATATATGAGCGTGAGCCATGGATATAGCACTATGGGTGGAATAGAATATAATGATGGGGGTTATGTGGAGAAGACAAAAAAGGAGAAAGTCTCACATCGACGCGGCTAATCAACGGGCTAGGGAGATGCCCATCGATTGATGTCAATGCAAGGAGTAGGAATTGCCATGCAACGGATGCACTAGAGCTATAAATGTATGAAAGCTCAACAAAAGAAACTAAGTGAGTGTGCATCCAACTTGCTTGCTCACGAAGACCTAGGGCATTTGAGGAAGCCCATTGTTGGAATATACAAGCCAAGTTCTATAATGAAAAATTCCCACTAGTATATGAAAGTGACAAAACAAGAGACTCTTTATCATAAAGATCATGGTGCTACTTTGAAGCACAAATGTGGAAAAAAGGATAGTAGCATTGTCCCTTTTTATTTCTCTTTTTTTGGGCCTCCCTTTTTTTGGCCTTCCCCTTTTTTTATTTGGGACAATGTTCTATTAATGATGATCATCACACTTCTACTTATTTACAACTCGATACTAGAACAAAATATGACTCTATATGAATGCCTCCGATGGTGTACCAGGAAGGGAAATGAATCAAGAGTGACATGTATGATAAATTATGCATGGTGGCTTTTCCACAAAATACGATGTCAACTACAGGATCATGCAAGGCAATATGACAATGATGAAGCGTGTCATAAATGAAACGGTGGAAAGTTGCATGGCAATATATCTCGGAATGGCTATGGAAATGCCATAATAGGTAGGTATGGTGGCTGTTTTGAGGAAGATATAAGGAGGTTTATGTGTGATAGAGCGTATCATATCACGGGGTTTGGATGCACTGGTGAAGTTTGCACCAACTCTCAAGGTGAGAAAGGGCAATGCACGGTCCCGAAGAGGCTAGCAATGATGGAAAGGTGAGAGTGCGTATAATCCATGGACTCAACATTAGTCATAAAGAACTCACATACTTATTGCAAAAATCTACAACTCATCAAAAACCAAGCATTACGCGCATGCTCCTAGGGGGATAGATTGGTAGGAAAATACCATCGCTCGTCCCCGACCGCCACTCATAAGGAAGACAATCAAAGAACACATCATGTTTCAAATTTGTTACACAACGGTTACCATACGTGCATGCTACGGGACTTGCAATCTTCAACACAAGTATTTCTCAAATTCACAACTATTCAACTAGCATAACTCTAATATCACCATCTTTATATCTCAAAACAATTATCAAGTATAAAACTTCTCATAGTATTCAATGCACCTTTTTATGAAAGTTTTTATTATACCAATCTTGGATGCCTATCATATTAGGACCAATTTTATAACCAAAGCAAATTACCATGCTGTTATAAAGGAATCTCAAAATAATATAAGTGAAGCATGAGAGATCAATAATTTCTATAAAATAAAACCACCACCATGCTCTAAAAGATATAAGTGAAGCACTAGAGCAAAATTATCTAGCTCAAAAGATATAAGTGAAGCACATAGAGCATTCTAATAAATTCCGATTCATGTGTGTCTCTCCCAAAAGGTGTGTATAGCAAGGATGATTGTGGTAAACTAAAAAGCACAGACTAAAATCATACAAGACGCTCCAAGCAAAACACATATCATGTGGTGAATAAAAATATAGCCTCAATTAAAGTTACCGATGGACGAAGACGAAAGAGGGGATGCCTTCCGGGGCATCCCCAAGCTTAGGCCTTTGGTTGTCCCTGAATTTTACCTTGGTGTTCCTTGGGAATCCCTAAGCTTAGGCTCTTGCCACTCCTTATTCCATAATCCATCAAATCTTTACCCAAAACTCGAAAACTTCACAACACAAAACTCAACAGAAAATCTCATAAGCTCCGTTAGTATAAGAAAACAAACCACCACTTAAGGTACTATAATGAACTAATTATTTATTTATATTGGTGTTAAACCTACTGTATTACAATTTTTCTATGGTTCATACCCTCCGATGCTAGCCATAGATTCATCAAAATAAGCAAACAACACACGAAAACAGAATCTGTCAAAAACAGAACAGTCTGTAGTAATCTGTAGGTTTCGAATACTTATGTAACCCCAAAAATTCTGAAATAAATTGGTGGACTTGAGTAATTTGTCTATTAATAATCTGCAAAAATAACCAACCTAATCTCACTCTCCAGTAGAAAATGGCAGCAAATCTCGTGAGCGCTAAAGTTTCTGTTTTTTACAGCAAGATCGCAAAAACTTCCCCCAAGTCTTCCCAAAGGTTCTACTTGGCACAAAAACTAATTAAAAGCATAAAACCACATGTAAAAAGAGGCTAGATGAATTATTTATTACTAAAAATAACCAAAAAGCAAGAAACAAAAATAAAATTGGGTTGCCTCCCAACAAGCGCTATTGTTTAACCCCCCTAGCTAGGCATAAAAGTAAGAATAGATCTAGGTATTATCATCTCTGGTATGCAATCCATAGGTGGCTCTCATAATAGATTGATAAGGTAATTTAATTTTATTTATAGGAAAGTGTTCCATGCCTTTCCTTAACGGAAATTGGAATCTAATATTCCCTTCTTTCATATCAATAAATGCACCAATCGTTCTAAGGAAAGGTCTACCAAGAATAATGGGACATGTAGGATTGCAATCAATGTCAAGAACAATTAAATCTACGGGCACATAATTCCTATTTGCAACAATAAGAACATCATTAATCCTTCCCATAGGTTTCTTAATAGTGGAATCCGCAAGATGCAAATTTAAAGAACAAACATCAAATTCACGGAAACCTAACACATCACACAAAGTTTTTGGAATCGTGGAAATGCTAGCACCCAAATCACATAAAGCATAGCATTCATGATCTTTAACCTTAATTTTAATAGTAGGTTCGCACTCATCATGAAGTTTTCTAGGGATAGAAACTTCTAATTGAAGCTTTTCTTCATAAGATTGCATTAAAGCATCAACGATATGTTTGGTAAAAGCTTTATTTTGACTATAAGCATGCGGAGAATTTAACACGGATTGTAACAAGGAAATACAATCTATCAAAGAGCAATTATCATAATTAAATTCCTTAAAATCCAAAATAGTGGGTTCATTGCTATGTAAAGTTTTGACCTCTTCAATCCCATTTTTATTAATTTTTGCATCAAGATCTAAAAACTTCGAATCATTGGGACGCCTTTTAACTAAAGTTGACTCATATCCAGTCCCATCATTATCAAGATTCATATTGCAAAACAAAGATTTAATAGGAGACACATCAATCACTTTTAGATCTTCATCCTTATTATCATCAAAACTAGAAGAGCACACTTTTATAAAGCAATCCTTTTTTACACGCACCCTAGTGGTTCTTTCTTTGCACTCATCAATTGAAATTCTCATGGCTTTGAGAGACTCATTGATATCATGCTTAGGTGGAATAGATCTAAGTTTCAAAGAATCAACATCAAGAGAAATTCTATCCACGTTCCTATCCAACTCATAAATCTTAGACAATTTTTCTTCAATCAAAGCATTGAAACTCTTTTACGAACTAATAAATTCTTTAATACTAGATTAAAAATAAGAGCGAATCTTATTATAATTTCCATAAGAATTGTTGTAGGAATTACCATAATTATTAGAGGAATTACTAGGATACGGCCTAGGATTAAAGTTTCCTCTATACGCGTTGTTACCAAAATCGTTCCTACCAACAAAATTCACATTCATAGATTCATTATTATTCTCAATCAAAGTATACAAAGGCATATCATTAGGATCAGAAGAAACACTCTTATTAGCAAACAATTTCATAAGTTCATCCATCTTTCCACTCAAAACATTAATTTCTTCTATAGCATGAACCTTTTTACTTATAGATCTTTCGGTGTGCCATTGAAAATAATTAACCATAATATTATCTAGGAGTTTGGTAGCTTCTCCTAAAGTGATTTCCATAAAAGTGCCTCCCACGGTCGAATCTAAAAAATTTCTAGAAGCAAAATTCAATCCAGCATAAAAAAATTGTATGATCATCCATAAATTCAAACCATGAGTAGGGAAATTGCGAATCATTAATTTCATCCTCTCCCAAGATTGTGCAACATGCTCATGATCTAGTTGCTTAAAGTTCATAATATCGTTTCTAAGAGAGATGATCTTAGCAGGAGGAAAATACTTAGAGATAAAAGCATCTTTGCACTTATTCCAAGAATCAATACTATTTTTAAGCAAAGAAGAAAACCAAGTTTTAGCACGATCTCTAAGTGAAAACGGGAATAGCTTTAATTTAACAATATCATTATCCACATCTTTATTCTTTTGCATATCACACAAATCAACAAAGTTGTTTAGATGGGTAGCAGCATCTTCACTAGGAAGGCCAGAAAACGGATCTTTCATGACAAGATTCAGCAAAGCAGTATTAATTGCACAAGATTCAGCATCGGTAAGGGGAGCAATCAGAGTGCTAATAAAATTATTATTGTTGGTATTGGAAAAATCACACAATTTAGTATTACCTTGAGCCATCGTGACAAACAATCCAACACACAAGCACACAAGAAGCGAGCGAAAAAGAGGCGAACGGAAAAACGAGGGCGAATAAAATGGCAAGGGTGAAGTGGGGGAGAGGAAAACAAGAGGCAAATGGCAAATAATGTAGTGTGAGGGATAAGAGTTTGTGTTGGGTACTTGGTATGTCTTGACTTGTGCGTAGATCTCCCCGGCAACGGCGCCAGAAATCCTTCTTGCTACCTCTTGAGCACTGCGTTGGTTTTCCCTTGAAGAGGAAAGGGTGATGCAGCAAAGTAGCGTAAGTATTTCCCTCAATTTTTGAGAACCAAGGTATCAATCCAGTAGGAGACTACACGCAAGTCACCTCGCACCTACACAAACAAATAAGAACCTCGCAACCAACGCGATAAAGGGGTTGCCAATCCCTTCACGGTCACTTACGAGAGTGAGATCTGACAGAGATAATAAGATAAATATTTTTGGTATTTTTATTATATAGATTGGAAAATAAAGGTTGCAAAATAAAATAGATTGGAAACTTATATGATGGAAAATAGACCCAGGGGCCATAGGTTTCACTAGTGGCTTCTCTCAAGATAGCATAAGTATTACGGTGGGTAAACAAATTACTGTCGAGCAATTGATAGAAAAGTGCATAATTATGAGAGTATCTAGGCATGATCATGTATATAGGCATCACGTCCGCGATAAGTAGACCGAAACGATTCTGCATCTACTACTATTACTCCACACATCGACCGCTATCCAGCATGCATCTAGAGTATTAAGTTCATAAGAACAGAGTAACGCATTAGGCAAGATGACATGATGTAGAGGGACAAACTCAAGCAATATAATATAAACCCCATATTTTTATCCTCGATGGCAACAATACAATACGTGCCTTGCTGCCCCTGCTGTCACTGGGAAAGGACACCGCAAGATTGAACCCAAAGCTAAGCACTTCTCCCATTGCAAGAAAGATCAATCTAGTAGGCCAAACCAAACTGATAATTCGAAGAGACTTGCAAAGATTACAAATCATACATAAAAGATTTCAGAGAAGAATCAAATATTGTTCGTAGATAAACTTGGTCATAAACCCACAATTCATCGGATCTCGACAAACACACCGCAAAAAGAATTACATCAAATAGATCTCCAAGAAGATCGAGGAGAACTTTGTATTGAGATCCAAAGAGAGATAAGAAGCCATCTAGCTAATAACTATGGACCCGAAGATCTGAAGTAAACTACTCACACATCATCGAAGAGGCTATGGTGTTGATGTAGAAGCCCTCTGTGATTGATTCCCCCTCCGACGAAGCTCCGTAAAAGGCCCCAAGATGGGATCTCTTGGGTACAGAAGGTTGCGGCGGTGGAAATAGGGTTTCGTGGTGCTCCTGGATGTTTTCGGGGTATATGGATATATATAGGAGGAAGAAGTAGGTCGGTGGAGCTGCGAGGGGCCCACGAGGATGGGGGCGTGCCCAGGAGGAGAGGCGCACCTCCCTGCCTCGTGGCCTCCTCGCTCCTTTCTTGACATCTACTCCAAGTCCTCTGTATCACGTTTGTTCCAAAAATAACCCTCTCGAAGGTTTCATTCTGTCTGGATTCCGTTTGATATTCTTTTTCTGCGAAACACTGAAATAGGCAAAAAAAATATAGCAATTTGCACTGGGCCTTGGGTTAGTAGGTTAGTCCGAAAAATAATATAAAAGTGTATAATAAAGCCCATTAAACATCCAAAACAGATAATATAATAACTTGGAACAATCAAAAATTATAGATACGTTGGAGACGTATCAGGTGCCCCCCTCCACCATAATCCACATCGGTTATATTGTTGCAGTGCTTAGGCGAAGCCCTATTCCGGTAGCTTCATCATCACTGTCATCACGCCGTCGTGCTGATGAAACTCTCCCTCAACACTCAGCTGGATCTAAAGTTCATGGGACGTCACCGAGCTGAACGTGTGCAGATCGTGGAGGTGTCGTACCTTCGGTGATAGGATCGGTCGGATCGTCAAGAAGTTCGACTACATCAACCGCGTTGTCATAACGCTTCCGCTTACGGTCTACGAGGGTACGTGGACAACACTCTTCCCCTCTCGTTGCTATGCATCACCATGATAGATCTTGCGTGTGCGTAGAATTTTTTTGAAATTACTGTGTTCCCCAACAGCGCATTCATGCCAATCAAGCCGCTCTAGGGCGGATGTGACTCCACACCACATTGATGTCGGTCAGTGCAACGTGACTGGACGAGTGGGTGACATTGTTTCAATGTCAACAAGGGGACCAAGAAGTCAACTCCAGTAGATGCGTCGTGTTGAAGCCGGTTGCCCGTCCGTTCACCTGGCCGCGACTGTTTAAGCACGGCTACGGCGCCATCCACACCACACCTCGAATCCTTTCCTCTCCGCTCACCACCAATTTGCCCCTCTCTTGTCCGCTCACCATCGATTTGCTCCTCTCTGTTTTCACTCACCGCCATCAATGATGCCAAAGTCATGGTTCTTCACGACGGGAGGTGACGACTCCGGATCTCCTTCCGGATTCGAATCTTGGTGATGCCGCCATCGCTCTCCTGGGCCATCATCCTCCCTGGTTTCCGCTCATCCGGGAAGGAGGAGATCATCCTCTCCTCCAATGACGAGGAGGAGCAGGAGCAAGATCCACAACCACCTCCTCGCGGAGGCGGTGACGACGAACGAGGAGTACTAGGTGCACCTGGTGATCATGCTTCAACGGTCTCTCAAGTACCACGGTCCGGTACCCCTCCCCCCTGCGCATGCAACCATTGTGTCCAAGTTGGACGCTGCATGAAGGAGGAGCTAACATCATTGCATATTCGATATGCCTGCATCGACGAGCTACGTTGCCGCTTTGCCGCGTCTGGAGTGGCAAGGCCATGAAGGAGGTGCCCCTGGATATCCCGAAGGGCGCACGGGCGCTTCCTCCACTACCTCAACCGTGATGACTATGTCTCCTCGTCGCGGAGCATCGTTACCATAGAGGAGAGGTCGGATAGAGAGACAATGCGGAGGGAGCGATGTAAATCCGACGCTACGCTACCTCGACCTCACGGAGGCCTCGGTCCGTGATCGGTCGGTGACCATCGTAGAGACGTCCCCGCGATGACTGTGCCACCTCGATGGGGAGCTGACCAAGATCGGCGAGGAGTGATTGCTCAATGACACCTCCTCCGCCGCTAGCAAGGGAAAGGGCAGGGCTACCCAGTCAGGGTTGACGTTGGCGGAGATAGCCTTTCACACGATGCATGAGAAAGTGAGTAGCTCCTTTGTGAGTGTCAAGCGGCCGCCGGACATGGCTGTCGCGCCCACGTGCCAACCGGCGAAGCTATATATAACTCTGGGGATTGTGGCCTCCAACCTTGTACCAAATTGTGAAGAAGAAAAAATAAGGGGGAGTGCTTAGATCAGATGAGATCTTCTTTAGCATCCCAGGCCTTAGCCCCCCCCCCCCCCCCCCGCCCCCATCCCTAGCAGCAGTTTCTACGTAGCTCTGCCGCTGCTCGTGCCCTTCCGTTGCTGGAAGGACCACTTCAACGATGATGACTATGACGAAGGTGCCGACGGCTAGCCATTCATGCATACAAGGTCATTGTCCGGTAAAATTAGTTTATATTTTTAGGTTTTAGTTGAACGTACTAAACATGATTGGGTTTTCGTAAAACATATCAAATTGATGTTCATTTGCATGAATTCCATCGCGTTTGCATGGATTGTCTTCAATTATTTTATCACGGAAAGAGGTTTACAAGCATCATATGATCGGTATCGGTATCATGATCAGCGGATGTGTCCGTGGACAGACAGTAGTATGTCCGATTTGGGAGGCTAACAAATTGGAAAAACCGAGTTCTCCGAAAACCGAGAAGCGGGAGAAATCACGGACACCTGCCACCGCCGAGTGACTCGATCCAGCGCGCCCCTGTCCCTTCCCCCACCACAGCACCTCGTCCAACCCTAGCCGCCACGGGCAGGAGACGGCGCAGAGCACCTCGTCCGACGGCGGCCGCCCTCCCCGCCGCCGCGAACCGTCAACCTCGTCCGTGAATCGACCGCCGCAGCACGCAGGCGGCGTCGATTCTCTGTCTCCCCCGACCACCTCTTCAGCCGCCGCCGCCCCTAATCAGCAGGCGGAGATGAAGCCAGTGGTGGGTATCGTGGTGTCGAACAAGATGCAGAAGTCGGTGGTGGTGGCGGTCGACCGCCTCTTCCACAACAAGGTGTACAACCGCTACGTCAAGCGCACCTCCAAGTTCATGGCGCACGACGAGGCCGAGGGCTGCAACATCGGCGACAGGGTATGTCAGTAACCCCTAACCTTTCTAGCCTGTCTGCAACATCGGCCTTTGGATCCAACCTCTTAGAATTTATCCTAGATCTTAATGGTGATAATTTTAATGGTTGCTTATGCAAACTATGTTTACATGTTTCTCTCTGAGAAATTTGGAGGTCCATACAAGGAATGTAGCAGATTTATTACTAGCACATTTACTAGATTTTTACTCCAGTAGATAGATATCCATTTCTGACGAAAAACAGCAAGCGCTGATTTCATTCATTACATTTTATTAAGAGAAAAGCCAGACGGCTGAGTTACAGTAAGGTTGCCATAATATTTACAAAGTGACAAAGACCCAGGCTAAGTGCTAATCAGGCGGTAACCACATTGCCCTTTACTAGGCTGGCCTTGCTCCAGGCGGCTATTTCTTGCTGGATAGCATCTAGAACGGCAGCAGCAGGGCTGCTCTGGTGCCCGAAGATTTTAGTGCTCCTTTCCTTCCATAGCTGCCACCAGGTGCATATTGTGAGGCAGTTAGTCATTATTCTTGTTACCATAGGGGCTTTGTCTGACCACACAAACCCACCAGTCTTCCAAGCTTGGATTGTCGGCTTCCGGCTCAGCGATGTTCCAGCGAAAACGACGTCAAATGAGAAACCAAGACTCCTTACTGAATGGGCATTGGGCGAAGAGGTGCAGTGCCGTTTCCGGGTGCAGATTGCATAGCTCTGGCACACTCATTGGTACCAGGGGATGCCCATCAAGGAATTACTGCCAAACCTCTTCAGTCACAGGCTCACAGCTCTGGCTTTAAGCTAATGCTGTGGCAGGCCGTTCTGAATAACAAATGGATTATGGATCAAGAGATCTTTGCAAGTGCTGAGGGAATACCTGCAGCTTTGGAGCATAACACAAGACTTGCAGCTTGATCCTATATCGGCTGATGACATTAAATGGAAGTGGACCACTGATGCGCAGTATTCTGCAACCTCTGCATACAAGATGCTCTTTCCAGGACTGATTCGGTCTAACTACAGGGAGCTAATTTGGGCGTCCAGAACACCTCTGAAATGCCAATTCCATGCTTGGCTCGCCATCTAGGGGAGATGCAACACCGCAGACATCTACATGGTCTTTAATATGTCATAATGGCACTTCTGTTTTATATTGCTATACGTCAGCCTATAATATTATCAGCTGAAGCAGAGCAGTTTATTTCTTGGCACATTCTCTTCTGTAAACTTTAAATAAGATAGATCTGCTGGACTTTCTTAGGCATGTAAGATCAAAGTTTCATTAAGCTAGCTAGGTTATCGGCGAAACTTATTATTTTGTGATCTTTAGATTAAACACTAAACAATATTGCCTCTTGAACACTTGAGTGATGATGGTTGTTGTTACAATAATGGAGTTTTTTTCTCCTTCCATCCTTCATAATATTCTGAGTTACCATGGTTCCATTTGAAAAGAATGCTTGGACCTGGTGTTGTGTGCATATCACGTCAGTTAAGGCGGTGACTCTGCAATTTGCTCATAATATGTCTTCTGCTGAACAAATTTTGCTTTCAGCGCCGAAAGATCCACATTACTGAGGACTTTACGAGCGGTTTGGTTTTACAAAGAAGCTTGTATGATTGTGATTAAAAGGTCGAATAGGTTAACGAGTTCGTGTCGTTTTGTCCTGTAGGGTATTCTTTTTATCTGCTTACAGGAGGCTAGTGTTCTTTTTGCTCTATGATTCATTCACGCAAGGTGTAACAACATAAACTAGAACAGTTTTCTTCTTCTTATAATTCCTGCATCAATATCTCTCCAGGTTAGGCTGGATCCTTCTAGGCCATTGAGCAAAAACAAGCATTGGATTGTTGCCGGGGTTCTTCGAAGAGCTAAGATGTATGTTCCACCGCCACCTGCACCAAAAGCTTCTGCTGCTACAACTCAACAAAGTAGCAGCAAGTCATCTGTTTGATGATCCTCAGAGGCAAACACATACATGTCTTTCAGAATGTCTCTTCTTTACTGACTGACGGCATGTCCAGAGAACCATCTCATTGAATAAACAACGGCTGCTATGAAATGTTCTTTTTTGTGATGGTCATCATGTTCAATTTATTTGTTTGCGGTCCGAAACTTGGTGATCCAGAATTTATGTTGGACCCTATACCTTCGAGTTTGCCGCAGCAAAATTCATAGTAGGTACGTAGAACTTAAGCATTTCTTCATAATAGTTCTCCATACATGGTGGAGGCCGTGGTGGTGTTCATGGCAGAGCTGAGACCCTGGCATGGGAGAGAGCTGCCGGCCATTGGATGTCACCGGTAGCTAGTATGCTCATTGTGGCTCACTGTTGCCGTCCACCGGTGAAATTAAATTCCTGGCAGGAGAATTGCAAGTTTGCTCACGTTTGTTGAATGTACCCACGCTTGAATATATGCTGTTAATGTGGACCATTCTTGTAAAACATTTGTTCTTCACATGGTATCTTTTTTTCTTGTGGGTCAGTAGGCTATTTATTTAAGCATATATATAAGTTGTATGATTTTCCAGCTTTAATGTGTCTTGATTTTCCAGCTGAAACAATTAGATGCTTCAGTTAGTCGATCATCTTGTAAGACTAGTGGATTTATCTGCTTTTTAACTATTTTGGACCGAAATGTCACCAAGGTTTTGTGATGTAGTTGGTTACACGTCGGTCTAAGGCACTGAAGGTCTCCGGTTGGAACCTGGGCGAAGCCAATTTATGTTTTCACATCTCCCTTTTTTGTCACACTTCTCATTGTGAGAAAAAGAATGGAAGAATAGTTATTGTTGGCCTCCAAATTAGTAGCACTCTAACAAGCAAAGTTTTTTTAACAAGAAACTTTTATTCATTTAGGAGCATTTTACAGAGAGGAGCGTGAAAGGCATCACGCTTGATACAGAAGTAGACTGAATTCTCAGTGCTAAACGAGCTTGATGATGAGCTTTGACATTTGTACTCCTGTTAATATGAGAGATGTTACTATGGCGGAAAGAGGGAGAGGCCTGGATTGCCACCAGCTGCGACCTGTTCTCTCAATGGCTAGAATCTGCAAACACCGTTGGCGCCATAGCTGCAGAAGCCAACACAAAGCAATCTGTGTAGTGGTGTGGATCTTGAACCTGTAGAAGAAGTCCATAAATCTCTGCCTGAAGCGGTGAAGATGCCGGAGGTGAGATCGCCGAGATGTGCAGGTGCTTAAGATGCTCATTCCCTTGAAATTGAATGACTACACCTTATCCTGCATGACTTTTCCCTGAATCTTGCTGCTGCTTCCATGCTGCACCGCAGAAGATTGCATTCCCTGCAGTCAATTCAGAAGCTTGGAGCTGCAACACAGTTTTTGCTACCTGAATGTTGCTCAATTGCACTTTGTTATGCTGTTCAGTGGAGCTGGAGACCTCTAACTTTTTTTTGAAACAAGGCAAAAGATTTGCCATTTTCGTTGATTAAGGAAGAAGGTTTTAGACAAATAGCCGCAAAGCGGGGAACAAAGAACTACTCTCGCGGCATTACAACACTCAAGTGGGTGGCATCTGCCATAGAACAAAGATGGGCCTCCTCTTTGATCTTCGCGACGACCATCATCGTTGTAGCGGCAGTGTTGCGAAAGACCCTTGCGTTGCGCTCTTTTCAAATCTCCCAAGACCCTGGAGACCTCTAACTTTGTGCGTTGATAATGGCATTGGCTGCTGCAAAAACTTGTGTAGGTTTGCTTACTTTCCTGCAAAACAGAGTGTCGTTTCGAGCCGTCCACAAACACCACAAAAAGGTATAGAGAGTAGCAGGTTTTATTTGTGGGTGTTCAGATGTGAGCAAGGCATGAACCATATCAGGAATAGTGCTATGATGAGCAGCAAAAGATTCAGTTTAATGTACCAAGGAAAACAGAACCATTGCTGATTTAGAGAAAGGACATAAGAATAGCATATGCATTTCATCTTCTGTATTACCACATCTAGAGCAACATTCTTTAATATGTTTGGAGTACCTGCTTGCCCTCTTACTCGTTGGAAGCGCTTTCCTCAAGAGCCTCTAAGCGAATGTTTGAACTCTTGGTGCCAACTCTTTATCCTGCCATACTTGATTAAGAAGAGAAATGATCCATGGAGGAACAATTTTTGGGCGTTGCCTCGGCGAAAGTTGAAGGTTGTTGAAACAATGTTTATATGCACTTCTTGATGTACAATTGCCTGCAGGGGTTAGTTTCCAAACTAGGCTTATTGCCCGTGTTAATTTTTTCATATTTTTTGTGTGGAGGTGCTGCGGTGGCAAGGTGAGAATGACCGCACCAATGACGGTGAGGGTGTTCAAGAACATCAGGATGGGCAAGGATCACCACAATTTGGACAAACTATTTCAGAATAAATTTGTTCCGAACCATAAAATTGTTCTATCATTCTGGGGATGATATAATATCTGCTCCAGGTGCAAATGCACCAGTTTGAACAATAAATGAGAAGTAGTAAAGAACTAAAAAAATCTTTTTCCCAACAGTCATTTATGAGTATTTCACACATGTGTGAAATTTTCATAAAGGAAAAACTTATTTGAAGTTTATGAAAGAAGACATTTCAAAACCACTCCCTCCATTACAAAACATTTGAAGTTCTAGGGTTTCTTCTAAGTCAACTCATTTAGGTTCGACCAAATCTAAAGAAAAACTTCCAACAATCTACAACACCAAATTAGTTTCATTAGATTTTTAGCGCCTCATTTTGCATTTGGCACTTGGGACTAGAACTAAGTTATCCTAAGATAGGTTTGTCACCTTCAAGACCTGACACAAACAAGGCACAGGGGTGGGCACGCAAAGCAAATTACAGGAACCGCAAGCCACTGTTCGGTTCATCACACTGACAGTTACACACACATACATAGGTCTTGTTCCCGATCAACACGGGAAGGAATGCCAACTATGTTTCGGTTCACGGCAACAAACATCAGATCAGGTTCTCAACAAAGATGCAAACCATACATACCATAGCTAGGATGGGTACATAGGTAGATAACTGAACCATACAAATCGGACAGCGGTTTTCAAGTCTTTTGCTCAAGCAGATGGCCGGCGGCAGCGGTCACAGGAAGGTCCAGTTGACGAACATGAAGGCGAGGCAGTGCGGGGCGCCCGCCACGTCGTCGCCCACCACCTTCCACGCCACCGCCTGCTCGTACGACGCCTGCCGCCCCATGCTCGACTTGCACACCCCACCAGGGAGGTACGCGAAACCCTGAATGAAATGCAACATCTCATTCAGTCATGTACTCATGTAACAAACGGAGTGCTGCTCTACTCTAGTGAAGAGATGATACATAGTAGGAGGTGCATTGCTGCTGGTCAGTTGGCTAGTTGAAGTTACCTGCTGCATGACCTTGGAGAACTCGGCGCACAGGGCCTTGCGCCCCTCGTCGTCCAGGATCGCCTCCAGCGAGATGTCCTGCAGGTTCACCAGAGTCGTCTCCAGCATGTCCAGGGCCGCGTTGTTGCCGAAGGTGAACATAGGAGCAGGCTGGCCAAAGTTAACATTGTCAGGTTAGGTGGTGAGTTTCGGCACAGGAAAATCTTTTCATTCCTTTTTTGAAGTAGGCAGCACAGCTAAAACTGAGCAAAAAAATCACCTTCAGAGAGCAGCAGAGTATCGCGTCACTGTGGTTCCACAGAAGCTTCAGGGGAGAATCTGCTTCTTCAGTGTCCGACCAACGGATCTCTTCTCCAGTGTGAGCCCTGCAAGTTTCCACAACTACTTAAGAAACAGTGGGCAACAACAGAGGCTTACATGATTTTACAATAAGGCCACAAAGTGCCGAGCTTAGTAGTGGGTTTTAGTTTACCTGTAGCTCCTGCCAATCCAGCTAGCAAGTGTAAGCGCCTCAGGGGAGCCTGGAGGGTGCTTCAGTTGGATCTGCGAGCCTAGGCGGGAAGGAGCTATTGCCATGGCCACCCTCTGAACGGATGCCATCACAGCCCTCACGTACTGCCTTGCCATTGCTGCCACGCTTTCACGGAGGTGGTTCTCGAATGAGAACTGGAAGGCGATGGTCAGCACCGACCTCGTGCTGCATCCACCAGGAGAGTCACCAGAACCACGCAATGCTCCACCAGATCCAACCTCAAGGGCAGACGCCAGGTCGAGTGTGCGTGTGGCAGATGGGACATCCTACAGTTGAGTGTATAATCAACTAGTTAGCAGTGTGTCAACAAAAACAAGAGAAGCCTTCAGGAATATATCTGCATTGGTGAAATGTACTAACCGTCTTTGTGTCCAGTGGTATGACACGGAAGCCCGAGGGTAGCAGCGGTGCATCATCAGCAAAAGATTCATCAATAGGTGCAAAGACAAGCTGCGCGCAAGCGCCTGAAGCGTTCTCATCAACACCGCTGCAAAGCTGCAGTTTCAAAATAACATCACCCAGTCAGGACGCAGCAACTATATAGAACAAGCTAAAAAAACAGTCGGAAAAATACCATACCTGCAGAAGGTACATATCTCGCGCAAGAAGCACCTCATCATGGCTAAAACCATGTCCTTCCAGCCTAAGGACCTCAAGGAACTACATATAAAAAATAATTTAGCTTGATGCACTGATATTGGCAATCCATTATGACGAGATAACTGAGAAAGGGCTGAATTAACTCGTTACCTCTTCATGCTCCAACGTGTGCGCGAGTGGCAGTATAACCTGATTTCCCATGAATCCACCAGCTCTTAATCCTGGAACTGCGTATGGGCTGGCCCTCAAAGAGGCAGCAGAATAAGCATCAACACCAGGATCAGCCCATTCCGAGCGATGCTCCCTCAGAAATCGCACAAGTAAAGCAGGAGGGACATCCTACATTGTCCAAAAGTACACTTGGTTAACTATGATTAAGAGGCATAATTCTGGTCATGTGAAACAAACAGAAAGATTGCCTACTTAATTGAGGAACAAAACAACAAACTGAATGGAGTATGAGCAAATACCTGCACTAGCATTGATGCCTTCGCACACAAAATGCCACCTCCGATGGCAGAAAAGAGCGGTGAAGGGCTGATGTGGGATCCGACAAGCTTGTTTGGCGATGAATTTACTGTGATGGTAATATCCTCAGCACCATCACTCGTCAACAAAGACCAACCATCATCTGGAAATCCACTCACAGCATCGTTGAAGCCTCTGCAAAGTCAGTGTATCGAGTTTAGAGATGTATCGTTGTAGACATGCAGATGGCTTGAAGACCACATGGCCATTATAATGTTACTGACCTGCTGAGCCTTTGACTGAAGGTTCTGAGAACTGCAGGCTGGCGCCCAGCACCATAGGGGATTTCACCACTTGATTCATGCGCGATTTGCCTGATGTGTCGCAATGCCTGCACATAAAGAGCCATTAGCATGAAGAGAACCATTTGCCTGATATGTCACTGGTGCATGGGTAAAATAACAAATTCAGCTATACTACAGAAGGCCAACGAATGACAACAATCAAATGGAATGGCACACATACCGCAATAGTCATCTTCTGTGCAACGATCTTTGGAGATTCATAGAGCGGTCTAAGGACTTCAGGCACACTCCAAGCCTATAGAGTATAGATATATAGAATTTATAAGATGCATTTCTTGCAAGAGTATTCAAGTGTGACACTCACTGATATGAAAGCCATTGTTGTTACTTACATCCAAATCAACATGATCCACAATGTGGATCATGGAGCCACCTCCCTCGCATGGTCGAATCAGATAACCACTAGGGAGCACCTCGGCTCTGATAAAACCAGGAGTGTTAGGCCCAGATGGACCACCCGTGGACTGAGTCAATGACCTTTCACAGATCTGCAGAACAACAGCATCACATTATAAGCAACACTGTGGGGTACTTACTGCAACTGTGAAGAAATGGCAGTAAAAGCACCATTAGATACAGAATCAATACACTACAGTTGGAAGTCACAGTAATAATGTTCATCCAAACAGATTGAGCCCAATCAGAACATGACAAAGACCAACAACAATCAACAGCAACCAACAAGAGGCTTGTATACTTTTTGGTAAGATCATAACAAGCAATTAAAGATCAGTTTAATACCACAAGGCTGCCATCATCAAGTCCGCAGGTGTAGCGGAGTGTCCAGAAGTCGCGTGGTGCCGCCAAAGTCGTTGGTGCATAAGTCTAAGAAATTGAAATGGCAATGGTCATCAGCACAAACAGATTCACTAGAACAGCAACAAGCACACATAACTGCAACTCATTTCTGAGCAGATACACACCTGCATGTAGATTAGCTCGATAGTTCCACCATTACCCGTAGGGAAAACATGGAGGATATCAACGCAACGACAGTCGCGATACCAAGATGGACGATCCTTGAGGATCTCGGCAACCTAAAACGAAGCATGTTAGGAGCTGCCTTATGACTGCAGTAAGGTAAACATGGAGCAATGGCAATGAGCAACATCATACCTTTGTGGGCTCAAGGCTCACAAGACCGCAAGCTCGGGCTGCTACGCCAATACAATTGTGCGAAACAGCGATGATTCCAATGGAATCCGGACCAGGCTGTAACCAAGTTCCAGTTCAGAGCGGTTAGAACAAACTTGGTACAAAACCAGCACTTTGTGCACTACTATCATGTATACAATGAATGCATTACCTTCATTCCCATCATTTGCACCCATTCGACAGCAGTTCCGGTCGCCTTGGACAGGAACGCTGTCAAGGTCTCTTCACCGATTGCGAGAAGACTGCACACGACAAACGGCATCTCAGCAAACTTGCATCGACCAAACCCAATTTACCTAAGAAATGAGACTGGGCATTGCACTTACCCAGCTGGGTTGTTCGCATCCCTCTGCGGACGCGGGGCTGCTAGGGCTTGCTGCTGACCACTCGTCACCACAGACTCGCAGCTCGTGTCCGTGGTGGCCGCAGAAGCCTGCAGAATTGCAAAAAAATGTCACCACAGGTGAAACAGGAAAGGCAATAGCCACTGAATCCTCTGAATCAGCAACACGACATGAAACGATATCAAGTACATAAGCACACATTGCATCTAGAGAGAAGGGCAGTGTGAGCTCACCTTGTGGATCTTAGTCTTGAGACTCTTGACCGACGCGTTCTCGTAGACGAGACGAGACACCTGCTTCTGCAGCCGGTCATTCTCCTCCATCAGCAGCTTGTTCATCGCGGTGAGCTTCCGGTTCACCGTCTGCATGCGGGAGGACTCCTTGCGCTGCTTCTCCCGGCACCTGCATACACACCAATCACAAGAAAAGCCACACGCTTCAGCTCAGTGGCATGCGCACCTGGATAAAACTAGTGCTGAAAGGATAGCGGTGGCCTCTAACACAATGATATTCTTGTTATTAGGCAAAGGCAAGATCCTGCGATGTGCCCCCTTATGTCATAAAGTGCGCCTCATCAAATCAAACAGGAACAAGGCGCAAAAAGCCCTTTGCAAAAGAGACAAATGGTTAATACTACTACGCAAATGGAACAGATATGTGTGAATCATTGCCTAATTGACAGTGATGTGTGTGTGTGTGTGCCTGCATCTGTGAAAGTCCACACCAGATTTCAACATCTTTGTAATGGGTTGAAGATTCTTGGGTCATGTTTCCCCTTCATGGGTACAGTGTGGTACTAGCAAACTACTACTACTGCCAAGAAGTGATGTTCTTCTTCATGTTCTAACACAGATTTACCAAGCACAGAAAAAAGATGGTGCACTCATGTACACATCCACCAAAGATTCAACAAGAAAGGAAATAAAGTAACATAAGAAATGAGGTTAAATAAACTAGCACAGTAAACAAGAACACCAGCACACGAGACAGTAAGCAAGGATGCACAGGAAACAAGAAATGCCTGAGGGAATATCTGTTGGGGGAAACCCATTGCAGACCCAAAACAGCAGCCCAGATTTGGGAGTGACAGTGAGCCCAAATCTTCCCATATAAATCCAATGAAAGACATGTGAGGTTGTTTGACCACGAAATCCACAAATGGCAAAGAACAGTGGAGGTGCAGAGCCCAAATCAGTGTGGAGACCTTGTCAAAATCTTTGAGAAGATGCTCGAATACAAATAGAGCTTAAACAAAGACCAGATTCGAGCAAACAGGCAGAGGCCGTCCTTTTTTAGGCGTTTGTTTACACAGAATCACCAGACAGAAAAATTAACCCCAAAAATGGAGACACATTTGAACTTCCAAGAACAGAGTAAAGACACCCAAAACTTGCGGAAGTTTGGGTATTTCCGGAAGAAAATCAGAGGAACTCGCCGCATTACTGAAACCCAAGCCCCCTAAAAATGCACATCTCCGAGAGGGCGAAAGGAAGCTGATTTCCCGCATTCCCGGCAGCGGCAGAGCAACACGTAGAGCGGCCCAGATCGGAGGGGAAAGAGGGAGAGGGAGCGGGTGCTGACCTTCGGTTCTGGAACCAGACCTTGATCTGCTTGGGCTCGATGTTGCAGAGGATGGGGCAGTCCCGGATGATCTGCTGGCGGCGGAGGGAGCTGGGCTTGGGGCACTCGTTGTAGACGCGCTCCAGCGCCTCCACCTGCTCCGGCGTGTAGCGGACGTACTTGCCCGTGTCCACCTGCGGCGCCGCCGCCCCCGGGGAGAGCCTCGCCATCTTCTTCCCGCCGCCGCTGCCGGTCGCTGCTGCTGCTGCTGCCCGAAGAGGATGAGGGTGAGGAGGAGGAGGAGGGTGGGAAGGAGGCCAAGGACGGTGGCGCGTCATGGCCTGCGGGAGGGAGAGGAGGGAGCGTGGCGTGCTGCGCTGCGGGGGGTCGCCATGCCGTTCGCTTTCCGGTTTCTTGGGGGGTGGTTGGCGTTGGAAGGGGTGAGCACGCCCTGCCTCCCCTCGTTTTAATACTGCGGCCGGTCCAGTGGCCAACCCAGGAGTGAGAGAGAGTGACCCCTCCTCCTCTCTCTCTCTCTACACTCACTCTCTCTCTCTATCTCTCTCTACACTTTTGTGTCGAGTATATTGAGATGAGAATGAAATATTTCCTTCCCTGAGATGATTTTTTTTACTACTACTCCCTCCGGTCCAAATTACTTGAACTAAAACGACGACAAGTAATTTGGAACGGAGGGAGTATATCCATTTTAGGATGCTTCTTAGATCAATTCATGCAAGAAGAATTCATTGCATGTTTTACAAGCTGTACTGTATGTCAGTAATTTCCAGCTCAAACACACTGCAAGTTTACAAATTACTAGTACTCCCACGCCAACAAAGCTTGTTTTGCTTGTTAATGTTCAAGAACTAATCTTGTCCCTTGTGTTGCAATGGGTGTGCACATAACTGAGGTTCAAAGCAGAGAGCTCCAAAACGGAATGGGGTTGGGCATGGTTACAGTGGATGGGACATGAGAAGACAGCTTTAAGCATGCATCGCAAAGCTCCAGTGTCACAGAAGTAGGATTCTTTAGGAATCGCAGCGAGAGAGAACCCAGAAGAAAGATTCTTCAGGCGTGGGGAGGGGGCAGCAGTAAAAAACATTGCCAGCGCTTTCTAGAAACCTGTGTGGGTATTTCTAAATTTTCTACAAATTCAAGCTTCTACCTTTTTTCATACAGTCTTTTATCCCCTGTGTTATAAACAAGCTGGTGCTCCAAAAGCAGAGGTGAAAAAAATGTACTGCTGGGTGAAGAAAAATGTGTAAAGATGTATGGTTTTTGCTGCTAGACATTGGCATGGAAAGAATGAAGGGGGGCTCGAGAAAAAAGAAGAGAAAAAAGAGATGAGATGAAATGATGCAGACTGGCGGGCCTGCAGGAAAGAAAAGGCTTTTTATGCTCTGTTATCAATACTGTTGCTCCTGCAAATCTAAACAGTCAAAGCCACTGCGCCATCGCCGCAGACGCTCCAGGATCCTCTGTGACTGTGAGCATGCTGCCGAGTAGCTACTGTATGTAGGATTCGTACACGGCATTCGGGGTGGATGGCCGCAGAAGATCCTGGGAGTGGGTCCGGCCCTGGGTGGCGCTAGGCCCGTGCGCTGGAAGGACGAGGGTGGCGAGACGAGGGCCACCCGGGTTGACCGGTCTACAACCGTGCGATCGGGTAGCGCCCCTGGGTCTGAGCGGCTGCGATTCGGCCGCGTGGCAACTCCACCGTTTCGGAGGCCTACCGTATCTTTTATTTTCAGCACTAGTGCTATTTTCTTACCGAAACGTGCTCTCTCTTTTTGTTTGTTTTTTGTGGATTACCGAAAGGAAAACGTTTTCGGACGGACTGCCGGCCGAAGCGTTGCGCCGGTCTAACGCAAGCCACACGATCAATCACGATCATGTGGCCAGCAAACAGCGTGCCCGCTCCCTTATCCACATCGAACGTTTTCTTCCTCGCAGCTTCTTCGTCCCGCGCCGGCGTCTTCATAGCTCCGATCCCCCGCCCCGCACCACCGGCGTCGCCGCCGCGACCATCCTCCCCCATCCCCGAGCAGATTTCCCTCTTCCCCTGTCCTTTTTTCTTCTCTCTAACGACTAACGCTTGGGCCCTGATCCCCGACGACCATCTCTCATCGGAGATGAACACGACAGCAGGAGCGTTGCGCAGACGGCGATGCTGGAACCATTAGCTTTTTTGCTCCAACCGGTGGCCAGCCAGACGCTGGGAACCGCGGTGCCCTCGTGCTACAACCATAGCGTTCGGGGAGCTGCAACCGCGACACCAGGAGAGCTGCAAACGGCAGTGCCCTTTGCTACAACGGCGGACTCAAAAAGCTACATCCAGTCAGGGATTTGCTAGAACCGGCGGGAGATGCTAGAACTAGTTTTGGTAGGGAGGTGCAAACGTTGCCGGGGGAAGCTCGAACCAGTGTCGCCGGAAGCTACAACCATTGGCTGGAACTACTGGAACCAGTAGCCAAAAAAGCTGAAACCAACAACCGTCGGAGCTACACTCTTAAGCAACGATGCCACGGCATCAACCTTTTTTGCTGCAACCATCGTTAGATTTACTACTACTGGGGAGGAAATTTGCTACATCTATCATAAGCGGAGCTGCATGGTGCCATGACCGGCAGACTTTTTTTGCTGGAACTGGCTACTAGTGGAGCTGCAACCATGCAATGAGGATGCTTGAATTGCCTACGAAAGCTGGATCCAGTGTCTTTTTTTGATTCAATCCAGCAAGCGCTACTGAGATGACGACGGCCGTCGAGGTGAGCTGCAAATGGCACCAACAAAGCTACATCCGGCTTCCATTTTGCTGCAATGATTTTAATGGGCGAAGCTTAATCCTAGAGACGACGGCGACGGCGAGGCATTTTTGCTGTAACCGTATCGATTTGTTGCTACTACAGGCGACACTTTTGCTACATCCATTTTTATCCATGAAACTACCCATTGATGCTTCAACGGGAGGCGATGAGCATGACGGCTATGTAGCTTGGAGCGGCAAGGGCGGTGCGGTGCTCCAACAGGAGGCGACCGCAAACAGCCGAGGACGAGCGAACAACTGCAGAAGCCAGAAGGCACGAGCAGCCAGTGAGCACGGGGACAACAACGGCCGCACGCTTAGGACAATGACGACTTGATGTGGTGCTTGTCGACCTGATGCGGTGCGCCCCCGCGACCAACCGAGGGCGCCCGTGGGCGGCCGGCAAGCACGGCCGAACGAGACGAGCGGGGCGCTGCTCTCTCTCTCTCTCTCCTTTTTTCCCTATGGCGGAGAAATCCCCATGGTTCTGAGGTTGTTGGAAGAGAAGAATAGTCAGATCTAAAGGTTGACAAAAGGCTGATCGGCCAGTCCGCCGGCGCCTAACATAGACTTTTAGGGTTAATTAGATAAATGCCACTCCAATTATGACGATTCATAAAAATGCCACTTCAATTTCCAAACTTTAAAAAATGCCATTGTAACTTTTGCAAACTTTGAAAAACGCCATTGCAGACTTCGAAAAATGCCACTAGAAATGGCATGAAATGGCATTTTTCAAAGTTTGGAAATTGTAGTGGCATTTCTCGGAATCGTCAAATTTGGAGTGGCATTTATCAAATGAACCCTTGATTTTACATGAAGATTCATGCAAGCATTTTCATTAGTCTTTTTTTCCTTTTTCTTCTAGTTTGATTGAGTCACTTACATATGCAATAACTAGAGCACATCTAGATGTACCTGATGACCCACAAGTATAGGGGATCTATCGTAGTCCTTTCAATAAGTAAGAGTGTCGAACCCAACGAGGAGCAGAAGGAAATGATAAGCAGTTTTCAGTAAGGTATGCAAGCACTGAAATTATCGGTGACATGAAGTGTCATGTAGTCGACGTTCACATGACACCACTAGAGGAAAGACAACATACATCTCATCAAAATATCGAACGAATACCAAATTCACATGACTACTTATAGCAAGACTTCTCCCATGTCCTCAGAAACAAACGTAACTACTCACAAATCATATCCATGTTCATAATCAGAGGGGTATTAATATGCATAAAGGATCTGAACATATGATCTTCCACCGAATAAACCAACTAGCATCAACTACAAGGAGTAATCAACACTATTAGCAACCCACATGTACCTGTTGGAAATATGCCCTAGAGGCAATAATAAAATGGTTATTATTGTATTTTCTTGTTCATGATAATTGTCTATTGTTCATGCTATAATTGTATTAACCGGAAATCGTAATACATGTGTGAATACATAGACCACAACATGTTCCTAGTAAGCCTCTAGTTGACTAGCTCGTTGATCAATAGATGGTCATGGTTTCCTGACCATGGACATTTGATGTCATTGATAACGGGATCACATCATTAGGAGAATGATGTGATGGACAAGATCCAATCTTAAGCGTAGCACAAGATCGTGTAGTTCGTTTGTTAAAGCTTTTCTAATGTCAAGTATCATTTCCTTAGACCATGAGATTGTGCAACTCCCGGATACCATAGGAATGCTTTGGGTACACCAAACGTCACAACGTAACTGGGTGGCTATAAAGGTGCATTACAGGTATCTCCAAAAGTGCCTGTTGGGTTGGCACGAATCGAGACTGCGATTTGTCACTCCGTATGATGGAGAGGTATCTCTGGGCCCACTCGGTAATGCATCATCATAATGAGCTCAATGTGTCTAATGAGTTAGCCACGGGATCATGCATTACAGAACGAGTAAAGAGACTTGCCGGTAACGAGATTGAACGAGGTATTGGGATACCGACGATCGAATTTCGGGCAAGTAACATACCGATGAACAAAGGGAATTGTATACGGGATTGATTGAATCCCCGACATCGTGGTTCATCCGATGAGATCATCGTGGAACATGTGGGAGCCAACATGGGTATCCAGATCCCGCTGTTGGTTATTGGCCGGAGAGTTGTCTCGGTCATGTCTGCATGATTCCCGAACCCGTAGGGTCTACACACTTAAGGTCCGATGACGCTAGGGTTATGGGGAAAGTTTGTACGTGGTTACCGAATGTTGTTCGGAGTCCCGGATGAGATCCCGGACGTCACGAGGAGTTACGGAATGGTCCGGAGGTAAAGAATAATATATAGGAAGTGAGTTTTGACCACCGGGAGTGTTTCAGGCGTCACCGGTAATGTACCGGGACCACCGGAGGGTTCCAGGGGTCCACCGAGAGGGGCCACCAGCCCCGAAGGCTTGCATGGGCCAAGAATGGGAAGGGACCAGCCCCTGAGTGGGATGGTGCACCTCCCACCAAGGCCCAAGGCGCAGCGAGGAGGAGAAGGGGGGAAACCTTAGGTGTAGATGGGCCTAAGGCCCACCCTAGGGCGCGCCCCCCCTCTCCCCCTCTTGGCTGCCCCCTCCATCCCATCTAGTGTTGCCGCCCCCCTAGGGGTGGGAACCTTAGAGGGGGCGCACCCTCCTCCCCTCCTCCTATAAATAGTGGGGGTTTGGGGGCTGCCCAACACACGAGTCTCTCTCCCTCTTGGCGCAGCCCTACCCCTCTTCCTCCTCGTCTCTTGCAGTGCTTGGCGAAGCCCTGCTGGCGTGCCACGCTCCTCCACCATCACCACGCCGTCGTGCTGCTGCTGGACCGAGTCTTCCCCAACCTCTCCCTCTCTCCTTGCTGGATCAAGGCGCGGGAGACGTCACCGGGCTGTACGTGTGTTGAACGCGGAGGCGCCGTTGTTCGGCGCTTAGATCGGAATCACTACGTGTACGACTCCTCCAACCGCGTTCTTGCAACGCTTCCGCTTAGCGATCTTCAAGGGTATGAAGATGCACTCCCTCTATCTCGTTGCTAGTATCTCCTAGATTGATCTTGGTGACTCGTAGGAAATTTTTGAATTATTGCTGCGTTCCCCAACAGTGGCATCATGAGCTAGGTCTATGCGTAGATTCTATGCACGAGTAAAACACAAAGCAGTTGTGGGCGATGATTTGTTCAATTTGCTTACCGTTACTAGTCTTATCTTGATACGGCGGCATTATGGGATGAAGCGGCCCGGACCGACCTTACACGTATGCTTACGTGAGACTGGTTCCACCGACTGACATGCACTTGATGCATAAGGTGGCTGGCGGGTGTCTGTCTCTCCCACTTTAGTCGGATCGGATTCGATGAAAAGGGTCCTTATGAAGGGTAAATAGCAATTGGCATATCATCGTTGTGGTTTTGCGTAGGTAAGAAACATTCTTGCTAGAAACCCATAGCAGCCACGTAAAACATGCAACGACAATTAGAGGACGTCTAACTTGTTGTTGCAGGGTTTGCTATGTGATGTGATATGGCCAAAAGGATGTGATGAATGATATATGTGATGTATGAGATTGGTCATGTTCTTGTAATAGGAATCACGACTTGCATGTCGATGAGTATGACAACCGGCAGGAGCCATAGGAGTTGTCTTAATTTATTTATGACATGCGTGTCAATGAAAACACCATGTAATTACTTTACTTTATTGCTAACCGTTAGCCATAGTAGTAGAAGTAATAGTTGGCGAGGCAACTTCATGAAGACACGATGATGGAGATCATGGTGTCATGCCGGTGACGATGGTGTTCATGCCGCGCCTCGAAGATGGAGATCAAAGGCGCAAGATGATATTGGCCATATCATGTCACTTTATGATTTGCATGTGATGTTTGTCATGTTTTTACATCTTATTTGCTTAGAACGACGGTAGCATAAATAGGATGATCCCTCATTAAAATTTCAAGAAAGTGTTCCCCAAAAACAATTAACTATAATAACTAAATAAACTATTCCAATGAAAAGATTGAAAGTTTTTGGTAGTTATAGAATTCTCGTACTTCTTCAACTCGAATACCAAAAGGAAGAAAAAAAATTATCTTTTTTAAAAATGAAATTAGAAATGATAATGATTATGAAATAAAAAACTCATATCATAATTTGTTTTTCATTATTGTGAATCCACTCCAATCGAATATTGAATAATCAAATTCTTCAATTAAAATTCACGAAAATCTGGGCCTGGCGCTCTCCTCTATCTTCTGAGGTCCTTAACCATCTCCCTGAGAAAAGTACATTTGTCTCATACACTATGGGGATGGTGAGAAGAGATATATTTTACATCCCAGAGGGGCTATAATTGGAGATACTACTAAAGGGATGTGGATAAAGGGAGGGATGATAGAAAGAAGGAAGAGGAAATAAATAAGATATAGGATTCCACTATGTATGGTCTATGAATTACATCATAAAAGGCAATGTGATAAAGCATCAATATAATAAAAATAATAGAGAATTAAAAATTGTTGAATATAATTCTACTTACTTTTTTCCAATCTTTTTCAAAAAATCTATTCCTGCTTTTTTTGATCCAGTTTCTATTATTCTCCTCGATAGATTCTATCTTAAAACATACATTGTTAACACAATAAAACTTCCCTAACTATGGCGGAATATTTCCGAGATGTTAATAAGCAAGACGTGCTTTTATTTATCGATAATATCTTTCGTTTTGTTCATCTAGTTCGAGAACCCCTTGTTTTCTCAAAACACGGATTTGGCTCAGGATTGCCCTTTTTTAATTCCATCCTAACCAAGATCGATTATTGGATTACAAAATTATTTTTATTCTGAGTTTTATTCTCAGATTCTATCTGAAGGGTTTGCGATCGTTGTGGAAATCCCATTCTCGCTACGGGAATTTTTTTGTCCGATCAAACGGGAACTCCGAGCAAATAAAACACCTTTCAAAAGTATTAATACAGTCACATGTATGGTAAATGCATGAATGTGATGGACTAAAAAATCTGCGGTTCCTAATGGAATAGGTAACAAAGCCACCTGTCTCTCTTTTTTTTCTTTTGCTTTCTCAGCAGATATTTCATAAAACGGACTCTCCTAACTGTGCACCGTTGCGAAGGTTCATTGTTTCAAAGCACCATGTGATGATCGGGTGTGATAGATTCTAACGTTCGCATACAACGGGTGTAAGCCAGATTTACACATGTGAAACACTTAGGTTGACTTGACGAGCCTAGCATGTACAGACATGGCCTCGGAACACAAGAGACTGAAAGGTCGAACATGAGTCATATAGTGGATACGATCAACATGAAGATGTTCACCGATGATGACTAGTCCGTCTCACGTGATGATCGGACACGGCCTAGTTGACTCGGATCATGTATCACTTAGATGACTAGAGGGATGTCTATCTAAGTGGGAGTTCATTGAATAATTTGATTAGATGAACTTAATTATCATGAACATAGTCAAAAGGTCTTTGCAAATTATGTCGTAGCTCACGCTTTGGTTCTACTGTTTTAGATATGTTCCTAGAGAAAATTTAGTTGAGAGTTGACAGTAGCAATTATGCGGACTGGGTCCGTAAACTGAGGATTGTCCTCATTGCTGCACAGAAGGGCTATGTCCTTAATGCACCGCTCAGTGTGTTGAACCTCGAGCGTCGTCTGTAGATGTTGGAAACATCTGACATACACATTTTGATGACTACGTGATAGTTCAGTGCGTAATACTAATAGTTTAGAATTGTGGCACCAAAGACGTTTTTGAAACGTCGCAGAACATATGAGATGTTCCAAAGACTGAAATTGGAATTTCAGACTAGTGCCACCGTCAAGAGGTATGAGACCTCTGACAAGTTTCTTAAGCCTGCAAACTAAGGGAGAAAAGCTCAATCGTTGAGCATGTGCTCAGATTGTCTGAGTACTACAATCGCTTGAATCGAGTGGGAGTTAATCTTCCAGATGAGATAGTGATGGTTCTCCATAGTCACTGCCACCAAGCTATTGGAGCTTCGTGATGAACTATAACACATCAGGGATAGACATGATGATCCTTGAGCAACTCGCGATGTTTGACACCGCGAAAGTAGAAATCAAGAAGGAGCATCAATTGTTGATGGTCAAACCACTAGTTTCAAGAAGGGCAAGGGAAAGAAGGGATACTTCATGAAACGACAAATCAATTGCTGCTCTAGTGAAGAAACCCAAGGTTGAACCCAAACCCGTGACTAAGTGCTTCTATAATGAGGGGAACGGTCACTGAATCAGAACTACCCGATACTCGGTAGATGAGAAGGCTGGCAAGGACGACAGAAGTATATTGGATATACATTATAATGTGTACTTTACTAGTACTCCTAGTAGCACCAGGGTATTAAAATACCGGTTCAGTTGCTAAGTGTTAGTAACTCAAAATAAAAGGCTATAGAATAAACGGAGACTAGCTGAAGGTGAGATGACAATATGTGTTGGAAGTGTTTCCATGGTTGATGTGATCAAGCATCGCATGCTCCCTCTACCATCGATATTGGTGTTAAACCTAAATAATTGTTATTTGGTGTTTGCATAGACATGATTGGATTATGTTTATCGCAATATGGTTATTCATTTAAGGAGAATAATGGTTACTCTATTTATTTGAATAATACCATCAATGGTATTGCACCTAAAATGAATGGTTTATTGAATCTCGATCGTAGTGATACACATGTTCATGCCAAAAGATATAAGATAGTAATGATAGTACCACACACTTGTGGCACTGCCATTTGAGTCATGTTGGTATAAAACGCATGAAGAAGCTCCATGTTGATGGATCTTTGGACTCACTCGTTTTTGAAAAGATTGAGACATGCGAACCATGTTTATTGGTAGATATGCATGAATAAACTCCATACAGATGGATTGTTTGGACTCACTTGATTTTGAATCACTTAAGACATGCAAATCATAACACATGGGCAAGATGACTGAAAGGCCTCATTTTCAGTAAGATGGAACAAGAAAGCAACTTGTTGTAAGTAATACATTTTGATGTGCGCAGTCCAATGAGTGTTGAGGCGCGCAGTGGATATCGTTATGTTCTTACTTCACAGATGATTTGAGTAGATGCTGAGTATATTTACTTGATGAAACACAAGTCTGAATTATTGAAAGGTTTAAGTAATTTCAGAGTGAAGTTGAAGATCGTCGTGACAAGAGGATAAAATGTCTATGATATGATCATAGAGATGAATATCTGAGTTACGAGTTTGGCACACAATTAAGACATTGTGGAAATTGTTTCACAACTAATACCGCCTGGAACACCATAGTGTGATGGTGTGTCCGAACATCATAACTGCACCCTATTGGATATGGTGCATACCATGATTTCTCTTATCGAATTACCACTATCGTTTATGGGTTAGGCATTAGAGACAACCGCATTCACTTTAAATAGGGCACCACACAATTCCGTTGAGACGACACCGTATGAACTATGGTTTAGACAAACCTAAGCTGTCGTTTCTTAAAAGTTTGGGGCTGCAACGCTTATGTGAAAAAGTTTCAGGCTGATAAGCTCGAGCCCAAAGCGGATAAATGCATCTTCATAGAATACCCCAAAATAGTTGGGTATACCTCCTATTTCAGATCCGGAGGCAAAAGTGATTGTTTCTAGAAACGGGTCCTTTCTCGAGGAAAAGTTTCTCTCGAAAGAATTGAGTGGGAGGATGGTGGAGACTTGATGAGGTTATTGAACCGTCACTTCAACTAGTGTGTAGCAGGGCACAGGAAGTTGTTCATGTGGCACCTACACCAATTGAAGTGGAAGCTTATGATAGTGATCATGAAACTTCGGATCAAGTCACTGCCAAACCTCATAGGTCGACAAGGATGTGTACTACTTTAGAGTGGTACGTAATCCTGTCTTGGAAGTCATGTTGCTAGACAACAATGAACCTACGAGCTATGGAGAAGCGATGGTGGGCCCGGATTCCGACGAATGGCTCGAGGCCATAAAATCCGAGAGAGGATCCATGTATAAAACAAAGTATAGACTTTGAAAGAACTAATTGATGGTCGTAAGGCTATTGGGTGCAGATGGAAAGGAAGACGAACAATGATGGTAAGTGTCACCATTAAGAAAGCTCGACTTGTCGTTAAGATGTTTCCCGACAAGTTCAAGGAGTTGACTACGATGAGACTTTCTCACTCGTAGCGATGCTAAGAGTCTGTTTGAATTATGTTAGCAGTTACTGCATTATTTATGAAATCTTGCAGATAGGATGTCAAAACATTGTTTCCTCGATGATTTTCTTGAGGAAAGGTTGTATGTGATACAACTAGAAGGTTTTGTCAATCCTGAAAGATGCTAACAAGTATGCAAAGCTCCAGCAATCCTTCTAAGGACTGGAGTAAGCATCTCGGAATTGGAATGTACGCTTTGATGAGATGATCAAAGATTTTGGGTTTATACAAAGTTTATGAGAAACTTGTATTTCCAAAGAAGTGAGTGGGAGCACTATAGAATTTTTGATGAGTATATGTTGTTAACATATTGTTGATCAGAAATGATGTAGAATTTCTGGAAAGCATGCAGGGTTATTTGAAAAGTGTTTTTCAATGAAAACCTGGATTAAGCTACTTGAACATTGAGCATCAAGATCTATAAGGCTAGATCAAAACGCTTAATAGTACTTTCAAATGAATACATACCGTGACAAGATTTTGAAGGAGTTCAAAATAGATCAGCATAGAAGGAGTTCTTGGCTGTGTTACAAGGTGTGAGTATTGAGTAAGACTCAAGACCTGACCACGACAGAAGAGAGAGAAAGGACGAAGGTCGTCCCCTATGCTTTAGACGTAGGCTCTACAATATGCTATGTTGTGTACCGCACCTGAAGTGTGCCTTACCATGAGTCAGTCAAGGGGTACAAGAGTGATCCAGGAAAGGATCACATGACAACGGTCGAACTTATCCTTAGTAACTAGTGGACTAAGGAATTTTCTCGATTATGGAGGTGGTAAAAGAGTTCGTCGTAAAGGGTTACGTCGATGCAAACTTTGACACTAATCCGGATGACTCTGAGTAGTAAAACGGATTTGTATAGTAGAGCAGTTATTTGGAATAGCTCAAAGAAGCGCGTGGTAGCTGCATCTACAAGATGACATAGAGATTTGCAAAGCACACATGGATCTGAAAGGTTCAGACCCATTGACTAATAAACCTCTCTCACAAGCAAGATATGAACAAACCCTATGGGTGTTGGATTCATTACAATCACATAGTGATGTGAACTAGATTATTGACTCTAGTGCAAGTGGGAGACTGTTGGAAATATGCTCTAGAGGCAATAATAAAATGGTTATTATTGTATTTCCTTGTTAATGATAATTGTCTATTGTTCATGCTATAATTGTATTAACCGGAAACCATAATACATGTGTGAATACATAGACCACAACATGTCCCTAGTAAGCCTCTAGTTGACTAGCTCGTTGATCAATAGATGGTCATGGTTTCCTAACCATGGACATTGGATGTCATTGATAACGGGATCACATCATTAGGAGAATGATGTGATGGACAAGACCTAATCTTAAGCGTAGCACAAGATCGTGTAGTTTGTTTGCTAAAGCTTTTCTAATGTCAAGTATCATTTCCTTAGACCATGAGATTGTGCAACTCCCGGATACCGTAGGAATGCTTTGGGTGCACCAAATGTCACAACGTAACTGGGAGGCTATAAAGGTGCACTACAGGTATTTCTGAAAGTGTATGTTGGGTTGGCACGAATCGAGACTGGGATTTGTCACTCGTATGACGGAGAGGTATCTCTGGGCCCACTCGGTAATGCATCATCATAATGAGCTCAATGTGACTAATGAGTTAGCCACGGGATCATGCATTACGGAACGAGTAAAGAGACTTGCTGGTAACGAGATTGAACGAGGTATTGGGATACCGACGATCGAATCTCGGGCAAGTAACATACCGGTGAACAAAGGGAATTGTATACGGGATTGATTGAATCCCCGACATCGTGGTTCATCTGGTGAGATCATCGTGGAACATGTGGGAGCCAACATGGGTATTCAGATCCCGATGTTGGTTATTGGCCGGAGAGTTGTCTCGGTCATGTCTGCATGATTCCCGAACCCGTAGGGTCTACACACTTAAGGGCCGATAACGCTAGGGTTATAGGGAAAGTTTGTACGTGGTTACCGAATGTTGTTCGGAGTCCCGGATGAGATCCCGGACGTCACGAGGAGTTCCAGAATGGTCCGGAGGTAAAGAATAATATATCGGAAGTGAGGTTTTGACCACCGGAAGTGTTTCGGGCGTCACCGGTAATGTACCGGGACCACCGGAGGGTTCCGGGGGTCCATCGGGAGGGGCCACTGATACGTCTCCAACGTATCTATAATTTTTGATTGCTCCATGCTATATTATCTACTGTTTTGGACTATATTGGGCTTTATTTTCCACTTTTATATTACTTTTGGGACTAACCTATTAACCGGAGGCCCAGCCCAGAATTGCTGTTTTTTGCCTATTTCAGTGTTTCGAAGAAACGGAATATCAAACGGAGTCCAAACGGAATAAAACCATCGGGAACGTGATTTTCTCACTGAACGTGATCCAGGAGACTAGGACCCTACGCCAAGGAACAAAAGAGGCGGTCACGAGGGTGGAGGCCCCCCCCTAGGGCGCGCCCCCTACCTCGTGGGCCCCTCGGAGCTCCACCGACGTACTTATTCCTCCTATATATACCTACGTACCCCCAAACAAACAGATGAGGAGCCAAAAACCTAATTCCACTGCCGCAACTTTCTGTATCCCACGAGATCCCATCTTGGGGCCTATTCCGGAGCTCCGCCGGAAGAGGGTCGTCATCACGGAGGGCTTCTACATCATCATAGCCTCTCCGATGAAATGTGAGTAGTTTACCTCAGACCTTCGGGTCCATAGTTAGTAGCTAGATGGCTTCTTCTCTCTCTTTGAATCTCAATACAAAGTTCTCCCCCTCTCTCGTGGAGATCTATTCGATGTAATCTTCTTTTTGCGGTGTGTTTGTTGAGACCGATGAATTGTGGGTTTATGATCAAGTCTATCTATGAATAATATTTGAATCTTCTCTGAATTCTTTTATGTATGATTGGTTATATTTGCAAGTCTCTTCAAATTATCTGTTTGGTTTGGCCAACTAGATTGGTAGTTCTTGCCATGGGAGAAGTGCTTAGCTTTGGGTTCGATCTTGCGGTGTCCATTCCCAGTGACAGAAGGGGCAGCAAGGCACGTATTGCATCGTTGCCATCGAGGATAACACGATGGGGTTTATTTCATATTGCATGAATTTATCTCTCTACATCATGTCATCTTGCTTAAGGCGTTACTCTGTTTTTAACTTAATACTCTAGATGCATGCTGGATAGCGGTCGATGAGTGGAGTAATAGTAGTAGATGCAGAATCGTTTCGGTCTACTTGTCACGGACGTGATGCCTATATACATGATCATGCCTAGATATTCTCATAATTATGCTCAATTCTATCAATTGCTCAACAGTAACTTGTTCACCCACCGTAGAATACTTATGCTCTTGAGAGAAGCCACTAGTGAAACCTATGGCCCCCGGGTCTATTCTCATCATATCAATCTCCATTACTTTAATCTTGCTTTGCTTTTTTACTTTGCCTTTACTTTTTACTTTGCATCTTTATATCAAAAATACCAAAAATATTCTATCTATCAGATCTCACTCTCGTAAGTGACCGTGAAGGGCTTGACAACCCCTAATCATGTTGGTTGCGAGTAGCTATCATTTTGTGCAGGTACGAGGGACTTGAGCGTGGCCTCCTACTGGATTGATACCTTGGTTCTCAAAAACTGAGGGAAATACTTACGCTACTCTGCTGCATCATCCCTTCCTCTTCGGGGAAAACCAACGCAAGCTCAAGACGTAGCAAGAAGGATTTCTGGCGCCGTTGCCGGGGAGTCTACGCAAAAATTCAACATACCAAGTACCCATCACAATCCCTATCTCTCGCATTACATTATTTGCCATTTGCCTCTTGTTTTCCTCTCCCCCACTTGACCCTTGCCGTTTTATTCGCCCTCTATCTCTCTATCCTCCCTCTCTATTTACCTCTTTTGCCCGTTTGCTCTTGCTTGCTCGTGTGTTAGATTGCTTGTTTGTCGCGATGGCTAAAGATAATACTAAATTATGTGACTTCACCAATACCAATAATAATTATTTCCTTAGCACTCCTATTGCTCCTCTTACCGATGCTGAATCTTGTGAAATTAATACTGCTTTGTTGAATCTTGTTATGAAAGATCAATTCGCCGGCCTTCCTACTGAAGATGCCGCTACTCATCTGAATAGCTTCGTTGATTTATGTGATATGCAAAAGAAAAGATATGTCGATAATGATGTCGTTAAATTGAAGCTATTTCCTTTTTCGCTTAGAGATCGTGCTAAAGCTTGGCTTTCGTCTTTGCCTAAGAATAGTATTGATTCATGGAACAAGTGCAAAGATGCTTTTATCTCTAAGTATTTTCCTCCCGCTAAGATCATCTCTCTTAGAAACGATATTATGAACTTTAAACAACTTGATCATGAACATGTTGCACAAGCTTGGGAGAGAATGAAATTAATGATACGTAATTGCCCTACTCATGGTTTGAATTTGTGGATGATTATACAGAAATTTTATGCCAGATTGAATTTTGCTTCTAGAAATCTTTTGGATTCGGCCGCGGGAGGCACTTTTATGGAAATCACTTTAGGAGATGCTACTAAACTCCTAGATAATATTATGGTTAATTATTCTCAATGGCATACTAAAAGAACTTCTAATGAAAAAGTGCATGCGATAGAAGAAATTAATGTGTTGAGTGGAAAGATGGATGAACTTATGAAATTATTTGCTACTAAGAGTGTTTCTTCTGATCCTAATGATATGCCATTATCTACTTTGATTGAGAATAACAATGAATCTATGGATGTGAATTTTGTTGGTAGGAATAATTTTGGTAACAACGCTTATAGAGGGAATTTTAATCCTAGGCCATATCCTAGTAATCCTTCTAATAATTATGGGAATTCCTACAATAACTCTTATGGAAATTATAATAAGATGACATCTGATTTTGAATCTAATATTAAAGAATTTATTTCTTCGCAAAAGAATTTTAATGCTATGATTGAAGAAAAATTGCTTAAGATTGATGATTTGGCTAGGAACATTGATAGTATTGCTCTTGATGTTGATTCTTTGAAACTTAGATCTATTCCACCTAAGCATGATATCAATGCGTCTCTCAAAGCCATGAGAATTTCAATTGATGAGTGTAAGGAAAGAACCGCTAGGATGCATGCTTCCAAAGATGCCTTTATTAAAGCATGTTCTTCCAATTCCTATGAAAATAATGATGAAGATCTAAAAGTTATTGATGTGTCTCCTATTAAATCTTTGTTTTGCAATATGAATCTTGATGAAACAGAATATGATCTTCCTTTACCTAGAAGGCATTCTAAAAATTCGAAGTATTTAGATCTTAATGATGAAATTGATGAAAGTGGGATTGAAAGAAATAAAAATCTAGATGTTGCTAAACCCACTATATTGGATTTCAAGGAATTTAATTATGAAAGTTTCTCTTTAATTGATTGTATTTCCTTGTTGCAATCCGTGCTAAATTCTCCACATGCTTATAGTCGAAATAAAGCCTTCACCGAACATATTGTGGATGCCTTGATGCAATCTTATGAAGAAAAACTTGAGTTGAAAGTTTCTATTCCTAGAAAACTCTATGATGAGTGGGAATCAACTATTAAAATTAAAATTAAAGATCATGCGTTTTATGCTTTGTGTGATTTGGGTGCCAGTGTCTCTACTATTCCCAAGACTTTGTGTGATTTACTAGATTTCCGTAATTTTGATGATTGCTCTCTAAACTTGCATCTTGCGGATTCCACTATTAAGAAACCTATGGGAAGAATTAATGATGTTCTTATTGTTGCAAATAGGAATTATGTGCCCGTAGATTTCATTGTTCTTGATATAGATTGCAATCCTTCTTGCCCTATTATTCTTGGTAGACCTTTCCTTAGAACGGTTGGTGCGATTATTGATATGAAGGAAGGGAATATTAGATTTCAATTTCCATTTAAAAAGGGCGTGGAACACTTTCCTAGAAAGAAAATAAAATTACCATATGAAACTATCATGAGAGCCACTTATGGATTGCCTACCAAAGATGGCAATACCTAGATCTATTCTTGCTTGTTATGCCTAGCTAGGGGCGTTAAACGATAGCTCTTGTTGGGAGGCAACCCAATTTTATTTTTATTCCTTGCTATTTTCTCCTGTTTAGTAATAAATAAATTATCTAGCCTCTGTTTTGGTTGTGTTTTTGTGTTTAATTAGTGTTTGTGCCAAGTAGAACCGTTGGGAAGACTTGGGGAAAGTCTTGTTGAACTTGCTGTAAAAAACAGAAACTTTAGCGCTCACGAGAACTGCTGTAATTTTTATTTCAAGAGTGATATTTATTTAATTATTTTCGCAGATGATTAATATATAAATTCCTCACTTCCAGAAATTTATTTTAGAATTTTTGGGGTTCCAGATCTTGATCTAGCTACAGATTACTACAGACTGTTCTGTTTTTGACAGATTCTGTTTTTCGTGTGTTGTTTGCTTATTTTGATGAATCTATGGCTAGTAAAATAGTTTATAATCCATAGAGAAGTTGTAATACAGTAGGTTTAACACCAATATAAATAAAGAATGAGTTCATTACAGTACCTTGAAGTGGTCTTTTGTTTTCTTTCGCTAACGGAGCTCACGAGTTTTCTATTTTGAGTTTTGTGTTGTGAAGTTTTCAAGTTTTGGGTAAGAATTTGATGGATTATGGAACAAGGAGTGGCAAGAGCCTAAGCTTGGGGATGCCCATGGCACCCCCAAGATAATCCAAGGACACCAAAAAGTCAAAGCTTGGGGATGCCCCGGAAGGCATCCCCTCTTTCGTCCACTTCCATCGGTAATTTACTTGGAGCTATATTTTTATTCGCCAACATGATATGTGTTTTGCTTGGAGCGTCTTGTATTATTTGTGTCTTTGTTTGTTAGTATGCCACACTCATCTTTTCTGTACACACCTTTTGAGAGAGCCATACATGAATTAAAATTTGATAGAATACTCTATGTGCTTCACTTATATCTTTTGAGCTAAGTAGTTTTGCTCTATGTGCTTCACTTATATCTTTTGAGCGTTATAATTTTGCTCTATGTGCTTCACTTAGATCTTTTAGACCAAGGTGGTGGATTTGTTTTAAAGAAACCATTGATCTCTCATGCTTCACTTAAATTATTTTGAGAGTCTCTTAACAGCATGGTAATTTGCTTAATAACAATATGCTTGGTATTCAAGATTTGTGAAACTTTCTTTTGAGTGTGTTGAATACTAAGAAAAGATTGAAGCATGATAATTGTTTTGAGATATGGAGGTGATAATATTAAAGTCATGCTAGTTGAGTAGTTGTGAATTTAAAGAATACTTGTGTTGAAGTTTGTGATTCCCGTAGCATGCACGTATGGTGAACCGTTATGTGATGAAGTCGGAGCATGATTTATTTATTGATTGTCTTCCTTATGAGTGGCGGTCGGGGACGAGCGATGGTGTTTTCCTACCAATCTATCCCCCTAGGAGCATGCGCATAATACTTTGCTTTGATAACTTCTAGATTTTTGCAATAAGTATATGAGTTCTTTATGACTAATGTTGAGTCCATGGATTATACGCAGTCTCACCCTTCCACCTTTGCTAGCCTCTCTAATACCGCGCACCTTTCGCCGGTATCATACACCTACCATATACCTTCCTCAAAACAGCCACCATACCTACCTATTATGGCATTTCCATAGCCATTCTGAGATATATTGCCATGCAACTTTCCACTGTTCCATTTATTATGACACACTCCATCATTGTCATATTACATATCCCGGAACATCGCCGGAGGCATTCATATAGAGTCATATTTTGTTCTAAGTATCGAGTTGTAATTGTTGAGTTGTAAGAAAAATAAAAGTGTGATGATCATCATTATTAGAGCATTGTCCCAGTGAGGAAAGAATGATGGAGACTATGATTCCGCCACAAGTCGGGATGAGACTCTGGACGAGAAAAAAAGAGGCCAAAGAAGCCCAAAAAAAGAGAAAGGCCATTAAAAAAGAGAAAGGCCATAAAAAATAAAATAAAAAATAAAAAATGAGAGAAAAAGAGAGAAGAGACAATGTTACTATCCTTTTACCACACTTGTGCTTCAAAGTAGCACCACGATCTTCATAGTAGAGAGTCTCTCATGTTATCACTTTCATATACTAGTGGGAATTTTAAATTATAGAACTTGGCTTGTATATTCCAATGATGGGCTTCCTCAAATTGCCCTAGGTCTTCATGAGCAAGCAAGTTGGATGCACACCCACTTAGTTTCTTTTTGAGATTTCATATACTTATAGCTCTAGTGCATCCGTTGCATGGCAATCCCTACTCACTCACATTGATATCTATTGATGGGCATCTCCATAGCCCGTTGGTACGCCTAGTTGATGTGAGACTATCTTCTCCTTTTTGTCTTCTCCACAACCACCATTCTATTCCACCTATAGTGCTATGTCCATGGCTCACGCTCATGTATTGCGTGAAGATTGAAAAAGTTTTTGAAAAGGTTAGAGTATGAAACAATTGATTGGCTTGTCATCGGGGTTGTGCATGATTTAAATACTTTGTGTGGTGAAGATAGAGCATAGCCAGACTATATGATTTTGTAGGGATAAATTTCTTTGGCCATGTTATTCTGAGAAGACATAATTGCTTTGTTAGTATGCTTGAAGTATTTTTTATGTCAATATAAACCTTTGTCTTGAATCTTTCTAATCTGAATATTCATACCACAATTAAGAAGATTTGCATTGAAATTATGCCAAGTAGCACTCCACATCAAAAATTCTCTTTTTATCATTTACCTACTTGAGGAAGAGCAGGAATTAAGCTTGGGGATGCCTGATACGTCTCCAACGTATCTATAATTTTTGATTGCTCCATGCTATATTATCTACTGTTTTGGACTATATTGGGCTTTATTTTCCACTTTTATATTACTTTTGGGACTAACCTATTAACCGGAGGCCCAGCCCAGAATTGCTGTTTTTTGCCTATTTCAGTGTTTCGAAGAAACGGAATATCAAACGGAGTCCAAACGGAATAAAACCATCGGGAACGTGATTTTCTCACTGAACGTGATCCAGGAGACTAGGACCCTACGCCAAGGAACAAAAGAGGCGGTCACGAGGGTGGAGGCCCCCCCCTAGGGCGCGCCCCCTGCCTCGTGGGCCCCTCGGAGCTCCACCGACGTACTTATTCCTCCTATATATACCTACGTACCCCCAAACAAACAGATGAGGAGCCAAAAACCTAATTCCACTGCCGCAACTTTCTGTATCCCACGAGATCCCATCTTGGGGCCTATTCCGGAGCTCCGCCGGAAGAGGGTCGTCATCACGGAGGGCTTCTACATCATCATAGCCTCTCCGATGAAATGTGAGTAGTTTACCTCAGACCTTCGGGTCCATAGTTAGTAGCTAGATGGCTTCTTCTCTCTCTTTGAATCTCAATACAAAGTTCTCCCCCTCTCTCGTGGAGATCTATTCGATGTAATCTTCTTTTTGCGGTGTGTTTGTTGAGACCGATGAATTGTGGGTTTATGATCAAGTCTATCTATGAATAATATTTGAATCTTCTCTGAATTCTTTTATGTATGATTGGTTATATTTGCAAGTCTCTTCAAATTATCTGTTTGGTTTGGCCAACTAGATTGGTAGTTCTTGCCATGGGAGAAGTGCTTAGCTTTGGGTTCGATCTTGCGGTGTCCATTCCCAGTGACAGAAGGGGCAGCAAGGCACGTATTGCATCGTTGCCATCGAGGATAACACGATGGGGTTTATTTCATATTGCATGAATTTATCTCTCTACATCATGTCATCTTGCTTAAGGCGTTACTCTGTTTTTAACTTAATACTCTAGATGCATGCTGGATAGCGGTCGATGAGTGGAGTAATAGTAGTAGATGCAGAATCGTTTCGGTCTACTTGTCACGGACGTGATGCCTATATACATGATCATGCCTAGATATTCTCATAATTATGCTCAATTCTATCAATTGCTCAACAGTAACTTGTTCACCCACCGTAGAATACTTATGCTCTTGAGAGAAGCCACTAGTGAAACCTATGGCCCCCGGGTCTATTCTCATCATATCAATCTCCATTACTTTAATCTTGCTTTGCTTTTTTACTTTGCCTTTACTTTTTACTTTGCATCTTTATATCAAAAATACCAAAAATATTCTATCTATCAGATCTCACTCTCGTAAGTGACCGTGAAGGGCTTGACAACCCCTAATCATGTTGGTTGCGAGTAGCTATCATTTTGTGCAGGTACGAGGGACTTGAGCGTGGCCTCCTACTGGATTGATACCTTGGTTCTCAAAAACTGAGGGAAATACTTACGCTACTCTGCTGCATCATCCCTTCCTCTTCGGGGAAAACCAACGCAAGCTCAAGACGTAGCAAGAAGGATTTCTGGCGCCGTTGCCGGGGAGTCTACGCAAAAATTCAACATACCAAGTACCCATCACAATCCCTATCTCTCGCATTACATTATTTGCCATTTGCCTCTTGTTTTCCTCTCCCCCACTTGACCCTTGCCGTTTTATTCGCCCTCTATCTCTCTATCCTCCCTCTCTATTTACCTCTTTTGCCCGTTTGCTCTTGCTTGCTCGTGTGTTAGATTGCTTGTTTGTCGCGATGGCTAAAGATAATACTAAATTATGTGACTTCACCAATACCAATAATAATTATTTCCTTAGCACTCCTATTGCTCCTCTTACCGATGCTGAATCTTGTGAAATTAATACTGCTTTGTTGAATCTTGTTATGAAAGATCAATTCGCCGGCCTTCCTACTGAAGATGCCGCTACTCATCTGAATAGCTTCGTTGATTTATGTGATATGCAAAAGAAAAGATATGTCGATAATGATGTCGTTAAATTGAAGCTATTTCCTTTTTCGCTTAGAGATCGTGCTAAAGCTTGGCTTTCGTCTTTGCCTAAGAATAGTATTGATTCATGGAACAAGTGCAAAGATGCTTTTATCTCTAAGTATTTTCCTCCCGCTAAGATCATCTCTCTTAGAAACGATATTATGAACTTTAAACAACTTGATCATGAACATGTTGCACAAGCTTGGGAGAGAATGAAATTAATGATACGTAATTGCCCTACTCATGGTTTGAATTTGTGGATGATTATACAGAAATTTTATGCCGGATTGAATTTTGCTTCTAGAAATCTTTTGGATTCGGCCGCGGGAGGCACTTTTATGGAAATCACTTTAGGAGATGCTACTAAACTCCTAGATAATATTATGGTTAATTATTCTCAATGGCATACTGAAAGAACTTCTAATAAAAAGTGCATGCGATAGAAGAAATTAATGTGTTGAGTGGAAAGATGGATGAACTTATGAAATTATTTGCTACTAAGAGTGTTTCTTCTGATCCTAATGATATGCCATTGTCTACTTTGATTGAGAATAACAATGAATCTATGGATGTGAATTTTGTTGGTAGGAATAATTTTGGTGACAACGCTTATAGAGGGAATTTTAATCCTAGGCCATATCCTAGTAATCCTTCTAATAATTATGGGAATTCCTACAATAACTCTTATGGAAATTATAATAAGATGACATCTAATTTTGAATCTAATATTAAAGAATTTATTTCTTCGCAAAAGAATTTTAATGCTATGATTGAAGAAAAATTGCTTAAGATTGATGATTTGGCTAGGAACGTTGATAGAATTGCTCTTGATGTTGATTCTTTGAAACTTAGATCTATTCCACCTAAGCATGATATCAATGAGTCTCTCAAAGCCATGAGAATTTCAATTGATGAGTGTAAGGAAAGAACCGCTAGGATGCGTGCTTCCAAAGATGCCTTTATTAAAGCGTGTTCTTCCAATTCCTATGAAAATAATGATGAAGATCTAAAAGTTATTGATGTGTCTCCTATTAAATCTTTGTTTTGCAATATGAATCTTGATGAAACTTAATATGATCTTCCTTTGCCTAGAAGGCGTTCTAAAAATTCAGAGTATTTAGATCTTAATGATGAAATTGATGAAAGTGGGATTGAAAGAAATAAAAATCTAGATGTTGCTAAACCCACTATATTGGATTTCAAGGAATTTAATATGAAAGTTGCTCTTTAATTGATTGTATTTCCTTGTTGCAATCTGTGCTAAATTCTCCACATGCTTAAGTATTGTGACACAACATGTAATAACAGCCCATAATGCAATAAATATCAATATAAAAGCATGATGCAAAATGGACGTATCAGTACCCTAGACAAACCCGTCGGTAAACCATGGAAATTCCCTTCCATGTACATTCGGCTTCAGATGATCTCTATTTCTGGCTTAACTTTTCTGAGTTTAGATTATTCCCTTCCATGAACCTAGACCGTTAAGTTCAAACTAGAACTCCGCCTTTGCCTCCGCCATGGAAAAGCCATCTGCCTCCTCCATGGCCTCGTCCTCGTCCTTCGGCAGCTCCTCCTCCAACACCTCCACTTTCAACACCTCCTTCTCCTTCTCTTCCTCCTCCTCCTCCTCCCCCTCCTCCATCGCCGCAAGCTCGACAACACCGTGTGCTTCCTCCATGGTGTGCATCTCGGCTTGGATCTCCACCCAGCATTTGGGCATGAGCATCTTGTAATATGGGATATTCTCTCGGACCATGGTGGACTACGGTGAGCTCGGATTGGAAGTGGAAGAGAGATAGGAGGGAGCAGTTGCGGTGACAAACGTGAGGAGGGGAATGGGGACGAGGTGTAGAGAGACGGTTTGGCAATGCAATACTCGTTGTATTGATTGGGTGCAGGTGCACGTATATATAGAGTACAAGTAGGCCTCAACCTCAACTATACACAACTAGGAGGTGGGCCAGGATATACACAAATACATGCAAGACATATATATTCAACACCCGCCCCACAGTCGAAGTGTCGCCGGAGACACAGAGACTGGACCGAAACTCCTCGAAGATAGGAGTAGGCAATCCCTTAGTCGTCATGTCTGCAAACTGTTGCATTGTCGGAACATGGAGAACCCGAACACGGCCAAGTGCAACCTGCTCACGCACAAAGCGAATATCGATCTCAATATTCTTGGTACGACGATGGTGCATCGGGTTGGCAGAGAGGTAGACCGCATTGACGTTATCGCAGTAGACAAGAGTGGCCTTATGAACATCACAAAGCAACTCCTGGAGCAGCTGACGGATCCAAGAGCATTTGGCCACAGCGTTAGCCACAGCCCGATACTCAGCCTCAGAGCTGGAGCGGGAGACCATGGGCTGTCACTTGGATGACCAAGAGATCAGCGAGGGCCCAAGGTAGACGCGATAGCCAGACGTAGAGCACTGGGTGTCGGGGCAACCAGCCCAGTCGGCGTCCGAGTAGGCGACGAGGTCGGTGGAGGCGGAGGCTGTCAGGGTGAGTCCCAAGGACATAGTGTCGCGTATGTAACGGGAATACGCTTCACCAAGGTCCAATGGGAGTCACGCAGGGAGTGCATATGGAGGCACACCAGTTGAACAGCGTACTACAAATCCGGGCGTGTCAGCGTCAAGTACTGTAAAGCGCCAACAATGGAGTGATAGAACGTTGCATCAGATGCGAGAGACCCTACCAGGGCAGAGACCTTCGCCTTTGTGTTGACAGGAGTGGGCGCCAGCTTACAGTTAAGCATACCAGCACGCTCCAGAAGCTTGTGGGCGTACTTCTGTTGATGCAGAAAGAAGCCGTCAGCCCGACGGACCACCTCGTTGCCAAGAAAGTAGTGCAGGGGCCCCAAGTCCTTGAGGGAAAACTTATCACAAAGACCAGCCATGAGCCGCTGAAGGAGCTCGGGGGCGGATGCCGTGAGGAAGATGTCGTCGACGTAGAGCGGCAAATATGCAGTGTTAGCTCCCTAGTGATACATAAAGAGTGAGGCATCAGAGCGAGTGTACCGAAAGCCCAGAGACTGCAGGAAGGTGGCGATACGCTGGTACCTAAAGGAAATTTGCCCTAGAGGCAATAATAAAGTTGTTATTAATATGTTTCCATATATCATGATAAATGTTTATTATGCATGCTAGAATTGTATTAACCGGAAACTTAGTACATGTGTGAATAGAATACATAGACAAAACAAAGTGTCCCTAGTATGCCTCTACTAGACTAGCTTGTTAATCAAGGATGGTTAAGTTTCCTAACCATAGACATGTGTTGTCATTTGATGAACGAGATCACATCATTAGAGAATGACGTGATGGACAAGACCCATCCATTAGCTTAGCATAATGATCATTTAGTTTTATTGCTATTGCTTTCTTCGTGACTTATACATATTCCTCTGGGTATGAGATTATGCAACTCCCGAATAACGGAGGAACACCTTGTGTGCTATCAAATGTCACAACGTAACTGGGTGATTATAAAGATGCTCTACAGGTGTCTCCGAAGGTGTTTGTTGGGTTGGCATATATCAAGATTAGGACTTGTCACTCCGAGTATCGGAGAGGTATCTCTGGGCCCTCTCGGTAATGCACATCACTATAATCCTTGCAAGCAATGTGACTAATGAGTTAGTTAAGGGATGATGCATTACGGAACGAGTAAAGAGACTTGCCGGTAACGAGATTGAACTAGGTATAATGATACCGACGATCGAATCTCGGGCAAGTAACATACTGATGACAAAGGGAATAATGTATGTTGTTATTGCGGTTTGACCGATAAAGATCCTCGTAGAATATATAGGAACCAATATGAGCATCCAGGTTCCGCTATTGGTTATTGACTGGAGATGTGTCTCGGTCATGTCTACATAGTTCTAAAACCCATAGGGTCTGCACGCTTAACATTCGATGACGATTTGTATTATGAGTTATGTGTTTTGGTGACCGAAGTTTGTTCGGAGTCCCGGATGAGATCAGGGACATGACGAGGAGTCTCGAAATGGTCGAGAGGTAAACATTGATATATTGGAAGGCTATGTACGGACACCGGAATGGTTCCGAAGAGGTCCGCGGATTTTTTGAAGTACCAAGAGGTTACCGGAACCCTCCGGGAAAGTTAATGGGCCTCATGGGCCATAATGGCGAGAAGGAGGCAGGCCACAAGAGGTGCCCCCCCCATGGTAGTCCGAATTGGACAAGGGGTGGGGGGCGCGGCCCCCCTTTCCTTCTCCCTCTCCCCTTCTCCGTTGAAAGGAAGGGGGAGCCGACTAGGACTAGGAGTCCTAGTGGGACTCCCCCCACTTGGCACGCCCCTAGGGCCGGCCGGTCCTACCTCTTGAGCATGCGTTGGTTTTCCCTTGAAGAGGAAAGGGTGATGCAACAAAGTAGCATAAGTATTTCCCTCAGTTTTTGAGAACCAAGGTATCAATCCAGTAGGAGACAACACACAAGTCAGCTAGTACATGCACAAACAATCAAGAACCTCGCAACCAACGCGATAAAGGGGTTTTCAATCCCTTCACGGTCACTTGCGAAAGTGAGATCTGATAGAGATAGTAAGATAAATGTTTTTGGTATTTTGTTGTATAGATGGGAAAATAAAGATTGCAAAATAGTAAACGAGATGTGATAATAAAAGAGATGCAATATAATAAGAAACAGACCCGGGGGCCGTAGGTTTCACTAGTGGCTTCTCTCATGATAGCATGTATTACGGTGGGTGAACAAATTACTGCCGAGCAATTGATAGAAAAGTGCATAGTTATGAAGATATCTAAGGCAATGATGATGAATAGGCATCACGTCCGTGTCGAGTAGATCAAAACGATTCTGCATCTACTACTGTTACTCCACACATCAACCGCTATCCAGCATGCATGTAGAGTATTAAGTTCATAAGAACAGAGTAACGCTTTAAGCAAGATGACATGATGTAGAGGGATAAACTCAAGCAATATGACATAAACCCCATATTTTTATCCTCGATGGCAACAATACAATATGTGCCTTGTTGCCCCTACTGTCACTGGGAAAGGACACCGCAAGATTGAACCCAAAGCTAAGCACCTGTCCCATTGCAAAAAAGATCAATCTAGTAGGCCAAACTAAACCGATAATTCGAAGAGACTTGCAAAGATATCAAATCATGCATATAAGAATTCAGAGAAGAACCAAATAATATTCATAGATAATCAAGTTCATAAACCCACAATTCATCGGATCTCGGCAAACACACCACAAAAGAGTGTTACATCGAATAGATCTCTAAGAACATCGAGAAGAACTTTGTATTGAAGATCAAAGAGAGAGAAGAAGCCATCTAACTAATAACTATGGACCTGAAGGTCTGTGGTAAACTACTCACGCTTCATCGGAGAGGCTATGGTGTTGATGTAGAAGCCCTCCGCGATCGATTCCCCCTCTCGCAGATCGCCGGAAAAGGCCCCAAGATGGGATCTCAGGGTACAGAAGGTTGCGGCAGTGTAAAAGTGGTTCCGTGGCTCCCCCTGATGTTTTTAGGGTATAAGAGTATATATAGGTGAAAGAAGTACGTCGGTGGAGCTCCTGGGGCCCACGAGGGTGGGGGCGTGCCTACCCCCTGGGCGCGCCCTCCTATCTCGTGGCCGCCTCACAGAGTTCCAGACTTCAACTCTAAGTCTTCTAGTTTGCTTTCGGTCCAAGAAAGAACATCGCGAAGGTTTCATTACGTTTGGATTCCGTTTGGTATTCCTTTTCTACGAAACACTAAAATAGGCAAAAAAACAGAAACTAGCACTGGCCCTCCGGATAATAGGTTAGTCCCAAAAATAATATAAAAGAGCATATTAAAGCCCATTAAACATCCAAAATAGATAATATAATAGCATGGAACAATAAAAAATTATAGGTATGTTGGAGACGTATCAAGCATCCCCAAGCTTAATTCCTATTCGTCCTCGAGTAGGTAAATGATACAAACAGAATTTTTGATGTGGAATGCCACCTAACATATTTATCAATGTAATTTTCTTTATTGTGGCATGAATGTTCAGATCCGAAAGATTCAAGACAAAAGTTTAATATTGACATAAAAATAATAATACTTCAAGCATACTAACAAAGTAATTATGTCCTCTCAAAATAACATGGCCAAAGAAAGTTCATCCCTACAAAATCATATAGTTTGGTCATGCAAAATACTCAAATCATGCGCAACCCCGATGACAAGCCAAGCAATTGTTTCATACTTTAGTAATCTCAAACCTTTTCAACTTTCACACAATACATGAGCGTGAGCCATGGACATAGCACTATAGGTGGAATAGAGTGGTGGTTGTGGAGAAGACAAAAAGGAGGAAGATGGTCTCACATCAACTAGGCATATCAATAGGCTATGGAGATGCCCATCAATAGATATCAATGTGAGTGAGTAGGGATTGCCATGCAACGGATGCACTAGAGCTATAAATGTATGAAAGCTCAACAAAAGAAACTAAGTGGGTGTGCATCCAACTTGCTTGCTCATGAAGACCTAGGGCATTTGAGGAAGCACATCGTTGGAATATACAAGCCAAGTTCTATAATGAAAATTTCCCACTAGTATATGAAAGTGACAAAATAAGAGACTCTCTATCATGAAGATCATGGTGCTACTTTGAAGCACAAGTGTGGAAAAAGGATAGTAGCATTGTCCCTTCTCTCTTTTTCTTTGATTTTTTTCTTTCTCTCTTTTTTTGGGCCTTCTCTTTTTTTATTCGGCATTTATCCTTATTTATTTTATTTCCTCACATGGGACAATGCTCTAATAATGATGATCATCACACTTCTATTTATTTACAACTCAAAGATTACAACTCGATACTTAGAACAAAAAATATGACTCGATATGTGTGCCTCCGGCGGTGTACCGGAATGTGCAATGAATCAAGTGTGACATGTATGAAAAAATTATGAATGGTGGCTTTGCCACAAATACGATGTCAACTACATGATCATGCAAGGCAATATGACAATGATGGAGCGTGGCATAATAAACGGAACGGTGGAAAGCTGCATGGCAATATATCTTGGAATGGCTATGGAAATGCCATAATAGGTAGGTATGGTGGCTGTTTTGAGGAAGGTAAATGGTGGGTTTATGGTACCGGCAAAAGTTTCGCGGTACTAGAGAGGCTAGCAATGGTGGAAGGGTGAGAGTGCGTATAATCCATGGATTCAACATTAGTCATAAAGAACTCACATACTTATTGCAAAAATCTACAAGTCATCAAAAACCAAGCACTACACGCATGCTCCTAGGGGGATAGATTGGTAGGAAAAGACCATCGCTCATCCCCGACCGCCACTCATAAGGAAGACAATTAAAGAAATACCTCATGCTTCAAATTTGTTACACACGGGTTACCATACGTGCATGCTACGGGACTTGCAAACCTCAACACAAGTATTTCTCAAATTCAAAACTACTCAACTAGCATGACTCTAATATCACCATCCTCATGTCTCAAAACAATCATCAAGTATCAAACTTCTCCTACTATTCAACACACTTCATAATCTCGGATGCCCATCATATTAGGACTAATTTTATAGCCAAAGCAAATTATCATGCTGTTCTAAAAGACTTTCAAAATAATATAAGTAAAGCATGAGAGATCAATAATTTCTATAAAATAAAACCAAAACCATGCTCTAAAAGGATATAAGTGAAGCACTAGAGCAAAATTGTATAGCTCAAAAGATATAAGTGAAGCACATAGAGTATTCTAATAGATTCCAATTCATGCGTGTCTCTCCCAAAAGGTGTGTACAACAAGGATGATTGTGGTAAACTAAAAAGCAAAGACTCAAATCATACAAGACGCTCCAAGCAAAACACATATCACGTGGTGAATAAAAATATAGCCTCAAGTAAAGTTACTGATAGACGAAGACGAAAGAGGGGATGCCTTCCGGGGCATCCCCAAGCTTAGGCTTTTGGTTTTCCTTGAATTTTACCTTGGGGTGCCTTGGGCATCCCCAAGCTTAGGCTCTTGCCACTCCTTGTTCCAAAATCCATCAAATCTTTACCCAAAAACTTGAAAACTTCACAACACAAAACTCATCAGAAAATCTCGTGAGCTCCGTTAGTATAAGAGAATAAACCACCATCTTAAGGTACTATAATTAACTCATTCTTTATTTATATTGGTGTTAACCATACTATATTCCAACTTCTCTATGGTTCATACCCCCCGATACTTACCATAGATGCATCAAAATAAGCAAACAACACGCGAAAAACAGAATCTGTCAAAAACAGAACAGTCTGTAGCAATCTGGAGGTTTCAATACTTTTGTAACTCCAATATTTCTGACAAATTAGGATGACCAGGAAATTTGTATATTGATCTATTGCAGTTGGAATTGGTATTTTATCGCTCTCTGGTAAAAAATGAAAATTATTTTGAGAGCGCATACTTTCTATTTTTATCAGCAAGATCAAACAACAATCACCCAAGAAGATCCTAAAGGCTTTACTTGGCACAAACACTAATTAAAACATAAAACATGATCATAACAGAGGCTAGATAAATTATTTATTACTAAACAGGAACAAAAATCAAAGAACAAAAATAAAATTGGGTTGCCTCCCAACAAGCGCTATCGTTTAAAGCCCCTAGCTAGGCATAAAAAGCAAGAATAGATCTAGGCATTGTCATCTTTGGTATGTAATCCATAAGTGGCTCTCATAATAGGTTCATAAGGAAATTTAATTTTCTTCCTAGGAAAGTGTTCCATGCCTTTCCTTAACGGAAATTGGAATCTAATATTTCCTTCTTTCATGTCAATAATTGTACCAATCGTTCTAAGGGAAGGTCTAGCAAGAATAATAGGACATGTAGGATTGCAATCTATATCAAGAACAATGAAATCTACGGGCACATAATTCCTATTTGCAACAATAAGAACATCATTAATTCTTCCCATAGGTCTCTTAATGGTGGAATCCGCAAGATGCAAATTTAAAGAACAATCATCGAATTCACGGAAACCTAGCATATCGCACAAAGTTTTTGGAATCGTGGAAACACTAGCACCCAAATCACATAAATCATAGCATTCATAATCTTTAATCTTAATTTTAATAGTAGGTTCCCACTCATCATAAAGTTTTCTAGGGATAGAAACTTCTAGTTCAAGCTTTTCTTCATAGGATTGCATTAAGGCATCAACGATATGTGTAGTAAAAGCTTTATTTTGATCATAAGCATGAGGAGAATTTAAAATGGATTGCAACAAGGAAATACAATCTATTAAAGAGCAATTATCATAATTAAATTCCTTGAAATCCAAAATAGTGGGTTCATTGCTATGTAAAGTTTTGACCTCCTCAATCCCACTTTTATTAATTTCTGCATCAAGATCTAAAAACTACGAATCATTGGGACGCCTTTTAGCTAAAGTTGACTCATCTCCAGTCCCATCTTTATCAAGACTCACTTTTAGATCTTCATCATTATTATCATGAAAACTAGAAGAACACACTTTCACAAAGCAATCTTTTTTAGCACGCATCCTAGCGGTTCTTTCTTTCCACTTATCAATTGAAATTCTCATGGCTTTGAGAGACTCATTTATGTCATGCTTAGGTGGAATAGATCTAAGTTTCAAAAAATCAACATCAAGAGAAATTCTATCCATGTTCCTAGCCAACTCAATCTTAAGTAATTTTTCTTCAACCAAATCAATGAAATTCTTTTGCGAACTCATAAATTCTTTAACACTAATCTCAAAATCATAGGGCATCTTATTAAAAATTTCCATAGGAGTTGTTTTACGAATTACCGTAATTATTAGAGGAATTACTAGGAAACGGCCTAGAATTAAAGTTTCCTCTATACGCGCTGTTACCAAAATTGTTCCTACCAACGAAATTCACATCCATAGATTCATTATTATTTTCAATCAAAGTGGACAAAGGCATATCATTAGGATTGGAAGAATCACTTTTATTAGCAAACAATTTCATAAGTTCATCCATCTTTCCACTCAAAACATTAATCTCTTCAATTGCATGAACCTTTTTACTAGTGGATCTTTCGGTGTGCCATTGAGAATTATTAACCATAATATTGTCTAGGAGTTTAGTAGCTTCTCCTAAAGTGATTTCGATAAAAGTGCCTCCCGCGGCCGAATCTAAAAGATTTCTAGAAGAAAAATTCAATCCGGCATAATTTTTTTGTAAAATTCAATCATGGCCACGAGGGTGGGGGGCGCGCCCTACCCCCCTGGGCGCGCCCCCTGCCTCGTGGGCCCCCTGGTGGCCCTCCGATGCCCATCTTCTGCTATATGGAGTCTTTCGATGAGAAAAAAATCATAAGAAAGCTTTCTGGATGAGACTCTGCCGCCATGAGGCAGAACCTTGGCGGAACCAATCTAGGGCTCTGGCAGAGCTGTTCTGCTAGAGAAACTTCCCTCCGGGAGGGGGAAATCATCGCCATCGTCATCACCAACGATCGTCTCATCGGGAGGGGGTCAATCTCCATCAACATCTTCACCAACACCATCTCCTCTCAAACCCTAGTTCATCTCTTGTATCCAATTCTTGTCTCTAAGTCTGGGATTGGTACCTGTGGGTTGCTAGTAGTGTTGATTACTCCTAGTAGTTGATGCTAGTTGGTTTATTTGGTGGAAGATCATATGTTGAGATCCTATATGCATATTAATACCCCTCTGATTATGAACATGAATATGCTTTGTGAGTAGTTACGTTTGTTCCTGAGGACATGGGAGAAGTCTTGCTATTAGTAGTCATGTGAATTTGGTATTCGTTCGATATTTTGATGAGATGTATGTTGTCTCTCCTCTAGTGGTGTTATGTGAACGTCGACTACATGACACTTCACCATTATTTGGGCCTAGAGGAAGGCATTGGGAAGTAATAAGTAGATGATGGGTTGCTAGAGTGACAGAAGCTTAAACCCTAGTTTATGCGTTGCTTCGTAAGGGGCTGATTTGGATCCATATGTTTCATGCTATGGTTAGGTTTACCTTAATACTTTTGTTGTAGTTGCGGATGCTTGCAATATAGGTTAATCATAAGTGGGATGCTTGTCCAAGTAAGGACAACACCCAAGCACTGGTCCACCCACATATCAGATTATCAAAGTACCGAACGCGAATCATATGATCGTGATGGAACCTAGCTTGACGATAATTCCCATGTGTCCTCGGGAGCGCTTTACTACATATAAGAATTTTTCCAGGCTTGTCCTTTGCTACAAAAAGGATTGGGCCACCTTGCTACACTTTATTTACTTTTGTTACTTGTTGCTCGTTACAAATTATCTTATCACAAAACTATCTATTACCTATAATTTCAGTGCTTGCAGAAAATACCTTGCTGAAAACCGCTTATCATTTCCTTCTGCTCCTCGTTGGGTTCGACACTCTTACTTATCGAAAGGACTACGATAGATCCCCTATACTTGTGGGTCATCAAGACTCTTTTCTGGCGCCGTTGCCGGGGAGTGAAGCGCCTTTGGTAGGTGGAATTTGGTAAGGAAAAATTTATATAGTGTGCTGAAATTTACTGTCACTTGTTACTATGGAAAGTAATCCTTTGAGGGGCTTGTTTGGGGTATCTTCACCCTGACTAGTAGAGCATAGAGTTGCTCCTCAACCTACTGAACCTACTGAAAATGAAAATGTCTGCTTGGAAATTCCTTCGGGTATGATAGAAAAACTGCTAGCTAAACCTTTTGCAGGAGATGGAACATTGCATCCTGATGAGCACCTAATATATGTGGATGAAGTTTGTGGATTATTTAAGCTTGCAGGTATGCCCGATGATGTTATCAAGAAGAAGGTCTTCCCTTTATCTTTGGAGGGAGACACATTGACATGGTACGGGCTATGTGATGATATGGGATCATGGAACTACAAACGATTGAAATTGGAATTTCATCAGAAGTTTTATCCTATGCATCTTGTTCATCGTGATCGTAATTATATATATAATTTTTGGCCTCGCGAAGGAGAAAGCATCGCTCAAGCTTGGGGGAGGCTTAAGTCAATGTTATATTCATGCCCCAATCATGAGCTCTCAAGAGAAATGATTATTCAAAAAATTTATGCTCGGCTTTCTGATAACAACTGCACCATGCTCGATACTCCTTGTGCTGGCTCTTTTATGATGAAGACTATTGAATTCAAATGGGATTTATTGGAAAGATTTAAACGCAACTCTGAAGATTGGGATCTCGACGAAGGTAAGGAGTCAGGTATGACACCTAAATTTGATTGTGTTAAATCTTTTATGGATACCGGTGTTTTCCGTAAATTTAGCACTAAATATGAACTTGACTCCGAGATAATAGCTTCTTTCTATGAATCTTTTGCTACTCATATTGATCTCCCTAAAGAGAAGTGGTTTAAATATCATCCTCCCATAGAAGTAAAAATAGCTGCACCTATTAAAGTTGAAGAAAAGACTATCACTTATAATGATCCTATTATTCCTACTGCTTATGTTGAGAAACCACCTTTTCCTGTTAGGATAAAAGATCATACTAAAGCTTCAACTGTGGTTTGTAAAAGCAATATTAGAACCTATACACCTCCCGAGCAAGTTAAAGTTGAACCTAATATTGCTATTGTTAAGGATCTCTTGGCTGATAATATTGATGGGCATGTTATTTATTTCTATGATGAAACTGCTAGAATTGCTAAACCTTGTGCTAAAGATAAACATAGACCTGTGGTAGGCATGACTATTATTTCTGTTAAAATAGGAGATCATTGTTATCATGGCTTGTGTGATATGGGTGCTAGTGCTAGTGCAATACCTATTGACTTGTACAACGAGATTATGCATGATATTGCACCTGCTGAGTTAGAAGATATTGATGTCACAATTAAACTTGCCAATAGAGATACTATTTCACCAATTGGGATTATTAGAGATGTTGAAGTATTGTGTGGGAAAACTAAATATCCTGTTGATTTTCTTGTTCTTGGTTCCCCACAAGATAGCTTTTGTCCCATTATATTTGATAGACCCTTCTTAAACACTGTTAATGCTAGGATAGACTGCAAAAGGATGTTATTACTATTGGTCTAGGTGATATGTCTCATGAGTTCAACTTTTCTAAATTTCGTAGACAACACCGTGAAGAAGAATTGCCTAGTAAAGATGAAATTATTGTTCTTGCTTGTATTGTCGTACCTCCTAGTGATCCTTTAGAACAATATTTGCTAGACCATGAAAATGATATGTATATGAATGAAAGAAGGGAAATAGATGAAGTGTTCTTTAAACAGGGACCTATTCTAAAACACAACTTGTCTGTTGAAATTTTAGGGGATCCTCCTCCACCCAAGGGTGATCCCGTGTTTGATCTTAAACCTTTGCCTGATAATCTTAAATATGCTTATCTTGATGAAGAGAAGATATATCCTATTATTATTAGTGCTAACCTTTCAGAGAAGGAGGAAGAAAGATTATTGAAAACTCTAAAGAAGCACCATGCTGCTATTGGATATACTCTTGATGATCTTAAGGGCATTAGTCCCACTCTATGTCAACACAAAATAAATTTGGAAAAAGATGCCAAACCAGTTATTGATCACCAACGACGACTGAATCCTAAGATGAAAGAAGTGGTAAGAAAAGAAATACTAAAGCTCCTTGAGGCAGGTATAATTTATCACGTTGCTGATAGTCAGTGGGTAAGTCCTGTCCATTGTGTTCCTAAGAAGGGAGGTATTATTGTCATTCCTAATGATAAAGATGAATTGATTCTGCAAAGAATTATTACAGGTTATAGGATGATAATTGATTTCCGCAAATTAAATAAGACTACTAAAAAAGCTGATTACCCCTGACCTTTTAATGATCAAATGCTAGAAAGATTATCCAAACATACTCATTTTTGCTTTCTAGATGGTTATTCTGGTTTCTCCCAAATACCTGTGTCAGCTGATGATAAATCTAAGACCACTTTTACTTGCCATTTCGGTACTTTTGCTTATAGACTTATGCCTTTTGGTTTATGTAATGCACCTGCTACCTTTCAAAGATGCATGATGGCTATATTTTCTGATTTTTGTGAAAAGATATGTGAGGTATTCATGGATGATTTCTTCATTTATGGATCCTCTTTTAATGATTTCTTAAGCAACCTTGATCGAGTTTTGCAGAGATGTGAAGAAACTAACCTTGTCTTGAATTGGGAGAAATGCCACTTTATGGTTAATGAAAGTATTGTCTTGGGGCACAAAATTTCTGAAAGAGGCATTGAAGTTGATAAAGCTAAATTTGATGCTATTGAAAAGATGCCGTGTCCCAAGGACATCAAAGGTATAAGAAGTTTCCTTGGTCATGCCGGTTTTTATAGGAGGTTCATTAAGGACTTCTCAAAAATTTCTCGGCCTCTGACTAATTTATCACAAAAAGATATACCGTTCGTCTTTGATAATGATTGTGTAGAAGCATTTGAAATACTTAAGAAAGCATTGATCTCTGCACCTATTATTCAGCCACTTGATTGGAATTTACCTTTTGAAATTATGTGTGATGCTAGTGATTATGCCGTAGGTGCTGTTCTAGGGCAAAGAGTTGATAAGAAATTAAATGTTATTCAATATGCTAGTAAAACTCTAGACAATGCCCAGAGAAATTATGCTACAACTGAAAAAGAATTATTAGAAGTTGTATTTGCTTGTGAGCAGTTCAGACCTTATATTGTTGATTCTAAAGTAACTACTCACACGGATCATGCTGCTATTAAATATCTTATGGAAAAGAAAGATGCTAAACCTAGACTTATTAGATGGGTTCTCTTGCTACAAGAATTTGATTTGCATATTATTGATAGAAAGGGAGCCGAGAACCCCGTTGCAGATAACTTGTCTAGGTTGGAAAATGTTCTTGATGACCCACTACCTATTGATGATAGCTTTCCTGATGAACAATTAAATGTCATAAATGCTTCTCACACTGCTCCATGGTATGCTGATTATGCTAATTACATTGTTGCTAAGTTTATACCACCTAGTTTCACATACCAGCAAAAGAAAAAGTTCTTCTATGATTTGAGACATTACTTTTGGGATGACCCACATCTTTATAAAGGAGTATATGGTGTTATTAGACGTTGTGTACCTGAGCATGAACAGGAACAAATCCTTCGCAAGTGTCACTCCGAAGCTTATGGAGGACACCACGCTGGAGATAGAACTGCACACAAGGTATTGCAATCTGGTTTTTATTGGCCTACTCTCTTCAAGGATGCCCATAAGTTTGTCTTATCTTGTGATGAATGTCAAAGAATTGGTAATATCAGTAGACGTCAAGAAATGCCTATGAATTATTCACTTGTTATTGGACCATTTGATGTTTGGGGCTTTGATTATATGGGACCTTTTCCTGCCTCTAATGGATATACACATATTTTAGTTGCTGTTGATTACGTTACTAAGTGGGTAGAAGCTATTCCAACTAGTAGTGTTGATCATAACACCTCTATTAAGATGCTTAAAGAAGTTATTTTTCCGAGGTTTGGAGTGCCTAGATATTTAATGACTGATGGTGGTTCACATTTTATTCATGGTGCTTTCCGTAAAATGCTTGCTAAGTATGATGTTAATCATAGAATTGCATCACCTTATCACCCACAGTCTAGTGGTAAAGTAGAATTGAGCAACAGAGAGCTTAAACTAATTTTGCAAAAGACTATTAATAGATCTAGAAAGAATGTCCAAGAAACTCGATGATGCATTATGGGCCTATAGAACTACATATAAAAATCCTATGGCTATGTCTCCGTATAAAATGGTTTATGGTAAAGCATGTCATTACCTCTTGAGCTAGAACATAAGGCATATTGGACCATTAAAGAGCTCAGTTATAATTTCAAACTTGCCGGTGAGAAAAGGTTATTTGACATTAGCTCACTTGATGAATGGAGAACCCAATCCTATTGATATGTCTCCGTCGTATCTACTTTACCAAACACTTTTGCCCTTGTTTTGGACTCTAACTTGCATGATTTGAATGGAACTAAACCGAACTGACGCTGTTTTCAGTAGAATTACCATGGTGTTATTTATGTGCAGAAACAAACATTCTCGGAATGACCTGAAACTTCACGGAGCAACTTTTTGAAAAATATAAAAAATACATGCAAAAGATGAAGGCCAGGGGGGCCACCACCTGTCCACGAGGGTGGGGGGCGCGCCCCCTACCTCATGGGCCCCCTGGTGCCTCTCCGACTCCAACTCCAACTCTATATATTGTGTTTCGGGGAGAAAAAAATCAGAGAGAAGAATTCATCGCGTTTTACGATACGGAGCCGCCGCCAAGCCCTAAAACCTCTCGGGAGGGCTGATCTGGAGTCCGTTCGGGGCTCCGGAGAGGGGAATCCATCGCCATCGTCATCATAAACCATCCTCCATCACCAATTTCATGATGCTCACCACCATGCGTGAGTAATTCCATCATAGGCTTGCTGGACGGTGATGGGTTGGATGAGATTTATCATGTAATCGAGTTAGTTTTGTTAGGGTTTGATCCCTAGTATCCACTATGTTCTCAGATTGATGTTGCTATGACTTTGCTATGCTTAATGCTTGTCACTAGGGCCTGAGTGCCATGATTTTAGATCTGAACCTATTATGTTTTCATCAATATATGAGAGTTCTTGATCCTATCTTGCAAGTCTATAGTCACCTATTATGTGTTATGATCCGTTAACCCCGAAGTGACAATAATCGGGATACTTACCGGTGATGACCATAGTTTGAGGAGTTCATGTATTCACTATGTGTTAATGCTTTGTTCCGGTACTCTATTAAAAGGAGGCCTTAATATCCCTTAGTTTCCGTAAGGACCCCGCTACCATGGGAGGGTAGGACAAAAGATGTCATGCAAGTTCTTTTCCATAAGCACGTATGACTATATTCGGAATACATGCCTACATTACATTAATGAACTGGAGCTAGTTCTGTGTCACCCTAGGTTATGACTGCTACATGATGAACCGCATTCGGCATAATTCTCTATCACTGATCCATTTCCTATGAGCTTTCCATATATTGTTCTTCGCTTATTTACTTTTCCGTTGCTATTGCTATCATCACTACAAAATACCAAAAACATTAATTTTACTACTGTTACCTTTTACTACCGTTACCACTATTATCATATTACCTTTCTACTAAGCACTTTGCTGCAGATATTAAGTTTCCAGGCGTGGTTGAATTGACAACTCAACTGCTAATACTTGAGAATATTCTTTGGCTCCCCTTGTGTCGAATCAATAAATTTGGGTTGAATACTCTACGCTCAAAAACTGTTGCGATCCCCTATACTTGTGGGTTATCAAGACTATTTTCTGGCGCCATTGCCGGGGAGCATAGCTCTATTCTTTGAGTCACTTGGGATATATATATCTGCTTATCATTATGAAGAACTTGAGAGATCCAAAAACCAAGATCTATCCCTCAACTACGAGGGGAGGTAAGGAACTGCCATCTAGCTCTGCACTAGATTCACCTTCTGTTCTGAGTAAGCTTGCGACACCTAAACCTGCTTCTGCTATTCGTTCTGATATGTCGGATGTTATTGATGATGCCCCTTCTGCTATACATGATACTTATGATGAAACTACTTCTATGCTTGATACTACTGTGCCACTTGGTGAATTTCTTGATGAACTACTTGCTAGGGCTAGAGAGATTGAAAATATTGAATCTGATGATACTGATGAAAGTGATGATGAAGAATCACTTGTTATTCCTAAGGGTTATGTTTTTGATCAAGAAGCTTCTTTAGCTATTTTAGCTTGCAAAGATAGATATGAACTCAAAAGGTTATTAGCTAAATGGAATAAGCAATCTCTAAATGCTAGAATGAAACCTGACCCTGCTTTTGCTACTTCACCTATCTGTGTTACTGATAAGGATTATGAATTCTCTGTTGATCCTGATATAATTACTTTGGTTGAATCTGATCCTTTTCATGGTTATGAATCTGAAACTGTTGTGGCACATCTTACTAAACTGAATGATATAGCCACCCTGTTCACTAAAGATGAGAGAACTCGTTACTTTTATATCCTTAAAATATTTCCATTGTCATTAAAGGGTGATGCTAAGGTATGGTTTAATTCTCTTGATCCTGGTTGCGTGTGTAGTCCCCAGGATATGATTTATTACTTCTCTGCTAAATATTTCCCTGCTCATAAGAAACAAGCTGCTTTAAGGGATATATATAATTTTGTGCAAATTGAAGAAGAGAGTCTCCCACAAGCTTGGGGGAGGCTTCTCCAATTACTTAATGCTTTGCGTGATCATCCTCTTAAGAAAAATGAAATACTTGATATCTTTTATAATGGACTAACCGATGCCTCCAGAGATTAACTGGATAGTTGTGCTGGTTCTGTTTTCAGGGAAAGAACACCAGATGAAGCTGAAATTCTATTGAATAATATGTTGACAAATTAAAATAATTGGACACCTCCGGAGCCAGTTCCTGAGCCTATTCCTAAACCAACTCCGAAGAAGAGGGGTATTCTATTTCTCAGTCCTGAAGATATGCAAGAGGCAAAGAAATCTATGGAAGAAAAAGGTATTAAAGGTGAAGATGTTAAGAATTTACCTCCTATTGAAGAAATACATGGTCTTAATTTACCGCCTGTTGAAGAAACATACAATCTTAATCCTTTACCTATTGAAGAAACTCATGGTCTTCATAACCCGACACAGGTAGTAAAGGTAAATTCTCTCTATAGATATGAGAAAGCTGAAATCCCATTTACTAAGTTTGCTAGCCCATGCTTAGATGAGTTTGATAGATTTATGGCTAAGCAAGAAGACTTCAATGCTTATTTTGGTAGACAATTGAAATACAATTCAAATATACTTGAACACTTGGGTGATTATATGGCTAATGTTAAAGGTGACCTTAAACTTATTAGTAAACATGCTTCTATGGTTACCACTCAAGTAGAACAAGTACTTAAGGCTCAAAATGATTTTCTCAATGAATTGAATAGTAAGGATAATGATAATGCTGTTAGAGTTATGACTAGAGGTGGTAGAATGACTCAGGAACCTTTGTATTGTGAAGGCCATCCTAAAAGAATTGAGCAAGATTCTCAGAGAAATAATATAGATGCACCTAGTTCTTCTAAAAAGAAGAAAAAGAAAAATGATAGGACTTTGCATGCTTCTAGTGATCCTATTGTTGAAACACCTGATAATCCAAATGATATTTCTATTTCTGATGCTGAAACACAATCTGGTAATGAACCTGAAACTAGTGATAATGTTAATAATAATGTTCATGATGATGCTCAACCTAGTAATGATAATGATATAGAAATTGAACCTTTGTTGATCTTGATAACCCACAATCAAAGAATCAACGTTATGATAAGAAAGACTTTGTTGCTAGGAAATATTGGTAAAGAAAGAGAGCCTTGGGTTCAGAAACCCATGCCTTTCCCTCCCAAACCATCCAAGAAAAAGGATGATGACGATTTTGAGCGCTTTGCTGAAATGATTAGACCTATCTTTTTGCGTATGCGATTAACTGATATGCTCAAAACCAATCCTTATGCTAAGTACATGAAAGATATTATTACAAATAAAAGAAAGATACGGGAAGCTGAAATTTCTACCATGCTTGCTAATTATACTTTTAAGGGTGGAATACCAAAGAAACTTGGAGATCCAGGAGTATCCACTATACCATGCTCCATTAAAAGAAACTATGTTAAAACTGCTTTATGTGATCTTGGAGTCGGTGTTAGTGTTATGCCTCTCTCTTTATATCGTAGACTTGATTTGAATAAGTTGACACCTACTGAAATATCTTTGCAAATGGCTGATAAATCAACTGCTATACCTGTCGGTATTTGTGAGGATGTGCCTGTTGTAGTTGCAAACGTTACTATTTGAACGGACTTTGTTATTCTTGATATTCCCGAGGACGATAGTATGTCTATTATTCTTGGAAGACCCTTTTTGAATACTGCAGGGGCTGTTATTGATTGCACTAAAGGCAATGTCACTTTTCATGTTAATGGTAATGAGCATACGGTACACTTTCCGAGGAAACAACCTCAAGTTCATAGTATCAACTCTATTGGAAAAATTCCATCGATTATATTTGGAGGTTTTGAATTTCCTCTACCTACTGTCAAGAAGAAATATGATATTCTTATTATTGGGGATGTGCATATCGCCGTTGAGGTAACATAGTGTTATTCGAAATTTCTCCAGTTCCATGTTATTCGGAATGAGTTCGTTAACAAGACTTGATCAACCTTGTTAGTGGATTCCTTTTGATGATCATGAGATGGATGAAACTAGAAGGCACAACCTTCTGTACCCCACTTTTACTTTCTATTATTTATATTAAATAAAATAAAAATAACATTTCTCTGTCTTTTATCTGATTATCCGTGCAATATAAAAATACCCCGAAAATAAAAGTTCTCCAAATGCCCTGAAATTTAAATATGATTTTCCAGAATATTTGGCACTAAAAACACAGCAGGGGGCCAACCACCTGCCCACGAGGGTGGAGGGCGCGCCCCCTGCCTCGTGGGCCCACGGTGCCCCTCATCCACTTATCCTTTCACCCATACACTTCTTCTTCCTCCCCCATATACGAATAACCAGCTTAAATCCGAGTCCAAGCTCGTTTTGCTGCCATTTTCGATCTCCTTGCTCAAAGCACCTCTCACAAAACTGCTTGGGGAGATTGTTCATTGGTATGTGACTCCTCCATTGGTCCAATTAGTTTTTGTTCTAGTGCTTTATTCATTGCAAATTTTTGCTGCTTAGGTGACCCTGTTCTTGTTCTTGCATGTCAAATTTGTCTGGTCAAAAGTAGTTTTGATGCATGATATAGGCTCTAGGCACTTGTAGGAGTAGTTGCTATCAATATTATTGAGTTTGGTTTACTTTTATTTTGAAGTTACTAAAAATTTCAGAAATTTTTCAGAGGAAGAAATATGCTTAGGGAAATGTTCCAGGGTGGTTTTTCAAGGAAGCAAGGACCCAGGCTTGCAATGCGTGATGCTGATGATGAGCCACCAAGAGACGCTCCAGTGCGTCCTTGTGAATGGCCTTCTGAGAACTTTATGGATCGAGCGGGAATTAAGGAAGAGTTTAATGCATATTTGCGTAACGCTGATCTTGTGAGCTTCGAGGAAGAGAAATGCAGCCAGTATCACAATCTCACTAGTTCCTTTGTGAGGAGGTTTGAATTTTCATCTTCACGTAATTCTCCAACTGTCCTGTTTGATCTTTATGAAAATTCTTACACTGTGGACTTAGAGGATTTTACCATTGCTTGCAAACTTCCACAATGGGGTAGTATAAGGGATCCTCGCAAATCTGAATTTAGAGATTTTCTTGCTAGTATAACTGTAGGAGAATCTAGGGATATAACACAAGCTACCATAGGGAGCATTCACTTTCCTGCTATACATTATTTTGCTCTCTTCATAGGTAGATGTATTAATGGTAAAGATGAGGTCTGTCACATGTGTGTCCCTGACCTCAGTATTCTTAGGAGTGCTATGTTAGAAGACAAATCTTATAATTTGAGAGCCATTGTTGCACGTAGGTTGCATCTTAATAGATTTAATGGAGAGTTCTTTGGTGGAATTTATGCAACCCGCATAGCTAATTTTCTTGGTGTAGCCATACGCAAAGATGATATTGAATTACCTCCTGCTTACCTAGACTTTAATGCTATGGTTCACCACCAGTTTGTTGAGAGGAATGAATCGCCTCTCCAGTATTGACTAATCTTTGACAGACGTCGTGCTGTCCATATTACTCTCCCTGCTCCTGCCTTCTTTGATTATCAGGCAAAAGGAAGACATGTTATTACCAGAGAGGAGGCAGATGAGTACGAGAGGAGGTCGGAGGCCGCTCGTCGCCACGCTGCAGCTCAGGAGGCGATAGCCGCTGCATCTCAATACGACCCCAACTATTATTATGGATATCTGCCAGGCCAGCCGTGGCCATAGACCAACTTAGGCCAAAATCCTAAGCTTGGGGGAGTATGTATTTCCCACCGACATTACATTCATGTTCACACACTCATTGCTAGATGTCGGTGCTCATACTTTTTCATTGTGTCATCCATGTTAGTTTATTTTCCGTTTTATGCTTTCTTCTTGTGTGTTTAATTAACCTAAAAAAACCAAAAAAATAGTTGTATCTTTTAATTAGTTTACTTTCCATGCTTGTAGTAGTAATTAAAAAGAAAACCCCAAAAGAGTTCATGTTCTTCTTTTGCTTGTTGGGAGCTTTCTCGTGTAAATAGTTTTATTTCTTTTCTTTTCTTCGGGGGTCGATAGGAGAAGACCATAATTAAATTGTTGAAGTGGTTGTTATATGCATTATTGTTGATCTGACAAAAGAGCTCATATTGCCTTGTCTTCTCCTGTTTATTGAATGCTTGCAGATTCCAGCTTAGTCCAATGCACGTGCACTATTATTATTATTCACATTGTTCGGTTGTGCAAGTGAAAGGCAATTATGATGATATATGATGGACTGACTGAGATGAAAAAAGCTGGTATGAACTCGACCTCTTTTGTTTTTGTAAATATGGTTAGTTCATCGTTCTTGATTCAGCCTATTATGGATAAACATGTTTGCAATGACAACTAGAGATCATAGTGCTTATGACATGCTTGATTAGCTATGAGTTATAATGGTTTACCTTGCGTGCCAACATGCTATTAAAATGGTTATGATGTGGTATGATAGGGTGGTATCCTCCTTTGAATGATTTAAGTGACTCGACTTGGCACATGTTTACGCATGTAGTTGAAACAAAATCAACATAGCCTTCATGATATTTATGTTCATGGTGGATTATATCCTACTCATGCTTGCATTCGGTGTTGATTAATTTTAATGCATGTTTCACTACTAGGAAAAGGCCTACTAATGGCGCACCAGTTTTGCCTACTAATGGCGCACTACTGGTGCACCACTAGTACCACGCCACTAGTATTTTTTACTAATGGCGCACCATTGGTGCGTCATTAGTATACCAGATACTAATGGCGCACCTATAGTGCGCCATTAGTATGCCTATCTGACTTAGTAATGGCGCACCACATGGAAGTGCGCCATTAGTAATAATTTTTTTCAAAAAAAATTTCAATTTTTTTAATATATTTTTAAATTTTTTTGTATTTTTTTCTTAATCTCGGGTCACTATGGCTTAATCTCAGGTCAAATCACACTTCGTGGTCAAACTTCCCGAAAGGTCACCCATCCTCACACTACTCCAGCCCAAACACGCTTAACTTTAGAGTTCTATCCAACCCCAGCACCAGCTCACTTCACATGCACTTGTTGATATATCTAGCATATCAATCCTATTAAACCTTGTTGATGTTTAGGACTTTGTTGATGTTCATGAGTGTGATGAAATTTTGAAAAAAAATATTTCAAACTTCCGTTCATATTACGTATCATATTTTGAAAAAAAATCCCGAGAAAATCGAAACTAATTTTTTTTTCTGTTACTAGTGGCGCACCTAGCATACGGTGCGCCACTAGTAAGTTTGAAATTTTTTGATTCTTTTGCCTCCAGATCTTAAAAGCCCCGTAACTTTTTCCTGTTAGGTTTTTGAGGATTTTGAAAATGTTTAACGGGGTTGCCCCCGTTAAATTCGGATGTAACTTTTCGAGTAGATGATTTTTCATATAGAAAACTTTTTAATCCGAGTTCGTATGCAAAAGTTATGCCCATTTTACAAATTCCAGAGAGATTTTGCAAATAAAGTCGAAATTCATATTTGTAAATTTTCCCAACAACTAGACCACATATCACATGGGAAACTTATTTTCTTTTATTTTTTGACATTTTCATCATTTTCTTTTATTTTTTAAAAAACTGAAAAGGCGGTCCGGGGGGGGGGGGGGGGTGCATGCGAGGGAATTTTTGGGCCAAGTTAGTAATGGCACACCGTGGGAGTGGTGCGCCATTACTAGTTCAATTAGTAATGGCGCACCACTCCCACGGTGCGCCATTACTAGTTTTTAAAAAATATTTAAAAAAATTGAAAAAAATTGAAAAAAATTTACTAGTGGCGCACCGTGGATGCGGTGCGCCATTACTAGTTTAACTAGTAATGGCGCACTGTCTCCTGGTGCGCCATTACTAGTTTTGAAAAAAAATAAAAAAAATCTTGTTACTAATGGCGCACCATGGATGTGGTGCGCCATTAGTATTTGGACACTAATGGCGCACCAACACATGGTGTGCCATTAGTATATAGTAGTGGCGCACCACATGTCTGGTGCGCCATTAGTGTCAATTTCATCTATAGCCCTTTTCCTAGTAGTGTTCATGACTGTTGTCGCTCTCTAGCTGGTCGCTTCCCAGTCTTTTGCTAGCCTTCACCTGTACTAAGCGGGAATACTGCTTGTGCATCCAACTCCATAAGCCCCAAAGTTATTCCGTATGAGTCCACCATACCTACCTATATACGGTATCTACCTGCCGTTCCAAGTAAATTTGTATGTGCCAAACTCTAAACCTTCAAATAAATATCCTATTTTGTATGCTCGAATAGCTCATGTATCAACTAGGGTTGTCCGTATCTTCCATGTTAGGCGGGTTATTCTCAAGAGTAGTGGACTCCGCTCCTCACTCATGAGATAAATGGCTGGTCACCGGGATTCTCCCATGCTTTATGCAAAGTAAATCAAAATAATTGCAAACAAAACTCTCCCTGAGACTCTTGTTAGTTGGAGGCACTCGTTGTTTTGAGCAAGCCATGGATTGATGCTTGTTGGTGGAAGGGGGAGTATAAACTTTACCATTCTGTTTGGGAACCGCCTATAATGTGTGTAGCATGGAAGATATTGCCATCTCTTGGTTGTTATGTTGACAATGAAAGTATACCGCTCAAAATATTATTCACCTCTATTTCAAAACCGAGCTCTGGCACCTCTACAAATCCCCGCTTCCCTCTGCGAAGGGCCTGTCTATTTACTTTCATGTTGAGTCATCATCTTCTTATTAAAAAGCACCAGTTGGAGAGCACCGATGTCATTTGCATTTATTACTGTTAGTTTACATTGAGTATGACTTGACTGAATCTCTTTTACCATGAATTACAACATCTAGTCAGTCATTGGTCTTTAAAGGTGCTCTGCATTTATGTTTTGCGGTCTCAGAAAGGGCTAGCGAGATACCATCTTATTATATCATATTATGATTGTTTTGAGAAAGTGTTGTCATCCGAGATTTATTATTATGACTCGCTAGTTGATTATGCCATTGATATGCGTAAACTTGAGACCTAAGCGTTATTGTGAATGTGGTTAGTTATAATCTTTGCTGAAAACTTGAATGTTGGCTTTACATATTTACAACAACAAGAGCAAACAGAGTTTGTAAAAGTTTTTCTTTATCACTTTTAGTTTATCAACTGAATTGCTTGAGGACAAGCAAAGGTTTAAGCTTGGGGGAGTTGATACGTCTCCGTCGTATCTACTTTTCCAAACACTTTTGCCCTTATTTTGGACTCTAACTTGCATGATTTGAATGGAACTAACCCGGACTGACGCTGTTTTCAGCAGAATTACCATGGTGTTATTTATGTGCAGAAACAAACGTTCTCGGAATGACCTGAAACTTCACGGAGCAACTTTTTGGAAAATATAAAAAATACCTGCAAAAGATGAAGGCCAGGGGGGCACCACCTGTCCATGAGGGTGGGGGCGCGCCCCCCTACCTCATGGGCCCCCTGGTGCCTGTCCGACTCCAACTCCAACTCTATATATTGTGTTTCAGGGAGAAAAAATCAGAGAGAATAATTCATCGCGTTTTACGATACGGAGCCGCCGCCAAGCCCTAAAACCTCTCGGGAGGGCTGATCTAGAGTCCGTTCGGGGCTTCGGAGAGGGGAATCCGTCGCCATCGTCATCATCAACCATCCTCCATCACCAATTTCATGATGCTCACCGCCGTGCGTGAGTAATTCCATCATAGGCTTGCTGGACACTGATGGGTTGGATGAGATTTATCATGTAATTGAGTTAGTTTTGTTAGGGTTTGATCCCTAGTATCCACTATGTTCTGAGATTGATGTTGCTATGACTTTGCTATGCTTAATGCTTGTCACTAGGGCCCGAGTGCCATGATTTTAGATCTGAACCTATTATGTTTTCATCAATATATGAGAGTTCTTGATCCTATCTTGCAAGTCTATAGTCACCTATTATGTGTTATGATCCGTTAACCCCGAAGTGACAATAATCGGGATACTTACCGGTGATGACCATAGTTTGAGGAGTTCATGTATTCACTATGTGTTAATGCTTTGTTCCGGTACTCTATTAAAAGGAGGCCTTAATATCCCTTAGTTTCCGTAAGGACCCTGCTGCCACGGGAGGGTAGGACAAAACATGTCATGCAAGTTCTTTTCCATAAGCACGTATGACTATATTCGGAATACATGTCTACATTACATTAATGAACTGGAGCTAGTTCTGTGTCACCCTAGGTTATGAATGTTACATGATGAACCACATCCGGCATAATTCTCTATCACCGATCCATTGCCTATGAGCTTTCCATATATTGTTCTTCGCTTATTTACTTTTCCGTTGCTATTGCTATCATCACTACAAAATACCAAAAACATTAATTTTACTACTGTTACCTTTTGCTAACCTTACCGCTATTATCATACTACCTTTCTACTAAACACTTTGCTACAGATATTAAGTTTCCAAGTGTGGTTGAATTGACAACTCAGCTGCTAATACTTGAGAATATTCTTTGGCTCCCCTTGTGTCGAATCAATAAATTTGGGTTGAATACTCTACCCTCGAAAACTGTTGCGATCCCCTATACTTGTGGGTTATCACCTATGAGAATGCCAAATTGTTTAAAGAAAAGGTTAAAAGATGGCATGACAAAAGGATACAAAAGTGTGAGTTTAATGTAGGTGATTATGTATTGCTATACAACTCTAGTTTAAGATTTTTTGCAGGAAAGCTTCTCTCTAAATGGGAAGGTCCTTACATTATCGAGGAGGTCTATCGTTCCGGTGCCATAAAAATCAACAACTTCGAAGGCACAAATCCGAAGGTGGTGAACGGTCAAAGAATCAAACATTATATCTCAGGTAATCCTATAAATGTTGAAACCAGTATTATTGAAACCGTAACCCCGAAGGAATACATAAGGGACACTTTTCGGAACGTTTCAGACTCCGAAAAGGAATAGGTATGTGGTACGGTAAGTAAACCGACTCCAAAACAGTTCTAATGGCAATTTTTCTCCATTTTGGAATATTTAGAAAAATAGAAAAATAAGAAGCAGTCCGGGAAGGACACGAGGGCTCCACGAGGGTGGAGGGAGCGCCCCCTGCCTCGTGGGCACCTCGTGTGCTCTCCGGACTCCGTTTTATTACACGTTACGTATTTTGGTCAGTAAAAAATCATTATATAATCTCCCGGAGGTTTTGGCTCCCGTATCACGCAATTATCCTCTGTTTGTGTTTCAAGCTGTTGCTGCAACAGACTAGAGCAAGATGTCTTCGCAAGAGTCAGTTGGGGAGAGCCGGGTCTCTCATCCGGCACCGAGATCAATGACAAACAACAATGTTGACTTATGTCTACTACACAACCTTCTTGTAGACGTTGTTGGGCCTCCAAGTGCAGAGGTTTGTAGGACAGTAGCAAATTTCCCTCAAGTGGATGACCTAAGGTTTATCAATCCATGGGAGGCGTAGGATGAAGATGGTCTCTCTCAAGCAACCCTGCAACCAAATAACAAAGAGTCTCTTGTGTCCCCAACACACCCAATACAATGGTAAATTGTATAGGTGCACTAGTTCGGCGAAGAGATGGTGATACAAGTGCAAAATAGATAGTAGATATAGGTTTTTGTAATCTAAAAATATAAAAACAGCAAGGTAACTAATGATAAAAGTGAGCGTAAACGGTATTGCAATGCTAGGAAACAAGGCCTAGGGTTCATACTTTCACTAGTGCAAGTTCTCTCAACAATAATAACATAATTGGATCATATAACTATCCCTCAACATGCAACAAAGAGTCACTCCAAAGTCACTAATAGCGGAGAACAAACGAAGAGATTATGGTAGGGTATGAAACCACCTCAAAGTTATTCTTTCCAATCAATCCATTGGGCCATTCCTATAAGTGTCACAAACAGCCCTAGAGTTCGTACTAGAATAACACCTTAAGATACAAATCAACCAAAACCCTAATGTCACCTAGATACTCCAATGTCGCCTCAAGTATCCGTGGGTATGATTATACGATATGCATCACACAATCTCAGATTCATCTATTCAACCAACACATAGGACCTCAAATAGTGCCCCAAAGTTTCTACCGGAGAATCATGACGAAAATGTGTGCCAACCCCTATGCATAGGTTCATGGGAGGAACCTGCAAGTTGATCACCAAAACATACATCAAGTGAATCACGTGATATCCCATTGTCACCACAGATACGCACGATAAGACACACATCAAGTGTTCTCAAATCTTTAAAGACTCAATCCGATAAGATAACTTCAAAGGGGAAACTCAATACATTACAAGAGAGTAGAGGGGGAGAAGAAACATAAGATCCAACTATAATAGCAAAGCTCACGATACATCAAGATCGTATCAGCTCAAGAACACGAGAGAGAGAGAGAGATCAAACACATAGGTACTGGTACATACCCTCAGCCCTGAGGGAGAACTACTCCCTCCTCGTCATGGAGAGCACCGGGATGATGAAGATGGCCACCGGAGAGGGATTGCCCCCTCCGGCAGGGTGCCAGAACGGGTCTAGATTGGTTTTCGGTGGCTACGGAGGCTTCTGGCGGCGGAACTCCCAATCTATTGTGCTCCCCGATCGTTTTAGGGTATATGGAGATATATAGGCGGAAGAAATACGTTAGGGGAGCCACGAGAGGCCCACGAGGGTGGAGGGCGCGCCTAGGGGGTGGGTGCGCCCCCTGCCTGGTGGCTTCCTCGTTGCTTCCCTTACGTGGACTCCAAGTCTCCCGGGTTGCTTTCCTTCCAAAAATAAGTTCCGTGAAGTTTCAGGTCAATTGGACTCTGTTTGATTTTCCTTTTCTGTGATACTCTAAAATAAGGAAAAAAACAGAAACTGGCACTGGGCTCTGGGTTAATAGGTTAGTCTCAAAAATAATATAAAAGTGTATAATAAAGCCCATAAGCATCCAAAACACATAATATAATAGCATGGAACAATAAAAAATTATAGATACGTTAGAGACGTATCAGTATCCCCAAGCTTAATTCCTGCTCGTCCTCGCGTAGGTAAATGATAAAAACAGAATTTTGATGTGGAATGCTACTTGGCATAATTTCAATGTAATTCTTCTTAATTGTGGTATGAATATTCAGATCCGAAAGATCCAAGATAAAAGTTCATATTGACATAAAAATAATAATACTTCAAGCATACTAACAAAGCAATTATGTCCTCTCAAAATAACATGGCCAAAGAAAGTTAATCCCTACAAAATCATATAGTTTAGTCATGCTCCATTTTCGTCACACAAGAATGCTCACGTCATGCACAACCCCGATGACAAGCCAAGAAATTGTTTCATACTTTAGTAATCTCAAACCTATAAACTTTCACGCAATATATGAGCGCGAGCCATGGACATAGCACTATGGGTGGAATAGAATATGATGATGGGGGTTATGTGGAGAAGACAAAAAAGGAGAAAGTCTCACATCAACGAGGCTAATCAATGAGCTATGGAGATGTCCATCGATTGATGTTAATGCAAGGAGTAGGGATTGCCATGCAACGGATGCACTAGAGCTATAAATTTATGAAAGCTCAACAAAAGAAACTAAGTGGGTGTGCATCCAACTTGCTTGCTCACGAAGACCTAGGGCACTTGAGGAGGCCCATTGTTGGAATATACAAGCCAAGTTCTATAATGAAAAATTCCCACTAGTATATGAAAGTGACAAAACAGAAGACTCTCTATCATGAAGATTATGATGCTACTTTGAAGCACAAGTGTGGCAAAGGATAGTAACATTGTCCCTTCTCTCTTTTTCTCTCATTTTTTGTTGGGGCCTTCTCTTTTTTTATGGCCTTTCTCTTTTTTTTGGCCTTCTCTTTTTTTGGGCCTTCTCTTTTTTGATGGACTTTCTCCTTTTTTTTCTTTTTTTATTCCTCACTTGGGACAATGCTCTAGAAAATGATGATCATCACACTTCTATTTACTTACAACTCAAGAATTACAACTCGATACTAGAACAAAGTATGACTCTATATGAATGCCTCCGGCAGTGTACCGGGATTGCGATGAATCAAGAGTGACATGTAGGAAAAATTATGAACGGTGGCTTTGCCACAAATACGATGTCAACTACATGATCATGCAAAGCAATATGACAATGATGATGCGTGTCATAATAAACGGAACGGTGGAAAGTTGCATGGCAATATATCTCGGAATGGCTATGGAAATGCCATAATAGGTAGGTATGGTGGCTATTTTGAGGAAGATATAAGGAGGTTGTGTGAAACAGCGTATCATATCACGGGGTTTGGATGCATCGGCAAAGTTTGCACCAACTCTCAATGTGAGAAAGGGCAATGTACGGTACCGAAGAGGCTAGCAATGATGGAAAGGTGAGAGTGCGTATAATCCATGGACTCAACATTAGTCATAAAGAACTCACATACTTATTGCAAAAATCTACAAGTCATCAAAAACCTTGGCACTACGCGCATGCTCGTAGGGGGATAGATTGGTAGGAAAAGACCATCGCTCGTCCCCGACCGCCACTCATAAGGAAGACAATCAAATAACACCTCATGTTTCAAATTTGTTACATAACGTTTACCATACGTGCATGCTACGGGACTTGCAAACTTCAACACAAGCACTCACAACTACTCAACTAGCAAGACTTTGATATTATTACCTCCATATCTCAAAACAATCATCAAGCATCAAACTTCTCTTAGTATTCAACACACTTATAAGTAAGTTTTTACTATTCTTGAATGCCTACCATATTAGGATTATTTAAGCAAATTACCATGCTATTTAAGACTCTCAAAATAATATAACTGAAGCATGAGAGTTCATATATTCCTTCAAAATAAAACTATCACCATGCTCTAAAAAGATATAAGTGAAGCACTAGAGCAACAACAAACTACTCCGAAAGATATAAGTGAAGATCAATGAGTAGTCGAATAATTATGCAACTGTGTGAAGACTCTCTAACATTTAATAATTTCAGATCTTGGTATTTTATTCAAACAGAAATCAAAACAAAGTAAAATAAAATGACGCTCCAAGCAAAACACATATCATGTGGCGAATAAAAATATAGCTCCAAGTAAAGTTACCGATGAACGAAGACGAAAGAGGGGATGCCTTCCAGGGCATCCCCAAGCTTAGGCTCTTGGTTGTCCTTGAATATTACCTTGGGGTGCCTTGGGAAACCCCAAGCTTAGGCTCTTTCCACTCCTTATTCCATAGTCCACCGAATCTTCACCCAAAACTTGAAAACTTCACAACACAAAACTTAACAGAAAACTCGTAAGCTCCGTTAGCGAGAGAAAACAAAACACCACTTCAAGGTACTGTAATGAACTCATTCTTTATTTATATTGGTGTTAAACCTACTATATTCCAACTTCTCTATGGTTTATAAACTCTTTTACTAGCCACAGATTCATCAAAATAAGTAAACAACAAATGAAAAACAGAATCTGTTAAAAACAGAACAGTCTGTAGTAATATGTACCTAACGTATACTTATGGAACTCATAAAATTCTCAAATAAATTTCTGGACGTGAGTAATTTATCTATTAATCATCTGCAAAAAGAATTAACTCAATAGCACTCTCCAATAAAAATGGCAGCAATTCTCGTGAGCGCTAAAGTTTCTATTTTTTATAGCAAGATCTCAAAGACTTTCCCCAAGTCTTCCCAAAGGTTCTACTTGGCACAAACACTAATTAAAAGCATAAAACCACATCTAAACAGAGGCTAGATGAATTATTTATTACTAAAAAGGAGAAAAAAGCAAGGGATAAAAATAAAATTGGGTTGCCTCCCAACAAGCGCTATCGTTTAATGCCCCTAGCTAGGCATGATGATTTCAACGATGCACACAAAAAAGATAAGAATTGAAACATAAAGAGAGCATCATGAAGAATATGACTAGCACATTTAAGTCTAACATACTTCCTATGCATAGGAATTTTGTGAGCAAACAACTTATGGGAACAAGAATCAACTTGCATAGGAAGGTAAAACAAGCATAACTTCAAAACTTTAAACACATAGAGAGGAAACTTGATATTATTGCAATTCCTACAAGCATATATTCATCCCTCATAATAATTTTCAGTAGCATCATGAATTAATTCAACAATATAACCAGCACCTAAAGCATTCTTTTCATGATCTACAAGCATAGAAATTTTACTACTCTCCACATAAGCAAAATTCTTCTCATGAATAATAGTGGGGGCAAACTCAACAAAATAATTATCATGTGAGGCATAATCCAATTGAAAACTAAAATCATGATGACAAGTTTCATGGTTATCATTATTATTTATAGCATACAAGTCATCATAATAATCATCATAGATAGCAACTTTGTTCTCATAATCAATTGGAACCTCTTCCGAAATAGTGAATTCATCACAAAATAAAGTCATGACCTCTCCAAATCCACTTTCATCAATATAATCATCATAAATAGGAGGCATGCTTTCATCATAATAAATTTTCTCATCAAAACTTGGGGGACAAAAAATATCATCTTCATCAAACATAGCTTCCCCAAGCTTGTGTCTTTGCATATCATTAGCATCATGGATATTCAAGGAATTCATACTAACAACATTGCAATCATGCTCATCATTCAAATATTTAGTGCCAAACATTTTAATGCATTCTTCTTCTAACACTTTGGCACAATTTTCCTTTCCATCATACTCACGAAAGATATTAAAAAGATGAAGCGTATGAGACAAACTCAATTCCATTTTTTTGTAGTTTTCTTTTATAGACTAATAGTGATAAAACAAGAAACTAAAAGACTCGATTGCAAGATCTAAAGATATACCTTCAAGCGCTAACCTCCCCAGCAACGGCGCTAGAAAAGAGCTTGATGTCTACTACACAATATTCTTCTTGTAGACGTTATTGGGCCTCCAAGTGCAGAGGTTTGTAGGACAGTAGCAAATCTCCCTCAAGTGGATGACCTAAGGTTTATCAATCCGTAGGAGGCGTAGGATGAAGATGGTCTCTCTCAAGCAACCCTACAACCAAATAACAAATAGTCTCTTGTGTCCCCAACACACCCAATACAATCGTAAATTGTACAGGTGCACTAGTTTGGCGAAGAGATGGTGATACAAGTGGTATATGGATAGTAGATAAAGGTTTTTGTAATCTGAAAATATAAAAACAGCAAGGTAACTAATGATAAAAGTGAGCGTAAACGGTATTGCAATGCGTTGAAACAAGGCCTAGGGTTCATACTTTCGCTAGTGCAAGTTCCCTCAACAATAATAACATAATTGGATCATATAACTATCCCTCAACATGCAACAAAGAGTCACTCCAAAGTCACTAATAGCGGAGAACAAACGAAGAGATTATGGTAGGGTACGAAACCACCTCAAAGTTATTCTTTCCAATCAATCCGTTGGGCTTTTCCTATAAGTGTCGCAAACAGCCCTAGAGTTCGTACTAGAATAACACCTTAAGACACAAATCAACCAAAACCCTAATATCACCTAGATACTCCAATGTCACCTCAAGTATCCGTGGGTATGATTATACGATATGCATCACACAATCTCAGATTCATCTATTCAACCAACACATAGAACCTCAAAGAGTGCCCCAAAGTTTCTACCGGATAATCACGACGAAAACGTGTGCCAACCCCTATGCATAGGTTCATGGGCGGAACCCGCAAGTTGATCACCAATACATACATCAAGTGAATCATGTGATATCCCATTGTCACCACAGATACGCACGGCAAGACATACATCAAGTGTTCTCAAATCTTTAAAGACTCAATCCGATAAGATAACTTCAAAGGGGAAAATCAATACATTACAAGAGAGTAGAGGGGGAGAAGAAACATAAGAACCAACTATAATAGCAAAGCTCACGATACATCAAGATCGTATCACCTCAAGAACACGAGAGAGAGAGAGAGATCAAACACATAGCTACTGGTACATACCCTCAGCCCCGAGGGAGAACTACTCCCTTCTCGTCATGGAGAGCACCGGGATGCTGAAGATGGCCACCGGAGAGGGATTGCCCCCTCCGACAGGGTGCCAGAACGGGTCTAGATTGGTTTTCGGTGGCTACAGAAGCTTCTGGCGGCGGAACTCCCGATCTATTGTGCTCCCCAATCGTTTTAGGGTATATGGAGATATATAGGCGGAAGTAGGGATGGCAATTTTATCCACGGATCTGGATACCCATGGATACCCGACCCGGTTGGGCAAGGGTATGGAGCACATTTTCGCCCATGGGTCCATGGATATGGATACCCACGAACAACCCAGTTGGGCATGGTTATAGTTTATGCTCCATGGATATCCAATGGATACCCGTATGACATGTGGGGCCATATGCCAGTGATAGTAGAAAGAGCGAATCAATGGGAAATTGCAGGAAATATGCAACTTGTTCCATGAGCTATATGCTGGAGAATCAACCTCTGGTATGTCACACTTAAGGACTCATTGTATTACTTGTTGTCTACTTATGCATGTAGCTTATGTAGTCATTTGTGAGTGAATTATGTTGAGTTAATTTGCTCTTTGGGAAGACTTCATACTGACTTTTCTATGCCCATGGAGCTCCATGGGTATGTGGGTATCCAGTGAGTTTGGACATGGGCACAAGTTTTGCCCATGGATAATTTGGTGGATGGGCAGAGAGTAGGGAGATGGGTCATGGGTTGGATTTGGACCAGCTCCACCCGCCCCAAACCCGACCCATTGCCATCCCTAGGCAGAAGAAGTACGTCAGGGGAGCCACGAGGGGCCCACGAGGGTGGAGGGCGTGCCCAGGTGGGGTGGGCGCGCCCCCTGCCTCGTGGCTTCCTCGTTGCTTCCCTTACGTGGACTCCAAGTCTCCCGGGTTGCTTTCCTTTCAAAAAAGAGTTCCGTGAAGTTTCAGGTCAATTGGATTCCGTTTGATTTTCCTTTTCTGCGATACTCTAAAACAAGGAAAAAACAGAAACTGGCACCGGGCTCTGGGTTAATAGGTTAGTCCCAAAAATAATATAGAAGAGTATAATAAAGCCCATAAACATCCAAAACACATAATATAATAGCATGGAACAATCAAAAATTATAGATACGTTGGAGACGTATCATTGACCACTTTGGGCCAACAACAGAGGAAGAGATGGAGGTTGATTTGAAGAGGATAGATGCCATGGAGGAGGATCAAGAAGTCACTTCTCGCTTCCGAGTTGGATTCACAATGGGGGAACTGCAGAGCTCGGCTATCCCAAACTCGGTTATCCCTTCCAATGTTAGATTTCTTTCTTATGAGAATATGGAAAAGAGTGTCACTTGTTCTCCCGCAGCTATGCAACACCCTTGGGTGCTGGGAGCTTTGGCTGTTACAAGAAAACTTCGAAAGGAAATAATGGACCTCAAGCAGCAAGTCAATAAGCTCGAGGAGGAGAATCGTATCCTAAGGGGCATCATCGCCAAGAATATCACATCACCATCCCCGAAAAGGGAGATATAATCACATGGGTATGGGCACTCTCCTTGGCAACTGCCAAGCTTTGGGGAGTGCCCCGGTATCATATCACCATCACTTCTATTTTTACCGTTTTTCTTAGTTCGATCCTTTTGGTAATATTTTGATCTAATAGCATAAAGTTTTAGTATGATCTAGTTGTGAGTTTTGCTTTATGATCCTTCTATGTAATCAAGTCCGTGATTTATATATAATAAAGATTAGTGTTGAGTCAAGAGCTTGATTATTTTGCCATAATCTTGAGTGAATAAAAGAAAAGAGAAAGAAATAAAAAGAAACAAAGAGATCATATGGATCTTATGGAGAGTAATGAGCTCACACAGAAAGAGTATGATGAATAAAAGTTGTTGAGAGTTGACAAACATAGTTTTGGTCATCGTTGCAATTAATAGGAAGTAATAAAGGAAGAGAGGTCTTCACATATAAATACACTATCTTGGACATCTTTTATGATTGTGAGCACTCATTAAAATATGACATGCTAAAGAGTTGACGTTGGACAAGGAAGACAATGTAATGGGTTATGTTTTCTTACATCTGAGATAAATTATATTGTCATGGATCATCCAACATGATTGAGATTGCCTTTCCCCCTCATGCTAGCCAAATTCTTTGCACCAGGTAGAGATACTACTTGTGCTTCCAAACACCCTTAAACCAGTTTTGCCATGAGAGTCCACCATACCTACCTATGGATTGAGTAAGATCCCTCAAGTAAGTTGTCATCAGTGCAAGCAATAAAAATTGCCCTCTAAATATGTATGACTTATTAGTGTGGGAGAAAATAAGCTTTATACGATCGTGTGATATGGAAGAAATAAAAGCGACGGACTGCATAATAAAGGTCCATATCACAAGTGGCAATATAAAGTGACATTCTTTCGCATTAAGATTTTGTGCATCCAACCATAAAAGTGCATGAAAACCTCTGCTTCCCTCTGCGAAGGGCCTAGCTTTTACTTTTATCTCCTACCTTACATAAGAGTCATGGTGATCTTCACCCTTCCTTTTTACATTTTATCTTTTGGCAAGCACAACATGTTGGAAAGATCCCGGTATATATGACTAATTGGATGTGAGTTTTCATGAACTATTATTGTTGACATTACCCTTGAGGTAAAACGTTGGGAGGCAAAACTATAAGCCCCTATCTTTCTCTGTGTCCAATTAAAACTCCATACCCATAAGTATTGCATGAGTGTTAGCAATTGTGAAAGACTATATGATAGCTGAGTATGTGGACTTGTTGAAAAGCTCTTATATTGACTCTTTCCTATGTTATGATAAATTGCAATTGCTCCAATGACTGAGATTATAGTTTGTTAGTTTTCAATGAAGTTTATGATTCATACTTGAAATTGTGATTGAATTGTTACTCTTGCATAAGAGATCATATGACAAGAAGTATATAAGTTGTTGTTCTAAGAATGATCATGATGCCCTCATGTCCGTATTTTATTTTTATCGACACCTCTATCTCTAAACATGTGGACATATTTTTCGATTTCGGCTTTCGCTTGAGGACAAGCGAGGTCTAAGCTTGGGGGAGTTGATACGTCCATTTTCCAAAATGCTTTTATATCGATATGTATTGCATTATGGGCTGTTATTACACATATGTCACAATACCTACGCCTATTCTCTCTTATTTTACAAGGTTTACATAAAGAGGGAGAATGCTGGCAGCTGGGATTCTAGGCTGGAAAAGGAGCAAATATTAGAGACCTATTCTGCACAGCTCCAAAAGTCCTGAAACTTCACAGAAGTCATTTTCAGAATATATGAAAAATATTGAGCGCAAGAAGTTCCAGAGGGGGGCCACACCCTGGCCACGAGGGTGGGGGGCGCGCCCTACCCTCCTGGGCGCGCCCCCCTGCCTCGTGGGCCCCCTGGTGGCCCTCCGATGCCCATCTTCTGCTATATGGAGTCTTTCGATGAGAAAAAAATCATAAGCAAGCTTTCGGGATGAGACTCCGCCGCCACGAGGCAGAACCTTGGCGGAACCAATCTAGGGCTCTGGCGGAGCTGTTCTGCTAGATAAACTTCCCTCCGGGAGGGGGAAATCATCGCCATCGTCATCACCAACAATCCTCTCATCGGGAGGGGGTCAATCTCCATCAACATCTTCACCAGCACCATCTCCTCTCAAACCCTAGTTCATCTCTTGTATCCAATTCTTGTCTCTAAGTCTGGGAGTACCTGTGGGTTGCTAGTAGTGTTGATTACTCCTTGTAGTTGATGCTAGTTGGTTTATTTGGTGGAAGATCATATGTTCAGATCCTATATGCATATTAATACCCCTCTGATTATGAACATGAATATGCTTTGTGAGTAGTTACGTTTGTTCCTGAGGACATGGGAGAAGTCTTGCTATTAGTAGTCATGTGAATTTGGTATTCATTCGATATTTTGATGAGATGTATGTTGTCTCTCCTCTAGTGGTGTTATGTGAACATCGACTACATGACACTTCACCATTATTTGGGCCTAGAGGAAGGCATTGGGAAGTAATAAGTAGATGATGGGTTGCTAGAGTGACAGAAGCTTAACCCCTAGTTTATGCAGTTGATGAATTGATCGACCTCCTTCACACTTAAGGTGAAGCAAGAAGGGGGCAATAATTCTCCTCCTTCTTGTTGACTTTTCTGCCCCTTTCCCCCTCCTCCATCTCTGTCTCCGTCTCCTCCATCAACTTTTTAAGGTGGACATCTTTCCTGATCTTCAAATCTTCCAAGTTTTTCCTTGCCTTCGACCCATCCTTGGTCTTCTCCGGCATGTTCATCAGTGTGCCAAGCAAGCTCTCGAGGACATTCTTCGTGATATGCATTGGATCAAGGCAATGAGGCGTGTCATGATTGGGCCAGTACTCCAAGTCCCAGAAAATAGACCTTGTTTTCCATACCTTCTGCAGCGGCTCCGGCGCCTTTTTGATCTTTCCCGGCACGGGGCATTGTTCCCAGTTTCTCAACAGCTCGTCGATTTTGGCGCCACTCCTCTTATGTGGAGGTCCCCAAAGCTCAGCCAACCCATTGAATAGATCTCCACACTTTCTCCACGGGTCATCCCTCTCGAGCCATCTACGATGCCCCATGTACACGATTTTCCCGGACCCGCCATCTTTCACTGACGTAAGCTACTGAGGCGTTGTATCATCCATGCACCTCGTGCATCCGCAGTATCCGTGGCACACCTGGCCTGAGGTGTACCTGTAACCGAGATAGTCATGCACCGTCGTCATCAGCGCGGCTCTCATATGGAAAAAATTCTCCTTTGCTGGCGTCCCATGTCCATGCCGGTGTTTTCCATAACGTGTCTAGCTCCTCTTGCAGAAGCCCCATATACAGGTTAATACTATTTCCCGATTGTTTCGGCCCTTGAATCAGCATGCTCATGTGTATGTACTTTGTCTTCATGCACTTCCATGGGGGGAGGTTCTACATCCATACAAACACGGGCCATGTGCTGTGGTTGGTGTTCTGGTTTCCAAACGGATTCATACCATTGGTACTCACACCAAGCATGATGCTCCTTGGATCTTCTGTAGCAAATCCATATACGGCGTTGAATGCTCTCCACTGGCTACCATCTTCGAGGTGTCTCGGCCTTGGATCATCTCCATCGTCGGGCTTCTTCATCTCCGCGTGCCAGTGCATGAGCTTTGATTCCTTAGGATCTATGAAATACCGCTGCAGATGGGGAGTGATCGGAAAGTACCATACAACTTTCTGAGGAGCTTTCTTTCCTGCCTTCTTGTATTGAGAAGCATTGCACACTGGACAAATGGTTTTTTCCGTGTCTCCCCCCGATAAATAATGCAATCGTTGATGCATGCGTGGTGCCTAATGTGTGGCAAATCAAAAGGGCAAACGATTTTCTTGGCCTCCTCGACACTAGTAGGACACAGGTTCCCCGCGGGAAGAACTTTATTATGTCGAAACTTCAAATGCTCATCGAGGCTTTTGTCTGTCCATTTGTTTTTGGCCTTTGTCTTTAGAAGTTCGAGCGTGAAACTCAAGCGGGTCACCTCGGGATCGCAACCGTCATACAATGGAGTCCTTGAGTCTACTTCAAGTAACGGCATCCTGGCCTCCTCTCTAGAAGCAGCTCTCTCGCTAGTCGTACTCTTGCGAAGGAGGTCTCGAACATGAGGGTCCTGCACGACTGCACTTAGTAGTGTCGAAGACTGCGGCGTGACCGCCGCCTCTTCTCCGCCATGTCTGGACTCTTCTTCGCCATGTCCGGAATCTTCTCCGCCGCTGTCGTCATTTCCGGACTCTTCCTACCGACATGTCCGGCGCCATCATCTTCTTGTCCATCGGTCATCTCTTCGTCTAGCCCCATGTCGTTATTCCCTACCATGTGGACATCCTCCTCCTCATCATCTTCTTCACTTATCCACTGAGTATAGCCATCCATGAAAACATTCATCAGCAGGTGCGCCTTCAAAGTGCCACGATCAAAAGGGTCCAAAAGGACTCCTTCCTTGCATCTTGCACACGGACATCTAATCCTAGTCCGATTATTTGCATACATGTCCATCACAGTGGATTGCATGTACCGCTCCACCTTCCATCCACCCACCTTCATGACCGACTGCACGATATAACAAGCAAAAGGGTTATGAAATAAATAATGCATTCTTCAAAGTCATATATATAAAATTTTGGCATGACCTTGCCTAAAAATAGGACATATTGAGTTTGCTCAAAATTCACCAAAACGGAAATAAATCGACATTTCGGCAAAACATAAGCAACTCGAGGGCATGTCACTCGCACAAATCTCTCCATATATATATATATATATATATATATCCCAAACACACATATTCTCATTCACACACATATTCCCATTCTTGAAATGAACAACTTTTTACTCACCGCCTATATATCTCCCGAGAGAGACCGAGAGCACGCGGTTAATTAGATGATGAGAGAGAACCATCGAGAGAGCACGTATGGTTGGCTAAATAGCTAGCTAGATCTAGTTGTTGGGGAGGAGAGGTGAATCTAGCTAGCTAACTAATGGAGAGGGGTTGTGGTGGATGGGGGCAATAATGGAGGAGAGAAAGAGAGGTGTAGGAGAAAGAGAGAGGCCATTTATTGAGGAGGGTGCCATTAATGAGGAGAGAAGAGAGGTAGGAGGAAGAGAAAAGAAGAGCAACAATGGTGGAGGGTGGAGAGGGGAGAGGGGAAAGGAGGGGGAGAGACGGCAAAGTGGGGGAGAGGAGGGGGAGGGGTGGAAAAGGTGGCACAAGCCGCAACTAACAGTAGCGCTGCTTTGCAAAAAGCGCTGCTGCTATTGGACTTAGTAGCAACGCTCTCCAGGAAAAGCGCTACTACTAAGTGGGGCCCACTAGCACTAGCGGCGCAGTAAAACCAAGCGTTTCTACTAAACTGTTAGTAGTAGCGCTTTTTCCTGTACACCGCTACAACTCCGGTGACCGTTGGTGGCCTTGTCTGGTCCCACATAGTAGTAGCGCGTTTCGGCTTCACAGCGATACTACTATAGAGTTACTAGTAGCGCTTGCTACCTCTTGAGCACCGCGTTGGTTTTCCCCAAAGAGGAAGGGATGATGCAGCAAAGTAACGTAAGTATTCCCCTCAGTTTTTGAGAACCAAGGTATCAATCCAGCAGGAGGCTACACGCGAGTCCCTCGTACCTGCACAAAACAAATAAATCCTCGCAACCAACGCGTTAAGGGGTTGTCGATCCCTACACGGCCACTTACGAGAGTGAGATCTGATAGATATGATAAGATAATATTTTTGGTATTTTTATGATAAAGATGCAAAGTAAAATAAAAGCAAAGTAAAAGCAAAAGGAAATAACTAAGTATTGGTAGATTAATATGATAAAGATAGACCCGGGGACCATAGGTTTCGCTAGTGGCTTCTCTCGAGAGCATAAGTATTCTACGGTGGGTGAAAAAATTACTGTTGAGCAATTGACAGAATTGAGCATAGTTATGAGAATATCTAGGTATGATCATGTATATAGGCATCACATCTGAGACAAGTAGACCGGCTCCTGCCTGCATCTACTACTGTTACTCCACTCATCGACCGCTATCCAGCATGCATCTAGAGTATTAAGTTCATGAAAACAGAGTAATGCCTTAAGCAAGATGACATGATGTAGAGGGATAAACTCATGCAATATGATGAAAACCCCATCTTGTTATCCTCGATGGCAACAATACAATACGTGCCTTGATGCCTCTACTGTCACTAAGAAAGGACACCGCAAGATTGAACCCAAAGCTAAGCACTTCTCCCATTGCAAGAAAGATCAATCTAGTAGGCCAAACCAAACTGATAATTCAAACAGACTTGCAAAGATAACCAATCATGCATAAAAGAATTCAGAGAAGATTCAAATATTGTTCATAGATAGACTTGATCATAAACCCACAATTCATCGGTCTCAACAAACACACCGCAAAAAGAAGATTACATCGAATAGATCTCCACAAGAGAGGGGGAGAACATTGTATTGAGATCCAAAAAGAGAGAAGAAGCCATCTAGCTACTAACTATGTACCCGTAGGTCTGAGGTAAACTACTCACACTTCATCGGAGGGGCTATGGTGTTGATGTAGAAGCCCTCCGTGGTCGATGCCCCCTCCGGCGGAGCTCCGGAATAGGCCCCCAAGATGGGATCTCATGGATACAGAAAGTTGCGGCGGTGGAATTAGGGTTTTGGTTCCGTATCTGATCGTTTGGGGGTACGTAGGTATATATAGGAGGAAGGAGTACGTTGGTGGAGCAACAGGGGGCCCACGAGGGTGGAGGGCGGCCTTGGGGGTAGGCGCGCCCCCTACCTCGTGGCCTCCTCTTTTGTGTCTTGACGTAGGGTCCAAGTCTCCTGGGTCTTGTTCATTGAGAAAATCATGTTCCCGAAGGTTTCATTCCATTTGGACTCCATTTGATATTCCTTTTCTTCGAAACCCAAAAACAGGCAAAAAACAGCAATTCTGGGTTGGGCCTCCGGTTAATAGGTTAGTCCAAGAAATAATATAAAAGTGGATAATAAAGCCCAACAATGTCCAAAACAGTAGATAATATAGCATGGAGCAATCAAAAATTATAGATACGTTGGAGACGTATCAAGCATCCCCAAGCTTAATTCCTGCTCGTCCTCGAGTAGGTAAATGATAAAAACAGAATATTTGATGCGGAGTGCTACTTGGCATAATTTTGATGTAATTCTTCTTAATTTTGGTATGAATATTTAGATCCAAAAGATTCAAGACAAAAGTTCATATTGACATAAAAATAATAATACTTCAAGCATGCTAACTAAGCAATTATGCCTTCTCAAAATAACATGGCCAAAGAAAGTTCATCCCTACAAAATCATATAGTTTAGTCATGTTTCATTTTCGTCACACAAGAATGCTCTCATCATGCACAACCCCGATGACAAGCCAAGCAATTGTTTCATACTTTAGTAATCTCAAACCTATAAACTTTCACGCAATATATGAGCGTGAGCCATGGACATAACACTATGGGTGGAATAGAATATAATGAGGGGGGTTATGTGGAGAAGACAAAAAAAGGAGAAAGCCTCACATCAATGAGGCTAATCAATGGGCTATGGAGATGCCCATCGATTGATGTTAATGCAAGGAGTAGGGATTGCCATGCAACGGACGCACTACAGCTATAAATGTATGAAAGCTCAACAAAAGAAACTAAGTGGGTGTGCATCCAACTTGCTTGCTCACGAAGACCTAGGGCACTTGAGGAGGCCCATTGTTGGAATATACAAGCCAAGTTCTATAATGAAAAATCCGCACTAGTATATGAAAGTGACAAAACAAGAGACTCTCTATCATGAAGATTAAGGTGCTACTTTGAAGCACAAGTGTGTCAAAGGATAGTAACATTGTCCCTTCTCTCTTTTTCTCTCATTTTTGTATTTGGCCTTTCTCTTTTTATATATATAATTCCTCACTTGGGACAATGCTCTAGAAAATGATGATCATCACACTTCCATATATTTACAACTCAATGATTACAACTCGATACTAGAACAAAAGATGACTCTATATGAATGCCTCCGCCGGTGTATCGGGATATGCAATGGACCAAGAGTGACATGTATGAAAGAATTATGAATGGTGGCTTTGCCACAAATACTATGTCAACTACATGATCATGCTAAGCAATATGAGAATGATGAATGTGTCATGATGAACGGAATGGTGGAAAGTTGCATGGCAATATATCTCGAAATGGTTATGAAAATGCCATAATAGGTAGGTATGGTGGCTGTTTTGAGGAAGATATAAGGAGGTTTATGTGTGAAAGAGCGTATCATATCACGAGGTTTGCATGCACCGGCGAAGTTTGCGCCAACTCTCAATGTGAGAAAGGGCAATGCACGGTACCGAAGAGGCTAGCAAGGATGGAAGGGTGAGAGTGCGTATAATCCATGGACTCAACATTAGTCATAAAGAACTCACATACTTATTGCAAAAATCTACAAGTCATCAAAAACCTCGGCACTACGTGCATGCTCCTAGGGGGATAGATTGGTAGGAAAAGACCATCGCTCGTCCCCGACCGCCACTCATAAGGAAGACAATCAAATAACACCTCATGTTTCAAATTTGTTACATAATGTTTACCATACGTGCATGCTACGGGACTTGCAAACTTCAACACAAGTATTTCTCAATTTCACAACTACTCAACTAGCACGACTTTGATATTATTACCTCCATATCTCAAAACAATCATCAAGCATCAAACTTCTCTTAGTATTCAAATCACTCATAAGAAAATTTTACTAATCTTGAATACCTAGCATATTAGGATTTTAAGAAAATTACCATGCTATTTAAGACTCTCAAAATAATCTAAGTGCAACATGAGAGATCAATAGTTTCTATAAAACAAATCCACCATCATGCTCTAAAATATATAAGTGGAGTACTAGAGCAAAACTATATAACTCAAAAGATATAAGCGAAGCACATAGAGTATTAAAACAAATTCCAAGTCATGTATGGCTCTCTCAAAAGGTGTGTACATAAACTATGATTGTGTTAAACTAAAAAGCAACAACTCAAATAATACAAGACGCTCCAAGCAAAACACATATCGTGTGGTGAATAAAAATATAGCTCCAAGTAAAGTTACCGATAGAAGTAGACGAAAGAGGGGATGACTTCCGGGGCATCCCCAAGCATTGGCTTTTAGGTGTCCTTAGATTATCTTGGGGGTGCCGTGGGCATCCCCAAGCTTAGGCTCTTGCCACTCCTTGTTCCATAATCCATCAAATCTTTACCCAAAACTTGAAAACTTCACAACACAAAACTCAAAGTAGAAAATCTCGTGAGCTCCGTTAGCGAAAGAAAACAAAAGACCACTTCAAGGTACTGTAATTAACTCATTATTTATTTATATTGGTGTTAAACCTACTGTATTCCAACTTTTATATGGTTTATAAACTATTTTACTAGCCATAGATTTATCAAAATAAGCAAACAACACACAAAAAACAGAATCTGTCAAAAACAGAACAGTCTGTAGTAATCTGTAGCTAGCGCAAGATCTGGAACCCCAAAAATTCTAAAATAAATTTCTGGACGTGAGTAAATTATCTATTAATTATCTTCAAAAAGAATTAACTAAATATCACTTTCCAAATAAAAATGACAGCAGTTGTCGTGAGCGCTAAAGTTTCTGTTTTTTACAGCAAGTTTAACAAGACTTTCCCCAAGTCTTCCCAACGGTTCTACTTGGCACAAACACTAATTAAACACAAAAAACACAATCAAAACAGAGGCTAGATAAATTATTTATTACTAAACAGGATAAAAAAAGCAAGGAATAAAAATAAAATTGGGTTGCCTCCCAACAAACGCTATCGTTTAACGCCCCTAGCTAGGCATTGATAATTTCAATGATGCTCACATGAAAGACAAGAATTGAAGCACAAAGAGAGCATCATAAAACATGTGACAAACACATATAAGTCTAACATACTTCCTATGCATAGGCATCTTGTAGGCAAACAAATTAGCAAGGCAAGCAAAAACTAGCATATGCAAGGAAGCAGAGAGAAACAATAGCAATCTCAACATAAAGAGAGCTAATTTAGTAACATGAAAATTTCTACCACCATATTTTCCTCTCTCACAATAATTACATGTAGGATCATAATCAAATTCAACAAAATAGCTATCACATAAAATATTTTCAACACGATCCATATGCATGCAAAGTTGACACTCTTCCAAAATAGTGGGATTAACATTAACTAAAGTCATGACCTCTCCAAACCCACTTTCAATGTTATATCAAATACTATTATCAATCTCATATTCATCATGGGGCTTAAATAAATTTTCAAGATCATAAGAAGAATCACCCCAATCATGATCATAGCAACAAGTAGTAGACATAGCAAAACTAGCATCCCCAAGCTTAGGGTTTTGCATATTATTAGCACAATTGACATCAATAGAATTTATGATAACATCATTGCAATCATGCTTTTCATCGAAGGAACTACCAAGTATGGGTGCAATAGCAACGATCTCATGTTTAACATAAGGAACTATAGCAAATTCATCTTCATAAATATTGGCATCATAGCCACAAGAATAGCAAGCATCATGTTCATCAAGGGATATTTCGATCAAATCACCGGAATCATCATTATCTATAGATTCATGCATATCATTATTTTCTTCCAAAGCAACGGTCATTCTCTCGATAAATTCTTTGTCGTAGACATTGTGAGCATAGTTTTCATAGAGAGTAATATCATATTTTTCAATCAAAGAAGCAACTTTATAAGCACCCTTAAAAGCACAAATTCTTCAATTCGTTTGATATCGTAGTAACTATAAACACCTTTTGCATAAGATAAGATTTCAATATCATTAAACTCACATAGGTAGGGGAGGTGTTTTTTAGGGTTCTTAGAGCAACAAGTAAAATCACAAATTTCACACAGATTCCAAGCATAACACAGCAATCAGTTTATTTGATTCCATAAGAGTCTCCCTTTTTCAGACAAAGGGCGACGCACAGAATGAGCATGCTCATCTAAAGATTTCCCATCAATTAGGCTAGTTGGGGTTTCAGCACGAGCGCATAAGGGTCGAAGATGATCTAAGTAGAACACTTTAAGTGGATCCATATCAATAGATTTTAGCAAGCAAAGATGCAAGCAAATAGAAGGCACATGGAAACACAAACAAGGATACATACGGGAAGAAGGCAAATAGAGAAAGAGAGGGAGGATAGAGAGAGAGGGAGAATAAAATGGCAAGGGTGAAGTGGGGGAGAGGAAAACGAGAGGCAAATGACAAATAATGTAATACGGGAGATAAGGGTATGTGATGGGTACTTGGTATATTGACTTTTGCATAGACCTCCCCGGCAACGACGCCAAAAATCCTTCTTGCTACCTCTTGAGCACTGCGTTGGTTTTCCCCGAAGAGGAAGGGATGATGCAGCAAAGTAGCGTAAGTATTTCCCTCAGTTTTTGAGAACCAAGGTATCAATCCAGTAGGAGGCTATGCGCGAGTCCCTCGTACCTGCACAAAACAAATAAATCCTCGCAACCAACGCGTTAAGGGGTTGTCAATCCCTACACGGCCACTTACGAGAGTGAGATCTGATAGATATGATAAGATAATATTTTTGGTATTTTTATGATAAAGATGCAAAGTAAAATAAAAGCAAAGTAAAAGCAAAAGGAAATAACTAAGTATTGGTGGATTAATATGATAAAGATAGACCCGGGGACCATAGGTTTCACTAGTGGCTTCTCTCGAGAGCATAAGTATTCTACGGTGGGTGAACAAATTACTGTTGAGCAATTGACAGAATTGAGCATAGTTATGAGAATATCTAGGTATGATCATGTATATAGGCATCACGTCCGAGACAAGTAGACCAACTCCTGCCTGCATCTACTACTATTACTCCACTCATCGACCGCTATCCAGCATGCATCTAGAGTATTAAGTTCATGAAAACAGAGTAACGCCTTAAGCAAGATGACATGATGTAGAGGGATAAACTCATGCAATATGATGAAAACCCCATCTTGTTATCCTCGATGGCAACAATACAATATCTGCCTTGTTGCCCCTACTGTCACTGGGAAAGGACACCGCAAGATTGAACCCAAAGCTAAGCACTTCTCCCATTGCAAGAAAGATCAATCTAGTAGGCCAAACCAAATTGATAATTCGAAGAGACTTGCAAAGATAACCAATCATACATAAAAGAATTCAGAGAAGATTCTAATATTGTTCATAGATAGACTTGATCATAAACCCACAATTCATCGGTCTCAACAAACACACCGCAAAAAGAACATTACATCGAATAGATCTCCACAAGAGAGGGGGAGAACATTGTATTGAGATCCAAAAAGAGAGAAGAAGCCATCTAGCTACTAACTATGGACCCGTAGGTCTGAGGTAAACTACTCACACTTCATCGGAGGGGCTATGGTGTTGATGTAGAAGCCCTCCATGATCGATGCCCCCTCCGGCGGAGCTCCGGAACAAGCCCCAAGATGGGATCTCGTGGATACATAATATAAAGGTGGATAATATAAAGGCGGAGCTCCGGAACAAGCCCCAAGATGGGATCCGGCGGAGCTTAGGGTTTTGGCTCCGTATCTGATCGTTTGGGGGTACGTAGGTATATATAGGAGGAAGGAGTACGTCGGTGGAGCAACAGGGGGCCCACGAGGGTGGAGGGCGCGCCTGGGGGTGGGGGGTAGGCGCTCCCCCCTATCTCGTGGCCTCCTCTTTTGTGTCTTGACATAGGGTCCAAGTCTCCTGGGTCTTGTTTGTTGAGAAAATCACATTCCCGAAGGTTTCATTCCGTTTGGACTCCATTTGATATTCCTTTTCTTCGAAACCCTAAAACAGGCAAAAAAACAGCAATTCTGGGCTGGGCCTCCGGTTAATAGGTTAGTCCCAAAAATAATATAAAGGTGGATAATAAAGCCCAATAATGTCTAAAGTAGTAGATAATATAGCATGGAGCAATCAAAAATTATAGATACGTTGGAGACATATCAGCGCTTGCCAGGAAAAGCGCTACTGCTAAATAGCAGCAGCGTTTACTCATTTCCAGCACTACTACTATGCTACTGTGTATAAGCATTTTCCTAGTAGTGGGGGAAAGCCGTTAGGAGGGGTTAGGGTGGGTTTTAGAGAGGTTTAGGAGAGGGTTTGGGTAGTTTTTTTAAGTAAAATTCATATATTCGAAAATTTGACCGTAGAGGGTCAAATTTGTTCGAAAAATGTCAAAATTTTGCTATAAATAGGCCTGCCCAGCCCACATATTTCTCACACTCAAACATGGATGACCGTGACAATACTAGCTTCCCACTCTCCGATTTTGGTCTTGGGGATATGGAGTATAGCCTCTACCCTAGTAGCTCTGGTCCCAGTACCATGCCCCCACCTGAGCAACATGCCTATACTACCATGCCCCCACCTGATGAGGCAGCCACTAATAAAGCTCAACATTTATCCCAGATGATACATTGCCTCAATTTTTATTTATGCATTATTGTTGCAGTGCCTAACGTGCCAATTTTTTGCTACAAAAAGGGATGCCCACTTTCTCACGCTCAAACTCCATCTCATTTTCCATACAAAAGCATGGTTGTTCCTCTTCAAAACGTTATTAAGAGACAAGCTCCCATCAGGAGGTGCTACGATGAAGAATTCATTACAAATGACGATGGTCTCACCGAGCTTTTTGCAAAGTGCAAAGAATGCGGTAAGAGGTTGCTCGTGCCAAAGCACGATGGCAGGTATGATGGAACTGACCACCTGATGAGGCACAGGATGGCACATCAAGGCAGCCGAGGCGGCGGCTATAGTTGCCGCTACGGGGCAAGGTTGAAAGGATCCCATTAGTCAGTTGTAGTATTTTTTTTCCTTCCTCTATCCTTTAATCTTTTAGTATTTCTAGAGCATGGCTTATACTCTTTTACTTCGTTGGGATGGAAGGTTTTAATGAGGCGGGCGCTAATAAAGCTCTAGATTTATCCCACATAATACTCTAACGTGCCTAACATGCCATTTTTTGCTATAAAAAGGGATGCCCACCCTTCTCATTTCTCACAATACAAACATGGATGGCCCAAATCAAAATGTTCATGGAGGAGGCTCTAGAATCTGGGACTACTATGATTCACACGTAGTTATGGACGATAGAGTCTCCGAGCTTAAAGCACGGTGCAAAAGATGCGATAAGTTGCTACGCATTGCCTGCCACAATCCAGTAAACATCCTTACTAGGCACAGAGCAGCACACATCAAGAGAGACGAGCTGGCCGTGGCTACCGGTGTCGCGCAAGGATGAACGATCCAAATTAGTTTGGTTCTAGTCTTTGTAAATTTTTATTTTTATTTCTTTTAATCTTTTAGTATTTCTAGAGCATAGCTTGTACTCTTTTACTTCTTCAGGATGGAAGGTTTTAATGAGGCAAGCGCTAATAAAACTCTAGATTTATCCCACATAATACTCTACATTTTTTGCAATTTTCTACAGTTTTTTGGCATTTTTTGGACATTTTTTCACTGTACAAAGCGCCAGGCGGGCCAGCACACAAAGCAGAGCGCCAAGCGCCAGGTGGGCTAGGCCAGCAGAGCAGAGGCGAGGCGGGCCAGCACAGACCATAGACCATCACATGGGCCAGCAGACAGCGCTAGGCGTGCCAGCAGGCCGCGTGCTGACGCAGTTATGCTGTGTGTCATGCCTGGGTCCCCCCCCCCCCCCCCCGCCCGTGGGCCGGCACGGCATGACCCGGCTAGTAATCATGTCATCGTGGGCCGTGCCATGCCTGGCACGTTTAGCGCGGGCCGGGCTGGCTCGTTTGGCCAGGTAGACCCAGGTTCGGCCCCTCACAGTGGAGGTAAAGACCTACTACCTGCTTGATTGATATTACTTGAGATCTCAATTACAAGGATGCGGATTCACTAATCTAGCTCTCAATGATTGCAACTTAGTCCTTTCCACCCCAGGGGCTCCCCTTTATATACAGGTTGAGGCCCTGAGGTTACAACAGAGTCCGGGTATACTACCACCCGTATCCTATTCTACTTATCCCCTTAAGTAAAGGGTCTTCTTCGTTGGGCCTCGTCAAGCCGGCCCATCAAACAATATGACAAGCTTGCCTTCATCTTAGTCTTGTGGGCATCCGTCACATAGTGGCCAATGAGGTTGAACTGACCCACGAGCCGGCGTGCTCTGGGTCGGGCAAGCTTTTAAATCTAGGCCGATACGACCGATATATAGGTCGATATGTCACTTTTGGGGCCCTACCGATATGAACATAACATATCATTTGGTAAATATCATTTTCCAACATGTCATCCGATATGGACCAAAATATCGACCAATATGGCTGATATGTAGCCCAATATGTCCACCGATATAGAACGATATGTAGATGGAAACAATTCTTTATTAGAAAGCAGTGAAATATGATTATGCATGTACAACTTCATTATATATTATCAAAGTCATGCACAATGTTTCATACAAATGCATATATATCGTATTGTTTTTATTCATAAGTAAGGATTTTGTGAATCTTTTCGTAATAGTTTCTTAATCAATAAGTTAATAAACTAGGAATCCAAAATTGTTATATTAAAGCATTGACATCATACATTTGCTTTTACGAAAAATAAATGTTCTGAAGAAGAAGAATGAAGAAAAACTAGATATGTTTCTCCGATATATCTACATATCGTGTGATATATCACCCGACATCCGACATCTGATATGTCAAAACCAAACCGATACGAACCCAATATCCGATATTTCGAAGCTTGGGGTCGGGTCATTTCTTCTGCCTGGTTATGGTGTTAGGGAAATATCCCCAACACTAGCCCCCAATTTGGCTTGGATTTATCCATGCTAAATTGCATCTGGAAAAACAAATAAGAAAATTGAAAGAAAATGAATCATCAAAGATGAACCCGGGTTTTATGTTGTTAAGCCGGGGAAACTACTCTTGTCATCTCCATTTCTTCTCTTTATATACTCTGGCTGGGTCAATCATCCTTAGCGGCTTGTAAGGATTTCCCACACTTGGTATTTTCAGCATGCTCCACATCATGACGTCATGTGACCATTTTCCCGTATTCAACAGATGATCTCATAATGAATCTTTGATTGGATATGTATCGTCTTGTCAAGGCGAAAATCGAGGAGCCCTCTGTGCCAACATTCAATGCGCACCCCAGGGCTTCGCGCCTGCCGTTTCGAGTTCTCATCCCCTTACAAAAATGTGACAGGCCTCCCCATTCCTCTTGTACTCCTTCCTCTCGCCCTCGCCTTCCTCCCGTCGCCGCATACGCTCTGCGCCGCTTGAAGCTCGCCGCCCCATTCGACTGTCGTCTACACCAGCGAGTGGAAAGCAACGGAGCTTTCATCAGAGGAGTCATGGTCGCGTCATCAACCTTCTTCAACTTCTGAATCTTCACAGATCTATAAGTTCCCACTGCCCTTATTCCGCCATGGCGTAAATGGCATGTTCTTCGCAGTTCATGCTCTTTTATCCCCACAGATCCATGTTTGTCCTAATGGCGTATTTTAGAAATATCCAGCCATAGTATTCTTCGGTGTAGATCCCTTTCCCAACATCTGGTAGATCCCATTAGCTTCTGTTGTGTTCATCGATATGCTCCTACTGCTTCGGCTATAGCTATATCTTTTTATTTTCTTTTTCCAGTAATTTCTAGATCTGTTTTGTTAACTGAATCCCACAATTTTTGTTTCTGACTTGCTTTACCCATAGAATTTGCTATCTCTTTTACCAAACTTGTAAACCTGGTTAGCATCTCACGCCAGCTCAATTGTTGACCGACTCATAGATTCATTGCAAACCACTAGTGGAAAAGTGTAGCTGACCATGTGTGGGCTTAACCTTTGGTCGGCTCGTAGATCAAATGTGAATCATCAGTTGAAGCTGCAGACTACCATATGCCGGCTTAATCCCAATAGCTGCGTTGTTTATTGTTATGACCTAGAACATCTTTATGATTTTCTGGATTATATCCGTTTTTTAATCGTTGTAATTTCATTCTCTGTCAGAAACAAGAAAAATGCCTCCCAATACCAACAAAACGGTCAACTAGAAAAAATCCACTTCTTCAGAGCTAAAGTTGCAAACTTTGGTGAATTCAGGACTGTTGCCGCCTCAAGCTGGATTGATAACATTGGTTCTTAACTAAGGGAAATACTTATCTCTATTGTGCTGCATCATCCTTTCCTCTTCAAGGAAATCCCAAAGCAGCTCACAAGTAGCACTTGCATACTTCAACATCTTCCACTTCACCGATATGTGGCATACCACAAGGTAATGACATGGAGGACGAGGCACACTTGATTGATGAAGAACCCTCTTCTCCAAAAGAATCAGCATCAACCCCCTTTGTTCACATGTCCCTCACGGCAAGAGGTAATCACGAGGTATCATCATCTCTTAGTGATAACGATGATAGTTGTAATGAGGATGAGGATGACGACTTGACTCAAAATCTCTATGAGATTGGGAAAACTCTTCATAGAGCTAAAAACAACACATATAAAAATATTCCAAGATGTTCTTGCTTGCTTTGAAAAACATAATGATTTATTTCTTAACGAGCAAGCTAAAAGTGAACAACTTGAACATGAACTTGCTAAGGCTCATCAATTGTTTAGAGACATAAGATCTTCAAAAGGAGAGACTGAAATTTCTCATGGTAAACTTAAAAGAGAATTTTGATCTCATTCTCCTTGAATGCAATAATGTCAAGGGGGAGCTCATCAAACTCTCTAAGTCTCATGAGGAGCTCCAAACAACTCATGAGAAGTCTCTAATTGCTACTTGCTCCTCTCATATAGTCAATGATTCTTGTGTAACTAAATCTACTTCATGTGAAGTATCAACTTTGAAAGAAAGTGTTGAGTTATGTGCTCAACTTGCTTCGCTAACTAGGAATTATGGGAAATTGGAAGAAAGTCATAAAGGCTCTTGGGCACTCATGAGGATCTTCTAATCTCTCATGATATGTTAAAGTTAGCTCACATCACTAAGGTAAAATCTTGTGAGTCTCGTGTGGACATTAGCACACCTTCTACTCAAAGTACTTTATTGCCATGTGCTAGTCCTTGCAATTACTCTCTACATCATGTGACTACATGTTGTGATGAATTGCTCACCATACCTTGTTGCTCTAACAATGATGCCCCAACTTCCTCTAGTACTTTTGGTGATACTAACCTTGTAAAGGAAAATGAAGAGCTCAAGGCACAAGTCACTATCTTGAAGAAAGGCTTGGAAAGATGGTGCGATGATATCTTAAGTATGAAAAAGAATCATCAAGACAAAAGTGGACATGACTTCATCTTCAACAAGAAGTCAAATAACAAGGAGGGACAAGATCAAGTCAAGAATTTGGCCAACATTAATTGCTTCAAGTGCAAGAATGTAGGACACCATGTGAAATCTTGTCCACTAAAGAAGAAGGCCTCAAATAAAAAGCAATGTGGGAAGTGGCCTCAAGTTCATTCTTAAGATCAAGAAAGGCCTATACCCATGATTAATGAAGATAATGCTCCCCAAGTTGAGAAAGTAAAGAAGAAGAGAAGTGGGTGTACATATTGCCATATTTGTCGTGAGAAGGGACACATAGCTTCATCATGTCCCAACAATAAGATCTCTAAGCCTCCGATTATCAATGATCATTATTCACTTAGTAAGGATAGTTTTGGCAATTTGTTTGCCAAGTATGTTGGGGCCCAAAGAGGTTTAAAAGTGGATAAGACCATCTGGGTTGCCAAGCCTATTCTTACTAACTTCTTAGGACCCAACTTTGTTGGGGACAATCGAGCTCAAACTTCATCAATAGGTGTGTGGAGGGCATTGGAGACTTGGCTAGTTCACGAAGGAAAATGTTTCTCACCATTTATTATGTTTTAAGCCAAGTCAAGTGGAGCATCATAATATTTGTCATTCCAATGCTCCTCGTGGTGGTAACTTGTATTTATATTGTCTACATTGAAAGTTACTAGCCCTCTCATGTTTAGGTTTTGTACCTAGCTTGTGTTTGTATATGTTGGCCTCCGAGTATGCTTAATTTCTGTTATCTAGCACGTGTAGGTTGCTATGCACATCATATAGTTGTGTGTGTAGTCTGGAGCCTTCATTGCATCTTATTGGGCTCTTTTGAGGAGTGTTATGCTCTACGCACATCACAAACCTAAAGTGTGTGTGTATATGATATCACCTAGTATTTAGCGTGCGATTACCTAGCTACTATGTGGTATGTCAAGTTCATTTGAAATTCAAGTTCTCATCAATTGATTATCTTTAGTTGGATTTCAATTTTCTCTCATGGATAATACACGGATTATCACATTATGGGGGAGTGATATGCTCTGTGCATATCACAATCCTTGTTAATGTGAACAATTGAATGCTACATAGAATGTATATTTGAGATTATCTGATATCTCTATGGCATGCAATGCTTTGTTTTGAGAGTGATATTCTCGTGCGGTGTTATCCATGGTTTATCTTATAGACCTTACTTGAAAAATGTTTGATTGAAGCCATTCCAATTGTTGCTTTACATGATGATCTACCTAATTGGAATCTTAAGAATATGTTTTCCAAGCTTTGTGCTTATTGCTAAATGCTCATGTTATGCTTGTTTGAGTATAGATGATCTTATACTTATTTTGGAATCTACCACCGAATGATAATTCAAAGTACCATTTGTTCTCTTATACATGGTATTCATTATGTGGTAGACCCTCATGATAATCTTCATCTCGTCTCTTGCTTGAACTTGCATTTTATTTTTATTTTGCCAAATGTGTTCTCTCTTTCTATTGTTCGAGTTCATCGTCTTGGTTTTGTGTAGATATGGGAGCTGGTTATCTCATTGCTTTTACTATCATATATCCAGTCGAGTAAGATATGCTTATGAGAATGTCTGAAATGTATATATTGTATGCTCATGGGCTTTGCTTAGTTCTTATGTAGAACTTTGTGTGTGATCATGTATTGATTCATCACGTCCATGTAATTTAGACAACATGAATGATTTGTGATGTTATTGGAGTACTCGTGGTTGATACGTCTCCAACGTATCTATAATTTTTAATTGCTCCATGCTATATTATCTACTGTTTTGAACATTATTGGACTTTATTATCCACTTTTATATTATTTTTGGGACTAACCTATTAATCGAAGGCCCAGCCTAGAATTGCTGTTTTTTGCCTGTTTTAGGGTTTCGAAGAAAAGGAATATCAAACGGAGTCCAAACGGAATGAAACCTTCAGGACGTGATTTTCTCAACGAACAAGACCCAGGAGACTTGGACCCTACGTCAAGACACCAAAGAGGAGGCCACGAGGTAGGGCCCCCCAGGCGCGCCCTCCACCCTCGTGGGCCCCCTGTTGCTCCACCGACGTACTCCTTCCTCCTATATATACCTACGTACCCCCAAACGATCAGATACAGAACCAAAACCCTAATTCCACCGCCGCAACTTTCTGTATCCATGAGATCCCATCTTGGGGGCCTGTTCCAGAGCTCCGCCGGAGGGGGCATCGACCACGGAGGGTTTCTACATCAACACCATAGCCCCTCCGATGAAGTGTGAGTAGTTTACCTCAGACCTACGGGTACATAGTTAGTAGCTAGATGGCTTCTTCTCTCTTTTTGGATCTCAATACAATGTTCTCCCCCTCTCTTCTGGAGATCTATTCGATGTAATCTTCTTTTTGCGGTGTGTTTGTTGAGACCGATGAATTGTGGGTTTATGATCAAGTCTATCTATGAACAATATTTGAATCTTCTCTGAATTCTTTTATGCATGATTGGTTATCTTTGCAAGTCTGTTTGAATTATCAATTTGGTTTGGCCTACTAGATTGATCTTTCTTGCAATGGGAGAAGTGCTTAGCTTTGGGTTCAATCTTGCGGTGTCCTTTCCCAATGACAGTAGGGGCAGCAAGGCATGTATTGTATTGTTGCCATCGAGGATAACAAGATGGTTTTTCATCATATTGCATGAGTTTATCCCTCTACATCATGTCATCTTGCTTAAGGCATTACTCTGTTTTTGTTAATTTAATACTCTAAATGCATGCTGGATAGCGGTCGATGAGTGGAGTACTAGTAGTAGATGCAGGCAGGAGTCGGTCTACTTGTCTCGGACGTGATGCCTATATACATGATCATACCTAAATATTCTCATAACTATGCTCAATTCTATCAATTGCTCAATAGTAATTTGTTCACCCACCGTAGAATACTTATGCTCTCGAGAGAAGCCACTAGTGAAACCTATGGCCCCCAGGTCTATCTTTATCATATTAATCTACCAATACTTTGCTTTTTCTTTTTAATTGCTCCATGCATTATTTCCTTTTTCTTTTACTTTGCTTTTATTTTACTTTGCATCTTTATCATAAAAATACCAAAAAAATTATCTTATCATATCTCACTTTCGTAAGTGGCAGTGTAGGGATTGACAACCCCTTAACGTGTTGGTTGTGAGGATTTATTTGTTTTGTGCAGGTACGAGGGACTCGCGCGTAGCCTCCTATTGGATTGATACCTTGGTTCTCAAAAATTGAGGGAAATACTTACGCTACTTTGCTGCGTCATCCCTTCCTCTGCGGGGAAAACCAACGCACTGCTCAAGAGGTAGCAAGAAGGATTTCTGGCGCCGTTGCCGGGGAGGTCTACGCAAAAGTCAACATACCAAGTACCCATCACATACCCTTATCTCCCGCATTACATTATTTGCCATTTGCCTCTCGTTTTCCTCTCCCCCACTTCACCTTGCCATTTTATTCGCCCTCTCTTTCTATCCTCCATCTCTTTCTCTTTTTGCCCCCTTTTTGCCTGTTTCTTGTTTGCTCGTATGGTTGGAATAGTTGTTTATTTATTACTAAAAAGAGAACCTAAGACCTATGGATCCTCATCCGCTTGCTAGTATTTTTAAGAGATCCAACTATGATGAACCAATTGCTAGTAAGTTTTGTGCACTAAATTATCTTTATGAAGTTTTGCTTGAAATTCGTGAATCTGAAAATTATGATGAAGTACTTTATGGAGTGATTCATGATAGATCTTTGAATAAAAAGCATGATTGCAATGATTTTACTATAAATTCTCTTGATGTCAATTGTGCTAATAATATGCAAAACCCTAGGCTTGGGGATGCTAGTTTTGCTATGTCCTCTACTTGTTGCAATGATCATGATTGGGGTGATTCTTCTTATGATCTTGAAAATTTATTTAAGCCCCATGATGAATATGAGATTGATAATAGTGTTTGCAATATTATTGAAAGTGGGTTTGGAAGAGTGTCAACTTTAGATCCCACATATTTGGAGAATGTTCAATCTTATGAATTTTTTGATAAAAGTGGGTTTGAAGAGGTCATGACTTTAGATAATGTTAATCCCACTATTTTGGAAGAGTGTCAACTTTGCATGCATGTGGATCGTGTTGAAAATATTTTATGTGATAGCTATATTGTTGAATTTGATTATGATCCTACATGTAATTATTATGAGAGAGGAAAATGTGGTGGTAGAAATTTTCATGTTACTAAATTACCTCTCGTTATATTGAGATTGCTACTGTTTCTCTCCGCTTCCTTGCATATGCTAATTCTTGCTTGCCTTGAAAATTTGTTTGCCTATAAGATGCATATGCATATGAAGTATGTTATACTTAGATATTTTTGTCACGTGTTTTATGATGCTCTCTTTGTGCTTCAGTTCTTGTCTTTCATGTGAGCATCATTGAAATAGTATGTCTAGCTATAAAGCTTTAAAGAAAAGTGCTTGTTGGGAGACAACCCAATATTTTTCCTTGCTGTTATTAAATAAATAATTTATCTAGACTATGTTTTTTTGTTGTGTTTTTTTGTTTAATTAGTGTTTGTGCCAAGTAGAACCGTTGGGAAGACTTGGGGAAAGTCTTGTTAAACTTGCTGTAAAAAACAGAAACTTTAGCGCTCACGACAACTGCTGTCATTTTTATTTGGAAAGTGATATTTAGTTAATTATTTTTGGAGATGATTAATAGACATATTCCTCACGTCCAGAAATTTATTTTAGAACTTTTGGGTTTCCAGATCTTGCGCTAGCTACAGATTACTACAGACTATTCTGTTTTTGACAGATTCTGTTTTTCGTGTGTTGTTTGCTTATTTTGATGAATCTATGGCTAGTAAAATAGTTTATAAACCATAGAGAAGTTGGAATACAGTAGGTTTAACACCAATATAAATAAACAATGAGTTCATTACAGTACCTTGAAGTGGTCTTTTATTTTCTTTCGCTAACGGAGCTCATGAGATTTTCTACTTTGAGTTTTGTGTTGTGAAGTTTTCAAGTTTTGGGTAAAGATTTGATGGATTATGGAACAAGGAGTGACAAGAGTCTAAGCTTGGGGATTCCCATGGAACCCCCAAGATAATCTAAGGACACCTAAAAGCCAAAGCTTGGGGATGCCCCGGAAGGCATCCCCTCTTTCGTCTACTTCTATCGGTAACTTTACTTGGAGCTATATTTTTATTCACCACACGATATGTGTTTTGCTTGGAGCTTCTTGTATTATTTGAGTCTTTGCTTTTTATTTTACCACAATCATTCTTACTGTACACACCTTTTGAGAGAGCCATACATGACTTGGAATTTGTTAGAATACTCTGTGCTTCGCTTATATCTTTTGAGTTATATAGTTTTGCTCTAGTACTTCACTTATATCTTTTAGAGCACGGTGGTGGATTTGTTTTATAGAAACTATTGATCTCTCATGCTTCACTTAGATTATTTTGAGAGTCTTAAATAGCATGGTAATTTGCTTAAAATCCTAATATGCTAGGTATTCAAGATTAGTAAAATTTTCTTATGAGTGATTTGAATACTAAGAGAAGTTTGATGCTTGATGATTGTTTTGAGATATGGAGGTAATAATATCAAAGTCGTGCTAGTTGAGTAGTTGTGAAATTGAGAAATACTTGTGTTGAAGTTTGCAAGTCCCGTAGCATGCACGTATGGTAAACGTTATGTAACAAATTTGAAACATGAGGTGTTATTTGATTGTCTTCCTTATGAGTGGCGGTCGGGGACGAGCGATGGTCTTTTCCTACCAATCTATCCCCCTAGGAGCATGCGCGTAGTGCCGAGGTTTTTGATGACTTGTAGATTTTTGCAATAAGTATGTGAGTTCTTTATGACTAATGTTGAGTCCATGGATTATACGCACTCTCACCCTTCCATCCTTACTAGCCTCTTCGGTACCGTGCATTGCCCTTTCTCACATTGAGAGTTGGCGCAAACTTCGCCGGTGCATCCAAACCTCGTGATATGATACACTCTTTCACACATAAACCTCCTTATATCTTCCTCAAAACAGCCACCATACCTACCTATTATGGCATTTCCATAGCCATTCAGAGATATATTGCCATGCAACTTTCCACCATTCCGTTTATCATGACACATTCATCATTGTCATATTGCTTAGCATGATCATGTAGTTGACATAGTATTTGTGGCAAAGCCACCGTTCATAATTCTTTCATACATGTCACTCTTGGTCCATTGCATATCCCGGTACACCGCCGGAGGCATTCATATAGAGTCATCTTTTGTTCTAGTATCGAGTTGTAATCATTGAGTTGTAAATAAATAGAAGTGTGATGATCATCATTTTATAAAGCATTGTCCCAGGTGAGGAATTATAAAAAAAGAAAGGCCATATAAAAAAAGAGAAAGGCCAAAAAAATGAGAGAAAAAGAGAAAAGGGACAATGTTACTATCCTTTGCCACACTTGTGCTTCAAAGTAGCACCTTAATCTTCATGATAGAGAGTCTCTTGTTTTGTCACTTTCATATACTAGTGGAAATTTTTCATTATAGAACTTGGCTTGTATATTTCAACAATGGGCCTCCTCAAGTGCCCTTGGTCTTCGTGAGCAAGCAAGTTGGATGCACACCCACTTAGTTTCTTTTGTCGAGCTTTCATATATTTATAGCTCTAGTGCATCTGTTGCATGTCAATCCCTACTCATTGCATTAACATCAATCGATGGGCATCTCCATAGCCCATTGATTAGCCTCGTTGATGTGAGACTTTCTCCTTTTTTGTCTTCTCCACATAACCCCCCTCATTATATTCTATTCCACCCATAGTGCTATGTCCATGGCTCGCGCTCATATATTGCTTGAAAGTTTATAGGTTTGTGCCGGGGTACTGATCCACGGACACCTATGGGACCGGCGGGCCGGGTCCCTTTCGGTTCGGCGGGGGCGGAGGTCGTGCAAAGAGCGGATCGAGGCGAAGCACGCGAGCGATTTACCCAGGTTCGGGCCGCACGGATGCGTAAAACCCTACTCCTGCTTTGTGGATTTGTATTGATTTCTAGCTCGGGAGTGCGGAGTGCTACAGTACACACCAGCAGCTAGCAAGACCGGGCGTGAGTGTTCGGACTGGCTCCCCCCCCTCTGGCGTTGCACACGGGCCTCCTTTTATATGCTCAAGGGGTTACCGACAGGTGGCAACGGAGGTAAAGGGCAAAAATGGAAAGGTGTTGTAGTAGGCACAGCTATCTGCTACAGTGTATCATACCTAACCCTGACGGCAGGGGACAGGGGCATTAAATGCCCGTCAATGTCGCCTGAACAGTGCGAAAAGGGACCGCCAGGGACGCCACCGTTTGCCACGATGGTTATCTTGTCAGCGCCTCCTTGCCACCGTGCACCCCTAGCTGCACGGCCTCCGCCACGTGTGCCTGGAGGGGCCCCAGAGCGACACGTTGGTGGATGTGCTGGAGCGCGGGCACGAAGTGGGGGTTTCCCGCGGCAAGCTCCTTGCCGCGGTCGTCGTCTTGTCGTGTTTGGGAGCTTGTCGCTCACCGGGCCTTGCCGGGACGCGCGGCGCGTCGTGGCAAGTTTTCTTGGTATGCCTTGGTTGGCCTTCCCGGCAAGCTCCTCTTGCCGGGGTCTTGTCTTCTTCCCGGCCAGCTCCTCTTGCCGGGGCCTTGGTCTGAGTACTTTGTTCTTGAATGGTCTTCAAAGTAGCCGCGGAGGACCTTGGCGGTCACCCGGCAAGCCTTGCCGCGGGATGCTGCGATTGCCCGTGCACAAGTTCGGGATACTAGGGTACCCCTACTCTAGTACACCGACAGGAGCCCCCGGGCCTGGGCCAGACACGGTGCCGAGCGCTGTTGGGCCAGGCCCAAAACAGTGCACGGGCACGCGCGGCCTAGGTCACGCCGCATATCTCTCCGCTTCCACCGCGCACGCCCAGAACGGCACGCGTCAAACACGGCGTCGTGGGTGATGTGGGCGGCGTGCGCGGGGCTAAGCCCCGCGAGCATGCGTCAGGCCATGATGAAGGGGACGGCTCATGTCCTCCTCCCTAAACGGAGGTAGGCGTGGGGGCGTGGTGCATTTACTGGACGGGGCCGGTGCGCGGTTTCCGAGGCGCCCACTCCCCGCGACCACGGGGTGGGGCGAGGCCGCCTCATCCGTCGCCTTGGTTCTGCATCCCCGCCACGCGGCTCCCATGCGCTTGGGGTCGCGGATGGTGGAAGTGGGAAACTGGGCCGTCGCGAGCAGAGGCAGCGGGTCGGCCCCGACTCCCTGCTCTTCCCGTGCCTTGATTCGCTGAGCGGGGCGGCCGAGCCCCCACCTCGCTTCTTTATAAAGAGCGGGAGGGGAGCACAGAAACCCGCACTCTCCCATCTCCTCCTTTCTTCAGCTTCTGCTCCCCTTCCTCTCATTCGCCATGGAGAAAGGGAACCCTGGCCTTTCATCGGTGGCGGCGAGGGTCGCCGCCAGACAGCGCACCCCTCCCTCTCCCGCGCCCATGGTGGCAGAGCCAGCCATAAGGGGAAGAGGGAGGGGGCGAGGTCGTGGACGAGGTCGAGGACGAGGTCGAGGCGCTCGGGGAAGAGGCGGACGGGGCGGTGCGCCAGCTTCGCCTCCGCCGGCGGTTCCTCTCCCCACGGCGGTCCATATAGGGGACGACCCTTGCGAGTTCTTCGTCAGGCTGCGCCGGGCGCCTCGTCGTCGCCTCCGGCTTCCAGCTCCGTTTGCGAGCGCGATGGAGTTGGACCCGCCCGAGACACTGAGACTGCACATGAGGGGCTGTGGGATCAGCGGCACGCGAGTCCGTGTTGTATTCCCAGCCCCTAATGTGATGTATCTTGATCGAGGGTGGAACACGTTCGCCCGTATCCATAGCCTGATGGAGGGGTTTACCCTCCATTTCAAGCTAATGGAGGGCGATCTCCTCTCCGTCAAGGTCTTCGGGTGCTTCGGCACTCGGGCGAAGTGCTGCGTGGACAGCTCCTCCGATAGTGAAGGCTCCCCCTCGAGCGAGAGTGACGAGGAGGAGAGCGACAGCGGCGATGAGGGTAACGGGCGGCGGGATGGCGGGTCCGACTAGGTGTCGGGCGCCGCTTCGTGCGGCACTGGTGACCCCATCATCCGTGTCGCCGGCTCCTTGAACTCCCCGGGGTCGTCTCCTTGGGCGGCTGGCGTAGGGAGGCTGCGGAAGGGGAAGAGGGCTGGCGACAAGGCCGTCAGGTCGGAGTACGAGGGAGTGGTGCCCTCGACAGCGTGCTGACGTCCTGCCGCCCCGTCTTCGAGCCCCGCTTCCGGCGCCGCCATCACCGTCCAGCCTTCGGACGGCCCCCGGGATGTTCTCTTGGTGTCTTCTGGCACCCGTAGCTCGCCTAGGCGCCCCTTTTGCCCTTTTCGCCTCCTTGACCTACCTCCTGAAGAGAGGGACAGGAAAGGGATTACGGGCATCTTATCTTTTTAATTTGTAAGCCTTCGGGCCTTAGCTGCATCTAAAACTTGTAATTCTCTCTTTCATGTTTTTCATCCTCTATGGACTGTACCTGAGTGGGATACTTTTTAATGAAAAGGGGATGCTTGCCGGGTTATTTGTCTCGCGGGTTGAACCCACGCCAAGGAGCGAATCCTTGGTATCCCTCGGACAGACATTCCATCTCCCGGCAACAGGCCCTGCCGCCTTCCCACGTAGCTCGACCTTTCTCACGCCTTTGACGGAGGCGGGAACGAGGTGGGTGCGGCCTCCTCGTTTCATCCCTTTGCTGCCGCGACTACGACCAAACTTGGCCCCGGGAACGAGCCCCAGGGCCTAGAGTTGAGGGAGCACGGCAGTTTTCGGGAAAAACGCGGTTTCGCATTCCCCAGTCCATAAGAGGATGCATGATGAGGGACGAAAGACTTATCTGATATCGCAGCCCCCGGCAACTCTGGCTTGCCGTGGATGAATCTTGGCACTCGCAGCCCCCAGCAACACTGGCTTGCCAGGGCCCAGGCGCCGGCACGCCCTTCTTCTCCTTTTCGTCCTCAAGCGGTCTGGCCAGGATATGCGAGCCCTGCGAACGAAGGAAAAGCAAAGGGACGGACACTCGACCTCTAAGTTAGGGGTTAGCCGCTGTTAGGCACTATCAACCCTAACCAAGGACGAGACTCGACCTAGCATGCATGCTATAACCCCGGGGTACCAGCGCTTCATTTACTTGTGCTCAGGGTCTGCGCCTGGCTTTGTACAAAGGATTACATGCAACAGCAGCAAGACTTGTACAAAAGGGTGGTTGCCGAACAGGGTCCGACAACCGCGCCTTACGGGTAAAACTTACGAAGATGCTCGATGTTCCAGGAGTTGCTCACTGGTACGCCATCTTCGGTCTCAAGGCGGACAGCGCCAGGCCTTGTGACTCGCTTCACCCGGTAAGGGCCTTCCCACTTCGGCGTCAACTTGTTGGAATTCTTGGTGGACTGAACGCGCCGAAGAACAAGGTCGCCTTCCTCGAGACTTCTGGCGTTAACTTTGCGGCTATGGTAGCGGCGCAAAGCTTGCTGGTAGCGAGCAGCTCGCACAGCAGCCTGAAGACGGTCTTCCTCAAGGAGCAGCGCGTCATCTTGTCGCAGCCGCTCTTGCTCAAGCTCATCATAAGCGAGCACTCGAGGTGACCCGTATACGAGTTCCGTGGGGATAACTGCCTCTGCTCCATAAACTAGAGCAAAAGGTGTCTGTCCAGTGGCTCGATTTGGCGTCGTTCTGATCGACCAAAGAACCACCGGCAGCTCCTCGATCCAGTTTCTTCCGCACTTGTGCAGCCTGTCGAAAGTTCTGGTCTTGAGCCCGCGCAGCACTTCAGCATTTGCCCTCTCCGCTTGACCGTTGCTTCTCGGGTGAGCAACGGAAGCGAAGCAGACCTTGGCGCCAAGATCTTGGACGTACTGCGTGAAGGTGCGGCTCGTAAATTGTGTGCCGTTGTCGGTGATTATCCTGTTAGGGATCCCGAAGCGGCAAACAATCGACCTGAAGAACTTGACTGCTGACTGTGCTGTCACCTTCCTCACTGGTTCCACTTCCGGCCACTTTGTGAACTTGTCGATTGCAACGTACAAGTACTCAAAGCCCCCGACAGCTCGGGGAAAGGGGCCGAGGATGTCGAGCCCCCAGACCGAAAATGGCCAGGATAAAGGGATCGTCTGGAGAGCTTGAGCTGGTTGGTGTATCTGCTTGGAATGGAACTGGCACGCTTCCACTTGGTTACTTGTGCAGTTGCATCCTGGAGGGCTGTTGGCCAGAAGAAACCTTGCCGGAATGCTTTGCCGACAAGTGCTCTTGCGCCAATGTGGTGACCACATATGCCTCCGTGTATCTCTGCCAACAGCTTTTGTCCGTCTTCCCGGTGAATACACTTCAATTTCACACCGTTGAGTCTTCTTCTGTACAGTGTTTTGTCGACAAACTGGTACATACTTGACTGCCAGGCTACTCTTTCCGCTTCTTCTTGCTCTTCGGGAAGTTCTCCTGTCTGAAGGAAACGGACAATCTGCTGCGCCCATGCTGGAGCTTGTGGCTCGACAACAAGGACTAAAGGAAACTCTGCTGCTGCGGGAACATCCGCTTCTACGGCAAGAACCTGCGGCGCTGCCGGAGCTTGACGTTCCCCGACAAGCTTGCCGGGGCAAAACTTGTCGGGAGCTTCTGCTTCAACGGAACAAACCCCAGGGCTTGCCGGAGCATCTTGCTCCTCAGCGCTCTTGGTGTTGATCTTGGAGACTGCTGCGGGAATATCCGCTTCTACGGCAAGAACCTGCGGCTCTGCCGGAGCGTGAAGTTCGCCGACAAGCTTGCCGGAGCAAAACTTGTCGGGAGCTTCTGCTTCAATGGAACAAACCCTAGGGCTTGTCGGAGCAGACTGCTCCTCAGCACTCTTGGCGTTGATCTTGGGGACCTTCTTGGCGGCGGCTTCGGGAAGCTCTGCCGGCAAATAGTCACCAGAAACCAACCTCCTCTTCTTGCTCTGTCCAGTTGATGGCGTTACGGATGGCTGAGTCAGCTTGAGCACAAAGATCCCTGGTTCCACAGGTAACTTAAGTGCGGCACACTTTGACAGGCCATCTGCAATGGCGTTCTGAGCTCTTGGAACGTGCTCCATTTGTAGGCCATCAAAGCGCTCTTCTAGCTTTCTCACTTCGTCAACGTAAGCTTCCATCAACGGACTCTGATAACTCTTGTTTACTTGGCAGACGACAAGCTGTGAGTCACCCCTGACAATGAGCTTCTTGATCCCAAGGTCTGCTGCGATCCTGAGACCGGCAAGCAATCCCTCATACTCTGCAGTATTGTTTGTTGCTTGCTCCCTGGGAAAGTGCATCTGGACTACGTACTTGAGGTGCTCTCCGGTGGGTGCGACAAGCAGCACACCAGCGCCGGCGCCTTGCAGCGAAAAGGCACCATCAGAGTACATCAGCCACTCTTTGCTTGCTTCCTTGTCGGGGATGCTTGTTTCTGGAATTTCTTCATCTGGTGTTGGCGTCCATTCTGCTATAAATTCTGCCAATGCTTTGCTCTGGATAGTTGAAGTGCTTTCAAACTTGAGGCCAAAACTTGACAGTTCCAGTGCCCACTCAACAATCCTGCCTGTCGCTTCTGGATTCTGCAGTATCCTCTTCAGCGGAAAGCGAGTGACAACTGTGATCTCATGTGCTTGGAAGTAATGGCGCAGCTTTCTCGAGGCCATGAGAAGGACGAAAAGCAATTTCTGCACACCAGAGTACCTTGACCTAGCCCCCTGCAGAAGGGAACTGACAAAGTAAACTGGGCGCTGCACCATCTTCTTGTGTGTCTCCTCGTGCATCCGCGCAGATCCATCTTTGTCGGGACCAGAGCTTGCCGGGGAAGCCCCCTGCTTGTCGCTGGATGCGCTTGCCGCGGTTGCTGGCTCATCATATGCCTCCCTCTCCGCTACTAACGCAGCACTAACCACTTGATTGGTTGCCGCTATGTACAGCAGCAACTTCTCTTTTGGGTTAGGTGCGACAAGTATTGGAGGGGAGGACAGGTATCTCTTCAGGTCTTGCAGCGCAGCCTCCGCTTCCGGAGTCCATTTCATTGGACCTGCCTTTTTCAATAATTTGAAAAACGGCAGGGCGCGCTCAGCAGACCGAGAGATAAACCTGCTGAGAGCAGCCACGCAACCGGCAAGTTTCTGTACATCCTTGACGCGCTTTGGTGCTTCAATCTGCTTAATGGCCTTGATCTTGTCGGGATTGGCTTCAATTCCCCGCTGAGACACGAAGAACCCGAGAAGCTTGCCGGAGGGGACTCCAAACACACACTTCTCTGGGTTGAGCTTGAGGCTGACCTTGCGCAGATTTGCAAAGGTCTCGTCTAAGTCTTGAATCAGGGTTGCTCTATCCTTGCTCTTGACCACTATATCATCCATGTAGGCTTCCACATTTCTGTGTATTTGTGGCTCAAGAGCAACATGGACTACTCTTGCAAATGTCGAACCAGCATTTTTTAATCCGAAAGGCATCCGTACGAAACAGTACGTGCCACATGGAGTAATAAATGCGGTCTTCTCCTCATCCTCTTCTGCCATGAAGATCTGATGATATCCTGAGTATGCGTCAAGAAATGAAAGCAAATCACATCCGGCTGTGGAGTCAACAATCTGGTCAATGCGCGGCAAAGGAAATGGGTCTTTGGGACAAGCTTTGTTAACATCGGTAAAATCGATACAAAGCCTCCATTTCCTGTTTGCCTTGCGCACGACTACAGGATTGGCCAACCACGTGGGATGGAGCACTCCTCTGACAAGGCCTGCTGCTTCCAGTTTCTTGATCTCTTCTGCAATGAATTCTTGGCGCTCCACTGCCTGCTTCCTGACTTTCTGCTTGACGGGCCGCGCATGGGGACAAACGGCAAGGTGGTGCTCAATCACTTTCCTGGGAACACCGGGGATGTCAGACGGCTGCCATGCAAACACGTCGACATTCGCCCGCAGGAAAGTAACGAGCGCGCTTTCCTATTTAGGGTCAAGCGTGGCACTGATGGTGAAGGTACCACCAGTGCCGTCCTCCTTGGCGGATACCTTCTTCGTCTCTGGCGGAGCTGCCATCGTCTTCTTGCACTTGCCGGTGGAGCTCGATGGTGCGTCCTCGACGGCAGCGCAGCACTCCGAAGAGGTGCGCTTGCCGGAGCGGGCATCAGAACCCTTGCCGGACTTGGTCTTCTTCCCCCCGGGAGCTTCAGCGGCAAGTGGATTGCGATCTGCCGTGGCTGCTGCTTCCCGGTAGATCTTGTTGGCACAGATAAGAGCATCCTTCTTGTCGCCAGGGACAGAAATGACGCTTATCGGGCCTGGCATCTTCAGCATGTTATATGCATAGTGAGAGGACGCCATGAACTTGGCGAGTGCTGGACGGCCAAGTATCCCATTGTAAGGCAATGGAATATCGGCAACGTCGAATGTGACCTTCTCAGTCCTGAAGTTCAGCTCGCTGCCAAATGTTACCGGCAGCGTGACCTTCCCCTTCGGCTTGCTCCTTCCCGGATTGATTCCTTGGAATGTGCCGGTCTCTTCGAGCTCGCTGTCAGGGATTTGGAGTTTTTGGAGTACAGCGGAGGAGATCAGGTTTAAGCCGGCCCCGCCGTCAACTAGCATCTTGGTGACTTTGAGGTTGCGGATAGTTGGTGATACCAACATCGGCAAACACCCGACCGCAGTTGTGCGATCAGGGTGATCCTCAATGTCGAAGATGATAGGCGTGCTGGACCACTTCAGAAGCTTGCGTGATTCGATGGGTGGTTCTGCCGCATTGACTTCCCGCACCCACTGTTTGAGTTGGCGGTGCGAAGTATGCAGAGAAGCACCACCGTCAACGCACAAGACCGTTGTGGCTTTCTGAAACTCCTACTCACTGGTCTCAACATCATCCATGTCTTCGTCGTCATCGTTGTCGCGGCCGCGGGGAGGCCTGTCTCCTTGCCGCTGCTTGGCCTTGCCGCGGCGTCCTCCCCGACCGGCGCGCTTCTTGCCAGATTCTGCAGCACCACCTTGGGCCCTCTCCTTGTCGCGCCGCTCGTACTCAGCTTTTTGCTGCTGGACAAGCTGCTCGACCTTTTTGCAGCTCTGGAGGTCATGGCCCTTGGTGCGGTGAATCTTGCAGTACTGCTTGTCGGAGGCGTCCTGCTTGTCGGCGGCTGCCACAGCCTGGCAGTTGGCGCATGCGGCAACCTCCTTGCCGGAGCTACTGACCTTGGCTCGCTTGGCGCCGCCGTCGCTGCCGGACTGCTCAACGACCAGCACCTCTTTGTTCTGCTTCTTCCTGTTGTTGCGCCGCCAGTTTTTCTTTGCCGGGGCGGCATCCTCGCTGTCAGATCCCCCTGTTCCAGTGCTTTCTCCGGGGAATTTCCTTCCTTCCTCAGCACGTGCACACTTGTCGGCCAGGGCATATAGCTCACTGACGTCTCTGATCCTGCGCATCGCCATCTCCTCCCGCATCCTGCAGTTACGCACGTTCTGATGAAACGCGCTAATGACCGCGGCGGGGTGGACGTCTGAGATGTTGTACTGTACACGGCTAAACCTCTGAATATACTTGCGCAGGGGCTCTCCTTCCTTCTGGACGAGCAGATGAAGATCACTCTCTTGGCCATGAGGTTTGTGGCCGCCTGTGAAGGCGCCGACAAACTGATGGCATAGATCAGCCCAGGAGGATATGGAGTTGTCCGGCAAGTGCATGAGCCAAGACCTGACGTTGGGCTTGAGCACCAACGGGAAGTAGTTGGCAAGGATCTTATCGTCCCGCCCCCCAGCAGCCTGCACCGCGATGGTGTAGATGCTGAGGAACTCCGACGGATGCGACTTGCCGTCGTACTTCTCTGGTACATCTGGTTTGAAATTCTTCGTACTGGGCCACTGGACTTGCCGCAGCTCACGAGTGAACGCAGGGCAACCTACCGCGTACGGCAAGTCGCCTGGTTCCCCTGGCGCATGCATGTCAACAGAGGGCCCAGCGCGCTGGTCAGATTGACGCCGCGCTTCTCTCCGGCGCTCGATGCGAGTACGAGCGTCTTCTTGTTGTCGTTCTTGAAGAACTTGGCGCTGATCGCGACGAGCTCGCGGATCTAACGACGCGGTGGAGTCGCTGTCGAGGTGGATCCGGCGAGTCGGCGATCTTGGCCTTCGGGGTGGAGAGTGCACAGTAGTTGCACCCCCACCAGTCTTGTCGTCTCCGGCTCGTGCCTGGCTGGCTTGCCGCGGCTGAGACATGCTCGGCTGCCGTGGAGTGTCGCTGTTGGCGAAGCCGATGAGACTCTGGATAGTGGCCCTCCAGTCGTCGATCTTGTCCGCCGCTGGAGGGTAGTCTAGGAGAAGCTGAGCTCGCGCCAAAGCTTCTGCTGCAGTGGCGGGTGGCGGTAGCGAACGGTGCGAGGAGCGGGATATGCTCGGACTTCTAACCACGTTAGAAGGAGCAGTATCCCGTCCAGGCGACCGTGTGTCGCTCGCGCCGGCATGTTGACGTGCATGGTGGTCTTGAGCGCTCCGAGAGCCACCAGCTCGATCTTGGTCTAGCGAGCGCATGGCACCGTGAGTACCATGACGTTGCCGGTCCCGCGCCTCCTGAGACGGGCGCGGTGCATGCACGGACGCCGAGGTCTTGGAGTGCGCCCGGTCGTCGTGGGAGCCGGCTACGCCGCCGATAGGCAGCGCAGCCTTGTCCTGGGACCTGGCAGCACCGCGAGCCCCCTCGTCGACGCCCATTCTTCCGCCGGCGCCTGCCCCACCAACCGTTTGCTCCGGTGGCGGCTGGCTCGGCGCGGACGGAGCAGCTGCCTCCGAAACTTTCTTCTTCGGCGACATGTTGATGAAGATGATGAAGATCTAGCTCGCGAGAATGCCGGATCTGGTTCACACAATTTCGACGCCCCCTACCTGGCGCGCCAAAGATGCCGGGGTACTGATCCACGGACACCTATGGGACCGGCGGGCCGGGTCCCTTTCGGTTCGGCGGGGGCGGAGGTCGTGCAAAGAGCGGATCGAGGCGAAGCACGCGAGCGATTTACCCAGGTTCGGGCCGCACGGATGCGTAAAACCCTACTCCTGCTTTGTGGATTTGTATTGATTTCTAGCTGGGGAGCGCGGAGTGCTACAGTACACACCAACAGCTAGCAAGACCGAGCGTGAGTGTTCAGACTGGCTCCCCCCCTCTGGTGTTGCACACGGGCCTCCTTTTATATGCTCAAGGGGTTACTGACAGGTGGCAACGGAGGTAAAGGGCAAAAATGGAAAGGTGTTGTAGTAGGCACAGCTACCTGCTACAGTGTATCATACCTAACCCTGACGGCAGGGGACAGGGGCATTAAATGCCCGTCAGTGTCGCCTGAACAGTGCGAAAAGGGACCGCCAGGGACGCCACCGTTTGCCACGATGGTTATCTTGTCAGCGCCTGCTTGCCACCGCGCACCCCTAGCTGCACGGCCTCCGCCACGTGTGCCTGGAGGGGCCCCAGAGCGACACGTTGGTGGATGTGCTGGAGCGCGGGCACGAAGTGGGGGTTTCCCGCGGCAAGCTCCTTGCCGCGGTCGTCGTCTTGTCGTGTTTGGGAGCTTGTCGCTCACCGGGCCTTGCCGGGACGCGCGGCGCGTCATGGCAAGTTTTCTTGGTATGCCTTGGTTGGCCTTCCCGGCAAGCTCCTCTTGCCGGGGTCTTGTCTTCTTCCCGGACAGCTCCTCTTGCCGGGGCCTTGGTCTGAGTACTTTGTTCTTGAATGGTCTTCAAAGTAGCCGCGGAGGACCTTGGCGGTCACCCGGCAAGCCTTGCTGCGGGATGCTGTGACTGCCCGTGCACAAGTTCGGGATACTAGGGTACCCCTACTCTAGTACACCGACAGTTTGAGATTACTAAAGTATAAAACAATTGCTTCGCTTGTCATCGGGGTTGTGCATGATGAGAACATTCTTGTGTGACGAAAATGAAACATTACTAAACTATATGATTTTGTAGGGATGAACTTTCTTTGTCCATGTTATTTTGAGAAGACATAATTGCTTAGTTAGTATGCTTGAAGTATTATTATTTCTATGTCAATATGAACTTTTGTCTTGAATCTTTCGGATCTGAATATTCATACAACAATTAAGAAGAATTACATCAAAATTATGCCAAGTACCACTCCACATCAAAAAAATTGTTTTTATCATTTACCTACTCGAGGACGAGCAGGAGTTAAGCTTGGGGATGCTTGATACGTTTCCAACGTATCTATAATTTTTCATTGTTCCATGCTATATCATCTACTATTTTGGACATTATTGGGCTTTATTATCCACTTTTATATTATTTATGGGACTAACCTATTAATCGGAGGCCCAGCCCAGAATTATTATTTTTTGTCTGTTTTAGGGTTTCGAAGAAAAGGAATATCAAACGGAGTCCAAACGGAATGAAACCTTCGGAAACGTGATTTTCTGAACGAACAAGACCCAGGAGACATGGACCCTACGTCAAGACACCAAAGAGGAGGCCACGAGGTAGGGGGCGCGCCTACACCCCCCCCCAGGCGTGCCCTCCTCCCTCGTGGGCCCCCTATTGTTGGGGAGCGTAGTAATTTCAAAAAATTTCCTACGCACACACAAGACCATGGTGATGCATAGCAACGAGGGGGAGAGTCTGGTCTACGTACCCTTGTAGATCGCAACGGAAGCGTTGACACAACGTAGAGGAAGTAGTCGTACGTCTTCTTCCCGATCCGACCGATCCAAGCACCGTTACTCCGGCACCTCCGAGTTCTTAGCACACGTACAGCTCGAGGACGATCCCCGGGCTCCGATCCAGCAAAGCTCGGGGAAGAGTTCCGTCAGCACGACGGCGTGGTGATGATCTTGATGTTCTACCGACGCAGGGCTTCACCTAAGCACTACAACGATATGATCGAGGTGGAATATGGTGGCAGGGGGCACCGCACACGGCTAAGGAACGATCACCAAGGATCAACTTGTGTGTCTAGAGGTGCCCCCTGCCTCCGTATATAAAGGAGCCAGGGGGGAGGGGGCCGCCGGCTAGGAGGATGGCGCAGGAGGAGTCCTACTCCTACCGGGAGTAGGACTCCCCCCCCCCAATCCTAGTTGGACTAGGATTCCCCGAGGGGGAAAGAGGGAGAGGGGGGCCGGCCACCTCTCCTAGTCCTAATAGGACTAGGGGAGGGGGGAGGCGCGCGGCCACCTTGGGCTGCCCCTTTCTCCTTTCCACTAAAGCCCATTAAGGCCCATATGGCTCCCGGGGGGTTCCGGTAACCTCCCGGTAATCCGGTAAAATCCCGATTTCACCCGGAACACTTCCGATATCCAAATATAGGCTTCCAATATATCAATCTTTATGTCTCGACCATTTTGAGACTCCTCGTCATGTCCGTGATCACATCCGGGACTCCGAATTAACTTCGGTACATCAAAAATGCATAAACTCATAACAACTGTCATCGTAACGTTAAGCGTGCGGACCCTACGGTTCGAGAACAATGTAGACATGACTGAGACACATCTCAGGTCAATAACCAATAGCGGGACCTGGATGCCCATATTGGCTCCTACATATTCTACGAAGATCTTTATCGGTCAGACCGCATAACAACATACGTTGTTCCCTTTGTCATCGGTATGTTACTTGCCCGAGATTCGATCGTCGATATCCAATACCTAGTTCAATCTCGTTACCGGCAAGTCTCTTTACTCGTTCCGTAATACATCATCTCACAACTAACATATTAGTTGCAGTGCTTGCAAGGCTTATGTGATGTGCATTACCGAGAGGGCCCAGAGATACCTCTCCGACAATCGGAGTGACAAATCCTAATCTCGAAATACGCCAACCCAACATCTACCTTTGGAGACACCTGTAGTACTCCTTTATAATCACCCGTTACGTTGTGACGTTTGGTAGCACCCAAAGTGTTCCTCCGGCAAACGGGAGTTGCATAATCTCATAGTCATAGGAACATGTATAAGTCATGAAGAAAGCAATAGCAACATACTAAACGATCGGTTGCTAAGCTAATGAAATGGGTCATGTCAATCAGATCATTCAACTAATGATGTGACCTTGTTAATCAAATAACAACACCTTGTTCATGGTTAGGAAACATAACCATCTTTGATTAACGAGCTAGTCAAGTAGAGGCATACTAGTGACACTAAGTTTGTCTATGTATTCACACATGTATTATGTTTCCGGTTAATACAATTCTAGCATAAATAATAAACATTTATCATGATATAAGGAAATAAATAATAACTTTATTATTGCCTCTAGGGCATATTTCCTTCAGTCTCCCACTTGCACTAGAGTCAATAATCTAGATTACACAGTAATGATTCTAACACCCATGGAGCCTTGGTGCTGATCATGTTTTGCTCGTGGAAGAGGCTTAGTCAACGGGTCTGCAACATTCAGATCCGTATGTATCTTGCAAATCTCTATGTCTCCCACCTGGACTAGATCCCGGATGGAATTGAAGCGTCTCTTGATGTGCTTGGTCCTCTTGTGAAATCTGGATTCCTTTGCCAAGGCAATTGCACCAGTATTGTCACAAAAGATTTTCATTGGACCCGATGCACTAGGTATGACACCTAGATCGGATATGAACTCCTTCATCCAGACTCCTTCGTTTGCTGCTTCCGAAGCAGCTATGTACTCCGCTTCACATGTAGATCCCGCTACGACGCTTTGTTTAGAACTGCACCAACTGACAGCTCCACCGTTTAATGTAAACACGTATCCGGTTTGCGATTTAGAATCGTCCGGATCAGTGTCAAAGCTTGCATCAACGTAACCTTTTACGGTGAGCTCTTTGCCACCTCCATATACGAGAAACATACCCTTAGTTTTTTCAGGTATTTCAGGATGTTCTTGACCGTTGTCCAGTGATCCACTCCTGGATTACTTTGGTACCTCCCTGCCAGACTTATAGCAGGGCACACATCAGGTCTGGTACACAGCATTGCATACATGATAGAGCCTATGGCTGAAGCATAGGGAACATCTTTCATTTTCTCTCTATCTTCTGCAGTGGTCGGGCTTTGAGTCTTACTCAATCTCACACCTTGTAACATAGGCAAGAACCCTTTCTTTGCTTGATCCATTTTGAACTTCTTCAAAACCTTGTCAAGGTATGTGCTTTGTGAAAGTCCAATTAAGCGTCTTGATCTATCTCTATAGATCTTTATGCCTAATATGTAAGCAGCTTCTCCGAGGTCTTTCATTGAAAAACTCTTATTCAAGTATCCCTTTATGCTATCCAGAAATTCTATATCATTTCCAATCAGTAATATGTCATCCACATATAATATCAGAAATGCTACAGAGCTCCCACTCACTTTCTTGTAAATACAGGCTTCTCCAAAAGTCTGTATAAAACTAAATGCTTTGATCACACTATCAAAGCGTTTATTCCAACTCCGAGAGGCTTGCACCAGTCCATAAATGGATCGCTGGAGCTTGCACACTTTGTTAGCTCCCTTTGGATTGACAAAACCTTCCGATTGCATCATATACAACTCTTCTTCCAGAAATCCATTTAGGAATGCAGTTTTGACATCCATTTGCCAAATTTCATAATCATAAAATGCGGCAATTGCTAACATGATTCGGACAGACTTAAGCATCGCTACGGGTGAGAAGGTCTCATCATAGTCAACCCCTTGAACTTGTCGAAAACCTTTCGCGACAAGTCGAGCTTTGTAGACAGTAACATTACCGTCAGCGTCAGTCTTCTTCTTGAAGATCCATTTATTCTCAATTGCTTGCCGATCATCAGGCAAGTCAACCAAAGTCCATACTTTGTTCTCATACATGGATCCCATCTCAGATTTCATGGCTTCAAGCCACTTTGCGGAATCTGGGCTCACCATCGCTTCTTCATAGTTCGTAGGTTCATCATGATCTAGTAGCATGACTTCCAGAACTGGATTACCGTACCACTCTGGCGCGGATCTCACTCTGGTTGATCTACGAGGTTCAGTAGCATCTTGATCTAAAGTTTCATGATCATCATCATTAACTTCCTCACTAACTGGTGTAGGTGTCACTGAAACAGTTTTCTGTGATGTACTACTTTCCAATAAGGGAGCAGGTACAGTTACCTCGTCAAGTTCTACTTTCCTCCCACTCACTTCTTTCGAGAGAAACTCCTTCTCTAGAAAGTTTCCGAACTTAGCAACAAAAGTCTTGCCTTCAGATCTGTGATAGAAGGTGTATCCAATAGTTTCCTTTGGATATCCTATGAAGACACATTTCTCCGATTTGGGTTCGAGCTTATCAGGTTGAAGCTTTTTCACATAAGCATCGCAGCCCCAAACTTTCAGAAACGACAACTTTGGTTTCTTGCCAAACCACAGTTCATAAGGCGTCGTCTCAACGGATTTTGATGGTGCCCTATTTAACGTGAATGAGGCCGTCTCTAGAGCATATCCCCAAAACAATAGCGGTAAATCAGTAAGAGACATCATAGATCGCACCATATCTAGTAAAGTACGATTATGACGTTCAGACACACCATTACGCTGTGGTGTTCCGGGTGGCGTGAGTTGCGAAACTATTCCACAATTTTTCAAATGTACACCAAACTCGTAACTCAAATATTCTCCTCCACGATCAGATCGTAGAAACTTTATTTTCTTGTTACGATGATTTTCAACTTCACTCTGAAATTCTTTGAACTTTTCAAATGTTTCATACTTATGTTTCATTAAGTAGATATACCCATATCTGCTTAAATCATCTGTGAAGGAGAGAAAATAACGATATCTGCCACGAACCTCAATATTCATCGGACCACATACATCTATATGTATGATTTCCAACAAATCTGTTGCTCTCTCCATAGTACCGGAGAATGGTGTTTTAGTCATCTTGCCCATGAGGCACGGTTCGCAAGTACCAAGCGATTCATAATCATGTGGTTCCAAAAGACCATCAGTATGGAGTTTCTTCATGCGCTTTATACCGATATGACCTAAACGGCAGTGCTACAAATAAGTTGCACTATCATTATCAACTCTGCATCTTTTGGCTTCAACATTATGAATATGTGTATCACTATTCTCGAGATTCAATAAGAATAGACCACTCTTCAAGGGTGCATGACCATAAAAGATATTACTCACATAAATAGAACAACCATTATTCTCTGATTTAAATGAATAACCGTCTCGCATTAAACAAGATCCAGATATAATGTTTATGCTCAACGCTGGCACCAAATAACAATTATTTAGGTCTAATATTAATCCCAAAGGTAGATGTAGAGGTAGCGTGCCGACCGCGATCACATCGACTTTGGAACCGTTTCCCACGCGCATCGTCACCTCGTCCTTAGCTAATCTTCGCTTAATCCGTACTCCCTGTTTCGAGTTGCAAATATTAGCAACAGAACCAGTATCAAATACCCAGGTGCTACTGCGAGCATTAGTAAGGTACACATCAATAACATGTATATCACATATACCTTTGTTCACCTTGCCATCCTTCTTATCCGCCAAATACTTGGGGCAGTTCCGCTTCCAGTGACCAGTCTGCTTGAAGTAGAAGCACTCAGTTTCAGGCTTAGGTCCAGACTTGGGTTTCTTCTCTTGAGCAGCAACTTGCTTGCCGTTCTTCTTGAAGTTCCCCTTCTTCTTCCCTTTGCCCTTTTTCTTGAAACTAGTGGTCTTGTTAACCATCAACACTTGATGCTCCTTTTTGATTTCTACCTCCGCAGCTTTCAGCATTGCGAAGAGCTCGGGAATAGTCTTGTTCATCCCTTGCATATTATAGTTCATCACGAAGCTCTTGTAGCTTGGTGGCAGTGATTGGAGAATTCTGTCAATGACGCAATCATCTGGAAGATTAACTCCCATCTGAATCAAGTGATTATTATACCCAGACATTTTGAGTATATGCTCACTGACAGAACTGTTCTCCTCCATCTTGCAGCTATAGAACTTATTGGAGACTTCATATCTCTCAATCCGGGCATTTGCTTGAAATATTAACTTCAACTCCTGGAACATCTCATATGCTCATGACGTTCAAAACGTCATTGAAGTCCCGATTCTAAGCCATAAAGCATGGCACACTGAACTATCGAGTAGTCATCAGCTTTGCTCTGCCAGACGTTCATAACATCTGGTGTTGCTCCAGCAGCAGGCCTGGCACCCAGCGGTGCTTCCAGGACGTAATTCTTCTGAGCAGCAATGAGGATAATCCTCAAGTTACGGACCCAGTCCGTGTAATTGCTACCATCATCTTTCAACTTTGCTTTCTCAAGGAACGCATTAAAATTCAACGGAACAACAGCACGATCCATCTATCTACAATCAACATAAACAAGCAAGATACTATCAGGTACTAAGTTCATGATAAATTTAAGTTCAATTAATCATATTATTTAAGAACTCCCACTTAGATAGACATCCCTCTAATCCTCTAAGTGATTACGTGATCCAAATAAACTAAACCATGTTCGATCATCACGTGAGATGGAGTAGTTTCATCGGTGAACATCATTATGTTGATCTTTCAGTCTCCGTGTTCCGAGGCCATATCTGTATATGCTTGGCTCGTCAAGTATAACCTGAGTATTCCGCGTGTGCAACTGTTTTGCACCGTTGTATTTGAACGTAGAGCCTATCACACCCGATCATCACGTGGTGTCTCAGCACGAAGAACTTTCGCAACGGTGCATACTCAGGGAGAACACTTCTTGATAATTTAGTGAGAGATCATCTTATAATGCTACCGTCAATCAAAGCAAGATAAGATGCATAAAAGATAAACATCACATGCAATCAATATAAGTGATATGATATGGCCATCATCATCTTGTGCTTGTGATCTTCATCTCCGAAGCACCATCATGATCACCATCGTCACCGGCGCGACACCTTGATCTCCATCGTAGCATCGTTGTCGTCTCGCCAATCTTATGCTTCCACGACTATCGCTACCGCTTAGTGATAAAGTAAAGCATTACATCGTGATTGCATTGCATACAATAAAGCGACAACCATATGGCTCCTGCCAGTTGCCGATAACTCGGTTACAAAACATGATCATCTCATACAATAAAATTCAGCATCATGCCTTGACCATATCACATCACAACATGCCCTGCAAAAACAAGTTAGACGTCCTCTACTTTGTTGTTGCAAGTTTTACGTGGCTGCTACGGGCTTAAGCAAGAACCAATCTCACCTACGCATCAAAACCACAATGATAGTTTGTCAAATAGACTCCGTTTTAACCTTCTCAAGGACCGGGCGTAGCCACACTCGGTTCAACTAAAGTTGAAGAGACAGTCGCCCGCAAGCCACCTATGTGCAAAGCACGTCGGGGGAACCGGTCTCGCGTAAGCGTACGCGTAATGTTGGTCCAGGTCGTCTCGTCCAACAATACCGCTGAACCAAAGTATGACATGCTGGTAGGCAGTATGACTTATATCGCCCACAACTCACTTGTGTTCTACTCGTGCAAATAACATCAAACCATAAAACCTAGGCTCTGATACCACTGTTGGGGAACGTAGTAATTTCAAAAAAATTCCTACGCACACGCAAGATCATGGTGACGCATAGCAACGAGGGGGAGAGTCTGGTCTACGTACCCTTGTAGATCGCAACGGAAGCATTGACACAACGTAGAGGAAGTAGTCGTACGTCTTCTTCCCGATCCGACCGATCCAAGCACCGTTACTCCGGCACCTCCGAGTTCTTAGCACACGTACAGCTCGATGACGATCCCCGGGCTCCGATCCAGCAAAGCATCGGGGAAGAGTTCCGTCAGCACGACGGCGTGGTGATGATCTTGATGTTCTACCGACGCAGGGCTTCACGTAAGCACTACAACGATATGATCGAGGTGGAATATGGTGGCAGGGGGCACCGCACACGGCTAAGGAACGATCACCAAGGATCAACTTGTGTGTCTAGAGGTGCCCCCTGCCTCCGTATATAAAGGAGCCAAGGGGGAGGGGGCCGCCGGCCAGGAGGAGGGCGCAGGAGGAGTCCTACTCCTACCGGGAGTAGGACTCCCCCCCCCAATCCTAGTTGGACTAGGATTCCCCGAGGGGGAAAGAGGGAGAGGGGGGCCGGCCACCTCTCCTAGTCCTAATAGGACTAGGGGAGGGGGGAGGCGCGCGGCCACCTTGGGCTGCCCCTTTCTCCTTTCCACTAAAGCCCATTAAGGCCCATATGGCTCCCGGGGGGTTCCGGTAACCTCCCGGTAATCCGGTAAAATCCCAATTTCACACGGAACACTTACGATATCCAAATATAGGCTTCCAATATATCAATCTTTATGTCTCGACCATTTCGAGACTCCTCGTCATGTCCGTGATCACATCCAGGACTCCGAACTAACTTCGGTACATCAAAAATGCATAAACTCATAACAACTATCATCGTAACGTTAAGCGTGCGGACCCTACGGTTCGAGAACAATGTAGACATGACTGAGACACATCTCCGGTCAATAACCAATAGCGGGACCTAGATGCCCATATTGGCTCCTACATATTCTACGAAGATCTTTATCGGTCAGACCGCATAACAACATACGTTGTTCCCTTTGTCATCGGTATGTTACTTGCCCGAGATTCGATCGTCGATATCCAATACCTAGTTCAATCTCGTTACCGGCAAGTCTCTTTACTCGTTCCGTAATACATCATCTCACAACTAACATATTAGTTGCAGTGCTTGCAAGGCTTATGTGATGTGCATTACCGAGAGGGCCCAGAGATACCTCTCCGACAATCGGAGTGACAAATCCTAATCTCGAAATACGCCAACCCAACATCTACCTTTGGAGACACCTGTAGTACTCCTTTATAATCACCCAGTTACGTTGTGACGTTTGGTAGCACCCAAAGTGTTCCTCCGGCAAACGGGAGTTGCATAATCTCATAGTCATAGGAACATGTATAAGTCATGAAGAAAGCAATAGCAACATACTAAACGATCGGGTGCTAAGCTAATGAAATGGGTCATGTCAATCAGATCATTCAACTAATGATGTGACCTCGTTAATCAAATAACAACACCTTGTTCATGGTTAGGAAACATAACCATCTTTGATTAACGAGCTAGTCAAGTAGAGGCATACTAGTGACACTAAGTTTGTCTATGTATTCACACATGTATTATGTTTCCGGTTAATACAATTCTAGCATGAATAATAAACATTTATCATGATATAAGGAAATAAATAATAACTTTATTATTGCCTCTAGGGCATATTTCCTTCACCTATTCCTCCACCGACGAACTCCTTCCTCCTATATATACCTACGTACCCCCAAACGATTAGATACGGAGCCAAAACCCTAATTCGACCGCCGCAACTTTCTGTATCCACGAGATCCCATCTTGGGGCCTGTTCCGGAACTCCGCCGGAGGGGGCATCGATCACGGAGGGCTTCTAAATCAACACCATAGCCCCTCCGATGAAGTGTGAGTAGTTTACCTCAGACCTACGGGTCCATAGTTAGTAGCTAGATGGCTTCTTCTCTCTTTTTGGATCCCAATACAATGTTCTCCCCTCTCTTGTGGAGATCTATTCGATGTAATCTTCTTTTTGCGGTGTGTTTGTTGAGACCAATGAATTGTGGGTTTATGATCAAGTCTATCTATGAACAATATTTGAATCTTCTCTGAATTCTTTTATCTATGATTGGTTATCTTTGCAAGTCTCTTCAAATTATCAGTTTGGTTTGACCTACTAGATTGATCTTTCTTGCAATGGGAGAAGTGCTTAGCTTTGGGTTCAATCTTGCGGTGTCCTTTCCCAATGACAGTAGGGGCAGCAAGGCACGTATTGTATTGTTGCCATCGAGAATAACAAGATGGGGTTTTCATCATATTGCATGATTTTATCCCTCTACATCATGTCATCTTGCTTAAGGCGTTACTCTGTTTTCGTTAACTTAATACTCTAGATGCATGCTGGATAGCGGTCGATGAGTGGAGTAATAGTAGTAGATGCAGGCAGGAGTCGGTCTACTTGTCTCGGACGTGATGCCTATACACATGATCATACCTAGATATTCTCATAACTATGCTCAGTTATGTCAATTGCTCAATAGTAATTTGTTCACCCACCGTAGAATACTTATGCTCTCGAGATAAGCCACTAGTGAAACCTATGGCCCCCGGGTCTATCTTTATCATATTAATCTACAAATACTTAGTTATTTCCTTTTGCTTTTATTTTGCATCTTTACAATAAAAATACCAAAAATATTATCTTATCATATCTATCAGATCTCACTCTCGTAAGTGGCCGTGTAGGGATTGACAACCCCTTAACGCGTTGGTTGCCAGGATTTATTTGTTTTGTGCAGGTACAAGGGACTCGCGTGTAGCCTCCTACTGGATTGATACCTTGGTTCTCAAAAACTGAGAGAAATACTTACGCTACTTTGCTGCATCATCCCTTTCTCTTTTGGGAAAACCAACGCAGTGCTCAAGAGGTAGCAATGGTTTATGTGTTCTTGTGTCGAAAAAATTTCTCCTTGGATCTTGCTAGGCTTGTGCATGCATATTTATTAGTTCTATATCTTCATGCCTTGTTTGCTTTATTTGATCCAATATATAGGGTACATCCGCCGAGCTTCTTGCATATGTGGATTGGGCCGGGTGCCCCGACACACGACGATCAGTGTTCGACTATTGTGTCTTCTTTGGCGACTCGCTCATCTCATGGTCCTCTAAGCGGCAACCCACTGTATCCTGCTCGAACGCCGAAGCTGAGTACAGTGCGGTGGTCGACGTTGTAGCTGCGACTTGTTGGTTGCGTCATCTCCTTGGTGAGCTTCGGGTCCCTGTTCCCAAGGCTACGATGGTTTTCTATGACAATGTTTCAGCCACCTATCTTGCTACCAATCCGGTGCAGTATAAGAGCACCAAACACATCGAGCTAGATGTTCACTTTGTGCGCGAGAACGTACAATTGAGTGAGTTTCGTTGACATGAAGTTTTTGCAGCCGGGTGAACAGTCAAATCAAAAAATACTTAAAAAGTGTTCAAAAAAATCTGAATTTTTTATGACAAACTTTCTCAAATGTTCCAAGAGTTTGCAAAGTTCCATCATGAAATCACATTTGTTGAAGTTAGTGGCAAAAAAACAAACTTGATACTCTGAAAATGCTACTTTCGAAGGCATTTTGGAGCACTGAATTTGTCTGTTTTGCCATGACTTCCGCAAATGTGATTTCGTGATAAAATTTTGCAAGCTATTAGAGCACTTGTCAAAGTTTTCCATAAAAAGATCAGATACTTTTAAACATTTTTTAATATTTTTCGAGTTACTGTTCATCCCGGACTCATTTAAGCTCGGGTGTAGAAGGGCACTTTCGGAGCTTCGTGTGCTTCATGTACCGACCACTCAATGGTTTACAGACATTATAATCAAAGTGTTGTCAACTGCTGCATTCCAGGAGTTTCGTTCCAGTCTTTGCATCACCGACACCGACACTCAGATTGCGTGCGGGGGGAGGGGGTTGTTAAACGTGATGTATCTGTGCATTTCTCCAATTGATCTCTCTCTTATCTCTAACCATGTAATGCCCTAACTTTAAGAGATTTTATAGGGTTAGTTGGCTTGTGACACAAGACGTCTTCAGTATATATTGTAACGACTCCAATGATGAAGACACTTGAGTTGCATCCAATATCTTTTCTACGCCTACGACTCAAATAAACCAAAAAACTTCTCAAATAAACCGAAAAACTTCTGAGCATTCTAAAACCATTACTCCCCTTTCTCCATTTTTAAATAGAGTATGGCCAAAACAATGGTTATTCATTTAAGTCTCGGGAGTCGGGAAATGGTTGTTTGATTTAGAAATGATGTATACACCGTAAGTACGTACACCTACGAGGTGGCGCTATTTAGTACTACATGTTGATGTGACGTTGCGCTGCAACCTCCCTGGAGCATGTTCTGTACCCCCTCCCTCACTGCAGCCGCCCGCTGTCGTCGATTTGGCCGTTTCGTTGTCTGTTGCGCTACGATTTTAAACGCAGACACGTACTACGTACGTGCTCCTGCAGTATACAGATCCACGGCTAAGACGCTAAGAGCAAGTCTAGTAAAGTCCTCAAACCCCTAAAAATAACTGTTTTTATATAGTTTTCGTCGAAAAAAAACCATAAACTAAAACCCTTTAACCCTTAAACTCTTAAAAAAATTTAAAGGTCCAACCCTCAAACCCTCTCCCAATCCTCAAAAGTAAGGGTTGGGAAGCAAAACCTACCCCAATCCTCATTTAGCGGTTATCCTTACGCGGGAGGGAAAAATCCTCCCAACTCCCGCGCCCACGCCCGCGACCGCCGCTGCTAGTCGTCTCCGTGCCGACGGCCGCCCCGTCGACCTCCCGCGCGCAACGACGGCATCGTTCATGGGAATATTCCGTTATAAGGATTGAGTTTGAGGGTTCTAATTTTTGCCTTTATTTTTCAATCCGTAAAAGTGCAAAAAATATTATTTTTGGATCCTTAAAATACTAGTGAGGGTTTAAGGATTTTAATAGTAATGCTCTAAGAGCCGCGGGCAGCTGCACCTGCATGCAACATGCATGCCGTCCGTCCATGCTTTGCACGTACTCCGATATTCATGGATACACGGATCGATGCACGCCTTGGCGTGTACGTACGTACCTGCCGTCTCTCCACCTCTCTGTCTCGCCGGAGGAACGCGACGACGTAGCTCTCGCCTCGCTGCGCCGCTGCTCCGGCCAGCCGGCGAGCTTGGCACGACGCATGCATGGCATGGCATGCTGGGACGCTGTTGTCGCAGAGAATATAGGCACGCATTACGCGCGTGCATGCATGATGCATGCCGTGCTCCTGCCTGACGCAGGCAGGCGCGTGCAACAAACGGACAAGCACCTGGCATATACACCTACTGTACGTACGTGGTACCACTACCACGGCGTAGGCCTGTCTGCCGCTCTGTGGTGCATGAGGCCGGCGTCGTACATGCACGGCATGCTATGCTACGCTAGCTGCGTCCGTCTGCTGCATGGGATGCCGGCCGATGTGACGCTAGATGCACTGCGCCACGTACGTACGTATGCAGCGGCAAGCCGTTGTGGTCGATCTGCAGGCTGGCTGGCTGGCTCACGGGGCTGGTCTCGACCCCCTATACGTATATCTGTACACCCGTGCTCCTGCGGTTAACAGCACGCACGGACGGACCATTGGACGGTCGCCGCGGATCTTCTCCATCCCTCTTGTGTTTCGCCAACTAATAATAGGAGTGGTTTTTGAAGTGCAACATGCAGCCATCAGACCGAATGATTTTTGCTAGAGAAATAGCCGGAGATGTTGGTCACAATGATCATATTTTCTCATGGATCAAGCAGAAAAGGAAATTGGAGCCAAAGACCGAGAGCCAAAGAAACGGAGGGGTGTTTGTTTTCAGGGACTTTTTTGTGTAGGGACTAGAAAAAGTCCCTCTTAAAGACTTTTTTACCAAACGGAATGGACTTAAGCACTAAACTAGACATTTGAGACTAAATGAAGAAGACTCTCAAGGAGAGTCTTTTTTGGAACTTTTTCAACAATGCCCCTTCATGCATCTATTGGCCCGTCACCCTATAGTGTTGTTTGGTTGTTATTTTTCTATATACTAGGAGCAACATGGTCATTTAATAATCTATAGAAAAGGACTAGGGACTTTTTAGTCTCTGAAAACAAACAGGAAAGGACTTTTTTAAGAACTAGAGACTTTTTAATTAGGATTAGAAAAAATCCTAGAATTAAAGAACCAAACACCACCGCATCTTTCGTGGAATTTTCTCTACTTTCAGTAACCGAGGAGGGCATAGATTAGTGTAGTAGTACTCCAACTAGGAGCACTAGTAGCATCTAGCCAGTGTAGTTAATCAAGAACAGTGTCGGCCGGCCGGTGGTAGCAGCAGAAGCACAGAGCTGTCGCTACTATCCACTGCAGGGCACGTAGCGTACGGTAAACAGTAAATGCGCGGCAGTACTCACCAGCAGTAGGGATAGATTCATCGCAGGCCATACCTATCTATCTACATCTACTGCGAGCAAGTGCAGGTAGTAACTCAAACTTTGACCGTGCATGTCATGTCATGTCACGCCCTACCTATGCATGCATTCACAGCGGGTCAGGCCCGGCCACGCGTGGTGGATCTGGGCGCGTCCATCGGCCGGAGGCTTTGGCTTTGCCGTTTGGGACATTGCCCGGCCGAAGCATGCATCGGCGTTCGGCGGCATGCAGGCAGGCATGCAGGCATGCTGTGCGCCGCTGTTGCAGGACTAGGACGCCTCCTTCAATTCCATCCGTTTTGCCTCCCTTTGCCTGGCACCCCTACAGGCTGCAGGCCGATAGGCACACATGGGCGTCGATGCAGGTCGATCGAGGGTAGGCGCGCAGGGCCGGTGCTCCTACAGCCCTCCTACTCGCCATGACCGGACGGGTCGACTGAGTCCATGCTCCCACGTCAAGAACGGACCAGCTGCATGCATCCGAGTCTCAATACGTATTTTGATCGGCGGCCACATGCACGCATGGGATTACTCGATCGAGCTAGTAAATGCGCAGTACGCCAATTAATTAAACTTGAAGGAATTTGACTTTGGACAAAGTTAGAAATTACTATCAAGTCATTTGGAACGGAGAAAATACCATATGTGACAACTATGGCGTGCTCTAAAAAATATTGAACGTGCATGTCTTGTCATGTCAAGCCGCGTGCATTTAGTGCGGACAGGCCACGCAGACGCAGGCACGCGTGGTGGTCGACCGAACGAAGGCTTTGGCTTTCCCGTTTGGAACATTGTCCAGCCCCTGCATGCCGCATGCATCGACCGAGGACGGTCTGCGTGGATACGTATGGATGCATGCATGCTGTGCGTTGCTGTGGCAGGGCTTCCTTCAATTCCATTCGTTTTGCCCCTGCCCTTTTGCCTGACCGCAGAGAGCAGAGAGGGTACAGTATAGGTGGATGGTGCAGGCCGGTGCAGCGCCTGCAGTCAGTGCGCTATGCTACTCGCATGACCAGCGGCTCCAAGCTTCCCGTTCGTCCCACTTAAAACACAAGACGCACGCAAAGTAGACCATAGGAGGAAGAAGAAATAATAAATCCTATTATCAATCGATGCGTTTTCATTCATTTTCTACGAGAATCAACATGTCACCACATTCGTTTTACATTTTTCCTAGCTCCCTGCTCGTTCCAATTCATGCACTTCAAGTTCAAAGTGCATGCCCATGGCGACGGGCGGGCTCCGGTCGGCGACGCCGTTGCGCCCCGCTCGCACCCACCGCGTGTCTGGGCCTCGGATCGATGGATATTCCCATTGGCGACGGCGACGGCCCTGTCCTCGGCGTTGGCCTCGGGAGGTGTGCGGCGGCAGCAGGGTGTCATTGTCATGGTCATGTCACCTCCTCCTCAACGAGGGCAAAAACAAAGACGTGCGCGCGGCGATCGAGAGGGGGAGGGGCACATGTCAGGCATTTCGCCGCAGCCCGCGGCCCGCGGCCGACCACGGGCGACAGCGGCCATGCCCACGCGCCACGCACCGCACGCCGGCCGGCCGGCCGCCCGGCGCGCGCTGGCGTTTTCTCTCTTTTCCTTTTGCTCCCTCCCCGCCCGCGTCTCCTGTCAGCGGCGTGCGAGCGCGAGCGGCGTAGGGGAGGGGGACGGGGGAGGACCACCCGCCGTGCGCGCGCCGCCCGGGCTCGGCAAGGAGAATATTTGGACGCGGGGCATCATGTCGCCATGGTCCTCTCGCTCTCACCCGCACCCACACACATCCTCCGCCTCTGTGTGGGGTGGGGTTTGCACCTGGTGTCCTGGTCCACGTTTTCTTTTCGGTTGGTCATGCGTGTTTTCTCCTGTTTTGTAGCAAGCGTTGGTAGGGGGCTGCCAGGGAATTTACGTAGTATGTGGCCATCGTCCTCGTGTAGTAACTTTTTCTTGAATTTTCAGCGCATAAAGTCCAAAAGTTTAGGCAGAATAAAAAAGGCCGCATGATTTGAGTTATCATGCACCCTGGGTTTACTATTTGGAAGCAAAAGGAAAATTGGCATCCGGGTGTGTCACCCAAGAAGAACTTCTTTCTAGTCTGCATATAAGTTTTGTTTGAAGTTAAAGTACCGGGAGTCAAGTCAAGGGAGTGAAGTTGAGGGAAAAGCTCTTTCTCTCAAAGTTTGAGCACTGGCCTAAAACTGGATCAAAGATTGGAATCCGGCTACTTTGGCCTAACTTATACTAGAAAAAAAATACCGACATTCATGATATCAAATTAATATTGTTAGATTCATCGTGAAATGTAGTTCATAGTATATGATATATTTTTAATATAAATTTGATCAAACTTTATAAAGTTTAACTTGACACAATTTAATATGCAGAGTAAAAAGAATCATAGGGAGGATGAATGAATTGTAGATACACAGATGAGATGACCATTGGATTGTGAATCTAAAGTAATCTATGGATCTTTTTCTCAAAAAATTAAAAGTAATTAGTGGATTTTAATTGCATACGCCTCCTTGGGTGAAACAAGTCTCACATGCAGCCGACTCCTCTCCCTTTGTCTGCCTCTCGCAGGCGCCGGCGCCTACCCGCCTCGGCTTCGGTGGCCTTAGGGCCATGGGGACGCGGCGGATCTCGGCCCTTACCACTAGGAGGGTTCCATTTTTAGATATTTCTTTGAGTTTTGTTAGAGTTTGTGTTCTGATTAGAAAAACGAGACGGCGGCGGCTTTCTGAAAATGAAATAAAGTTCTTCCCGCTTAGACCCCGTCCTGATGGTTGATCTAGCATCATCGATGGACATGTAGAGGTGTGTCTCCGGCTGATCTATCTTTTGTGGATTTACTTGAATCTGGTCATAGTTAGTCTACGTTCATGTGTTTTTAGTTTGAATCATTCTGATCTATGCTACTTTTCATCAGCGACGGTTGTTGTTCCAGTGTGCTGGTCCTATGAAGGCTTAGCACGACAACTTCCCGATTATTTACTACAACACGTTTTGCCCGGCTCCCGCAAGGGAGGGGTGATCATGGCAGCGCGCATTCGGCTCGCTTCAATATTTGTAGTCGTCGCTAGGTGCTCTATGTATCTATATGTATTTTTTTTATTCTTTCATGTGTTCGTTCTACTGTCGTGATTGAATATGAATAGATTCAAAAAAATTCAGCAAAAAAAAAAGATATCGTCGGATTCCCCACCCTGTAGGAATTAAAAAAAAACTCTAAGAACTCATTTCTTTGCCTCAAATAGCGCCATGGAATTCTTGTTCTGTAATTAAGAATCCTATCCTCAAAATCACAAAATTGCTATGTGTCTCACCATGTTTTCTGATCTAATTATTTCGTGTTGCTTCGTTCGATTTGGTCACAGCCTCTCTTCACGTGCACATCTTCTGGTCCGGTCTGGTCTCGCAGTGCAAATCCAGTGGACTTAACTAATCATACCGCACAAAGTTTTGTGCAAACATGCATGCTCATCTCATCTCATCTCATCTGGGACAATGAGAGTTCATTAATCAAATCAAGAACCAAAACAAAACAAACCAGAGCTTTTCTGAGCGGCTCAAGTGCGTGCAGCCTGCCTGATGGGGCTAATTAGTGGGGCTCTGCCTTTGTGATATGCACAACGTACTACGTAATGGAGCACTGACAGCCCTGCCTGCCTGCCTGTCTGCCCTGGTGTTAGGGGCAACGCAATGGCATGCACCCATGAGTGAGTGAGATCAAAACCCATTTAACTAAAAGATTTTGCATCTTCTTTTCCACTGGTTATGTGCCTTGCATCCAAAGGGACACCACCAGCTCCACAAACCTAGGCTTTTATTCCATCATCACCAAAATGCGCTTCTTGGAAAGAAACGGAAAGATTTCGGCGGCGGCGAGAATGCGTGAAAAGGCATATGAAATTGTAAATCGAAAGGTAGCCGAAACGAGGCCGGAAACGACATAGTTTTTTTCTTCGAAACGGAGGCAAAAGATTTGCCTCATCGATTAATTAAGAAGAAGAAAATTACCCGGTTAATTAACGAAAAACCGGGCGAAAACCGAGAAACGACATAGTTTTGAGCTCTTTGGTTGCTGTCGCTCTACAATTGGCCCGTAGAATCTTTATTGGCACGGCGCGGAGAAATTTCCCTAAAATTACATGTTATACTGAAGATTTCAGGAGCAGTTTTAACATGGTCCCTCTTACCCCCTCTTTTCACATGAGAGGTAAGAGTATAAAATAGATCTTAGCCGTTGATCTCATCAATGAATGGCTTGATTGACTCTTACCTTCTTACCTCACATGTAAAAAAAGAGGTAAGAGGGACCATGTTAAAATTTGCCAGATTTCAGATATCAAACAGTGTTTTAGTACTCAACAGTTGTACTATATAACAGTTGTAGTATCTGTAGATCATGCATTAGTACCTGTGAAACTTCTTGGCACATTGTCATGTCACAAAACATTTTTGACAGAATAACTGATGCTCACAAGGTTGGTACTACTACTGCCCCTCTTGTCAGATAGATACAGTTTGCAATCAATTCAGATCTGAATAAATTTCCTTTGCTGTTTCAATACAAACAAGGAGCGTACGCACGCAGTCGCCACTGTCCATCAGCCCCTGTCCCCATCAGCCTAGGTAGGTTATTGATTCACAGAGTCACAGAGGAAGCTTGCCATGTTCCTCTTTCTCTTTGGCATTTACACACACCAGCCACACTTGAATGCTACTAAAAACAGAGCCACAGTACCACCACCACCACAAAACCCTAACAGGCTGCCCTTGCATGAAAGAAGGATCTAGGATGAAACAGCTGAAAGGAATCCATGGATCCTCTCCTGCTCACAAGTTTCCTTTCTTTCTTTCTTTCACCACTGAGGAAAGAAAGAAACTTGCAATCTGCTCTCCCTTCCAGCTGCAAGAAAGGTGGTGGATGTGCATTCATTCAAATGCAGCTCCAAAAATGCCAAACATGATCTAGGGGCCAAGATTTGCTCCTTGCATGCATGCATCAGCACCAAGCTGGAAAAAGACCTAGGATGAAATAATTTCCTGGGAAAGTGGGTGTGCCCTGGCTGCTGCTTCAGGGTGGCAGGCAGTAAAAGCTGATGGTTGGATGGATGCAAGCAAGCAAAGATCCTGCTGCATTTAAGCACCTGGTGCAGCTAATGGGCTTGATGATCATTAGGTGTGTGGAGTGTGGATTGGTTGGCTGGAGGCATCTAAGCCCAAGTGCCTGTGCTGGGTTTGATATGGCAAGCTACTGGCTGGCTTCAGAGCTTTCCTTGCTGCATGACTGACTGACACAGTGCATTCAATGGGCTGTCATTGCTGCTTGCTCCAGGCATTACATGCTAGTGTGGCTGCTCTTGTGATGGTAGCAGTACTGATTAACATCTGATTAATCACCTGTGGTTTTGAGTTTAGGATGGATTCATGATCAAGACATGCATGCATGTAGCATATAAATTGACTGGAGTTCAGTTTCAACTGCTTACTTTTTAACCATCAAATGGAGTTTGTGTGTGTTGTCATATTCAGATTCAGCTACACTATCACTTTCACACTCTGAATTCTTGAGAAATCATGTGTTACTTTTCGATGACCAGCTTTCCTTAGAGGATAGTAACAAAAAGGAGAGACTAGACTAAGTGGCATAAAAATAAGAGCAAAAAAGAAAAGAAAGGCTGAGCATTTCTGCCCCTCACAACATCACAAGCACAGCTTTCCAAAGTCCAAACCCAGAGCAAAAGCAATCTTGTCAAGATCATGCAACCAAACTCCATTTGATCACATTTCAGTGTGTTGTGCTGATCTATCACAAAACATCTACTAAGCTGTAGTGGTGTGCTATCCATCTATCACACTATCACAGGCTTAACCCCCCTAAAAACCCTAGCAGGACCCCTACTTTGTGGTGAAAGCCACTTTCTTGGCATGAGGAGAGGAGGGGGGGCACCAACCATCACTTTCCAATAAAAACCCTTTCTTTCCATCCCTTCCATGGGTGACAAGTGAGAGTGCTGGCCACCCATCTCCCTTCACTCCCAAGCTTGTCATTGTCTTTTTCACATTCAAAAAAGAGAGGGAGAGCGTGTGTTTTAGAGAGAGAAAGGGTTTTAGAGAGGGCACAAAAGCACAGCACTTTTCTGCATTCTTGAGGGCATGCTTGTTTGTTCTCTTTTCTTTTCTCTCCTAGGGTTGACATGCACAACATGCCATTGCATATTTTGTGCTTTTTCCATGACACATTCTTGCAAGATTGTCTCTCATGGTTGGGGACAATCATACATGCTCTTCTGATCGCCGGTGCCAGACATACTCGTATGTCATGTCGCTTTTGTGCATATGCTTTTGGTTTGCAATGGGGGCCATCAAAAGGGGCAGCCATCCTATCTAGGGCCAAAGCCACAAGAACACCAGAGGAATGCAAGGATTGACATGACTTGTGTGAGATGTGTCTGTACTTATTACTCAATTAGCTACCACACATCAATGAGAACTAGCTTTGTCTGGTGACTTAATCTGCATTAGTGCATTGTGATTAACTGTAAGCTGCTTGGTGTCATCCTTGACAAGTAGAAGATCATCATGGGTACTTGGTAGTGTATGCCTGTTGGAACTGTAGTAGGTGCAAATGCAGTGAAAGAACATGGCAACCATGAACATGGAACTTTATTGTGGTGTGATGCATGTTGCAAGAAAAGAACAAGAATAGAAACCATATAGCAGAACAATTAATGGGTCATGATGGACACTGGGAGAGGGTGTGAGGTCAATGGGCCTGAAGCCGAAGGCCAGCTCTCTGCCTGCCTTGCACCAATGTGCTGAGGCTGTGTGTGTATGTGCACCCCTGCTTACCTTGTCTCCCCTGCCATTGCCATCATAAGGGCTCATGTCACTTTTCCCATGCCTAGCTCTGCCCCCATGCCCCCCTCTTGCTCTCTCTCCTCACCTCCTTCCAAACATTCCTAGAGAGAGAGGGAGAGAGATCTAGAGGAAGATGCATGGCATGGTGACATGGTGTGGTGTGGTGCAGTGCAGTGCAACAACGCCCTTTGAGGAGGGATGGGGCCTGGTTTTGTAGTGCAAGCAAAGCATGTCAAGAATCCCTTTAACTGTTCATCAGGGAGCTCATGCATGCTGTTATTTATTCTTTTTCTTCTCTTCCAATGGTGTTATCTTCTTCCTTTTGGAGAGGGTTTGTACAGTGTTATCTTGCTTCAGTGTGACACTGGCAAGACTCACCACACTGTTCCATGAGAAATCAGCAATTAAAAGACCATATCTTGATTCAGTGAGACACTTGCAACTCATTGCACACACTTGGACAAATTCCAGCGCAAAAAAAATGCATGAGAACCTGAGCTCATGCATGTACTACAATGATTAATTGGCACCCAAATTAAGCATGTTTTAAAAATCTTAAAAGATGAATCTACTACTGCTTAACCAGCCATACATATATATTGGCATGTTGCATGGGCTAATGATTAAAGATTTGACCTGAGAAGATTTCATGCTTAGACTAAATGCATGCGGGGGCGCATGATTAGTGTCGGGACACGCAGTACTTACATGGGACTAGACTATGCATTTTCATATGGGCATGTTTAATTAAGATGTAACAGGAATCCTATGTGTGTGTGAGCTAGGTTGCTTTGCTTTTCCTATGAGCAGTCTAGAATATATATCTTAATTAGTGGCTTGTGGGCTAAGGGTGAAGTACGGTGACGTGGCAGCCCGTGTCTGGCCATTGGTGAGCACCTGACATAATAACAGAGTGCTGCCTAAGCTAATCACCTGGGCCAGTGCAACTGATTGAGTGTCATGCAGATGCAGGCATGTTCCAGTTCAGAACTTCAGATGGTGACCTAATTAGACCACATCTGCATGCCTGTTGCCAAGGAAAGAGAGGCCATGATTTTGTTACTAACACTGTCTATATTTACTTCTTAATTTACAGCACGGTCATCTCTCCCTCTCGAGAGAAATGTTTTTACTGTCGCATCCGCAGCACCAAGACAGTGACGTTGGAGCGTGGAGATGCTCTTTGCTTCTCTTCTTTTCTGCTTCTTTTGCAAGCAAAAAAAAGGTGTCGTGTGCTCGTGCAACAAAGGATGTACCCCAACAGTAGTATATGCTTCAGTCAGTGTTCTCGAGAAAGCCTCTATATTCTTCTTGGTAACAGTAACTGTTAACTTCCATCTTATCGAGGGAAAAAAGTCATGATTCAAATGTTCATGTGATGACAGTATGATTCCAATGTCCAGGAGAGGGGAAAAGAAAGTAAGGAGCGTTCGGCAATCCACTAGCTCCCTCGAATTTAAGGATCAGAGTAACTCCACCTGCTCCCGGAGCAGAGGGCCGAACAGGGACTCCGAGCAGAGGCAATCCACTATGCTCTTTATTTGAGTCATCTATTTTGTAATGGAGGGAGTAGTTCTTAAGGCCTGACTGACCTTCTCTACCAGGGTCCAAATGTGTTCACGGCAGTCCACTCTGATAATCATCAGGCAACTGAACTCAATGGACAACATATATACCAGAGAGATGCAAACATCTTATCACGAGGCTCCGAATCATGCAGGGAAACAACATCCAACCAAAACATGAGAGCATCATTTGCAGCGGATGCAATCAAGGGCAAAGAAAGATGCAGGCGAAGCTATTATGTATACCCAGATTTTATTTTCTGCACCGCGAATGAGGATGCAGCACAGCTAAGAGACCAATCCACACCAAAGGAAACAATGTAGCACTATTATACTTCTTTCATAAGCCACTACAAAAGCCTCCTGACCGAACCCGAGGATAAACCCCGGAACACAAAAACCACAAAAAAATCTACTCATTGTACAGAATGTAGAAACCAAACCGAGCAAACACGGACCAATGCTGCCAAAAAAAAAAAACGGTCGATACGTCTATCACTACTATAGAGCAGAGCGGATATATCCTACGGCACCTGCCAGCGCGATTCTCTCTTGCTCACTAGCATATATATACTGTACAAAACTGTTGGCATGGATCGTCGCGTCCGGCGGACTTCTAGCCATCTCATTCATGGTTTCCCGACTTATCGGCTGAAGTTGCACCTTTGGGAGATTGGGAGGATTGGCCACTGCTGCGGGGTGCAACGCCATTCTGCTTGTCTTTGGAGCTGGAATCGGAATGCTCTTCATTGTCGTCTGACTTTGCGTTAAGAAACCGACCTCCAGCTCCCCTGGCCCTTTTCAAGGCATGTTGATGCCGCGACTCGTGGAGATATGGCTGCACAATGGAGGCACATGTCAATTTTCGTTAACAACATACAGAAAGAGGACACAACGAAGCAAAACCTTGACAATCAAAGAATAAACATTAGCATAATCATCCCACATGCTACCCAAGAATAAGAACTGTAAGCAAATTGGCACTGGCAACATTGTATATGGTTCATGCATGTCCTAAATGAGCTTTTGCAGATAATGCCAACACCAGTCTCTCTGTCGAGGTTAAAAACTGAGAACTCAGACATTCAAGTACCACGAAATTGAAATTTATGTGTTGCCTTTTACTACATTGCGACTAATGAATTCAATTCGCTCCAGCTTAGTAACTACCCAGATGAACAAAGGAAGCACAAATCTGCCTTCATCCATATTAGAAATTGTCAAAGTGTAGCAGCTGACTTCTATTCCCAAATCCTTGCTATTTTTATGTTGGCACTGATAACTTGGTGTATTGAAATACAGATATAGCAGAAGAATGAAATGACGTTCACCCTACGATAGTAAAAACGTGGTGCAGATCGATCTTCAGAGTGGAGGTAGGGTATGTAGAATGGAGAATTCACTTGATTATTTTGCCCTATCTGTTGTGCACTTGTGCTTCCGACCAACTCTTAACTATACTGAAGCATCAGAAACAGAAACATCTAATTAAAAACTTCAAGTTATACAGTACGTAAATACGCTTATAGGCATTTACCTTGCGGCCCTTGATAAGCTTCCTTTCTGACTCTGCTTTAGCCCGAGATTGGCGCCGCCTTAATATGGCATTATATTGCTTTGCGTTCACATACACAGGCTCTTCAATTGCATCAGTAGGCAATGGTATTGCGGCTGCATGCATTCCGACCATTGGTGGGTGCATCTGAAGAACACACCAGTTTGATGAGCTGAACTAGTTTGAATAGAGTAACAATAGTATAGCAAGGTCTACGATCATGCAAAGTTACTTTTCACTTGCTAAGAACCAGGACGGCTATGTAGGCATATTCAATGTAGGCCTAGACATACCAACCACAGGTATACTTGTGGCCTATACTAGGGATATTGCTATACCATGTAGCAAGGGCTTACCATAGGTTGTCCACCATAGGCCGCATAAAGGCTTCCATAGAATGGATCGACAGTTGGGTAAGCAATTTGACCCTGCTGAGCAGAAAATGTGGGATTAGCCAACAAATTTCGCACAATAACTCCAGCATCATGCATGAAATACAATAAAAATCCATAACAAGAAAGCAATAGAAGGAAGAGGCAACAATCTGTCCAGGGAAGGCATGGGAATTTGCTCAATTAGAACAAATGGCAGCGCTTTTTAACACATTCAGTCTACATTTCAAAAAAATAATAAGTTGCTTTAACCATGACAAAGAAATCTTCTAAACCAAAATATTAAAGCTAGAAGCAGAGAGGAATATATTAGGATGCAGAAGAGGTAGCGAGAAATTGATGCAACAGGCAAGTAGTTTTATGTGATCGGTGAGCTGACATGGGCAATCAGTATGACAAGGAAATGTGATATGCGAACTGTGGCATTGGATATAGGGTCTGTCTAGGACACATCTAAGCTGATTTCCACTCTGTTTGTGGTCTATTTTTTGTCCTAGTTTTTTTTTGGTTTCTTGTTGCTGCATTATATATTTGTGGGAGCTTAGATGTGACATTCTTAAAAAACATCTAGATGTGAATTAGACAAACTGTTGGATATAATCAACATTGCACGTCTAATTAAGAATTTAGCAAAATAGTCTGCCTTAAAAGGAAAGAAAATCTCATATATCACCTCAACGAGAAGGAAATGATGCAGTTTAACCTAACCATTGTTTCTAAAAAAAGTTTAACCTAATCATTTTTTACAAGTTTTGACCTCAATATCGTCTAATATTATTGGACGCTGATAAGTCCCGAAAGTTCGGGATTTGCCCATGGCAAATCGAACGTTTTCTGTGGCAATTTATATACGCAAGAGATGGCAAGTGTAGTTGGTGGCAATTCCACCCTCAGTTTGTTTTTTCCAGGAAATTGCCGCGCTTGTCAACTGAACTTGCCATCCTCGTGTCAACTAAAGTTGCCATAAAAAACGTTCGATTTGCCATGGGCAAATCCCGAACGTTCAGGATTTATCATTTCTTATTAATGTTGATTTAATGTGCTTCAACCAGGAAAAAAATATTACACTGATGCCTATCAATATAATGTGGAACAGGTAGTCAGGCAGAAGAATACATACTGAACGACCAACCCATAGTGATTCTTATGGGTATCCATTACACTGCTCCAACTAATACAACTAATACTATGACCAATCCTTGATCTTTCTTTAAACGAGGGCTCAGTGGAAGACATTACAATCTGAGAAGTGTACAGGGGTGGTCGTACCAATCAATAAAGAAGAAAAATGGGAGGTTACAGGTTTCATACCATTGCATGGCAAGCTTCCTGGTGGCCATAGGGTGTGACATAATCTGTGGAAGGTGTTGCCACCATTGCCTGACTACCTATACTAGTAGCTGGGGCCTCTTCCTGGTTCCCTTGAGCGGCAGCTTGCTTCTGCTGCTCATCAGCTCTATGATCACCTGCACGAGAAATTGTTGCATAAAAATGAGACAGGCATAGTTGATTGGATCTCCTTGTATGTTTAATAAAAATGGAACGACTGGGAATTTAAGGTGTAGATATTATCAACATGTCAACATTTATGGAATGTGGCAACTGATATCGATGCAAATACTGCAGAATAATATCAACAGATAAGGAATGAAATCCTAGCATGTCCAGTAATCTTATCAGCTATTAGACATGACAGCTGGTATACTACCGTGTAATGCTACACAATTCAGTGCTGGTACACAACTACAAATACAATATCCCAATTCCCACGTATACCAAAGCTCCAATTCCATGAGCCAAGAGTCATAAAAAGCATCACAATTATGGTCAAAATTCCAATGGCACACTGCCCTGCCTAGTAACTACTACTGCTACGGTTCAAAATTGACATGGCAAAGAACTGGGTGACAAAAGCTACAAAGCATGGACAAAACTCCCAAACTGCCGTCTAATTCGGCGGGACGCAGCGATACGACCGGACACGCCGGGATAAGCGTGTCCCCCAGTATCCCTTGATTTCCGAAATAAGAAAAGGAAAAAAAACAAAGACACAGCTAGGATACGTATGGAATACGTTGGGGACAGGGGAAGCCAAATAACAGCCTCGGACCTATACAAACCCTAGTTTGCAGGGTCGCACACACGCTCGCCACGGAAGGAACGCTGCTCGCAATCGGAAACGGCATCACCGCTGCTGCCCCCTGGATTCGACGCCGCCGCCTGGACTCGACCTCCCGACGGCACCACGCTCGAGCAGATAACCCCAGCAGCCTCTCCTCAATCTCTTCCTCTCTTTGCTTGATTTCTTGCTGTTGAGTTGCTGCTGCTTGCTTCCCCATGCAGCCATGCCATTGCTGCTTGCTCTTGAGCTGCTGCTCACTTGCATGCTGGTGCCTGGTGCTGCTGTTTTGATTGTTGCTTGATGTTAGGGAGCATGGCGTCTCAGAGCGCCACCGCCAGTAGCGAATCGTCCATGGGTGAGGGTGAAAGTTATACCTGCATCCTCTGCTGCATGTCTTCTCCAGTCTCTACTCTCTAATAGACTAATACTAGCATTTGATGTATTTTGCAAGTTGCAACGGCATGGGTCTAGAGGATCAATTAATTCAGCCGTTGAGCACTTGAAAAGGAGACAACAGATGGAAATGGGGCAGTATTCTGATCTCATCTCTGTTTCTCCCCTTTTTTTTCCACTCTATATTACAGGGCATGTTTTAACTTTTTATATATATACTTGACGTATCCCCGAATGGCTGCTACTGGAAAATGACGTATCCCGTGTACCCTTATGCGTATCGCCGTGTCCGTGTCTCCATATCCGTATGCATGCTTTTTAAGACAGAACCATACCTGAAACACCGTCGGCGACAGAAGTCATGGTTTGTTACTTTCCGAGGCGAAGCGCAACTAGTGTCAAGCTCGGCAAAAAGACACGGCACTCAAGACCTTCATTCCATGCCGCAGTAGATAAGCACACCGATATCTTCTCCGAGACCAAACTGCAACGGCTGTCCTGAAACGGGAAACAGGAAAAAATTAAAGAAAACTGAGCTTCTAGCAAGACCCCACTACAGCTTATTTCTGTTTATTTATCCCCCACAAAATAAAAGCTTCTTTCTGTTTATGGCCACTGAAGCCACGGCAACAAGGCGACCTATGTATACATACAGGAAGCCAATTGTGCGACACCGCATCAGTGAATTGAGATTTGAAAACCACTACTGCGAAGGTACTACTACTACTACAAGGCTCGCGTCCGCGATCGATGCCCCACGCCATGACTGAATTCCGCAGCAAGCAAAGAGCACAATCAATCCACCGCAGACACATGGGCAGGGGTGGGGGCAAGGGTTCAGTCAGTTGAACCCCCAATTGTTCCCAAAACAAGCCGCTAACCACTACTCCGCCGCGCGGCAAGCGAATCCGCGACACAGATGATGGGACGACAATACTTGGACGGCCGGAGCGGGGCTAGGGTTCGTCGCGGCGGCGCTTACCAGCGGGAGGGGTCGAGTTCGGGCCCGGGCGGATCCCCTCCGCGCGGAGGAGGGCGACGGCGACGGCGGCGGCGGGGACGAAGGGGCGAGCGGGCGAGAGAATTCCCTGGCGCGCTTAGGTGGAGAGTGGGCGTGTACGGCGGAGAGGGGTCGACGACGACGTCGCGAAAGAGAGGGGAGTGGGGAGGTGGAGAGAGGATAAGAGGGTATTCTCGATTTTCTCAGGGGTGTTTTCGTATATGTATCGGCGACTGGATGGATGGATGTGGACGGATGGAAACCAAAGGAAACTTCCGGGTGCTTGTTGCAGCCATTGAACCGAACCTTCCAAACTGACACCTGCTCTCGGTAAACCCTTTGGGTTTGTTCAGTGGTCAATTGGTCATCAAGGTTTTTGTTTAAAACTTTAATAGCCTGATCTTTTTTATTGCATATATGATGAGTTTTTATTTTGAGACAGAAAAACTACCATCACATGTAAAGATATCTTATAGAATTAGTTGGTGGTGGTTTACATACACCCGACGAAACCAACACGGCAAACAACCCCGTCACACGTAAATATGTTTATTGTTGTAGGTGAGTTGATGGTGGTTCAACTTTGTCTTTTTTTGACGGGGGAGATGAACCACGAGTGGGTCACACAAGACACCAGGGCGTGCCTCGTGGCTCTTCCCCCCTCCCATGAAGCTTTAGTGCATCTTTTATTTCAAAAAAACCGTCAAAAAGTTTCGCTGCATTTGAAGAATTTTGATTCCTACACACAAAAATACACCACTGTAGTTCTGCTGAAAACAGCGTCAGTCCGAGTTAGTTTCATCCAAATCATATCAAAACCATATAAAATTGTTGTAAACATGGCATGAATACTTCATAAATTATAGATACATTGGAGACGTATCAGCATCCCCAAGCTTAATTCCTACTCGTCTTCGAGTAGGTAAATGATAAAAGAAATAATTTATGAAGTGTGAATGCGCATAGTGCATAAGTTTGATCAATGACACTCCATCCATTTTTGTATACAAGGCCACAAACTCATATTACAGGTACCAAGGTAAAAATCAATGCTATGTTTAAGAGCATGGTTAATAGTATAGCCAGCTGCTGGCTATAAGCCAGTGTCATGTCATTTACAGCCCATCTTTTAGCCAATATGTATAATAGTAGATCAAAAGAATGTACTACTTTTTTATTATGTGGCCCACCTTTCATTCTCACAAAGTGCCTAGGAGCACGTGCTAGAGCTGGCTCTTCACGAAGAGCCTGCTTACCTTCTCTCTCCTCTTCTTTTTCCTCCAACTAAGCAGAAATATACTAGTTTATTCCTTATAGCCCGCTAACTCAGCTCTATTGTACTTGCTCTAAGTCAATGTTGCAAGCTGGCTTGTCACCTTGTTTGTCGTGTTAATTAATGTGTTTTTCTCTCCCACATACAACAAGCCAACCCTCTTACTCCTCATTGATTAATAATGTTAGGAATGCAAGCTAACCTCCTCACTCCCGCATGCACACAAGGGATACTAATGTCCTCGGGTGCTAGTACGAGGCAAACGCCATCAATTTTGCCTCAATTAATGTTAGTGGTCTTGTATACTTGCAAATTGAAATTTTGATAGTGGTCTTATATACAAAAATGGAGGGAGTAATTTTAATCACTTTTTTTAGCATCATAACAACAACTCTTTCTCATAAAACGCATCGTGTTAAAGTAGCAACCAATTTGCATGTTATTGTTCAAACAATGAATTCTCTTGAAACTTGACAATATATGTTCTCAGTCACCAAACAATTGCAATTCAACTTATTTAGCAAAATCTAAGTAAGATCTCCATATACTCAATCATTATATAGTCTTCTATGATTGCTAGTACTCAAAGCATATTTTTAGAACAAATGACATCCAACGAACACAGAGAAAGATAGGGGCTTAATGTTTCACCTCCCAACTCATTTATCATAGAGATAATTGTCAACAATAATAAATCATGATCAAACATATTTGGCTGGCCATATGTTTCTAAATCTTTCTCCACCTGTGAGTGCATCTAGTGCCCCTTAGTGATTTTGGTGTATTAAAGACTTCTAGGTTAAGGGACTGGTGCGTTTGTGAGTGTACACAGGTCTATAAGTCTATGAGGAGTTTGATATTTACAGAGAAAGTTGACCCCTAAAAATGAATATCTTCGGCTGAAGACTTTGGATTTCTGAAGACTATCTAAAGACTTTGAAAGTGAAGAAATTGGTGTGATCCTGAAGACTTGGTATTCATTCGAGGAACATGAAGCGTGAAGACTTTTGTTTTCGTAGTTTGTTTTTCCCCTTCTTGAGTCATAGGAAACACCGCACTGTTAAAGGGGGTCGAGGAAATACTAAGGAAAAATTTCCATGTGATGCTCAACTCAAAATCCTACACCTACCAATCCCTTCAAGTGAAGCCATTGGAAATCTCATACAGTTCAGTCAAATTTCTTCAGTGACAGAGACAAAGTTCTTCTGGTCTCTGAGGAATTTGTTCTGACTGAGGAGTTAGGAATTCGCCAGTGCGGATTGCCTACAAGTGAGGAACATGATAGCCCTGAGGAATTTGAGCCTCAAATATCCGACCGTTGCTGTGCTACGCGCCAGCTGTCCCAAAATATCTACCCACCTAACGGTCATATCATTGAAGGACATTTATGTCTTATCATGTTGGGCTGCTCCCTAGGCTATAAATAGCCGCCCCCCTACAACCACTAGCTGGTTGGCTGCTCCGAGAGAAACTGACACTTGTCATTTGAGAGCATCCCATCCTCCGAGGATGCGAAAATCATCAAGTGAGGAAAACCCAAACCCAAACACCTACAAACCCAAAGTGATTGAGCATCACTGAAGAGATTGATCCTGCGTGGATCTGACGCTTGTTACCTTTGAAGACTGTGCATCTTCCAGACGGTTAGGCGTCATGGTCTAGAGCATCCAAGAGGAAATTATGGATCACCGAGTGACCGAGTTTGTGAAGGTTTGGAAGTCACTTGAAGACTTACCACGAGTGATTGGGAGAGGTCTGTGTGACCTTAGCTCAAGGAGAATACGGCGAGGACTGTGTGTTCGGGACTGTGTCTCCTCAAGTTTAAATACCTAGCCGCTCCAACCAGACATACAACTGTCACAACAGTTGGAACTGGTCTACCAAATCATTGTCTTCACCAAGCTAACTGGTTCTATTTCCTCAACTCTTCCATTTCCTCGTTACTGTGTTGTGTGCTTGTTCATATCTGTTTGAAGACTTTGACTGAAGACTTTCTCAATTTCCCCAGTTCAATTTCTTCAGTCTGTTTGTCTTCATCCTGTTTTATCCTGTGTCTACGCTTCCGGTACTCTATGTCTGTTTTCATTTCATCATGATGACCATGCTTCTGTTCTGTTATGTTAGCATCTGGGTACTTATTTCGCTGCAAGTAGTTCTTCGCTTAGGAATTTCCTCACCCTGAAATTCCTCATTGAAGAATTCATAAAAATCGCCTATTCACCCCCCCTCTAGTCGATATAACGCACTTTCAATTGGTATCAGAGCAAGGTACTCCCTTGTTCTGTGTGATTTTGGTTTAACTGACTAGAGTTTTAATTATGTCGACCGCAGGAATGAAGACTGTGTCATGCCCCATCTTTGATGGTCACGACTATCCCAAGTGGAAGGGCATGATGAAAAAGCGCCTCATGGCGATGAACAACGAACTGTGGACCGTCACTTAGATTGGTCTTACCGATCTGTGCAAGATGGCGTAAGCTGATGACATTCGCAAGTACTCTTCTCAACCTCACGGCGAAGGACGTCATTTGCTCCTGTCTGTCTCAAAATCAGTTCAGGAATATCATGCATCTCAATCATGCGAAGCTTATCTGGGACCGTCTCTCTGAGGTCTATGAAGGTCATCGAACCCGTCATGATCCTTGGTTTGAGGATTTCAAGGAATCACTCAAAGCAATGACATTCGAACCAGAATCATCATCTTCCATGCCTTATGGAAAAAGGTGCTAAGGTAACTGAATGCTACCTATCTGAGTCAAGTGATGATGAATCTGGTGATGAATTTGGACCCAATTATGTCAAACTTGCTTCCCTTGCCACTAAACAACAAAGAGCTTTGGAAAAAGTTCAATACATGCTGGATAAGAGCGATGATATGTTGGGTGAAGAAATGAATCAGTCGAAAGCTTTGGCTGAAAGTCTTCAGAGACTTCAGTCTGAGTTTGACACCCTTCAAGGTCATCATAACACTCTCTTATCTGATCATGAGAAGCTTTCCTATGAATTTCTTCAAAGAAAGCAAGATCTTGAAACGCTAAGAGTGAGTTATGAAGATCTTCAGAAGGAGCGCGATTCATTACTTGCTCAACAAATCAACGCTACTCAGGAAGAATTTGTTCCTCCATGTTTGAAGTGCATTGAACGAGAAGCTGCTAATTCTTCACCTGAATGTTCAAATGCTTCTAGTGTTACAAATTCTTCACTTGTCTCTGCTATCACTAATTCCTCATCTGAGGACAATGCTAGTATCACTGATGATGCAGGGCTGAAGGAATTGTACATGACAGGCATGTACAAAAGCCTCAAAGGGCATCGGGCTCTTTGTGATGTGCTTAAAAAGCAGATCCTCAACAGGAACCCTAGGAAAGAAGGTATCGCCTTTGAAAGGAAACTCAATGCTGATGGGACTTACTGGAAGCCTGAGCAGTATCCCAAAACCTCATGGGTTGCTGCAAAGGGACCTCCAGTAGATCCATCTACCTTATCTGGCTTTACATGTGAATCTCCTCATTCTTCTGATGAGTCATTTGACTCAAACTATAAACTGTTCAAAAATCAAAATGGTGAAGTATTTGCTAGATATGTTGGCACTAACTGCAGGAACGATTCCCCTATGAAGAAAATCTGGGTTCCCAAAAGGTGTCTTGAAAATCTTCAGGTGAATGTCATCATGACACCACCTGTGAGGAATAGAAACCCCAGATCAAATGCTTCATATGGATCCAAGTCCTCATACAGAACAAATTCCTCACGTGGATCAAATTCCTCAAAAGGATCAAAGTTCTCATATGAACATCATCGTGCTAACACTTCTGTTTCGCAGGGAAGATTTAAGGGATATGAATATGAGCATTATTCGTCTAACCATTATGTTCATAAGCCCTCGAAGAATTTCTCTACTTATTCATATGCTTACCCTAACTCCTCTCATGTGAAACGAAGTGGACTGGTTTCAATGCCACCGTTTTCTTATGGAGCTTGCAGAATGATGAACTCTTTGCCACCCCTTCGGATGTGGGTGGTGAAGAAAAAGAACTAATCTCTTATGCAGGGTCGGGTCTCCAAGCGAACTTAATCATTTGAAGAATTTGCTGGAGACCTGAAAATGCCTGAAAGGACGCATGCTAATCATGAAGAAATGAATCCTCATTTCTCACGTCCTCATACTGCTTTATCTGTTTTATTGCTTGATGAAATTGATCTGATGAAATTGATGTCATATTCTTCACTGATGAAGTACATGAGTTCGCAAGCTGCACTAATTCATCTGCAGGATGATCAACCCAAAGCCAATGAGTGGGTCCTCGATAGTGGATGTACAAATCACATGACCGGTGACAAGAACCTATTGATGGATGTTCCCTTATCTCCATCGCATCTGAAGCATATCATCTTCGCTGACAAAGGAAAAAAGCAAGGTATTGGGTCTAGGTAAGGTTGCGATTTCAAAGGATCGACACATGGACAAAGTCATGCTTGTCGAGTCCTTAGGATACAACCTCATGTCAGTCTCAATGCTTTGTGATCTTAATATGGTTGTTATCTTTGGCAAGTATCGTTGTGTTGTGATTATGGAAGCTGACAACTCCAAAATCTTCGAAGGCTTTAGGAGAGGAGATCTGTATATTGTTGATTTCTCTACAGGACCACAACCAGATATATGTCTACTTGCAAAAGCTTCAAAAGGCTGGCTATGGCATCGACGACTAGTTCATGCAGGCATGAGGAATCTGCACACGCTCGCAAGGAAGAAGCATGTCATTGGCATTGAGAATGTCAAATTCCTCAAGGATCACTTGTGCGGAGCCTGTGAAGCTGGAAAGATGACCAAGGCCAAACATCCAGCGAAGACTATCATGACTACCACTCGACCATTTGAATTGCTTCACATGGATCTCTTTGGTCCTAATCATTATTCAACAGTTACAAATGATGCATCTCTATATGGCTTTGTTATTGTTGATGATTACTCTCGTTACACATGGGTGCATATTGTCACTTACAAACATGAGGTGCAGGAAGTCTTCAAACGATTTTCCTTGAGGGCTTCAACCAACTTTGGTGTGAAGATGAAGCACATCAGAAGTGACAATGGAACTGAGTTCAAGAATTCTGGTCTTGATGACTATCTTGATGAACTTGGTATTACTCATGAGTTATCTGCTCCTTATACTCCTCAGCAGATTGGCGTCGTGGAGTGCAAGAACAGGACTCTTGTTGAGATAGCTCACACTATGCTTGATGAGTACAAGACGCCTCGTCGTTTCTAGATTGAGGCAATTGATACTGTGTGTCACATCATCAACAGGGTATATCTTCACAAATTCTTCAAGAAGACTGCATATGAACTCCTCACTGACAAGAAACCCAATGTGAGTTATTTCAAAGTCTTTGGTGCTAAATGTTGGATTAGAGATCCTCATCACAGTTCTAAATTTGCACCGAAAGCACATGAAGGTTTTATGCTTGGTTACGGAAAGTACACGCACACCTACAGAGTCTTCAACAATGTTCACCACAAGGTTGTTGAAACTCTAGATGTGTGGTTCGATGAAAGTAATGGCTCGCAAAGAGAGCACCTACCTCTTGTGCTAGATGAACAATCACCTGAGGAATCCATCAAGTTCAAGGCTACTGAGGATGTCATTGATGTCTACTACACAACCTTCTTCTTGTAGATGTTGTTGGGCCTCCAAGTGCACAGGTTTGTAGGACAGTAGCAAATTTCCCTCAAGTGGATTACCTAAGGTCATCACAATTTTTGGACACGATTCGGTCATGAAACAATTTGCATTTGATATTTAAATGACCATGTTCATTGCAAAGTTCACAAGTACGGTAAAGATATTTTAAATTTTCAGCACTCACATCAAGACTTTCTTGAAACAATTTAGTTTCTAAATAATTATGCCTCTTGCAATATCTATCTTCCCTATTTGGTGTGTACTTGCAAACCCAATGTACTCCACAAAAATTGACATGTTTATAGGAGACATTTTCATCATAACTAGTGCAATCATCATTAGTACTATGGATATTCAAGGAGTTCATACTAACAACATTGCAATCATGCTCATCATTCAAAGATTTAGTGCCAAACATTTTAATGCATTCTTCTTCTAACACTTCGGCACAATTTTCCTTTCCATCATACCCACGAAAGATATTAAAAAGGTGAAGAATATGTGGCAAACTTAATTCCATTTTTTTGTAGTTTTCTTTTATAAACTAAACTAGTGCTAAAACAAGAAACAAAAAGATTTGATTGCAAGATCTAAAGATATACCTTCAAGCACTAACCTCCCCGGCAACGACGCCAGAAAAGAGCTTAGTTGACGGGGTGTGAGTGCCGCTTACCTAGCCTCCCCGGCAGCGGCGCCAGAAAAGAGCTTGATGTCTACTACACAACCTTCTTGTAGACGTTGTTAGGCCTCCAAGTGCAGAGGTTTGTAGGACAGTAGCAAATTTCCCTCAAGTGGATGACCTAAGGTTTATCAATCCGTGGGAGGCGTAGGATGAAGATGGTCTCTCTCAAGCAACCCTGCAACCAAATAACAAAGAGTCTCTTGTGTCCCCAACACACCCAATACAATGGTAAATTGTATAGGTGCACTAGTTCGACGAAGAGATGGTGATACAAGTGCAAAATAGATAGTAGATATAGGTTTTTGTAATCTAAAAATATAAAAACAGCAAGGTAACTAATGATAAAAGTGAGCGTAAACGGTATTGCAATGCTAGGAAACAAGGCCTAGGGTTCATACTTTCACTAGTGCAAGTTCTCTCAACAATAATAACATAATTGGATCATATAAATATCCCTCAACATGCAACAAAGAGTCACTCCAAAGTCACTAATAGCGGAGAACAAACGAAGAGATTATGGTAGGGTATGAAACCACCTCAAAGTTATTCTTTCCAATCAATCCATTGGGCTATTCCTATAAGTGTCACAAACATCCCTAGAGTTCGTACTAGAATAACACCTTAAGATACAAATCAACCAAAACCCTAATGTCACCTAGATACTCCAATGTCGCCTCAAGTATCCGTGGGTATGATTATACGATATGCATCACACAATCTCAGATTCATCTATTCAACCAACACATAGGACCTCAAATAGTGCCCCAAAGTTTCTACCGGAGAATCATGACGAAAACGTGTGCCAAACCCTATGCATAGGTTCATGGGAGGAACCTGCAAGTTGATCACCAAAACATACATCAAGTGAATCACGTGATATCCCATTGTCACCACAGATACGCACGATAAGACACACATCAAGTGTTCTCAAATCTTTAAAGGCTCAATCCGATAAGATAACTTCAAAGGGGAAACTCAATCCATTACAAGAGAGTAGAGGGGAAGAAGAAACATAAGATCCAACTATAATAGCAAAGCTCGCGATACATCAAGATTGTGCGAAATCAAGAACACGAGAGAGAGAGAGAGATCAAACACATAACTATACTGGTACATACCCTCAGCCCCGAGGGTGAACTACTCCCTCCTCGTCATGGAGAGCGCCGGGATGATGAAGATGGCCACAGGTGAGGGATCCCCCCTCCGGCAGGGTGCCGGAACAGGGTCCCGATTGACTTTTGGTGGCTATAGAGGCTTGCGCCGGCGGAACTCCCAATCTATTTTGTTCTGGAAGTTTTAGGGTATATGGGTATATATGGGTGAAAGAAGTACGTCGGTGGAGCTTTGGGGGGCCCACGAGGCAGGGGGCGCGCCCCCCACCCTCGTGGCCACCTCCCTTCTCTCCCGACTTGCACTCCAAGCTTTTCCGGTAGCTTTCCTTCCAAAAATAACTTCTCCAGTTGATTTCATTCCGTTTCGACTCCGTTTGATATTCCTTTTCTTCGAAATACTGAAATAGGCAAAAAACAGCAAATCTAGGCTGGGCCTCCGGTTAATAGGTTAGTCCCAAAAGTAATATAAAAGTGGAAAGTAAAGCCCGATATTGCCCAAAACAGTAAATAATATAGCATGGAGCAATACAAAATTATAGATACGTTGGAGACGTATCAAGCATCCCCAAGCTTAATTCCTGCTCGTCCTCGAGTAGGTAAATGATAAAAAAGATAATTTTTGATGTGGAATGCTAGTTGGCATAATTTCAATGTAATTCTGCTTAATTGTGGTGTGAATATTCAGATCCGAAAGATTCAAGATAAAAGTTCATATTGACATAAAAGTAATAATACTTCAAGCATACTAACTAAGCAATTATGTCTTCTCAAAATAACATGGCCAAAGAAAGTTCATCCCTACAAAATCATATAGTTTAGTCATGCTCCATTTTTGCCACACAAGAATGCTCTCATCATGCACAACCCCGATGACAAGCCAAGCAATTGTTTCATACTTTAATAATCTCAAACTTTATAAACCTTCACGCAATACATGAGCGTGAGCCATGGATATAGCACTATGGGTGGAATAGAATATGATGATGGGGGTTATGTGGAGAAGACAAAAAAGGAGAAGATCTCACATCAACGAGGCTAATCAATGGGCTATGGAGATGCCCATCGATTGATGTTAATGCAAGGAGTAGGGATTGCCATGCAACAGATGCACTAGAGCTATAAATGTATGAAAGCTCAACAAAAGAAACTAAGTGGGTGTGCATCCAACTTGCTTGCTCACGAAGACCTAGGGCACTTGAGGAGGCCAATCATTGGAATATACAAGCCAAGTTCTATAATGATAAATTCCCACTAGTATATGAAAGTGACAAAACAAGAGACTCTCTATCATGAAGATTATGGTGCTACTTTGAAGCACAAGTGTGGAAAAAGGATAGTAGCATTGCCCCCTTATTTATTTATTTATTTATTTGGGCCTTCTTTTTTTTGGCCTTTCTCTTTTTTTTGGGACAATGCTCTATTGAATGATGATCATCACACTTCTATTTATTTACCACTCAATGATTACAACTCGATACTAGAACAAAGTATAACTCTATATGAATGCCTCCGGCGGTGTACCGGGATATGAAATGAATCAAGAGTGACATGTATGAAAGAATTATGAATGGTGGCTTTGCCACAAATACTATGTCAACTACATGATCATGCTAGCAATATGACAATGATGAATGTGTCATGACAAACGGAATGGTGGAAAGTTGCATGGCAATATATCTCGGAATGGCTATGGAAATGACATAATAGGTAGGTATGGTGGCTGTTTTGAGGAAGATATAAGGAGGTTTATGTGTGAAAGAGCATATCGTATCACGGGGTTTGGATGCACCGGCGAAGTTTGCACCAACTCTCGATGTGAGAAAGGGCAATGCACGGTACCGAAGAGGCTAGCAATGATGGAAGGGTAGAGTGCGTATAATCCATGGACTCAACATTAGTCATAAAGAACTCACATACTTATTGCAAAAATCTACAAGTCATCAAAACCAAAGCACTACGCGCATGCTCCTAGGGGGATAGATTGGTAGAAAAAGACCATCGCTCGTCCCCGATCGCCACTCATAAGGAAGACAATCAAAGAACATCTCATGTTTCAAATTTGTTACATAACGTTTACCATACGTGCATGCTACGTGACTTGCAAACTTAAACATAAGCATTCTTCAAATTCACAACTACTCAACTAGCACGACTTTGATATTATCACCTCCATATCTCAAAACAATCATCAAGCATCAAACTTTTCTTAGTATTCAACACACTCATAAGAAAGTTTTTACTAGTCTTGAATACCTAGCATATTAGGATTAAGCACATTACCATGCTATTTAAGACTCTCAAAATAATATAAGTGAAGCATGAGAGTTCATCTATTTCTTCAAAATAAAACCATCATCGTGCTCTAAAAGATATAAGTGAAGCACTAGAGCAAACGACAAACTACTCCGAAAGATATAAGTGAAGATCAATGAGTAGTCGAATAATTATGCAACTATGTGAAGACTCTTCCATTTAATAATTTCAGATCTTGGTATCTTATTCAAGCAGCAAGCAAAGCTAAAGAAAATAAAATGACGCTCCAAGCAAAACACATATCATGTGGTGAATAAAAATATAGCTCCACGTAAAGTTACCGATGGAAGTAGACGAAAGAGGGGATGCCATCTGGGGCATTCGCAAGCTTAGGCTCTTGGTTGTCCTTGAATATTACCTTGGGGTGCCTTGGGCATCCCCAAGCTTAGGCTCTTGCCACTCCTTGTTCCATAGTCCATCGAATCTTTACCCAAAACTTGAAAACTTCACAACACAAAACTTAACAGAAAACTCATGAGCTCCGTTAGCGAAAGAAAACAAAACACCACTTCAAGGTACTGTAATGAACTCATTCTTTATTTGTATTTGTGTTAAACCTACTGTATTCCAACTTCTCTATGGTTTATAAACTATTTTACTAGCCATAGATTCATCAAAATAAGCAAGCAACACAATGAAAACAGAATCTGTCAAAAACGAACAGTCTGTAGTAATCTGTAACAAACGTAAACTTCTGAAACTCCAAAAATTCTAAAATAAATTGGTGGACCTGAGGAATTTGTCTAGTAATCATCTGCCAAAATAATCAACTAAATATCACTCTCCAGTAAAAAGTTTTAGCTAATCTCGTGAGCACTAAAGTTTCTGTTTTTTACAGCATGATCATAAAGACTTCACCCAAGTCTTCCCAAAGGTTCTACTTGACACAAACACTAATTAAAACACAAAACCACATCTAAACAGAAGCTATATGGATTATTTATTCCTAAACAGAACCAAAAAGCAAGAAATTAAAATAAAGTTGGGTTGCCTCCCAACAAGCGCTATCGTTTAACGCCCCTAGCTAGGCATGATGATTTCAATGATGCTCACATAAAAGATAGGAACTGAAACATAAAGAGAGCATCATGAAGAATATGGCTAGCACTGTTAAGTCTAACCCACTTCCTATGCATAGGGATTTTGTGAGCAAACAACTTATGGGAACAATAATTAACTAGCATAGGAAGGCAAAACAAGCATAACTTCAAAACTTTAAGCACATAGAGAGGAAACTTGATATTATTGCAATTCCTACAAGCATATATTCCTCCCTCATAATAATTTTCAGTAGCATCATGAATGAATTCAACAATATAACCAGCACCTAAAACATTCTTTCCATGATCTACAAGTATAGAATATTTATTACTCTCCACATAAGCAAAATTCTTCTCATTCGGAATAGTGGGAGTATCATAAGAGACTTGAATACTACAAATTGTTTACACATTAAAAGAGTAATGTTCAGAGAAAGGGTAATCATAATCATGAAAAGTTTTATAAATATAATCATCACTACTTTTTGTAGCATAAGTTTCATCGCAATAATCATCATAAGTAGCAACTTTGTTCTCATCATAATCAATTGAAACTTCTTCCGAAATAGTGGATACATCACTAAATAAAGTCATGACCTCTCCAAATCCACTTTCATAAATATTATAAGATTCAACATCCTCCAAAATAGTGGGATCATTACTTCCTAAAGTTGACACTCTTCCAAACCCACTTTCATCAATATAATCATCATAGGTAGAAGGCATGCTATCATCATAACAAATTTGCATATCAAAACTTGGGAGGCTAAAAATATCATCATTATTAAACATATCATCCCCAAGCTTGGGACAAACATTAATTGCAGCAAATATATTCTCAAATATGTCATCCTCATCAAACATAGCTTCCCCAAGCTTGGGCCTTTCATATCATAAGTAGAATCACTCTCATCATTAATAGTATGGATAGTACCAATAGTATAGGAATTGTCATATTTCAAGCAAGTGCCAAAAAGATTTTTAAGATCATAAGAAGTATCATAATCTTCCCAATCATAATCATCACAACAAGCAATTGGCATAACGAGATCATCATCAAGTGCATCATCTTCCACCATTATCTTTGATTCATTTTCATGAGGCACAACAATAATAGGAGCAACATTATTTGGGAGGGATACCTTTTTACCTCTCTTCCTTTTTCTTTTCTTCTTCTTCACCTCATGTGTGGGTTCAATCCTCTTTTTGGAGCTCCTTATTAATGAGATTGGTTGAATATAAGGCTCCTCTTCGTTACCTAATTCATCATAAGAAATAATAGGAGGATATTGGGAAGTCTCTTCCCTTTCGTTAGTATTCTCTTCATCTTCTATTTGTTTTCTTTTCTTTATCTAATTGGCAATATAAGGATTTTCAATGCAATTCACCGCACAATACATATAAATTTCCTCTAGATCAATATCGAGGAATTTCTCAAGGTTATATTCTGGAATATGCTTAGTTTTGACGTTTCATTTCTTCATAACCCAAAAGCAAACTAAGTTCATTATAATGTGAAAGGGAAATCAAGTCATCACAATTTTTGGACACGATTCGGTCATGAAACAATTTGCATTTGATATTTAAATGACCATGTTCATTGCAAAGTTAACAAGTACGGTAAAGATATTTTAAATTTTCAGCACTCACATCAAGACTTTCTTGCAACAATTTAGTTTCTAAATACTTATGCCTCTTGCAATATCTATCTTCCCTATTTGGTGTGTACTTGCAAACCCAATGTACTCCACAAAAATTGACATGTTTATAGGAGACATTTTCATCATAACTAGTGCAATCATCATTAGTACTATGGATATTCAAGGAGTTCATACTAACAACATTGCAATCATGCTCATCATTCAAAGATTTAGTGCCAAACATTTTAATGCATTCTTCTTCTAACACTTCGGCACAATATTCCTTTCCATCATACTCACGAAAGATATTAAAAAGGTGAAGCATATGTGGCAAACTTAATTCCATTTTTTGTAGTTTTCTTTTATAAACTAAACTAAACAAGAAATAAAAAGATTCGATTGCAAGATCTAAAGATATACCTTCAAGCACTAACCTCCCCGGCAACGGCGCCAGAAAAGAGCTTAGTTGACGGGGTGTGAGTGCCGCTTACCTAGCCTCCCCGGCAACGGCGCCAGAAAAGAGCTTGATGTCTACTACACAACCTTCTTGTAGACGTTGTTGGGCCTCCAAGTGTAGAGGTTTGTAGGACAATAACAAATTTCCCTCAAGTGGATGACCTAAGGTTTATCAATCCGTGGGAGACGTAGGATGAAGATGGTCTCTCTCAAGCAACCCTGCAACCAAATAACAAAGAGTCTCTTGTGTCCCCAACACACCCAATACAATGGTAAATTGTATAGGTACACTAGTTTGGCGAAGAGATGGTGATACAAGTGCAAAATAGATAGTAGATATAGGTTTTTGTAATCTAAAAATATAAAAACAGCAAGGTAACTAATGATAAAAGTGAGCGTAAATGGTATTGCAATGCTAGGGAACAAGGCCTAGGGTTCATACTTTCACTAGTGCAAGTTCTCTCAACAATAATAACATAATTGGATCATATAACTATCCCTCAACATGCAACAAAGAGTCACTCCAAAGTAACCAATAGCGGAGAACAAACGAAGAGATTATGGTAGGGTATGAAACCACCTCAAAGTTATTCTTTCCAATCAATCCATTGGGCTATTCCTATAAGTGTCACAAACAGCCCCAGAGTTCGTACTAGAATAACACCTTAAGATACAAATCAACCAAAACCCTAATTTCACATAGATACTCCAATGTCGCCTCAAGTATCCGTGGGTATGATTATACGATATGCATCACACAATCTCAGATTCATCTATTCAACCAACACATAGGACCTCAAAGAGTGCCCCAAAGTTTCTACCGGAGAGTCATGACGAAAACGTGTGCCAACCCCTATGCATAGGTTCATGGGCGGAACCCGCAAGTTGATCACCAAAACATACATCAAGTGAATCACGTGATATCCCATTGTCACCACAGATACGCACGACAAGACATACATCAAGTGTTCTCAAATCTTTAAAGACTCAATCCGATAAGATAACTTCAAAGGGGAAACTCAATCCATTACAAGAGAGTAGAGGGGGAGAAGAAACATAAGATCCAACTATAATAGCAAAGCTCGCGATACATCAAGATCGTGCCAAATCAAGAACATGAGAGAGAGAGATCAAACACATAGCTATACTGGTACATACCCTCAGCCCCGAGGGTGAACTGAAGGAAATATGCCCTAGAGGCAATAATAAAGTTATTATTTATTTCCTTATATCATGATAAATGTTTATTATTCATACTAGAATTGTATTAACCGGAAACATAATACTTGTGTGAAAACATAGACAAACATAGTGTCACTAGTATGCCTCTACTTGACTAGCTCGTTAATCAAAGATGGTTATGTTTCCTGACCATAGACATGAGTTGTCATTTGATTAGCGGGATCACATCATTAGGAGAAATGATGTGATTGACTTGACCCATTTCGTTAGCTTAGCACTTGATCGTTTAGTATGTTGCTATTGCTTTCTTCATGACTTATACATGTTCCTATGACTATGAGATTATGCAACTCCCGTTTGCCGGAGGAACACTTTGGGTGCTACCAAACGTCACAACGTAACTGGGTGATTATAAAGGAGCATTACAGGTGTCTCCGAAGGTACATGTTGGGTTGGCGTATTTCGAGATTAGGATTTGTCACTCCGATTGTCGGAGAGGTATCTCTGGGCCCTCTCGGTAATACACATCACCTAAGCCTTGCAAGCACTGCAACTAATAAGTTGGTTGCGAGGTGATGTATTATGGAATGAGTAAAGACTTGCCGGTAACGAGATTGGATTAGGTATTGAGATACCGACGATCGAATCTCAGGCAAGTAACATACCGATGACAAAGGGAACAACATATGTTGTTATGTGGTCTGACCGATAAAGATCTTCGTAGAATATGTGGGAGCCAATATGAGCATCTAGGTTCCGCTATTGGTTATTGACCGGAGACATGTCTCGGTCATGTCTACATTATTCTCGAACCCGTAGGGTCCGCACGCTTAAGGTTACGATGACAGTTTCATTATGAGTTTATATATTTTGATGTACCAAAGGTTGTTCGGAGTCCCGGATGTGATCACGGACATGACGAGGAGTCTCGAAATGGTCGAGACATAAAGATTGATATATTGGACGACTATATTCGGACACCGGAAGTGTTCCGGGTGATTTCGGAGAAAACCGGAGTGCCGCAGGGTTACCGGAACCCCCCGGGAGATGTAATGGGCCTTATGGGCCTTAGTGGAGAGAGAGGGGCGGCCAGGGTGGGCCGCGCGCCCCCTCCCCCTCTGGTCTGAATTGGACTAGGAGAGGGGGGGGGCGGCGCCCCCCTTTCCTTCTCCCTCTCCCCCTTCCTTTCCCCCTCCTAGTAGGAGTAGGAAAGAGGGGAGTCCTACTCCTACTAGGAGGAGGACTCCTCCTCCTGGCGCACCTAGCTAGGGCCGGCCGGCCTCCCCCTCCACTCCTTTATATATGGGGGTGGGGGGCACCCCATAGACACACAAGTTGATCTTCATGATCGATCTCTTAGCCGTGTGCGGTGCCCCCCTTCACGATAATCCTCGATAATATTGTAGCGGTGCTTAGGCGAAGCCCTGCGATGGTAGAACATCAAGATCATCACCACGCCGTCGTGCTGACGGAACTCATCCCCGACACTTTGCTGGATCGGAGTCCGGGGATCGTCATCGAGCTGAACGTGTGCTCGAACTCGGAGGTGCCGTAGTTTCGGTGCTTGATCGGTCGGATCGGGAAGACGTACGACTACTTCCTCTACGTTGCGTCAATGCTTCCGTTGCCGGTCTACGAGGGTACGTAGACAACACTCTCCCCTCTCGTTGCTATGCATCACCATGATCTTGCGTGTGCGTAGAATTTTTTTTGAAATTACTACATTCCCCAACAGTGGCATCAGAGCCTGGTTTTATGCGTTGATGTTGTGCACGAGTAGAACACAAGTGAGTTGTGGGCGATATAAGTCATACTGCTTACCAGCATGTCGTACTTTGGTTCGGTGGTATTGTTGGATTGAAGCGGCCCGGACCGACATTACGCGTACGCTTACGCGAGACTGGTTCTACCGACATGCTTTGCACACAGGTGGCTGGCGGGTGTCAGTTTCTCCAACTTTAGTTGAACCGAGTATGGCTACACCCGCTCCTTGCGAAGGTTAAAACAGCACCAGCTTGACAAACTATCGTTGTGGTTTTTGATGCGTAGGTAAGAACGGTTCTTGCTAAGCCCGTAGCAGCCACGTAAAACTTGCAACAACAAAGTAGAGGACGTCTAACTTGTTTTTGCAGGGCATGTTGTGATGTGATATGGTCAAGGCATGATGCTAAATTTTATTGTATGAGATGATCATGTTTTGTAACCGAAGTTATCGGCAACTGGCAGGAGCCATATGGTTGTCGCTTTATTGTATGCAATGCAATCACCCTGTAATGCTTTACTTTATCACTACGCGGTAGCGATAGTCATAGAAGCATAAGATCGGCGAGACGACAACGATGCTACGATGGAGATCAAGGTGTCGCGCCGGTGACGATGGTGATCATGACGGTGCTTTGAAGATGGAGATCACAAGCACAAGATGATGATGGCCATATCATATCACTTATATTGATTGCATGTGATGTTTATCTTTTATGCATCTTATCTTGCTTTGATTGACGGTAGCATTATAAGATGATCCCTTACTAAATTATCAAGATAAGTGTTCTCCCTGAGTATGCGCCGTTGCAGAAGTTCTTCGTGCTGAGACACCACGTGATGATCGGGTGTGATAGGCTCTACGTTCAAATACAACGGGTGCAAAACAGTTGCACACGCGGAATACTCAGGTTAAACTTGACGAGCCTAGCATATAACAGATATGGCCTCGGAACACGGAGACCGAAAGGTCAAGCGTGAATCATATAGTAGATATGATCAACATATTGATGTTCACTGTTGAAACTGCTCCATCTCACGTGATGATTGGACATGGTGTGGTTGATATGGATCACGTAATCACTTAGAGGATTAGAGGGATGTCTATCTAAGTGGGAGTTCTTTAATAATTTGATTAATTGAACTTAAATTTATCATGAACTTAGTACCTGATAGTTTCTTGCTTATCTATGTTGTTGTAGATAGATGGCTCGTGCTGTTGTTCCATTGAATTTTAATGCGTTCCTTGAGAAAGCAAAGTTGAAAGATGATGGTAGCAATTACACGGACTGGGTCCGTAACTTGAGGATTATCCTCATTGCTGCACAGAAGAATTATGTCCTGGAAGCACCGCTGGGTGCCAGGCCTGCTGCTGATGCAACGCTAGATGTTTTGAACACCTGGCAGAGCAAAGCTGATGACCACTCAATAGTTCAGTGTGCCATGCTTTACGGCTTAGAACCGGGTCTTCAACGACGTTTTGAACGTCATGGAGCATATGAGATGTTTCAGGAGTTGAAGTTAATATTTCAAGCAAATGCCCGGATTGAGAGATATGAAGTCTCCAATAAGTTCTATAGCTGCAAGATGGAGGAGAATAGTTCTGTCAGTGAGCATATACTCAAAATGTCTGGGTATAATAATCACTTGATTCAACTGGGAGTTAATCTTCCGGATGATTGCGTCATTGACAGAATTCTCCAATCACTGCCACCAAGCTACAAGAGCTTCGTGATGAACTATAACATGCAAGGGATGGACACGACTATTCCCGAGCTCTTCACAATGCTAAAGACCGCGGAGGTGGAAATAAAAAAGGAGCATCAAGTGTTGATGGTTAACAAAACCACTAGTTTCAAGAAAAAGGGCAAAGGGAAGAAGAAGGGGAACTTCAAGAAGAACGGCAAGCAAGTTGCCGCTCAGGAGAAGAAACCCAAGTCTGGACCTAAGGCTGAAACTGAGTGCTTCTACTGCAAGCAAGCTGGTCACTGGAAGCGGAACTGCCCCAAGTATTTGGCGGACAAGAAGGATGGCAAGGTGAACAAAGGTATATGTGATATACATGTTATTGATGTGTACCTTACTAATGCTCGCAGTAGCACCTGGGTATTTGATACTGGTTCTGTTGCTAATATTTGCAACTCGAAACAGGGACTACGGATTAAGCGAAGATTAGCTAAGGACGAGGTGACGATGCACGTGGGAAATGGTTCCAAATTCGATGTGATCGCGGTCGGCACGCTACCTCTACATCTACCTTCGGGATTAGTATTAGACCTAAATAATTGTTATTTGGTGCCAGCGTTGAGCATGAACATTATATCTGGATCTTGTTTGATGCGAGACGGTTATTCATTTAAATTAGAGAATAATGGTTGTTCTATTTATATGAGTAATATCTTTTATGGTCATGCACCCTTGAAGAATGGTCTATTCTTATTGAATCTCGATAGTAGTGACACACATATTCATAATGTTGAAGCCAAAAGACGCAGAGTTGATAATGATAGTGCAAATTATTTGTGGCACTGCCATTTAGGTCATATCGGTGTAAAGCGCATGAAGAAACTCCATACTGATGGACTTTTGGAGCCACTTGATTATGAATCACTTGGCACTTGCGAACCGTGCCTTATGGGCAAGATGACCAAAACGCCGTTCTCCGGTACTATGGAGAGAGCAACAGATTTATTGGAAATCATACATACTGATGTATGTGGTCCAATGAATATTGAGGCTCGTGGCGGATATCGTTATTTTCTCACCTTCACAGATGATTTAAGCAGATATGGTTATATCTACTTAATGAAACATAAGTCTGAAACATTTGAAAAGTTCAAAGAATTTCAGAGTGAAGTGGAAAATCATCGTAACAAGAAAATAAAGTTTCTATGATCTGATCGTGGAGGAGAATATTTGAGTTACGAGTTTGGTGTACATTTGAAACAATGCGGAATAGTTTCGCAACTCATGCCACCCGGAACACCACAGCGTAATGGTGTATCCGAACATCGTAATCGTACTTTACTTGATATGGTGCGATCTATGATGTCCCTTACAGATTTACCGCTATCATTTTGGGGTTATGCTTTAGAGACGGCTGCATTCACGTTAAATAGGGCACCATCGAAATCCGTTGAGACGACGCCTTATGAACTGTGGTTTGGCAAGAAACCAAAGTTGTCGTTTCTTAAAGTTTGGGGCTGCGATGCTTATGTGAAAAAGCTTCAACCTGATAAGCTCGAACCCAAATCGGAGAAATGTGTCTTCATAGGATACCCAAAGGAGACTGTTGGGTACACCTTCTATCACAGATCTGAAGGCAAGACTTTTGTTGCTAAATTTGGAAACTTTCTAGAGAAGGTGTTTATCTCGAAAGAAGTGAGTGGGAGGAAAGTAGAACTTGATGAGATAACTGTATCTACTCCCTTATTGGAAAGTAGTACATCACAGAAACCGGTTTCTGTGACACCTACACCAATTAGTGAGGAAGCTTATGATGATGATCATGAAACTTCAGATCAAGTTACTACAAAACCTCGTAGATCAACCAGAGTAAGATCCGCACCAGAGTGGTACGGTAATCCTGTTCTGGAAGTCATGTTACTAGACCATGATGAACCTACGAACTATGAAGAAGCAATGGTGAGCCCAGATTCCGCAAAATGGCTTGAAGCCATGAAATCTGAGATGGGATCCATGTATGAGAACAAAGTATGGACTTTGGTTGACTTGCCCGATGATCGGCAAGCAATTGAGAATAAATGGATCTTCAAGAAGAAGATTGACGCTGACGGTAATATTACTGTCTACAAAGCTCGACTTGTTGCAAAAGGTTTTCGACAAGTTCAAGGGATTGACTACGATGAGACTTTCTCACCCGTAGCGATGCTTAAGTCTGTCCGAATCATGTTAGCAATTGCCGCATTTTATGATTATGAAATTTGGCAGATGGATGTCAAAACTGCATTCCTGAATGGATTTCTGGAAGAAGAGTTGTATAGATGCAACCAGAAGGTTTTGTCGATCCAAAGGGAGCTAACAAAGTGTGCAAGCTCCATCGATCCATTTATGGACTGGTGCAAGCCTCTTGGAGTTGGAATAAACACTTTGATAGTGTGATCAAAGCATTTGGTTTTATACAGACTTTGGAGAAGCCTGTATTTACAAGAAAGTGAGTGGGAGCTCTGTAGCATTTCTGATATTATATGTGGATGACATATTACTAATCGGAAATAATATAGAATTTCTGGATAGCATAAAAGGATACTTGAATAAGAGTTTTTCAATGAAAGACCTCGGTGAAGCTGCTTACATATTGGGCATTAAGATCTATAGAGATAGATCAAAACGCTTAATTGGACTTTCACAAAGCACATACCTTGACAAAGTTTTGAAAAGGTTCAAAATGGATCAAGCAAAGAAAGGATTCTTGCCTGTGTTACAAGGTGTGAAGTTGAGTAAGACTCAATGCCCGACCACTGCAGAAGATAGAGATAAAATGAAAGAAGTTCCCTATGCTTCAGCCATAGGCTCTATCATGTATGCAATGCTGTGTACCCGACCTGATGTGTGCCTTGCTATAAGTCTAGCAGGGAGGTACCAAAGTAATCCAGGTGTGGAGCACTGGACAGCGGTCAAGAACATCCTGAAGTACCTAAAAAGGACCAAGGATATGTTTCTCATTTATGGAGGTGACAAAGAGCTCGTCATAAACGGTATGTCGATGCAAGTTTTGACACTGATCCGGACGATTCTAAATCGCAAACCGGATACGTGTTTATATTGAATGGTGGAGCTGTCAGTTGGTGCAGTTCTAAACAAAGCGTCATGGCGGGATCTACTTGTGAAGTGGAGTACATAGCTGCTTCGGAAGCAGCAAATGAAGGAGTCTGGATGAAGGAGTTCATATCCGATCTAGGTGTCATACCTAGTGCATCGGGTCCAATGAAAATCTTTTGTGATAATACTGGTGCAATTGCCTTAGCAAAGGAATCCAGATTTCACAAGAGAACCAAGCACATCAAGAGACGCTTCAACTCCATCCGGGATCTAGTCCAGGTGGGAGACATAGAGATTTGCAAGATACATACGGATCTAAATGTTGCAGACCCGTTGACTAAGCCTCTTCCACGAGCAAAACATGATCAGCACCAAGACTCCATGGATGTTAGAATCATTACTGTGTAATCTAGATTATTGACTCTAGTGCAGGTGGGAGACTGAAGGAAATATGCCCTAGAGGCAATAATAAAGTTATTATTTATTTCCTTATATCATGATAAATGTTTATTATTCATACTAGAATTGTATTAACCGGAAACATAATACTTGTGTGAATACATAGACAAACATAGTGTCACTAGTATGCCTCTACTTGACTAGCTCGTTAATCAAAGATGGTTATGTTTCCTGACCATAGACATGAGTTGTCATTTGATTAGCGGGATCACATCGTTAGGAGAAATGATGTGATTGACTTGACCCATTCCGTTAGCTTAGCACTTGATCGTTTAGTATGTTGCTATTGCTTTCTTCATGACTTATACATGTTCCTATGACTATGAGATTATGCAACTCCCATTTGCCGGAGGAACACTTTGGGTGCTACCAAACGTCCCAACGTAACTGGATGATTATAAAGGAGCATTACAGGTGTCTCCGAAGGTACATGTTGGGTTGGCGTATTTCGAGATTAGGATTTTTCACTCCGATTGTCGGAGAGGTATCTCTGGGCCCTCTCAGTAATACACATCACCTAAGCCTTGCAAGCACTGCAACTAATAAGTTGGTTGCGAGATGATGTATTACGGAACGAGTAAAGATTTGCCGGTAATGAGATTGAACTAGGTATTGAGATACCGACGATCGAATCTCGGGCAAGTAACATATCGATGACAAAGGGAACAACGTATGTTGTTATGCAGCCTGACCGATAAAGATCTTCGTAGAATATGTGGGAGCCAATATGAGCATCCAGGTTCCACTATTGGTTATTGACCGGAGACGTGTCTCGGTCATGTCTACATTGTTCTCGAACCCGTAGGGTCCGCACGCTTAAGGTTACGATGATAGTTTCATTATGAGTTTATATATTTTGATGTACCAAAGGTTGTTTGGAGTCCCGGATGTGATCACGGACATGACGAGGAGTCTTGAAATGGTCGAGACATAAAGATTGATATATTGGACGACTATATTCGGACACCGGAAGTGTTCCGGGTGATTTCGGAGAAAACCGGAGTGCCGGAGGGTTACCGGAACCCCCCCGGGAGATGTAATGGCCTTATGGGCCTTAGTGGAGAGAGAGAGGGGCGGCCAGGGTGGGCCGCGCGCCCCCTCCCCCTCTGGTCCGAATTGGACTAGGAGAGGGGGGGGGGCGGCGCCCCCCTTTCCTTCTCCCTCTCCCCCTTCCTTTCCCCCCTCCTAGTAGGAGTAGGAAAGAGGGGAGTCCTACTCCTACTAGGAGGAGGACTCCTCCTCCTGGCGCGCCTAGCTAGGGCTGGTCGGCCTCCCCCTCCACTCCTTTATATACGGAGGTGGGGGGCACCCCATAGACACACAAGTTGATCTTCGTGATCGATCTCTTAGCCGTGTGCGGTGCCCCCCTTCACGATAATCCTCGATAATATTGTAGCGGTGCTTAGGAGAAGCCCTGCGACGGTAGAACATCAAGATCGTCACCACACCGTCGTGCTGACGGAACTCATCCCCGACACTTTGCTGGATCAGAGTCCGGGGATCGTCATCGAGCTGAACGTGTGCTCGAACTCGGAGGTGCCGTAGTTTCGGTGCTTGATCGGTCGGATCGGGAAGACGTACTACTACTTCCTCTACGTTGAGTCAACGCTTCCGTTGTCGGTCTACGAAGGTACGTAGACAACACTCTCCCCTCTCGTTGCTATGCATCACCATGATCTTGCGTGTGCGTAGGAATTTTTTTGAAATTACCACGTTCCCCAACATGAACTACTCCCTCCTCGTCATGGAGAGCACCGGGATGATGAAGATGGCCACCAGTGAGGGATCCCCCCCTCCGGCAGGGTGCCGAAACAGGGTCCTGATTGAATTTTGGTGGCTACAGAGGCTTGCGGCGGCGGAACTCCCGATCTATTTTGTTTTGGAAGTTTTAGGGTATATGGGTATATATGGGTGAAAGAAGTACGTCGGTGGAGCTTTGGGGGGCCCACGAGGCAGGGGGCGCGCCCTAGGGGGGTGGGCGCGCCCCCGCCCTCGTGGCCACCTCCCTTCTCTCCTGACTTGCACTCCAAGCTTTTCCGGTAGCTTTCCTTCCAAAAATAACTTCTCCAGTTGATTTCATTCCGTTTCGACTCCATTTGATATTCCTTTTCTTAGAAATACTGAAATAGGCAAAAAACAACAAATCTAGGCTGGGCCTCCGGTTAATAGGTTAGTCCCAAAAGTAATATAAAAGTGGAAAATAAAGCCCGATATTTCCCAAAACAGTAAATAATATAGCATGGAGCAATCAAAAATTATAGATACGTTGGAGACGTATCAGTCATTCCGACCGAAGAATCTGCTAAAGAAGTCATTCCAGAACATGAAGAACGTCATGCTGATGCACCTGAGGAAAATGACGCTGAAGAAAATGCTGGTCAAATTCCTCAATGACAACCAACTCATCCTCGCGTTGCAAATGAAGTGCAGATTGAGAAAATCATCAGCGACATTAACGTTCCAGGTCCTCCTACACGCTCAAGAGCTTCACATTTATCTAACTTTTGTGGGCATTTTGCTTTTGTCTCTATCTCAGAACCCACTAAGGTAGATGAAGCATTTCTGGAGCCTGAGTGGATTCAAGCTATGCAAGAGGAATTACATCAATTCGAGCTCAACAACGTCTGGGAACTGGTCAAACGTCCAGACTGATGGGCTGTGAAGATGCGAAGATTGAAGACTCCACCCGTATCCAGATGGGACTCTCCTTGGCGTGGAAGGCAAGCTCGGCAATTGAATACGAAGATTCTTTTCTCTGTAAACCAACCTTATGTAACCCTAGACCACCCCGGTGTCTATATAAACTAGAGGGTTAGGTCTGTAGAGCCGAAGACAGATAGCCATAGTCAAACAGGCTAGACTTCTAGGGTTTTAGCCATTACGATATCGTGGTAGATGAACTCTTGTAGTACCCATATTCATCAAGATCAATCAAGCATGAAGTAGGGTATTATCTCCATAGAGAGGGCCCGAACCTGGGTAAACATTGTGTCCCCTGTCTCCTGTTACCATCGACCTTAGATGCATAGTTCGGGACCCCCTACCCGAGATCCGCCGGTTTTGACACCGACATTGGTGCTTTCATTGGGAGTTCCACTATGAAGTCAAAGATAGGATCGATGGGTCGCCTTGTTCTCAAGGACAATATCACCTCCGGAGGAGCACTGGCCCCAGGCAAAACCCTCCGGCTGGGCGGCTTTACCATGACCGCCCATTCGGCCATTAAGCTGACGATGACCTCTCGGGTCATCAAAAATCCCCTTCGTATCGACTCCAAACACTCCAAGCAGATGGATCCGACGGAGCTTTCGTCTTTAACGAGCTCCTAGATCACATCGCCGCCCTAGGGGTCGCTACAGACTACGATCGAATTGGGCTTAAACCCGATCAGAGAGAAATCAAATCTCCACCGATCACCTACCAGATAGCGGTAGTCGAGGAGCGAGACACCAACTCTTCCTCCATATTAAGGACGGACTGTGTCCGGATCTCCGACCTCGAAGAGCCGGACACCCACCTATGAAGAGATGCATCCTACCCTCCGAACATAGAATCGGACGACGGGCCTAAGAAGTCAGTGGATATCTCGGAGCCCGATCTGTTAATTTCAGAAGACCTTCAGACCCTGGATCCAAAATTGGGCCAGGGTTCGGATTTAAAACCACCCACCCACCCAAATATAAGCGCTCTCATGAGCATACAACAGCAGTCTCAGGAAACGGTCCACCACTTCTGGGCTAGATTCCTTCTTGTCAAAGACAAGATTAAAGATTGCAGCAACGTGGAAGCAATCTCAGCATTCCGCAACAATTGCATGGATGAAGGAATCCTCAACGCCATCAACCGCCATCACATATTACACTTCGCTGAATTGGCAACTATCGTACAGAAGTACAACGCAATGGAAAGCGCCTGGAAAACTCAGGCTGCCCGTTGGGAACCATCTGTCCCCACTCAACCCCTCGTTCAGGCGAAAAGGGCGCACCCTCGTGGCACGCCCGGTCCAATAATAAAGAAATATAAGCCCATTACGGGGCGTGGAACCGTTCTGGAAGGATGGCTCGATGGGCCATGCAAAATACATACAACACCGGATAACATACCAACCCACAACCTTAGAGCATGTTGGATACTCCGGCAAGTTGCCAAGAGCGGCGAGGATATCCTCACCAAGAACACCCCAGAACAACACCCCTCAGAAGACGACGACCCCGGAGTACTGACGGTCTTCGAGACATTCGCTTCAAACAACAAGCGCAAAAGGGCACTCCGCGAACTCGCCGAAGTCTGCCAAATTGCAGCAATAAACCCTTGGAACGACACGGCTATAACTTCTAATGCCAATGACGAACCCAAATATAGGACAGTCCGGGCACCAGCCGCCTTGGTCCTCAGTCCAATCGTGGACGGCTTTCGGCTCGCCAAGGTTCTCATGGACGATGGCAGCGGACTAAAACTCATCTATGAGGATACACTCCACAAAATGGAAATAGACAGGAGCCGCATCGAGCAAAGCAGCACAACCTTCTGAGGAATCATTCCCAGTCGGGAGGCGCGGTGTGTGGGAAAAATCACACTTGACGTGGTATTTAGCACACCGGAGAATTATCAGTCCAAAGAGATAACCTTCCAAGTGCCCCCTTTCAACAGTGGATATCACACCCTCTTGGAGTGAGAGGCATTTACATGCTTCCAAGCTATACCTTGCTACCTCTTGAGCATTGCGTTGGTTTTCCCTTGAAGAGGAAAGGGTGATGCAGCAAAGTAGCGTAAGTATTTCCCTCAGTTTTTTAGAACCAATGTATCAATCCAGTAGGAGGCCACACGCAAGTCCCTTGTACCTACACAAACAAATAAGAACCTTGCAACCAACGTGATAAAGGGGTTGTCAATCCCTTCAGGGCCACTTGCAAAAGTGAGATCTGATAGAGATGATAAGATAATATTTTTGGTATTTTTATGATAAAGATTAAAAGTAAAGATTGCAAAGTAAACAAAGATAGAAATAGCTTGTTGACGGGAGATTAATAGGATGGAAAATAGAACCGGGGGCCATAGGTTTCACTAGTGGCTTCTCTCAAGATAGCATAAGTATTACGGTGGGTGAACGAATTACCGTCGAGCAATTGATAGAAAAGTGCATAATTATGAGAATATCTAGGTATGATCATGTATATAGGCATCACGTCCGTGACAAGTAGACCGACTCCTGCCTGCATCTACTACTATTACCCCACACATCGACCGCTATCCAGCATGCATCTAGAGTATTAAGTTCATAAGAATGGAGTAACGCTTTAAGCAAGATGACATGATGTAGAGGGATAAACTCATGCAATATGATATAAACCCCATCCTTTTATCCTCGATGGAAAGAATACAATACGTGTCGTTTCCCCTACTGTCACTGGGATCGAGCACCGCAAGATTGAACCCAAAGCTAAGCACTTCTCCCATTGCAAGAAAGATCAATCTAGTAGGCCAAACCAAATTGATAATTCGAAGAGACTTGCAAAGATAACCAATCATACATAAAAGAATTCAGAGAAGATTCAAATATTGTTCATAGATAATCTTGATCATAAACCCACAATTCATCGGATCTCGACAAACACACCGCAAAAGAAGATTACATCGAATAGATCTCCAAGAGAATCAAGGAGAACTTTGTATTGAGATCCAAAGAGAGAGAAGAAGCCATCTAGCTAATAACTATGGACCCGAAGGTCTGAGGTAAACTACTCACATCATCAGAGAGGCTAAGGTGTTGATGTAGAATCCCTCCGTGATCAATGCCCCCTTCGGTGGAGCACCGGAAAAGGCCCCAAGATGGGATCTCACGGGTACAGAAGGTTGCGGCGGTGGAATTAGGTTTTCGTGGTGCTCCCCGATGGTTTGGGGGTACATAGGTATATATAGGAGGAAGAAGTAGGTCGGTGGAGCCACGAGGGGCCCACGAGGGTGGAGGGCGCGCCCAGGGGGTAGGCGCGCCCCTGCCTCGTGGCCTCCTCGATGATTTCTTGACGTCCACTACAAGTCCTCTGGATCACGTTTGTTCCAAAAATAACTCTCCTGAAGGTTTCATTCCATTTGGACTCCGTTTGATATTCCTTTTCTGCGAAACACTGAAATAGGCAAAAAACAACAATTTGGGCTGGGCCTCCGGTTAATAGGTTAGTCCCAAAAATAATATAAAAGTGTATAAATAAGTCCATTAAACATCCAAAACATAATATATAATAGCATGGAGCAATCAAAAATTATAGATACGTTGGAGACGTATCAAGCATCCCCAAGCTTAATTCATGCTTGTCCTCGAGTAGGTAAATGATAAAAACAGAATTTTGATGTGGAATGCTACTTAGCATATTCTTCAATGTATTTCTCTCTATTGTGGCATGAATGTTCAGATCCGAAAGATTCAAGATAAAAGTTTAATATTAACATGAAAATAATAATACTTCAAGCATACTAACAAAGCAATCATGTCTTCTCAAAATAACATGGCCAAAGAAAGTTATCCCTACAAAATCATATAGTCTGGCTATGCTCTATCTTCACCACACAAAGTATTTAAATCATGCACAACCCCGATGACAAGCCAAGCAATTGTTTCATACTTTTGATGTTCTCAAACTTTTTCGATCTTCACGCAATATATGAGCGTGAGCTATGGGCATAGCACTATCGGTGGAATAGAATGGTGGTTGTGGAGAAGACAAAAAGGAGAGGATAGTCTCACATCAACTAGGCGTATCAACGGGCTATGGAGATGCCCATCAATAGATATCAATGTGAGTGAGTAGGGATTGCCATGCAACAGATGCACTAGAGCTATAAGTGTATGAAAGCTCAACAAAAGAAACTAAGTGGGTGTGCATCCAACTCGCTTGCTCACGAAGACCTAGGGCATTTTTGAGGAAGCCCATCATTGGAATATACAAGCCAAGTTCTATAATGTAAAATTCGCACTAGTATATGAAAATGATAACATAGGAGACTCTCTATCATGAAGATCATGGTGCTACTTTGAAGCACAAGTGTGGAAAAAGGATAGTAACATTGTCCCTTCTCTCTTTTTCTCTCCTTATTTTTTTCTCTTTTTTTATTTGGGCCTTCTTTTTGGCCTCTTTTTTTTTGTCCGGAGTCTCATCCCGACTTATGGGGGAATCATAGTCTCCATCATCCTTTCCTCACATGGGACAATGCTCTAATAATGATCATCACACTTTATTTACTTACAACTCAATAATTACAACTCAATACTTAGAACAAAATATGACTCTATGTGAATGCCTCTGGCGGTGTACCGGGATATGCAATGAATCAAGAGTGACATGTATGAAAGAATTATGAAGGTGGCTTTGCCACAAATACGATGTCAACTACATGATCATGCAAAGCAATATGACAATGATGAAGCGTGTCATAATAAATGGAACGGTGGTAAGTTGCATGGCAATATATCTCAGAATGGCTATGGAAATGCCATAATAGGTAGGTATGGTGGCTGTTTTGAGGAAGGTATATGGTGGGTATATGATACCGGCGAAAGGTGCACGGTATTAAAGAGGCTAGCAATGGTGGAAGGATGAGAGTGCGTATAATCTCTGAGTGGCTTCGAAAGTAGTGTTAGGTGTGAAGGCAGCTTGGGAACTGGCCAATTCCGGAGCAAACGAACGAGTAACTCATTGAGATGCTGGTACAGTTGAAGCGGATGCTGCAGCTGGTGGAGCAGGTGATACTGTGTTTGTAGATTTAGCCGGTGGACTTGGACCTTCTACTGCACTATAAGTACTAGCAGAATCTGGAGGGCAGATCCTTTTCCGTTTCACCTGATGAGTAACACCACTCCCTACTATATTATTTTCCTTGCTCTTTTTTGACTTTGCCATGTCAAGCCGTACCCACAACACAAAAGAATAAAATCGCTCTTCAGAACTCATTGATGCATGATACAGACAAGCAATACTTTGATGTAAGACAACCGTATGAGGATGGAATATGTAAGAAAAACAGGACGGCATGACATATTCACAGCTACAATGTGTAAACTAAGCAGAAGGATTTCCAAGAAAATAGAAGTAATGCAAGCTAGACACCATATGAAAGATGCAACCAATATTACTCTGCCAAGTTAAAAGTGTCTTGTCATAAGTGGAAATTCAAAAAATTAGAAGCAATACAACGTAGAAATCAATGCAAGATGCAACCTTTATCAAACTGCCATGTTAAAAGTGTCCAATCATGAGTGACTGATGCGGGATACACAACAACAATACTTTGATGTAAGAACATGGTATGATAGATAGATGCAGTGTATTCTAGACACATAACGCCATGTCATATGCACATGTATAACGTATGAACTCAACATGTGCAATTTAATCAAAATAGAAGAAATACAGGCTAGACAACATATGCAACATGAAACCAATTATCACACCGTCAACTTAGAGCAAGCACCTGCGATGGTGGAGTACGGGAGATGAACTCATCATGTGGACTTGGGACTTCAACTTCATTAGCAGTAGCAGTGGAAAATCTAGAGAGTCTCTGTTTGCGTTGGTGCAGAGAACCACCAACATCCCCTAACTTACTCTTTTCCTTCCCATTCTCTGATATTGCCTTACGAAGTCAAAACCACAAGAATATGAATAAAATTAGCTCTGCATAACTGGTTGATGCATGATACAGATGAACACTACTTTGATGTAAGGCAAGCGCAGGATAGGAGGATGGAATATATACAAAAAAGACAGCGTTTCATATTCACACGTACGATAGGAGGATTGAATATGTATGAAAAAACAATAAGCGGAAGGCATTTCAACAAAATTAGAAGAAATGAAAGCTAGGCACCATATGAACATGCAACCAATATCACTCTATCAGGTAAAAAGTGTCTCGTCGTAAGTGCCATTTCAAGAAATTAGAAGCAGTACAAGCTAGAAGACAATGCAAGATGCAACCTACATCACAATCCCAAGTTAAATGTGTCTTATGGGTAAGTGATCGTTGCAGGTATAAGTTGTAAGCTATGCAGATGCAATTCAACATAATCAGAAGCAATACAAACTAGACATCATACGGAAAATGCAACCACATATAACAGTTCCAAGTTAGAGCAAGCACCTGTGATGGTGGAGTAGGGGAGATGTGCTCATTGTCGGCGTTCTAGGAATGGGGGTCCCCAGACTTGCCTGCCTGCGGCGTGGTTCAAGAGGGGGCCCAGCGCGGCCCATCTTGATCAACTCAGGCTCAAGACCCTCGCGAGGGGCCAAGCCTCACGGGGCGGACGACAGGAAGCTTCCTTAGAGGCAGCCTCATCAGGCAGGCTCGCGAGGAGGCGGAGAGATCAAGGCAGGGGTACCTCATGAGGAGCCCGTGACGCAAGCCATGACGATCGAGACCAGGCGCGCGCCGGCCTGCGCAGTGTCCTTGTATCCCTTTCGGTGCAAAGGGGGCAAGCACAAGCCAAGGCATCAGGAAAAGGTTACCATTCCGGTGCAACAAGACCAAGACCAGCCGAGCGGCAGGACGGAGGTCACCGTGGAGCCCAAGACGGCGTCACCACCAGTGCTTTTGGTAGCCGAAGACACCCTTTGGTCAGGATAACTTGTACTAGATGTTCCCCTTCAAAATGGCCAATTGTTGGCGTCCTTCCCGCTCAATATTTGGGGAGAGGCCCAGGGCCTCTATAAATAGGGCTAGCCACCACAAAGTAGAGGTGACCCGACCAAAATCTGACTAGATCAGACAGAGCCCTACCAGAGAGAGAAAGAGAGAGGCGATCGAACTCACCCAAGCAGTTCATCGCACCAGTTCAAGAACACCCCTCGCGAGGCTGTTCTTCCTCTGTACTGTTCATCTTCAGCCCCTGAGGCAATCCACCACACCACACACTGGAGTAGGGTATTACACCACAACGGTGGCCCGAACCAGTATAAATCTCGTGTCCTTTGTGTTGTTCATCATTTCCAGCTTAGATCGCACGAGGAGATCAGACGTAGATCGGTAGGGGAGAGATCTCCGCGCGCACCCCAGTGTTCGAACCTCAAGGGTCTGCTGGAACCCGAAATCTGACATTTGGCGCGCCAGGTAGGGGTGCGCCGAAATCTTTCTTCCGCTGTTCGCGTGTGATCTTCCGTCGAGTCCATGGCTGACGCTCGTTGGGCTTGCGCCGAGCGCCAGGCTGCTCTCGCCACCCGCGTCGCCTAGACGGCGCCTGTTGGCGGACACCCTCGTCGTTCCCTGTCGCCTGCCGCCAACGCCGCCACTGGCCCGACGGGGAATGAGCAGCATGCCTCATCCCAGCATCCTTCGGTGCGGCGGGATGGCCGCACCGCCACCCCGTCGCTGACTCCAGGTGGTTCGTCGTCCCACGCCCGTCGCGCCCCCACATACGCGCACGCCGCGCTTCTCCTGGCAAGAGAGCTCCTGCACTACCGCCCCGTCGACGACCTCTACGAGGACTGGCTCGCCCGCATCACCGAGCTCGTCAGCGCCGCAGGGGGCTCCCCCTTGCCATCCCTCTCGATGCCTCGCCCTCCATTTCGCGCAAGGGGCGAGGACCAGGAGGTGCCTCCGCCACCTCCTCCCCAAGAAGGCGCCTTGGCTCCAAGGCGCATGGTCCCAGGGCGAGATCCTCCATGTCCGGCGCCTGCACGGCAAGAAGGGAGCTGCCAGGAGATCCCTCGCCCCCAAGAAGGTGCTCGCGCGCTCCCAGCGCCGGCGCGCCAAGATCGCGTCCCTCCGCCTCCACGCCAAGACCCCGCGCTGCTCCAAGTGGCGGCACGTGGTAATCCCCAGGAGCAAGCCCAGCACCAGCAAAGGGCGCCGGTGGCCATAGCAGGCTGCCGCGCCTTCACCCCCGAGCTACGCGGGGTCGCATGGCCAGGCAAGTTCAAGCCCGACCTGCCCCCTCGCTACGATGGCATGGCGGACCCCGCGGAATACCTGCAGCTTTACGATCTGGGCATCAAAGCGGCCAACGGAGACGAAAAGATCATGGCGAATTGGTTTCCCATGGCGCTCAAGGACGGCGCCCGCACCTGGCTCCTGAACCTGGCTCCCGGCACGATCTCCTCCTGGGACGAGATGCGCACCCGCTTCATCGCCAACTTCCAGGGCACTCGCGACCGGCCCCCGGTCATGATCGACTTGCGTCGCATCAAGCAACAGCCAGGGGAAACCCTGCAGAAGTACATCCAGCGCTTCAACAACGCTCGCCTCAAGATCCCCAAGGTGACTGATGAAGGAGGAGCTGGCGATCCATGAAGACCTGTGCACATCCCTGGAGCTGTTCAACTTGGCGACCAAGTGTGCCAGGGCTGAGGAAGGGCGCCTCTCCCTCCTCGAGCTCGCGGCAGCCGATCTAGAAGAGGAGAAGCTCAAGGACAAGGACGTGAAGCGCAAGGGGGCTGTCGTGCTTGCAGCGGAACCAGACACCAAGCGAGGCAGGGATCAGCCTGAGTCATCCAAGGGCAGCCGATACTGCGTGTACCACGACCTCCACACCCACAACACCAATGAATGTCAAGAGATCAGGGCCGTGCGAGATGGGCGAGTCGGCCTACGCCCCGAGCGCAACGACAGGGGCTATGGTCGAGGAGGAGGAAGAGGTGGCGGACGATGGGAAGACCGTGGCCCTCGCCAAGGGTGGCGTGACCGACCTCGCAAGGATCGCTGGCAGGACCAGCCTCGCGAGGGAGGCTGGAGGGATCAGCCTCGTGAGGATCGTCCCCACGGCAACGCCGGCCTTCCTCCTTTGCCACCACCACCAAGGAGGAACGAAGACCAACATCAAGACGATGGGGCTGGGGGCTTCCATGAGCCGCGCGCAATCACTTGCATCTTGGGTGGCGCTCAGGCCCCAGCCTCACAGCGCATCTTCAAGCAGTTTGTTCGCGAGGTGAATGCAGTCCTCCCCAAGCTTGAGGCCACACGCCCTCTCAGGTGGTCTACGTGCGCTATCACGTTCAGCTTAGCGGATCAGCTCAAGTGCGCGGCAACGGCCGGAGTCCTCCCGATGCTTTGCTCCCCAGTCATCAGCAATGTGCAGGTCACCAGGACCCTCATCGATGGCGGAGCAGGGCTCAACGTCCTGTCCGTCGAAACGTTTGACAATCTTCAAGTGTCGTACGATCAGCTTCAGCCGACCAAGCCTTTCTCAGGAGTCACTGATGGTTCCACTGTTCCAATAGGGCAGGTTCGCCTTCTAGTCACCTTCAGGCAGCGCAACAACTACCACACCGAGCTCATCGACTCCGACGTCGCTCACATTCGCCTGCCGTACAACGCCATCCTCGGGTATCCGGCTCTAGCCAAGTTCATGGTAGTGACTCACCATGGCTACAATGTCCTCAAGATGCCAGGAAGCGGTGGAGTCATTACCGTACCCTGTGAAGAAAGGGACGCAGTGTGTTCGCTTGAGCGCGCGTTCCAAGCCACAGCAATCGAAGACCCAGATCACAGGAGCGGGAGACTTCCCGAGGCGACCCCCAAGAAGAAGAAGGCTTCGCCTAGCTCAAGCTACAAGGAGGCAGGCGCCTCCGGAGGTGTCGTGTCAGGGTTCGCGCCCGATCAGGGAGCGCCACCCTCTCACGCATAGGAAGGCGCGCCCGGCGCCCTCCTCAGGTAGGGCTCGGGGGCTTTTTCTTGGAGAGCCACTGACTTTGCCAAGGTCGCGAGGGAGGCGCTCGGGCACCACTTGGAGGGGTGCTTCCAGGCACATTTCCCTTAGGAAGATACAAGGCAAGGAAGACCAAACCCTCAGGAGTTCATCGCAAGGAATACCCAGGAGCTACAGGATTCGAGAGTCATGCGCGGCAGCCGCCGCTTGCCCGCCGTGGCCCCACATCCAGGCAAGGATGGTGGGCTGCGCGTCTGCATCGACGTACCAGGGCTCAACCGAGCCGTGTCTCAGGAGCGCCTCTGGCCTTCGCACGTGGGGCGCTGCGAGGGGCCACCTCACAGCTACGTTCGCATGCCATTCGGCCTGCCGAACACGGCCGCCACTCATCAGCGCCTGCTGAGGAGCATTCTGGAGGCTCAGGAGGTCAGGCATCGCGCGGTCCTGGCGCAGCTGGAGATGGCCCTCGAAGACCCACCTGTGCCCCTGGAGCCTCCCGAGGCTCCTGGGCCAGGGGGCTCGCGAGGACCGACGCCTTCACCGCGCATCACCAGCTTCTTCAGCGTCACTTCATCCTCGACGGCACTAGGTGACATCTTTCTAAGTTCCATTTTTAGCTGGGAGCGCCCACAAGGCCGCATCATTCCCAGGCCGCGTGGATCCGTCCCCGCGGCATGTATCCGTTTTGCTTATGCTCTTTACCTACCTTGTTAGGGGTGCTCCTCGGGCTGCATCATCCTCAAGCTGCTCGGGTCCGACCCAACGACGTTTGCTTTTCCTGCATCTACCTGAATGAATTTACTCTTTCCCATGATTGTCACCTGTTGCTTATCGCGGACTTCTCCGCTCTCATGCAAAGCGCTTGCACGTTAAAAGGGGGGGTACCTGAGCATCGCGACTCATGGGCTCCTACTGGCTCTCCAGCCCTCACCCCTGGCCTTGACCCACGGCATCGCGACCTGTCATACCAGCGGCGGCTGAGCTCGCTCGAGGGCCGGGACCTGAGGACGTAGAGCATTTGCATTCTAACCACCCTGCAGGAACACACCATTGATAAAGGCCCAGAGCCAGGCGCAACCCGCCTTGAGGTAGGGCCTCGTGAGTCCCGTGCTGGCTCACGAGTGCCCAGATACACCTCTCCTAGCCCTACCGTGCCGGCCACGTGTCAGGGCGGGGCTGTACACGCCCCGGGGGCTCCTCCCGGAGGGGATCCCCCTCCCATGCACCAGTGGAAACACCATGCTCCGCGTTGGCTGACGACACTTCCGAGGAGCGGCTATGCCTGTACACATACAGAAGCACTATGCTCCGCGCTGGTGATAAACAACTGAGGGCGGCCCATGGCCGTACCAAGCTCAGGGAGCCCAGTGCTCAGTGTCCGGCACCGTCGCAACGCCTCCCCTCAGGAGCACCGCGCGAGGGGCTGGACACGGGGGCTACGCCCGGGCCTCGCCCGAGCGCATGCCACCCAGCCAGGTCCCTCGGACCTGGTCGTCGCGTGCCCTCCCCGAGCGGAGCCAAGGTATGAAGACCCGTTTGAGCGTCAAGGGGGACTCCTGAGCATCGCGACTCAGGAGCCTAACTGGTCACATAGCCCCTCACTCCTTAGTCCCGTCCTGGTTTCCGGTCGGGGCTAACGCTAGGTGAGGTACGCGCGGGGCCGGCCCCTGCCGACGCAGAATGATCAATCCACTCCTCACTCCCCCTTCCCTACTTGTTGCTTGCGTGTCAAGGGGGACTCTTGAGCATTGCGACTCAGGAGCCTAACTTGCCATGTAGCCCCTCACTCCTTAGTCCCGTCCTGGTTTCCGGTCGGGGCTAACGCTGGGTGAGGTACGCGCGGGGCCGGGCCCTGCCGACGTAGAGCGCAAGCAAGTAGGAGAGGAAAATGCAAATTCCAGGAAATTCAAAGCAAATATTACAAGCCATAGATTGTTTCGCAACGCCAAACACAAGTTTAAACGCCTCCACGAGGCATGGTGCATGTTGCAGGGATAAAAACAGGATAGAAGCTGCGAAGGGATCACTCTCCAGTGGCGTCACCGCCTGTGGTGGAGTCATGTTGGGCGACTCTGCCTCCTGAGGCTGAGGAGCTGGCGGCACCGCGCCCGGGCAAGATGCTGAAGGAGTGGAACTTCCCCAGCAAAACCTCGGCTCGGCCTTTCACGGCCTCAGCGGCAGCGGCGGCACGGTCGCCGCTCATGGGCTCCAACAGGCTGTCGAGACGTTGGGGTCGCGTAGATAGACGTGGTTGAGGACATGCATCAGCGCCGCGGAAGACAGAGCACGCGCCTCGGCCTCGACTGTGGGGCCAAGGCCGTCCGCGACATCTTCAAGCGCATCGACCAGGAAGGAGAGCAGCTTGGCGGGGCCGTCCTCCGCACCAGCCAACGGCTCCTCCAAGCCGCTCTCGTAAAGCGTCTTCAGTATGGCGCGAGCCTTCTTCTCCAGCTTCGCGAAGGCCACCCGATCCTCCGCCAGGACCTTCGCCTTGGCGTCCAGCTCGGTCCTCTCCACCTTCAGTGACTACTCCAGCATCTCCAATCGGCCCTGGCGGTCATCAAGCTTGGCGTCCCGGTCCTTGACGGTAGCCTCCCGAGCCTTCATCTCCTTCTCCTTCTCCTGGCGGCCGTGCACCTCCTTGGCGAGCTCGTCGCGCAGACCTTGCAGCTCGACCTCCAGTGCCTTGCAGCGGCTCTGGGCGGCCGCAGCGTCGCCCAGGGCAGCGTCGCGAGCGGCCTTGGCTTGGCTGGCGGCCTACTTCTCCCCATCGGAGGCCGACACGGCCTGGCTTAGCGCTGCTCAGATGGAGGCGGCAGACCGAGCCCAGCCAGAAACTTGCTCCAGGCACCCGACCACTAGGCGAGGGTCCGCGCTCAGAAGATCCTCCCGCAGCTGGCTCAGTTCGTTGGCGGCTTGGTCCAGGACGGCGGCAGAGGGAGCAGAAGAAACAGGAACCAGTGGAGCGGGCGGAGAGGACGGCAGCGTGATCACGACTTGGAAAGGAGGAACCCCCTGGGCCTTGGCTGCCCCAGCCGCAGCGCCAAGCGCAGTCGACTCCAGGGTCAGCGGGGCCACGGGGGCTGACTTCTCACCAAGGTGTCCCAGTTGGCCTCGCGAAGATGATCAGGCAGGGGAGGCGCAAGCCTCGCCGTCCTCTTCCCCAACAGATGAAGGTGCCGCCCCGATAGGTGGACTTGCCCCAAGCAGGGCCCAGAAGCCCCTCTCAACTTCTTCGCAGCGAGCGCCGTCCTAGCAAAAGAATACGGACATCAAGCCTCGGCGGCAGAAACCAAGCAAAGCACGAATCAAGCACTTACTGGTCGTCGTTCGTGGACTCAAGCAACCTCCGGCCGAACTTGAAGCCCGAAAGCCTGCAGCTGGGTTCGGCCTTGGGAGGCCTGGAAGCAGAAGGCACGTCAGGAGGGCCAGAGCTGGCCCCGGACCGCTCAGGGACCAGAGCAGACCCTGGGGGAACCAGGCTCGACCTTCCCCTCTTTGTGATCAAGGGAGAATCCTCCCCTCCTCGCCCGGCGCCGGCCTCATCGTCGTCCGGCATGGAGCGGAGGGCCTGGGTCCTGCGCTGAGGGAAGGACTCCCTCGACTCCTCGCCAGTCGCTTCAGAGTCGGACTCTTCCTCCTCCGCCTCTTCTTCCCCCTTACTCCCGCTGGAGCTGCCGAAGGACACGTGCACCATCGCCAGCGTCGCCAGATCCTCGAGAGCCTCCGTGGGCACCAGTCCCTCACCATTGAAGGTGGGCATGGCGTTCACCACCTGCTCCCAGTCGTCGCGAAGGAACAGGGGGACGGGGGCGCCCGCCGGGCTCGCCACGTCTCCCCCAACCAAGGATTGGAGGGCCGCGACCAGATTCTTGCCAGTCAGGGCCTCGGAGCTCAGGCGCAGGGCGGCGTCCGCTTCTCCAAGCCTCCACAGTGGGAGCGAGTGCTCCTGGAGTGGAGCCACCCGGTGCTCCAAGAACTCCCTCAGGAGCGTGGCCCCGGTCAACTTCGCCGCCCCCAAGTTGCTTGTCCCTAGGTCCGTGTTCATCCTCTTCAGCACCGCCTTCGCACGGGGCCGACGAGCTCCGCGCGGGACCATGCGTTAACAGCCTTGGGTTGCCCCGTGGGCAACACCAGTCGGGGGTGGATGCGCCCGACGTCCGCCATGATCCACTTGCTCCGGAAGCCTTCAATCCTCTTCCCAGGCTTCGAGATAGAATTGGAGTTGGAGTACGCGATGAAGCTCGCGCACGCGGAGACATGGGCGCCAGAAACCCGGAGGGAGAAATAGTGGCGCAGCAAGGCCACTGAGGGCTCTACCCCAACGTGAGCCTCGCAATAGTAAGCAAAAATCGCCAGGAGAAGAACAGAGTTGGGATGGAGATGCAGAGCCTGCAAGTTGTATTGGCGGAGAACAGCAAAGAAGAACTCAGAGAAAGGAGGCAACAGACCGGCGATGATGGCGCTCACGAAGAGTGGGTAGAAGGTGCTCCCCTTTCCCTCAGGCTGGTCGGAGCCGGCCTTGAGCACGGTCGCCCCCTAGCGGCCCTGCGCCACCGTCATTAGGCGCGTGAGGGCGAGATTCTTCTCCGACAGGTTCGGGGAATCCAGAGCCGGCGAGTACCAGGCCTCGGTCGAAGACTTGCGAGGCGCCATGGCGTACCAGAGGAGAAGGATTGAGACAGATCTGGAGGATTTCGGGAGCAGGAAGGAGAAGAGCGAGAAAGGGGATCTGGGGCGAGACGGACGAAAACAAAGCAAGTAAGTCTGGCCCGGGCACCTCTTTTGTCAGATGGATAGTTGCCGAGGCGTCGTGGGAAGCGCAGACGCCCACGTCCAATCAATCGCCACGCGGCGCCCAAGGCCGCAGGCTATTGGGGCCCGCGGCGCTTCGCGCTTGCCCCTTCGCTTCTCTGCTAAGCCAAGCCCGGGCGCGCCTTGGGCCCGGGGGCTACTGTCGGTGTTCTGGGAACGGGGGTCCCCAGACTTGCCTGCCTGCGGCCTGCGGCGTGGCTCAAGAGGGGCCCAGCGCGGCCAATCTTCATCAACTTAGGCTCAAGACCCTCGCGAGGGGCCAAGCCTCGCGGGGCGGATGATAGGAAGCTTCCTCAGAGGCAGCCTCATCAGGCAGGCTCGCGAGGAGGTGGAGAGATCAAGGCAGGGGTACCTCGCGAGGAGCCCATGACGCAAGCCATGACGATCGAGACCAGGCGGGCGCCAGGCGGGCGCCGGCCTGTGCAGTGTCCTTGTTTCCCTTTCGGTGCAAAGGGGGCAAGCACAGGCCAAGGCATCAGGTAAAGGTTACCATTCCGGTGCAACGAGACCAAGACCAGCCGAGCGGCAGGATGGAGGTCACCGTGGAGCCCAAGACGGCGTCACCACCAGTGCTTTTGGTAGCCGAAGACCACCTTTGGTCAGGATAACTTGTACTAGATGTTCCCCTTCAAAATGGCCAATTGTTGGCGCCCTTCCCGCTCAATATTTGGGGAGAGGCCCAGGGCCTCTATAATAGGGCTAGCCACCACAGAGTAGAGGCGACCTGACCAAAATCTGACCAGATCAGACAGAGCCCTACCAGGGAGAGAAAGAGAGAGGCGATTGAACTCACCCAAGCAGTTCATCGCACCAGTTCAGGAACACCCCTCGCGAGGCTGTTCTTCCTCTGTACTGTTCATCTTCAGCCCCTGAGGCAATCCACCACACCCACACTGGAGTAGGGTATTACACCACAACGGTGGCCCGAACCAGTATAAATCTCGTGTCCTTTGTGTTGTTCATCATTTCTAGCTTAGATCGCACGAGGAGATCAGACGTAGATCGGTAGGGGAGAGATCTCCATGCGCACCCCAGTTTTTGAACGTCAAGGGTCTGCCGGAACCTGAAATCCAACACTCATCATGTACACGTATGTTCTAGAAACAGGGACACGTGTCATATTCACAGGCATTATGTGTAAAGTAAGCAGATGCAATTCAACAAAGTTAGAAGCAATACAAGATAGACATCATACACAAGATGCAACCACATATAATAGTGCCAAGTTAGACAAAGACCTGTTGTTGAGGCATATCTCTCTCGATGTGGTTTTGATGATTGATGACAACATGTTTGCGGACTAATCGTGTGCCTTGAGCATTTCAGAGATCCATCTTTGGCACGAGACGATTTCTTTCCCTCGGAGTGTCATTCTAGACGGTGTAGCTCTTTCGTTTCTTTTTCGGTGGACTAGTTTTGTAGAGGGCACCGTACTATCAAGAGGGGGTCCGCTTTGGTAAGGCTAGGGTGGAATCAACACGTACACATCCTTTTCACACCCTCTGAGCCTTTCCACTTCAATGGAGAGCTCTTCCCTCCTTCTTTGGGCTTTGTCTGGTCCCAGTGGTAGTACCGCGGTACCCAGCGGTAGTACCGCTTAGGGGTCACAGGCGGCAGTACCGCTCCGCAACGGTAGTACCGCCGGTGGGTCCTCAGCCGTAGTACTGCTGCGGTACCAGGCCCCTACCACGTCGATTCGAGGGGGTCGATTCTTGTGTCGGATTGTGTGGTACTTTGCAGCGGCAGCACCGCTCATGAGCGGTAGTACCGCCCTACCACCGCGACAGTATTGCTCGGGTCCCTTTCTCCCCTGCCTTCCAGACTGTGCGGCAGTACCGCCAGGGGGAGCAGTAGTACCGCTGAGGCCAGCGGTAGTACCGCTGCCTCCTGCGGTAGTACCGCCCTCTGCGGGGCTGCTTTGGGGGGTAACGGTTGGATTGTTCCCCCCACTATATAAGGGGGTCTTCTTCCCCAAAGTTGACCTACCTCTTCCCCCAAAAGCTCCATTGTTGCTCCAAGCTCCATTTTCGCCCGATCTCTCTCCCTAGCCAATCAAACTTGTTGATTTGCTCGGGATTGGTTGAGAAGGCCTCGATCTACACTTCCACCAAGAGAAATTTGATTCCCCCAACGAATCCCTAGCGGATCTTGTTACTCTTGGGTGTTTGAGCACCCTAGACGGTTGAGGTCACCGTGGAGCCATAGTCCATTGTGGTGAAGCTTCGTGGTGTCGTTGGGAGCCTCCAATTAAGTTGTGGAGATTGCCCCAACCTTGTTTGTAAAGGTTCAGTTGCCACCTCCAAGGGCACCAATAGTGGAATCACGGCATCTCGCATTGTGTGAGGGCGTGAGGAGAATATGGTGGCCCTAGTGGCTTCTTGGGGAGCATTGTGCCTCCACACCGCTCTAACAGAGACGTACTTCCCCTCAAAAGGAAGGAACTTCGGTAACACATCCTCGTCTCCACCGGCTCCACTTTTGGTTATCTCATCCCTTTACTTGTGCAAGCTTATTTGTGTTATATCCTTTGCTTGCTTGTGGGGTTATGGTTGTTGCATCATATAGGTTGTCCACCTAGTTGCATATCTAGACAACTTACTTTGATGCAAAGTTTAATTTGATAAAGAAAAGCTAAAAATTGTTAGTTGCCTATTCACCCCCCTCTAGTCAACCATATCGATCCTTTCAATTGGTATTAGAGCTTCGTCTCTTTATTAAGGACTTTGCCTTCCGAAGAGTATGGTTGACACTGTAGACGCAGCGGAGGAGCACTCCGGTGTGAATCCAATCTCATCTACGGCCGATGGGGAAACCTCGATCTCTCGTGAGGAATTCAATGTGGCTTTGGACACATTGAAGACCTCCATGACGACCGAGGTTGAAAGCATGTTTAATAAATTCATAGAAGGGATTAAACTTTCCACCGCACCGTTGAAAGTGGGTGATGCTGCTAACAAGGTGACGGATGCTAACCCCGACAAGGGGGAAGCTACTAGTGAGAAAGCTCCTTATTCTAGTGGTAAGAATGGCATCGGCATCTTTGCCCATGTGGAACCTCCACCCGTTTATGGTGGACCGATTCCTTCTACTCACTTGAATCATGCCGGTCCTCCCCCCAAGATTGATAAAAGGGAGGACTTTGATTCTTGGGTCTATCGTTTTAAGCGTCATTTAAATCATGTGAATACTAATCTTTGGAGAATCATTGAGGAAGGGTTTTATCCACACGACCGAAGCAACTTCACTCCTAGAGAAGCCGCGGATAATCAATTCAATGAGAGTGCTCTCTTCATCATCCAAGATGCAATTCCACCAAAAGATCTTCCTCACCTCTGGCCCTACGCCATGGCCAAAGATGCATGGCTCCAAGTTGTGTCCCTCTATCGAGGAAGCGCAAGCATTCAATGCTCCAACTATGAAGTGGTGCAAGATGAAGCCGGCGAGTTTGCAATGAAAGAGGATGAAGAACCTCATGAGCTTTATCGGAGAGTAACCAAACTTGTGGTTTCACTCCGAGATCATGGGAGCAAGGACACGGATGACAATTGGATCAAGCAAAAATTCCTCAAGGCAATGATGCCTTACCACAAGGCCATGTCCTCCATCATTCTCAAAGGCCGGACTTCCACACCTTGACCTCAAGTGAGGTGTTGGATGAGTTGGCGGCAATGAGCATATTGGACAAGACCGCCGACAATGCGGTACTTCGCTCACAAAGAGCAAAGAAGCCCAACCTTGCATTGAAGGCCAAGGTTTGTGTTGAAGAAGAGGAAGATGAGGAGAGCAACCCTGAAGACACAAAGTATGACTATCATGAACACATGGCCCTTGCTTCTAGGCAATTTTGGAACAAGAAGAACTCAAGACCCAACTTCAACAAGAGCAACTCAAGTGGCGCTAAGGTCAAGCAACGTGTGAGAACTTGCTATAATTGTGGCAATGTGAGTCACTTTGTTGCGGAGTGCCCTTATGAGAAGAGGGAAGACAATGGTGGCAAGCTCATCCGAAAGGACAAGGCCAAGTCCTTCCCCAACAAGAGCAACTTCACCAAGAAGACTCATCACAAGGCGTTGGTGGTATAAGAAGAGTACAATTAGGATGATGATGAAGATGGTGGGTCGGTTCCCATGGCCTCTGTTGCCATTGCGACGAATCCACGGGTGTCTCTCTTCGGTTCTCCTAACGAGAGCATCGCTGCCAAGTGCCTCATGGCTAAAGCCACCAACAAGGTAACCCCCAACATCAAAACTACCTTCATTGATCATCCTTCTTTGACGGATAGCATTGATGAACATGAGGGAACAAATGTGGAGGAGAATGAGTTTGAGACCTTTATGAGTAAACTCAAGGGTAAATCCAAGAAGCACTCTGTTGCTCTCTTGGAACAACTTGGTGAAGCCAATGACTTGACCGAGGCTCACGAAGATACCATCTCTAGGATGGAGGGGCATAGTCGTGACTATGCCGATGAGATCTCGGATCTTTCCAATGCTCTTGAGGAAGAGCGTGGTCTTCGTTTGGCTCTTGAGGAGTCACACAACGATGATCATGCTAAGTTAAAGAAAGACCTTGATCATGCTCTTGTTGTTTCTCGTGTGCTAAATTCCGAGAAGGCCAAACTTGGGGTTGATCTTGACTCAAGGAGGAGTTTGATATACTTGACAAGGCTCACAAGGCCTTGAAAGGTATTCATGATAGCCTCAAGGAGTCTCATGATCAACTCCAAGTGAAGCTAACTAAGGAGAAAGCCACTTTTCCTCATATGGTTTTAATTGATAATGCAAATGCTACTAACCCATGTTGTGAGCATGTGCATCTTATTGAGGAAAATGCTAAGTTGAAGGAGCAACTTGAGAAAGGCCTTGTGTCGTGCATACAAGGTGAGAAGAACCTCAACGACCTTTTGAGCAATCAAAAGGAAGTTGTGGCCAAGGAGGGGACTGGGTTCGCACCCAAGCCCAAGAGCAAGAAGAAGAATGACAAGACCAAATGACCTCCTCCTCTCAAGCAAACCTTTGTGAAAGAGGGAGAGGGTGCTTCCAAGGATAAGAAGAACAATGCGAAGGGTGATAGTGTCAAGAAGGGAAATACCATTCTTCCCAACAAAGCCGGCGACTTTAACCCTTCCTATGTGTTGTGCCGTGCTAGTGATGGGCATGTTTATGCCAAATTTGTTGGTTCTCCTTATGAGTACATTGAATGGTCTATTTGGGTTCCTAAGACCCTTGTCACTAACTTCAAAGGACCCATTACAAAATGGGTACCTAAAACCAATCATTGATCTCTTGTAGGTGTTTGCTTCCGGTGGGGGATCATGGTTGCTCAATAGTGGAGCTACAAATCACATGACCGGAAGCAAGGACTTGGTGGTGGACGTACTCAAGACTCCATCTATGCCCACCAATGTCGAGTGGGGTGATGCCTCATCTTCTAAGGTATTGGGACTCGGCAAGGTTGCCATTTCTAATGATCTCACGATCGAGAAAGTCATGCTCATTGAGTCCCTTGCATACAATTTACTTTCCGTTTGTCAACTTGCAATCATGGGCTTTGCCACTTTCTTTTATATCGATACCGTGGCCCTCTTGTGGAGCAAGACTCTGAAAGTAGCCTTTGTTGGGCATGTCGAGAACGGTCTATATGTGATTAAATTTTCGGAGCGACCCACTAAGACCGCGACATGCCTAATGGCTAAAGTTGACGTAGGATGGCTTTGGCATCACCGCCTAGCCCATGTCAATATGAGATCTTTGCAAAGTCTTCTCAAGGGGGACTGTCGGTGTCAAAACCGGCGGATCTCGGGTAGGGGGTCCCGAACTGTGCGTCTAGGCGGATGGTAACAGGAGACAAGGGACACGATGTTTTTACCCAGGTTCGGGCCCTCTCGATGGAGGTAAAACCCTACTCCTGCTTGATTGATATTGATGATATAGGTATTACAAGAGTTGATCTACCACGAGATTAGAGAGGCTAAACCCTAGAAGCTAGCCTATGGTATGATTGTTGTTGTTGGTCCTATGGACTAAACCCTCTGGTTTAAATAGACACCGGAGGGGGCTAGGGTTACACAAAGTCAGTTACAAGGAAGGAGATCTACATATCCATATCGCCAAGTTTGCCTTCCACGCCAAGGAGAGTCCCATCCGGACATGAGACGAAGTCTTCAATCTTGTATCTTCATAGTTCAACAGTCCGGCCAAAGGTTATAGTCCGGCTGTCCGGATACCCCCTAATCCAGGACTCCCTCAGTAGCCCCTGAACGAGGCTTCAATGACGATGAGTCCGACGCGCAGATTGTCTTCGGCATTGCAAGGCGGGTTCCTCCTCCGAATACTTCATAGAAGATTTTGAACACGAGGATCGTGTCCGGCTCTGCAAAACAAGTTCCACATACCACCGTAGAGAGAATAATATTTTCACAAGTCTAATCCGCTGACGCATTCCATAGCGTGACATCACACCACAGCCAAGCCTTTAGTCGAATCGTTTTTTACACCCCACCTCAGCGCGTTTCGCGAGGCAGTTTCCTTGCCACGTCTTGTCGAAGCAGAGATCGTGTCCCCTTTATTTACGGGATTCTCATCAACGCGGATGCGGGTAACCCAATCGTGCCCGTTGGTATGTCCCCTCGATCAAAGGTAAGTCCCAAACGGTCACAAGGAGGGCTCTTGGTATTCAACCTCTTTATAAAGAGACCATGGCCTTACTCTTTTCTTTCGATCTCAATCGAATCCACCTCCCGCCTCGAGTTCCAACACCCGAAGCTTCAGATTCAAGCGCTTCGGACCTTCGATTATGTCCGGATCCAACCTTCAAGGTCAATGGATGCCTTCCTCTGTCATGGAGGAAGACATAATAAAGCTAAGGGAGGCCAGGTACTTGACCGGCGAAATCCCGCATAGGCTGCCTGCTCAAGGGCAGGTTATTCCCACTCCTAAGCCTGGTGAGAGCGTCGTGTTCGTATCTCACTTCCTCCGAGGGCTAGGCTTCACGCCGGATCCCTTCGTGAGGGGGCTCATGTTCTATTATGGGCTGGACTTCCACGACTTAGCTCTGGAGTCTATCCTCCACATCTCATCGTTCATCGTCGTGTGCGAAGCTTTCCTCCGCATTACCCCTCACTTCGGACTGTGGCTGAAGACCTTCAAAGTGGAGCCGAAGATGATCGAGGGGCAGCACGCAGAGTGCGGAGGCACTATAATAAGCAAAAATGCTGACGCCCCATGGCCCGAGGGCTCTTTCCAGGAGGAGCGCAGCCTATGGCAAAAAGAGTGGTTTTATATCACGGCTCCCAGGGGTACCAAGTGGGTGGCTCCACCTGTCTTTCGCTCGGGTCCGCCGCCATGACTAACGTCATGGGTCAACAAGGGGCTAGGCTGGGGGCCAGTAAAGGATGTGCCAGTATTGCAGAGCCGCATCCAAGATCTCCTAGAGAGAGATGTCAGTCTAGTCGTGGTGACGCAAGTTATGTTACTTCGTCGAGTCCTGCCCTGCAAACGTCGCCCCCTCCGCCTGTGGGAGTTTAACCCGGAGGGACCGCGACTCTTCAACATTTCCTTGGCATGACGCCCGTGGAGATGTAAAAATTGTTCTTCGGACCACAAGCCATGTGTCCGGATTCCACTAAGGATGCAGGTCTGAGCTACAATCGTCCAGATACCCAAGTAAGTAGCCCCGCATCCGAACACTCCATCTGCTCATTTATCGCAATATCGCCCTTTAAAAAAGCCGCTCTTTAACCAGGAGTGGATAGCGAAGGCAAAGTTGATCAGGTGTCCGGCCCCCCTCCCTGAGACCTCGCCAGACCCTGTGTTAACCAGGATGCTGGAGATCGCGCCTTATCCAGTGCCTTCGGGAGAAGATAAAGGGGGAAACAAGGAAGCTACTGCCTCTGAGGAGGAGGTTAGCTGGAAGGGAGGAATCAAAACTTCCTCTCCCCAGGGAAAGAAGAGGACCGCCTCTGAGGACCCGGAGACAATGGTCTCAAAACGGGGGAAGAAATCTTCGCCAGAGGGTCCTGCACCGGGGGATACCCTCGCCGCACTATGCCCTCAAGGGGATCAGCCCTCTACCGAGCTGTAAGTAAAAGGGTACTAAATAATGAGAGAGAACCTTGCTCTACCTCTGAGGTAAATAACCGAAGCCTTTATCTTTGCAGTTCGGATCTTAGCCCTTCCCAGCAGAGCTCGTCTTCGGGGGGTCTTCTACCGGAGATGATGGAGAGCGGAACGCCTCCCCCTGCCATACCGCCTCATGGGCGGGCGACCCCGAAGTGTCGTCGCGGAGGGTTTCTCCTGATCCGGCAAGGCCAGAAGGTAGTCATATGGCCACCAGAAGCCCTTAGTATCTGGTTTTTAAGGAAAGTAATCAAAAGAGTCCGACACCACCTGGTGTACGGTCAGACGTACTAAGGAATCTGCTGGAGCGAGCAGTTATCTCAGGGGAGCACCACACGTTAATGGGTACGGTAATTGAAAGGATTTCATCCGCGGAAAGTGGGTTGCATGAAGCTGTCATGAGTCTACTGACGGGTTTTGAGGTACGTGAAGTGATGCACCTTTTTGACAGTACCGCATATTTTTAAGATGCGCCCTGTATAGGTAGTAGCCCCTGAGACTCTGAGTACTATCGTAGACGACAACACGCAGAGGATCATAGTCCCAGGTATGATTTTGCCGCCTTCATGTGCAGGTGGCGAAGTGTCCGGTGGCCATCCAGACTATTGAATTTGCCGAGTTAAAGCGGCAACTTGACATGGCAGATGCCGACATCGTGCTTGTCAACAAGCGGCTTGACGAGGCACAAGGTATGTGATTTCTTCGGAGACACATGGTAAGAGGAGCACGATGCCAGTATCTATAACATGTGTGTTTAATGCAGATGGAGCTGCGGCCGTGGAGAAGCTGCGGGCAGAACTTGCCCGAGCCAAGGAACAAGCCAGAAAAAGTGATGCGGCTGCCCTAAAGGCAATCGAGGAGCTGAAAGCCGAACAGGCTGCTCACTACCAAAGCAAGGAGGAAATGGCCAAGATGGCTGTGGAATTGAAGAACACCGCTGACCGTTGCAAGCTTCTTGAAAAGGAAGATCAAGCGAAGAGGACAGACCTGGAGAAGGCCACGATGGCAGCCAAGGATACTCGCTCTGCAATGAGAGCGATGAAGGAGGAGCTGCGTCAAGCCGGAGATATCGCGGCTGGGAAGTCTTTTATGCTGCGGAGGAAGTTCGGAGATCCTAAATATGCTCCTTTGGACCGGCTGTGGAGTTCTGCGAACGAATATCTGGATTTAGCAGCGAGTGCGGCCGATGCGGCCGAACACTTCCGAGATAAAAAAGATCGCGAGGTGGAAAAGCTGTTCTGGTCACAATTTAATGATCTAGAGCGTTCGCTTCCATTGACAGATCGGCTGGCCGAATGGGCCGAGCTGAATAGGCTATCCGGACTTGCCATGAGGTATGTCGTGGATCATCTGTGGCCGGAAAGACCAAAGCCGAACAGTTATTTTAGCTTGGTGCAGCAGTTCCTTGGTGCAGTGCCACATATCAATGCGATGAAGAGGTCGGCATGCGTAGAGGGTGTGCGGATGGCCCTTGCCCGTGTGAAGACATACTGGGTGGAGATGGAGGCCACCGTCATTGCAGCCCAAGATTCGGACGAAAGCCGAGTACCTGCCGAGCACTACTTTCAAGAAGTTCTTGAGGGCGCTCGTTCAATAGAGCCGCAGTGCTCGAAGAATATTATGTTCTAATGACATGTATTCCCATTGAAAACAATGTTTTGCTGAAATGTAAAGGCTATTTTATACTTGTGCCTGCAAGAATTATAGTACCTCCTGTGCGGCCGTTTATGTATATATGTATATAACCTGAAAGATGGCAGTCGTCAGCTTCAGCCCCCACGCATATAATGCAGGGTGTTCGCAGAAGACGCATATTCACACTTGATCCAATGTCTTGGTCCATTAAGGAGGTGACAGTGCAGCAAACTAGGCAATCAGACTATAATGCTTTATCACTTTCACTTAGCCATAGGAGTTTGACAGTGGTGCTACTATATAGCCCCTGGTGGATCCGCGCTCATCCGAATTCGGGGCGCGTACATGCCTAGCCGGGAAGCGACCCTTCGTTAAGGCGGAGGAATCCCGAAGATTCCGCTAGGTCATCGAGTGGTTGACCAGTCTCATGCTATATCATGACATTCAGTTTTCGGCTTTCTCTACTGAGGTGCTCGCCTGGCTGAACCGGGGCACAATCGCAGTAGTTCTCCTGGTGCCGCCTTAGCCGATAGAGCGGAACATAAGACAGCAAAACACAGGAGCCGGGAAAACCCAACATTTGACCAAAGACATGATTCGGAGCTGATGCATATAAGGCCAAACTCGCGATGCCGAACACTCCCTAAGGTATTCGGTCTTTATGATTTTAAACGGGCTGAACAGTGCCCTTTGTAATAAGCCCCTAGTGTCCAGGTACGTGCAATATTCTGACATGGCCACATGCCAAGACGCCAGCCTCCTTCTCAGTTGTGCTGAGAATCCGGGGGATGTGTATCAACAAAAGACAGTAAAAAAGGTTTAAGCAGGGTCTTAATCTAAAAAGAATCCTTGGAACGGGTCCCTGCTGCACGTCTGCGCCTGTGTCTCCATTGTGCCATATCCTGGATGGGTGTAGCACGATGGTCATCTGTAGAAGAGAGGAACTTAGTTGAAAAAGTAGTCGTGCAAAATGTGTGTTATACTAAATAAACAAAGTATAATTCAAGATGGGTAAAATTGAGCCTTATTGTCGCTTGTTTACATGCGCGGAGCCCCTTGTATAGTCATCAAACCTTTATCAATTATATTGTTATGCCGGACTCGTCTAGCCGTGTCCGTGGTCTTAACGACCTGTTAGATGCTCTGGTTGGTGAGGCCGTTTAGTGTGTGGCTGCCAAGGCAGCCGCACAGTCTTCCGCGCGCAAGGAGCGCTCAATATTTCCCTTTACTGAAATGATGCCATGTGGACCGGGCATCTTAAGCATGAGAGACGCATAATGCGGTATTGCGTTAAAGCGAGCGAAAGCTTCGCGTCCCAGTAGTGCTTGATAACCACTTTTAAACGAAGCGATGTGGAAGGTTAGCTTTTCGCTACGGAAGTTATCAGGGAAGCCGAATATAACCTCTAGTAGGAGGGAGCCCGTGCAATGGGCTTCTGGGCCTGGCGTTACTCCTTTAAGGGAAGTATTGCTATGGCTAATTTTTGTTGGGTCCATCCCCATTTTGCGGACTGTGTCCTGATATATCAGGTTTAAACTACCGCCGCCGTCCATCAGGACTTGTGTAAAGTGGTATCCGTCAATTATCGGGTCTAACACCAAGGCAGCCCATCCTGCGTGCCGGATACTTGCAGAGTAATCCCGATGGTCGAAGGTGATTGATTTGGACGACCAGTGGCGGAACTCCGTTGTGATAGGCCCTGGGGCACATATCTCTATGGGTGCCGTTTGTTTCTCCCCTTTGTCATGTGTAACACGTTTACCGTTTTGACTTCTAGTGGGAATTTCTTCCGTTCCCCAGTGCTTTGTTTGCGGGGTTCGTCATCGTCTTCGCTTGGTGTATCCAGCCCCTTGTGTTCGGTGTTGAGTTTACCGGATTGCTTGAAGACCCAACATAATTCTCTATGGGCATGATTTGCAGGTTTATCAGGGGTGCTGTGGATTTGACATATCTTGTCCAGAATCTTGTTTAGGCTGGACAGTTCGTCCCTGTTGCCTTTGAGGGGCAGCTTTTGCTGACCCCGCCGAGAGCTTTTGAATCTGGCGTTTACTGCCGTGCTCTTCGGGCTGTCTTCTTTATTCCGGCACTTGTTTGTGCTGCGTCGTGGCTTCTTGTTTTCGTCCCTGACTTCGGATGTACTTGGGTCGCTGGTGCTACATCGGGCTAACTAGCTGTCCTCGCCCACGCAAAAGCGGGTCATGAGGCTTGTTAATGCAACCATTGTTCTCGGCTTTTCTTGGCCGAGGTGTCTGGCGAGCCATTCGTCTCGAACGCTGTGTTTGAAAGATGCTAGGGCTTCAACGTCCGGACAGTCTACTATTTGATTCTTTTTAGTAAGAAACCTGTTCCAAAGTTTTCGGGCTGACTCTCCGGGCTGTTGAGTTATATGACTTAAATCGTCTGCATCCGGTGGTCGGACATAAGTCCCTTGAAAATTTGCCCGAAAAGCGTTCTCGAGCTCTTCCCAACTTCCAATGGTGTTTTCGGGAAGGCCTTTAAGCTAATGCCGGGCTGGCCCATTGAGCTTGAGGGGTATGTACTTTGTGGCGTGGAGATCGTCTCCTCTAGCCATGTGGATATGGAGGATATAGTCCTCAATCCAGACCCCAGGGTCTGTCGTTCCGTCGTATGCCTCTATGTTTACGGGTTTGAATCCCTCTGGAAATTCATGGTCCAGCACCTCATCGGTGAAACATAGGGGGTGTGCGGCACCCCTATACTTGGGTGTGCCATGGTGTTCGGAATTTTGTAGTATTGTATTGCGTGTTTGAGCGCACTTTCTTGGCCCGTAGATGGATCTAGTTGCGCCATCCTTTTGGTGCGAGTTTTCGCGTGGACCGCATACTGGCTTGTGTGCGACATTGCTTGCCGCTCTATGTTGGCCGTGGGGTGGTCTATCCGACCGGATGGCTGTTTTGTTTTTTGATTGCGGGGGCTCTAAGGCCTCCTCATCGAATTCAGGTAGTAGCTTTCACTTCGGGTAGCTCTTTGTGTGGCGGCTGCCACCATACTTGTCTGCGGTGTTGAGTACTTTACCCCATCTGAGTCTGAGTGCATCTTCCGCAGTCTTGAGCTTCTGCTTCTGCTTTTTCAGGCTCCGCGCAGTGGTGACGAGCCTTTTATGGAGGTTCTTCTACTCCCGGAGCATATCCGGCGTGATGTCTTCCGGACTGTTATCTTCGCCGGAGACGGGTTGTTCGGTTCGATTCTCCGTGTTGCCACCGTCGGACGATTGTTCAATGCCGTGTGCATCGTCCGCTGGCTCACCTTGCTCCATTGTTGGGTCTGTATGCCTGTTGTATCTGTCGAGGCGAGGTTTTGAGCGGCGCTTACGCCGCCGCTTTGACTGCTTTTCGAGGGAACGATCCTTTGCTGCGTCCTCGTCGTCGTTTTCTTTGGGTGTGTCCACCATGTATACATCATGGGATGAGGTGGCTATCCAGTGCCCTGTGGGAAGTGGTTCCTGTTCGTATCCTGCATCGTCGTCTATACCGTCGATGTCTTCGGAGTCGAAGTCGAGCATGTCGGTCATATCATCGACAGTGGTTACTAAGTGGGTGGTGGGTGGGCGGCGAATTCCTTCGTCATCCACATCCCAATCCTGCCGGACGTAGTCCGGCAAGGACTCTCCTGACAAGGAGAGAGACCTTAGTGAGTTTAGTATGTCGCCAAGGGTCGAGTGTAAAAAGATATCTGCGAAGGTGAACTCCATGATCGGTGCCCAATCGGATTAGATTAGCACGGGCGCTGGCAGTTCGGAGTCCGTGGCCGGAGAAGAATCCGGCATCTTGGATTCACGGCTCTCATGAAGGGTGAGATCGGTATTCGGCTCGATCGCCGCAGAGACTGCGGCCTCCGGTGCGGGGTCTAGCCACCCGTCCACAGATGGCGCAATTGGCTCCAAGTTGAAGGTCAGAGAGGTGGTTGGTGCGATCTCCTGAATACTGTCCGACGGCAGAGCTAAATCATGCTCATCGAGACCATGCGGCGCACTCGATAGGGGCTCGAATTCGTTGAAGATCAAGTCCCCGCGGATGTCGGCCGTGTAGCTTAAGCTTCCAAACCCGACCTGATGGCCAGGGGCGTAACTTTCAATCTGCTCCAAATGGCCAAACGAATTGGCCCGTAGTGCAAAGCCGCCGAATACAAAAATCTGACCGGGGAGAAAAGTCTCACCCTGGGCTGCATCGCTAATGATGATCGAAGGAGCCATCAAGCCTAATGATGACGACACAGAGGAACTCTCAATGAAAGCACCAATGTCAGTGTCAAAACCGGTGGATCTCGGGTAGGGGGTCTCGAACTGTGCGTCTAGGCGGATGGTAATAGGAGACAAGGGACACGATGTTTTTACCCAGGTTTGGGCCCTCTCGATGGAGGTAAAACCCTACTCCTGCTTGACTGATATTGATGATATAGGTATTACAAGAGTTGATCTACCACGAGATCAGAGAGGCTAAACCCTAGAAGCTAGCCTATGGTATGATTGTTGTTGTTGGTCCTACGGACTAAATCCTCCGGTTTATATAGACACCGGAGGGGGCTAGGGTTACACAGAGTCGGTTACAAGGAAGGAGATCTACATATCCATATCGCCAAGCTTTCCTTCCACGCAAAGGAGAGTCCCATCCGGACACGAGACGAAGTCTTTAATCTTGTATCTTCATAGTCCAACAGTCCGGCCAAAGGTTATAGTCCGGTTGTCCGGATACCCCCTAATCTAGGACTCCCTCAGTAGCCCCTGAACCAGGCTTCAATGACGATGAGTCTGGCGCGCAGATTGTCTTCGGCATTGCAAGGAGGGTTCCTCCTCCAATACTTCATAGAAGATTTTGAACACGAGGATCGTGTCCGGCTCTACAAAACAAGTTCCACATACCACCGTAGAGAGAATAATATTTTCACAAATCTAATCTGCTGACGTATTCCGTAGTGCGACATCACATCACACCACAGCCAAGCCTTTTTCCGAATCGTTTTTTACACCCCACCTCAGCGCGTTTCACGAGACGGTTTCCTTGGCACGTCTTATCGAAGCAGACATCGTGTCCCCTTATCACGGGATTCTCATCAATACGAACATGGGTAACCCAACCGCGCCATTGATTACGGCGCTTGGGGGATAAGCGAGTTTTACCAGGCTGGTGGGGGCGCATAGTTTTGTCCGCCCATATAAAGGGATAAGGATTCACCTTTTTCTACCCACGCCTTCTTCCTCCTTGCTCATCCATTCTCGTGCACTCGAGCTCCAGCGCCCAAGTCCACATTCTCATCCTCAACCTTCTCTAACAATGTCCGGAGCAGGAGGCAAGTGGATGGTCTCCTCTGTCACAGAGGGAGATGTCAAAAAGTTGAGGGGAGCCGGATACCTGTCCGAGGATATTGCACACGGGCTCCCTGATGCGGGGCAGATCATACCCACCCCAAGGCCCCATGAGAGGGTTGTATTCCTTACCCACTTCCTCCACGGACTGGGATTTCCCCCTCACCCATTCGTTCGTGGGCTCATGTTCTATTACGGCCTGGATTTTCACAATCTGGCCCCGAATTTCATCCTTAATATCTCGGCATTTATCGTCGTGTGTGAGGCTTTCCTCCGCATCAAGCCCCACTTCGGCTTATGGCTGAAGACTTTTAATGTCAAACCGAAGGTGGTGAGTGGCCAGCAGGCGGAGTGCGGAGGCGCCATGGTGGGCAAGATGCCCAACATCACATGGCTTGAGGGCTCCTATGTGGAGACCATAAAGGAGTGGCAATCGGGGTGGTTCTACATCACTGAGCCACGCGACACCAAATGGGCGGCAACCCCTGAATTCCGATCCGGGATCCCCACGCGGCTCACCTCCTGGAAAGAGAAGGGCCTGCCCTGGGGTAATCGGGTAGAGCTGACCGGACTCCAGACCTGTATCCAAAATATGATAAACAGGAAGCTCAAGCTTGTTAACATAGTCCAGGTCATGCTCATCCGTCGGATCCTCCCGTGTCAACAACGGGTGTTCAATCTGTGGGAGTTCGACCCGGCCCAGCACCAAACTCTGAAGGAGCTCTTCGACACGACGCACAAGGACGTCTGGAAGGTGCTGTTCAAGAGGGCCGAGGTTCCCCCACCCCTCACCGAGGATCGCGGACTCAGCGCGCAGCGTCAAGCCAGCGCGGTAAGCTCTTTTATCAGTTACATGGTATTCATTTTCCCCAGTATAACCATATGCGGGATCTAAGCTCCCATACCTTTGATAGGAATGGCTGGAGATGGCCGAACAGATTGACTGTCCGACTCCTCTGCCCGAAGACCCAGCAGATGCTCGCTTAGCGGAGATGCTGGTTCCGGCGCCTTACGTGGTGCCGGAGAAGAAGGCCAAGAAGAAGGCCACTGGAACCCGAAAGAGTTCCCGACGCCCGGTGGTATTGGACTCATCGTCCGATGACTCCGAGATGCACTCCGCCCATGAAGATGGGGAGGAGGAAAAAGAAGCTTCTTCCCCTCCAGCTGGGGGAGAAAAGAAAAGAAAGGCCTCCCCAATCGGGGAGGCCGGAGGGTCCAAGAGGGGAAGGACTCTCCTTCCAGACCATTCTACCACCGCCGCCGACAGCGAATACGAGTGGCCACCCAGGGCCAAGCCCCTGGCGAAGTCGTAAGTGTTCGGATGCCAGAGTAACTCATAGCGTTCCTTTATTGCACAGCTTCTCTGACGCCGAATATAATCATGCAGTCCACCCCGAGACCGCGACGACGTATCGTCGAGCGGCTCCTTAGATTCGTCGGATGTGAATAGCTTTTCTCTTCCGACCGCCTCCTCTCCTCGCCCTACGGACAATGCCGAGGTATTGTCTCAAGGGGGTCCAAACCGAGGGGAGGTAGTCCTGGGGGCGCCTCAAGGCGACATCCCGGACTCCAGGCGCAAGGGGAGCAAGGCTCCCAAGGGCTCCAAGTCCGGCCCTCCGCCGAACATCGCGCCGGAACCTCCAGTGGTTCCGGACTCCGTCAGGCGACCCCCTTCCAAGAGGGGCAAGCCGCCCATGCCGGTGACCTCCGTCCATCCGGAGGCACCGGACAATTTGCTGGAAGTGCTTGGAGGCGCTTCCATCGACGAGGAGCACCGCACTATTATGAGTGCGGTGATCAAGAAGGTTCAGTCTGCCAAGAGCAGACTGACTAAAGCCTGTGCTAGCCTTCTAATAGGCTTTGAGGTAAGTATTAAAAATATAGGAAAATATTACCGCATAGACAGTAGCCCCTGATGCTCTATTTGGTGTTCGCTAAGAAAATCCGAATAGAGGATCAAATAATATCTGCAGGAGTCTAATACAAGTATGTCTATATGCGTATGCAGGCTTCGCTGCTGACCTCTGCCGCACTGACTGCGGAGGTCGCCGCACTGAAGCAGAACCTCGAGCGGTCCAAGAAAGAGCTCGGCCTTGCCAAGAAGCAGCTCAAGGAGAACAAAGGTAAGTAATACCTTGTGTATATATATAAAAAAGATGTAGTTGCAAAAAATGACAGGATCATTGTGGATATACCAGGGGCCACGACCGAGGTGGCGACCCTGAAGCAAGCGTTGTCCGAGGCCGAAAACAAAGCGGCCACGGACCGCACTGAGCAGGGGAAACAAGAGGCGCGGGTTGCGGAGGTGCAGCAAGAGCTCCAGGCTCTTGTGAAAAAACACGAGAGTTTGGAGCTTGACTCGAAGACGCGAGAGTCCGAGCTTGCCTCGGCCCTCGAGAGCGCCAAGCATGCCAAGGCCGAAGCCCAAAAGGCCCTCTAGGAAATTGAGGAAATGAAGAAGATAGCGGTGGGTAAGGCATTCATTATGCAAAGCAAGCACGTGAAAGTGAATTACTTGTTACTTACCCGAGTTCGGAGCTCTCCAGGAGCATTCATAGATTTGCCCCACAGTGTGTCGGATGCCGCAAAGCACTACCGAGCCGAGGAGGGGAGCTCGACAGAGAAGGTGTTCTAGTCTCAGTATACTGAGGCGGAACATCCGGTGCCCTTAAGCGACCAGCTGAAGCAATTGGTCGAGCTCCATAAGGCGGCCGAACAGGTCATGAAGGGTCTGATAGTCCGGCTGTGGCCTGGAGAGGCCATGCTAGGGAGCTACTTTGGGCTGGTGAAGCGGCTTGTGGATGCCTGTCCTTGGCTTGAGGTCATCAAGCGCTCCGTCTGCATCGAGGGCGCCCGCAGGGCGCTTGCCCGTGTTAAAGTACACTTGGGCAAGATGGACGCTGAGAAGCTGGTGAAGGATGGGCCACCGCAGGGCAAGGAGCATTGCCACCCTGAAATGTACTATGAGGGCGTCTTGAAGGGTGCCCGCCTTTTGGCAGATGAATGTTCCAAAGATGTAATTTTTGAGTGAACTCGCATGTGTGATCCTATACGCTGAAAACTTGGTTCATATGCGCTATGCAACACTTGTTTGAATTTAAAATATTACCTTCTGTGCGGCCGTTTATGAAATCTGAGAGATGGCGAGTCATCGGCTTCTGCCCCCATGCCACGAGTGCTGGGGTGTTCGGGATAAACCTGAGCACTCTTTTTCCCATTCTTGGGTCCTTCGAGGGAGGTGCTTAGCACAACGAACAAGGCAATCGGACTATAATGCTTTATCACTCTCACTTAGCCAGAGAATTCTATAATTTTAAATTTTTGGCGAAGCCCCTGGTATTCGGAAGGCCGAATTCGGGGCGCTATACACGCCTAGGTCGGACAAGGCCGACTCCTCGCTCTAAGCGGCATAAGTCTTTAGGGACTCGAGACCTCTCGAATAGCGACCAACTCTCGCCTTATCATGACAGTCAGTTTTAGATTTCTTTACTGAGGTGCTTAGCCTAGCTGAACCGGGGCACAATCGCAGTAGTTCTCCCAGTGCCACCTTAGCCGATATAGCGGAACGTAAGGTACCAAAACATGGGAGCCGGGAAAACCCAACTATTGACCCAAGACATGATTCGTAGCTGATGCATATAATGCTATAAGTTCGGGGTGCCGCACTTGTGAAAGTGTTCGGACTTCTCACGCCGTATTATGGGGTACTTAAGCCCCTGGCGTATTGGCCGTACCAAAGTGTACGGGTGCTAAATGTCATGAATGAACATATATACATAAAAAGGGACAGAATAGAGAATGTGAAAATAGACTAGTGCTATGCATTGTTTATTCAAAAAAGGGTGCATTAAAGCAGGACGATACAAGCAGTGCGATAAGAAAAAAATGGGACTATTTGACATGTCTCCTCCAAGGGTAAGCTGCTGAATGGTATTTAAAGCAGGTATTTCGCTCGTTATAGAGACCACCTGGGAGTTCCATGATGCGACGTAGCTTTCGGCCCCCCTGGTCCTTGTATCATGTGTTCAGCAATTATACTGCCGGACAGGGCTTCCAGAGAGTAAAGTCCTGAAAGAGAGAAAGAATAACAAAGTGGGAAGCCCCTAGTGCGGTTGAGCCGCGTTTTGGGGCGTGCCGTAGTCGTGCCCCTCCCTCTGTGCCCATGGTATTTTCAATGCGTAATTATGTACGCGTGGCATGTATGTCGCCGTTTGGCTGGGGCTGGCGTAGGGGCCGCATTGCTATGCGAGCTCGGAACGTGCCAGGAGGTCTTGTTGCAGATTACTCCGGGCGCGCTTGAAGGCGTTCGGGCGTTTGGTCGCCGGACTGGAGAATTGCCTTGAGAGGCTGCTTTGTACTTCTGCTGCGAGGGCCCCAGTGTGCTCCTCCATTCGGAGAGAGCGCTCTGTGTTTCCATTGACTGTGATGACCCCCTGAGGTCCTGGCATCTTGAGCTTGAGGTATGCATAGTGCGGTGATGTCTACTACACAACCTTCTTCTTGTAGACGTTGTTGGGCCTCCAAGTGTAGAGGTTTGTAGGACAGTAGCAAATTTCCCTCAAGTGGATGACCTAAGGTTTATCAATCCATGGGAGGCGTAGGATGAAGATGGTTTCTCTCAAACAACCCTGCAACCAAATAACAAAGAGTCTCTTGTGTCCCCAACACACCCAATACAATGGTAAATTGTATAGGTGCACTAGTTTGGCGAAGAGATGGTGATACAAGTGCAATATGGATGGTAGATATAGGTTTTTGTAATCTGAAACTATAAAAACAGCAAGGTAACGAACGGTAAAAGTGAGCATAAACGGTATTGCAATGCTAGAAAACAAGGCCTAGGGTTCATACTTTCACTAGTGCAAGTTCTCTCAACAATAATAACATAGTTGGATCATATAACTATCCCTCAACATGCAACAAAGAGTCAATCCAAAGTCACTAATAGCGGAGAACAAACGAAGAGATTATGGTAGGGTACGAAACCACCTCAAAGTTATTCTTTCCAATCAATCTATTGGGCTATTCCTATAAGTGTCACAAACAGCCCTAGAGTTCGTACTAGAATAACACCTTAAGATACAAATCAACCAAAACCCCAATGTCACCTAGATACTCCATTGTCACCTCAAGTATCCGTGGGCATGATTATACGATATGCATCACACAATCTCAATTCATCTATTCAACCAACACATAGAACCTCAAAGAGTGCCCAAAGTTCCTACCGGAGAATCACGACGAAAACGTGTGCCAACCCCTATGCATTAGTTCATGGGCGGAACCAGCAAGTTGATCACCAAAACATACATCAAGTGGCACGTGATATCCCATTGTCACCACAGATACGCACGGCAAGACATACATCAAGTGTTCTCAAATATTTAAAGACTCAATCCGATAAGATTATTTCAAAGGGGAAACTCAATTCATTACAAGAGAGAAGAGGGGGAGAAGAAACATAGGATCCAACTATAATAGCAAAGCTCGTGATACATCAAGATCGTGCCAAATCAAGAACACGAGAGAGAGAGAGATCAAACACATAGCTACTGGTACATACCCTCATCCCCGAGGGTGAACTACTCCCTCGTCGTCATGGAGAGCGCCGGGATGATGAAGAAGGCCACCGGTGAGGGTTCCCCCCTCCGGCAGGGTGCCGGAACAGGGTCCCAATTGACTTTTGGTGGCTATAGAGGCTTGCGGCGGCAAAACTCCCGATCTATGTTCTCCTCTGGAAGTTTTAGGGTATATGGGAATATATAGGAGCCGGAAGTACGTCGGGGGAGTCATGGGGGCCCCACGAGGCAGGGGGTGGCGCGCCCCCCACCCTCGTGGGCAGCTCCTGTATCTTCTGACATGCACTCCAAGTTTCCTGTGTTGCTTTCCTTCCGAAAATAACTTCTCCAGTTGATTTCGTTCCGTTTCGAGTCCGTCTGATATTCCTTTTCTTCGAAACACTGAAATAGGCATAAAACAACAAATCTAGGCTGGGCCTCCGGTTAATAGGTTAGTCCCAAAAGTAATATAAAAGTGGATAATAAAGCCCAATATTGCCCAAAACAGTAGATAATATAGCATGGAGCAATCAAAAATTATAGATACGTTGGAGACGTATCAAGCATCCCCAAGATTAATTCATGCTCGTCCTCGAGTAGGTAAATGATAAAAAAAGAATTTTTGATGCGGAGTGCTACTTGGCATAATTTCAATGTAATTCTTCTTAATTGTGGTATGAATATTCAGATCTATAAGATTCAAGACAAAAGTTCATATTGACATAAAAATAATAATACTTCAAGCATACTAATAAAGCAATCATGTCTTCTCAAAATAACATGGCCAAAGAAAGTTATCCCTACAAAATTATATAGTCTGGCTATGCTCTATCTTCACCACACAAAGTATTTAAATCATGCACAACCTCGATGACAAGCCAAGCAATTGTTTCATACTTTAGAATTTTCAAACTTTTTCAATCTTCACGCAATACATGAGCGTGAGCCATGGACATAACACTATATGTGGAATAGAATGGTGGTTGTGGAGAAGACAAAAAGGGAGAAGATAGTCTCACATCAACTAGGCGTATCAACGGGCTATGGAGATGCCCATCAATAGATATTAATGTGAGTGAGTAGGGATTGCCATGCAACGGATGCACTAGAGCTATAAGTATATGAAAGCTCAACAAAAGAAACTAAGTGGGTGTGCATCCAACTCGCTTGCTCACAAAGACCTAGGGCAATTTGAGGAAGCCCATCATTTGAATATACAAGCCAAGTTCTATAATGAAAAATTCCCACTAGTATATGAAAGTGAAAGCATAGGATACTCTCTCTATGAAGAACATGGTGCTACTTTGAAGCACAAGTGTGGTAAAAGGATAGTAACATTGCCCCTTCTCTCCTTTTCTCTCATTTTTTATATTATTTTTTCTTTCTTTTTTTTGTTGGGCATCTTTGCCCTCCTTTTTTTATTCGGGCTTCTTTGGCCTCTTTTATTTTTTTGTAAAGTCCGGAGTATCATCCCGACTTGTGGGGGAATCATAGTCTCCATCATCCTTTCCTCACCGGGGCAATACTCTAATAATGATGGTCATCACACTTTTATTTACTTACAACTCAATATTACAACTCGATATCTAGAACAAAGATATGACTCTATATGAATGCCTCCGGCGGTGTACCGGGATGTGCAATGATCTAGCGTAGCAATGACATCAAAAAATGGACAAGCCATGAAAACATCATCCTAGCTATCTTACGACCATGCAAAGCAATATGACAATGAATGCTCAAGTCATGTATATGATGATGATGGAAGTTGCATGGCAGTATATCTCGCAATGGCTATGGAAATGCCATGATAGGTAGGTATGGTGGCTGTTTTGAGGAAGATATAATGAGGCTTATGTGTGATAGAGCGTATCATATCACGGGGTTTGGATGCACCGGCAAAATTTGCACCAACTCTCGAGGTGAGAAAGGGCAATGCACGGTACCGAAGAGGCTAGCAATGATGGAAGGGTAAGAGTGCGTATAATCCATGGACTCAACATTAGTCATAAAGAACTCACATACTTATTGCAAAAATCTATTAGTCATTGAAACAAAGTACTACGTGCATGCTCCTAGGGGGATAGATTGGTAGGAAAAGACCATCGCTCGTCCCCGACCGCCACTCATAAGGAAGGCAATCAATAAATAAATCATGCTCTGACTTCATCACATAACGGTTCACCATACGTGCATGCTACGGGAATCACAAAGTTCAACACAAGTATTTCTACAATCCACAACTACCCACTAGCATGACTCTAATATCACCATCTTTATATTGCAAAACTATTGCAAGGAATCAAACATATCATATTCAGTGATCTACAAGTTTTATGTAGGATTTTATGACTAACCATGTGAATGACCAGTTCCTGTCATCTCTCTAAATAGATATAAGTGAAGCAAGAGAGTTTAATTCTTTCTACAAAAGATATGCCCACGCTCTAACAAATATAAGTGAAGCAAAAAAGCATTCTACAAATGGCGATTGTCTAAGTAAAGAGAAACAGGCAATCCAAACTTCAAATGATGTAAGTGAAGCACATGAAGCATTCTATAAAGCCATACTCAAAAGATATAAGTGCAGTGCAAAGAGCGTTCTATAAATCAACCAAGGACTATCTCATACCAGCATGGTGCATAAAAGAAAAATGAAACGAAATGCAAAAGACGCTCCAAGATTGCACATATCGCATGAACGAAACGAATCCGAAAACATACCGATACTTGTTGAAGAAAGAGGGGATACCTTCCCAGCATCCCCAAGCTTAGACTCTTGAGTCTCCTTGAATATTTACTTGGGGTGCCTCGGGCATCCCCAAGCTTGAGCTCTTGCCTCTCTTCCTTCTTCTCACATCGAGACCTTCTCGATCATCGAACACTTCATCCACACAAAACTTCAACAGAAAACTCGGTAAGATCAGTTAGTATAATAAAGCAAATCACTACTCTAAGTACTGTTGCAAACCAATTCATATTTTGTTTTTGCATTGTGTCTACTCTAATATAACTTTTTCATGGCTTAATCCGCTGATATAAATTGATAGTTTCATCAAAACAAGCAAACTATGCATCAAAAACAGAATCTGTCACAAACAGAACAGTCTGTAACAATATGAACATTAACCATACTTATGATACTTGAAAAATTCTGCCAGCATTAGGAAAAATAAACAATTTGTACATAAAGACAATGCAAAAAGAATCAGAACCATTTGACGTTCCAGTAAAAAATGAAAAATCGCGCACTACAGCCAAAGTTTCTGTCCTGCACCGCACAAACCAACAAGCATTGTAAACATCCTAAAGGCAAACCTTGGTACATTATTTTTATAATACAATGGAATTGTACAAGGGGATAATTATTTTTATTGAAAAGTTTCTGTTATCAAGATTCACAAAGTTTGCGTGAGCATGAACAAAGTTCAAGGCTAGCTCCCACTTCAACAATGCTTGTCTCTCTCACTTTCGCTTTTCTTTTTGAAAAAGTTTTGGGTTCCCCTCTTTATTTTTGTTGTTTTTAAACTATATGAAAGCACTCAACAGAAATAAATGACTCTCTAAAACTTCCGGGTTGTCTCCCTGGCAGCGCTTTCTTTAAGGCCATTAAGCTAGGCATATAGTGCTCAAGTAGTGAATCCACCCGGATCCCAAGGTATATCAAAGCCAATTTTAATTAACAATGATTTGGAATTTAGTAGTGAGCACAAAGCAACATATATCATGAAACAATGAAGTCTAACTCTCTTCCTATGCATCGGCATGTCATAAAAGAACAATTCATGCACACATAGTAAAGGCCAATGCATAGTATAAACAGTTTCTTGCAATTTTATCATATTGGAAACATAGAGAGGTGGAGATATAGTTCCTCTCTCATAATAATTGCAAGTAGGAGTAGAAAGCACATGCATATTATATTCATCAAAATCATCATGTGCAATGGTAAAAGGCAACCCATCAATATAATCCTTAATAAGTGCAAACTTCTCCGATATAGTGTAGTCGGGAGAATTCAAGAAGATAATAGGACTATCATGCGTGGGTGCAATAGCAACAATTTCATGTTTAACATAAGGAACTATAGCAAGTTCATCTCCATAAGCATAATTAATATTGGCATCTTGGCCACAAGCATAGCAAGCATCATCAAAAAGGGATATTTCAAGAGAATCAATGGGATCATAACAATCATCATAGCAATCATCCTTCGGTAAGCACGAAGGGAAATTAAACAATGTATGAGTTGGAGGGTTACTCTCATTAGAAGGTGGGCACAAGTGATCAATCCGCTCTTCCTCCTTTTGTTCTTCGCTCTCCTCCTCATCTTTTTCATCCAATGAGCTCACAGTTTCATCAAATTTCTTCTTCCATAGATTCCTGCAAAATATTAGTCTCTTCTTGGACAGCGGAGACTTTCTCAATAAGTGCATTAATTTCGGCATTGTATTCATAATTATCATAGCAATATTTGAGGATAGCTAAATTTTCAGATCTATAAACAGCATCATCAAAATCTTCAAACTCTTTACACATAGATTCAATTTCATAAGCACCCATAAAAGCAACAAATTCTTCTATTTGTTCCACATCATAGTAATCATATATACCATTAACATAAGAAGCTAAGGTTTTATTATCATTAAATTTGCATGAAAAGGGAAGGTGTGGAGCATTCATCCTAGAGCAACAAGTATAATCATAACTCACGCATAGTTGCCAAGCATACCACTTCAATATATGAATTTGATCCCATAATAGTTTCCCTTTTTGTGTTAAGCCATAATCCCTTAAGTATTCACGTTGATCCAACGTTACTCCCATTACATAATTGAATGGGGTTTTCTCAGGATTATTAAAGTAGTACATAATATCTTCCACATAACCAGCATCGAGGGTTTTAGGAGGTTCCCCATCTCCATGAGCAGCAAGTACACCTAAATTTTTTGGTATTTCGTGTTCCATATCCATAACTAAAGATAAAGAACAACTAAGAACAGCAAATAAAAATTACTTAGTGATAAAGGAAACAAGCACACACGAGAATATTCACCCCACGCTATTGCTCCCCGGCAACGGTGCCAGAAAAAAGCTTGATGTCTACTACACAACCTTCTTCTTGTAGACGTTGTTGGGCCTCCAAGTGTAGAGGTTTATAGGACAGTAGCAAATTTCCCTCAAGTGGATGACCTAAGGTTTATCAATCCGTGGGAGGCGTAGGATGAATATGGTCTCTCTCAAACAACCCTGCAACCAAATAACAAAGAGTCTCTTGTGTCCCCAACACACCCAATACAATGGTAAATTGTATAGGTGCACTAGTTTGGCGAAGAGATGGTGATACAAGTGCAATATGGATGGTAGATATAGGTTTTTGTAATCTAAAAATATAAAAACAGCAAGGTAACGAACGGTAAAAGTGAGCGTAAACGGTATTGCAATGCTAGGAAACAAGGCCTAGGGTTCATACTTTCACTAGTGCAAGTTCTCTCAACAATAATAACATAGTTGGGTCATATAACTATCCCTCCACATGCAACAAAGAGTCAATCCAAAGTCACTAATAGCGGAGAACAAACAAAGAGATTATGGTAGGGTACGAAACCACCTCAAAGTTATTCTTTCCAATCAATCTATTGGACTATTCCTATAAGTGTCACAAACAGCCCTAGAGTTCGTACTAGAATAACACCTTAAGATACAAATCAACCAAAACCCTAATGTCACCTAGATACTCCATTGTCACCTCAAGTATCCGTGGGCATGATTATACGATATGCATCACACAATCTCAATTCATCTATTCAACTAACACATAGAACCTCAAAGAGTGCCCAAAGTTTCTACCGGAGAATCACGACGAAAACGTGTGCCAACCCCTATGCATTAGTTCATGGGTGGAACCAGCAAGTTGATCACCAAAACATACATCAACTGGCACGTGATATCCCATTGTCACCACAAATACGCACGGCAAGACATACATCAAGTGTTCTCAAATCTTTAAAGACTCAATCCGATAAGATTACTTCAAAGGGGAAACTCAATTCATTACAAGAGAGAAGAGGGGGAGAATAAACATAGGATCCAACTATAATAGCAAAGCTCGCGATACATCAAGATCGTGCCAAATCAAGAACACGAGAGAGAGAGATCAAACACATAGCTACTGGTACATACCCTCAGCCCCGAGGGTGAACTACTCCCTCCTCGTCATGGAGAGTGCCGGGATGATGAAGAAGGCCACCGGTGAGGATTCCCCCCCTCTGGCAGGGTGCCGGTACAGGGTCCTGATTGACTTTTGGTGGCTACAGAGGCTTGCGGCGGCGGAACTCCTGATCTATGTTCTCCTATGGAAGTTTTAGGGTATATGGGAATATATAGGAGCCGGAAGTACGTCGGGGGAGCCACGGGGGCCCCATGAGGCAGGGGGCACGCCCTAGGGGGGTGGGCGCGCCCCCCACCCTCGTGGGCAGCTCCCGTATCTTCTGACATGCACTCCAAGTTTCCTGGGTTGCTTTCTTTCTGAAAATAACTTCTCCAATTGATTTCGTTCCGTTTCGAGTCCATCTGATATTCCTTTTCTTTGAGACACTGAAATAGGCATAAAACAACAAATCTGGGCTGGGCCTCCGGTTAATAGGTTAGTCCCAAAAGTAATATAAAAGTGGATAATAAAGCCCAATATTGCCCAAAACAGTAGATAATATAGCATGGAGCAATAAAAAATTATAGATACGTTGGAGACGTATCATGCGGCACCGCATTGAATTTTGCAAATGCGGTTCGCCCAAGCAGTGCATGATAGCCACTGCGGAACGGGACTATATCGAAGATTAACTCCTCGCTTCGGAAATTATCCGGGGATCCGAAGACCACTTCCAGTGTGACTGAGCCTGTGCAATGGGCCTCTACACATGGTATGACGACTTTAATGGTCATTTTTGTGGGTTTAATCCTTGAGGGATCTATACCCATTTTTCGCACTGTGTCCTGATAAAGAAGGTTCAGGCTGCTGCCGCCGTCCATAAGGACTCAAGTGAGGTGAAATCCGTCAATGATTGGGTCTAGGACCAATGCGGCGAATCCGCCGTGGCGGATACTAGTGGGATAGTCCCTGCGATCGAAAGTGATCGGACAGGAGGACCATGGGTTGAACTTTGGGGCAACTGGCTCCAATGCGTATACGTCCCTTAACGCACGCTTCCGCTCCCTCTTGGGGATGTGGGTTGCATATATCATGTTCACCGTCCGCACTTGTGGGGGAAACCCCTTCTGTCCTCCGTTGTTCGGTGGTCGGGGCTCCTCCTCGTCGTCGCTATGTAGCCCCTTGTCTTTGTTTTCGGCATTTAACTTGCCCGCCTGCTTGAACACCCAACAATCCCTGTTGGTGTGGTTGGCTGGCTTGTCGGGGGTGCCATGTATCTGACACGAGCGATCGAGTATACGGTCCAAACTGGACGGGCCCGGAGTACTTTGTTTAAATGGCTTTTTCCGCTGACCGGGCTTGGAGCCTCTGAATCCGGCATTGACTGCCGTATCCTCTGTATTGTTGCTGTTGATGTGGCGCTTGTGTTTGTTGCGACGTGACCTACCATTGCTGTCCTTGGTATCCGAAGTACCAGGGTTCTTTGATATGTTATTGCTGCGAGCCAGCCAGCTGCCCTCTCCCGCACAAAAGCGGGTCATGAGCGTCGTGAGGGCTGCCATAGTTTTTGGCTTTTCCTGGGCAAGGTGCCGGGCAAGCCACTCGTCGCGGATGATATGCTTGAAAGCTGCTAGGGCCTCTGCATCCGGACAGTCGACGATTTGATTTTTCTTGGTTAGGAACCATGTCCAGAATTGCCTGGCCGATTCCTCTAGCTGTTGAATTATGTGGCTCAAGTCATCGGCATCTGGTGGTTGCACATAAGTGCCCTGGAAGTTGTCGAGGAATGCGGCTTCCAGATATTCCCAACAGCTAATGGATTCTGCTGGCAGGCTGTTGAGCCAATGCCGAGCTGGTCCTTTAAGCTTGAGTGGGAGGTATTTGATGGCGTGTAGATCGTCACCACGGGCCATGTGGATATGCAGGACGTAGTCCTCAATCCATACCGCAGGATCTGTTGTACCATCGTATGATTCAGTATTTACGGGTTAAAAACCCTCTGGGATTTGATGATCCATTACTTCATCTGTGAAGCATAGGGGGTGTGCGGCGCCTCTATACTGGGCTATGTCACGACACAGCTCGAATGAGTCTTGTCTGCTGTGTTCGGCCCGGCCGGATTTACTTTTACTGTATCCGACGTGACGGTTATCGTCTCTCGTAGTGGGGCGCCCTCGCGATCTGTAGATCGATCTTGCTTGCTTTGCTTTATCCTCCAATACGTCTCACAGGTCTAGCGTATTTCCCTGTGCCTTGACATTTTTCTTTGAATGGCGACGGGGTGCGGCTTGAGCATTTGGCTGAAATCAAGCTTTTAAATATCGGTCGTATCGGCCGCAATATCGGCCGCAATATCGGGCGCAATATCGGTTTTGACTGCCCACCGATACGAAGCTATGTTATCGTTTCCAGAATTGCGTTTCTCAACTTACCGGCCGCAATATCGCTGGTCAGCCCGCAATTTCAGGCCGATACATGTCTGACCGATATGGACGATATGTAAAAGTGGCCCAATTTACATAAACTGGATGAGCCCAGCCCACAAACGTGCACAAGCCTGCCTAGTACTAATAGACCTAGGTCTTTTTCTTGGCGTACTAGTACACAGCGGTGGCGACGGCGGCGGCGGCTGCGATCCTGAACGTTTTCCCCTGGCGGCCGCCGGCTGCGACGGCGGATGGGTAACTACACGACGTTCTGCTTTGCTCTCCGGCTGGAACCCTGCTCCATCCTTGCCATTAGTTCCTTTGGCGTCCATCATCTGCAACGGTACAACCTTCTCTGGCAAGCTGCAAATCCACGAGCTTCAAGCAAGTAGTGATGGATGCTGGGTGCTGGCCCTCGTCTCGCTCGCCGCCGGCGGACACAGACACGCGCAAGCTAGTTCAGTTTCTACCACGCACACACGAAGCAGAGGAAAAACAGAGCACTTGTTCAGTTTTGAGAGAGAGAGAGAGTACAAATATATGCGCATTCAAGTTTAAGCAAACAGTGCAAATGCGCATTCAGGTTTAAGCATAGAGTATGAGTGTGCATTCTGTCCTCAAGTCCGTATTGCCTCATTTCTTGAATGCTTCTTGCGTCTAGCACTAGTACACTATTTCTTTTGCTTATGGCTTATTAAGTGGCTCTGTTTTTTTGCGTCTAGTACTAGTACACTAGTTCTTTGTTCAGATTTATGGCTTATTAATCAGGAATATTTTTTGTAATTTCTTAGATCATCATGTCAGCAAGTGCGACTTCATCAGCAACACAGGAAGGAGTGTCAGCCAAAAATAAGCCAAAAAAGGATTCAGCTTGGGAGTATGCATTTTCGCCAAGTGAGAAGCACCCGAACAATGTTGGATGTAATTTCTGTAAAAGTATCTTCAGTGGAGGAATCACCAGGATGAAGCAACATTTAGCTGGATTGAGAGGCCAGGTTACCCCATGCACACAAGTTCCTCAAGATGTTAGGGATAAGATGAAGACTATCCTTGAGGTAGCAGAACAAAAGAAACTAGATAAAGAAGAAGAGTTGAACAAACCTAGAAGTCAGGTTCATATTGCTGAGGAGGACGACGATGAGCAAGATCAATCAACCAGTTTAGTGCGAAAGAGGTCTTTGAATAAAGGACCACTTGACTGTTATCGTGAGAAACCAGAAGAAGCTCGTGGAAAAGGAAAGAATTCTCGGACTTGCACTCAAACCACACTAAATGAAACATACAAGTTGAAGGAGAAACAGAGAGCTCATGAATACATTGCAGATTGGTTTTACGAAGCTGGAATTCCATTAAATGCCGTTCGCCTTGATTCATTCGATTTAATGATAGAAGCTATTGGACAATATGGCCCACGATTGAAGAAGCCATCTCCTTATCAGCTTGGCACTCCTTTGTTGGAGAACAGAGTCAGATCACTAGATGAATATGCAAATGCACATAAGGAGGCATGGTCATTGACTGGATGCTCTCTTTTGACAAATGCTTGGACAGATCGACGGGGAAGAAGCCTAATGAACTTGGTATCTCATTCTGCTAGAGGTGTGTGGTTTCTCCGAGATATAGATGCTTCTGCAGATGTTCATGATGCTAATTACATCTACTCTTTGGTACACTCATGCATAGATGAAATTGGTCCGGAGAAGGTTTTACAAGTAGTGACCGATAATGCTTCAAATAACATGGCTGCAGCAAAGTTACTAAAACAGAAATATCCTCAGATATTTTGGACTCCTTGTGCAGCACATACCATTGATCTAATGCTTGAGGACATTGGTAAGAAGCCTGCTATCCAGAATACAATTAAGAAAGCAAAGTCTATTACATGTTACATTTATGCCCACACTAGAGTGTTGTCTATGATGCGTTCTTTTACTGGTGATCGTGATTTAGTTCGAGCTAGAATGACTCGGTTTGCCACTTGCTACCTTAATTTGAAAAGTCTGTATGACAAAAGAAAAGAACTGAAAGAAATGTTCGGATCAACAAAGTGGAGCGACTCTAGGTTTGCTAAGCAAAAAGCAGGAAAAGTTATTGCTAAGTTGGTCATGGGCAACGATTTTTGGTCATCAATTTTGCGACTTATAAACTATTTTGAGCCACTAGCATTTGTACTTAGAAGGATGGATGGAGATGTTCCTGCTATGGGTTACCTTTATGGTGATCTTGAAAATGCAAAAAAGGAAATTGCTGTCCGTTTTGATGGAAATGCAAAGAAATATGGTTTCATTTGGGATATTATAGACGAAAGGTGGAACGACAAACTCAAGACTCCATTGCATAAAGCTGGATATTACTTGAATCCATTCTTTTATTATGAGAACAAGGCAGAGTTGGAGGAAGAGGTTTTCGTCGCAGCAGTTGTACAGTGTGTAGGTCGTGTGTACCATGATAATGACAAATTACAAGACATGATTGTTGCCCAGCTAAATATGTACACTAATGGCACTGTTTCTTTTGGCTCTGCAATGGCTATTCGACAAAGGAAAAGTACAACTATCACCCCAGGTAAAAGCTCTCTCTCTCTCTTTCTGGTTTCAACAATATTTATCTTGTCAAATTTCTAACTTAAATTCGGTTATATTTGCAGCAAATTGGTGGGCGGCACATGGCACGGGTGCAAAGGAATTAAGAAACATGGCTATCAAGATTCTAAATTTGACGTGTAGCTCATCTGCGTGTGAAAGGAACTGGAGTGCATTTGAGAGGGTACGCACATCACTTACTTTATGCACTACCTTTTCATGTAGCGTATTGTGCTTCTTGGATCTTAATGGCTGCTTCATTTTAGGTCCATACCAAGAAAAGGACGAGATTAACACAGAAGAGATTGAATTCTCTTGTCTATGTCATGTTTAACAAGAGGCTTCAGTGGATGTATGCTCAAAGGAAGAGAGACCCATTAGCTGTAAAGTTTGTTGATGATGAACCACCGAATGAGTGGATTGAAGGGGAGGCGAGTGTTGAAGGGCAGCAGCAAGAAAATATTGTTGAAGAACAAGATGGAGAAGGAGAAAATGCATCTGATTATGATGGTGAACAAGATGAACCGGCTCAGGCTGGCGTAAATGAGAAGAAGAGAGCACTGAGCAAAGGTTCGTCGAGCAAGTCGAAGAGAGCCCGCACCATGGAGGCTGAAGAAGAGTCTTCTGACTGTGACGAAGATGATACAGCCATGCAGTTAATGGATGATTCTTCAAGTGATGATGGAGAAAATGAGGACAATTTCCTTGATGATGACTAAAATCTACAATGAAGCGACTAGATCAATATTTACTATTATGCCCACACGCACTTAATTGAAATATGTTTGAACTATTTACTCGTGAATCGTGATGCACTTGAACTGGATATGGAGTTTATGACTTTATGTGTTATTTTTTTTCATCCTATGCTTTTTTTCTTACTGTTTTGGTTATTACATGCTTGAGAACCAATTTTTCGTACATGTGAATTCGGCATGCATGATGTGTGTTCAATTTTATCTCCATAGTTTACTCCATATTATGTTAAAAATGCATGGAAAGTATAACACTTCAGATAGAAAATTATAGACCAATTTTAATTTCCGATATAACTACATATCGTCCGATATATCACCCGATATCCGATATCCGATATGTCGAGGGCAATCCTATACGAACCCGATATCCGCAATTTTTAACCTTGGCTGAAATATCTCTCTATCGCGGCCGCGTGGTGGCCGATCAGCCGCGTCATACGCTGGGGATGTAGGTTTTAATGCTTCCTCCTCTAATCGGGGTAGTAGCCTGCGCTTTGGGTAGCTCTTGGAGGGGCATTCGAGTTCATATTCCTCGGCCGCAAGGACTTCAGTCCATCTCAGCTAGCAGGTTTTGATCAGCTCTGAGCTGCTGTTGCTTTTTCTTAAGGCTATTTGCTATGGCCATAAGCCGGCGCTTGAAGCGCTCTTGTTCGGCGGGATCCTCAGGCACGACAAATTCGTCGTCGTCGAGGCTTGCCTTGTCTTCGGAGGGAGGCATGTAATTATCATCCTCTACCTCTCTGTCCCCCGCTCTCTCAAGAGGGCTGGCTTCTCCATCCTCCCGCGCTGAATCCTGCTGGAGGGAATTGTCTTCGGCACTGTTCGGAGTGTTATTATCTCCTGTGTCGGTATCACCATTTTTGCTTTGGCGGGACTTAGAGTGGCGCCGCTGACGCCGACGCTTGGGTTGCTTCTTGGAGGGGTCATCCCCTGCTGTCCCGTCGCCATTGCCTTCTTTGGGTGTATCCACCATATATATCATATGATGAGGTGGCTGTCCAGTGCCCTGTGGGCGGTGGTTCCTGTTCGTCTCTTGCATCGTCGTCCATACCGTCGATGTCTTCAGAGTTGAAGTCGAGCATGTCGGTCAAATCATCGACAGTGGCTACGAAGTGGGTGGTGGGTGGGCATCGAATTTCTTCATCATCCGCATCCCAATCCTGCCGGTCATAATCTGGCTAGGACTCTCCTGACAAGGAGAGAGACCTCAGTGAGTTCAGTATGTCGCCGAAGGGCGAGTGCTGAAAGATATCCGCGGCGGTGAACTCCATGATCGGCGCCCAATCGGATTTGATTGGCAAGGGCGCGGGTGGTTCGGGGTCCGGAGGAGAGTCCGACAATTTGGAGTCACAGGCCTCGCGAAGGGTAAGGCTGGTATTCGGCTCGATCGCCGTTGAGGCTGCGGCCTCCATGGCGGGGTCTAACCACCCGCCCACAGATGGAGCAATTGACTCTGAATTGAAGGTCGGAGCGGTTGCAGGTGCGATCTCCTGAACACTCTCCGGCAGCAGAGCTAAATCATGCCCATCGTGACAGTGCGGCGCACTCGGCAGGGGCTCGAATCCGTCGAAGATCAAGTCTCCGCAGATGTCGGACGTGTAGTTTAAGCTTCCAAACCTGACCTGATGGCCAGGGGCGTAACTTTCAATCTGCTCTAGATGGCCAAGCGAATTGGCCCGCAGTGCAAAGCCGCCGAATACAAAAATCTGTCCGGGGAGAAAAGTCTCACCCTGGGCTGGATTGCTAACGATGATCGAAGGAGCCATCAAGCCTAATGGTGACGACACAGAGGAACTCTCAATGAAAGCACCAATGTCGGTGTCAAAACCGGCGGATCTCGGGTAGGGGGTCCCGAACTATGTGTCTAGGCGGATGGTAACATGAGACAAGGGACACGATGTTTTTACCCAGGTTCGGGCCCTCTTGATGGAGGTAAAACCCTACTCCTTCTTGATTAATATTGATGATATGGGTATTACAAGAGTTGATCTACCATGAGATCAGAGAGGCTAAACCCTAGAAGCTAGCCTATGGTATGATTGTTGTTGTTCCTACGGACTAAACCCTTCGGTTTATATAGACCCCGGAGGGGGCTAGGGTTACACAGAGTCGGTTACAAGGAAGGAGATCTGCATATCCATATCGCCAAGCTTGCCTTCCACGCCAAGGAGAGTCCCATCCGGACACGAGATGAAGTCTTCAATCTTGTATCTTCATAGTCCAACAGTCTGGCCAAAGGTTATAGTTCGGCTGTCCGGATACCCCCTAATCCAGGACTCCCTCATAGAGGTTATGAGGGCATATTTGTTGGTTATGCTACAAACTCTCATGCTTACCGTGTCCTCAATAAATCCACGGGACTCATTGAGGAGACGTGTAACGTGGAGTTTTATGAGAATAATGGCTCCCAAGTGGAGCAAAGTGGCACTTGTGATGTAGGTGATGAAATTCCTCCTCAAGCCATAAGAAGAATGGGTGTTGGTTTTATCCTACCCATTGAGGAACCCCTTGTGGCCGAAGGAGAAGGACAATGCTCCACTCAAGTGGAGCCATCACCAACCCAAGGCCCACACGCTTCCGAAGAACATAGTGAAGGCCCTCTACCTAGTGAACAAGATCAAGGGCAAGATCACTCTCAAGATGGTGGTGAACCACCACATGATGCCCAAGGTCAAGTTCTCACCTCCGAGCAAGCTCAAGATCAAGAGCAAGCTCAAGATCAAGAACAAGCTCAAGACGGTGCTCTAGATGATCAAGTTTCCTCTCCTCATCTCACTTCCGAGGAGGAATTGGAGCATCGTGCCGCCAAGATCGCTTCCAAGCTCACCACCAAAGGGCACATCATGGAGAATGTGCTTGGAAGCTTAACCAAGGGGGTAAGCACTCGTAGACAATTAGAAAACTATTGTGAACATCATGCGTTTGTCTCTTGTGTGGAACCACAAAAGGTTTATGAAGCTCTCGAGGATCCAGATTGGCTCAATGCGATGCATGAAGAACTCAACAACTTCGAGCACAACAAGGTGTGGAGATTGGTGCCAAGGCCAACCGGGAACCATAATGTCATTGGAACCAAGTGGATATTCAAGAACAAGCAAGATGCTCATGGAACTATCATTCACAACAAGGCTCGTTTGGTGGCACAAGGCTACTCCCAAGTCGAGGGTATCGACTACGGTGAAACCTTTGCTCCCATTGCTCGCCTTGAGTCCATTCGCATGTTAATTGCATATGCTTCTCATCATAACTTTAAGTTGCAACAAATGGATGTGAAGAGTGCTTTTCTTAATGGTCCCATTAATGAGTTGGTTTACGTCAAACAACCCCCCGGGTTAGAGGATCCCTACTTTCCCGATCATGTGTATCAACTTGATGAGGCACTCTATGGCCTTAAACAAGCCCCATGTGCGTGGTATGACCACCTTACCGAGTTGCTACAAGATCGTGGATTTGAAGTTGGGCTAATCGACCCCACTCTTTTTACTAAGAAGGTCAAAGGGTAGTTGTTTGTGTGCAAACTATATGTTGATGATATTATCTTTGGTTCCCCTAACAAAGCTTTCAATGAGGAATTTGCCAATCTCATGACCTCAAAGTTCAAGATGTCTTCCATGGGAGAGTTGAAGTTCTTCCTCGGATTCGAAGTGAAGCAAAGAAGAGAAGGAACCTTCATCAACCAAGCCAAATACACTCAAGACATGCTCAAGAGATTCAAGCTAATTGATGTCAAGCCGGCTTCCACTCCAATGCCCACCAAGTGCCAACTTGACATTGATCCTAATGGTAAAGTGGTGGATCAAAAGGTATATCGCTCCATGATTGGCTCCTTGCTTTACCTTTGTGCATCTAGACCAGATATCATGTTGAGTGTGGGAATTTGTGCACGGTTTCAAGCCACACCTAAGGAAAGCCACTATGTGGCGGTCAAGCGAATCTTTCGATATTTGGCTCATACCCCAAACTTTGGCTTATGGTACCCAAGAGGAGAAAACTTCAAGTTTATAGGATATTCGGACTCCGATTGGGCGGGAGACAAAGTGGATAGGAAGTCCACTTCCAGAGGGTGCCAATTCCTTGGTTGCTCTTTGGTGAGTTGGTCTTCCAAGAAGCAAAGTTGTGTGTCTCTCTCGTCCATCGAAGCGGAGTATGTGGCGGCCGGTAGTTGTTGTGCACAACTCTTATGGATGAGGCAAACTTTAAAGGCTTACAGTGTCATTTGTGACAAAGTGCCTCTTTGGTGTGACAATGAAAGTGCCATCAAGATTTCTCTCAACCAGGTGCAACACTTCAAGACGAAGCATATTGAGATTCGGTATCACTTCATCCGGGATCACATTAGGCGAGGGGAGATCGAGCTCAACTATGTCAACACTCATGATAACCTTACAGATATCTTCACAAAGCCTTTGGATGAAGCAAGATTTCGCGACTTAAGGCATGAGCTAAATATCATTGATTCGAGCAATGTTGCTTGAACTCTTGCACACCCTACCATACTCAACTTGTTATCTTGTTTAGGTGTAGGCATGGATATAGGGGGAGTGGTGTTCTCTCAATGAACTCTCCCTCCCCCATTATGCATAAATTGATCAACTCTTTCACATTAGCCATTTTTGATGGTACTTGTGCTTCAAAGACGAGTTTTGGTCATGGGCCCAAGGATAATTCTTCGCGGTGCCATACCAATTGACTCAAACATAGGTGTGTAGGATCGGAAGTATGTCTAGAGGGGGGTGATTAGACTACTTGACCAAATAAAAATCTATCCTTTTCCCAATTTTAGTTCTTGGCAGATTTTAGCTATCTTAGCACAAGTCAAGCAATCTCCACTCGATTCAAGCAAGCATGCAAAAGAGTATATGAGCAGCGGAAAGTAAAGCATGCAATTTGCAAGAATGTAAAGGGAAGGGTTTGGAGAATTCAAACACAATTGGAGACATGGATGTTTTTGGCGTGGTTCCGATAGGTGGTGCTATCGTACATCCACGTTGATGGAGACTTCAACCCACGGAGGGTAACGGTTGCGCGAGTCCACGGAGGGCTCCACCCACGAAGGGTCCACGAAGAAGCAACCTTGTCTATTCCATCACGGCCGTCGCCCATGAAGGACTTGCCTCACTAGCGGTAGATCTTCACGAAGTAGGCGATCTCCTTGCCCTTACAAACTCCTTGGTTCAACTCCACAATCTTGTCGGAGGCTCCCAAGTGACACCTAGCCAATCTAGGAGACACCACTCTCCAAGAAGTAACAAATGGTGTGTTGATGATGAACTCCTTGGTCTTGTGCTTCAAATGATAGTCTCCCCAACACTCAACTCTCTCTCACAGGATTTGGATTTGGTGGAAAGAAGATTTGAGTGGAAAGCAACTTGGGGAAGGCTAGAGATCAAGATTCATATGGTAGGAATGGAATATCTTAAGCTCAACACAAGTGTAGGTGGTTCTCTCTCAGAAAATGTGTATTGGAAGTGAACATCTGTTCTGATGGCTCTCTTACCGAATGAAGAGTGGGTGGAGGGGTATATATAGCCTCCACACAAAATCTAACCGTTACACACAATCTGCCAAACTCGGTGGGACCGAATCGTTAAACTCGGTCAGACCGATTCAGCAAACCTAGTGACCGTTAGGATTTTCGGTGGGACTGAGATGCAACTCGGTAGGACCGATATGGTTAGGGTTTGGTCATAACGTAATCTTGGTGTGACCGATTACACAAACTCGGTGGGACCGATTTTGGTAATAAGCTAACCAGAGAGTTGGTCAGGTAAACTCGGTGGGACCGATTCGCTCTTTTCGCTGAGACCGAAATGTTATGAAAAGGAAACAGAGAGTTTACATTGCAATCTCGGTGGGACCGATCGCTCACTTCGGATGGACTGAAACGTTACGAAGGGAAACAGAGAAATTGCAATCCCATCTCGGTGAGACCGAGATCCCTATCGATGAAACCGAATTGCTAGGGTTTGTGGCAGTGGCTATGACAAATGAAACTCGGTGGCGCCAGATAGAAAGAATTGGTGGGGCCGAGTTTGACTTTTGGTTTAGGTCAAAAGTGGATGTGGGAAGATGGTTGAGGGTTTTGGAGCATATCACTAAGCACATGAAGCAAGAGGCTCATTAAGCAACACCTCATCCCTCCTTAATAGTATTGGCTTTTCCTATAGACTCGATGTGATCTTGGATCACTAAAATATAAAATGTAGAGTCTTGATCTTGAAGCTTGAGCCAATCTTTTGTCCTTATAATTTTGAGGGATCCACTTTCCTCATCCATGCCATGCCATCCATTGAGCTTTTCCTGAAATATTAATCTTGGAATAATGTTAGCTCAATGAGCTATATGTTGTTAGGAATTACCAAAACCACCCAGGGATAGTTGCACTTTCAATCTCCCCCTTTTTGGTAATTGATGACAACATATAGATCAAAGCTTCGACAAATGATAATAAGAGTGAAACATATCGTCGCTTTGAGAAGTATGTGATAAGCAAGAGCTCCCCCTAAATTTGTGCATATTTTAAGATTTGCTTTGGACTGCAAATGCACAAAGAGTTAGGATCATGGGTTACTCTTTCATGTCACATACATCTTGGTGGAGCGCTCAAAATGATAAGAATTAAATGCATGCACTCATCACCAAGCAAAGTGAATGATCAAAATAAGGATAAACTGATAGTAACATCCAACAAGCATTAAGTGTAGCTTATGATCAAACACATGATCATCAATGTCTCACAGATTAAGGCATAGTATCTCAAGCACTCAAAAGCAAATAAAGTTTCAACCAAGAAGACAAGAGAGAAGAAATGCAAACTCTCTCTCTCTCTCTCTCTCTCTCGAAGCCTATGATCTATACATTTTTCTCCCCCTTTGGGAACAAGTTACCTAAAAGTTCATAGAAAATGCATAGCACTAAAACGACTCTCAGGCTTGCTCTTCAGGTGGTGGAGTCCGGAGGACGCCAAGGACGAAGGCTTCAGTAGACGTAGATGGAGCTGCTGGGGTAGGAGCTGGAGCTGGTGGAACTGAGGCTGTAGTTGGTGCAGAAGTAGTGGCTCTGGTGTCAGGAACTGGCACTGCAGATGATCTCTGAGCTCTGGGCACTCTGGCAAATGCATCAGTTGTGGTCTTGCCCTTCCTCTCCTGCATATCATCCTGTAATTGCTCCACAGCAGACTGAATCTCAGTTACTTTCACATCTAGGTCATAGAACTTTTGTTCCATGATTCTTTCCAGGCTCTCTTGGTTTCGAGTCAGGGTGGCCAATCCTTTCTCAATTCTCAGAGTGGATGCTATCAGGTAACCGAGCTGCTCCTGCTTGTTCTTCAAGAAGTACTCAGATGCCTCCTCTTGAGTTGGCATCTTGGCAGCTTTCTCCATTTTTGCCTTCTCCTTCTTTGCTTGAGCATGTGCAGATGATGGTTCATTCTCATTCATCACAACTTGATTGTCTTCAAAATCTGGATGGATGGGCAGGTGTTCCTTATCCAACAGATATATGCCTGTGCCCATCTTTGAGTTAATCAACTCCTGAATGTGTGGGGCATATCCACAGCTCCTATTCTGACCAGCTGCTGTTCTCTTGATGGTCTCAAACATGAGGCTCATCACCTTGAACTTCTGTGGCACATCAAAAATATATGAAGCCAATTTATTGCATGGCCTCTGATCATCTTGTGATCACCTGACTTGGGCAAAAGAGTGTGCCTTAGAATCCAGTTGATTGTAGGCAGCCCTGACAGAAGGAAGTGAACTGACCCAAACTTGAAATTTTCAAGAGCTTTATCTGGGATCTCCTTATACATGTTTGACATGGAATTGTGATCCATCTTTTTCTTGGCATAGATGTCCAAGTCATCTTCCTGTTCTTCTGGGGCATTGATCAGCTGAGCCCATTCAGCAACTGTAGATTGGTATCTAGTGGCTTATGACACCCACACTATCCTGCCATCTGGATAGAAATGTGATGTGGAGTAGAATTGCATAATGAGCTCCTCATTCCACTTTGTGAGCTTTTGCCCAACAAAGTCTGCAACTCCACAAGCTTTGAAGCTGTCAAGCACTCCAAGATAGTGTTCTTCATTCTCCTTGATATATTCCCAGTCAACCCATCTCATGTCACACACTATGGGTTTCTTATCCAGCAGCACTGTCTCATAGAAATCTTGTTGTTCCTTGGTGTGGAACCTGTAATCCACAGCAGTTGTTCTCCTTGAAGCATATTGATCTGCTTCTCTCCATTTTCTCAGACCTGAATCTCTCCTGAGTTTCATGTCCTCAGCCACAGGATGAGCATCGATGTGGTCTGGGATCTTGGGCTTGAGCTTCCTGAGAACTTGTCCTTCTTCTTCTTCAGCATCATTAGGCACTGGGGCCTTGTTCTTTTCAGCAGCAGATATGTTCCTGGTGTTTCTCTTAGGTGCACTCTTGGGCTTGGATGCAGCTTTGGGTGCTTCCTTGGGCTTGGATGAAGCAACCCCTGACTTAATAGCATCTCCCATAAGATTTTGTGCCTTGGGTGCTGGTGCAGCAACCTCTTCTTCTTCTTCATCAGATCTCATCATGGAGGATTTCCCAATAACTCTGGCAATGGTCTTCTTGACCCTTTCTTTCCTCTTCTTGCCTTCACCTCCTTCTTTGGGTTCAAGTGTGAACTCCATTATCTCTTGAGTAGAGGCTCTGGCCTTTGACATGGGCTGTCTCCCTGCTGCCCTTTTGATCTTCAGACCAGGTTTACTGCAGCTGAGCTATACTCCTTCTTGAGCACCTTCTTCTTGGATGTGGCTTCCTCCTCTGCCACATAATCCTCATCCTCAGATTCAGAGGTTCTCTTCTTGCTAGCTCTAGTGGCTGCCTTAGGCAAGTTGCTTGGGGTGCTCCTGCTACCCTCATCAGAGCTGCTAGAGGGACTAGCACCCTCACTCATGTGAACCTGCTCCTCTGATTTGTTCTGGCTGTCACTCTGATCAGACATGTTGCAAACTCTGACTGCTGACCCTGTGAATAGATTATAGATGAGATAGAGTGGATGAGCATCACAAAATGCAGAAATTTTTGCAAACGAATGAGTCAAAAACTTAGTTCTAGTTTTCTACAGAAAGCATTTCGGATCATCCGATTTGCAAACTCGGTGATACCGAAGCAGCTTTTGGAACCAAAACTAGTGAACTCGGTCAGACCGAGTCATAGTTCGGTGGCACCGAGACTGCTAGGGTTTCACAAAGTCCTGAGCTCGGTCTCACCGATTTGTAATTCTCGGTCAGACCGAGAACCACATGTGCAATGGCCGTGGCCGAATCGGTGGAACCGAGTTCCGCAACCCGGTGGGTCCGAGATGATTTCGGCGGAAACCTAAACCTAAATTTTCGAATCGCATCTATTCCAAGGATTGTTTTGACTGGATATGAGTGTTTCAATTGTAGCAAGAATCATAAAGAACACAATGTGCTAGGAATCAGACGGGGATAGCACTGTGATCGAGTCCATACCCTAGTTCGGCGGTGAACTCGCTACGGCGGCAACGGCGGAGACGAAAACCGTTGACAGCGGCGGAGACCAGCGACAGGAGGCGGCTGGCGACGAGGAGGACGATCCGGAGACCCAGGAGGCAGAGCGAGCTATGCGCGGGCGAAGAGGTTTCGGAGAAATTTCCAAAATTTTGCCCGTGAGTATATATAGCCCGACTGTTGGGGATATAACTATTCGTAAGCCGCCCCCAATGGGTCGGGTTACACGAAGGCAATTCATCTTATGAAGCCCAGAAGCCCAAGACATGAAGATGGTGGTTCAATTAGAGGTCTAAGTTCATGAGTAATTTAAGGCCCATAGTAAACCACCATACGACGTGACTTGTAACATAAGGCAAGATTAACTAGTCACCGAGCCGGACTTGTCTATGAGCCGGTCGGGACTCTGAAGGCCGCAGGACGTCAACCCGTGTATATAAGGGGACGACTCGGCGGCGGCTTAGGGCAAGAAACAACAAGTCGAGGGCCAGGCATAGCATATCTCGCTCCCTGGTTATCGAAACCTCATATAATCCCAACACAACTAGACGTAGGCTTTCCTTCACCGTAAGGGGCTGAACTAGTATAAACTCTCGTGTCCCTTGTCCCGATTTAACCCCTTTAAGCTTCCTAGTTGCGATGGCTCCACGACTAAGTCCTTGCAAGAGGACATCTGCCGTGTTAATTCCACGACAGTTGGCGCCCACCGTGGGGCCAATGCATGGTGGATTTGAGTTCTTGAAGGGCAGCTTCGAAGGGCTCAAGGGATACGCAGTTGGCCGGATGACGAAGAGTCATCGCGGCAAGATCTACATCGACGACGAAGGCTGGGGCCCCGAGGCCGGCTCAATTGAGTACGGGTACCGGGTCCCCTTTGGTGGAATTCACGTCTTCATTGGCCGGATTGGAGAATCGGCACCTCAGTTGAACGTCATGGAGGACGTCATCGAAACTGCTCAGCGTGCGAAACCCGCCCGGACTCAACCCGTGGTAAAGCATGTCTTTGTGGGCTGTGTTCATGAAGAATCCTCTGAAGGGTCTACGGCTGATGATGAGCTGGCAGCGACTGAGGGTGAGCCGGCCGCAGGTGAGGGCGAGCCAGCCGCCGGTGTTGAGGAGGAGTCATCTGCAGACGAGACAGATTCATTATATCGCCTACAGGAAGGCATGCTTGGGGGCTGTTCCGATGGCAGCAGTATTCCGGACCCCTTTGAGCCGTCGAGCAAAGCCGGAGTCTACATGGCAGGTACTCAACCCGGTTTGAATTCTACAACAGCAGGGGCCATAACTTCCGGGTCAGGAGCAGCCAAGGCAGGAGGCCCTGAGCGCCCGCCGGCTCAGGTATTGATTGACCTCATGGATAGGTTGATAGTTCTACTAACCACCACAGTCATTGAGGCCAACAGAGGAGCACATGAGGCAGAGATTGCCCGGGTACGAGATGAGATTGCTAGAGCAAAGGAGGCCCTAGCAGCTAAGTATGCTAGGTTAGTCGCAGAACGGGCGACTTTGGATGCACGGGCTCAGCAATTACAATCAGAGGCTTTCCAGCTCTCGATGAGCCGTCACGCGTCGGATGAGGTAATGAGGAGAAGGCACCAGAAGACCCAATCCCATTTACCCCCGGTTTATACACCTCTGAATTTATTTGCTACACCCGGAGCCGGCCCTAGTAACCCGCCAGAGACAAATCAGTTTGCGGCCGGAGGACCGATTCAGCCTAGGGTCATGGCCCCGCCCCGTTATGTGCCAACGCCACCGGGTCACTTTTCTAACCCTATGGACAACCTTATTGCGGCGTCAGCCCGCCTGGCGGCTCTCCCAGTGGATGGTAACGATCTAACAGCAATTGAGACACGGAGGATCAGGGAACTCGTCCAAACAGCTCTGGCTCAGCAGGAGGCTTATTCGTATAGTCATGACCGGATTCACTCAATGCCTCGTCCTAATCAGAGCCCGAGTTACAGTAGGCACATGGAGACAGAAGCTTTGTCAAGCAATGCCCAGCACCGAAACCAACCAGGTGGATATAACCCGGTGCAGGACAGAATAAACCAGGAGGATCAACGAGCGGCTCAGCTAGCGGCTCAACAGGCGGCTCAGCAAGTCTTTCCGGATATCCCGATGACTTCTGTGGAGTTGGGGGTGGCTACCCGAACCGGAGGCGTTCCCTGTTTAATTCCGGCTCTGCGAAACATACGGTTGCCTAAGGATTTCAAGGGGCCGCGGAAGGTGCCAAATTACACAGTTGATTTGCAACCCGGGGCGTGGATTGAAAGCTATGAGATGGCCATGGAGTTACTAGAAGTCAGTGATAATGCTATGGCTAAGTACTTCACCATGATGTTGGATGGGACGGCCCGGGCTTGGTTAAAAGGCTTACCACCCAATTCTATTGGATCCTGGGCAGAGTTGAAGGCCCGATTTATACAAAACTTTAAGGACACTTGCAAGCAGTCAATGTCCATTGTCGACTTAACTGACTGTAAGCAGCAAGAAGGTGAGTCTACAACCCATTGGGTACGCCGGGTCAAGGAAATCATACATTCATCCGATAAGATGGATGCGGGTCAAGCAGTTCTCATGTTGGAAAAGAATTGTCGTTTTGAGCCGCTGAGACAGAAGCTGGGGCGTCTGAAGCGTGATTGCATTGACATGGGTACTTTGATGACGGCCTTAGTCAAGTATGCTGATTCTGATAATACCAAGGACCCCGCGTCTGATGAGGAATAGACCGGGAAGGGAAAGAGGAATGGCAATGGGAAAGGTCATCAGCATAACCCGGCAGGTGGCAACAAGCGTAAGGCGGATGGTAACCCGGAGTTCGTGGCGAATACTAATGCCCAAGGCGGAAATCAGCGACGCAAGGGGAAGCCATATGCACGGTCCGGCGGGTCAGGGCCTAGCCTCGAGCAGTTGCTTAACGAGCCTTGTTCAAGGCACGGTACTCGGGAGAAGCCGGCCACGCATCTGTGGAAGGATTGTGCAATTATGAAAGCCTTTAAAAATTATAACCCGTCCGACGGTGGTCATGGGCCAGGCGGCTCTGGTGGCAGTGGTTTTCATGGTCCGGGCGGCGGCTCCAATTCCGGCTTTCAGGGGAATCAAGGGGGCTACAACCAACAGCAATCCGGTCAAGAGAATCAGCAACAACAACAGTCGGGTTATCAGAGTCATCCGAAGCAGTTGAATGGTGGACGGTACCATGTATTCACCACTAGCTTGTGCAAACGTGATCAGAAGGTGCGCAAGAGGGCTGTACATTCTATTGAGCCGGCGGTGCCTCGTTACCTCAGATGGACCGAACAGCCAATTGTATGGAGTAGAGAGGATCATCCTCCCCGGGTTGATAACCCAGGCCAGTTGGCTCTGGTGGTGGCGCCTCAGGTTGGAGGTTCCAAATTCACGAAGGTACTCATGGATGGAGGCAGCAGCATAAACATCTTGTATTATGAGACCTTTTGTCGCATGGGATTGACTGACCAGAATCTCAGACCATCCAACACTGTCTTCCATGGAGTGGTGCCTGGTAAATCGGCGTACCCGGTTGGTAAAATTGACTTGGAGGTAGCGTTTGGAGACGAACATGACTCCAGGGCTGAAAAATTAACCTTTGAGGTGGTTAAGATCAAGAGCCCGTATCATGCTCTGTTCGGGCGTCCGGCTTACGCTAAGTTCATGGCACGGCCGTGTTATGTTTATCTGCAGCTCAAGATGCCGGGTTACAAAGGCACCATCACCATGCATGGGAGCCGAAAGGTAGCCCTGGAGTGTGAAGAGGGTGACGCGGCTTACGCCGAGTCTGTTTGCGCGGCAGAAGAGCTGAAATTTTATCAAAGCAATGTTGACCCGGCAGATATGACCTCTTTGAAGAAATCCACAACAGAGCATGACCCGGCGATGAAATTTAAGTCGGCCGCCGAAACCAAGCTGGTTGACTTCAATCCATATGATTTGTCTAAACAATTCAGTATAAGTGCAAACTTGGATCCCAAATAGGAAAGCGCGCTCATCGAGTTCATCCGTGAGAATCGAGACATCTTTGCATGGAAACCTTCTGACATGCCGAGTGTACCGAGAGGACTCGCTGAGCACACTCTTAATGTTGATCCAAAGTATAAGCCGGTCAAGCAATTTCTTCGGCGGTTCAACGAAGAGAGACGGAAGGCTATTGGAGAGGAAGTAGCCCGGCTTCTGGCGGCCGGGTTTATTGTTGAAGTTTTTCACCCGGAGTGGCTGGCTAACCCGGTACTCGTGCTTAAAAAGAACGGCACCTGGCGGATGTGTGTGGATTACACGGACTTGAACAAAGCTCGTCCGGCTGATCCCTTTGCTCTCCCTCGTATTGATCAAATCATTGATGCTACGGCGGGTTGTGAGCGATTGAGTTTTTTGGATGCTTACTCTGGTTATCATCAGATCAAGATGGCAGTTAAGGACCAGGAGAAGACGGCTTTCATCACTCCATTTGGAGCCTTCTGCTATGTATCTATGCCATTTGGGCTCAAGAGTGCCCAGGCGACTTACCAGCGATGTGTGCAAAATTGTCTCCATAAGCAGATCGGGTGCAATGTTCATGCCTATGTGGATGACATAGTGGTGAAATCCAGAGAGAAGGAGACTTTGATATCTGACCTCAAGGAGACCTTTGACAACCTCCGGGTTTATAAGATGATGCTTAACCCGGACAAATGTGTGTTTGGTGTGCCTCCAGGAAAGCTTTTGGGTTTTCTGGTATCCAACAGGGGCATTGAAGCTAATCCGAAGAAGATCAAGGCGATTACATCATTGGCTAAACCAAAGTGCATCAACAACGTTCAGAGGTTAGCAGGACGGGTGGCTGCTTTAATTCGTTTCATAAGCCGGTTGGGGGAGAAGGCCCTACCGTTGTATCAGATGATGAAGAAGACAGATGATTTCGTCTGGAGTGATGCTGCTAACGCGACTTTTGAGGATTTAAAGAGACAATTGTCTGAGCCGCCGGTTCTAGCGGCTCCCATTGATAGGGAGCCATTGCTGTTATATGTGGCTGCTAACTCACGAGCCGTCAGTGTTGCAATTGTGGTGGAGCGCAAAGAGGCTGGTAAAGAGCATCTGGTGCAACGGCCGGTGTATTACATCAGTGAGGTGCTCATCGAGTCTAAACAGAGGTACCCACATTGGCAGAAACTTGTTTACGGCGTGTTTATGGCAAGCCAGAAGTTGAAACAGTACTTCCAAGGTCACCCAATCACCGTGGTAAGCTCTGCGCCTTTGGGAGACATCATCCAGAACCGGGAGGCCACAGGATGAGTCGCCAAGTGGGCTATTGAGCTTGGGCCACATGATGTGAAGTATAAGCCATGGACGGCTATCAAGTCTCAAGCATTGGTGGATTTCATCAATGATTGGACAGATCTGCAAGCACCTGAGGAAAAGCCAGACAATACATATTGGACTATTCACTTTGATGGATCCAGGCAATTGGAAGGCTCGGGGGCTGGAGTCGTGTTAACGTCTCCCCGAGGTGACAAATTTTGTTATGTGCTCCGGCTTATGTTTCCTTGTACTAACAACGCAGCTGAGTACGAGGCTTTACTCCATGGTCTCCGGATGGCGAAAGAGATGAATCTGAGCCGGGTGAGGTGCTTTGGCGATTCAGACCTGGTGGCTCAGCAAGTATCGGGCAAGTGGGACTCTAAGGATCCCCTTATGGCGGCTTATCGCCATGAAGTAGATGCTGTAGCTGGACATTTCAAAGGATATCAGGTGGAGCATATTGATCGAAGAAAGAACGAAGCGGCTGATGCTTTAAGTCGGCTGGGGTCTCAGCGTAAGCCGGTGCCACCTAATACCTTTCTTGATGTCTTACATAACCCGTCTGTTAAGGTGCCTACAGAGGAGGATTTGGCGATACCAGACCCGGAAGCACAATTGGTGGTGGCTCTTCATGCCATCCCGGATTGGACAGAGCCGTTTCTGGCTTATATGACCCGGGGAGAGTTGCCTGAGGATGAGACCTTGGCAAGACAAATTGTCAGGCGGTCTAAGTCCATGTCAATTGTTCATGGGGAGTTACACCATCGCAGCATTACTGGAGCATTCCAACGTTGCGTGACGCGTGTGGAAGGCCAGGAGATACTTCGTGAGATCCATGAAGGGGATTGTGGCCATCACGCCGGTTCAAAATCTCTTGTGGCCAAGGCCTTTCGTCATGGTTTCTACTGGCTGACGGCTCATGCGGACGCAGAAGATCTAGTCAGTAAGTGTGACGGATGTCAAAAATTCTCACGACGAGCTCATGTGCCGGCTCAAGAATTGAGGATGATCCCAATTACTTGGCCGTTTGCGGTCTGGGGGCTTGATATGGTTGGACCTTTCAAAAGGTCTAAGGACAAAAAGATGCACCTCCTGGTGGCCGTGGATAAATTTACTAAGTGGGTAGAGGCAGAGCCAGTCAGTAAGTGTGATGCAGCCACAACGGTTCAGTTCATGAAAAAGGTGATTTTTCGTTTTGGTTTTCCACACAGCATTATAACTGATAATGGCACTAACCTTTCTAAAGGCGCCATGGAAGAGTTCTGTCAAAGGGAGCACATCCGGCTTGATGTCTCAGCCGTTGCTCATCCTCAGTCCAATGGTCAGGCAGAACGAGCCAATCAAGAGATATTGAGAGGTATTAAACCCCGGCTCTTGGTACCCTTACAACGGACGCCGGGTTGTTGGGTGGAGGAGTTGCCTTCCGTGCTCTGGAGTATCAATACTACGCCTAACAGATCCACGGGTTACACACCCTTTTTCATGGTATATGGAGCAGAGGCAGTCTTGCCAAGTGATATCCGTCACGATTCACCTCGTGTGGCGGCGTATGTTGAGGCGGATAATGAAAGGGCCCGACAGGATGCACTTGATTTGTTGGATGAGGAGCGAGACTTGGCAATAGCCTGCTCAGCAATTTACCAGCAAGACCTGCGCCGCTATCACAACCGCCAGGTCAAGTCCAGAACCTTTCAGGAAGGCGACCTGGTGCTCCGGCTCATCCAGGATCAAACAGATATGCACAAGCTATCCCCACCTTGGGAAGGACCTTTTGTGGTCAGCAGAAACTTAAACAACGGGTCATATTACCTCATCGATGTTCGAGAGCATAAAGACTCACGTAAGTCGGAGGAGGAGACCCGTCAGCCCTGGAATATTGCTCAACTCCGGCCTTACTACACTTGAAGCCATTGAATCTTTTTATGTACATACTTATGCAGTGTATATATTCTGATAAGTAATAAAGCAGGACCTCTGTCCTTTTTTCCTGCAAAGATCGTATATCTTTTCTAATACTTTCTTTCAGATGATCCACAGGAGATGGATCATATCTGAATCCGGCTTTCCTTGGGACCCGGCTTAAGACCATATCTGAGTCTAGCCATGATCACTTGGGGGCTTCCTGTTCAAACATAGGTCGTATCCGAACCAAAGAGAACATAGCTGTCGATACCCACTTGATGGGCACACTGCCAAACCCACTTGGGGGCTTCCTGATCATATCTGAATCATAGCTTAACCCCTTTGGGTCTGACGTGGATCGTATTCGAATCAGCATCATTAAACAACTCTTATAGTCACTTGGGGGCTTCCTGTTCAAACATAGGTCGTATTCGAACCAAAGAGAACATAGCTGTCGATACCCACTTGATTGGCATCGCCATAGCCACTGGGGGCTATATGATCGAATTCGAATCTTAGCTTAACCCCTTTGGAGCGGTTTACTGATCATATTTGAATCAGAAGCCTTGAAACACTTATCTGTTGTTTAATATTATTTAAAACACATGTCTAAAGTGGTTGATATCATACCAATTTTAGATTGCTGGTAACTGCTTAAAGATTGCGTAAGCCAGATCGCGACAATTGGTTTTTTGATCTGGGTCTTATGAACCGACCAGGATAAGGTACATACTTTTCTTTACAAGAAAGAAAGAGAAGAACTTATATAAGTTGGAAGCATATCAGGGCAAAGACTTAAGCAAACATCAAGGCATTTCAAAATATACGAGAGAACACAGGCAACGACAAGTGTTTTCCTCTATCCTATTACAAGACTCCCCGAGTCTGAATGATGAAGCATTATTTAAACTACATATTATCAGATTACATGATGCCTGCCGGGTCACTCATCTGGCCGATACAAGTGCTCCGAGTCATCCTTTTCCTCTTCTCCGTCGGCTGTCCTGTCCTGGAAGTTGAATGATGTCCAATCAATGCCGCTCAAAGCTTCAAATTCAGCTTCAGCATCTATTAACCCGGCTGGATCAAATTCAAGAGCGAAGGTATGCTTACGAGTTGGAGGGATCAGACTGATGTCATCGTAGTGAGGTGTGGGGAGTCTCCGGTTCTCACTGTCATAACCCGGATGATACTTGGTGAGATCAGTATCGTTTCCGATTTGAGTGGCTACAGGGTGGATCTCCTTGACGCAAGCGGTGAAGTCTTGTTCATCAAAGGTTGAGCCGTCTTCCTTCAAGCTGGGGTACCCAAGGGCCAAGTCAGCCGGGTCTAGCTCTGGTATCCATGCCTTGGCCCGGCTCAAGGCGGCAATAGCTCCGGCACTCGCTTGGGCCCGTCTCAACTCCTGGATCCGCTGAGGAAGTGCAGCAAGCCGCTTCAGTACGTCTTGCAGGAGATATGGGACGTCATTGGATAAAGCCACAGTGGCCAAGGCATGTTATGACCCGGTGTATAGTTGTTCCACTAATGAATACACCGCCTTTAGTTTGACCAGGGTGTTCTGCTTAAGGGTGGTGCTCCAGGTGCCTATATTTCATGAGCATAAGATGAATTAGAGGCGGCAGATAAAGGGATATTTTTAGAGTTAAAACATTGAGTACAGTAACTTACCAAAGATGGCTGATGTCATTCGAGAAATCTGGCGTGTTAAGCCGGACAGTTCAGTTGTAGCAGTTGCAAGCGACGCTTCTGCCGTTTCTGCCCGACTCATCAATGCAGCTTTCTCATCGGCCCAGGTTTTCTTTTCCGACTCAAATTTTTTCTTCAATTTTTCTTGCCCGGAGACGCTGAATTCAAACTTGGAATGGGCTTTCCGGGTCTCCTCTTCCTGAGCGATAAGCCGAGTTTTCAGCTCCGCAATTTCCGATTCAAATTGAATTATGGTGGCCTGCATCCATCCGGGTCATTATTAATTATAAGATCAAGGTAAGTCCCAAGTGCTTTGCAAGCAAAGACACTTGACACTTGGGGGCTAATGTATGCTGAAGAACTTTGAACAATTATTATGCTACTTTCTATGTACTAAGTGCCAAGCACTTTGCAAGCAAAGTATTTGGCACTTGGGGGCTAATGCATATCGCAAGTTAAAGGTACTGTACTATAAACCGGTTTACGGATTTCCTTTATAAGCTGGATGCTTAAGTACTAACAGTATATATGGAAAGTCTACAACATATTTCTTCATAAGCAGCAGACTTGAGGGCTGGTACAGTAAGTATGTATAAATAAAGGTGGCTTTAATATTACCTTAGATTTTTGCTGGATTTGTTTCACCATATTGATTTCCAGGTCACGGCTGTTTTGAGCTTGGTAAACATAACCTGAGACAATTTCCCCAATGCTTAAATGGGAAAAGTCAGCGGCATCCAGTTTGTTCTTTTGACGTTCCAGTAACTCTTATTTGGCAGAGCGCTTGGCAAGAACAGTTGGTTGACCCGGTGGAATAAACTGAGTCTTCAAGATCTCCACCTCAGGATCAGCAGCCTTAACTGGGCTAGGAGGATCCGGATTCAAAAGGTTATCAACAACGTCTTCGGCTGGCGGGTCAGAGGTTGGTGCTGGAATGTTATCCACCGGCTCAGGTGGTTGTTGATCCGTGGAGGCACTAGGAGCTGCTGGTTCGGTTTCCGGTTCAGTTGCAATTGTCTCTTGAGCCGGCTTATTCTTCTTCACTCTCCTGATGGTTTTTGCTTGCATACTATGGATTAAGCAGAAGTGTCAGCATACAAAATATAAACAAACTAAAGTAAGAGGTAAGTACAATGTATTTTACCCAGGGGCAGTCTTGAAAGCCGGCATGCTCGAGTGCATTGACTCGCCAGAAGAAGGTTCAGTCTCCTAGTAATTCGAGTCGGATGAGTTAAGGGGGTGACGGATTAGACCCGCCAAAGGCTCTAAAGGGTATAAGTCAGGAATAACCTCAGCTCGATGCTTCCGAGTTACATCAGGCAAGCCGGAGGAGAGCTCTGTTTCTTTGCTGGTCCGGGTTTGTCTCCGGTTCTCAGCTTTCTGTTGCTTCAAAAGAAAGTTAGGATCTTGATAAGCCAAAGGATGTGAAAATCGTACTTTCCGGGTTACTCTTCGAATTTTCTGACGTGGCTGAGGCTCGGGGTCGGAGGAGTTTATAGTTACCTCTTCCTCGGCGGGTTGGCTATTGCCTGTGTCCTCCTGAAAAAAGATTAAGGTCAGTAAAGCTATAATGAAGGAATTAGAAACGTTTTCAAAGGGTTACCTCTTCCTCATCATCAGAAGTATCATCCAACTTCAATAAGTCGGAAGCACTGGGTTTCTTTTTCCTCAAAGCTCCCACCTTGGAGGTCTTTTTCTCCGCTCTCTTGGCTGCTCTGGCCAGCTTGGCGGCTTCGTGATCATATTGGACTTTCCAGAACTTATCATTAGCCTGTAAGAGGTTGTTAAGGATTGGAAGCATAATAAAATTCAATACTAAGAAAAGTGACTGATAGGACTGGAAGACTTACAGCCGGAGCCGGGTTAGACTTGCAGAATGGAAGCAAGCTGAAGGTGTTGTTTATAACAATGCCCTTTTTCAATAAGGACTAAACGGCAGCTTCAACCATATCATCCGGCAAATCTTTAGAGCTGTGACACAGCGGGTCATCCTTTTCCCCAGTATAGGTACACATTAAGCCGGGTCGACGGCTTAACGGAATCACTCGCCACGTGACCCAGGTCCGGACTAAGTCTATACCATCTAGCCCATTACCCAGAAGAGCTTTGACTTTCTTCATGGTGGGGGCAATAGAGATACGTTCAACGCTTGTTAATTTGTCAGCCAACGGATGACTAGAGTCCTGACGTAGGGCGCGGAAGCCGGGCAGTGGGCTCTCATCAACCGGAGAGGTATCTTGGCAGTAAAACCATGACTGATTCCACTCCTTGGGATGACTTGGCAGTTCCGCGTAAGGAAAGAGGCAATCCCTTCGCCGTTGAATTGAAATACCACCAAGCTCTAGGCTGGGTCCATTGGCGCGCTCGTTCTACCGATTTAAATAAAAGAGCTCTCTGAAAAGAAGCAAGTTTGGTTCTTCTCCAAGGTAAACCTCGCAGAAAACTTGAAAGTTGCAGAGGTTAGACACGGAATTGGGCCCGATGTCTTGAGGCCTTAGATCGAAGAACTTCAGTACATCTCTAAAGAATTTTGAGCCGGGTGGGGCAAATCCCTGACTCATGTGATCAGCAAAAATGACCACCTCCTTGTCCTTGGGTTGAGGTTTTTCTTCAGACGGTGCAGGAGACCGATAAGACATAACCTCTTTCTTGGGCAAATAGCCGGTTTTCACGAACTCAGACAACTTGCTTTCTGTGACAGTGGACGGGACCCAGTTGCAGGTGACCGGAGCTTTAGGAGCTTTGGGTGCCATTGAGTGAATCGGAGCCTACAAAGGTGTAATGAAATTTGGACCGGTTCAGATCATAATCCGGAGATGGATACCTACGGGTTCAGTAAAAAGTCCGGCTTACAGAGGGGCCTAATGGTACATAAGTGATTATGCAGTATTTCTAAAGTCGGTATAACTGTCAAAGGCACTTAAAATTCTTTAAAGGGTCGCCAGAAGCGAGCAATACTGATAATGGATGTTATCTTAAGTCGGGCGCATAAGCTATTATAACTACAACAGAGTCAACAGACGTTGATTTTGACTAAGTGTGAGACAAACAGATTTCACAAAAGGTAGTTATCATTTTGGATTAAACAAGGTTTTGAAAAAGGAAAAATTTCTTAACCTAAAAATAAGACAGAGGAGTTCATCTGTTCAAGTAAGGCATCTGTATAGAGAGGAAGATCTACTTCTATCTAAAGCAGAGGCAAAAACAACTACCGCAGCAGTTCGGTGCTATTCTAAGATCAAAAGAGGTGTCAGAATAAGAACTGGCGAGGGTTTGTGATGAACGACGGTGAACTCCGATGAACTGAAGAAGTACTAATGTAGATCTGATGAAATAAGATAAGAGAACTCACGGATGCTGAAGAACTCCGGAGAGTCACCGTCATTGGATGGTCCGAACCAGGTTGATGCAGCGGCCAAGGTTGAGGAAGACGAGGAGCTCTGTGACGGCGGTGGCGGAGTTCGAGTAGCGGCAGAGTAGCGAGAGGAGGAAGATGATGGAAAGGGGGAGAATGAAAAAAATCCTAGGTCATGCCTATTTATAAGAAAGGACCGACTGAGACGGCGCGGGAAAAAAGGAGGCCTAGACATCATTATCCAGCGGCCCCAACGCCTCGATTCTCGGAATGATCAATAAAGAAAGATCCGTTGGGATAAGACAGAGTAAAGTACGGGTTTAATCGAAGATGACATCACGATGGGATAACCCGGACCCAGAAGATGACGTCACGGCGAGTTAAAGACCTTATACCAGGCAGAAGGCGGAGAAACAGTTTACAAGGTTTCTAAGATTGACATGAACAGGTTCAAATCAATCTGGGGCCTAATGTTGGGGATATAACTATTCGTAAGCCGCCCCCAATGGGTCGGGTTACACGAAGGCAATTCATCTTATGAAGCCCAGAAGCCCAAGACATGAAGATGACGGTTCAATTAGAGGTCTAAGTTCATGAGTAATTTAAGGCCCATAGTAAACCGCCATACGGTGTGACTTGAACATAAGGCAAGATTAACTAGTCACCGAGCCGGACTTGTCTATGAGTCGGCCGGGACTCTGAAGGCCGCAGGACGTCAACCCATGTATATAAGGGGACGACTCGGCGGCGGCTTAGGGCAAGAAACAACAAGTCGAGAGCCAGGCATAGCGTATCTCGCTCCCTGGTTATCGAAACCTCATATAATCCCAACACAACTAGACGTAGGCTTTCCTTCACCGTAAGGGGCTGAACTAGTATAAACTCTCGTGTCCCTTGTCCCGATTTAACCCCTTTAAGCTTCCTAGTTGCGATGGCTCCACGACTAAGTCCTTGCAAGAGGACATCTGCCGTGTTAATTCCACGACACCGACCCTGTCGGTGTGACCGAGTGGAACAACTCGGTGGCACCGAGATGCATAACTGTTGACAGTTATAGCAACTCGGTGTGACCGAAAAGTTCAAATCGGTTGCACCGAGGTGAAAACCTAGATCGACTTAGTGATCTCGGTATGACCGAAATGTAGGAATCAGTCAGACCGAAAAACACAAAGAAGTTTTGGAAGTTTAAGTCTATGACAAATCGGGGACTCCGAGTTCTCCTCCACAGAGTGGTTTGAATCTGACATGATCAAATTTTGTGATGTAGCATGAATAGAGTTTGAGACGAGAAAAGCATAGATAGCTAGAGAGGGTTCTTAGGCATTCTTGTCCATCCACTTGGCAAGAGAAAAGAAAACCAATCAATCAAAACAACAAGTGGATGTCCTCGAATGAGTAAAATATGCAACCAACATGCTCACACAATAAAATGGCAATGGAAATATGTGTCAAAGCATGCACAACCAATTCTAGCATCTATCAAGCAATTGGCGATGACTAGGTCATCTATATATGAGTATATTGACTTAGGAGTCAAATGAGAACATTTATCATAGGTCATACTCATCGTTTAAGCACAAGTGGGGTTACCACTTTTACATAAAGCATTGTTGTGTTCACACCATTAGAGTTGCTTTAGCTCAAGTCTTAGAGTAAAGCTCCCCCTAGATGTGATATGCCCCCTAAGAGGGATGAACTAACCTTGGGTTTTGTCGATGATGACTTCATGTAGATGTTGAAGATGTGGATGCTCAATGTTGATGTTGATCACTTGGAGCTATCCATTGGAGTGAGTTGCACTTTCAATACCTACATGGGTTAGTCCCACAAGGAACAAACAAGGATATCCATAGACATAGAGTGATGCACACAAGATGATGTCTATGAAAGCTTTTAGGTTACCTTGTCCCTTGTCTTACCAACAAGAGGGTTTGTGACTCCTTGAACTAGTGCAAGATGTGGAAGTTGATTGCACTTGTTCTTGCCAAGATGATGAGAGTGAAGTATGTTGGCGAAGTCACCCTCAAGAACTCTCTAGTTCTTCTTCTTTTGGATCCACACCATCTTGATGGGGATCCTTGGAGTTGTAGTTGTACTAGATGAAGTGGAACTTGAAGTAGTCTTGGGAATCCACTTGACTAAGGTCTTAGGAGCTTCTTCAAATGCATCAATTTCCTCTTGAAGCTTGTCCTTGCCTTTTTGCTTGTAGTCTTGTGGTGGAAGATCATCTTGAGCTTGTGTCCCTTTGAAAGAAGTGGGATCATACTTCTCTTGTTGAGGAATAAACTTTGTCTTGGGGTATTGATCTTCTTCCCACTCAACTCCATTAGCATTGAACTTTCGTTCAAAACCAACACCTTGATTCTTCCGGTGCCTTCCTTGCTTGCGTACAATTTCCTCGAATTTCTTACTTCCGGCAAGGCTCTTGTAAACTCCTTTCTCTATAATTTCCTTCAATAAGCTATTTTCTTGCTCAAGTTAACTTGGCTAAGAGAACCATTAGTGGAATCAAGAGAACTACTAGAAGCAACAATATTGGATTTAGCATGATCATTGTTACTACTAGAGGAAGAATCTTTCTTGTTCTTGTTACTAGACTTGACTTGAGGCATGTAAGTGGATAAGAGTAAATGCTTGGCAATGTAAGAAGAACTTTTCTTACGAAGATCATCATTGATTGCTTTTAAAAACTCATGCTCTTGCTCAAGGTTGAGCTTTTTAAAGCGTAATTTCTCATGTGTCCTTAAAAGTTCTCGATGATCTCCTAAGATAGTTTCATGAGCTAACTTAAGAGTGTTTAGTTCTTTAGTTAGAGACTCAATCTTCTCCTTATCATTGTCATTCATTTTATCTTGATTAGCATGATTAATTGACGTTTCATCATAGTTTTCATCACTAGAGTTGTCAACAAGTAAATCATCATCACCTAGCAAGTCATCCTCATCACTATTGAAATCAACATACTCAGGATGTGATACCTTTGGGCCTTTAGCCATGAAGCATGTTCCAACTCCTTCATTTGGTGAGTCAAATATGTCATAGGAGTTGGTTGTCACAAGTGCTAGACCGGCAACACCTTCATCTTGAGTATATTCGGAATCGGAGTGATAGCTTCTCTCGGAGTGGTTGTCGGAGTTGGAGCCGGATACCCATTCACCAACATGAGCTTGATGTCTTTGTTTTGTGTAACTCCTTGATGACTTGTCCTTTCTTTCTGAATCCTTGCTTCTCCATGAGTATCTTCGTTCATGACGATCATCTCCGCTCCTTCTTTCTCTTGATGGCGATTCTTCTCTTCTACTTCTTCTCTTGGGAGAGTCTTCTCTTCTCTTGTAGGGAGCCGTACACTCATTGGAAAAGTATCCGGGCCTTCCACAATTGTAGCAATTTCGCTCTCGACTTGAAGATCTTTTGTCATTGTAGGACCTTGACTTGGAGCTTCTATCTTTGCTTCTACTCTTGTAGAACTTGTTGAAGTTATTCACCATTAAGCTCAATTATTCATTGAAGATTTGTTTCTCACTTGATGATGTGGGAGCTTCACATGAGGCTTTGTAAGCACCACTTGATTTGTTGTGAAGTTCCTCTTTATCCTTGAGTGACATCTCATGAGCAACAATTCTTCCAATGACTTCCGTTGGCTTGAGATCTTTGTAATTGGGCATCATTTGGATCAATGTGCACACGGCATCATATTTTCCATCCAAGGCTCTTAGAATCTTCTTGATGATGAATCTATCGGTCATCTCTTCACTCCCTAAGCCGGCAATCTCATTTGTGATAAGAGCAAGCCTAGAGTACATTTCAGCGACACCTTCACCATCCTTCATTTTGAACTTGTCAAGTTGACTTTGAAGCACATCCAGTTTGGATTCCTTGACGGAGTCAGTACCTTCGTGCATATCAATCAAAGTATCCCAAATTTGCTTTGCATTCTCAAGATGGCTGATTTTGTTGAATTCTTCGGGGCACAATCCATTGAAGAGAATATCACAAGCTTGAGCATTGTATTGCAGCATCTTCAACTCTTCCGCGGTAGCTTCACGGTTTGGTTCTTTCCCATCAAAGAAGTCACCTTGCAAACCAACGCACACAATAGCCCAAACGGCGGGGTTATGTCCAAGAATATGCATTTTCATCTTATGCTTCCAACTAGCAAAATTAGTACCATCAAAGTAAGGACCTCTACGGTGGTAATTTCCCTCGCTAGACGCCATACTCTCCTAGGTTGTGAAACCAAGGCTATGACCACCAAAAGCTATGGAAATCAAAGCAAATGGAGACCAAAGCTCTGATACCACTTGTAGGATCGGAAGTATGTCTAGAGGGGGGGTGACTAGACTACTTGACCAAATAAAAATCTATCCTTTTCCCAATTTTAGTTCTTGGCAGATTTTAGCTATCTTAGCACAAGTCAAGCAATCTCCACTCGATTCAAGCAAGCATGCAAAAGAGTATATGAGCAGCAGAAAGTAAAGCATGCAACTTGCAAGAATGTAAAGGGAAGGGTTTGGAGAATTCAAACGCAATTGGAGACACGGATGTTTTTGGCGTGGTTCCGATAGGTGGTGCTATCGTACATCCACGTTGATGGAGACTTCAACCCACGGAGGGTAACGGTTGCACGAGTCCACGGAGGGCTCCACCCAAGAAGGGTCCACGAAGAAGCAACCTTGTCTATTCCATCACGGCCGTCGCCCACGAAGGACTTGCCTCACTAGCAGTAGATCTTCACGAAGTAGGCGATCTCCTTGCCCTTACAAACTCCTTGGTTCAACTGCACAATCTGGTCGGAGGCTCCCAAGTGACACCTAGCCAATCTAGGAGACACCACTCTCCAAGAAGTAACAAATGGTGTGTTGATGATGAACTCCTTGCTCTTGTGCTTCAAATTATAGTCTCCCCAACACTCAACTCTCTCTCACAGGATTTGGATTTGGTGGAAAGAAGATTTGAGTGGAAAGCAACTTGGGGAAGGCTAGAGATCAAGATTCATATGGTAGGAATGGAATATCTTGAGCTCAACACAAGTGTAGGTGGTTCTCTCTCAGAAAATGTGTATTGGAATTGAAGATCTGTTCTGATGGCTCTCTTACCGAATGAAGAGTGGGTGGAGGGGTATATATAGCCTCCACACAAAATCTAACCGTTACACACAATCTGCCAAACTCGGTGGGACCGAATCGTTAAACTCGGTCGGACCGATTCAGCAAACCTAGTGACCGTTAGGATTTTCGGTGGGACTGAGATGCAACTCGGTAGGACCGATATGGTTAGGGTTTGGGCATAACGTAATCTCGGTGTGACCGATTACACAAGCTCGGTGGGACCGATTTTGGTAATAAGCTAACCAGAGAGTTGGTCAGGTAAACTCGGTGGGACCGATTCGCTCTTTTCGCTGAGACCGAAATGTTACGAAAAGGAAACAGAGAGTTTACATTGCAATCTCGGTGGGACCGATCGCTCACTTCGGATGGACCGAAATGTTACGAAGGGAAACCGAGAAATTGCAATCCCATCTCGGTGAGACCGAGATCCCTATTGGTGAAACCGAATTGCTAGGGTTTGTGGCAGTGGCTATGATAAATGAAACTCCCGTGGCGCCGGATAGAAAGAATCGGTGGGGCCGAGTTTGACTTTTGGTTTAGGTCAAAAGTGGATGTGGGAAGATGGTTGAGGGTTTTGGAGCATATCACTAAGCACATGAAGCAAGAGGCTCATTAAGCAACACCTCATCCCTCCTTAATAGTATTGGCTTTTCCTATAGACTCAATGTGATCTTGGATCACTAAAATATAAAATGTAGAGTCTTGATCTTGAAGCTTGAGCCAATCTTTTGTCCTTATAATTTTGAGGGATCCACTTTCCTCATCCATGCCATGCCATCCATTGAGCTTTTCCTGAAATATTAATCTTGGAATAATGTTAGCTCAATGAGTTATATGTTGTTAGGAATTACCGAAACCACCCAGGGATAGTTGCACTTCCAAGGTGGCCTCAGCCACCGCTCTCTCTTGGAGAGGTGTGTGTTTCTCTCTCTCTTTGTTGGTTTTGTGTGTGTGTTTGTTCTCGTTCTTATCCCTTGAGCTAAGCCCTTTTTGGACTAGGTCTTCTTGCGGCAGAGCAGTACTACCGCTGTGTGCGGGGTACTACCGCTTATAAGGGTCAAGCGGCACTACCGCCCACTCCAGCGGTACTACCGCTGCGGGGGCGGGCGATGGGGGTTATATCGGGGCAGGGGGGGTTATTTTCTTCCCCATACCCATTCGCCCCCACTCGCTCGTCTTCCTCGTCGCTCCAGCGACGTCTTGCCGCGGGAGGGCTCCGGCCGGTCGCCGTTTTTGGGCCGTCCCTCTCCATCTCCTCTGGTGGAGTTGTTCCCCACCACGTCTGATACGTCTCCAACGTATCTATAATTTTTGATTGCTCCCTGCTATATTATCTACTGTTTTGGGCAAAATTGGGCTTTATTATCCACTTTTATATTACTTTTGGGACTAACCTATTAACCGGAGGCCCAGTCCAGATTTGCTGTTTTATGCCTATTTCAGTGTTTCGAGGAAAAGGAATATCAGACGGACTCGAAACGGAACGAAATCAACTTGAGAAGTTATTTTTGGGAGGAAACCTACCAGATAGACTTGGACCCTACTTTAGGGGATCTCCGGGCTGCTCATGAGGGTAGGGGGCGCCCCCCCCTAGGGCGCGCCCCCCTACCTCGTGACCCCCCCAGAGGTCCACCGACGTACCCCTTGCACCCATATATACCTACGTATCCTAAAACTTCCAGAACAGAACCTAGATCGGGAGTTCCGCCGCCCCAAGACTCTGTAGCCACCAAAAGTCAATCGGGACCCTGTTCCGGCACCCTGCCGGAGGGGGGATCCCTCACCTGTGGCCTTCTTCATCATCCTGGTGCTCTCCATGACGAGGAGGGATTAGTTCACCGTCGGGGCTGAGGGTATGTACCAGTAGCTATGTGTTTGATCTCTCTGTCTCGTGTTCTTGATCTGGCACGATCTTGATGTATCGCGAGCTTTGCTATTATAGTTGGATCTTATGTTTCTTCTCCCCCTCTTCTCTCTTGTAATGGATTGAGTTTCCCCTTTGAAGTTATGTTATCAGATTGAGTCTTTAAATATTTGAGAACACTTGATGTATGTCTTGCCGTGCATATCTGTGGTGACAATGGGATATCACGTGCCACTTGATGTATGTTTTGGTGATCAACTTGCTGGTTCCGCCCATGAACTAATGCATAGGGGTTGGCACACGTTTTCGTCGTGATTCTCCAGTAGAAACTTTGGGCACTCTTTGAGGTTCTATGTGTTGGTTTGAATAGATGAATTGAGATTGTGTGATGCATATCGTATAATCATACCCACAGATACTTGAGGTGACAATGGAGTATCTAGGTGACATTAGGGTTTTGGTTGATTTGGGTCTTAAGGTGTTATTCTAGTACGAACTCCAGGGCTGTTTGTGACACTTATAGGAATATTCCAACGGATTGATTGGAAAGAATAACTTTGAGGTGGTTTCGTACCCTACCATAATCTCTTCGTTTGTTCTCCGCCATTAGTTACTTTGAAGTGACTCTTTGTTGCATGTTGAGGGATAGTTATATGATCCAATTATGTTATTATTGTTGAGAGGACTTGCACTAGTGAAAGTATGAACCCTAGGCCTCGTTTCCACGCATTGCAATACCATTTACGCTCACTTTTACCACTTGCTACCTTGCTGTTTTTATAGTTTCAGATTACAAAAACCTATATCTACCATCCATATTGCACTTGTATCACCATCTCTTCGCCGAACTAGTGCACCTATGCAATTTACCATTGTATTGGGTGTGTTGGGGACACAAGAGATTCTTTGTTATTTGGTTGCAGGGTTGCTTGAGAGAGACCATCTTCATCCTACGCCTCCCACGGATTGATAAACCTTAGGTCATCCACTTGAGGGAAATTTGCTACTGTCCTACAAACCTCTGCACTTGGAGGCCTAACAACGTCTACAAGAAGAAGGTTGCATAGTAGACATCAAGCTCTTTTCTGGCGCCGTTGCCGGGGATGCTAGGTAAGTGAAGGTATATCTTTAGCACTAGTCTAGTTTATAAAAAGAAAGCTACAAAAAAATGGAATTGAGTTTGTCTCATACGCTTCACCTTTTTAATATCTTTCGTGAGTATGATGGAAAAGAAAATTGTGCTCAAATACTAGAAGAAGAAATCTATAAAATGTTTGGCACTAAATCCTTGAATGATGAGCATGATTGCAATGTTGTTAGTATGAATTCCTTGGATACCCATGATGCTAATGACGATTGCGCTAGTTATGATGAAAATGCCTCCTATAAACATGTCAATTTTTGTGGAGTGCATGTTTGCGAGTACACACCGAATAGGGAAGATAGATATTGCAAGAGGCATAAGTACTTAGAGACCAAATTGTTACAAGAAGAGTGATACGTCTCCATCGTAACTACTTTTCCAAACACTTTTGCCGTTGTTTTGGTCTCTAATTTGCATGATTTGAATGGAACTTACCCGGACTGACGCTGTTTTCAGTAGAATTGCCATGGTGTTGTTTTATGTGCAGAAAATAAAAGTTCTCGGAAAGTCCTGAAACTCCACGGAACACCTTAGAAAAATCAATAAAAAATCCTCGCTAAAGATGAAGTCCAGGGGGCCCACACCCTATCCACGAGGGTGGGGGGCGCGCCCCCCCTAGGGCGCTCCCCCTACCTCGTGGGCCCACTGGTGACCCTCTGACATCAACTCCAACTCTATATATCTCGTTTCGGAGAGAAAAAAATAGGAGAGAAGAAAGAATCGCGTTCCACGACACGGAGCCGCCGCCAAGCCCTAATCTCTCTCGGGAGGGCTGATCTGGAGTCCGTTCGGGGCTCCGGAGAGGGGGATTCGTCGCTGTCGTCATCATCAACCATCCTCCATCACCAATTTCATGATGCTCACCGCCGTGCGTGAGTAATTCCATCGTAGGCTTGCTGGACGGTGATGGGTTGGATGAGATCTATCATGTAATCGAGTTAGTTTTGTTAGGGTTTGATCCCTAGTATCCCCTATGTTCTGAGATTGATGTTTCTATGACTTTGCTATGCTTAATGCTTGTCACTAGGGCCCCGAGTGCCATGATTTCAGATCTGAACCTATTATGTTTTCATGAATATATGTGTGTTCTTGATCCTATCTTGCAAGTCTATAGTCACCTACTATGTGTTATGATCCGGCAACCCCGAAGTGACAATAATCGGGACCACTCCCGGTGATGACCTTAGTTGGAGGAGTTCATGTATTCACTATGTGCTAATGCTTTGTTCCGGTTCTCTATTAAAAGGAGGCCTTAATATCCCTTAGTTTGCATTAGGACCCCGCTGCCACGGGAGGGTAGGACAAAAGATGTCATGCAAGTTCTTTCCATAAGCACGTATGACTATATTCGGAATACATGCCTACATTACATTGATGAATTGGAGCTAGTTCTATGTCACCCTATGTTATGACCATTACATGATGAACCGCATACGACATAATTATCCATCACTGATCTGGTGCCTACGAGTTTGCCATCTACTGGTTTACGCTTATTTACTTTTCCGTTGCTATTGTTATAATCACTACAAAATACCAAAAACATTATTATTACCTGCTTTACTCTTTTGTTACCATTACCACCACTATCATATTATTTTGCTACTAAACACTTTGCTACAGATATTAAGTTTCCAGGTGTGGTTGAATTGACAACTCAGCTGCTAATACTCGAGAATATTCTTTGGCTCCCCTTGTGTCAAATCAATAAATTTGGGTTAAATACTACCCTCGAAAGCTGTTGCGATCCCCTACACTTGTGGGTTATCAAGACCAATTTCTGGCGCTGTTGCCGGGGAGCATAGCTCTATCCTTTGAGTCACTTGGGATTCATATCTTCTGGACACTATGAAGAACTTGAAAGATGCTAAGACCACTATTTATCCCTCAACTACGAGGGGAGGTAAGGAACTGCCATCTAGTTCTACACTTGATTCACCTTCTGTTATGAGTAAGCTTGCGACACCTATACCTGCTTCTGCTATTCGTTCTGATATGTCGCATGTTATTGATGATGCCACTTCTGCTATGCATGATACTTATGATGAAACTACTTCTATGCCTGATACTACTGAGCCCCTTAGTGAATTTCTCGAGGAACAAATTGCTAGGGCTAGAGAGAGAGAAATTATTGAAAATGATACTGACAATATTGATGAAATAGATGATGAAGATATGCCTGCTATTCCTGCTGGTTATTTATTTGATGCTGAATCTTCTGTAGCTATTTTAGCTTGCAAAGATCGTTATGAGCTTAAAAGGCTATTAGTTAAATGGATTAAGGAGTCTCTCAATGATAGAATGAGACCTGACCCTGCTTTTTCAACCTCACCCATTTGTGTTGCCGATAAGGATTATGAATTTTCCGTTGATCCTGATATAATTACCTTGGTTGAATCTGATCCTTTTTATGGCTATGAATCTGAAACTGTTGTGGCACATCTCACTAAATTAAATGATATAGCCACCCTGTTCACTAAAGATGAGAGATCTCGCTACTTTTATATCCTTAAAATTTTTCCGTTCTCATTAAAGGGTGATGCTAAGATATGGTTTAATTCTCTTGATCCTGGTTGTGTGCGTAGTCCCCAGGATATGATTTTTACTACTTCTCTGCTAAATATTTCCCTGCTCATAAGAAACAAGCTGCTTTAAAGGAAATATACAACTTCATGCAAATTGAAGAAGAGAGTCTCCCACAAGCTTGGAGGAGGCTTCTCAAGTTACTTAAAGCTTTGCCTGATCATCCTGTTAAGAAACCTGAAATACTTGATATCTTTTATAATGGGCTAATCGATACTTCCAAGGACCACTTGGATAGTTGTGCTGGTTCTCTTTTCAGGGAAAGAACACCGGATGAAGCTGAAATTCTATTGAATAATATGTTGGCAAATGAAAATAATTGGGCACCTCCGGAGCCAGCTCCTGTTCCAGTTAATGATCCTATTCTTAAACCAACTCCGAAGAAGAGAGGTGTTCTATTTCTCAGCCCCGAAGATATGCAAGAGGCAAAGAAATCTATGAAAGAAAAAGGTATTAAAGCTGAAGACGTTAAGAATTTACCTCCTATTGAAGAAATACATGGACTTAATATACCGCCTATTGAAGAAACGTATGATCTCAATCCTTTATTTATTGAAGAACCTCTAGATCCCGATATCCCGACACAGGTAGTAAAGGTAAATTCTCTCTATAGATATGATAAAGTTGAAGTCCCTCCTACTAAAATTGCTAGCCAGTGCTTGGATGAATTTGACAACTTTATGTTCAAGCAAGATGATTTCAATGCTTATTTTGGTAGGCAATTAAAACAAAATAGTTATATGATTAAACAATTGGGTGATTATATGGCTGATGTTAGAGGTGAACTTAGACTTGTTAGTAAGCATGCTTCTATGGTAACCACCCAAGTAGAACAAGTACTTAAGGCTCAAAAAGAATTGCTTGATGAAATGAATAGTAAGAGAAATGATTATGCTGTTAGAGTGGCTACTAGAACTGGTAGAATGACTCAGGAACCTTTGTATCCTGAAGGCCATCCTAAAAGAATTGAGCAAGAGTCTCAGAGAAATGATGTTGATGTGCCTATTTCTTCCAAAAGGAAGAAAAAGAAAAATGATAGGACTTTGCAAACTTCTAGTGAACCTATTATTGAAACACTTGAGAATCCAACCGATATATCTATTTCTGATGCTGAGACACAATCTGGTGATGAACATGAACCTAGTAATAATTCTAATAATGATGTTCATGATGATTCTCAACCTGGCAATGATAATGACGTAGAAATTGAACCTGCTGTTGATCTTGATAACCCACAATCAAAGAATCAACGTTATGATAAGAGAGACTTTGTTGCTAGAAAACATGGTAAAGAAAGAGAACCTTGGGTTCAGAAACCCATGCCTTTTCCTCCCAAACCATCCAAGAAAAAGGATGATGAGGATTTTGAGCGCTTTGCTGAAATGATTAGACCTATCTTCTTACATATGCGCTTAACTGATATGCTTAAAACAAATCCTTATGCTAAATATATGAAGGATATCATTACTAATAAAAGAAAGATACCGGAAGCTGAAATTTCCACTATGCTTGCTAATTATACTTTTAAGGGTGGAATACCAAAGAAACTCGGAGATCCAGGAGTGCCCACTATACCATGTTCCATTAAAAGAAATTATATTAAGACTGCTTTATGTGATCTTGGAGCCGGTGTTAGTGTTATGCCTCTCTGTTTATATCGTAGACTTGACTTGAGTAAGTTGGCACCTACCGAAATATCTTTGCAAATGGCCGATAAATCAACTGCCATACCTGTCGGTATTTGTGAGGACGTGCCTGTTGTGGTTGCAAATGTTACTATTCTAACGGACTTTGTTATTCTTGATATTCCTGAGGATGATAGTATGTCCATTATTCTTGGGAGACCTTTTCTGAACACTGCAGGGGCTGTTATTGATTGCAACAAAGGCAATGTCACTTTTCATGTCAATGGTAATGAGCATATGGTACACTTTGCGAGGAAACAACCTCAGGTTTATAGCATCAACTCTATTGGAAAAACTCCATCGATTATATTCGGAGGTTTTGAATTCCCTCTCCCCACTGTCAAGAAAAAATATGATATTCTTATTATAGGGGATGTGCATATCCCCATTGAGGTAACTTAGTGTTATTCAAAATTTCTCCGGTTCCATGATTATCGGAATGATTTTGTTAGCAAGACTTGATCAACCTTGTTAGTGGATTCCTTTTGATGAGCATGAGACGGATGAAACTAGAAGCACCATCTTCTATACCCTCTCTATATTTTCTGTTATTTAGTTGAAATAAAGTAAAATAGTATTTTTCTGTCTGTCTCCTGCTTTATCCGTGCAATATAAAAATATCCTAAAAATAAAAGTCCTCAGAATGACATGCCAATTTAATATGATTTTTTCGGGAATATTTGAGGATTTATAGTGCAAAAATCACAGCCAGAGGAGCTGCCACCTGGCCACGAGGGTCAGGGGCGCGCCCCCCTGCCTTGTGGGCCCACGGTGGCCCTCCTCCACTTATCCCAGCACCCATCTTCTTCCTCTGTCTCACACAAACCCAAAAAACCAACTCAAGCACGAGTTCCAGCCACTTTTGCTGCGATTTTCGATCTCCTTGCTCAAAGCACCTCTCGCAAAACTGCTTGGGGAGATTGTTCCTTGGTATGTGACTCCTCCATAGGTCCAATTAGTTTTTGTTCTAGTGCTTTATTCTTTGCAAATTTGTGCTGCATAGGTGACCATGTTCTTGAGCTTGCATGTCAAATTTATATGGTTCCAAGTTGTTCTAATGCTTGATATAGGCTCTAGGCACTTGTGGGAGTAGTTGCTATCAGTTTTATTGAGTTTGGTTCACTTTTATTTTGAAGCTACTAAAATTTCAGATTTATTTCAGAGAAGGAAATATGCTAGGGAAAATGTTTCAAGGCGGTTCTTCGAGGAAGCAAGGTCCTAGGCTTGCAACACGTGATGCAGATGAGGAGCCTCCGAGGGACGCTTCAGTGCGGCCGTGTGAATGGCCATCGGAAACTTTGATGGACCGTGCAGGAATTAAAGAAGAATTTAACGCATATTTGCGTAATGCCGGTCTTGAAGAATTTGAGGCAGACAGATGCCTCCAGTATCGTGATCTCACAAGTTCATTTGTGAGGAGGTTTGCGTTTTCATCTTCGCGAAATTCTCCTTCAGTCATGTTTGACCTTTATGACAAATCTTATACCATGGACTTAGAGGATTTCACTTCCGCTTGCAAACATCCATCTTGGGGTAGCATTAGAGATCCTCCGAAAACTGAACTTAGAAATTTTCTTGCTAGTATAACTGTAGGGGAATCTAGGGATATAACGCAAGCTACCTTAGGGAGCATTCACTTTCCTGCTATACATTATTTTGCTCTCTTCATAGGTAGATGTATAAATGCTAAGGATGAAGCTTGTCACATGTGTGCCCCTGACCTCAGCATTCTCAGGAGTGCTGTGTTAGGAGACCAATCTTATCATTTGGGAGCCATCATAGCTCGTAGGTTGCATCATAATAGACTTCATGGAGATTTCTTTGGAGGAATTTATGCAACTCGCTTAGCTAATTTTCTTGAGATAGATGTTCGTGAGGGTGATCCAGAATTGCCTTCTGCATATTTAGATTATAATTCTATGGCTTTGCACCTGTTTGTCGAGAGACCTGAATCTCCTCTCTTATATCGACTAATCTTTGATAAACGTCGTGTTTTCCGTATTACTCTTCCTGCTCCTGCCTTCTTTGATTCACAGACGAAAAGAAGATACGTTATTACCAGAGAGGAGGCAGACGAGTACGAGGCGAGGGTGGAAGCAACACGACTCCACGCTGCAGCTCCGGCAGCAGTAACCGCTGCATCGCAGTACGACCCCAGCTACACCTACGGATATCCGCCAGGCTATCCCTGGCAATAAACCAACTTAGGCCAAAAGCCTAAGCTTGGGGGAGTACCTATTTCTCACCGACATTACATTTATGTTCACACACTCATTGCTAGGTGTCGGTGCTCATACTCTTTCATTGTACCATCCATGCTAGTTTATTTTCCTTTTTCCTGCTTTCTTCTTGTGTGTTTAATAAACTTTGAGAAAAACAAAAAATAGTAGTAATTTACTTTTCTGCTGTAGTAGTAGTGATTAAAAAGAAAACCCAAAAATATTTCCTGTTCTTCTTTTGCTTGTTGGGAGCTTTCCCGTGTAAATAGTTTTTATTACTTTCTTTTGGGGGGTCGGTAGGAGAACACCATGATTAAATTGTTGAAGCTGCTCTTATATGCATCATTGTTGATTTAACTATGAGCCACATTACTTTGTCTTCTACCTTGAATTGAATGCTCGCAGATTCCAGCTTAGTCCAATGCACGTGCACACTTATTATTATTCTCACCGTTCGGTCATGCAAGTGAAAGGCAATTATGATGATATATGATGAATTGACTGAGATGGGAAAGACTGGTATGAACTCGACCTCTTTTGTTTTTGTAAATATGATGAGCTCGTCGTTCTTGATTCAGCCTATTATGGATAAACATGTTTGCAATGACAATTAGAGATTATAGTTGCTTATGCTATGCTTGATTAGCTATGAGTTATAATGGTTTACCTTGTGTGCCAACATGATATTGAGATGATTATGATGTGGTATGATGGGGTGGTATCCTCCTTTAAATGATTTGAGTGACTTGACTTGGCACATGTTCACGCATTGAAACAAATCAACATAGCCTTCATGATATTTATGTTCATGGTGGATTATATCCTACTCATGCTTGCATCCAATGTCTATTAATTTTAATGCATGTACATGGCTGTTGTCGCTCTCTAGTTGGTCGCTTCCCAGTCTTTTGCTAGCCTTCACCTGTACTAAGCGGGAATACTGCTTGTACATCCAATCCCTTAAACCCCAAAGTTATTCCAGATGAGTCCACTATACCTTCCTATACGCGGTATCTACCTATCGTTCCAAGTAAATTTGTATGTGCCAAACTCTAAACCATCAAATAAACATTCTGTTTTATATGCTCGAGTAGCTCATGTATCAACCAAGGCTGCCCTTATCTTCCATGTTAGGCGGGTTATTCTCAAGAGGAGTGGACTCCGCTCCTCACTCACGAGAAAATGGCTGGTCACCGGGATGCCCAGTCCCATGCTTTATGCAAACTAAATCAAAATTAATTGCAAACAAAACTCCCCCTGGGACCTGATGTATGTTGGAGACACTCTTTGTTTCGAGCAAGTCATGGATTGATGCTTGTTGGTGGAGGGGGAGTATAAGCTTTACCATTCTGTCTGGGAACCACCTATAATGTGTGTAGCATGGAAGATATCGCCATCTCTTAGTTGTTACGTTGACAATTAAAGTATACCACTCAAAATATCATTTATCTCTATTTCAAAACCGAGCTCTGGCACCTCTACAAATCTCCGCTTCCCTCTGTGAAGGGCCTATCTATTTACTTTTATGTTGAGTCCTCACCCTCTTATTAAAAAGCACTAGCTGGAGAGCACAACTGTCATTTGCATTCATTACTGTTAATTTATGTTGGGTGCGACTATGACTGGATCTCTTTTCCCATGAATTACAATGTCTAGTCAGTCCTTGATCTTTAAAGGTGCTCCGCATTTATGTTTTGTGGTCTCAGAAAGGGCTAGCGAGATACCATCTTGTTATATCATATTATGATTGTTTTGAGAAAGTGTTGTCATCCGAGGTTTATTATTATTGCTCGCTAGCTGATTATGTTATTGATATGAGTAAACATGAGACCTGAGAATTATTGCAAATGTGGTTAGTCATAATCTTTGCTGAAAACCTGAATGCTAGTTTGACATATTTGCAACAACAAGAGCAAACAGAGTTTGTAAACGTTTTTCTTTTTCTTTCTTTCAGTTTGTCAACTGAATTGCTTGAGGACATGCAAGGGTTTAAGCTTGGGGGAGTTGATACATCTCCGTCGTATCTACTTTTCCAAACACTTTTGCCCTTGTTTTGGTCTCTAATTTGCATGATTTGAATGGAACTAACCCGGACTGACGCTGTTTTCAGCAGAATTGCCATGGTGTTGTTTTATGTGCAGAAAATAAAAGTTCTCGGAAAGTCCTGAAACTCCACGGAACACCTTAAAAAAATCAATAAAAAATCCTCGCCAAAGATGAAGTCCAGGGGCCCCACACCCTGTCCACGAGGGTGCCCCCCTACCTCGTGGGCCCCCTGGTGACCCTCTGACGTCAACTCCAACTCTATATATCTCGTTTCGGAGAGAAAAAAATAGGAGAGAAGAAAGAATCGCGTTCCACGACACAGAGCCACCGCCAAGCCCTAATCTCTCTCGGGAGGGCTGATCTGGAGTCCGTTCGGGGCTCTGGAGAGGGGGATTCGTCGCCGTCGTCATCATCAACCATCCTCCATCACCAATTTCATGATGCTCACCGCCGTGCGTGAGTAATTCCATCGTAGGCTTGCTGGACGGTGATGGGTTGGATGAGATCTATCATGTAATCGAGTTAGTTTTGTTAGGGTTTGATCCCTAGTATCCTCTATGTTCTGAGATTGATGTTGCTATGACTTTTCTATGCTTAATGCTTGTCACTAGGGCACCCTATGTTATGACCGTTACATGATGAACCGCATCCGACATAATTATCCATCACTGATACGGTGCCTACGAGTTTGCCATCTACTGGTTTACGCTTATTTACTTTTCCGTTGCTATTGTTATAATCACTACAAAATACCAAAAACATTATTATTACCTGCTTTACTCTTTTGTTACCATTACCACCACTATCATATTATTTTGCTACTAAACACTTTGCTACAGATATTAAGTTTCCAGGTGTGGTTGAATTGACAACTCAGCTGCTAATACCCGAGAATATTCTTTGGCTCCCCTTGTGTCGAATCAATAAATTTGGGTTAAATACTACCCTCGAAAGCTGTTGCGATCCCCTACACTTGTGGGTTATCAAAGAGCTAGATGAATGTGCTGAAAATTTAAATTTTCTTGGTCGTACTTGTGGACTTTGCAATGAAAGTGGACACTTAGCTATCCGATGCAAATTGTTTCATGATCTAATCGTGTCCAAAAATTGTGACGAGTTGATTTCCCTTGCACATTATAATGAACTTAGCTTGCTTATGGGTTGCGAAGAAATGAAACATTTAACTAATGATCTTCCAGAATTTGCTCGTTACAAACTTCTTGACTTTGATCTAGAGAAAATTTATATGTATTGTGCGGTGAATTGTATTGAAAATCCTTATATTTCCAATTACATAAAGAAAAGAAAACAAATAGAAGATGAAGAAAATACTAATGAAAGGGAAGAGACTTCCCAATATCCTTCTATTATTTCTTATGATGAATCAGGTAACGAGGAGGAGCCTTCTATTCAACCAATCTCATTAATAAGGAGCTCCAAAAAGAGGATTGAACCCGCACATGAGGTGAAGAAGAAGAAAAGAAAAAGGAAGACAGGTAAAAATGTATCTCTCCCAAATAAAGTTGCTCCTATTATTGCTGTGCCTCATGAAAATGAAGATGATACACTTGATGATGATCTCGTTATGCCTATTGCTTGTTGTGATGATTATGATTGGGAGGATAATGATACTCCCTATGATCTTGAAAATCTTTTTGGCACTTGCTTGGAAGAATATGATAATTGCTATACTATTGGTGCTATCCATGCTATTAATTATGAGAGTAATTATGCTTATGATATGAAAAGGACCAAGCTTGGGGAAGATATGTTTGATAATGATGACATATTTGAGAATATATTTTCTGAAATTAATGTTTGTCCCAAGCTTGGGGATGCTATGTTTAATGAAGATGATATTTCTAGCCTCCCAAGTTTTGATATGCAAAGTTGTTATGATGATAGCATGCCTCTTACTTATGATGATTATATTTATGAAAGTGGGTTTGGAAGAGTGTCAACTTTAGGATGTAGTGATCCCACTATTTTGGAGGATGTTGAATCTTATAATATTTATGAAAGTGGATTTGGAAAGGTCATGACTTTATTTAGTAATGTATCCACTATTTCGGAAGAGGTTTCAATCGATTATGATGAGAACAAAGTTGCTACTTATGATGATTATTGTGATAAAAATTATGCTATAAAGAGTAGTGATGATTATATTTACAAAACTTGTCATGATTATGAGTGCCCTTTCTCTGAATATTACTCTTTTAATGTGGAAACAATTTATAGTATTCAAGTCTCTTATGATACTTCCACTATTCCGAATGAGAAGAATTTTGCTTATGTGGAGAGTAATAAAATTTCTATGCTTGTAGATCATGAAAAAATGCTTTAGGTGCTGTCTATATTATTGAATTCATTCATGATTCTACTGAAAATTATTATGAGGGAGGAACATATGCTTGTAGGAATTGCAATAATATCAAGTTTCCTCTCTATGTGCTTAAATTTTTGAAGTTATGCTTGTTTTACCTTCCTATGCAAGTCGATTCTTGTTCCCATATGTTATTTGTTCACAAAATCCCTATGCATAAGAAGTGGGTTAGACTTAAATGTGCTAGTCATATTCTTCATGGTGCTCTCTTTATATTTCAATTCTTATCTTTTATGCGAGCATCATTGAAATCATCATGCCTAGCTAGGGGCGTTAAACGATAGCGCTTGTTGGGAGGCAACCCAATTTTCTTTTAGTTTCTTGCTTTTTGGTTCTGTTTAGGAATAAATAATCCATCTAGATTCTGTTTAGATGTGGTTTTATGTTTTAGTTAGTGTTTGTGCCAAGTAGAACCTTTGGGAAGACTTGGTGAAGTCTTTATGATCATGCTATAAAAAAACAGAAACTTTAGCGCTCACGCGATTAGCTAGAACTTTTTACTGGAGAGTGCCATTTAGTTGATTATTTTTGCATATGATTACTAGTCAAATTACTCAGGTCCAACAATTTATTTTAGAATTTTTTGAGTCCCAGAAGTATACGTTTGATACAGATTACTACAGACTGTTCTGTTTTTGACAGATTCTGTTTTCTATGTGCTGTTTGCTTATTTTTATGAATCTATGGCTAGTAAAATAGTTTATAAACCATAGAGAAGTTGGAATACAGTAGGTTTAACACCAATATAAATAAAGAATGAGTTCATTACAGTACCTTAAAGTGGTGGTTTGCTTTCTTATACTAACGGAGCTTACGAGTTTTCTGTTAAGTTTTGTGTTGTGAAGTTTTCAAGTTTTGGGTAAAGATTCGATGGACTATGGAATAAGGAGTGGAAAGAGCCTAAGCTTGGGGATGCCCAAGGCACCCCAAGGTAATATTCAAGGATAACCAAGCGTCTAAGCTTGGGGATGCCCCGGATGGCATCCCCTCTTTCGTCTTCGTTCATCGGTAACTTTACTTGGAGCTATATTTTTATTCACCACATGATATGTGTTTTGCTTGGAGCATCATTTCCTTTTGTTAGTTTTTGCTTGCTGTCTTTTCGATTAAGGTTTTGTTTCTCTAGTTTCAATAAAAATGTCAAGGATAGCCTTTACCATGCTTATTTTGCAAGTATGCATGTTGCTGTTTGAAAACAGAAAGTTTACCGCTGTTGCAGAAATTCCACAGAAAAGTCAGAGCGTTATAAAATGTTGAAACCTTTTGCATAATGAGCTATGATAAATTATATACAGTGGAAATTTTATTTCATAATTTTTGGAGCTAGGGAAGTATGGATATTGCTGCATTCTTTACAGACTGTCCTGTTTAGGCAGATTGCTGTTATGTTTGCATTGTTTGCATATATTTGCTTATTTAATGATTCCATTTGATGATGGGAGTTCTAAATATGCATAGGAATTTTTTATGCAATGTTTGATAATAATTTTAGTGATTTTCTATAGTAGAGTATGATAAGGTTTGTGCATTGGTTTATACTAACCTATCTCACGAGTCCTTGTTGAGTTTTGTGTGGATGAAGCTTTCGAGATTTAGGAGACCGTGATATGAGAGGAATTAAGGAGACACAAAAGCTCAAGCTTGGGGATGCCCAAGGCACCCCAACATATTATTCCAAGATGTCTCAAGCATCTAAGCTTGGGGATGCCCCGGTAGGCATCCCACCTTTCTTCTTCAACAATTATCGGTTAGTATCGGTTGAACCTAAGTTTTTGCTTCTTCACATGATTTGTGATATCCTTGAAGTGTTATTTTCTTTAGCTTTGCTTGCTGTTTGAATAAAATACCAAGATCTGAAATTATTAAATGGGATAGTCTTCATATAGTTGCATAATTATCCGACTACTCATTGATCTTCACTCATATCTTTCGGAGTAGTTTGTCATTTGCTCTAGTGCTTCACTTATATCTTTTAGAGCACGATGGTAGTTTCATTTTGAAGAAATAGATGAACTCTCATGCTTCACTTATATTATTTTGAGAGTCCTAAATAGCATGGTAATTGCTTAAATAATCCTAATATGCTAAGCATAAATGATATGTAAAAATTCTTATGAGTGTGTTGAATGCTAAGAAAAGTTTGATGCTTGATAATTGTTTTGAGATATGAAGATGGTGATATTAGAGTTATGCTAGTTAAGTAGTTGTGAATCCGAGAGATACTTGTGTTAAAGTTTGTGATTCCCGTAGCATGCACGTATGGTGAACCGTTATGTGATGAAGTCGGAGCATGATTTATTTATTGATTGTCCTCCTTATGAGTGGCGGTCGGGGACGAGCGATGGTCTTTTCCTACCAATCTATCCCCCTAGGAGCATGCGCGTAATACTTTGGTTTTTGATGACTTCTAAATTTTTGCAATAAGTATATGAGTTCTTTATGACTAATGTTGAGTCCGTGGATTATACGCACTTTTCTTTCTTCCACCATTGCTAGCCTCTCTAATACCGCGCACCTTTCGCCGGTATCATACAACCACCATAAACCTTCCTCAAAACAGCCACCATACCTACCTATCATGGCATTTCCATAGCCATTCCAAGATATATTGCCATGCAACTTTCCACCATTCCGTTTATGACACGCTCCATCATTGTCATATTTCTTTGCATGATCATGTAGTTGACATCGTATTTGTGGCAAAGCCACCGTTCATAATCCTTTCATACATGTCACTCATGAATCATTGCATATCCCGGTACACCGCCGGAGGCATTCATATAGAGTCATATTTTGTTCTAAGTATCGAGTTGTAATTCATGAGTTGTAAGAAAAATAAAAGTGTGATGATCATCATTTTTAGAGCATTGTCCCAAGTGAGGAAAGGATGATGGAGACTATGATTCCCCCACAAGTCGGGATGAGACTCCGGACGAAAATAAAAAAAAAGGGAAGAAAGAAAAAAATAAAAAAGAGAAAAGGCCCAAAGAAAAAAAACGAAAAAAGAAAAAAATAAAAAAAATGAGAGAAAAAGAGAGAAGGGACAATGTTACTATCCTTTTACCACACTTGTGCTTCAAAGTAGCACCATGATCTTCATGATAGAGAGTCTCCTATGTTGTCACTTTCATACACTAGTGGGAATTTTTTATTATAGAACTTGGCTTGTATATTCCAATGATGGGCTTCCTCAAATTGCCCTAGGTCTTTGTGAGCAAGCGAGTTGGATGCACACCCACTTAGTTTCATTTGTGGAGCTTTCATATACTTATAGCTCTAGTGCATCCGTTGCATGGCAATCCCTACTCACTCACATTGATATCTACTGATGGGCATCTCCATAGCCCGTTGATACGCCTAGTTGATGTGAGACTATCTTCCCCTCTTTTTGTCTTCTCCACAACCACCATTCTATTCCACATATAGTGCTATGTCCATGGCTCACGCTCATGTATTGCGTGAAGATTGAAAAAGTTTTGAGAATGTCAAAAGTATGAAACAATTGCTTGGCTTGTGATCGGGGTTGTGCATGATTTAAATACTTTGTGTGGTGAAGATAGAGCATAGCCAGACTATATGATTTTGTAGGGATAGCTTTCTTTGGCCATGTTATTTTGAGAAGACATGATTGCTTTGTTACTATGCTTGAAGTATTATTATTTTTATGTGAATATGAACTTTTGTCTTGAATCTTATGGATCTGAATATTCATACCACAATTGAGAAGAATTACATTGAAATTATGCCAAGTAGCACTCCGCATCAAAAATTCTTTTTTATCATTTACCTACTCGAGGACGAGCAGGAATTAAGCTTGGGGATGCTTGATACGTCTCCAACGTATCTATAATTTTTGATTGCTCCATGCTATATTATCTATTGTTTTGGGCAATATTGGGCTTTATTATCCACTTTTATATTACTTTTGGGACTAACCTATTAACCGGAGGCCTAGCCCAGATTTGCTGTTTTATGCCTATTTCAGTGTTTCGAGGAAAAGGAATATCAGACGGACTCGAAATGGAACGAAATCAACTGGAGAAGTTATTTTTGGGAGGAAACCTACCAGATAGACTTGGACCCTACGTCAGGGGATCTCCGGGCTGCTCACGAGGGTAGGGGGCGCCCCCCTAAGGCGCGCCCCCTGCCTCGTGACCCCCTCGGAGGTCCACCGACGTACCACTTGCACCTATATATACCTACGTATCCTAAAACTTCCAGAACAGAACCTAGATCGGGAGTTCCGCCGCCGCAAGCCTCTGTAGCCACCAAAAGTCAATCGGGATCCCTCACCTGTGTCCTTCTTCATCATCCCGGCGCTCTCCATGATGAGGAGGGAGTAGTACACCCTCGAGGCTGAGGGTATGTACCAGTAGCTATGTGTTTGATCTCTCTCTCTCTCTCGTGTTCTTGATCTGGCACGATCTTGATGTATCGCGAGCTTTGCTATTTTAGTTGGATCTTATGTTTCTTCTCCCCCTCTTCTCTCTTGTAATGGATTGAGTTTCCCCTTTGAAGTTATGTTATCGGATTGAGTCTTTAAAGATTTGAGAACACTTGATGTATGTCTTGCCGTGCGTATCTGTGGTGACAATGGGATATCACGTGCCACTTGATGTATGTTTTGGTGATCAACTTGCTGGTTCCGCCCATGAACTAATGCATAGGGTTGGCACACGTTTTCGTCGTGATTCTCCAGTAGAAACTTTGGGCACTCTTTGAGGTTCTATGTGTTGGTTTGAATAGATGAATTGAGATTGTGTGATGCATATCGTATAATCATACCCACGGATACTTGAGGTGACAATGGAGTATCTAGGTGACATTAGGGTTTTGGTTGATTTGTGTCTTAAGGTGTTATTCTAGTATGAACTCCAGGGCTGTTTGTGACACTTATAGGAATAGTCCAACGGATTGATTGCAAAGAATAACTTTGAGGTGGTTTCGTACCCTACCATAATCTCTTCGTTTGTTCTCCGCTATTAGTTACTTTGGAGTGACTCTTTGTTGCATGTTGAGGGATAGTTATATGATCCAATTATGTTATTATTGTTGAGAGGACTTGCACTAGTGAAAGTATGAACCCTAGGCCTTGTTTCCACGCATTGCAATACCATTTACGCTCACTTTTACCACTTGCTACCTTGCTGTTTTTATAGTTTCAGATTACAAAAACCTATATCTACCATCCATATTGCACTTGTATCACCATCTCTTCGCCGAACTAGTGCACCTATGCAATTTACCATTGTATTGGGTGTGTTGGGGACACAAGAGATTCTTTGTTATTTGGTTGCAGGGTTGCTTGAGAGAGACCATCTTCATCCTACGCCTCCCACGGATTGATAAACCTTAGGTCATCCACTTGAGGGAAATTTGCTACTGTCCTACAAACCTTTGCACTAGGAGGCCCAACAACGTCTACAAGAAGAAGGTTGCGTAGTAGACATCAACGTCCTCTAGCCATGGATGCCGGTATTGCCCTTGTTCCCATTTTCTCTTTTCCTAGATCTTGCATCTAGTTCTTAGGGGCAATAGGCATTGCTTTCTCGTTTTTGGCTATGAAGAGGCTTGAGTAGGATGGAGATAGCTTCTAGGCCCTTCGGATTGATGTTTGGTAGGATTAATTTTTGAATTTGGCATCCCGGTAGTGCCGGATCTGTCCACGGCAGTAGGGAACCACCGTTCTCCGTCTTGAGCGGTACTACCGCTCATCTTTGGTGGTACTACCGCACGATCGGTACTACCGCACGAGCGGTACTACCGCAGGTAGGTCGCGGTACTACTGCCGGATCCCCAGCTCCATCATTTCCTACCACACCTTGATCCATGTTGTTTCGTTTGGTGGCTTATGCTCTTTATTTCGTTTTGTTTCTGTTGCTCGTGTGTTTGGTTCCAGGTGATGATCTTCCTGAGCAGCAGGCCCGCCGTATCAACCCCGGTCGTGCATCTTCAAAGCGCCACCGCACTTCTGAGTCAGCAGGTGGTTCCTCCAGTGCTCCACCACCACCTGCGGGTGCTTCCTCCAGTGCGCCACCTTCACCTCAACTCCAGAAGAAACCTGCCAACAGGCCGAAGCCAAGGGGCAAGACTGTGACTGAGATGACTGCCAAGGAGTTCTGGGAAAGGCGTCGCCGAAACCCCTATGAGGAAGCACAAGAACCCAATTTGGTCAACCGTCCGTTCTGGAACCGCTTTTAGTTTGCCATCTTTTTTGATGTGATCAAAGCCAAGAAGAATCTCTATGTTGATGTTCGCTCCATTGACACAGATGCCATGGAAAAGGATCCCGAGTACTTTGGTGAAGCTCTTCAGATGTGTTCTCAGCTGAACATTCTTAGGATCATGCAGTTCAACAAGGATTTCGATGCTGATTTGGTGGCTCAATTCTATGCCACTGTCCATGTTGGGACTGATGCAGAAAGGACTCTGACTTGGATGACAAATGGCAAGTTGCTTTCTGATACGTCTCCGTCATATCTATAACTTTTGATTGTTCCATGCCAATATTCTACAACTTCCATATACTTTTTGGCAACTTTTTATACTATTTTTGGGACTAACATATTGATCTAGTGCCCAGTGCCAGTTCCTATCTGTTGCATGTTTTTTGGTTTCGCAGAATATCCATATCAAACGGAGTCCAAACGGGATAAAAACGGACAGAGAATATTTTTGGAATATATGGAGAATTATGGAAGAAAAATCCACGCGAAACGGAGTCCGAGGGGGGCACGAGGTAGGGGGGCGCGCCCTACCCCCCCAGGCACGCCCCTGACCCTCGTGGTCCACCCGTAAGGCCGTTGACGCTCTTCTTTTGCCACAAGAAAGCTAATTTTATAAGGAAGATCTGAGCGAAAGATTCACCCCAGTCGGAGTTACGGATCTCCGGATATAAAAGAAATGGTGAAGGGCCAGAATCAGAAAACGCAGATACAGAGAGAGACAGAGAGACAGATCCAATCTCGGAGGGGCTCTCGCCCCTCCCACGCCATGGGAGCCAAGGACCAGAGGGGAAACCCTTCTCCCATCTAGGGAGGAGGACAAGGAAGAAGAAGAAGAAGGGGGCCCCTCTCCCCCTTGCTTCCGGTGGCGCCGGAGCGCTGCTGGGGCCATCATCATCACCGCCATCTTCACCAACAACTTCACCGCCATCATCACCAACTCTTCCCCCCTCTATGAAGCGGTGTAACCTCTCTCTTACTCTCTATAATCTCTACTTAAACATAGTGCTCAATGCTATATATTATTTCCCAATGATGTTTGGCTATCCTATGATGTTTGAGTAGATCTGTTTTGTCCTATTGGTTAATTGATGATCGTGATTGGTTTGAGTTGCATGTTTTATTATTGGTGATGTCCTATGGTGCTCTCCGTGTCGCGCAAGCGTGAGGGATACCCGCTGTAGGGTTTGCAATATGTTTATTATTTGCTTATGGTGGGTGGCGTGAGTGACAGAAGCACAGACCCGAGTAAGTAGGTTGTTTGCGTATGGGATAAAGGGGACTTGATACTTTAATGCTATGGTTGGGTTTTACCTTAATGAATCTTTAGTAGTTGCGGATGCTTGCTAGAGTTCCAATCATAAGTGCATATGATCCAAGAAGAGAAAGTATGTTAGCTTATGCCTCTCCCTCATATAAAATTGCAATAATGATTACCGGTCTAGTTATCGATTGCCTAGGGACAAATAACTTTCTCGTGACAACAAGCTCTCTACTAAAACTAATTTAGTTGTGTCTTTGTCTAAACAGCCCCTAGATTTTATTTACTCGCTCTTTACTTTCTTGCAAGCTTACCCAAAAACACCTACAAAGTACTTCCAGTTTCATACTTGTTTCCGGTAAAGCGAACGTCAAGCGTGCGTAGAGTTGTATCTGTGGTCGATAGAACTTGAGGGAATATTTGTTCTACCTTTAGCTCCTCGTTGGGTTCGACACTCTTACTTATCGAAAGAGGCTACAACTATCCCGTATACTTGCGGGTTATCACTTTCTGTCAAGTGGAAGGTCTTCATGGAGTTACTTGAGGTGGAAGATCACGGGCTTGAGACTCCTGTCGGCTTCCGCCCTCACCGCAATGCAAACTCCACTCACAAGCAAGCCCTCTGGCCCTACTATTCTGTGAAGGTTAACCCTGTGACTCAGAAGGAAAACCTATGAGCTATCTACCTTTCTGGACATCCTTCATCGCGTCTTTCATGAGATCCTCTTCCCTCGCATCGGGAATCTGGATATGGTCCACTCCTATCCCGTGGACATGCTTCTCTTCTGCCAGCATGAGAAGGAAGCAAACACCGGTGAGTCCCTGGACATTTCTCATGTTATGTGGTCTGAGCTTCTTACTGCCATTTCTGAGCGCAAGTGCCCGATCTATGGTCCATTCATCATGCTACTCATTGAGAAGGCTTGGGCACGTGTCTATCCCAAGGTTGTGCTGGAAACTAGAGATTTGGTTTCTCATGAGATCAAGCGTCTGAGGAAGAAGGACAATTGGGGCACCCCTGCTCCTAAATCCGGGGGTCCATCTACTGTTGCTGACATGGAGACCGAGGGCGGGGCTGAGGCCGATGATGACGGTGAGGACTATGAGCCTTCTGGGATAGAGCCCTCTTGGGCAAAGAAGCTCAAGCACAAGATGAAGAAGCTCTTCTGCATGGAGTCTCATGGTCAGTACATGACTCATGTGGCGGAGAAGAAGGTCAGGGGGCGTCACAAGGAGCTCATGGCGTCAGCTGGGTGCGACCGTTGTCAGTGGGTCGGAGGGTCAGATCACTGAGGAAGAGGAGTGGATTAACCAGCATTGCCTGTGGACCGATTCAGACGCCGAGCAGTTCCCGACCGTTGACGGCGGTGCAGACGATCCCGAAGGGATGTGATGCTCGTGATCCTCAACTTTCTATCACCTGGAGCCGTAGCATCGCTCTTTGCCCTTTTGGTGTCTCGATGCCAAAGGGGGAGAGAGTTTTAGGGATTTGTGTCATTGCCGTGTTGCGAGAGTATCTTTGTGTTTTGTGTTCGCCGTTTGCTTTGCTTTGTTCGGTTTTATGCCTGTGAGACCTAAGTTCTAGACATATGGTGTGAGACATATGCTACCTTATCTTTATCTTATCTATGTCTATCTAGTACCTTGGTATCTTATGAGTTGCATGCTTATCTTGTTATACTTACCCTGCTCTCATATATCCTTTGCTTAGGTTGTTGGACTATAAAATATAGGGGGAGTGTTGATCCTAATGTGTGCGTCGTGCATTCCAAAGGCACTTCTTTCTAGGTGCACACATTCAGGGGGAGCCCGTCTATATTTTGTAGTCCTAAGTATCTTTGCTTTCATGTCTTATCCTTGTGCAAATCCTTGGTTGTCATCAATCCACCAAAAAGGGGGAGATTGTTGAGGCATATCTCTCTCGATGTGGTTTTGGTGATTGATGACAACATGTTTGCGGACTAATCGTGTGCCTTGGGCATTTCAGATATCCATCTTTGGCACGAGACAATTTCTTTCCCTCGGAGTGTAATTCAAGACGGTGTAGCTCTTTCGTTTCTTTTTCGGTGGACTAGTTTTGTAGAGGCACTGTACTATCAATAGGGGGTCCGCTTTGGTAAGGCTAGGGTTGAATCAACACATACACATCCTTTTCACACCCTCTGAGCCTTTCCGCTTCAATGGAGAGCTCTTCCCTCCTTCTTTGGGCTTTGTCTGGTCCCAATGGTAGTACCGCGGTACCCAGTGGTAGTACCACTTAGGGGTCACATGCGGCAGTACCGCTCCGCAGCGGTAGTACCACCGGTGGGTCCTCAGCCGTAGTACCGCTGCGGTACCAGGCCCCTACCGCGTCGATTCAAGGGGGTCGATTCTTGTGTCAGATTGTGCGGTACTTTGCAGCGGCAGTACCGCTCATGAGCGGTAGTACCGCCCTACCACCGCGGCAGTACCGCTCGAGTCCCTTTCTCCCCTGCTTTCCAGACTGCGCGGCAGTACCGCCAGGGGGAGTGGTAGTACCGCTGAGCCCAGCGGTAGTACCGCTGCCTCCTGCGGTAGTACCGCCCTCTACGGGGCTGCTTTGGGGGGTAACGGTTGGATTGTTCCCCCCACTATATGAGGGGGGTCTTCTTCCCCAAAGTTGACCTACCTCTTCCCCCAAAAGCTCAATTGTTGCTCCAAGCTTCATTTTCGCCCGATCTCTCTCCCTAGCCAATCAATCTTGTTGATTTGTTTGGGATTCGTTGAGAAGGCCTCGATCTACACTTCCACCAAGAGAAATTTGATTCCCCCCACTAATCCCTAGCGGATCTTGTTACTCTTGGGTGTTTGAGCACCCTAGATGGTTGAGGTCACCATGGAGCCATAGTCCGTTGTGGTGAAGCTTCGTGGTGTCGTTGGGAGCCTCCAGTTAAGTTGTGGAGATTGCCCCAACCTTGTTTGTAAAGGTTTGGTTGCCGCCTCCAAGGGCACCAATAGTGGAATCACGGCATCTCGCATTGTGTGAGGGCGTGAGGAGAATACGGTGGCCCTAGTGGCTTCTTGGGGAGCATTGTGGCTCCACACCGCTCTAACGGAGACGTACTTCCCCTGAAAAGGAAGGAACTTCGGTAACACATCCTCGTCTCCACCGGCTCCACTTTTGGTTATCTCATCCCTTTACTTGTGCAAGCTTATTTGTGTTATATCCTTTGCTTGCTTGTGGGCTTATGGTTGTTGCATCATATAGGTTGTCCACCTAGTTGCATATCTAGACAACTTACTTTGATGCAAAGTTTAATTTGGTAAAGAAAAGCTAAAAATTGTTAGTTGCCTATTCACCCCCCTCTAGTCAACCATATCGATCCTTTCACCTGTGATGGTGGAGTAGGGGAGATGTGCTCATCATGTACACGTATGTTCTAGAAATAGGAACATGTGTCATATTCAAAAGCATTATGTGTAAAGTAAGCAGATGCAATTCGACAAAGTTAGAAGCAATACAAGCTAGACATCATATGCAACATGCAACCACATATAATAGTGCCAAGTTAGAGCAAGCACCTGTGATGGTGGAGTAGGGGAGATGTGCTCATCATCTACATAGCTACGTTGACTGTCTAGCCTTGCGTTGTCTTGCGAATCTTGTTGGGAGGATGGCAGAGTAGAATCTGTAGAAAACCTCCATTTCAGTTGCTCGGAAGAACCACCATCATCCAATGCCTTGCCAATTTCCTTCAGCTTTATTGATTTTGCAGTGTGAGGTCAAACCAACAAGAAAAAGGAATATAATTCGCTCTTCAGAACTCATTCATGCATGATACTGATGAACACTACTCTGATGAAAGAAAAAGTCATGATACGAGGATGGAATATGTACGAAAAAATGGACGGCTTGAGATATTCACACCTATGATGTGGTAACTAAGCAGAAGACACTTCAACAAATTAGAAGCACTACAAACTAGACACCATATGAAAGGTGCAATCAATATCACTCTGCCAAGTTAAAACTGTCTCGTCATAGGTGGCGTTCATCAAACTAGAAGCAATACATGCAAAAATCATATTCAAGACGCAAACCAATATCACACTGCCAACTTAAAGGTGTTCCATCATAAGTGACTGATGCAGGATACACAAGAAGAGTAGTTTCATGTAAGAACATGGTGTGATAGACAGATATAGTATGTACCAAAAACAGGAAAGCATGTCATATTCACACGTATCATGTGTAAGCTAAGCAGATGCAGTTTACACTAATTAGGAGCAATACAAGCTAGACACCATATGCAACATGCAACCAGATATCACACTGCCAAGTTAGAGCAAGCACCTTGGATGGTGGAGTAGGGGAGCGGAGACTTGGACCTTGTAATGCACTATCAGTACAACAAGAATCGGTACAGATGCTCCGTTTACATTGCTGCAGAGAACCACCATCATCGCCTTCCTTACTCTTTTCCTTCCTCTTTCTTGATTTTTCCTTGTCAAGTCAAACCCACAAAAAAAGGAATAAAATTTGCTCTTCAGAACTCATTGATGCATTGTAACGCCCCGGATTCGATGCGCCAGGTGTCTGCCAGTTATTCGTCGTCATTTCCATTTTATTTGCTTGCGTGTTGCTTTTTGCCATGTCATCATGTGCATCTCTTTTTGCATACGTGTTCGTCTCATGCATCCGAGCATTTTCCCCGTTGTCCGTTTTGCAATCCGACACTCCTATGTTCCCCGGCGCCCCCTTTTGCCTCTTTTCGTGTGCGGGTGTTAAACGGTCTCGGAATGGACCAAGGTTTGCCAAGCGGCCTTGGTATAGCACCGGTAGACCGCCTGTCAAGTTTCGTGCCATTTGGAGGTCGTTTGATGCTCCAACGGTTAACCGGGTAACCGCAAAGGCCTCTTTTGGGTTGCAGCCCAACACCCCTCCAAACAGCCCAATAAACCATCTAAGTCATCTCCATGTTCTCCGACGTCGGATCACGATCGTGTGGGCGAAAACCGCACTCCATTTGGAGCCCCCTAGCTCCCTCTACCTATAAAAACACCTCCCCCTCCGAAATCCCGGGTCCAAACCCTAGCCTTCTTCCATCCCGCGCCGCCGGACACGTCCGGTCTAGCCGGACAAAAATCCCGCCGCTGCCTTCGTCCAATTGGGGCGCGCCATGTCGCCCCGGGCCGCCCCTCCACCGCGGGCCCGCCTGGCCCGTGGCCGGCCCTCCCACGCCACCGACCGGGCCCATGCCCCGCGGCCCTGCCGCCTCCCGCGCGCCGCTGCGGCCTCGCCTGCTCCGGCCGCTGTCCGCACCCTCCTGCGCCGCACGCCACCCGAGGCCGCCGCACGCCCCGCGCCGCCTCCGCCGCCTCCCTCGACCCGACCCCGACCGGATCCGGCAAGGGCGCGGCCAGATCCGGTGAGCCCGTGCCTCCCCGACCTCTCCCTCTCAACTCCGGCGAGCTCCGGCCCCACCTCAGTTCGCGTGCCGGACGAACCCTAGATCTCGTTGTATATTTTTTCTGCTAAGTCCCGAAATTCTTGTATTTTGGTGCCCCCTTTGACATGTCATAACTCCATGTGTGCTGCTCCATTTTGCGTGGATGATATATCGAAATGTCGATCTTGATGTGATCTCCATTTTGTTCCATTGTGCCATGGTTGTTTGAGTTAATCTTGATGCTCTAATCATCGTTGCAAGAGTGCTATATAATTTTTCCTGCTGTAGTTTATCATAACATGCTCATTTGTCATTTTTGCATCTTTTTGTGTGATTTTCTTTTAAGCTTGAATTCTACATGTGTTATGAGCTACCACATGCCATCTTCGCTGTGGTACAATCCACTCTTCATGATATGCCATGTGTTTATTGTTACAAGCTTGCAAAGTAGACTCCGGGATGTTGCTGATTTCAGGGACTTTGAATTTCACTCTCTGTTCTGCTGTTATTTTAATGCCATGTATTCATGTTGCTACAGTGAGATCCATGTCTCTTTTGAGTATGTTCAGTAAGGATGTTTTGTAAATATGGTTATGATCTATCCATACATGCATCTGTTTGCATTTATGGAGTGCTCTAGCATGTCTTAATCTTGCTCTACTTTTGCTATAAAATGTTCCTGGCAGATTGTCTACATGTTAATCAATTTTGCCATGGTTGTTGCTAGTGATCCAAGCATGCTATGAACTTGCTATTGCCATGCTTAGCTTCGTGAACATGTCTTCTTACTGTAGGTATGCTTGTCTTGTCATGCAATGCTTTGTGATGAGTGAATCGAGCTCGCCAAGATGCCTTCATAATTCTGTTTATGCCATGCTCTGTTTTTCTGCTGTCTGAATCTGTAATGAAACTTGCAATGTTTACATGGGTGCCATCATATCTTCTGTGCCTTTTTGGCTCATGATCAGTAAGGGACTTTTGTTCTATTCAATTAGTGGATTCATGCCATGCCTTTGGTTGCCATGATAAGTGCCTTTATCATGTTGTTTGATAGCTCTAAACATTGTAACCTGATGTTATTTCTGCCATGCCCAGTGATTTCCACCAAGTCTGTGAACCTGTTATTATTTGCAATCTTGCCATGTCCTTTTGAGCATGTTCTATTAGTTTCTGGAGATAGCTTAGTGTTCATGTTTTGTCATGTTTTACCTGTACATCATGACCATGCCTTTTTTTTCATATTGTGGTGCTGTAGCATGTTATTTTGGTGCTTGCAATATGCCTAGTTCTTGTTTTGGACAACATGCCCTTTAGACTTGTATGGTGTGTATGTGTTGAACCGTTGCTCCGTTTTGAGTGTGCTCTATATGAAACTTGCTTAGTTTTGCATGTAGTTTCATGATACCTTGTTACATCTATGTTTTGAGGTGTTTGCTTGATGTTTGAATGCATTTTGCATCAATGCCATGTTATCTTGTGATGCTCATATCTTCTAGGCCGTAGCTCCGAATCTAATGAACTTTATATGTAACTTGACTAGAATTTCGTGTAGATCATCGTGGTGCATCTTAACTTGCTGTTTAACAACTTGAATATAAGGTTTATTCAGATCTGAACCAATTTCGAAATTTTCATATGAGGACTTACCGGAATTGTTATATGTTGTTTCCGGCCTCATTTAAACTTGCTTTGATGTGTTGTTCTTGTATGCATGATCTCTTGCCATGAGTTGCTTCTTGTAGCCTTGTCATGCATCATACTTGGTAGAGCATCATGCCTTGTTCATGTGTGGTGTGTTTACCTTGTTGTGTGCTTCTCTCGATAGTTCCCGTTTCGTTGCGATCGTGAGGATTCGTTCGACTACGCTTAGTTCGTCTTCGTGGCTTCATCTTCTTCATGGACTCGTTCTCCTTCCTAGCGGGATTTCAGGCAAGATGACCGTCACCTTGGATCTCACTACTATCATTGCTATGCTAGTTGCTTCGTTCTATCGCTTTGCTGCGTTACCTACCACTTGCTGATCAAGCCTCCCAAATTGCCATGAACCTCTAACCTTTGTCACCCTTCCTAGGGACCCGTTGTTTGGCTATGTTACCGCTTTTGCTCAGCCCCTCTTATAGCGTTGCTAGTTGCAGGTGAAGATGAAGATTGCTCCATGTTGGTTTATGTTTATGTAGGGATATCACAATATCTCTTATATTATTAATGCATCTATATACTTGGTAAAGGGTGGAAGGCTCGGCCTTATGCCTGGTGTTTTGTTCCACGCTTGCCGCCCTAGTTTCTGTCATATCGGTATTATGTTCCCAAAGTTTGCGTCCCTAACGCGGTTGGGTGATTTATGGGACCCCCTTGACAGTTCGCTTTGAATAAAACTCCTCCAGCAAGGCCCAACCTTGGTTTTACATTTGCCTCACCTAAGCCTTTTTTTCCTTGGGAGTCGCGCTCTCGAGGGTTATCTCTATTTTAACCCCCCGGGCCAGTGCTCGTCGTGAGTGCTGGTCCAACCTGTCAGCCGCCGGTGGTCACCAGGGGAAACTCTAGGCTGGCCTACAGGAAGTTTGGACAATCCGGTGTGCCCTGAGAATGAGATATGTGCAGCTCCTATCAGGATTTGTCGGCACATTCGGGCGCTTTGCTGGTCTTGTTTTTACCATTATCGAAATGTCTTGTAAACGGGATTCCGAGACTGATCGGGTCTTCCCGGGAGAAGGAATATCCTTCGTTGATCGCGAGAGCTTGTCATGGGCTAAGTTGGGACACCCCTGCAGGGTTTGAACTTCCGAAAGCCGTGCCCGCGGTTATGTGGCAGATGGGAATTTGTTGATATCCGGTTGTAGTAAACTTGAAGTAAACTCTTCTAAAATACACCAACCGTGTGCGTAACCGTGAGTGTCTCTTTTCGGGGTTGTTCGAGAGGAGAACACGGTTTCTGGGTTATGTCTGACGTAAGTAGGAGTTCAGGATCACTTCTTGATCATTACTAGTTGACGACCGCTTGCTTTACTTCTCTCCTCGCTCTTATTTGTGTAAGTTAGCCACCATACCTTGCTTAGCCGCTGCTGCAACCTCACCACTTTACCCCTTCCTTACCCATTAAGCTTTGCTAGTCTTGATACCCATGGTAATGGGATTGCTGAGTCCTCGTGGCTCACAGATTACTACAACACCAGTTGCAGGTACAAGATATGCAATGATCTTGACGTGAGAGCAATGTTTATTTGTGTTGGAGTTCTTCTTCTGCTTCTTCTTCGATTGAGGGATAGGTTCCTGGTCGGCAGCCAGGGCTAGCAGGGTGGATATTGTTTGAGTTTCTCTTTCTGTTTCATCCGTAGTCGGATGTTGATCTTATGTATGATGTATTGTTGTATTCATGTGACATTGTATGTCTTGGATGTATCCCCATCTATTATGTAATGTTGATGTAATGATATCCACCTTGCAAAAGCGTCTTCAAGATGCGCTTCTATCCTTGGTGGGACCTTCGAGTTCCTTTAGGATAGGGTCGCATCTTGGGCGTGACATGCATGATACTGACGAACACTACTTTCAAGTAAGGCAGCCGCATGATAGGAGGATGGAATATGTATGAAAAACAGGACGGCGTGACATATTGACATGTATGATGTATATAGTGTAAACTAAGCACAAGGTGCTTGAACTTGTTAGAATCAATGCAAGCTAGAAACCATATGAAAGATGAAACCAATATCACTCTGCCAAATTAAAAGGGTGCCCTAACAAATGTATTTGACCAAATTAGAAGCAATACATGGCAATAGGCTAGAAATAATATGCAATATGCAACGAATAAAGGTGACTCATCGTAAGTGATTGATGCAGGATACAGAAGAGAGGTAGTTTCATGTAAGAACAAGGTTAACACATAGATGTAGTGTGTACCAAAAATAGGAAGGCATGTCATATTCACAGGTATAATGTGTAAACTAAGCAGATGCAATTTACCCTAATTAGAAGCATTACAAGCTAGACATCATATGCAACATGCAACCACATATCACACTGCGAAGTTAGAGCAAGCACCTGTGATGGTGGTGTGGGGGAATTGCGGTCATCAACTAGAGATCTACATTGACTATCTTCATTTAGCCTTGCTGTTTCTTGAGAATCATGTGGGGAGGATGACACTGCACTCTTTAAACGAGTATGGCGTCTCACAGTAACCCACCCGGGTGACTGTCTCATCATAAGTGATTAACGAGGGATACAAAAGAGCATTAGTTTGATGTACGAACATGGTTAATAGACATATGTAGTACTCCCTCCGTTCGGAATTACTTGTCACAAAAATGGATGTATCTACAATTAAAATACATCTAGATACATTCATTTCTTGGACGAGTAATTCCGAACGGAGGGAGTATGTATCAAAAACAGGAAGGCATGTCATTATCAAAGGTATAATGTGTAAAGTAAGCAGATGCAATTTAACCAAATTGGAAGCAATACAAGCTAGACACCATATGCAACATGCAACCACATTTGACAGCGTGAAGTTAAAGCAAGCACCTGGGATGGTTGTGTGTGGCAATTGAGATCATCAACTGTAGAGCTACGTTTACTGTCTCCAACTGCTGACACTACATCCTTTAGAGCGCTGAAACGCTTAGTGCTTATATTCAAATTACACTGGAGCGACTTCTGTCTTTTCTTTTCAGCATTCATCAACACTGCGTCAGAGTCTGAAATACCCATGCATAAAAAAACAATAGTGTGAGTATGGGTGAAGTCTGTGCACAGTTAGTACAGTGTAAAGGTAGCAGATAGCAGGTCGGTGAGAAATAAATGACGGGAGACATATGATAGCTCTGCAACATGCATGGCACACTAAATTACTACAGGATTCTATGAAAATAACATTCGACTGAAAAAACAAATAGGTCAGTCCATTTTTTCTACACCGTCCGATGTACAAAGAACGGACAGACCGCCTTCATCTACCTCCAGCCAGTCAATGTTGACGATCTTCCTCGAAATGGCAACGACCACCGGCCCAGTCCCCTGCCTGCGCCCTCCCCTCGACCTCACCGCAGCGCCGTGCTTGGCACCGCCCCCGACAATCCATTCAAGCCCCACCGACCTCCAGATCGGGCACAAGCAGCTCCTGCACCCCACACACCTATGATAGACACCGATGCGTCGCTTCCCCGGTGAACATGCGGACTAGGTGCTCCGCGCGCCTAAGCGGGTGCTGCTTCTTTTAATTGCGGTTCGACTAACCCTGAATTGAATCCAGGCGGGCTATTGACCTCTAGCAAAGGTGAAATAGTAAAGGGAGGAAACCTTGTGCATTTAGTATCACGAAGAAGATGCAGTAAGAAGCACTCAACTAGTTTCTTTCGTGGGATGAATACGGTGTGAGCAGAGACGTAAGGTTTGCACGAATAAGGGAAGAGGAGTACCTCTTTCTGCTGGCAGTGCTGTGTCCTCCTTCTGTTTTTCCAACAATCTTCTTGTGGTTCACCGGAAACGAGAAGTTGTGGAGGATGATGCAGCCTTGGACGAACCCATGTCCAAGTTGTTTAGTGTGGTGCCGTGGCCGTCTGTCGGCAGCGGGGAAGCAGATCCGAGGTGGCGAACGACGGCGTACCGGGAACAACTCCGGTGCGGTGGACGGTTGCAACAGTGGAGCGGCAGCAGTGAGGCAGGACGGCGTGGTCGGAGTGGTTCTGGTACAACGCACGTCGGCGTCGGTTTCGTGGAGGCAGCTCTACCTCGGCTTCAGCTGCTAAGTCCTTGAGGGCGTTGCGGTTGCGGTTGCGTTGGACAACGACATCGGGGTACCGGCTCCGGCGTGATGGAGTTGGGCGACGGTGGATTGGGCACTATGGGGTGGAGGACAGAGGAGGCTGGGGTTTCACGGCTGGTGGAGAGGGTGTTTTGGCGCCCACGGAGTATGAATGGGGAAACGGAGGGAGGCGGGGAACTAAGGGGGAACAATGTTTCGGTTTGGGACGCGCTTGTTTGAAATTTGGGGGAAGTTACAAACTTTGCCCCCATCTAAATTTTCGGACATATTGCGGGTTGGGGGTAGGACAGTAATCTCAGGTGTCCCAAATGTGGGCGGGATAGATCTTGGCCGAGCGCATGGGTGTTTAGGCGCCCACGGCGTATGAATGCTTCTCGGAGGCGGTTGAGACTGGCGTCTTGGTGAAGTTACAAACCTACCCCGGTTTAGACCTTTGGACATCGGGCCGATAGGCTACACGGGCCAGAGTCAGGACAGTAATTTCCTACCACCAAACATTAGTCTCGCGCGGTTCGGGTGACCAGAGGCCTATTTGGCGCTTCGTTCAATACTTGCGAGCAGAAGCATTAACGTTTTCGGTTCTCTTGAATTGAACATTCAGGATTTGTCAAACTTCACAAATCTTTACTCTGGAAAATCCTAAAGCTACGATTATTTTGGAATGGAGGTGGTACATTTGAATATACATTGTACACGAGTATATATTAAAAAATATGCAACTTACCTCAGTTCATGCATGGTTCCAGATATAATCTCCTTGGTTGCAAAAAAAGTTAGACATGCGTATGAATATATATAGCATGTTCAAACGCACAACAAAGATTGATGCCCCTTTTACATCTGCTTTACAAATGCCATTATCTCGGGTTCAAATAGATGAATGCACTTCCTATGAATTCGAATCTTCGAAACCCCCTTTATGTTGAATTCGACATGTATTCTATTTCGTAGCTAGCAATTTGGAATGTATCCATGCAAGTGACAAATGTATACAGTTCTTCACACTAACAACATGGAGTGCACTAATTAATGTTTATATATGAATTGCAAAAGCATCGCTTGCCTGTATTTCAAACCGCTCTCACTCTATGGATCGATAATATGAAATAAACACATGCACATGCTAGAATTTAATAGACTATGGGTGTCTGATAGACCGATTTTCGTCCATACGCAATTTGCAAAATTCATGGTCTCATCCAAAAATAATAATGCCATTTATATTTTAATTTAATGCGTAGAACGGCCTTTTACACGTAGATGCACTATGCCTCGGCCCGTTCTCACAAACGCGCTATATCTCTCTCTATCTACCACATAAGTGCACACACTTTATATGCATCGGCATTTCTCTTTCACACATGCTCACAATCTCTCTCGGGGTGTCGGGGAGTCTCACGCACATGCTCTCTCTGTATCTCGCTCTCTCTCTCTCGCTCTCTCTTTCTGACTACTACGTACCACTCTTTTCACTAATCTCAGTTGGAAAACACTATTTCTCTCCCATGCATATATACACACGCACGGTCTCTACTAGCCCTCTATACGCACATATATGTGCCTACATGTCTCCCGCACGCACATTATCTTTAGGCCTCTCTCGCACACATTGCCCCCCCAAGACACACCTCTGTCTGTTAGTAGTTGGCAGATATGATTCCATCATATCATTCGGTAGGATATCCTTGACTGTTAGGCTGGATGGTAATACGAGGCAAAGTTTTACCCTAGTTCGGACCCTTGCAGTTGAGGAAAAAGCCTACTCCTGGTACTGTATATTGGTGATAGGGGTGTGTACAAAGTACACATGAATACCAGGCATTGTGCGTGTGTGTATACTATCGACGAACTAGCCCCCAAGCTTCTATAACATACTCGGGGCCTAGGGTTACAAATCATATATAGTCGGCTTATCACCAGTGGGGATAGAGTCCTCCGCGACTCTGGTAGCTAGCTTCGTGTTGTACGCCGAGTCCTCCACATGGGTCTTCGTATAACGCGTCTCGATCCAACCTATGTGGCGCTGGATGGAACCAACCCATGAGTCCTCATGTTGACCCACCACAACTAGAAATGATGTGCCCACCATACAACACACGCAATCGGCCGCTAAGAAAATAAGCATATACAATAGTACAATGTTACACATGAATGTTAATTGCATGGTGCATCCAAAAATATTTGTTCTGCATTGTGAATGTTTATATATTATCCTAAAATATTAGTCACGGGAAAGAGAAATGGAGGGCATATCTCTCCTTGTCTCCACCGGACATCCCCTCTTTCTACACCACTTTCACGTACGCACACAAACTATCTCTGGGCCCTCTAAAAGTATGCATGCCCACGACACATTCACGCATGAAGGTCACTGTATTTCAAGCTAAAGCACTATACGGTCACTGGAGTTCAGAATATGCTCATTACGGTCACCGTATACATTCTCATGGTGATCATACGGTATCTAGCTCACGATACGTCTCCGTATTTTCTTGATGACACTGACGGACTTTGCATTTGATGCGTGCTCCATATTTTGTTGACGACACTTACGGTCATTGTATTTGAAGCGCAAGCACGATATGGTCACTGGACTTCAGAATAAGCTCATCACGGTCACCACATACATTTTGTCGTGCTAACCAACATGTGGTTGGATGGTTAGGAGGACAGTGGTTTCTCGAGCCCACCAGGGTTAAAGTCCCGGTGCTCGCATTTATCCTGGGTTAATTTCAGTATTTTCTGGTGATGTGCGTTCAGTGGGAGGAGACGTTCCACTCGACTACGAGGCACCTATGGTGACTTCGTAAAATCTCAGGATCATATGCTAGACCACTCTCTCGAAGGTGCTCATAGGGGTAGGGTCTGCGTGTGTGCGCTTATAGCGGTGAGTGCTTGCGCATATATATGAGCCCTTGCGTATGTACTGTGTTAAAAAATACATGTCATGATTATACGGTCACTGGCTACCCGTAAAACTCCGTATTTTGTTGATGACACAATCAATTGACCAGTCAAACGTTCCACATGGCACAACTAGTGTTGCACCATCGGGTCGCGTAACCGTGGGGCCCACTTGTCAGCCCATATATGAAAGAAAGAAATGGTAGTTTCAGTCTGTACTGTGTTAACAAAATACATTTTAGGGTGATCATACAGTCACTGGCTCACCATACAGCTCCGTAATTTGTTGATGACACGATCAATTGACCACTCAAACGGTCCACATTCAGCAGCGCACATTACCATAGGGCCCACCCGTCAGCGCGTATATGAAGGACAGAAATGGTAATAAATTAGTGGTTGATGGGTACTCGAAGTCGTGAGACCTCTGGTTGGCAGTCGCCGGTGATGGGGGGGGCGTTGATTGGGCGATGGGGTGGGGATCGCTGGAGAAAAAGCTTGGCGCGGGGGGCCTAGAGGGGTGGCCGGTGCGGCGGTGGACCGGCGGTGAGGAGTGGTTTCGGGGCGGGCGGGGCGGCGTGGCGGTGCGGGCTGGCCGCGGGCGGCGGGGGCTGGCGGTTCGACCGATGGTGGCTGGCGGCTCAGGGGGGTGGAGTTTGATGATAAACTGCAGGCCCTTGATTTCGTATCCAACGGCTGGAAAATCTAATGACCAGAGATGAAAAAGTCAGTTGACTGATGTGTAGCCTCACCCCGCACATACACATGCACGCACGCAAGACACGCATGCATGCTGGCGTGCAACACTGACACATACACATAACGAACACACGCACGCATGCACGCGTGCAACACTGACGCGTACACATGCACTCACGAACACACGCACGTACGCACACATGCATGCAACACTGAAACGTACCCTTGCACGCACGCAACACTCGCACGCCTGCATGCACACAACACATGATGCAAGACACACGCTCAACCTATACGTGCATGCACCCTTTGTTAAGGACATGGATTGTTATGGGTATTAATCAATCTTATCTGTGATAAGCAAAACATTGATGTTTGTAGTGGTCTTTATGAATCATAATGTATCGAACGGGCTATCAACATAGTAGGCTTATCTACATGAAAAGGATGACGTCATACTCAATGAACAATCATTGGTTTATGAATGCCCGCTTCTGACCGCCCTGGCCCACCAAAGGTTCCTCTGCTGTGCGCTGCCTGCGTTGGGTCACTGACATGCAGGCCATGTACCCAAAGAGCCCACACGTCGGTGGAAGAACGGCACACTGTCCTACGTCAGAGTCGAGGGCGCCACTCGCTGCACGCACGGCTGAACACGCCTCCTTGCCGCATTCAAATGCCTCCATGAAACCCGCCCGTGTGGAAGCCGAGAAACCCACTCTGGACACACGTCCGTTCATGACCGGGCCAGCCTTAAACGCAACGCCGGCCGAGCTCCTCCTGTCCTCCATCTATTTAATCTCCTATTTAAATGAGGCCAAACGCCGGCGAAGAATCGCACACCTCCGCCACTCCCCTATCTCCTCCTTCACCATTTTGTCCACTCTTACAATGGCTTACAAAGAGTAGTTATTCCGCATCCAAGCCGGCTAGGTGGCCCGCCGAGCCCGCTGGATACGAGCTATGCAGCTCGCTGATCCACCTCCCTCCCCTCGCCCGATGGAGCCAGTTGCCGCCCCAAGCCGGCGCGCGGTTCAGCAACTCGCCGCTCTAGGCCAGCTCGACAAGGAGCAGCGCACGGGCGTCGTTGCTGCCATCCACGCCGCCGCCTCGTACCGCATCTCCCGTTTCTATGGCCGAGACTCCCATGCCGGCGGTCGCGCCATGCAAGCAGCGACAGAAGCCGGGTGCGCGGAGAGTGACGAGTCGGTGGCGAGCGCCTCCGCGTCCGCCGCCATCATCGAGGAGAAGTAGCACGGGAGGCCGCCGCCGCTTGGGTCCCATGAAGGCCACCACGGAGGCGACGCCGGTGTACACAGCATGTGTCTTGCCGGATCCTTTTCTTGCGAGGACCTTCGTCGACACCGCATATACCTCTGGGGCTCCCGTCAGTCCGGTGATCGTGCTGCCAGACATGAGGAACACAAATCAATCGGCGGGCGACCATTTAGGCCAGGTATTATATACCTGTGCTGTCTAGAACTAGCACCGCGTAGTTCATTTGAATGTAATGAAATCCGTCATGTTTGTATGAAAATCGGGTATCTTATATGATTTCTGTCGTTGTTTATATGAAATATCGCCCTGTTTGCGTGAATTTCGTCCGGTTGGTTGACTTGCTGTCATAATGTGTGCGGCTATGGTTGGATGGCGTAATTTGCGGGTCGCCGGTCGGTCTGCGGGCGGCTCGGGCGGTGTGGTGGGACAAAAAGAACACAGCTCGTGCGAGCTCGTCTCCAACGGGCGCGCTGGAGGATGCATGAGAACCCGAGCCATTCCTCGTTCATCGGTGGCAAAGGCACCGATGGACAAAAGGGTCGCCAATATTTTGGCTACCCCGGGCAAGATCCAAACAGCCCCTCCCAAATAGATTCAAATCCCTCGTTCGCCATGGAATTTTGCCATGTGTTGTTTTCATGGACTAGCAAGATGCCCATGCATTGCACGGAACATCAAGATGCATTTTTTTACAAAACACCTGTTGTGATTGACCCATGCAGGAGTAATCCCATTTTGTAAAAACTAATGATTGCTTGAGAATTTTATCGGATAAATGGTATCTCGAGAATTTTATCGGAATCCATTTTTTATACAAGGCCACAAACCCATATTACAGGTACCAAGGCAAAAATTAATGTCTTCTAACTCAATGTTGCAAGCCACCTTGTTTCCTTGTTTGCCGTGTAAATTAATGTGTATTCTTCTCTTTCATGCACATCAAGCCAATGCTCACACTCCCGCATGCATGCAAGGGATAATTAATGTCCTCCTTTTCTAGTAGTACTACGAGGCAAACACCATTAATATTGCATCGATTAGTGTTAGTGGCCTTGTATATCTGCAAATTTTAATTTTGATAGTGGCCTTGTATATAAAAATGGAGGGAGAAAGATGAGAGATAAGGCGAGGAGGAGTGGGGCGTGGTGGTGACTGGTGGTTGGACTGGGCAGATGCATGGGGATGGACGGCGCATTATGTCTAGGCTTGTATCTCTATAGTCCCTCTCACACACACCCACGTAGGTGGGGGACATGCATGAAGAGAAGAGGTGCATGCACGGCGCACGTACTCCCGTCTCTTTTCCAACCACACCTGCACGGGTACACGGTGGAGCTCATTTCTGTACAAAAAGGCAGCCCACATGGTAACTTGACACGTGTACTGGTTGTCCACTAGATGGAGGGAGGATCGTCTACCACGGGTGAACAAACAAATTGCGACTTGACGCGTTATATTAAAAAAGAGGCAAACCATGTGGGGCCTACCTTAGAGGCAAGGCTCTATACACTGGAGTACTTTTGATGTGTCCCGTCAACTCGCAGAACGAGGAGAAGCTTGCTTAGTACGCCGTCTCCCCCGCCCACAGGCGCGGTGGCTCGCAGGATGAGGTAAAGCTTGCTTACTACGCCTTACGCCCGCTCCCTCGCCCACGCGTGTGGTGGCTCGCAGGACGAGAAGAAAATTTTACTAGTACTCCCTCCGTTTACTCCTCGTCCCTACCTTGGTTAGAGAGATTATCATATTGTTTGGAATATATATGTCCTTTAGTACTCCCTCCATTTACTTAGAGGGTGCTTGGATATGTTTTAGTCTCATGAATAAAAGTACTGGGACTAAAACTTGCTAGCCTCACCCATGCTTGGATCCAAATACTAAAGAGACTAAAATCAAGTTAATGAGCATTTATTATCCTCCAAACCCTCCAATCCAGAACTCGCCTGTGTTAAAGGAGAGGAGTTAAATGAGGAGAGAGAGGACTAATCCACATTTTAGTAGGGGTATCCCTGACTAAATTTTTTTAGTCTCAAGACTAGTTTTAGCCCCTGTTTAGTCAGGGGTGCTTGGAACTTTAGCCTCTTAAAGAGACTATTTTTAGTCAGACTAAAATAAGTCCCTTGGATCCAAGCACCCTCTTATACAAGGCCACTATAAAAAAAGTACATTTTGCATCTATACAAGGCCACAAATAGTAATCGAGACAAAAGTTACTACTCCCTCCTTTCGAGTTTATGGCTCAATTTCAAAATCTCCCCAACCAAGGTAGACGGTGAGTGGTCGAATTAATTTTGTACTCCTAGTTTGCACAAGTAAATAGTACGCTCGTTTTTCTCAAGAAGTTATGTTTACCGAGGCATTAATTAGAACGAATGCATGAATGACCACTAAATTTCCATGAACTTCTACATGCATTGGTGAGTTTTCTCTTGACACTGCTTGCATCGGGTGATCTAACGCACCTCGAAATCCAACATGTGATGGTACTACTACTAGTAGTAGAATTGAGACTTATAAAATGGAAAAACGAATGTTTTGTAGATGAGCCCTATAAACCCTAGTGGGTACGTACTCCGTAAAATCAGATTTTCCCAAAACTAAGTCGCTCAACCTTTATTTGCTTGTTTCCCTTCCTGCATCCTTGCCTTGAACAGACTATGCCAAACTCCCCTGCCTGCCGCAAGAGGGACACGCGCATCGCCTTGGTACATCATGACACGTGGGACCGCATGACAGGCCATGCTCCCCCGCCGATCGCTCGGTAAAATCACCTCATTTTTACTACTATACTTCCTCCGTATTGGTTTACATGGCATGCACGTCGTTCTAGGTTGAGAATTTAACTGGCTATATATGTGATGAACTATATATGTTTAGAAACTACATCCGCTTAATAATCCAATGATATACTTTTTGTGACATAGTAACTCAGCTTTAGTTAGTCAAATGGATGACCTAGAACTACGTGCACGCCCTATAAACCGAGACGTCTAAAAAAACGAGATGGAGAGGGTAGTTCAGTACGTATCTTTTTAGATCAATATAATCGGGATTCACCAAGGAGCAAAACCAAGTGGTAGGCTACACCTGTCGTGTTGGCGTAGCGACTCAAGCAGGGTCAGTCCGCACACGAAATGGCGACACACTTAACAGGACCCCTTTGGCCAACATGTGGCTCATCCACCGTCTTGTTCCACGTGTGATGCACCAAATTACAGTTCGGAGTAGCGGTTGGAATTGGAGGCACCCCGGGTGTAGCGCCGCAGTAGTAGAAAATGAGCGATGAGGGGTCAAATCACAAAGCCCCACCTTTCCCGCATTAAGCTGGACGGACGAAGCAACCATAATTTCACTCTAGGGCGCAAGAGCATAAAGAAAAGAGAAAACCAATGATGCGTGCGGCAGCTACCTAGGGCACCCTAAGGTAGGGGTCTCCACTACAGATCATTTTTTAAGCGCCTCCACTACAAATCGGCTTCTCCCTCGTCCTCTTGAAGAAAACCGATGATGCGTGTGGCGGTGGGGTTTGTAGGAGTACTACTAGGGTGTGCGGGGCCACGTCGTAGTAAATGGGAGAGGGATTGAATTCGAGTCGACGCCTTAAATATGTGTGGGCCGCTTGGTTTTAGGGGAACGAGGCAGCATTTTGGGTTCGGGGACCAGTGGAGATATAGTACGTACAAAAAATTGTGGACGTAGGTTCGACCGAAAGGCAATGATGCATGGGCCCTGCATTTTATATACCCGGGGCCGCGTGAAATTTGCTACTCTACTCAAAACTAGTAAGGTACACATGCATTGAACGCATGAGATTTCAAAACCAAATTATGAATAAATACACACTATAGCATGTAAATCTTTGAGTCATATATGCATGATGTAGATGTTCGTTTAGTTCTTATAATTCATCTCATTCAAAATCAATTAGTTTTATAAAAATATTAAGATTCATGGGGTTGTGCATTGTAAAGCATAAAGTAAAAAACAAATAATGACAATTCATTTAGAAAAAAAATCAATTATGATACGGAAGATTCTAGAACAAAGGAGAAGTGCTTGTGTTTTGAGGTTTGTGCATTATGCTTAAGTTCAACCATGGAGTCTTCTATATTGTACATGTGGCAGATCTGGTGGAATGTTGATGATATCCAACGACCAGTAGTCACTACAAAAAAATACACTTCCGTGATGATACGTGTTTGTCACAGTAGGTCGTGTTTTTTGTCATGCATGTACATCCATGACAAATTTATGACAGAATCAAGATAGTCATACCAGTGCTGTCGTAGAAGTGTTCCATGACATTATCAAAATTATCATCATGGAAGTGTCCACTTCCATGACGATAAATCGCGCGTCACAGAAGTGCTTTCGTCAAGGGTGACTGACACGTTGCATCCACCGTAATGGAACGCTGTTAAGCTATCGGGTCCAGTTTTGGATCTGATAACCCGTTAACAGCCCGGACCAATGGGGATTTTCCACGTGTAAAATCATCATTGGCCGGAGGAAACACGTGTTGCCTCACCGTTGGGATAGATGTCATCCCCTCATTGGACAGGAGGCGCATATGATACGTCAACACGTGGCACAGCCCAACAGTGGCTCATTCCGGTGAAAAAGGCCTGCCCAGTAAAAAATAGCAGGCCGGCCCATATAAGGCCTACTTTTGTCAGGTCCATTTAAGCCCACGGCCCATACGAGATGTGCCAATTCGGCCCATCAATGACCCGTTAAAGATTTGACACCATTGCACAGCCTACTATATATTTGGGCTCAATATCGGTCCGATGAGATTTTGGCCTGTTAACGGCCCATTCAGTGGATGGGCCAATTTTCACAATGTACATCTTTCGGCCTTTTAGCGACCCATTTAAGTATTGGGATAATTTCCGACCCAGTGTGTCTTTCAGCCTGTTGATGGCCCATAAATCAGTTGGGCCATTTGTAGTCGGACCTAAGTTCCGGCCTTTTAGTGACCCATTTAAGTGTTGAGCCAATTTCCGGCCCGGTGTGTCTTTCAGCCTGGTGATGGCTCATATGTCTGTTGGGCCATTTGTAATCGGACCTGAGTTTTGGCCTTTTAGTGACCCATTTAATTGTTGGGCCAATTCCCGGCCCTGTGTGCCTTTCAGCCTATTAACGGACCATAAATGAGTTGGGCCTTTCATAGTCGGACCTGAGTTTTGGCCTTTTAGCGGCCCATGCCCTTCATGGTCCAATACCAGCCCGGTTTCTCTTTGGCCTGCTAAAGGCCCACAACACAGTTGGGCCATTTACAATATGACCTGACTTTCGGCCTGTTAGCGGCCGATGCTCTTCATGGTCCAGTACAAGCCCACTGTCTCTTTCGGCCTGCTAAAGGCCCACAGTATAGTTGGGCCATATGTAGCCCGAACTTAGTAACGGCCTGTTAACGGCCCATGAAATCAATTGGGCCCACCTGTTGCCTGCTTCGATGTCAGCCTGTTAACGACCCGAGAGTTAAGAGGGCCGACCATTAACTTTCGGCTTGGTAACGGCCAATTAACTTAATGGGCCCACTAAAGTTCGTACATGTCTTTAGGCCAAATTTTATAATTTGAGCCCATTACGACGAGAAATTATGCACAGGACCAAAACCAATCAAGCAAAGGTACGACATATAGGGAAAAACGTTTCACATCCAACATATATTATAGGAAATTACATCCACTTGGCAATCAAAGATTGATGCCAGTGCAAGTAAATGAACAGAACCTAACGATCTACAACGTCACAATATGCAACCTCAGCACGGATGACGCCCATAAGCATGTGGGCAAGTTCTTGCTGCTTTGCTGCACTCTCTTTGAAAACATTGATCAGTTGTTGTGTCGCACGACTCTGCACCTCTGATTCCTCCACCATTTCAATCATTCCTTCAGCCATTAATTTGTTCACAAACATACATTTTTTCCGTTGCATTCAAGATAGAGGATACTGAACAGATTCAGATGGCGATTTTGGCAGGCTTGTATTATTGATAGTGGAGAGTATCTCGACCACTGCATCATAACATAAATTAGGAGGGGAACCAAACAGATTAATCATGAGTTATTGGCATATTACCTGGCCTAGATTTATTGGAAAGAAACAATGGGGTTGCCTTGCTGTTTTCAGAGTTTGTCTTCTTATCTTCAGCTGCCTGCACCAAATTAAGACACTAGCATTGCTATCATTGGCCAAGTCAGATAATAGGAAAGAAACATTGGCACAATGAACGTTTGGGCAACTAGCAAACACAAAATTAACACAATATGGCACAACTATCATCAGCCAGGTAAGGTAATACGAAAGTAGCATTGACACAATGAATGAATGGGCAACCAGAGCAGCACTACAATTCAGTAATGTGCATGATATGAGATAGTACACTCATGCAGCTCAGTATGCAAAACTACCAGGCAGTTTTCTTTACAAAAATCAACATTGGCGCCTTTAACATTTTGCTACAACTAATTTTAGATCAGACAAACGTTGGATTCAAGCCGATTAACAAAATACATGCTGATGTAAAAATATAGTGATATACAACAGGTACTTATATCAGCATTGGAGCACAGAGAATTCCCACAAGATGTTTTCCTCGAATACAATCCCAATGAAGGAAATGTTCTATCATTTAACCTTATTTTCTAAAAGAGAGATGGGTAAGAAACATGTGGAAAATATGATCAGAATGCTATAAAATTTCATGATGCGAGGATACGCACACGCTTCTTAGAATGGAGTTGACATTCTTTTGCTGGACTGGAGCGGACTAGTTCTTTGGCCACTGGAATCTGCTTAATATCAGTGGGACTTGGGTTTCTCTGTGCTGGAGCAGTATCTATGAAAAATGGAGTTGGTTTATTATCTCCTGGCGTTTGGATCTTTTGCAAAGACCTGGTTTGTAACCCTTCAGATTCTAACATAGCTGTCTTCCCCTTGCATGCCTTATATAGAAGAATGGTGCTTCAATTATAAAACATGCTACAACAGATATGGAATAGGTACTGAAGAATAGAAAGGCATGACATATTGACATGTATTCCCTCCATCCAGAAATAAATGGATGGGTCTAGGCGTATTTCAGTTCTAGATACATCCAGTTTTATCCATTTCTGCGACATGTAATCCGACCGGAGGGAGTATGATGTAAGAGCTAGGGATGCGATAGGACAACACAGGAAAAAAAACTGAAAACCCACTGCAGAACCAAAGTAATCAAACCCACTGATATGAGATAGTACACTCATGCAGCTCAGGATGCAAAACTACCAGGAAGTTTTCCTTACAAAAATCCACATTGTGGCCTTTAATCATACAGTTTGCTACAACTAAATTTAGATCAGATAAAGGTTGGATTCACGCCGATTAACAAAATACACGCTGATGTAAAAATATAGGGATATACAACAGGTACTTACATCTGCATTGGAGTACAGAGAATTCCTGCAAGAATCTTTCCTCATAGACGATACCAGTGCAGAAATTCTTCTATCTATTAAGCTTATTTCTAAAAGAGAGATGGGTAAGAAACATGTAGAAAATATGATCAGCATGCTATAAAATTTCATGATGCAAGGATACGCACACGCTTCTTAGAATGGATTTGACATATTTTTGCTGGACTGGAGCGGACTAGTTCTTTGGCCACTGGAATATGCTTATTATCAGTAGGAGTGGGTTTCTCTGTGCTGGAGCAGTATCTATAAAAAATGGAGTTGGTTTATTATGTCCTGGCGTTTGGATCTTTCGCAAAGACCTGGTTTGTAACCCTTCAGATTCTAACATAGTCGTCTTCCCCTTGCATGCCTTGTATAGAAGAATGGTGCTTCAGTTATAAAACATGGTACAACAGAGAGATGGAATAGGTACTGAAGAATAGAAAGGCATGACATATTGACATGTATTCCCTCCATCCGGAAAAAAATGGATGGGTCTAGGCGTATTTCAGTTCTAGATACATCCTTTTTTATCCATTTCAGCAACATGTAATCCGGACGGAGGGAGTATGGTGTAAGAGCTAGGGATACGACAGGACAACACAGTAAAAAAACACTAGTTGAATGTAAAACTGTATGCTAGCGGAATACGTACAGAAAAAACTAAGGCAGCATACACGTGTATGATTGGGAAACTAAGATGGCATTGCGACAAAGCACTAGAACAACACTTCAATGTAAAAAAACATGGTATGGTAGACAGATGAAGTACGTACTGATGAATAACAATGCATAAGATATTCAGAAGCATGATGTCCAAATTAAGAAGATGGCATTGCGATAGAGTAGAATGACAGTACTTGAATATGAAAACATGTTATCATGAATGGAATAGGTACTGAAAAACAGGAAGGCATGACATATTTACATGCATGATCAGCATGCTAAGCACATGGCATTGCAACAGAGTAGATACACTCCAGGACATTATATGCATGTTGTACCCATATCACGGGCCAAGTTAGAGCAAGGACCTTCTGGGGTGAAGAGGATTCAACATCTTTCTGCAAGTCTTCGGAAGAACTACCTTTACATGTTCCATCATATTGGGTATCATTGACATCAAGTTTATTGGCCTTTACATTGCTCCGTGAGGTTCTTGTGGATATATCAGTGTGTGCAATTATATCTGACATGCATGGAAGACAACTAGTAGTTAGATTTATGTAATGAGTGCCTGTAGGAGACGACATAAATAGTAGGACTGGGGTTAACTAGCAGCAACAGGTCTCAAAAACTAAAGGGAGAACACAGATGAGAGCTACAGAATATGTATCGTTTGTACTCGAGATTAACTAGATGGCACACAAAAGTATTAAAGAACAACATAGGTAATACTAGAAGTCATATAATACTATAATCACCAGCCTGTGGGATAGCATTGGCTGATGGATGATAACTATGGAACAACGTTACCTAAAGAACAAGTATCTTAGCTGAACTATGGAACAACGTTAACTCCTGAACAAGACCCGTAAGAGATCAACATGAATATAAAGTGAAATGTGATAATCTATTTTCCATGCTTAGATGAATAACAAAGCCATAAATGTTGCACACAAGTAAGATGAGGGTACAACCTATCTGGCCGCCATCCATAGGAGTGAGCATCATGTGCTGACTTGTCGATGGCCCTTCAGTTGTTGTGGCTGTCCATGTTGGGCACGCGCATTCGATGCAGGGAACTATTGAGTGGGGACTATAGCTCCCTTCTGGTGTATGCTTCCCTTGTTGGAGCAGCTGCGGTGAGTCGGAAGACAGCGTGGCTGAAGATGCAGATAACGCATAATGTTAAGAATGACACATCTCTTTGATCTGAAGAAATACACTAAGAGATCAATAGCAAGGTACGAGAGTGGTCACACGTCTGAACTGAGACTAAATTGGGGTCACACGATTTTATTTTATTTTGGTACTGTCCGATCTACGCCGGATGGCTTGATGGCCGTCTTGTGCCTCCCGGCTGACACTGTTAGGAATCTTCCCCGAAGAGCTAGCGACCAACGGCAGAGCAGCTTGCCTCCGCCGTCCGTGGCCCTGGCCAAAACCCCGCTCCCTGCCCAACCGCACTGCCGTGGTTGTGCCGCCCCCGGGCCAATCCACAAAGACTCCTCGTCATCCAGATCCGGCGGTGGCAGTACCTTGAACCCACGCAACTCTAAGATAGCCATCTAAGCGCTGCTACCGCGGCGAACATGCGGCCCCGCACCCTTACGTTAGAGACCAGCCAACCGGCAGCCCAGGAGCTCTGCCGCCTCGAGGGGTGCTGCTTCCCATTGGGAATCGATTGGCCCAGAATAAAAATTCAGACAACTGATGCCTAAATAAAGTGATTTGAGATGAGGGTGCGACCTATCTGGCGGCATGGTGAAGTAGGCAGGTCCAGCTGCCGAGTCAGTGAGGCTGGTGCGGTTGCGGTGGCCACCGGTGGCAGGGAAACAGTGATGTCGCGACGGTCGACGACTACGGGGAAGTAGCGCCGGGACTCTGGACGGATCCGAAGTTGGAGCCGCTCCGGCACCGTGAACAACAGCGGGGGTGAATCGGCTCTGGTACGGTTCACGCGGCCATCGTCGAGGCAGCTCCAGCAGCACGGAGTAAGATGCACACGACCAAGTGCACAACGGCAAATGGAGAGCGTCTCCGGCATTAGGGAGGAGGGCGGCTGTGAAATTGGTGTGGTGGGGGCGCCATGGAGGAGGGGCTGAGGTTTCGCGGCTCGGGAGAAGGGAGCTTCTGGGGAGAAGGTGATTTGGCGCCCACGAGGTATGAATGGGGGGGAATTGGGAGGGGAGTGGAACCATGTTTTACGGACGCATTTGTCTGAAATGTGAGGGGGAGTTACAGTTCTACCCCTGCCTTTAGGCTTCTCGTCTTGGGTCTGTATACTGAGGGTCGGGGATAGTAGAGTAACTTTGCTTCTCCCCAAATAGTGGGCGGGAGCGATTTCGGGCGAGGAGGGCATGTTTTGAAATATAGTGGGCGCGAGCGATTTTGGGCGAGGAGAGCGTGTTTCGAAAAAGTGGGCGCGAGCTATTTCGGGCGAGGAGAGCGTGTTTTGCCGACCATGGTTTATGAATTATTCGGCACATGTCATTTCGGCCAAGGAGAAGGCGCGCTTGGATGAAGTTACGAACCTACCCTCGATGCACAACGGGCCAATTAATGCGTCTCCCACATAGGACGGTAATTTCGCGTCTCCCATTTATTTGCTCGGGCGAATTCCACCGAGCAGAGGATGTTTAACGGTTCGTTCAAAATTTGGGAGAATGAGCATCCACGTCTACCTTACCAAGTCGATTCAAATCAAATTTAGAAATATTAGCTTGCCACTTCTTTTTTAGATGGAGAGATGATGCTCGGGAGTAATGTGTTTTTACATGCTGGTTGCTAGCGATTTACTATATGAAAAATAGTTGACCCACTCAAAAATGGGAATCAAACCCAAAATGAAATATCTCGATTCAATGAAATAGCTCGTTAACCAGGTCAAAATAGTGAACTAAATCCAAAATTGAACACCTCAATCGAATAGCATGTTGTACAGTGTTATAGTACTCCATGAACAAGTTGAAAGTCAAATTAATGAACTAGTTTGATATACGCATATATCCGTTCATGTGTGGATTGCAGACAACATGTTCTCCAATTTAAATATTTGAATGCAAGTTTATATCGAAACATGGTTTATATCAGTCTTTGACGCATAAAATGCGACCTCCCCCTCTCCCGGACTCCTGCTCTCTCTCTCTCTCGCCGACAATCTTCAATTTTGTCGCACTCATCCAACACACAAACCTTGTTGGTCCTCTCTCTTTCTCTCCATCTCTCTCTCTCTTTGTATGTGTGCGTGGGGGGGGGTCTTTCTAGTTCGCATGCATATATACTCCATCTATAGGTCTCTCTCGCACACTATGTATGATTCTCTAGTCCAAGCTAGATATCTTGGGTGCACTCATCGTACGCACACAAATTCCTTGGCTCGTTGCCCGTAACTCTCTCATGCACCACTCTGTCGTCTCAGAGCTCTTCCCCCCTCTCTCTCAAACTCTACATCTACCTGGGTCACACATACACATGCATATCTCACTCGCACTCGATAGGCCCACCTAAAACTCTATCTCTCTCCCTCGTTCTCTCTCCATCTCACACACACACACACACAATCTCATGCCTAGCTAGCCAAGTATGATGGTCTCTCGCTCAATTGTAGGCACACACAGTCCCCCCTATATGTATATGACTAGCTAATCTTAGTCTCCATCACAAATATGTGCATGGTCTATCTCAATTTCTCTTGGGCCATCTTTCTATCGCGCACGCACCTCCCTCTATCTCCCACCCATATAGTCCCCTCACGATCTTGAGGGGGTCTCTCTATCACAAACACAACCTCTCGCCCTCCCCATGTGTCCATGTTCTCCATGTGTCCCTCTCGACCTTTGTTCCTTGTTGGCCAGACCTCTATTGGACATGTGCTATAGGGGTGTCTCTCTCCGTTGCAAACAATCACACACTAGCTATCTTCGTGTATCTCCTCGCCTCGCTTTTCTATCTCGGAGATGCATGCGTGATATGTTCGCCTAAGAAACGAAAAAACACACACTCTCTCTAATTTATCGTTTGTTGTCACTTTCTCTTTCACACACATACTCTTTTTGCACACTTACTCATTCTCCTTCACACGCACTTGATCCCTCTCGACTTAGGCACTCTCCTCGGTCCATAGCATATTGATTTACTGAAAAGTCAAACATCACAAAGTTTGACCATGTACGTGGAGAAAAACAATTACATCTGGAATGGCAAACATATACCATTAGATTCACCATGAGATGTAGTTTTGTATCATGTATCTTTGGTATTGAAGGTATAAATAACATTTGTGTAAACCTGATCAAAGTTTCCAAAGTTTGACTTCTAAAAAAATTACATGCACTGCATTATCGAGCGGATGGAATATCTCTTTCCCCCTCTCAGCTATGTGACGCACCACTCAGCCTTATCGGGGCTCCTCAATCTCTCTCAAACTTTATATCTCCCTGGTTCACACATACACATGTCTCGCTCGCGCTATACATATAGACCCATCCAACACTCTCCGCCCTTATTCTCTCTCTATGTGACACCCCCCCCTAATAAGTACCATAATCCCTCACTCCATCATAGGCGCAAGCACTCCCCCCTAAGTATGATTATCTCTCACTAGCCATCAGGAACACACGTATTGTCTCCTTCCATCCATACGTCTATCTCGATATCTCTTGAGGTATCTTCTATCGTGCACACACCTTGTCACTCGATCTCCCACCCATGTAGTCCCATCACGATCTCCAGGGGATCTCTTTATGACAAACATACACTCTCTCCTCCCCATGTCTGCATTTTCTCCGTACATCTCTCTCGACCTCTCTCCCTTGTTTCTCAGACCCTCTTGGACACGTGCTAGGGGTCTTGCTCTGTCAGTTGCAAACAACCACACACTATCTCCTCACCCTGCTTCCGTTGTCGAAGCTGCATCTGTGATATGTTTGCATAAGACACACACTTTTTTTCTCGACTTTTATCGAGTGTTGTCCATGTCTCTTTCACACATGCACACACACTTTTTTCACTCACTCTTTCTATTTCTCTCTCTCTAGTTAGGGACTCTCTCACGTCCATAAGCATATGGATGTTTTGAAAATTCAAACCTTAGAAAAGTTTGACCAGGTATATGTGGAGAAAAACATTTACATCTGGAAAGATCATTAGATTCATCACAACATGTACTTACTTCATACTATCATTTATCTTTGGTATTGTAGATATAATTAATTTCTTTATAAACTTGGTCAAAGTTTCAAAAGTTTGACTTTTAAAAGATGTTGGAACTACATTATCGAATGGAGGGAGTAGCTCTTTCTCTCTCTCTGCAATCTCTCACGGGCCTCCCCTCTCACATGAACACTCTATACCGACGGATTATATGCTCACTATGTAAGCATATAGCTCTGTATATTGTTTAGTTGACCGGTCAACCAGTCCACATGCTGCCTTGTCAGATCATGTTCTGTATCTTCGTGTGCTGGCCCATGTGGCAGTGGGTGAAAAAAAGTAAACTAGAGGCCCATCTGACACGCGGTGAAGTAAACAAAGTTGAAACCACTCGGGGTAGCACCCCGCACCCTAGTAAATTGAGGGCGCATTGAGGACACACTTCTTCCGCGTGGAGGACGCACTCGTGCACAATTCACCACTGCGCGACAGCAAGCACAGAAGGACGCACTCGCGCACACCCAGCACACAACACACACCAGCACACGTGTACACCGGCGTCGCCGCCGGTTGAGATGGACGGCGAGGCAGCCAACAAGCGGAGGCGGCTTGAGCCAAAACCACATCCGGCGAGCCTGGACTTCATCAGTAGCCTCCCCGATGACATGCTGCTCATTATCATCGGCCTCCTCCCCACCAAATCTGCGGTGCGGACCGCCCTGCTCTCCCGGCGGTGGCGCCCCCTTTGGCGCCGCATCCCCCTCAACCTCACCGTCGACAGCTGCCTCTATGATGGGGATTGCAAACGCATGGCCGCAGTCTCCAAGATCCTTTCATCGCACCCTGGGCTAGCCAGACGCCTTGACATCCGCATGTTCAGTACCAACTGCAAGGTCCAACCCAAGTTCGACGAGTGGTTCTTATCCCCCACCCTAGATCAGCTCGAGGAGCTCAGCTTTGAAGATGGACGATGTCGCTCTCTACCACCGTCCGTGCTCCGCCTCGCGCCAACGCTGCGCCACGCCAGCGTCAGATCCTGCTATCTTCCCCAGATTAATGCCGCACCCGCCATTCTTCTCCCTCAACTCAAGCAGCTCGACCTCTTTGACGTTGTCATTTCGAAGAAGGCTATGGAGCACCTACTCCGCAGCTGTACTGCGCTCGAGTACCTTCGTCTTGAGCAGATCCACGGGTTCATTAGCCTCCACATCGCCTCAACAAATCTCCGATGGATTTATGTGTCTTGCTGGCCCCGCAACAAGACATCAATTGGGAAGAGATCACTCCAGCTGTTCCACGTTATGGTCATTGAGAATGCGCCTTTCCTTGAGAGATTGCTTGTATCCGATCAAGAAGGTCCAACAAAAATCAGGGTCATTGATGCACCGAAATTGACAGCGTTGGTGCACTCGTTTGCCAAATTCTCCGAACTCTTTATTGGATCCGTAATCGTTCAGGTACAGCACTCACCTTATTCTTCGTCTTCTTGAAACTCACATTTTTAAATTTCTTCTTGATGTATTTACGATCGTCTTCCAGAAAATGATTCCCACAAGCTTGACCCAGTCTATGCACATAGTGAAGATCTTGGCAATAAAATCTATCGGCCCCAATCTGGATCAAGTTGTTGGATTCCTTACATGCTTTCCGTGCATGGAGAAGCTACTCATCGAGGTGAAACTTCTTTCCTATTAGTAAACGGTAATCACAGCGTAGCTCGAATTTTTCGTAATTTTCCCAAATTACGATGACAAGTGTAGTGTTCAAAACTGCATCTACGCACTGCACCGAAAGAAATGTTTTTAGTACTTTTTTCTCATGTGATCATCTGCATCGTTTTTTGTTGTTGTACTACTATAGTAGCCTAGGCTAGTCATAGTGGAAAGTAACTTAGACTACTCTAGTAACTCTATGGTTACCCTAAGAGCAAGTACTACCTCCATCCTGGTTTACTCTTCCTATTTTGTAGTATCAAAATTTGACCATAGATTTAACTGACAAAATGTTAATGCATGTCACTAAGAACTATATTGTTGGATTCGTATTTGAACATAATTTCAAATGGTGTAATTTTTAGTGACATGCATTGGCATTTTCTTACATAAATATATGGTCAAAATTTTATACTAAATAAGAGGTAGTACAAAAGTGGGCTATAACGGCCCTCCACTATGTAGGCCAAAATACGTGCCAAATTCACTTGTGATGCATTTGGCATCGATGCCCCTCCATTTCTCACCTGTTGCCCCAATCTGGATCACCTACTTTGCTCCGGTGCCAAATTAACTCATGCAATGAAAAAACACTTGCGTGGGAGAGAGAGAGGACTGAGGCAATAAAAAAACACTTGTTTGGGAGAATGAGAGGCTGGTGTAGTTGGTTTGATTGATTTGTTTATACATGTGGGTCTGTGTGCACAGTGGTGCCAACTCTCTCACATCACGAGAGCGGTGCCAAAATCTTTTGATTTGACATCGATGCGTATTATGGCATCGACCACATAGTGGAAGGCAACAAATGCCCAAGCTCTTCACGTACTCCTAAGTAAATGAGAGGAAAGAGAAAGAGAGAGAGAGAGAGAGAGTGAAAAAATATCACTAGCCAGCCAACCCTATCGTATGAGCGAATGATATTGTACCTCTTGATGACACGACAATCTTATATAGCCAGCTGCTCTAATATGTTCTCTTCTTTTGCAGATAAAAAAAGACCCGAAAGTGAAAAATGTGTTGCACTATAACAATCTCATCGAATGCCTTGATCTCCATCTTACAGAAATTGATTTGATCGACTACCGAGGCAGCACATCTGATATTAAATTGGCCAGGTTCTTTTTTCTCGAGGAAAGTGTGCTCAAGGTAATGAGGTTTAGCGTTCTCTGGCGCACCAATGAATGGCGTGCTGATCACCGCAAGCGTCTAAGCCTAAATGACAAAGTCTCCGCAGAAGCTGAATTTGTTTTTGAAACATCAAGTGGCCAGAGACTCGAAAACTTATTTGCCCATTGGTGACTTGTCAGGGCGGTGGATTTTAGTTTGTATGATAATGCTGCATCCACCTAAAGTAACAAAAGTTCTTACGTAAACTTCCTAGTAATTCCCTCTTCGTAGGTGCAGCATTACTCCTAACATTTGTAATATCAGTTTGAAACTTGTAATATTGCCATGTCCTATTCCTGTGTTTTCAAAATCCTACGAATCAAACAGGTCCCGAGTTGGTGATGATGTTTCGCCTGCCATCTTTCACCAATAGCCGTCAGATCTAGATCTGACGCATACAAACCAAACTTCTCCAGTTTTGCAAAAAGATGCCCGCACTTGTTCCCTATTTACAAACAACTCCTTGTCTCTCACAATCAGCCTTATCTCCTCCCCACCACATCTAGAAGGCCATGGAAAATCTGGCGCGATGGCCGCTGCCGGCGCCGTCCACCCCCCCAATCTTGGTGTTCCGTGCAATTCACGGGCATCTACGCATGGGAAATTATGTCGAACACGGCTAGTTGTAAGCAGGCTAGGTCTACAGCCATGATGATAGTGACTGCAGATGGTGAGGCTGACTATGGTATGCCAAACACGGCGCCTATACTCAGGTGTCATCTCCGACGTAGGGTCTTGTCACTTCACTTTGAGGAGCAACACGTAATAATTTGACCAACGGGTAGTACAATTCTACTACATTGGTAGTAGTACTACTACTAGTACTAGCACCACCGTCTGGATTTAGTAGTACTACCACGTCCAGCTGGATTTAGAATTTGACTAGCAATATCTAGTAATGCATGTCACAAAAAATGTACTACTCCCTCTGTAAATAAATACTTGGTGTATTGTTTTAGTCCTATCGGCGAGGTAACTTAATGTCTTTTTGCTACTTAATAGGATTAAATGCAATGAACTAACCACCGCATTTGATGTTTGGTAGTCTCAAGTCATTGAAAGCATGCACGGGCACGGAGGGGACGCAGCTTCATTGACTTACTGCACCTGCCTTTGGGTGTATGACACATGGGTCCAACGGGTGGCTGGCCAACCTGTCATACAGCCAAAAGCAGGTGCAGTAGATGGGCGAGGAGTAGATGGCCAACACGCACGTGAATTCAACGCAGTCTGCACTTCTCATACAAAGGCTCCCGCCAGTCCAATCTACGAAATCCTACGCACCTACGCACCCAAGGGCAAGATTGATCACTCCAATCGCAAGATCAGTTGACTAAAAGCTAGACCCATGGAGGCGATGAGCGCGAGCATCAGCCGGCTATGCCAGATGGTCCACGATGCCGGCCTGCGGCCCGACATCGAGGAACATCTCCAGGTAGTGCTTGAGGCCGCCAGGGCGAGGTCCTCGTCGGCTTCCTCGACAAGTTCACCATCATCAAGAAGCTCGCGGACGACCTTGACGTATGCCTCTAGCCCACGCGCCCAGGCTCTGTGATGCCTGCCACCCTCAACGGCCTCTATGGTGACAACCTCTTCGATGCACTGGTGGCCCTGCGACTGCCCGCCGTCGCGCCGGAGAATGTCCTCCTCGAGGTCGCGCTCTCCGCGCAGCGCCTGGCGCAGCAAGACATCATCGACATAATCACCCATGTCTATGCACAAATCGTCCACAAGGATCACTGCATGCAAGAGGAGTACGATAGGACACTGGCCTTCTTGGACCGCAGGGCAACCTTGGACGGCATTGTTCAGAAGCACATTGAGCTTGCCGCCAACGCCGCTCCTCCTCACACGTCGGTTGGCGACCCGGTGCACTAGGGAGTGAGGATGTCGTTGATGGATCCGTATGTATCTTTATCTTTCCGTCAAATCCATGTAGTAATATATGGTACTACTAGAAATTATCTTACCTTTCACATGAACTTCATAATTTTCCTACGTACTCCATGCATGAACCGCGCCAGAACCAAACTTCTCATTACTCTAGGAAAAATCGTTATTTCTATCTATTGGTCGCCCCATGGAGCAGAACCAAATTTTACAAGTTACAAGTTCAAAAGGAAAAGCCTGCCGTGTTCGTGTCGCACCCCCACACGGTTTGTCCAGCAGCCGCTCAAGGGGGAATGCGTGTTGTGTTGCATTTTGACTTACAAGTGGGACCGCAGTTGAGCAAACCGACTATCGGCAAATCCCCACCCCGCCCACCACGTGATGGTTGAGAAAACGGGAGGGAGAAGAGATGGCTGTAGCTAGCATGGACTCCAAGAAAATTGGTGTCGGATGGGACTCGTGTGGTTGTCGTGGGCCGTACTGCTAGACATGAATGCTAGTTATGGCCCATGCCACCCCACTATATCGTGGTGCTGGTTACTCCACTATATCAAGTACGTAGAACAAATTTCCTAGAGTTCGTGCTCAGCCCTCCTCTATCTCTCTTCTCAGCCAGCCAGCAGACGCGCAGAGCCCATCATCTGTTTGCTCATATGCGGTCCCACATGTCAGTGAAAATGCAAGAGGACCCACTGAGCCTACACATATTTCACCTCGACGTGCTGGTTATGAAAAACAAATCCAATAAAGATCTTCGGTGGCCGCTTTTGGAGTTACTCAAGAGTAGTAAGATTCTGTTTACAGTTTAACCCAAGATGCACATCACGTGGCTTCACCTACTACTCTATTTTCTTGCATGACACCACCTGGATGCTGGATGTCCCACGTGTCGGCAAAAGGAGGAAGAACTCGACCAAATATTCGGTTGTGCTCTCGTATTTGACTAGTTGTGCTAACTTAAAATTTTATTGTGTAGAATGGTTGAAAGTTTTGGTATTAGGAAGAAGAGTACAACGATATATTGATAGAGCGCAATTTAGTAGATGTTCTAGCACTTTTAGCTAGCATAGAGGCTAGAGATGAGACTAGTGCACTTGTTGATAGAATAGAGGCTAGACACGTCTACTTCTTTACACTCGAAGAAGAAAGAAGCACGCAACATTGAGCCTCCGCAGATCAACAATGAATGCATTGAGAAGGCACTAATCCAACTTACAGGAGCAGTTATGGAAGTTGGATATCTTCTAAAATGTATTCTTGTGGTTCTTGTTTTCTTTGGTCTTGCTTTTCTAGTCAAAATTTTGGTGATGTATTTCCATGTACCAAAAAATCAATGATGAAAAAAAGATATGTGTTTCCAAAGAAAAATGTACGCGGCTGGGATGCGGTCGCGTGTTCGGCACACGACCACCGCATCTAAGAAATGGCCCGGACACGACCCCATTGCCCTACCCAAACGGACAGAATCCGGGCAAAACGGAGGTCCATTTGGGGTCGTGCGTTGGAGTTGTCCTTACAAGTGGGACCATAGTTGAGGAAACCGACTATCGGCAAACCCCCACCTCGCCCGCCACGCGATGACTGAGTTAGAGAAACGACGAGGTTGAAGAGATTGTTGTAGAACGGACTCCAAGAAATATGGTGTCAGATGGAAGTCGTGATGGTGGCATGTGCCGTACTCCTGGACGTGAATGCTTGTTCTGGCCCATGCCACCCTACTACTCCTACTACTACTCCTTTCGAGGATTCGAGGTGCTGGTTACGTACAGCGAACACATTAACATATGGCCCACCTCACACTGTGGCCAAATTTCCTGGAGTCTGTGCTAGGTTAAAAAGTGTTCTTTGTGAGGATGGGTGGTTGGTCTCAAGTTTAAAACTTGTTGTATTCCGTACGTAGACGTAGAGATAGTGCAGCATGTGAAGCTAGTACAAATAGTGTACTATTGTTGATTGGCCTCATCCGATAACCTGTTGCAATGCATGTATTCGGAAAATATTTTTTTGCCTCGTCGCAGCACCCAATCAGAGAAGCGACTCGAGAGCCATTCATAAATTTAGTAAGTTTATCACAGGCATATCATTTATTTACATACAACAGGTCATCAACCCACAATGAAAACGAGGATACATTATAAGTACTAAACTTTTACTCACACAACAAATAACAAGCAATGAAATGAACTTCAACCCAACCAATCCTCGGTGTTGGAAATGCTTGCTTTGAACCACAAGTGATTCTCTGGGAAGGGCCAGCTATTATAAATCTCGAGGCCAACACAGGACTGATCATCCAGGCTGAAGCGGCCTACTATATCACGACCAGGGTAGGTAACCACCAAAATGTCCGACAACAGCTGGATCGGCTTTCACCATCATTGGATAGTTTTGTCCAAGGAAGAGCGAGTTTTCTCCAAGACTATCAATACTGTACCAGGGAGAACGTGTTGGCGCTAGCACAGTAGTACTTGATACGTCTCCAACGTATCTATAATTTTTGATTGCTCCATGCTATATTATCTACTGTTTTGGACTATATTGGGCTTTATTATTCACTTTTATATTACTTTTGGGACTAACCTATTAACCGGAGGCCCAGGCCAGAATTGTTGTTTAATGCCTATTTCAGTGTTTCAGAAAAACGGAATATCAAACGGAGTCCAAACGGAATGAAACCTTCGGGAACGTGATTTTCTCAACAGAAGCAATCCAGGAGACTTGGACCCTACGTCAAGGCACAAGGGAGGTGCTCACGAGGTTGGAGGGCGCGCCTCCCCCTAGGGCGTGCCCCCCTGCCTCGTGGGCCCTTTGATGCACCTCCGACGCCCTCCTTCCTCCTATATATATCCACGTACCCCCGCAAGATCAAATACGGAGCCAAAACCCTAATTCCACCGCCGTAACTTTCTATATCCACGAGATCCCATCTCGGGGCCTTTTCTGGAGCTCCGCCGGAGGGGGCAATCGATCACGGAGGGCTTCTACATCATCCTAGCCCTACCAATGAAGTGTGAGTAGTTTACCTCAGACCTTCGGGTCCATAGTTATTAGCTAGATGGCTTCTTCTCTCTTTTTGGATCTCAATACAAAGTTCTCCCCCTCTCTTGTGGAGATATATTCGGTGTAATCTTCTTTTTGTGGTGTGTTTGTTGAGATCGATGAATTGTGGGTTTATGATCAAGATTATCTATGAGAAATATTTGAATCTTCTGAATTCTTTTATGTATGATTGGTTATCTTTGCAAGTCTCTTCGATTTATCAGTTTGGTTTGGCAAACTAGATTGGTTCTTCTTGCAATGGGAGAAATTCTTAGCTTTGGGTTCGATCTTGCGGTGTCCTTTCCCAGTGACAGCAGGGGCAGCAAGGCACGTATTGTATCGTTGCCATCGAGGATAACAAGATGGGGTTTATATCATATTGCATGAATTTATCCCTCTACATCATGTCATCTTGGTTAAGGCGTTACTCTGTTTTTAACTTAATACTCTAGATGCATGCTGGATAGCGGTCGATGAGTGGAGTAATAGTAGTAGATGCAGGCAGGAGTCAGTCTACTTGGTTCGGACGTGATGCCTATATACATGATCATGCCTAGATACTCTCATAACTATGCTCAATTCTGTCAATTGCTCAACAGTAATTTGTTCACCCACCGTAGAATACTTATGCTCTCGAGAGAAGCCTCTAGTGAAACCTATGGCCCCCGAGTCTATTCTCATCATATCAATCTACCTTTACTTTACTTTTGCTTTGTTTTACTTTGCTTTCATACCAAAAATACCAAAAATATTATCTATCTCTTTTATCAGTTTTAATCCTTGCAAGTGGCCGTGAAGGGATTGACAACCCCTTTATCGCGTTGGTTGCGAGAGTTTGTTATTTGTGTAGGTACGAGGGACTTGAGCGTAGGCTCCTACTGGATTGATACCTTGGTTCTCAAAAACTAAGGGAAATACTTACGCTACTTTGTTGCATCATCCCTTCCTCTTCGGGGAAATCCAATGCAGTGCTCAAGAGGTAGCAGTACCCATCCCGAATACCATGCACCGGGTGTTGGAATAGGTCCGGAGAGTGCAACCATGGGAGACAACACCGGCTTCCTTAGTAGTAACATCAGCAGTGGGCTGTATACAGACAAGAAGGGGTGATCCATCGGAAGTTGCCAGGCGCCACTGAGTATATGGGCCCTCCTCGTCCTCATGCTCGTGATCATCACCATCGTCATCTCCCCCTTGGTTACAAAATTTTTCAACTATAGGTGGTGGAATGTTCACAGGACCTTGGAAACACAAGAAGTAGGTTAATTAGTAGAGAAGGGAAACTTGCTAACTCGCATGCATGTGGATGAAACAATTATAATTACACTGGAAGACAAACGTACCAAAACTACGAGGATCCCATGCAAAAACAGTGCCACGAGTAGTGGCAGCAAACACAAGACCCTCATATTGAATTGCATCACAGTACACATCCGTGTATAGAAACTAATTTTTGAGAGATATCCATCCAGTCGAACCACGAAGGATGGCAACAAGCTTGTCGAAGATAGCAACAACTTTATAGTTCTTGTAATTCCAAGAGTGTTCGGGAACTCGACAAATTGCTATCTTCCGTAGACGACAGTCACCATGATCGTATTTGAACGTACGTAGATCATCTGTGTGCTCAACCTCAGGGAACTTTGAGATTTTTGGAAGTGGAATCCGCTGACGAGTGTACACATTCACAAGTTCCCACTTGCAATTGTACCCAATATAAACAACCCAATCTCCATTTGCGCCAGCCCAGGCCTTACCCTGAAGCGATGGCATCGTGACATCACACATATCGTTATCAAGCGGCATCAACTTGCACAAGGCGAGGTCTCCGTCGTCCGCTCGCCAGCGAGCAGGGCCATGGCGAAGAACATAGGGGAGATCAAACCGCTCCTGGACCCTTGGGTTCCTTATAATGATGTTATTAGTTGAGTCAAGAATGGGCTTGAATGAACCTGCCATGCTAGCCAAGGTGATGACGTCGCACCGATCAATGAGTTCCCCCACCACGTCATCTTTCAGATCGGGGCAAGAATAACGGGGTCGTTTCCGGCTTTTTCCCTCCATGGAGAAGACGATCGAACAATGGTAGAAGGAAGGGTGAAGGCAAATGGAGGAGGGAGGAAGAGCGTGCGACAGCAGTTCCAAATCGAGAGGGAAAGGCGAAGAGTCGGTGGACGGTTGCCAGTTTGCCACGTTACACGAAGAGGCGCCCCGGCCTACATGTCCTTTCGGAAATTGTACAAAAGGACTCTCCGTCGTCTCACTGACATGTTGGAATGGGACCACATGTCAACGAAACATGGTGTGTAATTTCTCATGTGAAATGCGATCTGGTTGCGTTGGCTCGAGGTGCCGCATTAGTTATGGACCTTTATTGTTTAACATACAATCTGAGTGGATAGCTCATGTGGTCATCACACGTGAGCGGATATATAGGTGGGCTAGGTGGGTGATAACCTACAAGTATAGGGGATCATAGCAGTTTTCGATAACTAAGAGTGTCGAACCCAACAAGGAGTTAAAGGTAGAACAAATATTCCCTGAAGTTCTATCGACCACCGATACAACTCTATGCACGCTTGACGTTCGCTTTACCTAGAACAAGTATGAAACTAGAAGCACTTTGTAGGAGTTTTTGGATAGGTTTGCAAGAAAGTAAAGAGCACGTAAATAAAAGCTAGGGGCTGTTAAGGTAAAGAAACAATAAAGTAAATATAGCAAGTGTGGAAAAGTGGTGGTAGGAGTTGCGAAATTGTCCCTTAAGCAATTGACTACTTTACTAGACCGATAGCAAGTTTTATGTGGGAGAGGCCACTGCTAGCATGTCATCCCTGACTTGGAATTCCATGCACTTATGATTGGAACTATTAGCAAGCGTCCGCAACTACTAACGTTCATTAAGGTAAAACCCAACCATAGCATTAACATATATTGGTCCTCCTTCAATCCCGTATGCATCAATTTCTATGCTAGGTTGAAGCTTCTGTCACTCTTGCCCTCCAATACATAGTCCTATCAACATACAAATAACCCTATGGTGTGATCCACGCGCGCTCTCATATGATGGGCACCAAAGGACATCAACATAACCACAAGAAAATTAAATCAATCATAGCAATTCATCAACCGCCGATAGGACAACGAAAATCTACTCAGACATCATAGGATGGCAACACATCATTGGATAATAATATGAAGCATAAAGCACCATGTTCAAGTAGAGGGTACAGCGGGTTGCGGGAGAGTGGACCGCTGTAGATAGAGGGGGGAAGGTGATGGAGATGTTGGTGAAGATGGCGGTGGTGTTGGTGAATATCGCGGTGATGATGATGGCCCCCGGCGGCGTTCCGGCGCCACCGGAAGCAAGGGTGAGAGAGCCCCCCTCCTTCTTCTTCCTCCTTGACCTTCTCCTTAGATGGGAGAAGGGTTTCCCCTCTGGTCCATGGTCTCCATGGAGTGGGAGGGGCGAGAGCCCCTCCGAGATTGGATCTGTCTCTCTCTGTTTCTGTGTTCTGTTTTCTGGCCCTTCACCGTTTCTTAAATTCCTGGAGATCCGTAACTCCGATTTGGCTGAATTTTGGACAAGATCTCTATCCGGAAATTAGCTTTCTTGCGGCAAAAGAAGGGCTCCAACCGCCTTACGGGGTGGCCACGAGGGTCAGGAGCGCGCCTGACACCCTGGGGCGCGCTCCCCTACCTCGTGCCCTCCTCGGGCATCGTCTCGCGATGATTCCACTTCCCAAAATTCATAAATATTCCAAAATAAATCTTCGTCAGTTTTTATTCCGTTTGACTCCGTTTGGTATGGGTTTTCTGCGAAACAAAAAACATGCAACAAACAGGAACTGGCACTGGGCATTGGATCAATATGTTAGTCCCAAAAATAGTATAAAAAGTTGTCAAAAGTATATGAGAGTTGTAGAATATTGGCATGGAACAATAAAAAATTATAGATACAACGGAGACGTATCAGCATCCCCAAGCTTAATTCCTGCTCGTCCTCGAGTAGGTAAATGATTAAAAAGATAATTTTTGATGTGGAATGCTACCTAGCATAATCTTGATCATGTATCTAATCATGGCATGAATATTAAGACACAAGTGATTCAAAGCAATAGTGTATCATTTGACATAAAAAACAATAATACTTCAAGCATACCAACCAAGCAATTATGTCTTATTGAAATAACATAGTCAAAGAAAGCTCATCCCTACAAAATCATATAGTCTGGCTATGCTCCATCTTCACCACACAAAGCATTCACATCATGCACAACCCCAATGACAAGCCAAGCAATTGTTTCATACTTTTGACGTTCTCAAACCTTTTCAACTTTCACGCAATACATGAGCGTGAGCCATGGACATAGCACTATAGGTGGAATAGAATATGATGGTGGGGGTTATGTGGAGAAGACAAAAAAGGAGAAAGTCTCACATCGACGCGGCTAATCAACAGACTATGGAGATGCCCATCAATTGATGTCAATGTGAGGAGTAGGGATTGCCATGCAACGGATGCACTAGAGCTATAAGTGTATGAAAGCTCAAACTAAAACTAAGTGGGTGTGCATCCAACTTGCTTGCTCATGAAGACCTAGGGAATTTGAGGAAGCCCATCGTTCGAATATACAAGCCAAGTTCTATAATGAAAATTCCCACTAGTATATGAAAGTGATAACTCAAGAGACTCTCTATATGAAGACACATGGTGCTACTTTGAAGCACAAGTGTGGTAAAAGGATAGTAACATTGCCCCTTCTCTCTTTTTCTCTCATTTTTTTCTTTTTTTCTCTTTTTTTGGGCCTTCTCTTTTTTTGGCCTTTCTCTCTTTTTTTATTTTTTTTATTTTTTTATTTTTTCGTCCGGAGTCTCATCCCGACTTGTGGGGGAATCATAGTCTCCATCATCCTTTCCTCACTGGGGCAATGCTCTAATAATGATGGTCATCACACTTTTATTTACTTACAACTGAAAATTACAACTCGATATCTAGAACAAAGATATGACTCTATATAAATGCCCACGACGGTGTACCGGGATGTGCAATGATCTAGCGTAGCAATGACATCAAAAATTGGACAAGCCATGAAAACATCATGCTAGCTATCTTACGATCATGCAAAGCAATATGACAATAAATGCTCAAGTCATGTATATGATGATGATGGAAGTTGCATGGCAATATATCTCGGAATGGCTATGGAAATGCCATGATGGGTAGGTATGGTGGCTATTTTGAGGAAGATATAAGGAGGTTTATGTGTGATAGAGCGTATCGTATCACGGGGTTTGGATGCACCGGCGAAGTTTGCACCAACTCTCGAGGTGAGAAAGGGCAATGCATGGTACTGAAGAGGCTAGCAATGATGGAAGGGTGAGAGTGCGTATAATCCATGGACTCAACATTAGTCATAAAGAACTCACATACTTATTGCAAAAATCTATTAGTCATCGAAACAAAGTACTACGCGCATGCTCCTAGGGGGATAGATTGGTAGGAAAAGACCATCGCTCGTCCCTGGCCACCACTCATAAGGAAGACAATCAATAAACACCTCATGCTCCGGCTTCGTTACATAACGGTTCACCACACGTGCATGCTACGGGACTTGCAAACCTCAACACAAGTATTTCTCAATTTCACAATTACTGGACTGGCATGACTCTAATATCACCACCTTTATATCGTAAAACTATTGCAAGGAATCAAACACATCATATTCAGTGATCTTCAAGTTTTATGTAGGATTTTATGACTAACCATGTGAATGACCATTTCCTGTCATCTCTCTAAATAGATATAAGTGAAGCAAGAGAGTTTAATTCTTTCTACAAAAGATATGCCCACGCTCTAACAAATATAAGTGAAGCAAAAGAGCTTTCTACAAATGGCGGTTGTCTAAGTGAAGAGAAACAGGCAATCCAAACTTCAAATGATATAAGTGAAGCACATGAAGCATTCTATAAAGCCATACTCAAAAGATATAAGTGAAGTGCAGAGAACATTCTATAAATCAACCAAGGACCATCTCATACCAGCATGGTGCATAAAATAAAAAGTGAAAACTAAAGCAAAAGATGCTCCAAGATTTGCACATATCGCATGAACGAAATGAATCCGAAAACATACCGATATTTGTTGAAGAAAGAGGGGATGCCTTCCGGGGCATCCCCAAGCTTAGACGCTTGAGTATCCTTGAATATTTACTTGGGGTGCCTCAGGCATCCCCAAGCTTGAGCCCTTGCCTCTCTTCCTTCTTCTCACATCGAGACCTTCTCGATCATCGAACACTTCATCCACACAAAACTTCAACAGAAAACTCGGTAAGATCCGTTAGTATAATAAAGCAAATCACTACTCTAAGTACTATTGCAAATCAATTCATATTTTGTTTTTGCATTGTGTTTACTGTTTAAAACTTTTCCATGGCTTAATCCACTGATATAAATTGATAGTTTCATCAAAACAAGCAAACTATGCATCAAAAACAGAATCTGTCTAAAACAGAATCGTCTGTAATAATCTGAACATTAACCATACTTCTGATACTTGAAAACTTCTGCCAAAATTAGGAAAAATAAAAAATTTGTACAGAAAGACAGTGCAGAAATAATCAGAACCATTTGACGTTCCAGTTAAAAATTAAAATCCGCGCACTACAACCAAAGTTTCTGTCCTGCACCGTACAAACCAACAAGTATTGTAAACATCCAAAAGGCAAATCTTGGCACACTATTTTTATAATACAATGGAATTATACAAGGGGATAATTATTTTTGTTGAAAAGTTTCTGTAATCAAGATTCACAAAGTTGCCATGTGCATAAAGAAAGTTCAAGGAGCTCTCCCACTTCAACAATGCTTGTCTTTCTCACTTTCACTTTCCTTTTTGAAAAAGTTTTGGGTTCCCCTCTTTATTTTTGTTGTTTTTAAACTATATGAAAGCACTCAACAGAAATAAATGACTCCCTAAAACTTCTGGGTCGTCTCCCTGGCAGCGCTTTCTTTAAAGCCATTAAGCTAGGCATATAGTGCTCAAGTAGTGAATCCACCCGGATCCCAAGGTATATCAAAGCCAATTTTAATTAGCAATGATTTGTAATTTGGTAATGAGCACAAAGTAACATATATCATGTAATGACATAGTCTAACTCTCTTCCTATGCATCGGCATGTAATAAAAGAACAATTCATGCACACATAGTAAAGGCCAATGCATAGTATAAACAGTTTCTTGCAATTTTACCATGTTGGAAACATAGAGAGGTGGAGATATAGTTCCGCTCTCATAATAATTGCAAGTAGGAGCAGCAAGCACATGCATATTATATTCATCAAAATCATCATGTGCAACGGTAAAAGGCAACCCATCAATATAATCCTTAATAAGAGCAAACTTCTCCGATATAGTGTAGTTTGGAGAATTCAAAAAGATAATAGGACTATCATGCGTGGGTGCAATAGCAACAATTTCATATTTAACATAAGGAACTATAGCAAGTTCATCTCCATAAGCATAATTCATATTGGCATCTTGGCCACAATCATAGCAAGCATCATCAAAAAGGGATATTTCAAGAGAATCAATGGGATCATAACAATCATCATAGCAATCATCCTTCGGTAAGCACAAAGGGAAATTAAACAATGTATGAGTTGAAGAGTTACTCTCATTAGAAGGTGGGAACGGGTAGCTAATCCGCTCTTCCTCCTTTTGTTCTTCGCTCTCCTCATCATCTTTTTCATCCAATGAGCTCACAGTTTCATCAATTTCTTCTTTCATAGATTCCTGCAAAATATTAGTCTCTTCTTGGACAGCGGAGACTTTCTCAATAAGCGCATTAATATAGGCATTTTATTCATAATTCTCATAACAATATTTAAGTATAGCAAGATTTTCAGGCCTATAAACATCATCATCAAAAGCTTCATATTTTTCAAACATAGATTCAATTTCGTAAGCACCCTTAAAAGCAACAAATTCCTCTATTTGTTCCACATCATAGTAATCATATATACCATTAGCATAAGAAGCTAAGGTTTCATTATCATTAAATTTGCATAAAAGGGAAGGTGTGGAGCATTCATCCTAGAGTAACAATTATAATCATAATTCAAGCATACTTGCCGAGCAAACCACTTCAATATATAAATTTGATCCCATAATAGTTTCCCTTTTTGTGTCAAGCGATAATCCCTAAAGTATTCACGTTGATCCAACGTTACTCCCATTATCAAACTGAATGAGGTTTTCTTGGGATTATCAAAGTGGTACATAATATTTTGCACATATTGAGCATCGAGGGTTTTAGGAGGTTCCTCATCTCCATGAGTAGCAGGTACACCTAATTTTTTTGATATTTCATGTTCCATATCCATAACTAAAGATAAAGAACAACTAAGAACAGCAAATAAAAATTACTTAGTGATAAAAGCAAACAAGCACACACGAGAATATTCACCCCACGCTATGACTCCCCGGCAACGGCGCCAGAAAAAGGTCTTGATAACCCACAAGTATAGGGGACCGCAACAGTTTTCGATAAGTAAGAGTGTCGAACCCAACGAGGAGCTAAAGGTAGAACAAATATTCCCTAAAGTTCTATCGACCACCGATACAACTCTACGCACGCTTGACGTTCGCTTTACCTAGAACAAGTATGAGACTAGAAGCACTGTGTAGGAGTTTTTGGATAGGTTTGCAAGAAAGTAAAGAGCACGTAAATAAAAGCTAGGGGCTGTTAAGGTAAAGAAACAATAAAGTAAATATAGTGAGTGTGGAAAAGTGGTGGTAGGAGTTGCGAAATTGTCCCTTAAGCAATTGACTACTTTACTAGATCGATTGAAAGTTTTATGTGGGAGAGGCCACTGCTAGCATGTCATCCCTGACTTGGAATTCCATGGACTTATGATTGGAACTATTAGCAAGCATCCGCAACTACTAATGTTCATTAAGGTAAAACCCAACCATAGCATTAAGATATATTGGTCCTCCTTCAATCCCGTATGCATCAATTTCTATGCTAGGTTGAAGCTTGTGTCACTCTTGCCCTCCAATACATAGTCCTATCAACATACAACTAACCGTATGGTGTGATCCACGCGCGCTCTCATATGATGGGCACCAAAGGACAGCAACATAACCACAAGCAAATTAAATCACTCATAGCAATTCATCAACCACGGATAGGACAACGAAAATCTACTCAGACATCATAGGATGGCAACACATCATTGGATAATAATATGAAGCATAAAGCACCATGTTCAAGTAGAGAGTACAGCGGGTTGCGGGAGAGTGGACCGCTGTAGATAGAGGGGGGAAGGTGATGGAGATGTTGGTGAAGATGGCGGTGGTGTTGGTGAAGATCGTGGTGATGATGATGGCCCCCGGCGGTGTTCCGGTGCCACCGGAAGCAAGGGGAAGAGAGCCCCCTCCTTCTTCTTCTTCCTTGACCTTCTCCCTAGATGGGAGAAGGGTTTCCCCTCTGGTCCATGGTCTCCATGGCGTGGGAGGGGCAAGAGCCCCTCCGAGATTGGATCTGTCTCTCTGTCTCTCTCTGTTTCTGCGTTGTGTTTTCTGGCCCTTCACCGTTTCTTAAATTCCCAAAGATCTGTAACTACGATTGGGCTGAATTTTGGACACGATCTCTATCCGGAAATTAGCTTTATTGCCGCGAAAGAAGGGCTCCAACCACCTTACGGGTGGCCACGAGGGTCAGGGGCGCGCCTGACACCCTGGGGCGTGCCCCTTACCTCGTGCCCCCCTCGGGCATCGTCTCGCGATGATTCCACGTCCTAAAATTCATAAACATTCCAAAATAAATCTCTGCCAGTTTTTATTCCGTTTGGTATGGGTTTTCTGCGAAACAAAAAACATGCAACAAACAGGAACTGGCACTGGGCACTGGATCAATATGTTAGTCCAAAAAATAGTATAAAAAGTTGTCAAAAGTATATGAAAGTTGTAGAATATTGGCATGGAACAATCAAAATTTATAGATACGACGGAGACGTATCAGTGGGCAGGCGGCAACAATCTAAGTGCTAAAAGAGTTGATCTCAAAGAAAGAGTCGATCCAATGCTTGGTTTTGTTTGGATTTTCCAACTATGACCATTGGATCGAGTGAATCAATGGCTTACGTTCAAACTTATTCTCATACTATAGAATGGTATAGGAACGTGCAGAGATTTGGTTGATTTTATATGTTCTTCCACTCCAAGGTTTGTAGCTCCTTCTCGGTTGTCGGGAATCTATGTTCTTCCACTCTTTCGTTTAAGACATGAGCTTTGTTCATCATGTTGCCGACACACGGGACATCTATATGCCTCCATTTTACAAAATCATACTATATGCCTCCATGACACATGGGACATCTAGCATCAAGGTGGCGTGTCATGCAAGAAAATTGAGATATGCAGTGCGTAAGTGAGTCGTGCACTTCAATGGCACCTAGTACTGCGCAATATTTTTTCTCCTCGATGGCACATGAATAGTGCACATAGAGCATGGGATGGTAGCCATGGACATGGTCGGCCCTTTTTGAAGAGAGTACTAATAAATAACTTTGATGTGTCCCGTCAACTCGCAGAACAACGAGAAGCTTGCTTACTACGCCTTCTCCCTCGCCAATGTGTGCGTGGTGGCTCGTAGCACGATGAGAAACTTTTGCTTACAAGCACTGGACGTGCAGCAGTTCATTTGGTGTCAGATTGCCAGAAGTACTACTGTAGTACCATCATTACTGTTCGACTTTTGGAAGAGGAGAAGAGCCAAGCGCAAGGTCACCTACTAACCTAGTACAGTACTACTATAGCCAAAGATGGTCCTCCTTTTTAGAGCATGGTTAATAAATATAGGCGGCTCTTGCAGCGGCACATCATTTAGAGCAAGTACTCTCTTCGTAGGAACAAAGGAAGTGAAACAAAAGTTGGAGTGGATGCTAGATTGCCAATTAAAACATGATTACATAGGAAAAAAATCCTATAGCATTCTATCCTACGAATCAAACGACCAATGTAGGAAAATTATGAGGGGGGCCTCTCCAACAGTGTTCCTTGGCTCGCACCTAGCATCACGGTGGTTGAACTTGGAGTCATTCATCTGGTACACATGGCATCTCAGATCTGGACACAAGGTGACGTGACCTCTCACTTCCTCCGCCATTTGAAGCGGCGCGCCGGTGGAGGGCTAGCATACTCCAATATTAGGTTGGCTCTATGTGATGTGGCAACTTCAAATACTAACCAGATGCTGGCTATACTACTACGGTACTTACACTCCAAGAAGTGACTCGAAAACCATTCATAAGTTGAGTCTATGACATGCATTTGCAACTAAAATGTACCATTCATTAAATACAACAAGTCATCAACACACAACGACAACGAGGATACATGTTGGATTATAGATTATTTCCAACGAAACATTCTAGCAAATACTAAAGTTTTCATCACACAACAAATAACAAGCAATGAAATGAACTTCAACTCAACCAATCCTCGGTGTTGGAAACGCTTACTTTGAACCATAGGTGCTCCGGGAAGGGCCAACTATTGTCAATATCGAGAGCAACACAGGACTGATCATGCAAGCTGAAGCGGCATATATCAGGACCAGGGTAGGGAACCACCAAAATGTCCGAGGTATAGATACAGTTTCTTCTCATAAATGGTAGTAACGTTGCGTCAACAGCAGCTGGATCGCCTTTCACCATCATTGGATAGTTTGGTCCAAGGAAGAGCGAGTTTGCTCCAAGACTATCAATACTGAACCAGGGAGAAGGTGTTAGCACTAGCACACTAGTATCCGTCCCGAATACCATGCAAAGGGTGTTGGAATAGGTCAGGAGAGGGCGACCATGGGAGACAACACCTGCTTCCTCAGTAGTAACAGTCAAAGTGCACTGTATACAGACAAGAAGAGGTGATCCATCAGAATTAGTTTCTAGGCGCCACTGAGTATATAAGTTCTGCTCCGCCTCATGCTTGTGATCATCACCATCGTCATCTCCCCCTTGCTTATAAATTTTTTCAAGTATAGGTGGTGTAATGTTCACAGGACCTTGGAAACACAAGAAGAAGGTTAATTAGTAAAGGGAAACTTGCTAACCCGCATGCATGTGGATGAAACAATTATAATTACGGTGGAAGACAAACATACCGAAATCATAAGGATTCCATGCAAAAACAGTGCCACGAGTGGTGGCAGCAAACACAAGATCCTCGTATTCAATTGCATCACAGTACACATCCGTGTATAGAAACTGAATTTTGAGCAATATCCATCTAGTCGAACCACGAAGGACGACAACAAGCTTGTCGAAGATAGCAACAACTTGATAGTTCTTGTAATTCCAATAGCGGTTGGGAACTCGACAAATTGCTTCAGTAGACGACAGTCACCATGATCATATTTGAATGTACGTAGATCATCTGTTTGCTCAACCTCAGGGCACTCGGAGATTTTTGGAAGTGGAATCCGCTGACGAGTGTACACACTCACAAGTTCCCACTCGCAATTGTACCCAATATAAACAACCCAATCTACATTTGCGCCAGCCCAGGACTTACCCTTAAGCGATGGCATCTTGACATCACACGTATCATTATCAAGTGGCATCAACTTGCATAAGGGGAGGCCTCCGTCGTCCGCGCCCATGCGAACAGGATTATAGCGAAGAAGATAGGGGAGATCAAACCGCTCTTGGACCCTTGGGTTCCTTGTAATGATGTTATTAGTTGAGTCGAGAATGTTCTTGAACGAACCTGCCATGCTAGCCGAGGTGATGATGTCGCACCGATCAATGAGTTCCCCCACCACGTCATCTTTCAGATCGGGGCAAGAATAACGGGGTCATTTTTGGCTTGTTCCCTGCAAGGAGAAGACGATCGAACGATGGAAGGAAGGGTGAAGGGAAATGGAGGAGGGAGGAAGAGCATGCGACATCAGTTCCAAATCGAGAGGGAAAGGCGAAGAGTCGATGGATGGTTGCCAGTTTGCCACGGTACATGAAGAGGCGCCCCGGCCTACACGTCCTTTCAGAAATTGTACAAAAGGACTCGCTGTTGTTCACTGACATGTTGGAACAGGACCACATGTCAACAAAACATGGTGTTTAATTTCTCGTGCAAAATGCGATCTGGGCGCGTTGGCCCGAGGTGCCGCATTATTTCTTGACTTTATTTTTTTAATGGCATGCCGTTCAGTTTTGAAGCACGACTAACTGGTACTGTTTGCAGAGAAAATATAAACTACTCTACCACTACTCCACCGATAGTACTGGTAGTATATAGGCTGGAGCTTCCGAGCTTTCTTGCTAAGGGCTGCCCACTTGCTTCTCACACTATCACTCTCTTTCCAGATCTAAAAAAGACGACCTCTCTCTCCCTCCTCACGGTGGTCACAGATCCACCAGGGAAGAAAAGGAAGTGCAGCGTTGACGCACTCGTCATCGGCGAGCGAGGTCACGCACTGACGACAAGGTCGTCCTCTCAGACCTAGCGCCCGCGTGGGATGGCCTCCGTCCCCAAGCTTGCTGCCGTAGTGCGTGCGGAGGACGACGACCACGAGCGAAGCCACTTCCCGCCGACCCTCAGGTATGCTACCTCTTTTCAAACCATACCCTTGTTCTATTGCCCCATCTGCCATGTTGCTACATGTGGATCTTTTTCCACTCCACCATCTTCCCAATTTGCTATCCTATGCTCTGCTGGTCACGCAGACGAAAACCTTAATTTGCACTATTAAAGGAAACCCTACTTCATGCAGACTAATCCATGTCTGGGTTGAATAAGTAAAGGAAGGGAGACTGTACTGTCCAAGAGAGTAGGCATCGAACCCGCATCTAGGTTGAAAAGGGGAAAATCAGTAGCTAAGGAATGAGTTTCATGTCTCTTGGTTGAAGAAGGGTAGAAAGGCATGACAACGCAATAGAGAATGACCAGGTCGATGAGTTTCTTGTCATCACATAGGAAAAAGGTGGCTAAACATAACAAAAATGGGACATAATCCACATATGATGCCTGGATATTTGTTGCTCTAGGCTACCATACCTCCCTCACCACTCTATGTGTCCGTGGAGGTACATCGTACTGGTGCGCCCACTGTCCTAATGGGCCTCCCATGCTCTTAGTGTCACTTTTTTGCTGTTAGTATAACGCCAGCAGTCAAGTCAAGCAATGCTAGTGCTAAAGTTATGCCACATTTAACTAATGCCGCACTCAGTCTAATGCCACTGATAAATTTAAGCAATGCCATTTAATGTCACTGGATTATTTCAGGGTTAGTTGTTGATTGTGGATGTATTAAAGATTTTTCAGCTAAGGCATTCTAATGCTGTTGCACAGCCAGTATACCAACGATGGAACTTGTTACTACCTTCAGATTTTTGCACTGTTAATGCTTATAGATTACATACCTCACTTTCATGAGATAAGTTAATTTTTTTCTATAGTATCACCAAAATGCCAAGGCGCTGATGTCATTTTATTTTGGTCAAACTGCACAAAAAATTATGAAGACAAGAGGAAAGGTCAAGAGTGGTCACCTCCTCCTCCTGCTATTCTCTTGATTCGTTCGATCAAGTTTTTATGTTTGATCGATTATGAAGATTGGGATAGCAATTTTTAAGGTCCCCCAAGTTTGAAATGATATTTACCTTGGAGGTACATGGTTTGCAATTTTTTTATACTGTCATTAGTTAATAATGCTAGTTACCTTCAGACTTTTGTATTTGGTTTAATGCTCATGCACAGCTAGTATACCAATGCTGAAACGTGTTACCTATACATTTTGAATTGTTAATTCTTACAGAAATCTTCCAGTGCCAGAGTTTATTGAAATCTGTTCAGTAAAACCATTGTACTATACCCTGTAATAAAATAACTACTCTATTGTTGCACTAGCCACTGGATTAGTGTATATTTGTAGTATTCGAAATTTCGAATGGTGTTGCATTAGCGTATGGACATAAATAAAGTGTGGCAAGCTTTCCCAGATATGTGCTCAAGAAAACTACTACCAGTTTTCCTAAATACTAGTAGACGTTTGGGTACTTTAAACTGAACCGCGAAAACGTCTTATATTAAGGAACAGAGGGTGTAGAGTTCACTCAAATTATCCTGGTAAAGCTAGTCACACCTTTGTTAAAATTAATGTTCATTATGTTATCGGAGGAGGTCTGTAAGTTTGTCTCTAATGCCTGTCGACTACATACCTGACATCATGATGTAGTGTTAAGTCATTTCCTTTTGTACAGTGTCACTGAATTGTCAAGGCGGTGATGGCATTTTATTTTAGTTGAACTGCACAAAATATGCTTAAAATAAGAGGAAAGGTCAGGAATCGATCATTCTTTCAGAAAGAACTATATATGCCTTTCTGACATCAGCCTCTTTTGCCTTATTTATTCCTTCAAACAGGTGGTTAGAAACAGTCTTGCTACCTTTTCCCATTAAGAAATTGGAATGCTTATATTTGTGAGTCTATGCTTCAACTAGTGCCACTTTTACAGTAATCACACTTTCAATATCTATGCAAACAGGGATGCTCGATTTTAGTGGAACTGCACAAAAAGTCCAACTGGTTCAACATTAGGAGCATGTTTTCTTCCAAACCTTTATATCCAATTGGTGGCACTATGAGCTGTTCATTAAGAAGGTACATGGTTTGCTACTATCTTGCTACTCTTTTTGTACTGTAATTAGATAGTAATACTAGTGGTTTGCATGTGAATTTATTGACAGGGTGGACCTACATTGGAGGTGCAGGACAGGATTCAATGATTGGATGCTCAATTTTGGTTGTATCGATTTCACCTCTTCCATCACTGCGAACATGGATATCCTTGGTCTGATGAAGAATAGGCACTATATTTCTGCTTTGCACAAGCAAATCAATTCAGTATGAAATTGTCCAGGGCAAAACATGACTGTATCAAATTGTCCAGTGCAAAACATGACAGATGCTAAGCGGAAGAGACATGTTTAAACCGAAAATACAAGGTGGGGTATATGTTTACTAGCTGCTTGATATTTGTTCAGACGGAGATGTCTACCCGTTGCTATTTGGCAAACACACAAAGTGACCGCAATTTTGGTTGAACTGCACAAGAGAATAGTATAGTCACTGCATGCAGTGCCATTTGAAAATAGACACAGAAAGATTGGATAATCACTTCATGGACTGCAGGAAAGTAGTACTGTACTTTGGCCAACAGTAGGTGCTTCATTGCTTTGGTCTGATTATACAATGGGCATCATTTTTCCTAAGTTAAAGGTTGTATTCCGAAAATAGTCTTGCCGTGTGATCAAGAGAAGACCAAATCATATTGAAGTGGATGTTCCTCCATCATGTGTGGTTCATTCTCATGGTTCCAGCTGTTGGTGAAACCAGTTACATTTGCAAGAGGAATTTTAGACTTCACAAACAAATTTGTCTTTCAGTCTGTACTGAATGTTGGCCAAGAGAAGCATCCATGTTAGTAGGAAGAACATATGTTTTTTCTAGATCTTTGCTTTTGGAGCTACATATTTGTATATGATCTGTGAATCATTGAGATGCATTAACATGTTGATCTTATGTATGGGAATCATACTAGTTGGTTTTAGTTGTGACTGATCTTTGCTTTTGGAGCTACATATTTGTATATGATCTGTGAATCATTGAGATGCATTAATAGTTCCTTATATCTGTTCGCTCATTGTTTACAAGTTACTGATCGATCACTAGCTAGCCTACTAATGCGCTCCTGGCTGTTTTAGTTATGACGCAAGATCCGAAGTGGCAGTTTTTTGAATAAAAATGCCTACCTCTGAAGAAACTGACAAGCTGCTCTGAGACTAGCCACAATGGAGAGTAACATACACTAGTAACATACACATATCCCTAGACTATGTTACTACCTTCATAGTGGGTAGTAACATAAGTATGGTAACATGGAGAGCTTCATTTATTAGGTTATAGACTCATATTGCATTGGGACATGTGATGTTATAGTAATTAGCTAAGTTACTACAATTACCTCTCTCCTCGTTAACTCATTGCCACATAAGCAAATTTGCTGAGTTCGACTTGATGTTACTGCTGAAGTTACTCCCACTGTGGCTAGTCTGATGAAAATGCCATGCGAATCTGAAGAAACTTCTAGAAAAAACATTCGCAAATGCCTTATCTCCCAGCTAAAGTTCATCAACTAATGCCCTCGGCTGCGGCTCGTTGCATGTTGCTCCGCGTACTGGCTACGAGCGATTTTGAGTGCCTGCATCTAGCCGGCCGTAATTAAGGCAGCTAACTGATGCGAAAAAAGATGCACTTTAATTGTTACGGGCCTTTTAAATCCGTGGAATCATTATTGACAAGGAGGGAGATGATTCGAGTGCACTCGTTTGACCGTCATGCCGGCGTGCGACCCAGCAGGGACGGGACGGGACGACACAGTCGGAATTTCATTTTCTCTAGTTTTCCACGGCAAGCTGGCGCGATAAGCTATGCCTGCTTAATTATGCATTGAATTCCGATGATAGTCGCGCTACCTTCCACCTATAAGTACTGTTTCCCGGCCTTCTATGGTGGCACCGTGGCCCAACTCGCCCTATCTTCCTCGTCATAAGCCCCCACCGGCCCGACGTCGCTCGCCACTTATCCTCGCTCTCGCCACGTCCGCCATGCCCCCGCCCGTCCCCGATAGGCGAGGCTGGAGGCTGTCACCGCCGGAACTAGTGTTCGGTTTTTCACCGGAAGGCAGACGGAGGGAGGAGGCATTCTATCGGTCTTTAGATGGCAATGCGGAGATCGAGGACTTGTTGGAGCACGACCGCCTGGCGGAGGAGCATGAGTTGTTGGATCGCGACCGCTTGGCAGAGGAGTAGCGTATCGCCGATTTGCGCCGCCAGCGGGACTTGGAGCAGCAGTGCACTGACGCTCTGAGGTACGAGTAGAGCGCCCGCACCTGGGCCAACTACGTGGAGGCCGGCGCCCGACAAATAGCCCTGGAGGCTATCGGGCACGCATGCGTTCGCGACACCGATTTTTACTACTGGCTCGTCAAGTGGGTTTCCCGCTTAGAAGCCGAAGCTTCGGTGGACCATGCCGGCATGGAAAGGCCAACGCGCGCGAGAAACGCGCCCTATCCCACCTCTGGCAAATCCGAGGCGAGGCGGAGGACGCCGGTGCCGCCGTTTAGCGTGTACCGCAGATGGCGGTCGACATCGTCTAGTTAGCTAAGAGTAAGTTAGTACTTGTATGCTACTAGAGTCTTAGTGGGGGTAGATAGTTAACTTGGCTATGATGGTTGTCAACGTGGAAGTTCAGTACTCTATATGTGGATCAGACCTGTTACTTTGCTCTGAATGTTGAAATTTCCATTTGAACGTATGGAATGAGCTGTTATTTTTTTAAATGGGTTGTATTTGTCCTCCACGGGTTTAGAGGCTGACTTGTGGGCCTACCAAGTTGACGCGTACACAATCAGGAGATGATTGTACATGGAGAGGATGACAGGAGGGACCCACCAAGGTCATGGCAGTACGCAAGCAAGTGCCTCCTTATTTCAATCCAATAACAAAATGGCTCCTCCTAATGGATTTCTGACATCTGGGTCCCATGCCATTGTCAACGTAGTCAATAAACGAGAGAGTTGCACAACGAGCGGCTGACACCAGGGACCCTGCAGCTTGCCCAGCTATTTTTGTTTTTGGTTAATTTGATAAATGCCACTCCAAATATGGTGTTTCCGAGAAATGCCACTGCAATTTCCAAACTTTGAAAAATGCCATTTCATGCCATGTCCAGTGGCATTTTTCGAAGTCTGGAGTGGCGTTTTTCAAAGTTTGCAAATTGCAGTGGCGTTTTCCAAAGTTTGCAAAAATTGCAGTGGCATTTTTCAAAGGTTGGAAATTGCAGTGGCATTTTTATGAATTGCCATATTTGTTGTGGCATTTATCTAATTTGTTTTCGAGACGGAAGCAGGGTGTCAACTGGGCTGTGCGGGGCACTCTGTCCTGTCTAGACAACCTTCTCTTTTATGTTTACCACAGACCAGCCCAGTAGTTTTTTTTCTTTCTGAAAATGGCTAGCCCAGTTTTTTTGTGATTTTCCAAGTAAGTCGCTTTGTCAGGCCTGTTGGGCTGCAAATCTTTCAAATCGAGGAGAGCTTCATTTGGCTGGATGAGAAAATGGCCTATCAGTAATGAGAAATGGGTTGTACATTTTTAAAACACATCAAACCGGCAATTACTTTCAAATTTCTTTTTTTCATTTCAAGATTTTAAATTGCATTGATTGTTATGCGTGGACAATTTGTTGGATATTATATTGATATACATTTATTTTTAAAATCAGTTTGAATGTGACTCGAAATTTCGGGATTAAAAACAGTTCGGACCGCACCGAAATATGCAAAATTTTGTTAATTTTTTAACCGTGGCCACAATATGGGCTGTAATGCTAACAAAAAGAATATGGGCTCCAAAAAACCTTAAGAATTAGCAAATGGGCTGTAAATTATTAGAAATAATGGCAGATGGGTTGTATGCTCTTTGCCACAGATTTGAGGCTTTCCTAAAAAAAAGGTTGACGCACAAGCAGTGACTGTTGGATGTCCATCCAACGGCCGTCGTGCTTCTTCAATCTCTGCTCTTCCTGCTCCAGCCGCTCAAACAAGCGCCGACGGGACTGCCTGCTCCCTCCTCCCCACGGCCGGTTGTGCTGCCACGCAGGCCTCATCGCCCCACCATACTCACATCGCTGGCCTAGCCATCCCTCTACTCACCCGCACCTGCTGTTATTCTCCAGCGACGGTAGAAGGACCAGTAAACCCTCGTACAGTCGTACTCCCCTCCGCGTGGGAAACAACTATCGAGTCTTCCCTGCCGCCGTGTTGTTCCCTTCCTAGGACTCACCGTTGTCCACCGCCCTGGTGCTCTCGGCGCGGCCTGGTCAACATGGTCAACGACCGACATGCATCTGAAGTGGACTGTACGTGGAGAGGCCGACAGCTGGGTCCACGGCCGCACGCAAGGAAATGCCTCCTTATTACATGCAAAATAATGATTCCTCCACCTGACATCTAGGACCCACCGAAAGGGACTCTGTATTTGTGAAAAAAACGTTACCGCCAATGACAGCTCGGACCCGCCAGCTATATTTTCGCACGCAAGGAAGTGCGTCCTTATTACGCACAAAAAAATGAATACTCCCCGTGCTAGCTGGGACCCAGTATAGTGGCAGGCTGACTTGCGGGCCTACTAAGTTGACGGGGACGGAGGGCTTTGTCAACTTAGTCAATATGCACGATTCTAGCTCCAGTGACCGTACGATGTCCATCCAATGGCCGTAGTGCTTCTTCAACCTCTGGTCTTCTTGCTCCAGCCGCCCAAACCAACGCCGGTTGTGCCTCGTGCTCCTGCCTCCCGTTGCCGGCTGCGATGCGGCGGAGGCCTCACCGCCCACTACTACTCCCACCGCTGGCCAGGCCATCCCTCTACTCACCCACAGCCCCGGTTATTCTGCGGCGGCGGCAGCCTCACACCGCAGTGAACCAGTGAACCCTCATACTCCTCTCCGCGTGGGCATCCACTGCCGCGTCTTCCCCCGCTCCGCGTCGTCCCCTTCCTAGGCCTCGCCATCGTCCACCGCCCTGGTGCTCTCGGCGTGGCGTGGTCAACATGGTCAAGGGACGGCTTCCATCGGACATGGACTGTACGTGGAGAGGCTGACAGCTGGGTCCACAGCCGCAGCAAGGAAGTGCCTCCTTGTTACGCGCAAAATAATTATTCCTCCACCTGACAGCAGGGACCCACCGGACGGGCCATCGTATTTCGTGAAAAAAAGGTTTCCCCCTGACTGTTGGGACCCACCAGCTACATCTTCGCACGCAAGGAAGTGCATCCGGGCAAAAAAAACGATTCGCCCCCTGACTGCTGGGACCCACCAGCTACATCTTCGTACGCAAGGAAGTGCCTGACAGTCGGGACCCACCTGGTCGAAGCGTACGTAGCGTTGTCATTCTGGTCGCGAACGTGTACGTACATACTGGTCGATGTAGAGGCGCACACGTGTCGTCGTAGAGGCGCGCACGTAGCATGTACACGTAGGTACAGCGGCCAGGGTGTAAGAAAGAAAATACGGCCACGTACGTACATACGGGCAGGGTCTCGAATGCCTACTCGTGCATACGTACGGCCAGGGCTCGTGTACATGGCTGGGTCGAAACGGAGAAACAGCGTTGTCATCGTGTTCATGGGGAGCCAACCGGCTGGGTTGAACGGAATGCGTCGTCGTGTTCATCGGGAGGGCTTCGACAGAACAGCCGATGGAAACGAGGCCTGGCGTACCGCGGAACGGAGGAAACGGCCTTGTGTTCGACCGGCCACATTCGAAACGGGATCCTGTTCATCAGGAGGGGTCTGGTGTACCTCAAAACGGAGGAAACGGACCTCCTATGGTCGAAACGGGGGTCCTGTTGATCGGGAGGGGTGTGGCGTACCGCAAAACGGAGGAAACAGACTTGTGTTGGAGCGCTACGGTCCAAACGGGGGTCCTGTTCATCGGGAGGGGTGTGGCGTACCGCAAAACGGGACTCCACGGGATACTGTTCATCTCCACTGTCGACCCCCTCCAGCCTCCACGGGCTACTGTTCATCCACCGTCGACCTCCTCCAGCCTCCACCTGCGACTGTTCATCCACGGGCTCCTGTTCATCCATCCTCCACCGCGCGCTACTCCATCGGCTACTGTTCAACCAGCCCTCTCCACGAGCTCCTGTTCAACCACCCCTCCACGGGCTACTGTTCATCTGCCCTCCACTGTCTACTGTTCATCCTGCCCTCCACGGGGTGGTCCTGTTCATCCAGCCCTCCACGGGGTCCTGTTCATCCAGCCCCAACCGACTCGATCGATGGGGGTCCTGTTCATCCATAGGCAACACCACGGGGTCCTGTTCATCCACCCCCACCTGGAACTATTCATCCAACACCCCCTCGCAACACTCACTGTTCATCCAGACGCAACATCGATCGGCTTCAGTTAGCAGCAGTAGTGAAGGATTCGCTCGATCGGGTTCAGTTAACAGCCATCGATCGATCGCTCGGGTTCAGTAACGCGTAGCCTGCAGTGCAATCGCTAGGGTTCAGTTAGAGCCCAACGCCTCGCACACATGCGCGTACGTACGAGAGAAACGCGCATCGCTCGGCCCCCGACCACCCACCGTAATCGGGGACTCCCTGATATTTTCCGCGCCCTCGCTTCTACCATGGTTTTTTCCATCATGGACGGCCCAAAGAATGTCATGCAGCTGCGTCTCTGGCCATCCCAGGACGAAAAGCCCATTTTTTGTCATAGAAGTAGGAACCCACCACATCTATGATGATACCGGGTTTTGTCACAATTATCGTCATAGAAGTGTCATAAGTATGACAGAAAAGATTTTCGTTCGGCCCAAAATGTCACGGATGTGTCTTTTTTTGTAGTGAGTGCTTGGATTTGCCATCTCTGCACTGTCGGATTAGCTTCATCCAGCGACCATCTTTCAAGTTATTCGCACACTATATAGTTTTTGTGCCATAGTTGCTTGTCTTGGAAAACAGCTACTAGTGGGTTGTACTAGCCAATTAGGAATAGAAGATGTATACATGGAAGTTGTAGGGAAAGAGATGACATGGAGTATCTCAATTCCTATGAGTAGGGATTGGAAAAGAGATGTCATTTGGTTGACATCATAGGAACTTTTCTGTTGAATCTAGAGATGACATGTATCTCAATTCCTATGAGGAGGGATTAGAAAAGAGATGTCATTTGGTTCATATCATAGGAACTTTTCTATTGAATATACGCTAATGTTTATTTTCCTTTGTAATTATGGGAGTATAGGAATCCATTCATATGAACCAAGTGGCTCTAAAGCTATATAAATGATATCATGTTTATTTCCTTTGAAATGTGGAGTATATGAATCTATTCCTATGAACCAATTGGCTCTAAAGGAAAAAATCCTATAAAAATCATATCATATAGAGTTCCTATGATATTCCTCCACACCAAAGGATGGTTGAAATTGCTGCAGGTGATACGATGGTATTTCTTTGTAGACTCCTCCCCCATCTTTATAGTTACCTCTCGAAGATGAATCAAATGATATATACAGGGTATTCTACATGTGCAATTTGGTACACGAAAACTCGGTAAAAGTTTGCGAGGGTCGAATTTTCAATAAAGCTATATGCACTGCATTTTAGAACGGAGGGAGCATACGGCAGTTGCTAACAATCACGTGGAAGATTTGTGTGTAGGAGGAGTGGTTGTTCTGTTAAATGACATGGCAAAACTGACACTGTCGGATGCCGATCTAGCGGTTCTTATGGCGTTCGTTAGGAAAAGGCTTGTGGCGAACGTTTGTCGGATAATGATTTACGGACACATGCATTGCATTGATACGTGCCCCCCTCTGTCTCACGCACATGCACCCTCCCGATTCCTCTCGCACCCACCGTCTATCTACAGGTAGACGTCACACACATATGTGCTCTTCACACCCTACCCTCAAACTTCTAAAAAACAAAAGACGTCGTGCACATTTTATTTTAGCTCACACGTCACACACTTATACTATTACTCTTGTCGCGAACGTTCTTTGGGCATAGTATATTGCACTCTCACGAAGAGAACCGGTGCACGCACACACTAGTTCTCTCACACCCACTCGCGGGTACACGTAGGAGCGCATTTTTTGAAGCTGGTACAATAAAATCATTCCACTATATATATAAGCAGGAGCCTTAGCGCGTGCTTTACTAGGGTTCCTCTCGTTCACTCTCTCATGCTCTCCAGATCTAAGCAAGACATAGGTGGGCACACTCTCTCTCAGCTTACGGCTGGTCATAAATCCGGCCAGACAACCTCGACCGGGGCAGGGTTGTAGGTGCATCGTTCACGCTGTCCTTGGTGGCGAGGGAGGAGACCAACGGCTGCCCGCGCGTCCCGATCGGCAGCCGTGTCATTCTCTCCGAGAGAGCGCCGGCTCCGGAGGGCCTCTGACGCCTTCTTTCTCCCTGCGGTATTGTGGCCAAGATGCGGCCTCCCGACGCCGCCTTTGCCACATGCCGATGACCCTCAGGTATATATTCCTTCGAAACCTGCCTTGTTCTACTGCCCCAGCTCCCCACTTGGCTTCGTGTGGATCTTTTTCTACTTCCGTCCACTGTTCCAAATCCACCTAGACTTTTACTATTATTAGAGGTAAAGCTAGTTCATACAGTCGACCCTAAGAGTTGGTTCAGATAGGGAAGAAAGTGGGAAAGCTGTAGCATGAATCTAGGACTTGGTTCTAAGAGGAAACGGGGGAAAGTAGTAGATACTGGCTACCCAACCGGTCTCTTGGTTGAAAAGACGAAGAAAGCATGGTGGATGGCGATGGGTGGGGGAAAGTGGACCTATCTCTTGGTTGAAAAAGGAAATAAAGTGACGGGTGTTGGGGGACAACGCAAATGAGAATGAGCAGGTCTAGATTTCCTATGCTCATATAGGATAATGTCGCTGAGGAGATAAAAAATGGGACAAATGCAAACATGCTGCCTGAGTGTTTGCCGCTCTCGGTAACCACATCTGCCTCACCACTTAAATCTCACACCGCTAACATTGCTTCATCCCAGTGGAACTGCACAAATTTGATTGCACATTTACTGACCATGTGGTACTCTCATGACAGTAATACTAATGCTATTGTTCTGCATGTTAATCTAGTGGCAGTGTTGATGTGATGTGATGCTACTTACGTAAGGATACTTTCATACTGTCAATCTAGTGCCAATTATACCACAATAGATGCTGGTGTTAATCATACGCCACTGCAAATATCTGTCACTGTTTAAATAACCGTATTTCGTATTTGCCCAAACTGGGATGCCTGTCTCCATATCATTTCGGGATGTCTGTCTCCGTATCATTTCTATCTGCACAATCAAAAGCACACACCTCAGTTTTAGTAGAACTACGCAAAATGAGATGGCTATCCCTCGTTGTCGTCGTCTAACCACCCGTTGAGGGAGTCCTGGATTAGGGGGTCCTCGGACAGCCGGACTATATACTTTGGCCGGACTGTTGGACTATGAAGATACAAGATTGAAGACTTCGTCCTGTGTCTTGGTGGAACTCTCCTTTGCGTGGAAGGCAAGCTTGGCAATTCGGATATGTAGATCTCATCCCTTGTAATCGACTCTGTGTAATCCTAGCCCCCTCCGATGTCTGTATAAACCGGAGGGTTTAGTCTGTAGGACAACAACAATCATAATCATAGGCTAGCTTCTAGGGTTTAGCCTCTACGATCTCGTGGTAGATCAACTCTTGTAATACTCATATCATCAAGATCAATCAAGAAGGAAGTAGGGTATTACCGCCATCGAGAGGGCCCGAACCTGGGTAAACATTGTGTCCCCCGCATCCTGTTACCATCCGCCTTAGACGCACAGTTCGGGACCCCCTACCCGAGATCTGCCGGTTTTGACACCGACATTGGTGCTTTCATTGAGAGTTCCACTGTGCCGTCACGATAAAGGATCGATGGTTCTTCGATCATCGGCAATGATGCGATCCAGGGTGAGGTTTTTCTCCCCGGACAGATCTTTGTATTCGGCAGCTTCGTACTGCGGGCCAACTCGCTTGGCCATCTAGAGCAAATCGAGAGCTACGCCCCTGGCCATCAGGTCAGGTTTGGAAGCTTAAACTATACTACCGACATCCGCGGAGACTTGATCTTTGACGGATTCGAGCCCATGTCAGGTGCGCCGCACAGTCACGACGAGCACGACTTAGCTCTACTGTCGAACGGTGTTCGGGAGATCACACCTGTGGCTACTACGGTCCTCAATCCGGAGCAGATCATGCCGTCCAAGGACGGGTGGATAGACCCCGCCACGGAGGCCGCACACTCAGCAGGGATAGAGCCGAATACTGACTTCACCTCCTATGAGACCTGTGTTGCCGGACCCTTGGACTCGTCCCCGGCCACGGGCTCCGAACCGCCTGCGTCCGTGCCTATCGAATCTGATTGGGCACCGATCATGGAGTTTTCCTCCGCAGATATCTTTCAGCACTCGCCCCTGGGCGATGTGCTAAATTCATTAAGGTCTCTCTCCTTGTCAGGAGGCCCTTGGCCGAACTGTGTCCGGCTTGAGTGGGAAGCGGACGACGAAGAAATTTGTTCCCCACCCACCACCCACTTAATAGCCACTATCGACGACTTAACCGACATGCTCGATTTCGGCTCCGAAGACATCGACGGTATGGACGACGATGCAGGAGAAGAACAGGAACCACCGCCCACAGGGCGCTGGACTGCCACCTCATCATATGATATATACATGGTGGACACCCCCAAAGAAAGCGATGGCAATAAGGCAACAGAGGATAATCCCCTCGAGAAGCAATCTAAGCACCTGCGTCATCGGCGCCGCCCTAAGCCCTGCCATAGCAAAAGCAGCAATACCGGCACAAGAGACAATAACGCTGCGGATAGTGCCGAAGACGAAGACAATCCCCTCAAGCCATGCTTCGAGCGGGAGGATGGGCAAGCTAGCCCTAAGGAACAGGAAGTAGGCGGAGAATCAGAGGATGACAATTACATGCCCCTCTCTGAAGACGAGGTGAGCCTCAGTGACGAATAATTTATCATACCCGAGGATCCCGTCGAGCAGGAGCGCTTCAAGCACCGGCTTATAGCCACAGAAAATAGGCTGAAGAAAAAGCAACAACAGCTTCAAGATGACCAAGATCTGCTAGCGGATAGATGGACTGAGGTCCTGGCGGCCGAGGAATACGAACTCGAGCACCCAACCAAAAGTTACCAAAAACACAGGTTGCTACCCCAACTCGAGGAGGAAGCATTAAAGCCTACACTTCCAGCGTATGATGCGGCTGACCGGCCACCTCGTGGCCGAGACAAAGTGCCATGTCAGCCCAAAGTCCAGCCCGCACCCCGCCGCCAGTCAAACAAAAACACCAAGGCCCGGGGCAACACGCAGGACCTGCGAGACGTATTGGAAAACAAAGCATGACATACAAGATCGATCTACGGATCATAGGGGCGCGCCCCAACGCGTGACGAAGACCGTCATGCCGGATATACTAAAAGCAAATCTGGCCGGGCCGAATACAGCAGACAAGACTCGTATGAACTGCGTCGTGACATAGCCCGGTACAGAGGCGCTGTACACCCCCTATGCTTCACTGACGAAGTAATGGATCACGAATTCCCAGAAGGTTTTAAACCTGTGAACATTGAATCATATGATGGTACAACAGACCCCGCGGTATGGATTGAAGATTTCCTCCTCCACATCCACATGGCCGGCGGTGACGATCTACATGCCATCAAATACCTCCCAATAAAACTCAAAGGACCTGCTCGGCATTGGCTCAATAGCCTGCCAGCAAACTCCATTAGCAGTTGGGAGAATTTGGAGGATGCATTCCTTGACAACTTCCAGGGCACTTATGTGCGACCACCGGATGCCGATGACTTGAGTCACATAACCCAACAGCCAAGGAAATCAGCCAGGAAATTTTGGACCCGGTTCCTAACTGAAAAAACAAATTGTCGACTGTCCGGATGCCGAGGCCTTAGCGGCATTTAAGCATAACATCCGTGATGAGTGGCTCGCCCGACACCTCGGCCAAGAAAAACCGAAGTCCATGGCAGCCCTCACGACACTCATGACCCACTTTTGTGCGGGTGAGGACAACTGGCTGGCTCGTAGCAACAACACATCAAGAATCCTGTCAATTCAGATGCCAAAGATAGCAACAGTAGGCCATGGCGCAACAGACACTAGCGCCGCAACAACGGCAACAACGCCGAAGACACGATAGTTAATGCCAGATTCAGTGGCTCTAAATCCGGTCAGCGGAAAGACCGTTCAAAAGAAGCAATCCAGGCCCATCCAGCTTGGACCGCATACTCGATCGGTCGTGTCAAATTCACGACACCCCCAATAAACCAGCCAACCACACCAACAGAGAATGCTGGGTGTTCAAACAGGCCGGCAAGTTGAATGCCGAAAACAAGGAAAAGGGGCTGCAAAGCGACGACGAGAAGGAGCCCCGGCCGCCGAACACAGGAGGTCAGAAAAAATTTCCTCCCCAAGTGAAAACGGTAAACATGATATACGCAACCCATATTCCCAAGCGGGAACGGAAGCATGCACTGAGGGACGTCTATGCGATGGAGCCAGTCGCCCCAAAGTTCAACCCATGGTCTTCTTGTCCGATCACCTTCGATCGCAGGGACCACCCCACCAGTATCCGTCATGGCGGTTCTGCCGCATTGGTCCTTGACCCCATCATTGACGGATTTCACCTCACTCGAGTCCTTATGGACGGTGGCAGCTGCCTGAACCTGCTCTATCAGGATACAATGCGCAAAATGGGTATAGACCCCTCGAGGATCAAACCCACCAAAACCACCTTTAAAGGTGTCATACCAGGTGTGGAGGCCTGTTGCACAGGCTCAATCACACTGGAAGTGGTCTTCGGATCTCCGGACAACTTCCGAAGCGAGGAGTTAATCTTCGATATCGTCCCATTCTGTAGTGGCTATCATGCACTGCTCAGGCGAACCGCATTTGCCAGATTCAATGCGGTACCGCATTATGCATACCTCAAGCTCAAAATGCCAGGACCTCGCGGGGTTATAACAGTTAATGGAAACACAGAACGCTTGCTCCGCATAGAGGAGCACACTGCGGCCCTCGCAACAGAAGTGCAAAGCAGCCTTATGAGGCAAACCGCCAATTTGGCGAAAAAGACCCCGGACACCTTCAAGCGAGTCCGGAGTACCCTGCAAGAGGATCTCCTGGCACGTTCAGAGCTTGCCTAGCAATTTGGCCTCCGTCCTAGTCCCAGTCAAGCGGCAAAATTTGCGCCGCGCGTACATAATTACGCACTCAAGATACCATGGGCATTGGCGGAGGCACGGCTATGGCACATCCCACAATGCGGCTCAACAGCTTTAGGACCCGTATATCTTTAACATTTTCTTCCCTCCAGGCCCCTGTTCTCTGAAGGCCCTCTCCGATCGCCAGATTATCGGACCCGTCATGGGAAGGAAACACCAAGGAAGCAAGAAGCTTGGACATACAAGGGAATCTCCAGGTAGTCTCTGATAATGATCGCTATACCTGTTTTACATACCCACACGCAGCTTGCCCTTGGATAGGACATGTCAAATAGTCCTATTTTTCCTTATTGCACTACTTGTATACGTACGTTTTGTTGTATCACTTAAATAACAATGTACATCATTAGCTCATTATTGCATTCCTTCATCTTTTTCCCTTGTCTGCTTATTTACGACAAATTGCACACGTACATTCTGATACGTCCAGTGCACCAGGGGCTTCAGTGTACCCCATAACACGACATGAAAAGTTCGAACACTTTCGACAGTGCGGCACCCTGAACTTATAGCATTATATGCATCAGCTTCGAATCATGTCTTGGGTCAATAGTTGGGTTTGCCGGGCTCCCATGTTTTGGTACCTTACGTTCCGCTATATCGGCTAAGGTAGCATTGGGAGAACTACTGCGATTGTGTCCCGGTTCTTCCGGACGAGCACCTCAGTAGAGAAAGCTGAAAACTGACTGTCATGATGCGGCGAGAGCTGGTCGCTCTTCGAGAGGTCTCAAATCCTTAAAGATTTTTTCCGCTTAGGGCGAGGAGTCGGCCTTGACCGATTTAGGCGTACGTAGCACCCCAAGTTCGGCCTTCCGAATACTAGGGGCTTCGCCAAAATTTAAAACTACAGACTTCTATGGCTAAGTGAGAGTGATAAAGCTTTATAGTCCGATTGCCTGGTTCGTTGAGCTGAACACCTCCTTCGAAGGACCCAAAACTGGGATAAAGAGTGATCAGGTTTATCCCGAACACCTCAGTACTAGTTACATGGGGGCAGAAGCCGACGACTCGCCAACTCTCAAATTTTATAAACGGCCGCACAGAAGGTAATATTTTAAATCAACAAGCATTCTATAGCGCACATGAACTCGTTCTTATATTACAGGATCACATGAGTACATTCATTCAAATATTACATCCTTAGCACATTCCTCTTCCACAAGGCGAGCACCCTTCAAAACACTGTCATAATACTTCTCGGGGTGGCGATGCTCCTTGCCCTCCGGTGGCCCCTCCTTCACCAGCTTTTCGGCGTCCTTCTTCACCCGGGCAAAATCCTTGCGCGCACCCTCAATACAGACGGACCGCTTTATGACTTCAAACCGTGGGCAGGCATTCACAAGCCACCTTACCAGGCCGAAATAGCTGCCAGGCAGGGGCTCGCCAGGCCACATCAGGACTATGAGACCCTTCATGGCCAGTTCGGCCGCCTTGTGAAGCTCGACCAGTTGCTTCAACTGGTCGCTCAAGGGCATCAGATGTTTGGTCCCAGTATACTGATACCAGAACAACTTCTCCGTCGAGCTCCCTTCCTCGGCCCGGTAGAACTCCGCGGCATCCAACACACTGTTGGGTAGATCTGCCAACGCTCCTGGAGAGCTCCGAATTTGGGTAAGTAAAAGGAAATTTTCCTTCACATGCTTGTTTTGCATAATGAATGCCTTACCCACCGCTATCTTCTTGACCGCCTGAATTTCCTGGATGGCCTTTTGGGCTTCGGCCTTGGCATTTTGTGCATTCTCGAGGGCCTTCGCAAGCTCAGACCCTTGCGTCTTAGAGTCATGCTCCAAGGACTCGTATTTCTTGACAAAATCCAGGAGCTCTTGCTGAACCTCGCCGACTTGGGCCTCTTGCTTCTCGCGCTCGGCGCGCTCCTCGGCTGCTTTGCCGTCAGCCTAGGACAACGCCTTCTTCAGGGCCGCCACTTTGGTCGTGGCCCCTAGCAAAATTCATGACGATCCTATGATCTAACAACCACCTTCTTTTTTCTTTATCAATAAACAGACGGGGTATCACTTACCTTTGTTCTCTTCGAGCTGCCTCTTGGTAAGGCCTAGCTCTTCCTCGGACCGCTCAAGGTCCCGCTTCAGTGCGGAGACCTCCGCCGTGCGAGCGGTAGCGGCCAGCAGCGAAGCCTGCTTATTCACATAGACATATTCTGATTGGACTCTTGTGATTATTATTTAATCCTCTGTTCGGCCTTTCTTTGCAAACACCAAACAGAGCATCAGGGGATACTGTCTATGCTGTAACATTTTCTCATAATTTGATTACCTACCTCAAAGCCTGTTAGGAGGCTGGCACAGGCTTCAGTCAGTCTGCTTTTGGCGGACCGAACCTTCTTGACCACCGCACTCATGATAGTGCGGTGCTCTTCATCAATGGAAGTGCCGCGAAGCGCTTCCAGCAAATTGTCCGATGCCTCTGGATGGACAAAGGCCATCGGCACAGATGGCTTGCACCCCTTTGCGAGGGGTCACCTGACAGAATCCGGAACCACTAGAGGTTCCAGCGCAGTATTCGGCTGGGGCCTAAACTTGCTTCCCCCGGCATTAGAGCCCATGGGAGTCTGGCCCCCCATGCGCCCAGCGTCTGGGATGTCGCCTTGGGGCGCCTCCGAAACTATCTCCCCTTGGTTCAGTGCCCTTTGAGACAACACCTCGATGTCGTCCGTAGGGCGGGGGGAGGAGGCGGTCGGGAGTGAATCGTTGTTCATCTCCGACTGGCCCAAAGACTCATCCGAAGAGGATACATCGATATGGGCTTTCGACGGACTGCATGATCATGTTCAGCATGATAAGAAGCAATAAAACAAAACATACCAGAACTATTATGGTGTCCGGATACTTACAACTTCCCCAGGGGTTTGTCCCTGGGTAACCACTCCTCGTCGCTGAAAGCGGCTGCTATGGAGTCATCCGGAAGGACGGTCCTTCCCTTCTTGGACCCTTCGGCCTCCCCGGATGGGGCGGCCTTCCTTTTCTTGTCTCCCCCGGCTGGGGGGACAACTTTCCTCTTCCTCCTCCTCGTTTTCGTGGGAGGAGGGCGCCTCGGTGTTATCGGACGATGAGTTCGATACATCCTTGCGCCGGAGACCTTTCCTGGTCCCCGCAGCCTTCTTCTTGGCCTTCTTCTCCGGTGCCTCATAAGGCGCTAGAACCAGCATCTTCGTTAAGAGAGTCCTTGCTGGATCTTCGGGCAGTGGGGCAGGACAATCGATCGGCTCCGCTGTCGCTACCCAGTCCTATTAAAATGGCATGGAGGCCAGATCCTTCACATGATTATACTGGGGAAAGGAACATCTTATGAGATATAAAGAGCTTACCAGATTGGTAGGGCGCTTCGAGCTGAGTCCATGATCCTCGGTAAGGGGAGGAGGCACCTCGGCGGCCTTGAACAACACCTTCCAAACGTCTTGGTGCGTTGTGTTGAAAAGCTCTCGCAGCGTCTGGTGCTTGGCCAGGTCGAACTCCCACATATTGAATGCTCGTCTTTGACACGGGAGGATCCGGCGGAAGAGCATGACCTGGACCACGTTGACAAGCTTGATTTTCTTGCTTATCATGTTTTTAACACAGTTCTGGAGTCCGGTCAGCTCCACCGATGAACCCCAGGATAGGCCCTTCTCTTTCCAGGAGGTGAGCCGCATGGGGATGCCGGAACGAAATTCGGGGGCCGCCACCCAGTTGGTGTTGCGTGGCTCGGTGATGTAGAACCACCCCGATTCCCACCCCTTCACGGTCTCCACATAGGAGCGTTCGAGCCAGGTCACATTGGGCATTTTGCCCACCATAGCGCCTCCGCACTCCGCTTGCTGGCCGACCACCACCTTCAGTTTCACGTTGAAGGTCTTCAGCCACAGGCCGAAGTGGGGCTTGATGCAGAGGAAGGCCTCGCACACGACGATAAATGCCGAGATGTTGAGGATGAAATTGGGGGCCAGATCATGGAATTCCAGCCCGTAGTAGAACATGAACCCGCGAACAAATGAGTGGAGGGGAAATCTAAGCCCGCGGACGAAGTGGGTAAGGAATACAACCCTCTTGTGGGGTTCTCGAGTAGGGACGATCTGCCTCGCGTCTGGGAGCCGGTGCGCAATGTCTGCGGCCAGGTATCCGGCTTCCCCGAGCTTCGTAATGTTTTCCTCCGTAACGGAGGAGACCATCCACTTGCCCCCCGCTCAGGACATGTTTGGAATGGTTTTGCGGAGAAAATGAGAACTTGGGCGCTGGAGCTCGAGTGCGCGAAAATGGATGGGCAGGGAAGAAGGCGTGGGTGAAAAGGAGGAGTCCTTGTCCCTTTATAAGGGCGGTAGAAACTGTGCGCCTCCCCACCTGCTTCGTAAACTCGCTTATTCCCCAAGCGCCGTGATTGATGGCGCGGTTAGGTTACCCACACCCGTATTGATGAGAATCCCGTGATAAGGGGACACGATCTCTGCTTCAACAAGACATGCCAAGATAACCGCCTCGCAATATGTGCAGTAGCTGGTTGTGAAAAACGGTTCGAATAATGACCGGACCATGGCAGGATGTCATGTTATGAAAAGTTGTCGGCAGATTAGATTTGTCGAATATTACACTCTCTACGGTGGTATGTGGAATCTGTTTTGTAGAGCCAGACATGATCCTTGTGTTCAAATTCTTCTATGGAGTATTCGGAGGAGGAACCCGCCTTGCAATGCCGAAGACAATCTGCGCACAGGAGTCATCGTCATTGAAGCCTGGTTCAGGGCCTACTGAGGGAGTCCTGGATTAGGGGGTCCTTGGACAGCCGGACTATATACTTTGGCCGGACTGTTGGACTATGAAGATACAGGATTGAAGACTTCGTCCCGTGTCCGGGTGGGACTCTCCTTTGCGTGGAAGGCAAGCTTGGCAATTCGGATATGTAGATCTCCTCCCTTGTAACCGACTCTGTGTAACCCTAGCCCCCTCCGGTGTCTATATAAACCAGAGGGTTTAGTCCGTAGGACAACGACAATCATAATCATAGGCTAGCTTCTAGGGTTTAGCCTCTATGATCTCGTGGTAGATCAACTCTTGTAATACTAATATCATCTAGATCAATCAAGCAGGAAGTAGGGTATTACCTCCATCGAGAGGGCCCGAACCTGGGTAAACATTGTGTCCCCCGCCTCCTGTTACAGTCCGCCTTAGATGCAGAGTTCGAGACCCCCTACCCGAGATCTGCCGGTTTTGACACCGACACCCGTCTTCCAAGTATTCCTACATTGGTACTTACTAGGTAGAATGACCAACACAATATAAAAAAAGTTGATTCGTACGTTTTACTTCCTGATTGCAGTGTAGGGACGAGCGAAAACAACTGCATCCTAGTCCGGAATGCACTTTCTACCAGTTCATCCATGGACCAAGGACTAGTTGGCACGGCTGCACGGCGGTTTTTTGGACAGTTGCGCAGACAAGAGGCATTGTGGTATGCTTATTTCTACAAATAGTGGTGCTTAAATTTAGTGGAATGCACAAGAATTTCAGCTGGGCAATACACTACATGGTTCAGTTCAGCATTCCAGCTGAGAACACAATTATAATTGGTTATTCTGGAATGAGAGAACCTAACCCTGGATGGTGGCAACAAGAAAAAACTAGAGTGAACTCCAGGAAATTTAAGCCTGCCGGGAGGCCCTTTGCTCAGAGAAGCCTTGCTTGTTTTTTCCTGATTTGTAAACCTTCTCACAACTTTGTCTTTTGCTGTGAACTATTATATGTTTGTTATGTTCTATGAATCATTGAGATGTATAAAATTGCTTAACTTATGCTTTTCAAGTTTTTTATGAAGCCAAGTTTAATGTGAGTATTCCACATGAACGTTGGACTAGCGTGTGAACGTTTGGAATTTACATTGTGGCCTCAGTTAACTGCATGAACCACTGTAACAAGATACATGGTTGCTTATATGTCAGACAACAAATTGTTGATTGTTAGCTGGTCGATAGCCTAGTGTTGAAGCGAGCTGAGCCAATGTGTCGTGTTTTGCACAACTGCTTACAAGTGGGGTAGCACCAACAGTGTTTACAAGTACTTATGTATACGTCGGTGCACCGTTCTCAAACGAGTACTCTAATTCATCAAAACACACACTGCTCGTATGATAAAACTAGTGAGGATGCATCTGTTTCGGCAACAATTCCGATGATTCACGGGCATACAAAAGTAGCAGCAGTTCCCATAGACGGATTCAAACAGTGTACTAGCCCAGAGGGCTTGATAACAGGCAAGGTTCGAATAATTAGACAGAATCCAAACTACTATTGAACACTAGCTGGGGCAAGTATTTCATGCCTCAATCTAATTTTGGCTAGACACAAGACGAACCTTGCCATGAACATCATCGAGGACGTCCGGCAGCAGCTCAATCCTGTGAACCTTCATGAAGAAAACCTTGTGGTCTTGCCACTCATAAACTTGATTGTGGAGGCATGCCACGTCATCTTCCTGTGTAAGCTTGACAAGAACAGTATGCCTCACAAACGAATGAGTTGCTTTGAATTCTTGTGCTTCAGTACACCCTGGACAACACGCCTGACAACAGTGAGGCTGGAATACAGCTCTTCATTGGTATAAGCGCAAATGGCTTCCAGGATCCAATAGCCTAAAAACTCCGTTTTCCCAGTACGTATATTCAGGTCATCCGCTAGCGAGTGACATGTATAACCACACAATCCTTGTTTGCATCAGGGCTCTAATTGAAATAGAAACAAATTCTGAATTACTTTCCAGTATAAGAAATACAAGTTATTTAAACCACTATGTATAGTATGGCATCGAAGCTAATAAATTTTTGCATTATCCATCACCACATACTTAGATGAAAAAACATAATCGGGATCGGCAAACAAGAAAATCACCTTGGGCAGCTCAGCGGGGCGGGGGGGGGGGAACACATCCTCGAAGGGGGAAAACTGCTCCTGCAGTGCCACGGGGGCGGTAACCTCAAACGGGGCGTTGACCATCTCAGTAGTGGCCATGAGCGTATCTAGGGTCGGCTCGGTGGCTGCCTCCATCTTCTTGGAGATCTCTGTCTCGTGGGGATCAGCCTCCCACGTCTGCTCCAACATCGGCAGATCTTTGCCTGGTTCTCCTTAATCCATCATGAAACTGACGAATACTAGGAGACCACTGAAAGGAAAACACAATCTCAATGACAATGAAACAAAAAGTTCTTTTTTTCTCTGAACGAAAATATACCAACATCACGGATCCGCTTACCTTCCCTTTGTTGGGAGAGAAGAATAGTGGCAGATGCGAGTGTTGCCTTTCTTGAAGACGGTGAGGGAGAAGGGGATTCAGCGAAGAGTGAAATGATGGTTGCTTCGACCTTCAAACTTAGACTGCGGGGAGGTGGGGTTTTGTGATACGACGGCTTGTTATTGCCGCGCTATGACCGGGGTGACTCTCCGCCTGCATACTGCCTTCTAATTTGGTGGATGGCATTTGGGCCCACGCGCTGCATGGCCCGGATGTCGGTGAACAAAAGTATAATGGCATTCAGTAGAGGGAGACGTTTCGATGATCTAGGAGCAGCAAGAAGCGCTATTGTATCCACTGTACTAGTAGTAATTGTTTTTCTGGGTAGCTGTAGAGTGTCTCCACTGTACTAGTAGTAATTGTTTCTCTGGGCCCAAGACAAAACAGCCCATCCACCCTAGTAAATATTAAAATCAATTCAAAAGTCCATATATTTACAGAATGAGAGGTGCTACCCACACCCAGCACACCGCCCCCCCAAAAAACTTGGGTGTTCTTCTTCCTCCTCACTCCCACCCACCTCACCTCAGCTCGCTCCACTCGTACCCCCAAATTTCTCACCTCACTCCTACAGAAAACCCCAGCTCCCCTTCTTCCTCACTACTACAGAAAAACCCCAGCTCACCTTCTTCTTCACTCGCACTACAACTAGGCTCGTCATTCGTTACTTTGCTCAAATCCGTGAGCGTGACACGACGCCCTTGAGGAAAATGGAGTCGGCTGACCCCAGTGCCAAGAAGATGAGGCTCCCGCCAGTGGCGACGCCTATTGTAGATCCCGCAACGGCAGCACGGGGAGAAGCGGCGACCCCGCCCCCACCGGATCCCAGGAACCCGCAGAATCTCGGGTGGACCGCATCAGCGATCTCCCGGACGCCGTCCTTGGGGAGATCATCTCGCTTCTCCCCACCAAGGATTGCTTCCTCTCGGGGGTTGGGTGCGACATATGCCAATGGATGGCTTATCATGGTGGGAGCGAGTAGAACGTCGCCGATGCCTGGAAGCGGGATGAGGCGTAGACACGAACGCCGACGCACTTTACCCAGGTTCGGGGCTCTCCTAGGAGATAACACCCCTAGTCCTGCTCTGCGGGGTCTCCTCATGATCACTAAGACACTAGTGGGTACAGATGTGCTCCTCGAGCTATTTGCTAGAGGTAGAAGGAGGCCAGGCTTGCCCTCTTCTCCCCCTATGTGTAAGTCTAATTCTAACAGCTTCAAACCCTTTGCATGGGTGCCCTGGGGGGTTTATATAGGCCTACCCCCCAGGGGTACAATGGTAATTAGGCCGGGGTAGGACCCGGCTGTCAGTGTCTCTAGTCGCCGGCTTCTCCGCCAGCTGCTGGGGCCCGCCGCCTAGTGGGCCCTGCCGACTGGTCTGGTACGGAGCCGACAGGCCGCTCCCGTTGCTCGCGGGTCTTGTCGGCTGCTGGTTACTGTTGCCGTGATGCTAATGACGCATGCTTGGTCAGGGGAGCGTGGCTACAGTCCCGCCGCCTGGTGGGAGGTCACTGTAGCCACACCGGGTCTTAATTGGTTAATGGTGCGCGGGCCCCGAGGAAGGAACGAGCCGCCTGCTAGAAGCCGGCCTCCCTCAGGTCCGACTGGTGAGGCTGTCGCCGTCTTCCGGGCTCTCGCTGCCTGGTAGGGGCCGCCGCCTGCAGGCCGTACCGACAGGCCGTCGTGGGAACAGGGCTTTGCCTGCCAGCAGCGATGTTAGGGGCGGAGTGGCGACAGTGCCGCGCCGGCGGAGATCTCCGCCTGTACGGAGCACTCTGGCCACACCAGGCCCTAGATGTGGGGGTGATGGGCTACACTGTAGCCTTACCCTGTCTTGTCTTTTTAATGGGGGTGCAGACTCTGAGGGCGCTGTGGGCCGCCTGCTGGAAGCCGGCCTCTCGGAAGGCCGCCTGTGAGTAGTCGGCCCGTCTTGGTGCCGCCTTCTGGAGCTTAGCCACCTTCGGGCAGCCGGCCGCTTGGGCCAGCCGACCATCAGAAGGCGGCGCTTCATCTTGAGGTTCTGAGGGGCGCAACCTTCCCTGATGTCTTGAAAGGTTCAGGGACTCGGGTTAGGCTACCCGTGGCCCATTACTCCAACAGTAGTCCCCGAAGCTGATGAGGCACCGCGGCTGAGGAGCCGAGGGGCCTCAACAGTTTCCTCCCCCAGGTGCTCTGGAAGGAAGCTTTGTCCGACTCCCAGCAAGCCGCCTGGCGGGAGCCGGCCACGTCCAGTCGGATTTGTTTGAAACTTCGAACGCAGCAGCGGGAACTAGGTGGTGTACTAGCTAAGCCTCCAGGCCCGCCGGCTGTTGTGGGCACGCCACGTGGCGTCAGCCAGCCGGGCCAACCTGCTAACCCACGCATGTGATGGGACGTGACAACAGGCTGGGCCCATCACCACCGGGACTCGGCACGCGAGCGGATCCGCTGCAGCCGAGGCGGGCGCTTGAGCTTCTTCATGGAGTTACTGCGCGCAGTAACTCGCGCGGTAAACGTGGGGACGCGGGGTCTTGGGCGCAGTTAATCCCATGATCCCATGCCTCGCTCCCTCGGCTTCATAGCCCTCCTGGCTATAAGTAGGGGGAGGAGGGGGAGCGGCGGAGCGGCGGAGCACGCGCGCCCTCCTGCCCCATCTTCGTCACCTCCTTCATCTTCCCCTCGCTGCTGCCGCACCGTCGTGCTCCGCCGAGGCACCACCGCAGTCCGCCGCTGCTAAGCTTCCCCGCCGCAAGCCTCTTGCTCGATCCTGCTTGGTCGCCATGACGCGTGAGAGGGGAGGGGACTAGGATGGCTCGATGGTGATTGACGACCACCTCACCTTCCTCCACGCGACGTGGCGGCTGCCCGGCCCGGGCTTCGTCAAGGTGCGCGTGCCGCCGGTGACGGAGATCTCGCCGGTGCCACAGGGAGGCGAGCGCGTCATCTTCCGCTCGCATTTCCTCCGTGGCTTCGGGTTGCCGGCGAGTGGGTTTCTCTGCTCCGTCATGGAGTTTTACCATCTTCAGCCGCATCACTTGACGCCCAACACTGTGACGCTGCTGTCTGCCTTCGTCATGGCTTGCAAGGGCTACCTCGGCATCCTCCCCACCATCAAGTTGTGGGGTGCCTTCTTCTACACCAAATCGGACACCTCCGTCCGGGAGGTGGCAGCCCAGTGCGACGCCTTTGTCGCGGTGTGCCAGCCATCACCGAAGAACGCCTTCCCCGCCATCAAGCTATCACAGTCGATGAAGCTATGGCAGAAATTATATTTCTATGTGGAGAACGTCCACCCGGCGATCGACTTCATCAACCTTCCGCGCTATGAAGCCGGCCCCCCAGCTGAGCCTCGGGCCAACTGGGGCTATAAGCCGAAGCCCCTATCGGCCGACGCCACTGCCGCCATCAACCGGCTCCGGGTGCTGACGGAGGCGGAGGGCCTCGTGGCATCTGACTTGCTGGTCGCCTTCGTTCAGCGCCGGGTTCTCCCGCTCCAAGGCTGGCCTCATCTGATCTGCCGGATGAGCGGGCATTGCGACCCGATCCGGATGTGCACAAGGGACATGCCGACTGCCAAGGTGGCCCGGATGGTGAATGAGATCGCCGACCTCAAGCTGTGGGAGGGGTCATGGCGGTTTGGCAAGCGGCCATACTCCCGTGCCGACCTGCCGCATGCGGTAAGCTCTTTCAACTCTTTCCTTTCGGCACTTGTCTTGGTCTTGATCTTGGTCTTGAACAGTCGATCTTTGGGCCGCAAATCTACATGTCCCTGGCGACGGCCGCCATCTTGGGGCCGGGTGGTAACTACCAGCCGGCCCGGGAGGAAAGCGATGTAGATGCCCCCGACTTGGGGTCGCCAAGGTGGACGCGGGCCCCTCCGCCGAGCCGGCTGCTCGAGGCGGCACGCGAAAGTGTAAACAGGGCACCACCTTGTTCGGCAGCGCGCGGAAGAAGGCCAAGAACCCGACCGCCGTTACTAGGCGGAAGGAGGCCGCCGCGACGGCGGCCAAATATAAGAAGCTCCCGAAGGCGCCTCCCATGGTGTCGGCGTAAGTATCTTTTCTTGCGCTTTTCTTTCTTGCTGACTCTGTCTGAGTATCTTTACTTTACTTTCCTTGACTTAGGGCCCCGCTCTCTCTTGAGAAGTCGGCATCTGCTTCCATCATTGGGTCGGTGGAGACCTCCACCACCACCCAGCTAATCGATCCGGCCGCCGACCTCCGGAAGGCGCAGGAGCGAAACGCACGGGAGCTGCGCGAGGAGCAGGAAGCCGCCCGCCTGGAGAAGGCGGAGGTGGACAAGGCGGAAGCCGCCACCTTGAAGAAGCTGGCGGAGGCCGAGGCCACTACCGCGGTTAAGGAGTAGGCCGAAGAGGCCGCGCGCCGCCAGTCGGCATTATTCGTCATCCCCCTGAACTCCGTGCCGCCACCACCAGAGTTTGTGGCGCCGACTGGCAGAGCCAGCGACGAGCACCCGATCATGGAGAGGGATGGCGGCGATGTCATCATGCCAGACGTGGCTGTGCCTTCGCCTCCACCATCTGGAGATGCGCGAGACAAGCAGCCGGCGGACGCACCGGTGCCGCCAGCCGGAGACGAGATGGTGACCAGCTCGACTCCCGAGGTCCACACACCATCGCGCCGCTGGTTTGCAAAGGCGGCTTCGGCGCCGTGCCCGCTGGAGGCCGGTGCTGTGAGCTCTTCGATCCTGGATGTCGAGGCGACCAGTGCCGCGCCCACTGAGTGGGTGCGGGAAGGCGGGATGGGCCCTTTGAATCAGGCGATCCTGGACGTCCAAGGCAAACTCCGAGCCGAGGCCGATGCCTTGAAGCAGTGCAACCAAGCGTTCCTGAAGTCGCGAGCTGCCGTCCGGGTATGCTTCTTGGTTCTTCGTCTTTGATTCTCGTGTTTCTTATACTTCTCTGTGGGGGCGCGCCAACACACCCACTGGGTGTAGTCCCCGAGTTTCGGGCCGGCTACTAAGCAGGCGGCTCGGAACTTTAATTGGCGAGCTCCGAGTACTAACATTTTCTGATATCTTCACTGCAGGATTATCATAACCTTCGCGCTGCCGCCTTCAACTGCAATGTCCAGGAGCTGAATCAACGAGCTGCCGGCTTGTCGGAAAGCTGGAGTAAGTCTTTGTTTTGTTTCTCCACGGGGGCGTGCTGGCGCACCCGCGGGCTGTAGTCCCCGAGATTCGGGCTGACTGCTGAGCAGTCGGGCCGGATCTCCCCGGCGACTGTTCTTCTTCTTGGTAGCTAGTGATAACTTCTTTCTCTACGGGGGCGCGCTGGTGCACCCATGGGCTGTAGTCCCCAAGATTCGGGCCGACTGCTGAGCAGTCGGGCCGGATCTCCCCGGCAACTATATCTCTCCTTGTTGATTGTTGATGTCTTTTCTTCTTCTACTTTTGCAGAGGCCAACGCCGCCCTGGAGCAGCTGCTGGGCGAAGCCAACACCGTGCTGCGTGCCAAGGAGGCGGACTGCAACAAGCTGGCCAAGGAGCGTGACCGGTTGGTCATGCAACTGGCGGAGCAGGCGGAGCTTCTCAAGAAAACCCAGAAGGAGGTGGAGGAAAAGGAGGCCGCCCTCCTTGCTAAGTTCGAGACCGAACGCTCCGCTTGGACCGACAAGGAGGCTTTGCTGACTACCGACTTCGGCAAAATTGAGGACATGGTTGACGGTGAGCTTCCCTCTTTTGTCTTTCTTCGAGCTGCCGGCTGCTTGATCGAACCGGCTTCTTGTCTCTAATTGGCTCTTTTGATTTCTGTCTGAGCAGACTTCTTCCCGGGTCACTCTGGCGCTGCCAATCAGGCCATCAAGGCTGATCGCGAAGGGCGGAGGGCGGAAGGTTCGCAGATTGCTGCCAACGCCCCCTGGACCCTTAGCAAGCAGCTTCTTAGCATCCAAGCCCGTCTTCGGCCGGCTCATCGGATGATGCACCGTCTTCAGCGTGTCAGCACCTAGGCGATCGCCGCCCTGTGGCCAGACATGCCGACTCCACGTACACCCAACCGGATTGCCGACTGGCTAGAGGTGGCGGTCGGCCGCCTTGAGGCTTGGAAGGGTTCCTCGGCCCGGGCTGGGGCATCCGGGCCTTGGAGTTCGTCAAAGCGTGGTACCCTGGGTTGAATCTAGCCTAGTTGGCCACGCTTCGACTGGAAGCAAAAGAGGAGCTGGTGGCGGTGGAGCGTGAACTTGTCCAGCAGGCAGCGGTGATCGCCTAGTACACCAACACCAGCATCTTCGTCCCGGAGCTGGCTGAGAATGACACCGAGGCGCCGCCAGAGTGGTTCGGGCTGAACCCGGAGGATGGCGAGGACTCGGCCGAAGTGATCGACTCCAGCGACGAAGGAGAAGGCGAGGAGGACGAGGAAAGTGAAGAGGAGGCGCCAGAGGTCGGAGCGAACGGCCAGCCTTAGCTTGATCGCGCCTCAAGCAACAAGCTGCGCTCGAGCATGCCGACTGCTGCTGGAGGCGACCAAGCGGAGACTGACCAGCCGTCCACTCCACCAACCGGCACCACCGACTACGCCAACCAGCCTGCCCCCTCAGCTGCTCCCTAGGCTGCCGTCTTACCTTTACTTTTCCTGCTTTACTAGTCTCGACAAACTTTGTTAAATTTGCACAATTCCACCTGCGGGGTGTATTTTAAACTCTGTTGAATGCTGGCCAAGAGCCTTTTGATATGTAAATATGCTCGCCGAGTTCTATCTTTCCTTGCTTTCTGCTCCTTGGATTTTTTTCCATTCCCGCCTTCCCAGAGCTGCCGTCTTGCCAGCCAAACAGCCGCTCTGTGGACTGTGGCTGGGTCAAGTACTTGGCTGCTTTTGGGAAGGCAAGTACTTAGCCGATTAGAGTGTTTAGCAAGTTAAGTAGAAGCCGGCCGGCCGGCTGCTCGGCAGCTGGTCGGCGAAGCGGGAGGCCGGCTTGGACTATGTGCATGCTTTGGGTCCTTAGCCATTTTTTATGCGGACACCCTTTTTGCCTTAACTCCTGCCCACCGGACAGTCGCTCTGCGAGCTGCGGCTTCCGGCAGGAGAAGGTTTAAGTGCCAACACATTACTTGTCCGGCTGCAGGAAGCATTACATAGTACAAGGCGGCGAGTCCCCGGGTCGACTGGTCAAACCCGGTGCCATGCGGACTAACGAAATAACACATTCATAGGCATAATACTTATCATATAGATAAAAGAGGGTAGTCCCCGAGCTCTTCTCGGGGGACCCGGAGTTTTTGTACTTAATACCAAAGTTGGTGTGGTACATACTGCATCAACTGTAAAACCTTCGGAGGAGATTTGCATTCCATGGTCGCTCCGTCTCCTTGCTGGAGTCGTCTCTTTTGCGTGCTCGAGGCTTCTGAGCATCGATCATGTAGTAGGAGTCATTGCCCAACACCTTGTTGATGATGAAGGGGCCATCCCAAGGTGCCGAGAGCTTGTGCTGGCCGGATGTTCGCTGGATCAGCCGGAGCACAAGGTCTCCCTCTTGGAAGGATCTTGGCTTGACCTTCCGGTTGTAGTATCGGCGCAGGCTCTGCTGGTAGATGGTGGATCGGCTGAGTGCCAACAGCCGGCCCTCTTCCAGCAAATCGACGCCGTCTTCTCGTGCTTCTTTTGCCTCCTCTTCGGTGTACATGGTGACTCGAGGGGAGTCGAATTCTATGTTCGTCGGGATGACGACTTTGGCACCGTAGACGAGGAAGAAAGGCGTGAAGCCAGTTGACTTGTTCGGAGTTGTGCGTAGGCTCCAGAGGACGGCCGGTAGCTCGTCGAGCCAACAGACAGTCGACCGCTCTAGAGGCTCGACCAGTTGGGGCTTGATCTCGGACAAAATGAGGCCGTTTGCTCGCTCCACCTGGCCGTTTGACTGCGGATGGGCAACGAACGCTAGGTCCAGTAGGATGCCCTGCGTCGCCCAGAAACGGGCCAAGGCGCCTATGGCAAAGTTTGTGCCATTGTCGGTGATGATGCTGTGTGGTATGCCATACCGGATGGTGATGTCGGAGATGAAGGTCACATCAGTCGGACCGTTCAACTTCTTAAGTGGCTTTGCTTCTATATAGTTGGTGAACTTGTCCACCGCGACAAGCAGATGAGTCATGGCACCGCGTGCTATCTTAAATGGTCCCACCATATCCAGCCCCTAGACAGCGAAGGGCCAAGCAATGGGGATGGTCTTGAGTGCAGAAGCCAGCCGATGTGGCTTGGAGCGGAACTTCTGGCACCCTTTGCATTTCTGGACCAAGTCTTTGGCGTCTTCTAGAGCAGTCGGCCAGAAAAAACCGTGGCGGAAAGCATTGGCCACAAGTGATCTTGAAGCGGCATGGTGACCACACTCGCCTTGATGGTTATCTTTGAGGATTGCTTGGCCTTGCTCTGGCTCCACGCAGCGCTGGTAAACACCAGTGACACTGCACCTCACAAGTTCTCTGTTGGCGATGGTGTATTTTGCTGCCCGACGTTGCACTTGCCGGGCCGAGATCTCGTCAGTCGGCAGCTCTTTGTTCACCAGAAAGTTGAGGATGGGCTGAGCCCAGGAAGGTGCTGCAATTTCTTCGACTGCTAGGACTGCTACTTGCACAGGATCCGGCGAATGCCAAGTTCCTTGTCAAGCTGAAACCGTGAATGAGTGCTTCGTATTCAGCAATGTTGTTGGAGGCGGCAAAATGGATTTGCAGCACATATCTGAGCTTGTCGCCTTTGGGAGAGGTGAGGACAGAGTCGGCTCCCAAACCGGTGCGTATATTGGAACCATCAAAGTGCATTCACCAATGGGTGGAGTCTGGCGCTGGCGGCAGGTACTGGATCTCGGCCCAGTCGACGAGGAAGTTGGCCAGTGCTTGTGACTTGATGGCGGTGCGAGGCTGGTAGTAGATGTTGTATGGCCAAATCTATGGCCCATTTGGCCACTCGGCCTGAAGCATCCCAGCTTCCAATGATCTCAGCAATTGGGGCAGTGCAGACCACAGTGATTGGGTGCTCTTGAAAATGTGGCTTCAGTTTCTTGGCGACAAAGTGCACGCTGTAGCACATCTTCTGGTAGTGGGGGTAGTTCTGCTTGGAGGTGGAAAACACTTCACTCAGGTAATACATCGGCCTCTGGACTGGTAATGCTTTGCCTTCTTCCTTGCGCTCCACAACTATGACTGTGCTGACCACCTCACTGGTAGCGGCGATATAGAGGAGCATGGGCTCCTTAGGAGTCGGAGCCTCCAAGACAGGCGGAGTGGTCAACATCTTCTTTAGCTGGAGAAAAGCTTCATCCGCCTTGTCGTTCCACTTGAAAAAAGTGGTCTTCTTCATGAGCTGGTACAGGGGAAGAGCCTTCTCGCCCAGCCGACTGATGAAATGGTTGATGGATGCCAAGCAGCCGGTGAATTTTTGCACATCCAGCAGTCGGGTGGGCACCTCCATCCTCTCGATGGCCTTGATCTTCACAGGGTTGCATTCTATTCCGCGCTCTGAGACCAGGAAGCCAAGAAGCTGGCCGGCTGGTACTCCAAAGACGCATTTCTCCGGGTTGAGCTTGATCTGGAATCGGCGCAATTTTTCGAAGGTCTCCTTGAGGTCTTCTAGCAGCGTTCCATGCTTCTCCATCTTCACCACAACATCGTCCACATAGACGTGGGTGTTTCTGCCGAGTTGCTTGAGGAGACACTTCTGCATGCAACGCTGAAACATGGCGCCGATATTTCTCAAGCCGAACGTCATGGTCAAGTAACAGAAGGCTCTGAATGGCGTGATGAAGGCGGTCTTCATCCTGTCAGTTGGGTTCAGCTTGATCTGATGATACCCTGAGTATGCATCCAAAAAACTCCACAGCTCGCATCCATCTGTGGAGTCTATCACTTGGTCGATTCTTGGTAACGCAAAGGGGTCTTTGGGACAAGCTTTGTTGAGGTTGTATAATCAATACACATGCGCCACTACTTGTTCTCCTTCAGCACTAGTACTGGGTTGGCTAACCATTCTGGAAAGAACACCTCCATGATGAAGCCGGCTGCTAGAAGTCGGGCTATCTCTTCTCCAACAACTCTTCTCTTCTCTTCCGACAAGCAGCGCAAGGGTTTCCTGACTGGCTTGGCATCAGACCAGACATGTAGCTTGTGCTCGGCGAAATCCGTCGGAACACCCGGCATGTCCTTGGGAGACCATGCAAAGATGTCCCGATTCTCACGGAGGAAATCGACGAGCTCGCTTTCCTATTTGCTGTCAAGGTTTGCACCTATGACAGCGTGCCTCTCCGGGTGCTCCGGGTCCAAGGGTATCTTCTTCGTTTCTTTCGTCGGCTTGAACGAGCCCTCGGCTTCCGACTCCTTGGGATTGGGCGACATCTCCGGCTGCTTGCCTGCCATTGCCACAACCCGGTCCAGGAGCCGCTTCTCGGCCGCAATCACGAGGGACTCGGCTAGCCGGCTGCTATTTGCTGCATAGGCGGACGACTTCTTGTAGTCCCCGGTTATGGTTAGGATTCCCTTGGTGCTTGGCGTCTTCATCTTGTGGTAGGCATAGTGGGGGACCGCCATGAACTTGGCCAGAGCAGGCCGGCCAAGTAGCGCATTGTAGGGGCTCTCAAGGTCCACCACCTCAAACCAGACTGGCTCTCGGTGAAAGTGTTCTTTGTCTCCGTAGAGGACGTCGATCTGTGTCTTGCCGATTGGTGAGTAGGAAAGGCCAGGAACTATGCCATGGAATATTGTCCGGCTGGGCTGAAGACGTCTCTGCTTGATTCCCAACTTCTCCATAGTATCTTTATACAGGATGTTGATGCTGCTACCGCGATCTATCAGAACTCGGGAGAAGCGAGCAGCCCGCCTCTCCGTGGCAAAGGTGGCATCCAACAACAGAGCAGAAGAGCTGGGAGAAGGCATCACCTTCGGGTGGTCAGCTCTGCTCTAGCTGATAGGCTCTCAGACCAATGCATGAACTCGGGGTCTCTAACGCCACTGCATTTACTTCTTGTTGCCGCTGCCGTCTACTGTGCCTGTCGTCGGCCATGCTGGTGAACACGACATAAGCCCCATGCTCTTCAGGATATTCATCTTGTATCGCGCCGACTGGCTGAACTGTCGGCTGCTGAGGAGGAGGAGGCGGCGGGCCGGCAGGTGGAGGAGGCTGGAGTCCATCACCCTTGGCGACCCTGGTGAGCCAGTGGCACTTCTGAGTGGTGTGGTTGGACGGCTTCACGGCGCTGTGGAACTTGCAGGGTGCATTGAGAGTCTGCTGGTACGAGAAGGCAGGCAACCAATTGGGCGTGCCGCCCTTCTAGCGTTTGGGAGGAGGCTGCCCCTCCGGCAGGTGGTCTTTGACTGCCGCCACCTGCCAGCTCGTGGAAGCCTGCTGCATGGCCTTGCGCTTGTTGTCGTTCGGTTGCTGTCGCCGACTGGTGTCATCAGTCGGGGTCCGAGGAGCTTGAGGGGCCACCTTGCCCGACACATTGACTTGGATCTCCGCCTTCATGGAGGAGTCGGTCATGGCGTACTTGTCTGCTATGATCAACAGTTCATCGAGGGTCGCCGGCTCATCGCAGAGAAGCTTGTGCTTGAGGAGGGTGCCCTCTCGGCACCCGGCAGTGAAGTACTCGATGGCCTGCACCTCGTGCACGCCCGCAAGAGTTGCGCAGCTCGACCCAGCGCGTGAGGTAGTCGCGAGTCGACTCGTTGGGGCCTTGGATGCACAAGGAGAGCTGGCGAGGCTTGGGTGGCCGCTTGTACATGTTGGTGAAGTTGCGAATGAAGGCTTCAGTGAAATCAACCCAGTTGTTGATGCTGCGAGGCTTCAGGCTGTTCAGCCACGTCCAGGCTGTGCCCTAGAGCATGAGCGGGACGTACTTCATCGCAACGCGCTTGTTGTCGTTGGCGATGCTGACGGGTGTGGAGTAGTCGACCAGCCAGTTCTCCGGCTTCACGGAGCCGGTGTACATGGGCGTATCTCTCGGGAGAGTGAACCCTTTAGGGAAGGGCTCATCTCGGATGCGGGGGCCAAAGCAAGGCGGACCCAGCTCGTCTTCTTCTTCTAGCGCCAGGGATCAGTTGAGGCGGTCGATCCGGTGGCGGGCGTCGTTCTCTCCGACTCCTTCTCGATGACTAAGGCGGTCGCTGAGAGTCGGGTGGTCAACAGGCGGCAGGGAAATGTGCCTCTCCCTGCGGTGAGGGGGAGGCAGACAGTCGTCTCGTCGCCGCACTGCTCTTGGGCGGCCATCTTGGTCGCGCTCAATGGTGATGTGAGTCCGGCTGCGGCTGGCAACCGGCTCCTTGTCTCTTCTATCGCGGACGCCACCAGTCGGCATCCGAGATGTCGCGCCTTGGTCCCGGCGAGGAGGTGGATCGTCATTTCGCCGGTTGGGTGCTTCAGTGCGGCAACCGGCCTCTTGCTACTTAGCAGCCGCGTCGAGGAGCTGCTGGACGCGTTCCGTCATGTGGTGATGCTCCTCGCCCTCGAGCTTGTCGAGCTCGTCCGCTACCGCCTGGGCAGCTTGTATGTTCTCTGCGGGCATGCGGTAGGCGGGACGATCTGTCCTGAACATGCTGGCGATTGTTGCGCCATGCTGCCGGATTAGGCCAATGCGGCTAGGCCCACCAGGAGTTGGCGTGCTACTGACAGCACGGTCCATCTCCGCTGGTAGGCCTCCGTAAGGCGTCTCATGCTGGCCAGCCGGTTGGCGCTCTCGACGAGCCGGACACGGCGTGCCTCCAGTGTCTCAGCATCGGTGTCTTCCGGGATCAGCGCAGTCAGGTCTTCCATCACCGCCTGCAACGGATCCTGGCCACCTCCGCCAGAGTGCTCGCCGTGCCTAATGACGAGCATTTCCGTGACGGTGCTGCCGTCGTTGTCCGCGCGAGGAAGCGGCTCGTCGTAGACCACCACGTTGGTGGGGAACGCATCAAGCGACGCCGTGTCGGAGTCGACCAACATCGGGTCGGTGGAGCCAACCGAGTCCAAGTCTGCAGCAGGCTCGCTGGCGACGTGGAGCTGATCGAGGAGGCTCACGAGGCGGCTCTCGGGGCCTTCTGTGCCCACGTCAGGCTCGGGCTCGTCGGAGAGGCAGAACTCGCCAACAAGATCGGCGAGGCAGCTCGCTACGCAGGCGACCTCCACTCCGTCAGCGTATCGGCGCAGACGCCGTCTGGCGTGCCGGGCTGGCTGCGCTCGCCAGGAAGGAACAAGGTTCCCGTCCAGAACAGGTCTCCGGAAGACGGTGCATCTCGCCCCACGGTGGGCGCCAAAATTCAGGGGTTGGGTGCGACATATGCCAATGGATGGCTTATCATGGTGGGAGCGAGTAGAACGTCGCCGGTGCCTGGAAGCGGGATGAGGCATATACACGAACGTCGGCACACTTTACCCAGGTTCGGGGCTCTCCTTGGAGATAACACCCCTAGTCCTGCTCTGCGGGGTCTCCGCATGATCACTAAGACACTAGTGGGTACAGATGTGCTCCTTGAGCTATTTGCTAGAGGTAGAAGGAGGCCAGGCTTGCCTCTTCTCCCCCTATGTGTAAGTCTAATTCTAACAGCTTCCAACCCTTTACATGTGTGCCCTGGGGGTTTATATAGGCCTACCCCCCAGGGGTAAAATGGTAATCTGGCCGGGGTAGGACCCGGCTGTCAGTGCCTCTGGTCACCGGCTGCTCCGTCGGCTGCTGGGGCCCACTGCCTGGTGGGCCCCGCCGAATGGTCTGGTACGGAGGCGACAGGCCGCTCCCACCGCTCGCGGGTCTTGCCGGCTGCTAATTACTGTTGCCGTGATGCTAATGACGCATGCTTGGTCGGGGGAGCGTGGCTACAGTCCCACCGCCTGGCGGGAGATCACTGTAGCCACACCGGGTCTTATCTAGTTAATGGTGCGCGGGCCCTGAGGAAGGAACGGGCTGCCTGCTAGAAGCCGGCCTCCCTCGGGTCCGACTGGTGAGGCTTCTGCCATCTTCCGGGGTCTCGCTGCCTGGTAGGGCCCACCGCCTGCAGGCCGTACCGACAGGCCATCGTGGGAACAGGGCTTCGCCTGCCAGCAGCGACATCAGGGGCGGAGTGGCGACAGTGCCACGCCGGGCAGAGATCTCCGCCTGTACGGCGCACTATGGCCACGCCCAGCCCTGGATATGGGGGTGATGGGCTACACTATAGCCTCACCCTGTCTTGTCTTTTTAATGGGGGCGCAGACTCTGAGGTTGCTGTGGGCCGCCTGCTAGAAGCCGGCCTCTCGGGAGGCCACCTGTGAGGAGTCGGCCCGTCTTGGTGCCGCCTTCTGGAGCTTAGCCGCCTTCTGGAAGCCGGCCGCTTGGGCCAGCCAGCCATCAGAAGGCGGCGCTTCATCTTGAGGTTCTGAGGGGCGCAGCCTGCCCCGATGTCTTGAAAGGTTTAGGGACTCGGGTTAGGCTACCCATGGCCCATTACTCCCACACTGCCGCACCCAAGTCCTCTCAATTTGGTGGCGCCCTCTATGGCACGCCGTGCCCCTTAATCTCGACTGTCGTCAGCTATCTCTCTTCAATGATTTTGAAATCCCCAGAGCCATCATCTCCTCCCACCAGGGCTCCGTTCAAAGCCTCTGCATCCCGTCATACTACCTGAGCAAGCATACCATGCCCTGCACGGTGGATGCCTAGCTGAAATTCCCTGAATTCACAGAACTACAGCTGCTTGAGTTCTACTATTCCCCTGGAAATCACCTACCAGATACCGAATGCCATCTACCTGTGCCCTCAACACCGATGTCCATCTCACGGTTTTCCTCCTCTCTCCACACCACCACCTTTGCGCTGTGAGACCTACCAGACAATCCAGTACTAAACCTTCGACTCCCATTTCTGAAGAAACTTTCACTTATGCGGGTTTGTATATCGGAGGCCTCATTGCACAGCATCATCCACTCCAGTTGCCCTGCCCTGGAGTGCTTGGTGCTTGTTTTCAAAGTTAGAATCGGTTGTCTCCAAATAAAGTCGCCTAACCTTGTAAGAATTGGAATTTGTTTTCATGGAAGGCAGCTCATCATCCAAGATGCCCCTTCACTTCAAACGTTGATCATTGATTCTAGTTATTCACCGTTGCAAATAACCGTCCTCTCTGCACCTAAACTGGAGACCTTGGGTGTAATACATGATCTGTGTGCTCATTTCAATATGGTGTTTGGCTCCATAGTTCTTCATGTACTTTACATTATCATCTACACTTGTAACCATAAGCTGCATTTTAAATTTCTGCGCATAAGTTATATGTCATCTTGGAGTACACATTTTGTACTAATATTATGTTCTATGCTCAATGAAGAGTTTCTCCATGGATGGCCTATCAATGGTGCTGGATTCTGTCAAGATCTTATATATCCAAATGAATAGTTTTGATCTGAACAAGATTATTGGCTTGCTGCAATGCTTTCCATGTCTAGAGAAGTTGTATGTAAAGGTGATAATTTCACGCACATTGGAAGCCCGCATATAGTATACTATAATTAACCGTTCAGCTGTTGCTCTTTCGACACTCCTTTTTTTAGACCTTAACTGTTTTCTATCTTCATGTCTATTCAGGCAACATGACGGGGTAAGAAAGTTATAACCAATCAGTGGATTCATAAGCATCGGGATTTTCTCACTTCTCATGAGATTCGATTGAAGACAATAACGCTAGAACGATATGTAGCCAACCGTGCAAACACTACATTTGTCACATTCTTCCTGCTGAATGCGAGGTTACTATTGTCCATCAGGCTTTAGTTTATCAGCAGCATGGTTTTGATGGATGGGTATGTGGAAGAGCAAAAAAGGAGTTTCAGGTGGGCAAAAGAGCTTCTGAACGTGTCGGGCTTCTATTTACAACATATTGTGGTCATAATCCAGTAAATTTTATGACCCAGGATGTTCATTCTATGGACCTGACCGATCCATTTGACTGTGACTGCCAAAAACAGTGCTGGAGTTAGATGTTGTTGCCCTTTTCAACCTGGGTTTTTTTGTAAACCTGATGAACAATTAACCCTCGTGCTTTTGTACTGTTTGTAAGCTGGAGTTAGATGTTCTTGCCCTTTTCAACTCGGATGAGACTGTCATATTTTCTTTGAAGCAAGGAAAATGGCTTGCCAGTCGTTCAATTTAGAGTGAAATATTATAACAACTAACAAATCCCAACCAAGGGAAATAACATCACTCTCGCCGGCTGCTTGAGCTCACTGTGCATTACAGAAGCCAAGTGATTAGCCCCCACCAACACCCACAAACTTATTTCTAACTAGCACATCAAATGGGCTGTAAATTTTCATAGGAAGGGCTGCATGACCGTGGCAGATTTGGATTCTGACATTTGGGACCCGCGAGGAAATAGCCTATCCAAGGTGGTGTCGACTTACTAGCCAGTCAACAAACGATTCTGCCTACCAGCCGTTGGATTGACATCCAACATCTGTCATGTATCTTCTATCTCTTGTCTTCTTCTTCCTCCACCCACCCAAACCAAACCACCCCATCGGCTCCACCAGCTCCCGCCTCCCATAGTTGGCTGCGCCTCCGCCGCCCTACCGTACGTACCCTCCAACGTTGTCCAGTCCCTCCCTCGATTCCCCCACACGTCCTGTTATTCTCCAGCGACGTCAGCCCCAACATGCACCCGCACCCGAACCAGTCGGCCCTCGTACTCCCCTCCGCCTGCGACTGGACCGGCGCATCTTCCACGGCTCCTGTTCGTTCCGTCCGAGGCCTCGTCGTCGTCCTCCGCCTTGCGGCCTTGGTTCGCTCACCGTGCACAGTGCGCTGCCCTCTTGCGCTGTCAACGTCGTCAACAACCGAGAGGAACAAGGATATGACTGTACGTGGAGAGGATGACAGTAGGGACCCACCAGCGTCATGGCAGTACGCAAGCAAGTGCCTCTATATTACAAGCCCAAAAATATGGTTCCTCCTAATGGTTGGACATCTGGGGCTCACGCCATTGTCAACGTAGTCAATAAACGAGAGAATTACACTACGAGCGGCTGACACCAGGGACCCAGCAGGTCGCGCCATTTTTTTTGAGGAACAAGCAGTTGTTATTTATACTAGTTTTAGCGATGGATCAAGGTAACAATGGGGCTGTGCGGGGGCTGTGGCCCGTCTAGCCAGGGTTTTATTTATGTTTACCACATCATGAGCCCAGTTGTGTTTTTTTCTTCCTGAAAATGGCTAGCCCAGTTCTATTTTTTAAAAGAAATACCCAAATGAGGCCTACTTGCTTTATCAGCCCTGCTAGGCTGCAAATCTTTCAAAACGAGGAGAGTTTCATTCGGTTTGCCCAGAAATGGGTTGTACATTTTTAAAACACATCAAACCAGGAATTAGTTTCAATTTTTTTTCATTACAAGATTTTAAATTCCATTGATTTTTATGCTTGGACAATTATTTGGATTTTATATTTATATAAATTATTTTTCAAAATAGTTTGAATGTGAATCGATATTTTGGGATTAAAAACAGTTGACCGCACCAAAATATGAAAAATATTCATATACTTTTTAACCATGGCCACAATATGGGTTGTAATGCTAACAAAAAGAAGATGGGCTCCAAAAAAAGTCTTAAGAATTAGCAAATGGGATGTACATTATTAGAAATAATGCACACGAGAGCAGTGACTGTTGGATGTCCATCCAACGGCTGTCGTGCTTCTTCAATCTCTGCTTTTCCTGCTCCAGCCGCTCAAACAAGCGCCGGCGGGACTGCCTGCTCCCTCCTCCCGCAGCCGGCTATGCTGCCGCGCAGGCCTCACCGCCCCACCATACTCACATCGCTGGCCTAGCCATCCCTCTACTCACCCACACCTGCTGTTATTCTCCGGCGACGGCAGACGAACCAGTAAACCCTCGTACAGTCTTACTCCCCTCCGCGTGGGAAACAACTGCCGAGTCTTCCCTGCCTCCATGTCGTTCCCTTCCTAGGCCTCGCCGTTGTCCACCGCCCTGGTGCTCTCGGCGCGGCCTGGTCAACATGGTCAATGAACGACATCCATCGGAAGTGGATTGTACGTGGAGAGGCTGACAGCTGGGTCCACGGCCGCACGCAAGGAAATGCCTCCTTATTACGTGCAAAATAATGATTCCTCCACTTGACAGCTAGGAACCACAGGAAGGGCTTCTGTATTTCGCGGAAAAAATGTTCCCCCCACTTACAGGTCGGACCCACTAGCTATATCTTTGCACGCAAGGAAGTGCCTCCTTATGACGCACAAAAAAATGAATACCCCCTGCTAGCTGGGACCCACCATAGTAGGTGGCTAACTTGTGGGCCTACTAAGTTGACGGGGACAAAGGGCTTTGTCAACTTAGTCAATATGAACGATTCTAGCTCCAGTGACCGTACGATGTCCATCCAATGGCCATAGTGCCTCTTCAACCTCTGGTCTTCTTGCTCCAGCCGCCCAAAGCAGCGCCGGTCGTGCCGCCTGCTCCTGCCTCCCATGGCCGGCTGTGCTGCCGCGGAGGCCTCACCGGCCCCATACCACTCCCACCGCTGGCCAGGCCATCCCTCCACTCACCCACACCCCCGTTATTCTGCGACGACGGCAGACTCACACCGAAGCCGAACTAGTGAACCCTCGTACTCCTCTCCGCGTGGGCATCCACTGCCACGTCTTCCCACCTCCGTGTCGTCCCCTTCCTAGGCCTTGCTGTCGTCCACTGCCTTGGTGCTCTCGGCGCAGCGTGGCCAATGTGGGCAACGACCGACTTCCATCGGAAGTGTACTGTACGTGGAGAGGCTGATAGCTGGGTCCACGGCCGCAGCTGGGTCCACGGCCACAGCCCAGTTTTCTGGTGATTTTCCAAGTAAGTCGCTTTGTCTGGCCTGTTGGGCTGAAAATCTTTCAAGACGAGGAGAGCTTCATTCGGTTGGCTGAGAAAATGGCCTATGAGTAATGAGGAATGGGTTGTAAATTTTTAAACCACATCAAACCGGAAATTAGTTTCAAATTTCTTTTTTTCATTTCAAGATTTTAAATTTCATTGATTTTTATGCGTGGACAATTTGTTGGATTTTATATTGATATACATTTACTTTAAAATCAGTTTGAATGTGACTCGAAATTTCGGGATTAAAAACAATTTGGACCGCACCGAAATATGCAAAATTTCGTATAATTTTTTAACCGTGATATTAGAGTCATGCTAGTTGAGTAGTTGTGAATTTGAGAAATACTTGTGTTAAAGTTTGTGATTCCCGTAGCATGCACGTATGGTGAACCGTTATGTGATGAAGTCAGGGCATGATTTATTTATGATTGTCTTCCTTATGAGTGGCGGTCGGGGACGAGCGATGGTCTTTTCCTACCAATCTATCCCCTAGGAGCATGAGCGTAATACTTTGCTTTGATAACTTATAGATTTTTGCAATAAGTATATGAGTTCTTTATGACTAATGTTGAGTCCATGGATTATACGCACTTTTCCTCCTTCCACCATTGCTAGCCTCTCTAATACCGCACACTTTTCACCGGTATCATACACCCACCATATACCTTCCTCAAAACAGCCGCCATACCTACCTATCATGGCATTTCCATAGCCATTCCGAGATATATTGCCATGCAACTTTCCACCATTCCATCTATTATGACACGCTCCATCATTGTCATATTGCTTAGCATGATCATGTAGTTGACATCATATTTGTGGCAAAGCCACCATTAATAATTCTTTCATACATGTCACTCTTGATTCATTGCATATCCCGGTACACCGCCGGAGGCATTCATATAGAGTCATATTTTGTTCTAAGTATCGAGTTGTAATTGTTGAGTTGTAAGAAAATAAAAGTGTGATGATCTTTATTTTTTGAGCATTGTCCCAAGTGAGGAAAGGATGATGGAGACTATGATTCCCCCACAAGTCGGGATGAGACTCCATACGAATAAAAAAATAGAAAAGAGGCCATAAAAAAGAGAAAAGGCCCAAATAAAAAAATGAGAGAAAAAGAGAGAAGGGACAATGTTACTATCCTTTTACCACACTTGTGCTTCAAAGTAGCACCATGATCTTTATGATAGAGAGTCTCATTTTGTCACTTCCATATACTAGTGGGAATTTTTCATTACAGAACTTGGCTTGTATATTCCAATGATGGGCTTCCTCAAATGCCCTAGGTCTTCGTGAGCAAGCGAGTTGGACGCACACCCACTTAGTTTCTTTTTTTGAGCTTTCATATACTTATAGCTCTAGTGCATCCGTTGCATGGCAATCCCTACTCACTCGCATTGATATCTATTAATGGGCCTCTCCATAGCCCATTGATACGCACGTTGATGTGAGACTATCTTCCCCTCTTTTGTCTTCTCCACAACCACCATTCTATTCCACATATAGTGCTATATCCATGGCTAACGCTCATGTATTGCGTGAAGATTGAAAAAGTTTTGAAAATATCAAAAGTGTGAAACAATTGCTTGTCTTGTCATCGGGGTTGTGCATGATTTAAATACTTTGTGTGGTGAAGATAGAGCATAGCCAGACTATATGATTTTGTAGGGATAACTTTCTTTGGCCATGTTATTTTGAGAAGACATAATTGCTTTGTTAGTATGCTTGAAGCATTATTATTTTTATGTCAATATGAACTTTTGTCTTGAATCTTTCGGATCTGAATATTCATAACACAATTAAGAAGAATTACATTGAAATTATGCCAAGTAGCACTCCGCATCAAAAATTATGTTTTTATCATTTACCTACTCGAGGACGAGCAGGAATTAAGCTTGGGGATGCCTGATACGTCTCCGAGGTATCTATAATTTTTGATTGCTCCATGCTATATTATCTACTGTTATAGACCATATTGGGCTTCATTATCCACTTTTATATTACTTTTGGGACTAACCTATTAACCGGAGGCCCAGCCCAGAATTGTTGTTTTTTTGCCTATTTCTGTATTTCGAAGAAATGGAATATCAAACAGAGTCCAAACGGAATGAAACCTTCGGGAACGTGATTTTCTCACCGAATATGACCCAGGAGACTTGGACCCTACGTCAAGAAAGAAAGGAGGTGGGCACGAGGTAGGGGGCGTGCCCTCCACCCTCGTGGGCCCCACCTTGGTCCACCGACGTACTTCTTCCTCCTATATATACCTATGTACCCCCAAACGATCAGATACGGAGCCAAAAACCTAATTCCACCGCCGCAACCTTCTGTACCCATGAGATCCCATCTTCGGGCCTGTTCCGGAGCTCTGCCGGAGAGGGCATCCACCACGGAGGGCTTCTACACCATCATAGCCCCTCCGATGAAGTGTGAGTAGTTTACCTCAGACCTTCGGGTCCATAGTTAGTAGCTAGATGGCTTCTTCTCTCTTTTTGGATCTCAATACAATGTTCTCACTACAAAAAAAAGACACATCCGTGACATTTTGGGCTGAACGAAATTATTTTCTGTCATACATATGACACTTCTATGATGATAATTGTGATAAAACCCGGTATCATCATAGATGTGGTGGGCTCCTACTTCTATGACAAAAAATCATGACAAAAAATGGGCTTTTCATCCTGGGCGGGCCAGAGACGCAGCTGCATGACATTCTTTGGGTCGTCCGTGATGGAAAAAACTGTGGTAGAAGCGAGGGGGAGGAAAATTTCGGGGAGTTCTCGGTTACGGTGGGAGGTCGGGGGCCAAGCGATGTGTGTTTCTCTCGTACACGTACGCGCGTGTGTGTGAGGCGTTGGCTCTAACTAAACCCGAGCGAAGCGTTGGGCTCTAACTGAACCCGAGCGATTGCACTGTATGCTACGCGTTACTGAACCTGAGCGATCGATAGATGGCTGTTAACTGAACCCGATCGAGCGATTCCTTCACTACTGTTGCTAACTGAAGCCAATCGATGGGATGAACAGTGAGCGTTGCTGGGGGTTTGGATGAATAGTGAGCGGTGGCGTTGCCTCTGGATGAACAGGACCCCGTGGTGTGGTGGAGGGCTGGATGAATAGTAGACGGTGGAGGGGTGCCCGTGGAGGGGTGGATGAACAGGACCCCGTGGTGTGGAGGGCTGGATGAACAGTAGACGGTGGAGGGGTGCCCGTGGAGGGGTGGTTGAACAGGACCCCGTGGTCTGGAGGGCTGGATGAACAGTAGATGGTAGAGGGGTGGTTGAACAGTAGCCGGTGGAGTAGCGCGCGGTGGAGGCTGGATGAACAGGGGCCCGTGGAGGCTGGAGGAGATCGACGGTGGAGATGAACAGTACCCCGTGGAGTCCCGTTTTGCGGTACGCCACACCCCTCCCGATGAACAGGACCCCCGTTTCGACCGTAGCGCTCCAACACAAGTCCGTTTCCTCCGTTTTGCGGTACGCCACACCCCTCCCGATCAACAGGACCCCCGTTTCGACCGTTGGAGGTCCGTTTCCTCCGTTTTGCGGTATGCCGCACCCCTCTCGATCAACAGGACCCCGTTTCGACCGTAGGAGGTCTGTTTCCTCCGTTTTGCGGTACGCCACACCCCTCCTGATGAACAGGATACCGTTTCAAACGTGGCCGGTCGAACACAAGGCCGTTTCCTCTGTTCTCCGGTACGCCAGGCCTCGTTTCCATCGCCTATTCCGTCCAAGCCCTCCTGATGAACACGACGCATTCCGTTGCCTCCCCATGAACACGACGACGACGCTGTTTCTCCGTTCCGACCCAGCCATGTACACGAGCCCTCGTCGTACGTATGCGCGAGTAGGCATTCGAGACCCCGCCCGTATGTACACATACGTGGCTGTATTTTCTTTCTTGCACCCTGACCGCTGTACGTACATGTACATTGTACGTGCGCGCCTCTACTACGACACATGCGCGCCTCTACATCGACCAGTATATGTGTACGTACACGTTCGCGACCAGAATGACAACGCTACGTACGCTTCGACCAGGTGGGTCCCGACTGTCAGGCACTTCCTTGCGTGCGAAGATGTAGCTGGTGGGTCCCAGCAGTCAGGGGGGCAAATCGTTTTTTTCGGACGCACTTCCTTGCGTGCGAAGGTGTAGCTGATAGGTCCCAGCAGTCAGGGGGAACATTTTTTTCGTGAAATACGTTGGCCCGTCCGGTGGGTCCCCGCTGTCAGGTGGAGGAATAATTATTTTGCACGTAATAAGGAGGCACTTCCTTGCTGCGGCCGTGGACCCAGTTGTTAGCCTCTCCACGTACAGTCCACGTCTGATGGAAGTCGTTCCTTGACCACGTTGACCACGCCGCGCCGAGAGCACCAGGGCGTTGCTCTAGACGACGGTGAGGCCTAGGTAGGGGACGACGCGGAGCCGGGGAAGACACGACAGTGGAAGCCCGCGCGGAGAGGAGTACGAGGGTTCACTGGTTCGACTGCGGTGTGAGGCTGCCGTCGCTGCAGGGCCTGGCCAGCGGTGGGAATAGTAGGGGTGGTGAGGCCTCCGCGGCAGCATAGCCGGCCACAGGAGGCAGGAGCAGGCGGCACGACCGGCGCTGCTTTGGGCGGCTGGAGCAAGAAGACCAGAGGTTGAAGAAGCACTACGACCGTTGGATGGACATCCTACGGTCACTGGAACTAGAATCGTTCATATTGACTAAATTTGACAAAGGCCCCTGTCCCAGTCAACTTAGTAGGCCCACAAGTCAGCCTCCCACCATGGTGGGTCCCAGCTAGCAGGGGGAGTATTCATTGCTTTGTGCGTAATAAGGAGGCACTTCCTTGCGTGAGAAGATATAGCTGGTGGGTCCGACCTGTCAGCGGGGGGAACGTTTTTTTAGTCCATTTGGTGGGCTGGGTGAAACAATGATGTAGCATCTATGCAGCCCGTTTAAATCCCATTTGCATTTTCTCAAAATTCGCGGACTTGCTGGGCTGGGTGAAAATATCATGTTGGGCTAGACGGAGAAATGTTATAAAAACATAAACACATGATTGCACGTCAGTAAAATCTTTGCAAGCTTATGTACGCAATCACTAGGAGTTAACTTGCCAAGTTATATATAAACAATTATTATTATTATTTTGTAAGAACTTTCAACTTACGAAATAAAATATCATTTTAATTTGATGAGTTAATAGTACGTGGGGTATTATTAGTTTTTAGGCTAGACGTGGGACAGTTGAGTTGGTTCTAGGGGAAAGTACTGGGAGAAAACTCAGTTTACATCTAAAAAGAAAGTGGGAGAAAATTGAGAGACCCACTAGGTCCACCTGAGGAGGGGAATATGTTGGGAGGAAGGAGATTCAAAGCAAGGCAGCCGAGTGAACCAGTTTTTTTTACAGACATCTGAACTAGTTTACATACATAAGCAAATAGCCACTAAAAAAAGCAATCAAGTTAATGGGTTCTTAAAAGAAATATTTTGGACAAAACAGATAATTACGACACATAGGATAATGCATCAAACACTCAAATGATAAAGGTGCTTATAAACAGATAAAGTACAACATCTAGACCTTCCTGGCACGCTTGATCATGACGCTGCGGTTGTCCGTGTACTCGTCGGTTACGGGAAGCAGACACAACCTCATGTCCAAGATATGCCTGTACATGTCGTAGCATGCGTATGCGTCCTTGGCTGCGTAGGTTATGTAGGCTAGATTTAGAGGTACCTCCCACGTGTTCAGGTCGTCTTCTTTCATGTTGGCGTATCAGGGGTCGATGATGGTCTCAGCGAGGTCAACCACGGAGTCCTTCTCCTGCCCGTTGCTGATGATCTTGTATTGCTTCTGGATGTCGACAAGCTTGTTGCACCAGATGGCCGAATCGTCACGTTCTTCCTTCTCTCTACCGTAGGAAGGTGCAGTCGGCGCTGCCGATGAAACGGGCGAATGCTCCAGAACCTGGTGCAGCCATAGGACCGAGGCGAGGCAGAGCTTCACCGAGTCCGTATTGTTGGTGTACATCACATTCAACTTGGTGCAGCCATAGGACTGAACAGCGAACTCAAAGGGGAACTCCTTGCTGAAGTCCATATCCAGCAGGCTCACCCCTCGGATCGCCATTGGAGTCTCTTCGAGTGAACGAGTGTGTAGGCAACGGCAGCAGTTCGTTTTTCAGCTCCTGGGGAACTGGATTCAACAGTAAGCTGAGTGTGTACAGGCAACAACAGTTACTACCCCTCCCTCGTCCGCTGCACGCCTGGCAGAAGATGCACCCTCGGCCACACATCGGTTCACGAGCGGGTCTATATTGGTACTGTAATAACAGGAGTTAGTGGTCACTTTACTTAAATTTAATTAGCTTTAATAGAAATTTATACTTAAAACAAGCAATGCATTCGCTCGTTCTATCAGTGCCATAGGATCAACATGCACAACAATTAGAATTATTATTCTCAGGACGCACACGATCAGCACATTTGTCGCACTTTCACAAAGATAATACTACCAAGTTTGAACTATTTGTTATGGTTGTTGTCCTCTGCATCATCATGCCGTGTTTCCCAGCTTGCAAGATTCAGAACCAACAAATAAGATCCAAATAATAAGTACAACAAAGATGCCTACACATCTCATTTATTCCCAGCTTGCAAGATTCAGAACCAGCAAATAAGATTCAAATAATAAGTACAACAAAGATGCCTACACATATCACTGATTCCCACCTTGCAAGATTCAGAACCAACCCATTAGAGCCTTTTGATAAAGTGAATATCGGGATTAAATCCATCTTGGCTAGCCATGTCATACAATCGAAGAACTTGGCTAATGCTCTTGACCGTCACAACATCTGTAGTTGAGTATTCCTATTTGCATAGCACAAACCAGGAGAGCATGATTTCACTTTAATAGTGGCCTCCTTTACTCAACCTGCACCTCCACTCGGATGAAGCCTGCCTTGAGTTCCATGATTCAATTCATGCGCCTTTTTCTGTAGTTCAACTAAAATGAAGCAAAGATTGCATCATTCAGCTAGCAAGAAGTACTTGCTCTCGTGAGCTGGCAGGTTCTTCTTTAGTAGTTGCACTAAAATTGAGGAACATTAAGGTTGGCTGTCCGGCTCATGTAAGGTGCAACTATAATTTTGTTATCCTTTTGTGCAGTTCCACTAAAATAAAGTGCCATTGTGGTGACAGTGACAACTCATCTTGCAAAGGCTAATAAAATGTTGCACGAAATTACCAGCAGAACTTGACGGAGATTTTGGGAACTCCAATCACCATTTTGTGCAGTTCCACCAAAATTGAGAGATGTTGCCCACGTGTCATTTTAGTTGAACTGCACAAGACACTCATTCCAAAAAAGTGTTTTGTGCAGTTCACCAAAAGGTCACAATAGCAACAAGGTGAAATGGATACCCCTATCTGCACAAAAAGATAAAAAGTAAACAGTTGTTGGTCAATAAGAATATACGAAACATATACAAAATGAAAAGAAGCATCTTAATTATGTTCATGGCAATCACGCAAGGATAGTAGAGATTTTAAAACATCAGTGATGCTTCATGTTACCAGAAGCATTACGATCAACAATGAGATTCCTCAAATATGGGATTACTTTAATGGTGGCATTGCTTGTTTACCAGACACAGTAAATCAACAACAGCTAAAGAGTTGGTTTAAGGGCATGGGACCATGGGGACACCAGGACACTCAGCAGCGTAAAGGAGCAACTTACTTATCATACTGGGGAAAACAGCAGGAGTGCCATTTGTAACACAGTTTAATTGCATCTTATCACTGGAGGCATTAGATTAACAATAACACTGGTTAGACATGTCCCTAAGGTAACAGTGTGATCGCTTCATTTTATATGCGCCCTTACATTAACAACAGCAAAAGGTTGGTATAAGGACATGCGATAGTAGACGCATCCGCACAATGTACCTACAAGGAGGCATAAAGTGGTGATGCCGAGTTTGTTCATGCTATGTGAGGGCAGCAAACCTAATCCTGGAGACCTTGTACTATGTGAGGGCAGAAAATCTAATCCTGGAGACCTTTTACTATGTGAGGGCAGCAAATCTAATCCTGGAGACCTTTTACTATGTGAGGGCACAAATCTAATCCTGAGACCTTTTACTATGTGAGGGCAGCAAATCTAATCCTGAGACCTTTTACTATGTGAGGGTAGCAAATCTAATCCTAGAGACCTTTTACTATGTGATGGCAGCAAATCTAATCCTGGACATACTCTGTTGACTTGTCCACCAGCCGCCACTTTCTATCCTTTTTTGAACCAATAATAGATCTGTTCCTTATCCAGTTTGTACTGCGTTTTCCCATTATCTCCCCTTTCAACCAAGAGACTGGTTGGGTATCTGGTCTCTACTACTTTCACCATATTATTTCCTCTTTGAATCAAGTCCTAGATTCATGCTACAACTTTCCCCCCTTTCTTTGTTGTTTGAACAAAGCCCTAGATTCGAATGCATGAAGTAGCTTTACCTCTAATAATACTAAAAATTTAGGTGGCTTTGGAAGAGCTGATGGGAGTAGCAAAAGATGCACATGCAGACACGCGGGGAGCTGGGGCAGTAGAGCAAGGCCGCTTTCGAAGAACTTATACCTGAGTGTTGCCGGGATGTCGGCAGCGGCAGGTCGGATCTGCGGATAATACGATAGGGAGGAAGAAGGGTCGGAGGACCTCCCGAGCCGGCGCTGTGTCGGAGAGAACGACACGGGCAGAGGATCGGGCCCCTCCGACAGCTGTGTGTTTCCTCCCTCGGCGGTGATGACCGCGTGAACTGATGCACCTTTTAGTCCTCTACACACCGAAGGGATCCGGCCGGATTTGTGACCAGCGGTGAGTAGAGAGAAAATGTTGCTACCGCTGTCTTGTTTATATCTGGAGAGGATGAGAGAATGAAGAGAGCAACCCTAGTAAAGCAAGCACTTAGGCCCCTGCGTGCATATATAGTGGAGTGATTATCTTTTTTCTCTCCACAACAAGCGTTTCAATTTGTGTACGTGGCATTAAAGAAAAGAAACTCTCTATTTAAGGTGACTACTGTACGACTCCTACTTACTACTAGTAGTACTACAGTATTGTTCACTTGTGCTCCCCGCCCCTCCATTCATTGAACAACCACATGGGTGAATAAACATACAGTACTTACTGTATTTATATAGAACGAACAAGCTGGAACTATTTTCATGTAGTTAAAACTTGAGGGCGGGGCTTTTCCCGGGCAGTACGCGCGGCAGTTTTCGGGTAGGAGGTTTGACAGAGAGGCGAGGAGGGTGAGCGAGTGGGGCTGTGCGATTTGATGGTGCGTTACTGCTGGAAAGACTTGTGATATGACCACTCACTATAGTCATGAATTACAGGCGCTCCGACCGGGGTGATGCCCCCCTTCCGTTCCGCGCTCTAATCTGGTGCATGAGAGCATCACCAGTGTGTAGAGGCAGACTTGCCTCTAAGGTGGGCCCTACACCTCAGCCTCTAAGCATGCATAAAAGCCTGGCAGTGTGTAGCATCCGTCCTTGCCTCTAAAGGTGAGTTCCATATAAAATAAACAACTCCAATACCACAGCTGATCCTAACCTTTTCATGCACTTGTCAGCAAACAACCATACACTGGCATGTAGGTCCGTTGTATTTTTTTGTTCGTTGAGGCCGCCTCCAAGCTTAGCGACGATGCTAACGAATTTTCGCTTAGAGGCAGAGTATGCAGTGTATAGCGCCAGCGCCAAAGAGCATAGAGGCAGCAATAGAGGCGGCTAAATCTTACACTGTGGATGCCCTGACACGTCGACCCGGATGCTGGCTCTCCCACATGTCGAAGTAGAAAGAAGGAGCAAAGAATGATGCGGTATATACTAGTACTATACTACTCCCTCCGTTCCTAAATATAAGTCTTTGGAGAGATTTCACTATGGACCACATACGGAGAAAAATGAGTGAATCTACACTTAAAATGCATCTATATACATCTGTATGTGGTCCACAGTGAAATATCTACAAAGACTTATATTTAGGAACGGAGGGAGTACTACTCAGGTCGGAGGAGTGCGAACCACGCAGCCCAGTGAACCAGCAGTGCGAACCACGGTAGCCCAGTGAACCAGCAGTAGAAAACAATGTGGTGATATGGCCATAAAAAACAATGTGCTACGATCCACACTGTAGCAAGTACAATAACACTCCTCTTTGTTTGGATCCCTGAGTTAGAGCTAGTTTGGGTTGAAATAGCCTCAAATTATCAAAACAAGAGGGGTTAGTTTGAGCTAGTTTGCTCTAACCCAGCTAAAAAAATAGCCCGGTGGAGAGGTTTTAATTGGGTTAGTTATCCTCGGGCCCACTATAAGAGAACTAAAAAAATCTCCCCTGCCCGCACCAGATCGCTCCCCGCCACCTATGAGACGACTCCTCTCTGTTCCCCATAGGGTCAGTTGCCCTCTCTCTCCTCCGGCCGCCCTCTCCTTTCGGCCTTTGCTGCCCTACTCCGGCCGCCCTCTCCCTCCGGCCTTCGAAGGTCGCCCCGCTCCCCCTTCACCAGTCATTTTTCTCCCTCTTTCATGCGCGGCGGCGGCGCATCTACCAGGGAGGTCGCGAGAGGGGTGAGTTTGTTGGTTCCTTCTCTGTCTCACGGCCATATCAGTGATCTTGCTTGCTCTAGCTCTAATTCTGATTTGGAAAAGTAGATCCTGATCAAACATGGTATAGATTTGTGGTGCACGCATGGAATTGTTTGATGCTGCTTGAGGAGGTAATAAATCTTTCTAGAGGCCCAAAGATTCAGGTCACCTTTCTAGGTATTTCAATTTCAGGCTTGCATTATTTCTAGAGGCCCAAAGATTCAGTTCACCTTTCTAGGTATTTCAATTTTAGGCTTGCATTATTTCTAGAGGCCCAAAGATTCAGTTCACCTTTCTAGGTATTTCAGTTTCAGGATTGCATTATTTCTAGAGGCCCAAAGATTCAGTTCACCTTTCTAGGTATTTTAGTTATAGGCTTGCATTATTTCTAGAGGCCCAAAGATCAAGTTCCTAGTCGGCGGCAAGCGGCCCTGCTACCCATGTCGGTGTCGACCTCAACTCGCAAGGGCCGGCGTCGGAGGGGTTCCCGGGGCTTGGGCTCTACAGAGCCTTCCTCCAGAGCGACAATGGAGAGCTCCTCCCTCGGTGCGTGAGGGGCTCCGGGCTCCCTCCCTATCGTGAATGACTTCCGTGATGAGTTAGCTCATTCTTTGTTTCATGAAGTGTTTTTTTATTTTGTGAAGCTTGATTGACGACTTGTATGTTTAAGTGGGATATCTCATTTGTATGGACAAAGTAGAAATTATCATGTTTTGCGTGCTTGATTTGTATAGATGGTTTGTTTATGTCAATTGTGAGCGGGAGGAGGCCACAGAAGAGCCGGCCACACCAAGAGGGTGCTTGGATCCAAGGGACTTATTTTAGTCTGACTAAAAATAGTCTCTTTAAGAGGCTAAAAGTTCCAAGCACCCCTGACTAAAGAGGGGCTAAAACTAGTCTTGAGACTAAAAAAATTTAGTCAGGGGTACCCCTACTAAAATGTCGATTAGTCATCTCTCTCCTCATTTAACTCCTCTCCTTTAATACAGGCAAGTTCTGGATTGGAGGGTTTGGAGGATAATAAATGCTCATTAACTTGATTTTAGTCTCTTTAGTATTTGGATCCAAGCATGGGTGAGGCTAGCAAGTTTTAGTCTCACTACTTTTAGTCATGGAACTAAAACGTATCCAAGCACCCTCCAAATCCGGCAGGAAATAGGGTCCAAAGTAGTGAAATGATTGAGATAGAGCATTTATTGTCAACCTAACCGTGCCATCCATACACCTCTTTGGTTTAGGGTTAGTTCAGGGTTACAATCTAACTCTAACCTCTAACTGAGTTAGAGTTCTCCTCGTCTCGGTTCATCGCCATCATACTTTCCCCATTCCTGTGTTTTCAGTATCCTACGAATCAAAGAGGCCCCTTTTTGCGGGAAAAATCAAAGAGGCCCTTAGACTGGTTTCGGTCCGGTCATTTTTTATAAACATGTTATGTCCAAAATTTAATGAATGTGCTCCGGTTTCTATGAAAATAATCAGGTTTCATGTAGTAATTCATTCGTTTATTTATTCTTCTGCGGGGGGTTTGCATGAAATTCGTGAGGTCTGAAATGTAAAGTACCCCGGCACATGCTCCGAGTCGTGCATGCACTACGACCTAGATGCTCTATGTCCCACATGTCGGCGAATGGGAGCACGTGGAAATAACCTAGGAGTACATATAGGAGGATAAATGCGTGAAATAATATGTACTGTGAAGCGTAGCCACGGTTCAAAAAGGAGACCTAAAGTGATGACAGCTATAGGTCGCATGCACCCAACTAGTGGTACTAGACATACAAATAATTTTTCACTCAGAAAAAAGAGGCACGAGTGCTCAGTACTCCTATTCTATAAACACGAGTCCCATGTGACAACAGCATCCGTGCTACAGCTAGCTCTCCTCCCTCTTTTCTCTCTTCTAATTCTAAACTAGGCCGACGCACGGTGGGCGGGGTGGGTTTGCTCAACTGTGGCCCCACCTCACAGTGAAAACATTACGACTGGAATAAAAATGCCATATAATCCCTCCGTTCATAAATATAATCCTTTTTAGATACTATTTCAAATGGAATACAACATACATATGTATGTAGACATAGTTTAGAGTGTAGATTCACTCATTTTGCTCCGTATGTAGTAGTCACTTGCTGGAATCTTTAGAAAGACTTATATTTGGGAACGGAGGGAGTACTATAATAATAAAACATTAAGGCCACGAGGCGATGCAGTGCTGGTTACAGGAGGCAAGAAGAAGAGATGCATCCATCAACGACATCCACATCCTCGACTCAGGGCGCCGGCCCACCGAACGGCGCCTAAGTAGCAGCGGCTTTCGTGGCCAGGTCGACGTGCTTCTGAACAATGGCATCCAAAGATTCCAGCCGCTGGAAGAAGGCCAACGTCTTTCTGTCCTCGCTTGCCTTGTAGTGGCCTATGTAGACGATTTCCTCGTAGACGTGGATGTGCAGGTCGACGGTTTCTTGCATGGCGAGGTGCTGCGCGGCGAGCGCGGCCTCGAGGTGCACATTCTTCGTCATGACCTCCGGCACCTGCAGGGCCACCAGGGCTTGAAAGAGTTCGTCACCATGGAGGCCGATGAGGGTGGCAGGCAATGAGGATCCTGGGCGCGCGGGCTGGAGCAGTACGGCAAGGTCGTCCGCGCGCTTCTTGACGGCGGTGAACTTGCGAATGGAGTTGACCATCATGTCGTCCATGCGAGAGGTGAAGCCGGCGTCGGCGAGGGCTACGATTCCTGTGGTCGCCAGCACCGTTTGGAAACGCTGCGCGGTGCGGGGCCGCAGGCCGGCGCCTTGGATGATTTGGCACAGCCGACTGCTGCTCGCGTCCATCACCTCCATAGGTGCTTGTGGCTTCTGGTCACTTGGTCTTGGATTGGAGTGAGCAGTGTTGCGTAGAGACTTGGGAGTAGATGGATTGGAGTGGTGGGGCGCCTTTATTATATGAGAGTCCAAACTCGGTTGCATTCACATCGTGCTGGCTCTATTCTGCTTCTCCAATTAATTCCCTCTGCATGTAATTGAGGATGCATCATTGACCATTCAACGTCTCGGGAACCGCTACCCTCTCCCTCCTTGGCATTCAAGCACCTATGGACCCGTCGACGACGAGGTGCCTATGGTGACTTCGTAAATTTCAAGATGAAAGTGTCGTGCGTGTGTGTGTTCATAGGGGTGAGTGTATGCACGTGTATATGAGCGCTTGCGTCTGTACTGTGTAAAAAACGTAAATGCGTGTCAAAAAGAGACTAGTCAGTATACTCAATATTGTGCACGTAGGAGAGGAAAACGATAGAACTAGTACGTATTTATTTACGGTGCAGATTCACTCATTTTGCTCCATATGTACTCCGTCTCGGTGTAGTCTAGTCACTTGTTGAAATCTCTAGAAGGGCAAATACTCCTTTCTGGTTTACAGGGCTATACTAGCAAGTAGTTGTACGTACTAGTACAATAGTGGGCTCACATAGAAATTTTGTCTCATGCAAGAGCCTGGCTATATGCATGCTCCAATGTTCGCAACTGCAACATTCGGTTTGCGCTTGGCTCTTCGCCTCTTGGAGAAGACGAACAATGTGTTACTACTACTGCTTCTACAGTGTCGAATCCACTGCTGCATGTCCGTCCACCGCGAGCAGGACGGATAGCTTGTTGTAGAAGTCCTACTAAGTAAAAGCCTATCCTCGTTTGTGAGCAACCGCGCGCATGGGTGAGGGAGAAGGCGTGTAGTAAAATCAAGCTTCTCCTCGTTGTACGAGTTGACGTGACACATCATAGCACTGGCCCCACATGCTTGCCTCTAAACTTGGCTGAAAGACCCATAGTGTACAATATATTTGCTGCAACCTCTAACATTTACCCACCACAAATTAAAATATATGTGGCCGTATGCATCGTTCTGATGCAGAGGCCGGGGAGTCCCACCTTTTCGAAGAAAAAAACAAATTAAAATATATATTCCTGTCTTGACCAGATGAGCGTGCAAACTGCAATCACCAGGGTGTCAGGTAGGGCTAGAAGACTATTTTAATTTTTTTTAAAACTTCGAGACGGCCACATAGCATGGAGCCGACCCCAATGATTTTAAGCTTACAGGCACGGTACACGCTATCCTAGACTACTCTACACATGAAACTGCCACACGAGCGTCTGGGCTGCGCTTAGCTCTTCGCCTCTTCGGGAAGTCGAACAATGATGGAGTACTACTGCACTGGAGGAGTACTACAGTACGCTTCTGGCCATCTGACACCGATTGAACTGCTGCATGTCCACCGCGTGCGGGAGGGAGAGCGTGTAGCGAAAGCTTCTCCTAGTCTTGCCAGCCACCACGCTCATGGGCGAGGGAGGGACACTCCTGCCTTTGCGTGTATGACAGGTGGGCCCGGTAGGTGTGTGGCCAACCTGTCATATAGCCAAAGGCAGGTGCAGTTAAGTCGGCGAGGGAGAGGATAATCAAACTTCTCGTGGATGTACAAGTTGACGCGACACATCAAAGCACTGCACTCGATACATTTCAATAATTTGCGTTTACCGATGCATTAATTACAACGCATGCATGCATGCCGTGACTCTCCTTCTGATACTTGCATGTGTTGATTTAATGCACCTTGAAGTAGTATAAAATATGTGACGGTAAAGCTTTGTAATACCCCGGCCCAAGTCGAGAGATGGTTGTGCACGAGGAGGGCGAGATCATGCAGATCGAACAGGACCCGACGATGGAGCTCTCTAAGGTCTCGATGGACCTCACCGTGCTCCACTGCCCCTTGTGCCTCTGCCCCTTGATGCCTCCAGTGTATGAGGTTCGAATACACCTCATCTGTTCGGCTGATTGAGCAAGGTGCAGGTTTCTTGATTGATGTGTTGTTCGATTGATTTCTGCAGTGCAAGGGAGGGCATCTGGCCTGCGCGGACTGCCGCGTCGAGCACCCCGGGAACCAGCGGCAGTGCCAGAAGTGTGAGCGCGGCGGTGGCTTCGACGTGCAGAACACAGTGGTGGACTCCGTCCTTTCGTCGGTGAGGGTGGAGTGCCCGCACGAAGGCTGTGGGCTCTATGTCACTTACCACAAGCTCGCCGATCACCAGAGCGTGTGTCCGCTCGCGCCCTGCAAATGCCCCGTTCCCGTCTACGGCTATGAAGGCCCGCCGCCGGCGCTCTACCACCACATCAGCACCGCGCATCCCATGCCCGTGCACAGGATCCAGTATGGCAAGGTGCTCTAGCTACAAGTGCCACTGTCGGAGCCACGGCTCTTGCTGTTCGTGGACGAGGACCGCCACGCATTTTTCTTGGTCGGCGGCGTGCTCGACATCGGCGCCTATCGTCGTGTAGGTCGTCTGCATCAGAGCGGGGGCGTCCCCACTGCCGCACTACGTGGCCAAGCTGTGGGTGAACGGCCCACCGGGGGAGCCCAAAGGCACGACCGACACCGTCAAGGTGGAAATGGAGGTGACAAGCAGCAAGGATCCCGGTGACGTCGACGTGCAGGAGCTGACCTTCTTGACAGTTCCGCCCAAGCTGCTGGCCGGGGCTAAGCTTGTGTCCCTCCACATTTAGATTGACAAGCTCACAACCTAAATGTTTCTACAGTGCCTTCTGTTTATCTTAGTAATATGCTAATATAGGGATTACCTTGGTCTACTTTAGCTTAAGAAATGGTGGGTTTTGGTGGCGATAAAAAATTATGTTTCTCAATGCATTAATTGCAATGCATGCATGCATAAAGTACATGCATTGGTCAATTTTCTCTTAATACTTGCATGCAATGAATTAATGTACCTTGGAATCTGAACATGTGTTGGGGAACAACCAAATTGAGCCTTATAAAATGGAAAAACTAAAATTTTGAGATAAGCCCTATAAAACCGGAAAGGGGAGAGTAGAAAAAGAAGTACTCCATCCGGGAATAGTGCCGCACTTCAAAACTTGAACCGTCAATAAATTTTGAGCTTGCGTCTTGTCGCATTCCAAATTACTCCACGCTATATTGAATTGCAAACCTGTTCACACCGATCACAACCTAAACGTTTCCCACTTAGGAGCGTATTAGTACTCGGTTATAAATACAGGTATGCCAAGATGACTGCACATTCCTCCTCAACTCCTCATCCACAAAAACAAACAAGCCATTCATCATCCTTCCCTTGCGTCTGCCATGGCCAACTTGAGTTCTGGGTCGAGAGATTGCCACCAGGGAGAGGCGAGCATGGAAGCGGAAGCATGAGAGATGTCCCGCCTCGCTGCGAGAGCAGCCGACATGTCCTGTTGCGCGGAAGTAGCAGCACAGAGGTCCCGCCATGCCGCTGAAGTAGCACGGAGGTCCTGCCGCACCGTCGATGCAGTAGACTGGTCCGGCCGCGCTGCGGAAGCAGCAGAGATGTCCCGTCGCGCCACGAATGCAGCAGAGATGTCCCGCCGCGCCGCGGCGGCCTGGGAAAATTTCTCGCGGGCAGGCGACGACTGTTACAGGCGCATGCATGCGATCGTCCATAGCCAGATGGATCAGATCTCCGGTTGGGCGAGGTTGCAGGATGACATGAAAGCCTTGTTTGAACAGGCTATCGGCCTACTAAGGGAGGGTAATGAGAGGCTCTGGGCCAAGCGCGACCTGCTGAGGAAGAAGATCGTCCGAAGTGCAGACCAGCAGGAGGAGACTAGTGCCTTGTTGAAGAGGACTGGCGTCATCGTCAAGAAACTTATGGACCAGAATGACATGCTCCGCAACAAGCGCCAAAGGCTGGTGGAGGAATCCGTGGATGTTCTCAAGCAGCATCTTGAGGACATGAAAGAGCTCATCGCCGCTCGCCGCGGAGACTAGTTCCTGCGGCCTGCAGCAACGCATCAAGAAAGTAGAGATCAGCGAGCCAGATCCTTGTCTTCCTTCTTCTTTTGCCATTGTGTATTTCGGGCGTAGCCACATGTGGCTTTTTTAATTATCTTTCTATTATGTAAGACAATTAATCGTCCTTATCTTTCTGTGGAAGATCAATGTTGCAAGGTTGGAATGAAGAAAACTCTTGCTGTGGCGACCCTGGCGTTGCTGTTCTTCTAGTTGCTGCTGGGCTTCCTTCAGTTTCCTGGTTTCTTTTGATGTAATAATCGGTTTAGGATGTGCATTGTGTCGTCGGTTGTGAAATGTTCGGTTCTAGCGCGGATGTTTGGCCTTTGTTGGCCTCTTGGGATGTTGCGATTTCAATCTGGTAGCTTTTAGTCCTTCGTGTTAGGCTGGAGTTGTGCTGAACTTCTTGTGAATTGTGGTGGTTTTCAGTAATGAAAATCGGAAGGGACAAGCCCTTCTTTGATCAAAAAAAATTAATCGTCCTTATATATTCATCAGTCTTGCTATAAGTCGTAGTAGATGCTATATAGGTCCGTCGGATCTTACATCAAGATCCGTGCTTTCAGATTTTCTTTTTTCTCTCTTAAATCTCAGTCGAGTGAGACATAGCCACGCCATTAAACAGAGGCTCGGGCGCCATTAATGGAGACCTTGGGAGAGAGGTGGACGGCAGATGGAGGTCAAAGGGCTCTCCTCCCAATAAGCACGTGCAGGGGTCTGATCGCACGCCTCTCGTACTCAAATAGCTACCCTGCACGGCGCGTCCTAGCTAATAAAAAATGGGGACGCGTGGCGGCACGTAAATGGTACTAGTAAGTATAACGCCCACGGTTTCAACAATACTTGTGTTTCCGATTGTAACGTGACAGTACTTGTTCCAAAATGACTTTGTTGATTGTTAATGTGTGCGCCTTCGCAAATCGGACTGCACATTTACCACAGCATGTTGGTGCCCTGTCATGGAACCAAGCCAAGTTTCATTATTTTCATGCGTGTTTTGGATTTACAGGAATTAAAAAACTAAGTTTCTCAATGTTTCCAACCCAGCCACGACGCCCAGAATTTTGAATTTCATTCCCATTTCTTGCATGTAACCTAGAAATTTACCCGAGGACACACATGTGATTTTTCAACCAACTTTGGTGCACTAGAACATGTGCTTGTATTTCAAATTTGAATTATGCACACAAAGGTGACACGTTCCCTCCCAGAACCACGAGCCTTCTTGAGAGAAGCTCCGATTTGCAAGAAGCTTATACCAAAATTTGTTCCTATTCAGCCAATTTTTTTTACCACGACATGGTACTACCATGACATGACACCATGCCAAGTTTCATGATTTTAAAACCAAGTTTCTTAATGTTCTCGAACGAGCCAGGATGCCCAGATGTTTGAATTTTATTCTCATTTTTTGCATGGGTAGAAATTCATCCAAGGACATAAATGTGATTTTTCAACCAACTTTGGTGCACGGGAGCATGTGCTTGTAGTTCAAATTTGAATTATGCACATTAAATGACCAAAAACTCAATTAATGTGTAAATAAGGCCAAACGAAGCCGGAATAATTCCAAAATTTAGCAGGGCAATCATGTAGTTCTATGTTGCCTTTGTAAATAAACTCAAGGGGGACAACGTATATCGTTTCGCACTCAAAGGTGGCATGTTCCCTCTCAGAACCACGAGCCGTCTTGAGAGAAGCTTGGGTTTGCAAGAAGCTTATACCAAAATCTGTTCCTATTCGGCCAATTTTTTTACCACAACATGGTAGTACCATGACATGACATCCATGCCAAGTTTCATGATTTTCATACGTGTTTTGGATTTACAAAAATTTTAAAACCAAGTTTCTCAATGTTCTCGGCCAAGCCACGATGCCCAGATGTTTTAATTTTATTATCATTTCTTGCATGGGACCTAGAAATTCACCCGAGGACACAAATGTGATTTTTCAACCAACTTTGGTGCACGAGAGCGTGTGTTTGTAGTTCAAATTTGACTTATGCACATTAAATGACCAGAAACTCAATTAATGTATAAAAACAACAAACGAACCCGGAATAATTCCAAAATTTAACAGGGCACTAATGTAGTTCTATGTTGCCTTTGTTAAGAAACTCAAGGGGGGCAGCGTATATCGTTTCACACTCAAAGGTGGCACGTTCCCTCTTAGAACCACGAGCTTCCAAATCGGCCCAATTTTTTACCACAACATGTTAGTGCCATGACATGACACCATGTCAAGTTTCATGATTTCCAGGTGAGTTTTGGATTTACATGAATTTAAAATCAAAGTTTCTCGATGTTCTCGGATGAGTCATGACGCCCAGATGTTTGAATTTCATTCTCATTTCTTCCATGGGACCTAGAAATTCAACCAAGGACACACATGTGATTTTTCAACCCACTTTGGCACGCCGGAGCATTGCATGCAATTCATATTTAGATTATGCACATTAAAAGTCCAGAAACTCAATTAATGTATAAAAAGGCCAAATGAACCCGAAATAATTCCAAAATTTAACAGGGCACTCATATAGTTTTATGTTGCCTCCGTAAATAAAATCAGGGGGGAGGCAGAGTATATCGTTTCGCACACAAAGGTGACACGTTCCCTCTCGGAACCACGAGGCTTGTGGAGAAAATCTCCGGTTTTGCAAGAGGCTTATACCAAAACTTGTCCCAATTCGGCCAAAAATTATACGTATGAAAACAGGGTTTAGATTATCCCAAACATCTCGCTACCTAGACCAATAATGTACTATGATTTAAATTCAACATAAAATGGATACAAATATTTGAATTGGAGAGCGTATGGTACATGTAGTTCATAGTGAAATATGATTACTGCTATATGTATGTTTTCTGTTATCAAGATAATATTTAAATTATTGTACAACTTGACAAGAATCGTATTCAAATAAGGAAAATATATTCAAATTTAGTCCATATGGTAGACGACAATATATATGTTCACATGGTAGAGTAAAATGTTTATATATGATGGAAGATCAAAATGTACGACTACATCAATTATAAACCGCAAGGTCACCTAACGATATATTCGAATTCAACATAACGTGGATTCAAAAATTGAAATTCGAGATCATGGCATCTGTAATCTTATAAAAAGGGACATTACTCTTTCTTTGGTGGGAATTGATTTGTTTTTTGTTGATGTTGAGGGAAGTGCGAATCGATTTGGTACTGTGAAGGGTAATCTTGTTCTCCCGATTTTTTTACATTTTTCTTGTAGTTTTTTCAATGGCATCTATAGCAATATAGTAAAAGGGGACATGAATCTCTTGTGTCTTGTATGAATTGTTTTTTACACGTTAATTTGTTCTGCCGAACAAGGAATCCGCACCTTGTTATCCCGAAATTTTCAAGCTCGAGTATCTTTTATCTCACCTGCTTTGAAACTCCCGCTTCTTCAACCCGCGTCGTGCCTTGTTATCCCGAAATTTGGACACGCGCGAGAACTCCCTCCTCATCCGAAATCGCTCCCGCATCCCAGACACGCGAAATCCCCCTTCTATACCTCAGCCGGAAATGAAGCTCCACGTCGCGGTGTCAAAACCAGTGGGGGTACGCTGGAAACTTACCCTACATTTTGGACAAGCGCGTCCCTAAGCTTGGCTCCCCCCTCCTCCTTCGCCCCCCCCCCCATTCGTACACTGAGGCTGCCAAAACCCGTGAAACCCCACGCTCCTCCGTCGGCCTCCCGACCGCCGCCCAGCCGGAGACTCTTCCCCGACTACGTCGTCCACCGCAACAGCTCGCCACCCCTCATCCACCGCACCGGATGAGGATCTGTTGTCGATCTCATTGTCCCGCCGGATCAGCCGCCCCGTCCTCCACCTCCAAGGAGCTGCCCTGACGTTCGCCTCGTCTATCGCGCCACCTCAATCCCCACAGCGCCGTCTTGACCCGCCCCACCAGAACCGCAGCACCCTCACCAATTCCTCCGATGAAGCCGAGGCCAACTCGGCGCCACCAAGGAGGTTCTGCACTCACCGCTGCATTTTATCTTTTATTCGATCACACGGGGCTGCCGGTTCTTGATACCGAGCAGACATGGCGTGTCTACATCGACGTCGCCGTCGCCGGCCACATCATCCACGGCGTCTCTCCCCCATGTCGTTGCTTCCTCGGCGGCGACTTCCACAATGGCACTAGCTGCAGCTGCTCCGGCTCTCGCTCGTGCTGCGGCTCTGTTCTTGCTGTCGGTCGCGCTGCTCCTGCTTTCGTTCGTGCTGCTGCTCTGCTCTTGCTCTCGCTTGCGCTGCTGCTGCTGCTGCACGACCTTCGGCAGCTACAGGAGTTGCTGCTTTAGCACTCGCTTGTGGTGCTATTGCACGACTTGCTCTCTGCTAGTGCGTTCCCTACTCGAGCGTCTGCTGATTTAGATCACTGCTTCTCTGCTACTAGTGCTCGAACGCCCTAAACATCCATTGCAATGCTCTGTTACTAGTTCAATCAGTTTCGACAGTAAAATTCAGTTTCGACTGTGAAGTTCATTTTCTTCAGTTAAGTTCAGAGTGAACAGTACTTACAGCATCTGTCGGAGTGGCCGTGGCGCGGCTGATGCGTTTTACATCTAGCACTTTTTGGTGATGTATTTTACATCATCTATTGCAGATGATATTAGGGTCCCACTTCAGATTAACGTTGTCTGTCTTGTCATGCTTCAGCCTCGTCGCCGTACACCTTAGCGGAGCTGCTCCAATGACGGAACCGTCCATCACAACGGAGCAGTACCCTCGGCAGCGTTTCCAGAGGCCTCGGATCTTCTTCCCCGCCTCCGACAGTCACACCAGCATCATCACCATCCTCCACGTCCAACCCAATGATGTTGAGGTCCACAAGGCTATGCCAAAGAGGTTGTACACTCGTCGCATCACTTTGTTTCTCCATTCCTCTGTTCTTCCAATTCATGTGAGCCAAACACACAGGTTGACTGAAATCCTATGTTTCCAAATGCTCTGTTTTGCACGTGCATTCCTATCCTATTCCTGTGTTTTTCCTATCCCTGCATTTATAGAATCCTCCAATTCTAAGGAGCCCTTACAGATTTACTTCATTTTCAGATAGGCGTCAAAGAAAACTCTGTGTGTTATGTCCTGCTCCTGTCGTGCCGTCATCCACCCCACCTGAGGTGCACCATCGACAGAAGCGTTCACTGCAGCAGAGATCCCCCCTGTAGACTTCCTTTGGCCGCCTCAGATCATCTTCCCCATTGCCGGCAGCCACGCCAATGCATTACCATCACCGACTGAGCAGATGAACCTGAGGACTACACAGTTCTGGAAGAGAGGTCGCAGTCTTTCGTGTTTGCTTACATTATACATCGGTTATTATTACCTGCTACTTTATCGTTCAATCTTGAGTTTTGAATTGCCCATGGGTCTCATATCGAGCCAGCAACGAATAGTATCTGTCTACTATCTGGTTCATCTAGGGTCTTCTATGTGGTTCATGTTGGGTGGGAAACAAACTATAGTTGATCCATTGTCTATCTTTTTAAGCTGAAGCTATAATCTACCTGCTATCATTAGTTTTGGATCCATCCACTCGTTTGCTACCATCAGTCTTGATTTTTGCATGCACCCCTTAGGCTTACAAAATCTAACTATTTTTTTATTATGCATGTCATATATTGTACACAATCGTACTGAACATGTAGAGAAAAAGAGAAGACCATTGCGTGCGAATATAATGTCATGCAGACGCCGCTCCATGGTGGGCGAAGTGCCCCCCTCCTGCATTTCCAGATTGTATTCCAGAGGAAGATAACTGTTCAGATGGAGATTCAGAAGGAGCCGACCACGCCTGTTTACCACTTGAGGTGTTTGCTCTAACCTGGCATGCTGATGTTGGTCATATCATGCATATGGCGCCTTGCATTGCTTACATTATACATCTTATATGTCATCAGCTTAGTTTAGATTTGCTTTGTGTGAATGCCACCTGTTTGGTTTCTATATCATACTCCCACCATTCCTAAATATTTGTCTTTTTAGAGATTTCAACAAGTAACTACATACGGAACAAAATGAGTGAATCTACACTCTAAAATATGTCTTTATACATCCGTATGTGGTAGTCCATTTGAAATCTCTAAAAAGACAAATATTTAGGAACGGAGGGAGTATATGGGAATTATGCAATGCCATCTTCTTTAGCCAGGCATCATATACGTGAATCATGCAATGCCATCCTGTTTAGCCAGTCATCGTATATGTGAATTGTATCATGCCATATTTTTTTCCATAATGTATTCCATTTGTCAACAATGTTTATACATTCATCTACTCTTCCTGTGCATCAGCCATTTGGAGTCGGTCACGGGAAAATCTGGAGTGAAAACAAGGTCTTCTGAGCAGTCAGTGCTACCTGTCGATGCAGATTTCTTGCTGGTTACAAATAGCTCCTCAAAGGAGGATTCAGATAGAGATGACCAGTCGTATTCCCCACCCAGCCCCCCGAGGTGCATGCTCTAACTTGGCTGGGTTATATTGCTCATATCTTGCATATCTTGCATTGCCATGCCATCTGCTTAGATTAGACATGCTTTGTGTGAATGCCTCCTGTTTGCTTTCTATATCAGATATGTGAATTATGCAATGCCATGTTTTTCAGCCAGTTATCATATATGTGAATTATGCACCGCCATGGAGCCAGGCATCATATATGTGAATTATCTCATGCCATCTTTTTTTTCATTACGTATTCCATTTGTCAACAATCTGTGTATACTGAACTACTCTTCATGTGTATCAGCCATTTGAGCCGGTTATGGAAAAATCTGGAGTGAAAACAAGGTCTTCAGATGTCGGTGTACAAAAAGAGGGGTACACTTTTTGTACCCCTATAACTGTGCATGGGCAGTCTGAGCCACGGGCACCACCACACTAAGCACGGCAAGGGAGGTGAGCCAAGGTAAGGCCGAAGCTCAAGAGAAGCAGAACGACGCCAAGACCAAGACCAAGACCATAAAGAGCAAAGGGGAGGAAGCGGACTCCCCCGGCAAGATCCTTGCCGGGAGGCAGTTTTAGCAAGCCCGGCAAGACCCTTGTCGTGGCAACTCGCCCCGCACCTACGGAGTGAGTCACCCTTGAGTCCACTGCCCCTATAGGGCGAGGATTCGGGAGACATCCCCGTGGTGGCATGCAGATCTTTGTGAAGACATTGAAGACCAGATACACACTAAGAAGATGGCGACCCTTGGTGGGATCCCAGCCAAGGAGGACCACAAGGCCCCTGGCAAGCGCCTTGCCGGGGATGACAGCAGGCGCCTCGGCAAGACCCCTTGCCGGGGGCCTGGCAAGACCCTTGCCGAGGACACCTACGGGCCACCATCAGGGCCATGCCAACCAAGTCTCCACTGCCGTTCACATGCAGCTGCCGACCCAACCAGTTGGGCAGGCACCTGTGTGGCGGCATGCAGATCTTCGTGAAGACCCACCACTGCGCCACCTCAGCTGCCTGCCTGCCTACATGGCATCACAGGCACCGCTGGCCAGGGCGCGTGTCGACACGAGAGGGAGCGGCGACGGACGAGACAGGTCTCTCCCCCGTCCCCCATAAAGCTAGGACACCTAAGCAAGACGCATTAAATGCGCCTTGTCATGTAATGCGAGGGATAACCTCGCATCACTGTACCCTTTCCACCTCCTCTGTGCCACTGTGGCAACCCCTTTTTCCTATAAAAGGAGGCCCGAGGCGACCAGGAGGGGGATTCAGCTTTTTGGAGCTCCTCACGCCCCATAGCTAGTTCAAGAACACAGATATACAATCTACCAAAGCAGGAGTAGGGTTTTACAGGTCCTCGTAGCCCGAATCTGGATAAACGAACCGTGTGCTATCTGTTGGATCCGCTCTTCTCACGACCCCGTGCCCCGCAACCGTAGTAGGGATTCTTGTGATCCCATAGGTGTCGTTCCCACCTACATCTTTGGCGCGCCAGGTAGGGGGCGCTGTTGTGAGAATCGGCTTTAGCGGTTAGTTCAACGCTTCTTCATCATCATGGCGCCCAAGAAGAAGACGACGGTGACGGTCTGCCCATCGGAAGCCAGACCGCCCGTCCCGACGCGGGCAAGCAGCGGACCGGTCGCAGAAAGGACCCGGGGCGCTGCTCGCGAACACCAACACCTTCACAGCAGCCGGAGTTTGGGAGGTGGCGATGTTTGTGCGCCTGATAACGGGCCACACCTCGCCAAATCCAAAGACGGAGCCAGGCCCTGCGCGGGTGGAGCGGGACCTTCCAAGGTCACCGCCGCCCTGCTCGAAGGCGACGCAAGGGCCTCCAAGACTCCCACGCCGGTGCCAACGGCGCGCTCCTCCCAGGCGGCGCTCGACGAACAGCGTAATCGCACCGAAGATCCCGGGCGTCGCCGCGGGAAGAGCTCCGAGTGCCACTCCCGGGACGTACAAGACATGCCCGCTCGCCAAAGCGCTGGTGAGAATGGCATGCGACCGCGGGACCGTGATAGAGCTCCTTCTGACATGATCAGAAGTCGCAGCGCGTCGCGATCCGTGCAGGTTTCGCTGCCACCAACGCCAGCGGAGGCCCTGGCGCGCGTAGTTGCTCCTCGACTTTCCTCCCACTACGGGAAACTCAACGAATGGAGAGCCGCCATCCGAAGCCTTGTTGCAGTGGCCAACAAAGACGAACCGAGTCCGGTGGAGCCCCCGGGTCGGCGCTCCGATGGAGTCCCACGCACCAGCGGCGGGAGAGCCGGCGGCGCCGCAACCACGGTGCATTCGCCCCCTCCTCGCCCGATGCCGCGGACGCCAGCTCGTCGCGATGTGGCGGGCGACAACGTCTCCATAGCGTCATCTGACCCACGGACCCACTGTGACCAGCGCCAAGTTCTTCGGGAACGAGAACATGAAGACGCTCGAACCACTATCGAGCGCCGGCGCGGAGCGCGCCACCAGTCTGACAGACGAGCAGGGCCTGCTGTGGACCGCCCGGCCCCGGAGAGCCATGGAGGCCTACCTTACGAGGTAGGCTGTCCGGCTTTTACCCATGAGCTGCGACAGTTCCAGTGGCCCACTCACCGCACCTTTAAACCTGACATTGGAAAAAAGTACAACGGCAAGACCCACCCGTCTGAATTCCTCAGCATCTACACCATCGCGATGCAAGCTGCCGGAGCCCGCGACGATAAGGTGCTTGCGAATTACTTTCCATTGGCTCTTAAACCCAATGCCATGTCATGGTTGATGCACCTGCCGGTAGACTCTATTTTTTCCTGGTCGGATTTGTGCCATGAGTTTGTTGGCGCCTTTACTGGAGGTCACCAAGCCCATGGCCAAGCAAGCGACCTGCACGTTATCCCCCAGAAAGAACGCGAGATTCTGCGCAAGGACATACAGAGGTTCAGCCGGGTACAGTACAATATCCCTGATGTTCACCCTGCCGCCATCATCAGCGCGTTCCATCAGAACGTGCGTAACCGCAAGATGCACGAAGAGCTGGCAATGAACAAGGTGAAAGATGTGGCAGAACTCTATGTTCTTGCCAAAAGATGTGCCCGGGCTGAAGAGGGAAGGAAGTACCCCGGCGAAGACGCCGACATGGAAACCGACTCTTCAGATGAGGATGCTGCCTCCCTGGCAAAGAAAAGCCGGCGCGGCAACCGGAAGCTCAAAGGAAAAGTCATGCTTGCCGTCGAGGGATCTGATGACACCGGCTCCGCCAAGAAAACCAAGGCAGATGACCCCGGCAAGGAAATTGCCGGGTGTGTCGCCTGCCGGGCCTTGGTGGCTGCCGAGAAGCCAGGAAGCTCCAACAAGCAATACTGCAAGATCCATCGCACCAAAGGCCATGATCTCTAGAACTACCGACAGGTTGAGCTCCTTGCTGAGAAGCAGAGGGCTGAATATGAGAGGCGGGACAAGGAGAAAGGCCAGGACGGTGCTGAGGGGTCCGGCAAGAAGCGTGACGGCCAGGTGGGCCGTCGCGGCAAAGATAAATAGCAGGAGAGGCCCGCCCGGGGCCGTGACAAAAAGCCAGAAGACGATGATCACGAAGAGGACGATGAGTCTGGCGACCAAGAATTTCAGAAAGCTACGGAGGCTATGTGCGTCGATGGCGGCGCCTCGCTGCATTCTTCTCACCGCCAGCTTAAACAGTGGGCATGTGAGATTACAGCGGCGGAGCCATCGTTGGGTGCCCGAAGGCCGCTGAAGTGGTCCAGCACACCTATCATTTTTGACACTGAGGATCACCCTGATCGCACTACTGCGGTCGGGTGCTTGCCATTGTTGGTTTCACCAACAATACGCAACCTCAAGGTGACAAAGATGCTAGTCGATGGCGGGCCGGTCTGAACTTAATCTCAACTACCGTGATCGAGAAGCTACAGATTCCTGATGGAGACCTCAAAGAAATGGGCACGTTTCAGGGGGTCAACCCGGGAAGAAGTCAACCAAAGGGGAAGGTCACGCTGCCCGTGACTTTTGGAAGTGATCTAAACTACAGGACAGAAAGGATCGTGTTTGATGTTGCCAAGATCCCCTTTCCCTACAACGGGATCCTTGGCCGCCCAGCGCTGGGCAAGTTCATGGCGGCGTCACACTACGCCTACAACACCCTGAAGATGCCAGGACCAGTGACGATCATCACCATCCCCTCCAATAAGAAAGATGCATTGATTTGCGCTGACCAACTATACCAGCAAGCAGTTGCAGCAGCTGCCACCACTAGGGCACTTGCTCCTGCCGCTGGGACCCCGGGAGGGAAGAAGAAGAAGAAGAAGACCGGTGAGACCACAGACACCCACTCCGGCAAGTGCACCTCTTCGGAGTGTAGCGCTCCCGTCGAGGACGTGCCAGAGAGCTCCACCGGCGGAAGCAAGAAGTCCAGGGCCACACCGCGGGGAACCAAGAAGGTTTTCGTCAATGAGGATGGCACGGGAGGAGCTTCTACCATAAGCTCCACCCTTGACGACAAATAGGAAGACGCGCTCGTCACCTTCCTGCGGGCGAATGTCGATGTGTTTGCATGGCAAGCTTCCAATATCCCCGGCGTTCCTAGGGAGGTGATTGAGCACCACCTTGCCGTCTGTCCTCATGTGCGGCCCGTCAAGCAGAAGGTCAGAAAGCAAGCTTTGGAGCAACAAGAGTTCATCACAGAGGAGATCCGGAAACTGGAAGCAGCGGGTTTGGTAAGAGGAGTGCTCCATCCAACGTGGTTGGCCAATTCGGTGGTGGTGCGTAAGGCAAATGGGAAGTGGAGGCTGTGTATTGATTACACAGATATCAATAAGGCTTGTCCCAAAGACCCCTTCCCGTTGCCGTGCATTGACTAGATTGTTGACTCTACGGCCGGATGTGATCTGCTGTGGTTCCTCGATGCCTACTCCGGCTACCACCAGATCTTCATGACAAGAGAAGACGAAGAGAAAACGGCATTCATCACAACATGTGGTAAGTATTGCTTTATACGGATGCCTTTCGGGTTGAAGAGTGCTGGTTCAACATTTGCAAGGGCGGTCCAGATTGGTTTTGAACCCCAGCTCCATAGGAATATGGAAGCTTATATGGATGATATAGTGGTCAAAACCAAGAACAGGGCAACCCTTATACCGGATTTACAAGAGACATTTGCAAACCTACGCAAGATCAACCTCAAGCTGAACCCTGAGAAGTGTGTTTTCGGCGTCCCGTCCGGCAAGCTTCTCGGGTTCTTTGTGTCGCAGCGTGGGATAGAGGCCAATCTGGACAAGATCAAAGCTATAGAGCAGATTGAAGCACCCAAACGAGTCAAGGATGTGCGTCGGCTTGCTGGTTGCGTTGCCGCCATGAGCAGGTTCATTTCCAAGTCCGCCGAGCACGCCCTTACCTTTTTCAAGATCTTGAAAAAGGAAGGCCCAATGGAGTGGGCACCCGAAGCCGAAGCAGCATTGCAAGATTTGAAGAAGTATCTCTCCTCCGCGCCAATACTGGTTGCGCCTATGCCCCGGGAACCGTTGCTGCTATACTTGGCGGCAACGAACCAGGTGGTCAGCGCCGCACTAGCGGCGCAGAGAGAGGTTGACGACGAGGTAATGGCAGTGACAGAGCCCGACGCCACCAATGCGGAGGCGACACAGCCAGTTGAAATGCCACCGAAGAAGAAAATGATGCAGCACCCGGTCTACTTTGTTAGTTCCCTCCTGCAGGGGGCTAGATCAAGGTACTCCGGCGTGCAGAAACTGCTCTTCGGCCTTCTTATGGCCTCGAGGAAGCTGCGTCACTACTTCCAGGCACACGAGATCACTGTCGTCACTCGCCTCCCTCCGCAACGGATATTGCACAATCCAGATGCAACGGGAAGAATTGTAGAATGGGCACTGGAGTTGTCCAGCTTTGGCCTCAAGTTTGAAAGTACTTCGACGATTCAGAGCCGAGTCCTGGCGAAGTTCATTGCAGAATGGACCGCGACGCCTAACGAAGAAGCCCAGGAGACTGCTCTCCACGGCAAGGAGGCAAGTTGCAATTGGATCATGTACTTTGATGGAGCTTTCTCCTTACAAGGCGCCGGGGCCGGCGTACTGCTTGTCGCGCCCACCGGAGAGCACCTCAAGTACGTGATCCAGATGCACTTCCCCAGGGAGGTGTCAACAAATAATATGGCTGAGTACGAAGGGCTGCTTGCCAGTTTTAGGATCGCGGCGGACCTTGGGATCAAGAAACTCGTCGTCAGAGGCGACTCGCAGCTTGTCGTCAAACAAGTCAACAAGGATTACCAGAGCCCGTTGATGAAGGCCTACGTCGATGAAGTGAGAAAGCTGGAAGAGCATTTTGATGGTATACAGGCAGAGCACGTTCCCCGAGCAGAGAATGACATCGCCGATTACCTGTCAAAGCGCGCTGCCCTCCAGCTACATGTGGAACCAGGTATCTTTGTGCTTCAACTAACTCAGCCATCCGTTGATCCATCAACAGAGCAAAACAAGAGGAGGAAATCAGGGCCCAGCAAGTACTTTCCCGCCGAGCTCCACGGAGCCGCCGGCAAGGATGTTGCCGGGGACATTGAGCCCGCCACGGGACGGCTAGCTCCGGCGGAGCGTCAAGCTCTCGCCGTCGAGACAGCCGCTCCCATAGCGGAGGAGATGCCTTTGGTCCTCGCCGTCGAGCCCTAGGCTCCAGCATGGGCACAGCATACCTTCCAATTCCTCCAAACAGGGGAACTTCCTGAGGAGCAGGAAGAAGCGGAAAAAGTAGCCTGTCGCTCTACTATGTACCAGTTCGTCGATGACGTCCTGTACAGAAAGAGGCCGAACGGTGTGAAATTGAAGTGTATCCCTCGAGAGGAAGGACTGGAGTTGTTGGTGGAGATACACGGAGGCATATGTGGATCCCACATCGGGTCAAGGGCCCTTGCCGGCAAGGCATTTCGGCAAGGCTTCTTCTGGCCCACCGCCCTCCAGGATGCAACGACACTAGTCACCTGGTGTGAAGCGTGTCGGTTCAATTCAAAAAAGCTTCATCAGCCAGCTCAAGCACTTCAAACCATTCCTCTCTCCTGTCCCTTCTCGGTCCGGGGGCTCGACATACTGGGCCCTTTCCCCCGCGCTGTCGGGGGCTTTGAGTACTTGTACGTCGCAATAGACAAGTTCACGAAGTGGCCAGAAGTGGAGGCAGTGAGGAAGGTTACAGCTCAGTCAGCCGTCAAATTCTTCAAGGGACTAGTATGTCGTTTTGGTGTACCCAACAGGGTTATCACCGACAACGGCACGCAGTTCACAAGCCGCACCTTCATGCAATATACCCAAGACCTCGGCAGCAAAGTCTGTTTCACTTCCGTTGCTCACCCACGAAGCAATGGTCAAGCTGAGAGAGCAAACGCTGAAGTACTGCGGGGCCTAAAGACAAAGACCTTTGACAAGCTGCACAAGAGTGGAAGGCGCTGGATTGATGAGTTGTCGATGGTTCTTTGGTCGATCAGGACGACGCCAAATCGAGCTACCGGCCAGACACCCTTTGCCCTGGTATACGGGGCAGAAGCAGTTCTCCCCACTGAACTCATATACGGGTCACCTCCAGTGCTCGCTTATGATGAGCTTGAGCAAGAGCAACTGCGGCAAGATGATGCAACGCTCCTTGAGGAAGATCATCTTCGGGCGCTACCAGCAAGCCTTGCGCCGCTACCATAGCCGCAAGGTTCATGCCCGAAGCCTTGAGGAAGGCGACCTTGTCTTTTGCGCGTTCAATCGGCCAAGAATTCCAACAAGTTGACGCCAAACTGGGAAGGCCCTTATCGGGTAATACGAGTCACCAGGCCCGGCGCAGTCCGCCTAGAGACCGAAGATGCCGTTCCGGTGAGTAACTCCTGGAACATTGAGCATCTTCGCAAGTTTTACCTGTGAGGCGCGGCTTGCCGGCCCCCCCGGCAAGCCATCTTTTGTACAAGCATTGCCGATGATGCATGTAACCCTTTGTACAAAGCCAGGCGCAAACCCTGAGCATAAATAAATGAAGCACTGGCGCCCTAAGTTATAGCATGCATGCTAGGTCGAGTCTCGTCCTTGGTTAGGGTTGATAGTGCTTAGCGGGAAGTAACCCCTAGCTTAGAGGTCGAGTATGCGTCTCTTTGCCGTTCTTTTGTCTTCTTTGGTTCGCAGGACTCACAGATATCCTTGCCGAACCACTTGGGGATGAAAAAGAGAAGAGGGACAGACTAGCATCTAGACCCCGGAAGCCAGCATCGCCGGGGGCTGCAAGAGCAATAATTCACCCACGGCAAACCAGGGTTGCCGAGGGTTACAGCTTCAGATAAGTTCTTCATCCCTTATCATGCATTCCATTAAGGACTGAGGTGCGTGAAACCTCGTTTTCTTCCTTAAGCTACCGTGCTCCCCTAACTATGGGCCCTAGGACTCGTTCCTGGGACCAAGTTCGGTCGTAGCCACGGCAGCGAAAGGATGAAACAAGGAGCCTGGACCCGCCTCATCCCTGCCTCCGCCGAAAGCGTGAGAAAGGTCGAGCAAAGTGGGGAGACGGCAAGGCTTGTTGCCGGGCGAGAAAATGTTTATCTTAGAGATATCAAGGATTTACTCCTTGTCGTGGGTTCCACCCACAAACATGTGGCCCGGCAAACATCCCTTTTTCATTAAAAACATTCCACTCAGGTACAGTCCATAGGGAATGAAAAACATGAATGATGGGATTACAAGTTTTAAATTCAACGAAGGCCCGAAGGCTTACAAACTAAAAAGAGATAAGGTGCCCGTAATCCCTCTCTTGTCCCTCTCCTCAGGAGGCAGGTCAAGGAGGCGAAAAGGGTGAAAGGAGCGCCTAGGCGAGCTACGGGTGCCAGAAGATACCAAGAGAACATCTCGGTGGCCATCCGAAGGCTGGATGGTGATGGCGGCGCCGGAAGCAGAGCTCGAAGACGAGGCGGCAGGACGTCAGCACGCGTCGAAGGCATCGGTGCCCGCATACTCCGACTTGACGGCCTTGCCGCCCGCCCTCTTCCTCTTCCGCAACCTCCCAACGCCAGCCGCCCAAGGAGACGACCCCGAGAAGTTCGAGGAGCCGGCGACACGGATGATGGGGTCGCCGGTGCCGCACGGAGCGGCGTCCGGCACCTAGTCGGACCCGTTATCCTGCCGCCTACCGTCCTCGTCGTCGCTGCCGCTGTCCTCCTCGCCACTCCCGCCCGAGGAGGAGTCTTCACTATCAGAAGAGCTCTCCATGCAGCACCTTGCATGGGTCCCAAAGAGCCCGAAGACCTTGACAGAGAGAAGGCCGCCCTCCATTAGCTTGAAATGGAGAGTTAGCCCCTCCGTCAAGCAGTGGATGTGAGCAAACGTCTTCCATCCCCGACGAAGATACATCACATGAGGAGCGGGGAAGTCGACGCGAACCCGCGTGCCGCTGATCCCACAGCCCCTCATGCGCAGCCGCAATGACTCCGGCGGGTCCAGCTCCATCTACCGTGCAAATGGGGTCGGGAGATGAAGGCGACGGCGCGGCGGCCGGCGCAGCCTGACGAAGAACTCACAAGGGTCATCTCCAACGTGACCCTCCATGGGAGGAGGAGCTGCTGGCAGAGGCGAGGCCGGCGCGCCGCCCCGTCCTCCTCTTCCCCGAGCGCCCCGGCCTCGCCCATGGCCTCGCCCCCTCCCGCTTCCCCTCGCGGCTGGCTTTGCCACTGCAGGAGCGGGGGAAGGAGGGACGCGTTGTCGAGCGGTGACCCTTGCTGCCACCGTCGAAGGACCGGGATTTCCTCTCTCCATGACGGATGGAAGGGAGGAGCAGAAGCTGAAGGAAGGAGAAGATGGAAGAGTGCGGGACGCCATCCCTCCCCTCCCACTCTTTATAAAGGAACGGGGTTAGGGCTCGTAGGGCTCGACCGCCCCGCTCGGCCAATCAAGACGTGGAAGGTGCACGGACCCAGGACCGACCCGCCGCCCCAACCAGCGACGGCCCGGTTCCCCGCCTCCACCGTTTGCCACCCCAGGCGCATGGGAGACACGTGGCGGGTGTGCAGAACCGAGGGGACGGGTGAGGCAACCTCTCCCCACCCCGTGATCGTGGGGGGGTGGACGCCTTGAAGACCACGCCTCAGCCCCATTCAGTAAATGGGCCGCGCCTCCACGCCTCCCTCCGGTTATGGGGAAGGCGCGAACCGCCCCCTTTACTACGACGTGACACATGCATGCTGAGACCAACCCCACGCATGCCGCCCACGTCACGCTCACCTCCCCACGCCGCGCCACGCGCGGGAGTCGTGGGAAGCACAGCGCGCGAAGAATCTTACCGCGGTAAAAACCACCCCGCCTGCCCGCGCACCGTTTTTGGGCCTAGCCCAACAATGTGTCGCGCTTATGTGTGGCCCAGGCCCGAGGGCTCCTGTCGGTGTACAAAAAGAGGGGTACACTTTTTGTACCCCTATAACTGTGCACAGGCAGTCTGAGCCATGGGCACCACCACACTAAGCATGGCAAGGGAGGTGAGCCAAGGTAAGGCCGAAGCTCAAGAGAAGGAGAACGACGCCAAGACCAAGACCAAGACCACAAAGAGCATAGGGGACGAAGCGGACTCACTCGCCAAGATCCTTGCCGGGAGGCAGTTTTAGCAAGCCCGACAAGACCCTTGTCGTGGCAACTCGCCCCGCACCTACGGAGCGAGTCACCCTTGAGTCCACTGCCCCTATAGGGCGAGGATTCGCATCCCCGTGGTGGCATGCAGATCTTTGTGAAGACATTGAAGACCAGATACACACTAAGAAGATGGCGACCCTTGGTGGGATCCCAGCCAAGAAGGACCACAAGGCCCCCGGCAAGCGCCTTGCCGGGGATGACAGCAGGCGCCTCGGCAAGACCCCTTGCCGGGGCCCCGGGAAGACCCTTGCCGAGGACACCTACGGGCCACCATCAGGGCCATGCCAACCAAGTCTCCACCGCCGTTCGCATGCAGCCGCCGACCCAACCAGCTGGGCAGGCACCTGCGTGGCGGCATGCAGATCTTCGTGAAGACCCACCACTGCGCCACCTCAGCTGCCTGCCTGCCTACATGGCATCACAGGCACCGCTGGCCAGGGCGCGTGTCGACACGAGAGGGAGCGGCGACGGACGAGACAGGTCTCTCCCCCGTCCCCCATAAAGCAAGGACACCTAAGCAAGACGCATTAGATGCGCCTTTTCATGTAATGCGAGGGATAACCTCGCATCACTATACCCTTTCCACCTCTTGTGTGCCACTGTGGCAACCCCTTTTTCCTATAAAAGGAGGCCCGAGGCGACCAGGAGGGGGATTCGGCTTTTTGGAGCTCCTCACGCCCCATAGCTAGTTCAAGAACACAGATATACAATCTACCAAAGCAGGAGTAGGGTTTTACGCGTCCTCGCGGCCCGAACCTGGATAAATGAACCGTGTGCTATCTGTTAGATCCGCTCTTCTCACGACCCCGCGCCCCGCAGCCGTAGTAGGGATTCTTGTGATCCCATAGGTGTTGTTCCCACCGACATCAGAGCAGGCAATGGTAACTGTTGAAGCATATATCTCGATGGTTACAGGGAGCTCCTCAGAGGAGGATTCAGAGACAGATGACCAGTCCTATATCCCACCTGAGGTGTATGCTCTAAGTTGCAATGTTTATATTTCTCATATGATGCATTTAGTGTCTTGCATTGCTTAGTTTAGACATCATATGCACACTATTGAATTCTATCTGCTCAGTTTAGAGATCATACATGCGAGTGCCAGCTGCTTAGTATATGAATCAATTATGTCAATTATATCATGCCATCCTGTATACTTAGACAACATGTATGTGAATTATTTCATCCCAACCTATTTTAGAAAGACATCATATAGTTTTGTCATGTCATCCTGTTTAGGTACTCATCATATGTTGAATTATGCCATTATATCCTATTAAGTTATCCATCATATATCTGAAACTATGTCATGCTATCATGTTTAGTTAGGCATCATATATGTGAAATTGTGTCATGCTGTCCTGTTTGATTAGACAACATACATGTGAATTACCACATCTGTCTATCATACAATGTCTGTATGTTCAATTTCTTTTCTTGTTTATCAGCCATTTGAATTGGAGGGGGTGATGGCAGTATCTAAGGGAGCAAAAACCCGTTCTTCACAAAAGATAGTGCTACCCATTGATGCAGATAGAACCATGGTTGTACTGGCCCACAAACTAGCTCCACCACACATAATCGAGACTCTTCCAGATTGCACACTTACACCGTTGGGCAGAGAATCAGCTACAACCCATCTAACCGCAACCCCAGCGGATAGTAACCCACTTATAGTTGACAAAGCACCATGTCCACCACAGAGTACCCCCACACGAGCAGTTTGTAAAGCTACTGCAGTGCCCAAAGCACGAAGACCACCACAGCTAACCCAAACTCCACGTTTAAAGTAGAAGAGCAACTGTTCTCAGGTCAGATTCCATAGCTATGGTCCATACTCCTTTGCTGTTGCATCACTGTATTTACTCATACCAACTACTTTCGAATTTGAAGGATCCAATTGAAACTCCAATGGCGCAACAGGTATGTTTTAAACGTATTTCTTTAACTGGATTGTTGTTCTAACTTCTTGCTCTATGTTGATTTCAGTTTAAGTTGCATAAACAGTTATGTTCTCATGTGATGCACATTACAAGTGCTACCAATGCTGTGTAGTTTCTCACACTTATATTCTGTCTATGCTGCTGTGTCTTAAAAATATATGAGTTGAACTGTGTCTCTATCTTGATTAGGGAACATAAGCTAGAATGATATGGACAATACAGTGACCATAGTACATAGATATATGTTTGTTTCATGTTGTTATCCTGTCCACCTTACTACTGAACCGGTTTACCAAAATGAGTTTCGTATACTACAAGCTAAACCTGTGATGTGGCTGCTTGTTTCTCTTGTAGTATGCAAACAGAATATTGGAGAAGAGCACCCCACTATGCAATGGTAGAGAAAGTAATGCAGATAAGGTTCAAGATAGTGAGACAACCCTGTTAGTCTCCAAGAAAGGTGATAAAAACGATCTTGTAGACAGTGAGAAAACCCCACAGTCCTGCGTTGATGTAGTGTTTGAGTTACTGGCCAGTACCGCTAGCACAAGCTCTTCAAACTCGCTGCCTGAATCACTTCGGCTTCTTCAGTCTCAGCTACAAGCTGAAAGGCATCAGTCAGCTGTGCTGCGGCAAGAAGCCGAAGGACTGAGGAAGTCCCTGCATAATTCAGATGCGTACTTTCTTGTGCAATAGCAAGAGCTGGAGGATTTAAGCGCCAAACAAGAGAAAGTTAATAAGCTTGCTAAGCATCTTGCCAGCATTATGGGTACGCAGGATATTGTTTCTTGAGCTCTTCTAAAGTGGTTTCAGTTCTGGACTTGTTTTGCTGCGGCGTTTATATGCGGCTGTGTTCCCTATATTTGCACTGGTGGCGAACTTTGATGCCCAGTGGATGTAATATGTGTAATAGCCGTGATAGCCTAGCATAAGTTGCTTGCTTATTTATTTCCTTGTTGTCTTGTTTATTTGTTTGCTTGTAGTCAGTGCAGTTCTTTTTCCGCGGTTTGCTAGTGGCTGCAATAACCTATTTTTTAAAACTAGGCAACAATAACCATGGGCTAATATTTACTGTAGTGACACTGGACCTCCTACGGGCCATAGAAACAGTGGGCCTTCTACGGGCCATAGAAATAGTAGGCCTTCTACGGGCCATAGAAACAATGGGCCTTCTATGGGCCGTAGAAACAATGGGCCTTCTACGGGCCGTATCATCAATGGGCCTTATACGGGCCGTATGATCGATTGGCCAAACATGGGCCAATAACAGGCCGCATTATGGCCTTAAACGGGCTAGAGTTGGAATCGTCCGTTCATGGGCCGACCGTAACGGGTCATCGTTAATAGGCCATATTTGATGGCGCTATGAAAACGGCCCAACGAATTAACGGACCACAAACGGGCCGACTGTAACCACAGGCTGAATTTGGCCCACAAGCAGAAAATGACAGTAACGGGCCGTAAGTAAACGAATGCTGGAAATGAGCCCAAGAATAAATGGGCCCTGAGAAGGCCGAAAGATAACATGGGCTGGAAACGGCCCAACGGAATAACGGGCTGTTAATGGGTATAAAGTTATACACTGTTCATTATGGGCCAGTTTCACCACGGGCCGTTAATGGGTGTAAAGTGATACACTGTTCATTACGGGCCAGTTTCACCACGAGCCGTTAATAGGCCAAGAGTTACATAGGGCCTCATATGGGCCGAAATACGTCATGGGCCATACATGGGCCAGAAGTGAAAACGGGCTGGAATCATATTGGATGGCCTAGATGACGCTACTGGGCCTAATTCGGATAGGGCGTAACGGGCCTTGGGTTAGCTGGCTGTAAATGGGCTATATTCGAACAGGCCGTTAAAAGGCTTTCCATGGGCCGGCCCGCCAGCTTTTGACCAAGTCAAATGGGCCGGCCTTTTCACAAGAATGGGCCTCTGTTGGGCCGTGCCATGTGTCGACATATCATAGGCGCTTTCCATCCAATAAGTGGTTGACATCTGTCCCAACGATGAGCCGACACGTGTTTCCTCCAGCCAATGATGATTTTACACGTGGAAAATCCCCATTGGTCGGGGCTGTTAACGGGTTATCGGACCCAAAACCCGACCCGATAGCTTAACGGCGTTCCATTACGATGGATGCCACGTGTCGGTCACCCTTGACGAAAGCACCTCTGTGACGCGCGATTTATCGTCATGGAAGTGGACACTTCCGTGATGATAATTTTGGTAATGTCATGGAACACTTCTACGACAGCACAGGTATGACTATCTTGATTCTGTCATAAATTTGTCATGGATGTACATGCATGACAAAAAACGCGACCTACTGTGACAAACACGTATCATCACGGAAGTGTATTTTTTTGTAGTGTCTCCCCCTCTTCATGGAGATCTATTCGATGTAATCTTCTTTTTGCGGTGTGTTTGTTGAGACCGATGAATTGTGGGTTTATGATCAAGTCTATCTATGAACAATATTTGAATCTTCTCTGAATTCTTTTATGTATGATTGGTTATCTTTGCAAGTCTCTTCGAATTATCAGTTTGGTTTGGCCTACTAGATTGGTTTTTCTTGCAATGGGAGAAGTGCTTAGCTTTGGGTTCAATCTTGCGGTGTCTTTTCCCAGTGACAGCAGGGGCAGCAAGGCACGTATTGTATTGTTGCCATCGAGGATAACAAGATGGGGTTTTTATCATATTGTATGAATTTATCCCTCTACATCATGTCATCTTGCTTAAGGCGTTACTATGTTTTCTTGAACTTAATACTCTAGATGCATGCTGGATAGCGGTCGATGAGTGGAGTAATAGTAGTAGATGTAAGCATGGAGTCGGTCTACTTGTCTCGGACGTGATGCCTATATACATGATCGTACCTAGATATTCTCATAACTATGCTCAATTCTGTCAATTGCTCAACAGTAATTCGTTCACCCACCGTAAAATACTTATGCTTTTGAGAGAAGCCACTAGTGAAATCTATGGCCCCCGGGTCTATTCTCATCATATTAATCTTCCATCACTTTATTATTTCTTTGCTTTTTTACTTTGCTTTTATTTTACTTTGAATCTTTATCATAAAAATACCAAAAACATTATCCTATCATATCTATCAGATCTCACTCTCGTAAGTGACCGTGAAGGGATTGACAACCCCTTATCGCGTTGGTTGCGAGGATTTATTTGTATTGTGCAGGTACGAGGGACTCGCGCGTAGCCTCCTACTGGATTGATACCGTGGTTCTCAAAAACTGAGGGAAATACTTACACTACTGTGCTGCATCACCCTTTCCTCTTCAAGGAAATCCAACGCAGTGCTCAAGAGGTAGCAGGAAGATTTCTGGCTCCGTTGCCGGGGAGGAGTCTACGCAAAAGTCAACATACCAAGTACCCATCACAATCCCTTATCTCCCGCATTACATTATTTGCCATTTGCCTCTCGTTTTCCTCTCCCCCACTTCACCCTTGCCGTTTTATTCGCCCTCTCTTTTTCGTTTGCCTTTTTCTCGCTTGCCTTTTGTTTGCTCGTGTGTTGGATTGCTTGTTCACCACAATGGTTCAAGATAATACCAAATTATGTGACTTTACCAATACCAACAACAATGATTTCCTTAGCACTTCGATTGCTCCTCTTACCAATACTGAATCTTGTGAAATCAATACTACTTTGTTGAATCTTGTCATGAAAGATCAATTCGCCGGCCTTCCTAGTGAAGATGCCGCTACTCATCTAAATAGCTTCGTTGATTTATGTGATATGCAAAATAAGAAAGATGTTGATAATGATATTGTTAAATTGAAGCTATTTCCTTTTTCGCTTAGAGATCGTGCTAAAGCTTGGTTTTCGTCTTTGCCTAAAAATAGTATTGATTCTTTGAACAAGTGCAAAGATGCTTTTATCTCTAAGTATTTTCCTCCCGCTAAGATCATCTCTCTTAGAAACGATATTATGAATTTTAAGCAACTTGATCATGAACATGTTGCACAAGCTTGGGAGAGGATGAAATTGATGATACATGATTGCCCTACTCATGGTTTGAACTTGTGGATGATTATACAAAAAAATTATGCCGGATTGAATTTTGCTTCTAGAAATCTTTTAGATTTGGCCGCGGGAGGCACTTTTATGGAAATCACTTTAGGAGATGCTACTAAACTCCTAGATAATATTATGGTTAATTATTCTCAATGGCACACTGAAAGATCTACTAACAAAAAAATGCATGCGATAGAAGAAATTAATGTTTTGAGTGGAAAGATGGATGAACTTATGAAATTATTTGCTACTAAGAGTGTTTCTTCTGATCCTATTGATATGCCTTTGTCTACTTTGATTGAGAATAATAATGAATCTTTGGATGTGAATTTTATTGGTAGGAATAATTTTGGTAACAACGCGTATAGAGGGAACTTTAATCCTAGGCCTTATCCTAGTAATTCCTCTAATAATTATGGAAATTCCTACAACAACTCTTATGGAAATTTTAATAAGATGCCCTCTGAATTTGAGGCTAGTGTTAAAGAGTTTATGAATTTGCAAAAGAATTTTAATGCTTTGCTTGAGGAAAAATTGCTTAAAGTTGATGAATTGGCTAGGAACGTTGATAGAATTTCTCTTGATGTTGATTCCTTAAAGCTTAGATCTATTCCTCCTAAGCATGATATCAATGAGTCTCTCAAAGCCATGAGAATTTCCATTGGTGAGTGCAAAGAAAGAACCGCTAGGATGCGTGCTACGAAAGATGCCTTTATTAAAGCGTGTTCTTCCAATTCCTATGAAAATAAAGACGAAGATCTAAAAGTTATTGATGTATCCCCTATTAAATCTTTGTTTTGATTTATGAATCTTGATAATGATGGGACTGAATATGATCCACCTTTACCTATAAGGCGTTCCAAAAATTCGGAGTTTTAAGATCTTGATGATAAAATTGATAGAAGTGGGATTGAAGAAATCAAAACCCTAGATGTTGCTAAACCCACTATTTTGGATTTCAAGGAATTTAATTATGAAAGTTGCTCTTTAATTGATTGTATTTCCTTGTTGCAATCCGTGCTAAATTTTCCTCATGCTTATAGTCAAAATAAAGCGTTTACTAAACATATCATTGATGCCTTGATGCAATCTTATGAAGAAAAACTTGAGTTGGAAGTTTCTATCCCTAGAAAGGTTTATGATGAGTGGGAACCAACTATTAAAATTAATATTAAGGATCATGAGTTCTATGCTTTATGTGATTTGGGTGCTAGTGTTTCCACTATTCCCAAAACTTTGTGCGATTTGCTAGATTTCCGCGATTTTGATGATTGCTCTCTAAACTTGCACCTTGTGGATTCCACTATTAAGAAACCTATGGGAAGAATTAATGACGTTCTTATTGTTGCAAATAGGAATTATGTGCCCGTAGATTTTATCGTTCTTGATATAGATTGCAATCCTTCTTGTCCTATTATTCTTGGTAGACCTTTCCTTAGAACGATTGGTGCGATTATTGATATGAAGGAAGGGAATATTAGATTCCAATTTCCATTAAAGAAAGGCACGGAACACTTCCCTAGGAAGAAAATAAAATTACCATATGAATCTATCATGAGAGCCACTTATGGATTGCCTACCAAAGATGGCAATACCTAGATCTATCATTGCTTTTATGCCTAGCTAGGGGCGTTAAACGATAGCGCTTGTTGGGAGGCAACCCAATTTTATTTTTTAGTTTTTTTTGCTTTTGCTTCTGTTTAGGAATAAACAATCCATCTAGCCTGTGTTTATATGTGGTTTTATGTTTTAATTAGTGTTTGTGCCAAGTTAAACCTATAGGATCTTCTTGGATGATAGTTATTTGATCTTGCTGTAATTTCCAGAAACTTTATGTTCACGAAAACAATTGTTAAAAATCACCAGAACGTGATAAAATAGCGATTCCAATTTCTGCTGATCAATAAACAAATTTCCTATGTCATCCAATTTTGGCTGAATTTTTTGAGTTCCTGAAGTTTGCGTTAGTTGCATATTACTACAGACTGTTCTGTTTTTCACAGATTCTGTTTTTCGTGTGTTGTTTGCTTATTTTGATGAATCTATGGCTAGTAAAATAGTTTATAAACCATAGAGAAGTTGTAATACAGTAGGTTTAACACCAATATAAATAAAGAATGAGTTTATTACAGTACCTTGAAGTGGTCTTTTGTTTTCTTTCGCTAAAGGAGATTACGAGATTTCTGTTGAGTTTTGTGTTGTGAAGTTTTCAAGTTTTGGGTGAAATCTTTTGATGGATTATGGAACAAGGAGTGGCAAGGGCCTAAGATTGGGGATGCCCATGGAACCCCCAAGATAATCTAAGGACACCAAAAAGTCAAAGCTTGGGGATGCCCCGGAAGGCATCCCCTCTTTCGTCTACTTCCATCGGTAACTTTACTTGGAGCTATATTTTTATTCACCACATGATATGTGTTTTGCTTGGAGCGTCTTGTATGATTTGAGTCTTTGCTTTTTAGTTATCACAATCATCCTTGCTGTACACACCTTTTGAGAGAGCCATACATGATTTGGAATTTGTTAGAATACTCTATGTGCTTCACTTATATCTTTTGAGCTATATAGTTTTGCTCTAGTGCTTCACTTATATCTTTTAGAGCACGGTGGTGGATTTGTTTTATAGAAACTATTGATCTCTCATGCTTCACTTAGATTATTTTGAGAGTCTTAAATAGCTTGGTAATTTGCTTAACCAATTCTAATATGCTTGGTATTCAAGATTTGTAAAACTTTCTTTTGAGTGTGTTGAATACTATGAGAAGTTTGATGCTTGATAATTGTTTTGAGATATGAAGATGGTGATATTAGAGTCATGCTAGTTGAGTAGTTGTGAATTTTAGAAATACTTCTGTTAAAGTTTGTGATTCCCGTAGCATGCACGTATGGTGAACCGTTATGTGATGAAATCGGAGCATGATTTATTTATTGATTGTCTTCCTTATGAGTGGCGGTCGGGGACGAGCGATGGTATTTTCCTACCAATCTATCCCCCTAGGAGCATGCGCGTAATACTTTGCTTTGATAACTTGTAGATTTTTGCAATAAGTATATGAGTTCTTTATGACTAATATTGAGTCCATGGATTATAGGCACTTTTCCTCCTTCCATCACTGCTAGCCTCTCTAATATCGCTCACTTTTCGCCGGTATCATACACCCACCATATACCTTCCTCAAAACAGCCACCATACCTACCTATCATGGCATTTCCATAGTCATTCCGAGATATATTGCCATGCAACTTTCCACCATTCCGTTTATTATGACACGCTCCATCATTGTCATATTGCTTAGCATGATCATGTAGTTGACATCGTATTTGTGGCAAAGCCACCATTCATAATTCCGTCATACATGTCACTCTTGATTCATTGCATATCCCGGTACACCGCCGGAGGCATTCATATAGAGTCATATTTTGTTCTAAGTATCGAGTTGTAATTGTTGAGTTGTAAGAAAATAAAAGTGTGACGATCTTTATTTTTAGAGCATTGTCCCAAGTGAGGAAAGGATGATGGAGACTATGATTCCCCCACAAGTCGGGATGAGACTCCGGATGAATAAATAAAAAAAGAGAAAAGAGGCCATAAAAAAGGCCCAAATAAAAAAATGAGAGAAAAAGAGAGAAGGGACAATCTTACTATTCTTTTACCACACTTGTGCTTCAAAGTAGCACCATGATCTTTATGATAGAGAGTCTCTCATTTTGTCACTTCCATATACTAGTGGGAATTTTTCATTATAGAACTTGGCTTGTATATTCCAATGATGGGCTTCCTCAAATGCCCTAGGTCTTCGTGAGCAAACGAGTTGGATGCACACCCACTTAGTTTCTTTTGTTGAGCTTTCATATACTTATAGCTCTAGTGCATCCATTGCATGGCAATCCCTACTCACTCGCATTCATATCTATTAATGGGCCTCTCTGTCGGTGCAAACGACACCTATGGGATCATGGGGATCCCTTTTGCTACGGTCGGGGGGTGCGGTGTTGCAAAAAGAGTAGATTCAACAGATAGCACGGCGCTCCTTTACCCAGGCTCGGGCCGCGCGGACGCGTAAAACCCTACTCCTGCTTATGTGGTTTTGTATTTCAGTGTTCTTGAGCTAGCTATGGGGCATCAGGAGCTCCAAAAAGCCGAATCCTTCTCCTGGTCGCTTGGGGCCTCCTTTTATAGGTCAAGGGGCTGCCACAGTGGCACACAAGAGGTGGAAAGGTAGAGGACGTGGCGAGGTTATCCCTGGCATTACGGGACAAGACGCATTAAATGCGTTGGCTAGGTGTCCTCCTCTCGTAACGGGGACGGGGGCGAGGCCCGTCTCGTCCGTCGCCGCTCCTTCTTGTGCTGACACACGCCCTGGCCAGCGATGCCTATGGTGCCACGCAGGCGAACAGGCAGCTGAGGTGGCGCGATGCTAGGTCTTCGCGAGGGTCCCATGCCGCCACGCAGGTGCCAGCTCAGATGGTTGGGGTGGTGGCTGCGTGTGAATAGCGGTGGGGGCTTGGTTGGAGTGGCCCTGTTGGCGTGTCTGGCGAGGGCCTTTCCGAGGCCCCCGGCAAGGGTCTTGCCAGGGGGCTCGCTGTCATCCCCGGCAAGGTACTTGCCGGGGGCCTTGTAGTCCTCCTTGGCTGGAATCCCGCCAAGGGCCACCATTTCCTTGGCGTATATCTGGTCTTGTATGTCTTCACAAAGATCTGCATACCACCATGGGGATGTCTCCCGAATCCTTGCCTCATAGAGGCAGTGGACTCAAGGGTGACTCGCCCCGTAGGTGTGAGGCGAACTGCCCCGGCAAGGGTCTTGCCGGGTCACTAGAGCTGCGCCCCGGCAAGGCTCTTGCCGGGGGAGTCTACTTCGTCTCCCTTGCTCTTTGTGGCCTTGGTCTTAGTCTGCTTCTCTTGTGCTTCGATCCTACCTTGGCTCACCTCCCTTGCCGTGCCCAGTGTGGTGGTACCCGTGGCTCGAACTGCCCACGCACAGTTATAGGAGTACAAAAAGTGTACCCCTCTTTTTGTACACCGACAGGAGCCCCCGGTCCTAGGCCACACATAAGCGCGACGCGTTGTTGGGCTAGGCCCAAAAACGGTGCGCGGGCAGGCGGGGGCGGTTTTTACCGCGGTAAATCTTTTTGTGTGCTTTGCCTCCCACGATTCCCGCGCGTGGCGCGTCGTGGGGAGGCGAGCGTGACATGGGCGGCATGCGTGGGGCTGGCCTCAGCACGCATGCGTCACGTCGCAATAAAGAGAGTTGCTCACGTTTCCTTCTGAAACGGAGGGAGGCGTGGAGGTGCGGCCCATTTACTAGGCGGGGCTGAGGCGTGGTCTTCAAGGCGTCCACTCCCCCACGATCACGGGGTGGGGGGAGGTCGCCTCAACCGTCCCCTCGGTTCTGCACGCCCTCCATGCGTCATCCATGCGCCTGGGATGGCAAGTGGTGGAGGCAGGGAACCGGGCCGCCGCTGGCTGGGGCGGTGGGCCGGCCCTGGTTCCCTGCGCCTCCTGTGTCTTGATTGGTCGAGCGGGGCGGCCGAGCCCTACGAGCCCTAACCTCGCCCCTTTATAAAGAGCAGAAGGGGAAGGAGGGCGTCCCGCATTCTTCCACCTTCTTCTTTCTTTAGCTTCTGCTTCTTCCTCTCGTCTGCCATGGTGAGAGGGAATTTCGGTTCTTCGACGGTGGCAGTGAGGGTCGTCGCTCAACAACGCGTCCCTCCTTCCCCTGCTCCCGCAGTGGCAGGGCCAGCTGTGAGGGGAAGGGGGAGAGGGCGAGGCCGTGGGCGAGGTCGTGGGCGAGGCCGTGGAAGAGCAGGACGCGGTGGCGCACTGGCCTCACCTCCGCCAGCTGCTCCCCTCCCTGCGGAGGGCCACGTCAATGATGATCCCTGCGAGTTCTTCGTTAGGCTGCGGCGGCCGCCGCGCCGCTGCCATCACCTTCCGTCCCCATTTGCGTTGGAGATGGGGGCGGACTCGCCGGAGTCGTTGCATCTCCGCATGAGGGGTTGTGGGATAGGTGGCACGCGTGTCAGGGTGTATTTCCTTGCCCCTAACGAGATGTATCTTGGTCGGGGATGGAAGACATTCGCCCGTATCCACCGCTTGACGGCGGGGCTCACCCTCTATTTCAAACTGATGGAGGGCTGCCTTCTCGCTGTCAAGGTCTTAGGGTGCTTCGGGACTCGCGCAAGGTTCTGCGTGGAGAGCTCTTCCGATAGCGAAGACTCCTCCTCGGGCGAGAGCGATGAGGAGGACAGCAACGACGACGGCGGCGACGATGAGGACGGTAGGCGGCAGGATGACGGGTCTGACTAGGCGCCGGACCCCACTCCGTGCGGCACCGGCGACCCCATCATCCGTGCCGCTGGCTCCTTGAACTTCTCGGGGTCGTCTCCCTGGGCGGCTGGCGCTGGGAGGCTGCGGAAGAGGAAGAGGACGAGCGGCAAGGCCGTCAACTCGGAGTACGCGTGCATCGACGCTTTCGACGCGTGCTGACGTCCTGCCGCCTCGTCTTCGAGCTCTACTTCCGGCGCCGCCATCACCAACCAGCCCCCGGGTGGCCCCCGAGATGTTCCCTTGGTGTCTTTTGGCACCCGTAGTTCGCCTAGGCTCCCCTTGTGCCCTCTTCGCCTCCTTGACCTGCCTCCTGAGGAGAGGGACAAGAAAGGGATTACGCGCACCTTATCTCTTTTTAGCTTGTAAGCCTCCGGCCTTAGTTGAATTTAAAACTTGTAATCCCATCATTCATGTTTTTCATTCCCTATGGACTGTACCTATTTGGAATGTTTTTAATGGAAAAGGGGTGTTTGCCAGCTCAAATGCTTGTGGGTAGGACCCACAACAAGGAGTAAATCCTTGACATTACTAAGATAAGCATTTCCTCGCCCGGCAACAAGCCTTGCCGTTTTCCCACCTCGCTCGACCTTTCTCACGCTTTCGGCGGAGGCAGGGATGAGGCGGGTTCAGGCTCCTTATCTCATCCTTTCGCTGCCGTGGCTACAACCAAACTTGGTCCCAGGAACGAGTCCCAGGGACCAAAGCTAGGGGAGCACGATAGCTTTAGGAAGAAGATGAGGTTTCACATACCTCAGTCCATAAAGAATGCATGATAAGGGATGGCGAACTTATCTGGAGCTGCAGCCCCCGGCAACCCTGGATTTCCGCGGGTGAATCTTTGTTCTTGTAGCCTCCGGTGATGCTGGCTTGCCGGGGCCTGGATATCAGTCTGCCTCTCTTCTCTGTCCTCGCGTGGTTCGGCAAGGGCATCTGCGAGTCCTGTGAACCAAAGAAGACAAAAGGACGGCAAAGGGACGCAGACTCGACCTCTAAGCTAGGGGTTAGTCGCCGCCAAGCACTATCAACCCTAACCAAGGACGAGACTCGACCTAGCATGCATGCTATAACTTAGGGCGCCAGCGCTTCATTTATTTATGCTCAAGGTCTGCGCCTGGCTTTGTACAAAGGGTTACATGCAACATCGGCAATGCTTGTACAATAGGTGGCTTGCCGGGAGGCCCGGCAAGCCGCGCCCTTACGGGTAAAACTTGCGAAGATGGTCAATGTTCCAGGAGTTAGTCACTGGAACGGCATCTTCGGTCTCCAGGCGGACTACGCCGGGCCTGGTGACCTATCTTACCAGGTAAGGGCCTTCCCACTTTGGCGTCAACTTGTTGGAATTCTTGGCCGATTGAACACACCGAAGAACAAGGTCGCCTTCCTCAAGGCTTCGGGCATGAACCTTGCGGCTATGGTAGCGGCGCAAGGCTTGCTGGTAGCGCGCTGCCTTCACAGCCGCCCGAAGACGATCTTCCTCAAGGAGCGTTGCGTCATCTTGCCGCAGTCGCTCTTGCTCAAGCTCCTCATAAGCGAGCACACGAGGTGACCCGTGTATGAGTTCAGTGGGGAGAACTGCTTCTGCCCCGTAGACCAGGGCAAAGGTTGTCTGGCCGGTAGCTCGATTTGGCGTCGTTCTGATTGACCAAAGAACCGTCGGCAATTCATCAATCCACCGCCTCCCGCTCTTGTGCAGCCTGTCAAAGGTCTTTGTCCTTAATCCTCGCAGCACCTCAGCATTTTCCCTCTCAGCTTGACCATTGCTCCGAGGGTGAGCGACGGAAGCGAAACAGACTCTGCTGCCGATGTCTTGGATATACTGCATGAAGGTGCTGCTCGTGAACTGCGTGCCGTTGTCAGTGATAACCCTGTTGGGTACACCGAAACGGCAGACCAGTCCCTTGAAGAACTTGACGGCTGACTGAGCTATAACCTTCCTCACTGCCTCCACTTCTGGCCACTTTGTGAACTTGTCGATTGCGACGTACAAGTACTCAAAGCCCCCGACGGCACGGGGGAAGGGGCCCAGTATGTCGAGCCCCCAGACCGAGAAAGGCCAGGAGAGAGGAATGGTTTGGAGTGCTTGAGCGGGTTGATGAAGCTATCTTGAATGGAACTGGCATGCCTCACACCGGGTGACTAGTGCCATTGCATCCTGGAGGGCGGTGGGCCAGAAGAAGCCTTGCCGGAATGCCTTGCCGGCAAGGGCGCTCGACCCAATGTGGGATCCACATATGCTCCCGTGTATCTCTGCCAACAGCTCCAGCCCTTCCTCTTGGGGAATACACCTCAATTTCACTCTGTTCGGCCTCCTCCTGTACAGGACGTCATCGACGAACTGGTACATGGTAGAGCGACGGGCTACTCTTTCCGCTTCTTCCTGCTCCTCAGGAAGTTCCCCAGTTTGAAGGAATCGGACGGTATGTTGTGCCCATGCTGGAGCCTGGGGCTCGACAGCGAGGACTAAAGGCATCTCTTCCGTCACGGGAGCGGCCGTCTCGACAGCGAGAGCCTGACGCTCTACCGGAGTCAGCCGTCCCGCGGCGGGCTCAGTGCCCCCGGCAACATCCTTGCCGGCAGCTCCGGGGAGCTCGGTGGGAAAATACTTGCCGGGCTCTGATTTTCTCCTCTTGTTCTGCTCTTCTGACGGATCAACGGATGGCTGAGTTAGCTGAAGCACAAAGGTACCTGGTTCCACAGGTAGCTTGAGAGCAGCGCGCTTTGACAGGTAGTCGGCGACATCGTTCTCCGCTCGGGGAACGTGCTCTGCCTGTATACCATCAAAGAGCTCTTCCAGCTTCCTCACTTCATCGACGTAGGCCTTCATCAACGGGCTCTGATAATCCCTGTTGACTTGCTTGACGACGAGCTGCGAGTCACCCCTGACGACGAGTTTCTTGATTCTGAGGTCTGCCGCGATCCTGAGACCGGCAAGCAGCCCTTCGTACTCGGCCGTATTTTTGGTCGACACCTCCATGGGGAAGTGCATCTGGACCATGTACTTGAGGTGCTCTCCGGTGGGCGCGACCAGCAGTACGCCGGCCCCGGCGCCCTGTAAGGAGAAGGCCCCATCAAAGTACATGATCCAATGGCCACTTGCCTCCTTACCGGGGAGAGCAGTCTCTTGGATTTCTTCGTCGGGCGTCGCGGTCCATTCTGAAATGAACTCCGCCAAGACTCGGCTCTGAATCGTCGAAGTACTCTCAAACTTGAGGCCAAAGATGGACAACTCCAGTGCCCATTCCACAATTCTTCCCGTTGCGTCTGGATTGTGCAGTATCCGTTGTAGAGGGAGGCGGGTGACGACAGTGATCTCGTGCGCCTGGAAGTAATGACGCAGCTTCCTCGAGGCCATAAGAAGGCCGAAGAGCAGTTTCTGCACACCGGAGTACCTTGATCTAGCCCCCTGCAGGAGGGAACTGACAAAGTAGACCGGGTGCTGCATCATTTTCTTCTTCGGCAACACTCCAGTTGGCCGCGTCGCCTCCTCATTGGTGGCGTCGGGCTCTGCCGCTGCCATCACCTCGTCATCGACCTCTCTCTGCGCTACTAGCGCGGCGCTGACCACCTGGTTTGTTGCCGCTAAATATAGCAGCAACAGTTCCTCGGGCCTGGGCGCAACTAGTCTTGGCGTAGAGGAGAGATACCTCTTCAGGTCCTGCAAGGCTGCCTCGGCTTCAGGTGTCCACTCCATTCGTCGAGCTTCCCCGTAGCGGGAGGGAAGTCGAGGAGCAAATGCGCGCGCGCCAGGGCTTCCGCCGGTGCTGGTGGCAGCGAAACCTGCACGGCCCGTGGCGCGCTGCGACTTCTGGCTACGCCAGAAGGAGCTCTATCACGGCCCTGCGGTCGCGTACCGCCCTCACCAGCACCTTGGCGAGCGGGCAGGTCTTGTACATCCCGGGAGTGGCGCTCGGGACTCTTCCCGCGGTGACGTCCGGGGTCTTCGGTGCGATTGCGCCATTTGTCGCGCGCCGCCTGGGAAGAGCGCGCCGTTGGAGCCGGCATGGGAGCCCCGGAGGCCCTCGCGTCGTCCTCGGGCAGAGCGACGGCGACCTTGGAAGGTCCTGCTCCACCATCGCCACCTCCCAAACTCCGGCCGTTACGAGGGCGTGGTTGTTCGCGAGCAGCCCCCCGGGTCCTCTCAGTGACCGGTCCGCTGCTCGCTCGCGTCGGGACGGGCGGGCTGGCTTCCAGCGAGCCGACCGTCGCCGTTGCCTTCTTCTTGGGCGCCATGATGGTGAAGAAACGTCGAACTAACTACTAAAGCTGATTCTCACAACTGCAACGCCCCCCTACCTGGTGCGCCAAAGATGTCGGTGCAAACGACACCTATGGGATCGTGGGTATCCCTTTTGCTACGGTCGGGGGGTGCGGTATTGAAAAAGAGCAGATTCAACAGATAGCACGGCGCTCCTTTACCCAGGTTCAGGCCGCACGGACGTGTAAAACCCTACTCCTGCTTATGTGGTTTTGTATTTCAGTGTTCTTGAGCTAGCTATGGGGCGTCAGGAGCTCCAAAAAGCCGAATCCTTCTCCTGGTCGCTTGGGGCCTCCTTTTATAGGTCAAGGGGCTGCCATAGTGGCACACAGGAGGTGGAAAGGTAGAGGACGTGGCGAGGTTATCCCTGGCATTACGGGACAAGACGCATTAAATGCGCTGGCTAGGTGTCCTCCTCTCGTAACAGGGACGGGAGCGAGGCCCGTCCCGTCTGTCGCTGCTCCTTCTTGTGCTGACACGCGCCCTGGCCAGCAATGCCTGTGGTGCCACGCAGGCGAACAGGCAGCTAAGGTGGCGCGATGCTAGGTCTTCGCGAGGGTCCCATGCCGCCACGCAGGTGCCAGCTCAGTTGGTTGGGGCGGCGGCTGCGTGTGAATAGCGGTGGGGGCTTGGTTGGAGTGGCCCTGTTGGCGCGTCTGGTGAGGGCCTTGCCGAGGCCCCCGGCAAGGGTCTTGCCGGGCGGCTCGCTGTCATCCCCGGCAAGGTACTTGCCGGGGGCCTTGTAGTCCTCCTTGGCTGGAATCCCGCCAAGGGCCGCCATTTCCTTGGCGTATATCTGGTCTTGTATGTCTTCACAAAGATCTACATACCACCACGGGGATGTCTCCCGAATCCTTGCCTCATAGAGGCAGTGGACTCATGGGTGACTCGCCCCGTAGGTGTGAGGCGAACTGCCCCGGCAAGGGTCTTGCCGGGTCACTAGAGCTGCGCCCCAGCAAGGCTCTTGCCAGGGGAGTCTACTTCGTCTCCCTTGCTCCTTGTGGCCTTGGTCTCGGTCTGCTTCTCTTGTGCTTCAATCCTACCTTGGCCCACCTCCCTTGCCGTGCCCAGTGTGGTCGTGCCCGTGGCTCGAACTGCCCGCGCACAGTTATAGGGGTACAAAAAGTGTACCCCTGTTTTTGTACACCGACACTCTCCATAGCCCGTTGATACGCCTAGTTGATGTGAGACTATCTTCCCCTCTTTTTTCTTCTCCACAACAACCATTCCATTCCATATATAGTGCTATATCCATGGCTCACGCTCATGTATTGCGTGAAGATTGAAAAAGTTTTGAAAATGTCAAAAGTGTGAAACAATTGCTTGGCTCATCATCGGGGTTGTGCATGATTTAAGTACTTTGTGTGGTGAAGATAGAGCATAGCCAGACTATATGATTTTGTAGGGATAACTTTCTTTGGCCATGTTATTTTGAGAAGACATAATTGCTTTGTTAGTATGCTTGAAGTATTATTATTTTTATGTCAATATGAACTTTTGTCTTGAATCTTTCGGATCTGAATATTCATACCACAATTAAGAAGAATTACATTGAAATTATGCCAAGTAGCACTCCGCATCAAAAATACTGTTTTTATCATTTACCTACTCGAGGACGAGCAGGAATTAAGCTTGGGGATGCCTGATACGTCTCCGACGTATCTATAATTTTTGATTGCTCCATGCTATATTATCTACTGTTTTGGAACATATTGGGCTTTATTATCCACTTTTATATTACTTTTGGGACCAACCTATTAACCGGAGGCCCAGCCCAGAAATGCTGTTTTTGCCGATTTCAGTATTTCGAAGAAACGGAATATCAAACGGAGTCCAAACGAAATGAAACCTTCGGGAACGTGATTTTCTCACTGGATATGACCCAGGAGACTTGGACCCTACGTCAAAAAGAAAGAAGGTGGGCACGAGGTAGGGGGGCGCGCCCACCCCCCAGGGCGCGCCCTCCACCCTCATGGGCCCCACCTTGCTCCACCGACGTACTTCTTCCTCCTATATATACCTATGTACCCCCAAACGATCATATACGGAGCCAAAAACCTAATTCCACCGCCGAAACCTTCTGTACCCACGAGATCCCTTCTTGGGGCCTGTTCCAGAGCTCCGCCGGAGAGGGCATGCACCACGGAGGGCTTCTACATCATCATAGCCCCTCCGATGAAGTGTGAGTAGTTTACCTTAGACCTTCGGGTCCATAGTGTTGGGGAACATAGTAATTTCAAAAAAATTCCTACACACACGCAAGATCATGGTGATGCATAGCAACGAGAGGGGAGAGTGTTGTCTATGTACCCTCGTAGACCGGCAACGGAAGCGTTGACACAACATAGAGGAAGTAGTCGTACGTCTTCCCGATCCGACCGATTCAAGTACCGAACGTACGACACCTCCGAGTTCAGCACACGTTCATCTCGATGACGTCCCTCGAACTCCGATCCAGCCGAGTGTTGAGGGAGAGTTTCGTCAGCACGACGGCGTGGTGACGATAATGATGTTCTACCGATGCAGGGCTTTGCCTAATCACCGCTACGATATTATCGAGGTGGATTATGGTGGTGGGGGGCACCGCACACGGCTAAGAGATCCAAGGGATCAATTGTTGTGTCTGTGGGGTGCCCCCCTGCCCCCGTGTATAAAGGAGCAAAGGGGGAGGTGGCCGGCCAGGGGAGAGGCGCACCAAGGGGGGAGTCCTACTCCCACCGGGAGTAGGACTCCTCCTTTCCTTGTTGGAGTAGGAGAAGGGAAGGGAGAAGGAGAAAGAAGGGAGGGGGCGCTGTCGTGGTTCTAAGTCTGACAGTAGTGTAGGGGGGTAGGAATGGAGAGGCAAGATCCTAGCTATGGAGTAGTTGTATACACGAGTTTTACGAGTTCAGGCCCTTCTCGGAGGAAGTAATAGCCCTACGTCTCGGAGCCTAGAGGCGGTTGACTGGATTATGTGTGTGAGGATTACAGGGGTGCGAACCCTTTACACTGAGGAGGGGGGCGGCTTATATAGAGTGCGCCAGACCCCTCCGTCCCTCAGTTATGCAGGGTTTAAAGTACATTAAGATGGGCGTTACTGGTAACGCCACCAATAAAGTGCCATGACGGCCATAAAGACTACTTAATGACTGACCGTTTGCATGCAGAGTGACTTTAGACCTTTCGGCCGTCGAGTGATGAACTTCATGGTCGAGTGCCTCCAAGCCCGTAGAGTGAGACACTCTATAGTCAATTGAAAAGTAATTCTTCCTTGAACGTCTTCTGGTGTTGGGGTGATGTCCTTGGGTAGGCCATTTAATCTAGGTCTATGACCCTACCCTAGGTACATATCTTCATCATTAGCCCTCGAATGGATCGAGGATTGAGTGGAGAAGGAATTGAACGAATATCCCCGACTCATCTTGAGTGCTTCGAATGCGTCTGTTCTTGGACCAACGAACTGCAGTGATGGCTTCAACTTCTTCTCAGTCGCCTTGGTCCATTCATGTTTTTGTCGAGTGAACTTTCATCAAAAGAGCGCCGAGTGACGATGTGGGGGAGCCCTCTTGTCTCACAAGTTGTTCTGCTACTCGCGGATTTCGCGGGATTTGAATTTTGGGAAGCGCGTCGGACGGAGGTGAACGCGGGAATCGGGCTGGATAAGGCAAGGACGCCTCTATTTCCGTGCTGCCTTTTTTGCCACGTATCGCGCGCGCGACTGTTGCGGGATTTGACAGGATCGCCTGGGCCTACCAGCCAGCCACTCGGAAGCAACCTTATATAAAGCATCGACCCAGGGTTTTTGAACAGTGCACCTTCATTTTCCCCTTTCCTCCGAACTTCTCCGCCGTGCCTGCTCTCATCTCTGCGCCGCCGTTCCACTCGAGTCTCACCTGCGGCGATGGCGAAGGAGAAGACGGTGGCTCTGGAGCGCGCGAAGAAGGCGACGGTGAAGGGGAAGGGGAAGAAATCCGATCGGGGCGGATCTTCTTCGAGGGCCGCCTTGCCGCTGGGCTGGATCCAGGGCGATTGGATGCCCTCGATGATCAGTCAAGATGACATTGACGATCTGGTCGAGGGGGTATTCATCCCTCATAAGTCTGTGCGCCTTCCGGGGAACGAGGTCGAGCCACAGCCTCGCGAGGGTGAGTGCGTTCTTGTTGCCACCCACGTCGACCGCGGGTTTTCTTTGCCTCCGCACTCTTTCTTTCGGGGTTTCTTGAACTTTTTCGGGGCGCAGCTCCATCACTTCACTCCAAATTCCATCATGTATCTCGCTGTTTTCGTGTCCCTGTGTGAAAATTTCTTGGGTTGCCGTCCTCACTGGGGCCTCTTCAAGCACATTTTCACTTGTCGATCTCAGTCGGTTAAGAAAACCAATCCGAATGATGAGAAGACGCAAGTGATTCAGATGTGAGGGGGCCTTGGGATCCAGACGAGGGGCAAGAGTTGTTTTTCGGCCATGACTCTTCCTGATTCTGTCCGCGGGTGGCAGTCGACTCGGTTTTATTGCAAAGACCAGCCGACTCCAGGTCAGTCGACCGGCCTTCCTCCTTTTTCCTTGAACCGAGCGGAAAAACCTTCTTCTTTGAGAGTGACTCCGGAGGAGAGAGCCCAAGTTAAAGTGTTGGTCAGTCGAGTGGTTCAGCTGGTCCGCGATGGGGTGACCGGCATGGATTTACTGGAGGTCTTCCTCCGGCGGCGCATCCAACCGCTCCAAGCTCGCGACCATCTGATGTGGCTGTATTCGGATCTCGAGGACACCACTCGAATCCACCTGGAGGAGGTCGAGGATGACACGTTGGAGGGGTGGATGACAAGTATCACAGGGAACAAGGACAACCCCAGAGGAGCCAGGAGAATTCCTCCACTCGACCAGTCTTATGAGCCAGATAAGGTTGATTTCAGTTTTCCCGGCTGTTATCTAGATTCTTCATGCAGCTTGCTTAAAATCATCTGACTGGCTTCTATCTTGTCTATCATCTTACAGGCTATTACTGAGATGTATTCGATGCCCAACGGAGAGCAAGAACAAGCCCGGGAGGGAGGGGCGAGTGGCGGCGAGAGCGGTGCAATCTGATGGTGGTGAGGAGGAGGAAAGCGATGACCCGAGTGACGAAGACGAAGGCGAGGAAGTCGACCCTCCTCGAGGTGAAAGGCGATCTAAGCATGCCCACGACCCTGCCGTCGAGCGCGGCAAAGGGACTGCGCCAGTGGGTCAGTCGTCCAAACGTCCTCGTACATCCTCACCGACCCCAATTGAGAAGGCGCCGAAACATCCGAGAGCCGCCTCGTCGAAGCCACCAAAGGCCTTGCCCAAGATCAGAGTGGCCATCCCCACCATTTCCGGGCAATCACAGAACTTGCATTTCCTTGTTTGAGTCGAACAGGTTCTTGGTCGACCTATTTGTTAAACCGGTTGACTTCTGGAATTTGTAGTGCTGCTACTTCCGAGACTTCTGTCAGGAATGTGGACGAGGAGATGGAAGATGTCGTCACTTCCAATCCAGGTACAATTTTCGTGATCTTATTCTCAGTCGATTGATTGCCTGTCTTTTTGGTCGATTGAATGCTTAGCTCTGAATTCCTTCTGCAGCTCCTCCCCACGTCATTAATCTTCCACACGACGAAGAAGAGGTGCCGTTGAGGCCCCATGGGAGAAGAGGCAGGAAAGCACCGGCTGGCAAGACCCCTCGGTCTGCACCGGCACCTCAAGTGATGATTCAGGAGGGTGGCAACACCACTCAGACTTCCGTGTCCTTTGCCGTGCCCTTGACAAACGTTCGGCCTTCGTCGTCGACTGCACCTGTCCCAACCGACCCACCTTCCTTCTTTGCTACCTATCAGGCCCCAGAGGACCAAATAAGTGCTGCCCAGGAAGCCATACGCCGGGTGTCGTGGTTCTAAGTCTGATAGTAGAAAGGGGGTAGGAATGTAGAGGCAAGATCCTAGCTATGGAGTACTTGTTCACACGAGATTTACGAGTTCAGGCCCTTCTCGGAGGAAGTAATAGCCCTACGTCTCGGATCCCAGAGGCGGTCGACTGGATTATACGTGTGAGAGTTACAGAGGTGCGAACCCTTGTCGCAGAGGAGGGGGGTGGCTTATATAGAGTGCGCTAGGACCCCAGCTCCCCTCCATTACACAGGGTTCAATGTACATTAAGGTAGGGCGTTACTGGTAGCGCCACTAGTAATGTGCCATGATGGCTATAAAAGCTACTTAAGGACTGACCGTTAGCATGCAGAGTGACTTTAGATCTCCTAGCTGTCGAGTGGTTGTCTTCATGGTCGAGTCCCTTCATGTCCGTCGAGTGGTACACCTTTAGGTTGATTGAAAAGGTGATTCTTCTTGGAATGTATTCTGTTGTTGGTGTGATGTCCTTGGGTAGGTTACTTGGGTCAGGTCTATGACCCTACCCTAGGTATGTATCTTCATCATTAGCAGCCGAATGGATCAGGGATTGAGTGGGGAAGGAGTTGAGCACATATTTCCGACTCAACTTCCGCACTTTGAGTGTGTCTACTCTTGGATCAACGAACCGAGATGGTCGAGTCAACTTCTTCTTCAGTCGCCTTGATCCATTCATGTTCTGTCGAGTGAACCTTCATGAGAAATGCTCCGAGTGACGATGAGGAGGAAATCTTCCGTCTGACAAGTTGCTCTGTCGATCGCGGATCTCACGGGATTTGAATTTTGGGAAGCGCACCAGACAAAGAGGAACGCGCGAATCAGGCTGGATAAGGCCGGGACGCCTCGATTTCCGCACCACCTTTTTTGCCACGTATCGCGCGCGCGACTGTTGCGGGATTTGACGGGATAGCCTGGGCCTACTGGTCAGCCACTCGAAAGCAGCCTTATATAAAGCATCGACCCAGGGTTTTTGAATAGTGCGCCTTCATTCTCCCCCTTTCTCCTCAAAATCTCTCCGCCGCTCCTACTGCAATCTAAGCGCCGCCGCTCCGCTAGAGCTTAGCCCGCAACAATGGGGAAGGAGAAGACGACGGCCATGGAGCGCGCAAAGAAGGCGGCGTGAAGGGGAAGGGGAAGAAATCCGGCCGGGGCGGATCTTCTTCGAGGGCCACATTGCCGCCAGGCTGGATGCAGGGCAACTGGATGCCCTCGGCGATTACCCAAGACGACATCGACGATCTGGTCGAGGGGGGATTCATCCCTCACAAGGCTGCGCGTCTTCCGGGGAATAAGATCGAACCACAGCCTCGCGAGGGTGAGTGCATCCTCATCGCCACTCATGTCGACCGTGGGTTTTCTCTGCCTCCGCATTCTTTCATTCTGGCTTTCCTGAACTTCTTCGGAGCGCAGCTCCATCACTTCACTCCAAATTCCATCGTGTATCTTGTTGCTTTCGTGTCTCTGTGTGAAAATTTCTTGGGTTGTCGTCCTCGCTGGGGCCTCTTCAAGCACATTTTCACTTGTCGATCTCAGTCGGTTAAGAAAACCGACCTGAATGGCGAGAGGACGCAAGTGACTCAGATGTGTGGGGGCCTTGGGATCCAAACGAGGGGCAAGAGCTGTTTTCCAGCCATGACTCTCCCAGATTCTGTCCGTGGGTGGCAGTCGACTTGGTTTTATTGCAAAGACCAGCCGACTCCTGGTCAGTCGACCGACCTTCCTCCTTTTTCCTTGAACCGAGTAGAAAAACCTTCTTCTTTGAGAGTGACTCCGGAGGAAAGAGCCCAAATTAAAGTGCTGGTCAGTCGAGTGGTTCAACTGGTCCGTGACGGGGTGACCGGCATGGATTTACTGGAGGTCTTCCTTCGGCGGTGCATCCAACTGCTCCAAGCTCGTGACCATCCAATGTGGCTATATTCGGGTCCTGAGGACACCACTCGGATCCACCTGGAGGAGGTCAAAGCTGCCACGCTGGAGGGGTGGCTGACAAGCATCACAGGAACCAGGATAACCCCAGGGGAGCCAGAAGGATAGTTCCACTCGACAATACTTTTGAGACAGACAAGGTCTATTTCAATTCTTCCGACTGTAATCTTGATTCCTTTATGTAGCTTACTCGCAATCAACCGACTGACTTCTGCCTTGTCCGTTATCTTATAGGAAATCACTGAGATGTATTCTATGCCCAACGGAGAACAAGAGCAGGCCGTGGAGGGGGAGGTGAGTGGAGGCGAGAGCGAGGGAGAATGGCAGTCTGACGGTGGAGGGGAGGAGGAAAGCGACGACTCAAGTGACGAAAACGAGGACGAAGAAGTCGAGCCTCCTCGTGGTGAAAGACGAACCAAGCACACTCATGATCCCGCCGTCGAGCGCGGCAAAGAGACGGTGCCTGCGGGTCAGTCGACCAAGCGTCCTCGAGCGTCCTCACCGACACCTGTTGAGAAGGCGCCGAAGCATCCGAGAGCTACCCCGTCGAAGCCGCCAAAGGCTCTGCCCAAGATGAGAGTGGCCACCCCCACCATTTCCGGGTAACAATCGAGCTTGCTTTTCCTTACTTGATATGAATAGGTTCTCGGTCGACTTATTTTCTAAACCGACTGTCTTCTAGAATTTTCAGTGCTGCTACTTCCAAGACTTCTGTCAGGAACGTTGATGAGGAGATGGAAGATGCCGTCACTTCCACTCCAGGTATAATTTCTATGATCTTGTTGTGAGTCGATTGACTGTCTTTCTGGTCGATTGAATGCTTAGCTCTGAACTCTTTCTGCAGCTCCTCCCCATATCATTAATCTTCCAAATGATGAAGAAGAAGTGCCGCTAAGGCCTTATGGGAGAAGGGGCAGGAAGGCGCTAGCTGGCCAGACGCCCCAGACCGCGTCGGCGCCTGAAACGGCGATCCAAGAGGGCGGCAACACCACTCGGACTTCTGTGTCCTTCGCCGTGCCCTTGACGAATGTTCAGCCTTCATCGTCGACTGCCCAGGTTCTGGCTGACCCACCTTCCTTTTTTGCTACCTATCGGGCCTCGAAAGACCAAATAAGTGCTGCTCAGGAGGCCTTACGCCAGGCAGGGCTCATGATGGAGCAAACAAAAGTGGCTCGGGATGCTAGTCAGATGGCTTATGACATTAGCTCAGCGCTTCAGCAGAACATCCAGGTCAGTTGATCTTTATTTGTGCTGTCTGAAAGTTCTCTTTCCGAAGGTCTTTGCGTCTATCTGTACACCCACTGGGTGTGTCAATTGAAATTTTTGTACTTAGTGGGGGCACGCTGAGTGCACCCACTGGGTGTAGTCCATGAGACCATGGTCGACTGCTGGCAGTCGACCGTGGTCTTTACATTTTGAATTTCTTCACTTGAACTTCTTCACTCCGTCTGGTCAGGCCATGTCGAATGGAATCTTGGAACCGGTAGGGGCACGCTAAGTGCACCCACTGGGTGTAGTCCCCGAGACCATGGTCGACTGCTGGCTGTCGACTAGGGTTTGAAGAGGTTTTTTTTGGTCGACTGCAGGCAGTCGACTAAGGCCCGAAGGTATAACATCTTTGTCTTTTTCGGTCGACTGGGCGGGCCGAGTCGATCGATCCAGTGGGGGCACGCTGAGTGCACCCACTTAGTCTTAAAGCTATTGAACACTGTCTGGTTGTTCGGAAACCACCGACTTTACATTTGACGATTGATTTTTGCAGAACTCTTGTGAACTCGTGGCTCGATATACTGATTTGGAGAAGAAACAGATCCAGCTCAACCTTGACTTGAAGCTTGCCCAGGAGAACTTGCAGAAGGCAAGGGACGAGGCAAAAGGTATGGCTGGTGAGGGCTCGACGACTGTTTTTCCTTTCTGTCTGTCCTTGATTCTGATCTTATTATTTTGCAGACAAAATGGATGAGGCTCTGAAGAAGAAGGATGATGACCTTGCCGAGGCGCAGAAAGCAGCTCAGGAACAAATGAAGCTCGCTGAAGAAAAACTGGCTTCGGTCGGTAAACTTGAAGAAGAGAATGCCAGGCTGAAGGCTGCTCTCGACGTGGCCAACAAGGAACAATCTCGACTGAAGAAAGACAAGGAAGCTCTGAATGACAAGGCCGGTGAACTGGCGGGGAAGAGGAACAACCTGGAAGCTTATCTGGGAGGACTCGCCAAGAAGTTGTTCCTCATGCTTGAAGGTAAACTCTTACACCTGATTGACTTGTTATATCCGACTCATCGTAGAACCATTGATTTGACTTTGGGCTGGTCTTACAGAGTTCTGCCCAAACTTTGAAGAAGAAACTAGTCGAGTGGAGACAAGCCTGGACCCCATCAACTCTCCGGTGAAGGATGAAGCTGCCATGAACGTGCTCCGATTGGAGTCTCGTGTTGCTAGCGTTGTGGATTACCTCGCCCGATTGAAGGTGGCGGTGTAGCGGATCGACACGGCACTCTGGCCGAAAGAGACCCTTCAGAATGACCTTGAGTCTTTGATGATTCGACTGAATGAAATCCCCGGTCGAGTGCAGGAGTGGAAGAAGTCTTATGCCCGGTGTGGCGCTGACGTTGCTCTGTCTCTAGTCCGTGTTCACTGCATGGAGGCGCGAGAGGAAAAGCTGGTGGCCATCCGAGTTGCCAACACCAGGAAGCACAACTTCGAGTGTTTCATGGAGACCTTCATTGCTGCAGCTACTCGAATTGCTGAAGGGATCAACTTCGATGAATTCGTCGTGCCCTCTAGTCCTCCCCCGGAGGAGTAAAAAACTTTTATGCCTCACTTAAATTTGCCTCGGAATGCCGAGTGATCCTGTAACCGATAAACTCTTTTGGGCTTGACGCCTGAGCACTTTGATCCTTAGGATCTTATCTGAACTTGGTTTACCTTTGAATATCCTTATGCTTTTTTCGCCGAGTGAAACTTATTCTCCACTCGGAATAACCTTTGTATTTGTGGCGTAGCTCCGAACTTAGGCGAGTACTGGACTGCGGCTAAGCCCCCGAGTGGGAGGCTGGCTCACCACTTGGTAGGATTTAAATACTTAGGCGAGTACTTGGACTGCAGCTAAGCCTCCGAGTGCGAGGCTGGCTCACCACTCGGTAGGATTTTAAATACTTAGGCGGGTACTGGACTGCAGCTAAGCCCCCGAGTGGGAGGATTGCTCACCACTCGGTAGGATTTTAAATACTTAGGCGAGTACTTGGACTGCAGCTAAGCCCCCGAGTGGGAGGGCTGTTCTCCACTCGATAGGATTTTAAACACTTAGGCGAGTACTGGACTGCAGCTAAGCCCCCGAGTGGGAGGGTTGCTCTCCACTCGGTAGGATTTTAAATACTTAGGCGAGTACTGGACCGTAGCTAAGCCCCCGAGTGGGAGGGTTGCTCTCCACTCGGTAGGATTTTAAACACTTAGGCGAGTACTGGACTGCAGCTAAGCCCCCAAGTGGGAGGGTTGCTCTCCACTCGGTAGGATTTTAAATACTTAAGCGAGTACTGGACTGCATCTAAGCCCCCGAGTGAGAGGGTTGTTCTCCACTCGGTAGGATTTTAAATACTTAGGCGAGTACTGGACTGCAGCTAAGCCCCCGAGTGAGAGGGTTGCTCTCCACTCGGTAGGATTTTAAATACTTAGGCGAGTACTGGACTGCAGCTAAGCCCCTGAGTGAGAGGGTTGCTCTCCACTTGGTAGGATTTTAAATACTTAGGCGAGTACTAGACTGCAGCTAAGCCCCGAGTGAGAGGGTTGCTCTCCACTCGGTAGGATTTTAAATACTTAGGCGAGTACTGGACTGCAGCTAAGCCCCCGAGTGGGAGGCTGGCTCACCACTCGGTAGGATTTTAAATACTTAGGCGAGTACTGGACTGCAGCTAAGCCCCCGAGTGGGAGGCTGGCTCAACACTTGGTAGGATTTGAAAAACTTAGGCGAAGCGGATTCGCAGCTAAGCCTCCGAGTGAGAGGCTGGCTCCGCACTCGGTAGGATTTTGTTTCAAAAACTTAGGCGAAACGGATTCGCAGCCAAGTCACCCACGGGGGGATTTTAGGATGTTAAAAACAAGCGACAACAATTATTCTGAAAAACTACAAAGCTCTTGTTATTGATGAATAAACTAGAAAGGTATCTCTTATTACATCTCATCCGAGTGAGTACTTAAGTATAAAAGGGGCGGAGCAGCTCCGCATTCCAAGCTCGTGGCTCGTCAATCTGGCGCTCGAGATTGTAAAGATGATATGCTCCGTTGTGGAGAACTCTGGTGATGATGGAGGGGCCTTCCCAAGTAGGAGCAAGCTTGTGTGGTTTCTGCTGATCCACTCAGAGAACCAAGTCTCCTTCTTGGAAGGCTCGACTCTTCATATTTCTGGCATGGAATCGACGCAAATCTTGCTGATAAATGGTCGATCGGATCATGGCCATTTCTCGTTCCTCTTCTAGAAGTTCGACTGCGTCCTGCCGGGCTTGTTCTACTTCGTCCTCGGAATAGAGCTCGACTCGGGGTGCATTGTGAAGCAGGTCACTCGGCAGAACCGCCTCGGCTCCATAAACCAGAAAGAATGGAGTTCGTTCAGTTGACCGATTGGGAGTGGTCCTTAATCCCCAAAGAACTGAAGGAAGCTCGTCGACCCATGCGCCTGCTGCGTGCTTGAGATCGCGCATCTGTCGGGGTTTCAATCCTTTGAGAATTAGACCATTCGCCCTTTCCGCTTGTCCATTCGACTGGGGATGAGCGACTGAAGCATAGTCGACTCGTGTGCCTTGAGAAGCACAAAAAGCTTTGAACTTGTCGGAGTCGAAGTTTGACCCATTATCCGTGACGATGCTACGCGGCACTCCATATCTGAAGATTAACTCTTTGATGAAACGGATACCAGTGCAGGCATCAAGATTCTTGATGGGCTTAGCTTCAATCCACTTGGTAAACTTGTCGACTGCCACTAGCACATGAGTAAAGCCGCTCCTGCCAGTCCTCAGTGGTCCAACCATATCCAAACCCCAAATAGCAAAGGGCCAGACGAGTGGAATGGTCTCCAAGGCTGATGCGGGTTTGTGTGATACATTGGAGTAGAACTGACAACCTTCACATTTGTCGACTATCTCTTTTGCCATTTCATTCGCCCGTGGCCAGTAAAATCCAGCTCGATATGCTTTAGCCAGAATGGTCCGAGAGGACGCATGGTGACCATAGGTCCCCAAGTGGATATCGTCAAGGATTGTCCGACCTTTCTCTGGCATGATGCACTTCTGACTAACTCCGGTCGCGCTTTCTTTGTATAACTGTCCCTTTATCACAGTAAAGGCCTTAGATCGACGGACGATCTGTCGAGCCTCTTCTTCATTCTCTGGGAGTTATTTCCTTAGGATGTACGCAATGTAAGGCACCGTCAAGTCGGGGGTGATGACCAAAACTTCCATGATCAGGTCGACCACTGCAGGAACCTCAATTTCAGTCAGATCCGTGGCGCTCCTTGGCTGTGGGGCTTCTTCGGTGAAAGGATCCTCTTGAACTGACGGTGTGTGGATGTGCTCCAAAAACACATTGCTGGGAATGGCTTCTCTCTTGGAACCTATTTTTGTCAAATCATCAGCCGCTTGATTTTTCAGTCGGGGTATATGATGAAGTTCTAACCCCTCAAACTTCTTCTCTAGCTTTCTCACTGCATTGCAATAAACTGTCATGGCTGGGCTTCTAACGTCCCACTCCTCATCACTTGATTGACCACCAAATCTGAGTCGCTGTAGACCATGAGGCGACGGACGCCGAGTGAAATAGCCATACGCAACCCATACAAATGTGCTTCATATTCTGCTTCGTTGTTGGAGGAATCAAAGTGAATCTGGAGTACATATCTGAGCTTGTCTCCTTGGGGGGATACCAGGACTACCCCAGCACCGGAACCATTCAGCATCTTAGAGCCATCAAAGAACATGGTCCAGTGCTCCGAGTGAACTTGAGTCGGCAGTTGTTGTTTGATCCACTCGGCAACGAAATCTGCTATTGCTTGGGACTTGATGGCTTTCTTTGCCTCAAACCTGATATCTAAAGGAAGAAGTTCAATCGCCCATTTGGCCACTTGATCAGTTGCATCTCTATTATGCAGAATCTCTGACAATGGAGCGTCGCTGACGACTGTAACGGAGTGATCAGAGAAGTAATGTGCAACCTTCTTCGTGGTAATGAGGGTATCTTTGCTTTGACGGAGTCAGAACTTCAGAAACATAGTATACTGGGCGCTGAACTTTAAAGGCTTTTCCTTCTTCTTCCCGCTCGACCATAAGTACTGTACTGACAACTTGTCCAGTGGCTGCAATGTAAAGTAGTAAAGGCTCTTTGCTGATTGTAGCAGCGAGCACCGGCTGGGTGGAGAGCAGGGCTTTGAGCTCGTCAAATGCTGCATCAGCTTCAGGAGTCCACTCGAACGTATCAGACTTCTTCATCAGTCGGTAAAGAGGCAATGCCTTCTCACCGAGACGAGAAATGAATCGACTCAAGGAGGCCAAGCAACCAGTAAGCTTCTGAACATCATGCACACACACAGGGCGTTTCATTCGGAGGATAGTACCGACTTTCTCTGGGTTGGCGTCGATTCCTCGTTCGGAAACGAGAAAACCGAGTAACTTTCCACCCGGAACTCCGAATGTGCACTTTGATGGATTAAGCTTGATATCATACCTTCTAAGGTTGGCAAACGTTTCAGCAAGGTCAGTCAGTAGGTCGGAACCTTTACTCGACTTGACCACAATATCGTCCATGTAGGCTTCCACATTCCGACTGATTTGAGTGAGCAAACACTTCTGAATCATCCTCATGAATGTGGCTCCGGCATTCTTCACGCCGAATGGCATGGTGACATAACAGAAGCATCTGAATGGAGTGATGAAAGCTGTTTTGATCTCGTCGGGTCCATACAGACGGAGCTGATGGTACCCGGAATAGGCGTCTAAAAAAGACAGGCGCTCACACCCTGCGGTCGAGTCGACTATTTGGTCGATGTGGGGGAGAGGAAAATGATCTTTCGGGCAGGCCCGATTGATATGTTTAAAATCAATGCACATGTGAAGCGACTTGTCCTTCTTGGGGACCATGACAACATTGGCGATCCACTCGGAGTGGTAAATCTCTCGGATGAACTCTGCTGCTCAGAGCCGAGCTACCTCCTCGCCAATGGCATTTCTCTTCTGGACGGCGGACCGTCGAAGATGCTCTTTAACAAGTTTCACCTTTTGGTCGACTCGTAAACGGTGCTCAGCCAGCCCCCTGGGAACAACTGGCATGTCAGAAGGCTTCCATGCGAAGACGTCCCAGTTCTCACGGAGGAACAGGATGAGCTCTTCTTCCTATTTGGAGTCGAGTGTTGTTGAGATATGAGTCGGAGCAGCATTGGGATCAGTCGGATGAATATGAATCGGCTTCGTTTCACCGGACGACTGGAACACTGACTCCGTAGCGGGCTTCTTGGCTCACAGCAAATCACTCGGGTCTGCAGTTTTCTGGTATTCTCACAGCTCTACCACTCCGTCTGAGCATCTGCGGTTTTTGAGCCTTTCTGAAAACACTCTTCCGCTTTCTTCCGATTGCCAATGACAGTGATTACACCTTTGGGGCCAGGCATCTTCAATTTGAGGTATACATAACATGGTCGATCCATGAAACGTGCATACGCTGGCATCCCCAGGATAGCGTGATAAGCACTCTGGAAATCCACAACCTCAAACGTCAACTTTTCTTTGCGGTAATTATTGGAATCATCGAAAACCACATCAAGGGCGATTTGACCAAGTGACTCGGCCTTCTTCCCAGGAATGACTCCATGGAAACTCATATTGCTTGTGCTAAGTTTGGACATCGGAATGCCCATCCCTTTCAACGTCTCTGCGTACAGTATGTTCAGACCACTGCCGCCATCCATCAAAACTTTCGTCAACCGAGTGCCTTCGATGACTGGTTTGACCACTAACGCCTGCCTCCCAGGGGTGGCTATGTGCGTCGGGTGATCTGACTGATCGAATGTAATGGCCGTCTAAAACCATTTCAGATAACTGGGTGTCGCCGGAGCGACCATGTTCACCTCCCGGTTGATGACTTTCAGTCGAATTTTGCTCTCCACATCAGCAAAAATCATCAGAGTGGAATTGACATGGGGGTACCCATCATCACTTTCTTCTTTATCCTCACCCTTGTCCGACTCCTTTTCCTTCTCTTTGGGCTATTTTGCCTGGAACTGCTGAATCAAGAGTCGACATTGTCGAGTGGTATGTTTTGGGTAGATGAGTTTACCCTCTTCATCTTTCTTCGTGTGTATGTGGCATGGTAGATCCAACACATCATTTCCATCTTGGTCTTTTACTTTCTTGGGGTTCCAAGCCCCCTTAGGCTTCCCCTTGAACTTCCCTTGAGTTACGGCCAAGGCCTCTCCAGGAGCAGCTGGCTCGGCCTTGCGCTTCTGCTTCCGACTGGAACCTCCAGCTTCGTGGGCGACTGCCTTGTGCTTGCCACTCCGGATCCGATCCTCCTCTTCACCATTAGCATATTTGGTGGCAATCTCCATCATTCGGCTCAGAGACATGTCTCCGGTTCGACCGAACTTCAAGTTCAACTCTCTGTACTTGACGCCTTCCTTGAAGGCACAAACTGCCTGGTGATTAGATATGTTCTCCACAGTGCGATGCAACATCAGCCATCTCTGAATGTAACCTCTCAAAGTTTCATTCGGCTTCTGCATGCAAGACTGCAATTCCGTCAACCCTGCTGGTCGTTTGCACGTCCCTTCAAATGTCCTGACAAACACTCAGGCAAGATCTTCCCAAGTGTAAATGCTGTTGGGTGCTAACTGATTCAACCAAGCTCTTGTCGAGCCCTCCAACATCAGAGGCATGTGTTTCATGGCCACCTCATCATTACCGCCACCAATCTGAACAGCCACTCGGTAATCCTCAAGCAAAGTATCAGGGTTGGATGCACCAGTGAACTTGCTAACTCCAGTCGCCAACCTGAAGTTGGGAGGAATCACTGCGGCTCTGATGGCTCTGCTAAAGCACTCTGGACCTGATACATGCATTCTACTGTTGTTGGGTGCATCTCTGTCATGACCTTCTCGGTGAGCCCTGCTCCTGTCGACCAAACCCTGAACGAGAATGGATCTCGCATCAAAGCCTGGCTCCCTGGGGTTGACTGGAATCCTTCGTCCCATACTGTGAGGGTGTCTGTCATCCTGCTGTCGAGGCATGTACGATCCGCTCCTTGGGGGAGGAGTGGGCACTCGACGACGATCATCACGATCGAGTTGGTGATCATACTGCTCACGATTTCTGTACTGATCATGTCGGTCCCCACGTCCCTTGCGCCTCGAGGGCGATCTTGGGCTGTGAGCCGACAGGTGTGTATCTGCAGCCACGGATCTGCTGTGGAGCCTGTTCCGCGACTGAGACACAGCTGAGTTTTGATCTCCTGCTGCCCGGAGCAATGCTCTGATCTGCATCAAACCTCTGCCAGCTTCCGACTGGGAGGGCTGAATTGACTCTGCTATGCAGGCCGCAGCTGCTAAATTCTGAACTGGAGTTCGATATACCTGCGTGGGAGGAGGTCGAAAGAGTTGATGTCGACTGGACTCCGGAACTCGCTGCCGAGCGCACTCGTCGAGTGCGTGTTGGAGGTTCTCCAGTCGAGTGCGTTCAGCCAGGTTCACCAGGCGCGCCTCTTCCAAGGCCCGAGCCTCGGGAGTTTCTCCAGTGATAGGAGTATGGAGTGCATCCATATTGCAGCGGCGAAGTTCCTCTCTCCGCTGAGAAGAGATGGGCTCGGGGCGTAACTCTTCGTGGATGCGAGACGGGTCGCCTTCGTCGTCGCCATCTTCACCGCGGGGGAAGCCTGGGGGACTGCGAGGTCCGTCGACCATCAGGACTTCTGCCGTGGGGTCACTGTTATCGCACTCGGATGCAGTCTCTACGGAGCGAGTCGACAGGTCGAACAAGCCGTAGAGAGATTCGTCGGGCTCGATTGCCGCGACTTGGGTAGTGGTCGACTGGTGAGCCACAGCATGCTTCACCCACCGCTGCAGCCTCGACCGACTAGAGCGCTTGTGCCGGCGGGCAGCGGGGAGCGGGGATGCAACGGGAGCCGGTCGATACTGAGTCGACGACTGTCGCAGGAGGACGCCACGAACGCACGCGCGAAAGTGCGTCGCTCCACGGACGGGGAGCGCGTCGACGTCGAGCGGAGCCTCCTGAAGCCAAGCGGAGTCGTCGGCGACGAACACGAGCGCGCCGAGACGGATCTTGCGGCCCACAGCCAAACCTTCGCCTGAAACCATGATGACGGGAATCGGAAAAATCACAACTTCTCCAACAAGTCGCTAAGACACCTGCCCCACGGTGGGCGCCAACTGTCGTGGTTCTAAGTTTGACAGTAGAAAGGGGGTAGGAATGTAGAGGCAAGATCCTAGCTATGGAGTAGTTGTTCACATGAGATTTACGAGTTCAGGCCCTTCTCGGAGGAAGTAATAGCCCTACGTCTCGGAGCCCGAAGGCGGTCGACTGGATTATACGTGCGAGAGTTACAGAGGTGCGAACCCTTGTCCCAGAGGGGGGGTGGCTTATATAGAGTGCGCCAGGACCCCAACTCCCCTCCATTACATAGGGTTCAATGTACATTAAGGTAGGGCGTTACTGGTAACGCCACTAGTAAAGTGCCATGATGGCCATAAAAGCTACTTAAGGACTGACCGTTAGCGTGCAGAGTGACTTTAGATCTCCTAGCTGTCGAGTGGTTGTCTTCATGGTCGATTCCCTTCGTGTCCGTCGAGTGGTACACCTTTAGGTCGATTGAAAAGGTGATTCTTCTTGGAATGTATTCTGTTGTTGGTGTGATGTCCTTGGGTAGGTTACTTGGGTCAGGTCTATGACCTACCCTAGGTACGTATCTTCATCACCAGGCAGGGCTCGTGATGGAGCAGACAAAAGTGGCTTGGGAAGCTAGTCAGATGGCTTATGACATTAGCTCAGCGCTTCAGCGGAACGTCCAGGTCAGTTGATCTTCATTTGTGCCGTTAAGATATGGTACTTGAATCCTTGTTTCAACTTGTGACTGTACACCCACTGGGTGTTTTTTGAGTCGACTTGTCAACATAAGTCCAGTGGGGGCACGTAGAATGCACCCACTGGGTGTAGTCCCCGAGACCGCGGTCGACTGCTGGCAGCCGGCTGCGGTCTAAAACCATTTTTTTACTCGTCCTAGGCAGACCTTGACGAGTGTGTTTTGGTCCAGTGGGGGCACGCAGAGTGCACCCACTGGGTGTAGTCCCCGAGACTGGAGTCGACTGCTGGCAGTCGGCTGTGGTCTGAGACCATAAGTTCTTGTTATTTTCGGTCGACTGGTCGGGCCAAGTCGGTCGATCTAGTGGGGGCACGCTAAGTGCACCCACTGGGTGTAGTCCCCGAGACTACTGTCGAATGTTTCTGATTCGGCAGTAGTCTTAGCGCCATTGAAAACTGTCTGGTTGCTCGGAAACAACTGACTTTATATCTGTCGACTGATTTTTGTAGAACTCTTGTGAACTCGTGGTTCGTTACACTGAATTGGAGAAGAAACAGATCCAGCTCAATCTTGACTTGAAGCTTGCCCAGGAGAACTTGCAGAAGGCAAGGGACGAGGCAAAAGGTATGGCTGGTGAGAGCTCGACGACTGTCTTTTCTTTCTGTCCGTTCTTGATTCTGATCTCATTGTCATTTTGCAGATAAAATGGAGGAGGCTCTTAAGAATAAGGACCATGACCTTGCCGAGGCGCAGAAGGCAGCTTTGGACAAAACGAAGCTTGCCGAAGAAAAATTGGCTTCAGTCGGTAAACTTGAGGAGGAGAACACTCGGCTGAAAACTGCTCTCGACTCGGCCAACAAAGAAAGCAGCCGTCTGAAGAAAGATAAGATAGCTCTGAATGACAAGGCCAGTGAACTGGTGGGGAAGAGGAACGACCTGGAAGCTTATCTGGGAGGACTTGCCAAGAGGTTATTCCTCATGCTTGAAGGTAATCTCTTCCACCCGACTGACTTGTTACTATCGACTCATCGTAAAACTATTGATTTGACTTTGGGCTGGTCTTACAGAATTCTACCCAACCTTCAAAGAGGAGACCAGTCAAGTGGAGACAAGCTTGGATCCCATCAACTCTCCGGTGAAGGATGAAGCTGCCATGAACATGCTCCGACTAGAGTCTCGTGTTGCTAGCGTTGTCGACTACCTTGCACGACTGAAGGTTGCGGTGTCGCGGATCGACACACCACTCTGGCCGAGGGAGACATTTCAAAACGACCTCGAGTCTTTGCTGACTCGACTGAACGAAGTCCCAGGTCGAGTGCAGGAATGGAAGAAGTCTTCTGCCCGGTACGGCGCCGACGTCGCCCTGTCCCTGGTCCGTGTTCACTGCAAGGAAGCACGAGAGGAAAAGCTGGCGGCCATCCAAGTTGCCAATACCAAGAAGCACAACTTCGAGTCTTTCATGGAGACCTTCATCGCTGCTGCCACTTGGATCGCCGATGGGATTGACTTGGATCAATTCGTCGCGCCCTCCAATCCTCCACCTGAGGAGTAAAAAACTTCTATGCTTCGCTTTAAATTTGCCTTGGAATGCCGAGTGGTTTTGTAACCGATAAACTCTTACAGGCTTGACGCCTGCGCACTTTTGATCCAAGGTTCGGATCCATAGGATGTTATCTGAACTTTGGTTATCTTAAATATCTTCGTGGTTTTTCCGTCGAGTGGAACTTGTTCCTCACTCGAAATAACCTTTGTACTTGCGTTGCAGCTCTGAAGGGAAAGGTTACAGTCGACCTACACCTTGTCGTCCTTGCAGGTAAGGATGAAGTGTATGTTGTATTTGTGGCGTAGCTCCGAACTTAGGCGAGTACTGGACTGCAGCTAAGCCTCCGAGTGGGAGGATTGCTCACCACTTGGTAGGATTTTTAATCACTTAGGCGAGTACTGGACTGCAGCTAAGACTCCGAGTGGGAGGATTGCCCACCACTCGGTAGGATTTTGAATACTTAGGCGAGTACAGGACTGCGGCTAAGCCCCCGAGTGGGAGGATTGCTCACCACTCGGTAGGATTTTTAATCACTTAGGCGAGTTCTGGACTGCAGCTAAGCCTCCAAGTGGGAGGATTGCTCACCACTCGGTAGGATTTTTAATCACTTAGGCGAGTACTGGACTGCGGCTAATCACCTGAGTGGGAGGATTGCTCACCACTCAGTAGGATTTTTAATCACTTAGGCGAGTACTACACTGCAGCTAAGCCTCCGAGTGGGAGGATTGCTCACCACTCGGCAGGATTTTGAATACTTAGGCGAGTATAGGACTGCAGCTAAGCCCCCGAGTGGGAGGATTGCTCACCACTCGGTAGGATTTTTAATTACTTAGGCGAGTACTGAATTGCAGCTAAGCCCCCGAGTGGGAGGCAGGCTCACCACTCGGTAGGATTTTTAATCACTTAGGCGAGTACTGAACTGCAGCTAAGCCCCCGAGTGGGAGGCAGGCTCACCACTCGGTAGGATTTTTAATCACTTAGGCGAGTACTGGAATGCAGCTAAGCCTCCGAGTGGGAGGATTGCTCACCACTCGGTAGGATTTTTAATCACTTAGGCGAGTACAGGACTGCAGCTAAGCCCCCGAGTGGGAGGCAGGCTCACCACTCGGTAGGATTTCAAATACTTAGGCGAAGCGGATTCGCATCTAAGCCTCCGAGTGAGAGGCTGGCTCCGCACTCGGTAGGATTTTTGTTTCAAAAACTTAGGTGAAACGGATTCGCAGCCAAGTCACCCACTGGGGGATTTCAGAATGTTAACAAAAAGCAACAACAATTATTCGGAAAAACTGCAAAGCTCTTGTTACTGATGAATAATCTAAAAAGGTATTTCTTATTACATCTCATCCGAATGAGTACGTAAGTATAAAAGGGGCGGAGCAGCTCCGCATTCCAAGCCCGTGGCTCATCAATCTGGCGCTCGAAATTGTAAAGATGGTACGCTCCATTGTCGAGAACTCTGGTGATGATGAAGGGGCCTTCCCAAGTAGGAGCAAGCTTGTGTGGTTTCTGTTGATCCACTCGGAGAACCAAGTCTCCTTCTTGGAAGGCTCGACTCTTCACATTTCTGGCATGGAATAGACGCAAGTCTTGCTGATAAATGGTCGATCGGATCATGGCCATCTCTCGTTCCTCTTCTAGGAGGTCGACTGCGTCCTGCCGGGCTTGTTCTGCTTCATCCTCAGAGTAGAGCTCGACTCGGGGTGCATTGTGAAGCAGGTCACTCGGCAAAACTGCTTCAGCTCCATAGACCAGAAAGAATGGAGTTCATCCAGTTGACCGATTAGGAGTGGTCCTTAATCCCCAAAGAACTGATGGAAGTTCATCGACCCATGCGCCTGCTGCATGCTTGAGATCGCGCATCAGTCGGGGTTTCAATCCTTTGAGAATTAGACCATTTGCCCTTTCTGCTTGTCCATTCGACTGGGGATGAGCGACTGAAGCATAGTCGACACGTGTGCCTTGAGAAGCACAAAAAGCTCTGAACTTGTCAGAATTGAAGTTTGACCCATTATCAGTGATGATGCTATGCGGAACTCCATATCTGAATATCAACTCTTTGATGAAACTGATAGCAGTGCAGGCATCAAGATTCTTGATAGGCTTAGCTTCAATCCACTTGGTAAACTTGTCGACTGCCACTAGCACACGAGTGAAGCCGCTCCTGCCAGTTCTCAGAGGTCCAACCATATCCAATCCCCAAACAGTGAAGGGCCAGACGAGCGGAATGGTCTTCAGAGCTGATGCAGGTTTGTTTGACATATTGGAATAGAACTGACAGCCTTCACATTTGTCGACTATCTCCTTTGCCATTTCATTTGCTCTTGGCCAGTAAAATCCCGCTTGGTATGCTTTAGCCACAATGGTCCGAGAGGACGCATGGTGACCATAGGTCCCCGAGTGGATATCGTCAAGAATTACCTGACCTTCTTCTGGCGTTATACACTTCTGAATGACTCCAGTCGTGCTTTCCCTGAACAACTGTCCCTTTATCACAGTAAAGGCCTTGGATCGACCGACGATCTGTCGAGCCTCTTCTTCGTTCTCCGGGAGTTCTTTCCTTAGGGTATACGCAATGTATGGCACTGTCCAATTGGGAGTGATGACCAAAACTTCCATGATCAGGTCGAGCACTGCTGGAACCTCAACTTCAGTCAGATCCGTGGCACTTTTTGGCTGCGGAGATTCTTCGGTGAAAGGATCCTCTTGAACTGATGGTGTGTGGATGTGTTCCAAAAACACATTGCTGGGAATGGCCTCTCTCTTGGAACCTATTTTTGCCAGATCATCAGCTGCTTGATTTTTCAGTCAGGGTATATGATGAAGTTCTAACCTCTCAAATTTCTTTTCCAGCTTTCTCACTGCATTGCAGTAACCAGTCATTGCTGCACTTTTGACGTCCCACTCCTTCATCACTTGATTAACCACCAAATCTGAGTCGCCATAGACCATGAGGCGACGCACGCCGAGTGAAATGGCCATTCGCAACCCATACAGAAGTGCTTCATATTCTGCTTCGTTATTGGAGGAATCAAAGTGAATTTGGAGAACATATCTGAGCTTATCTCCTCGGGGGGAAACCAACACTACCCCAGCACCGGAACCATTCAGCATCTTAGAACCATCGAAGAACATGGCTCAGTGCTCCGAGTGAACTTGAGTCGGCAGTTGCTGTTCGATCCACTCGGCGACGAAATCTGCTATTGCTTGGGACTTGATAGCTTTCTTTGCCTCAAACTTGATATCTAGGGGAAGGAGCTCAATCGCCCATTTTTGCCACTCAACCAGTTGCGTCTGTGTTGTGCAGAATCTCTGACAATGGGGCGTCGCTGATGACTGTAATGGAGTGGTCAGAGAAGTAATGTGCGACCTTCTTCGTGGTCATATAAATCCCATATACAAGCTTCTGATAATGAGGATATCTTTGCTTTGATGGAGTCAAAACTTCAGAAACATAATATACTGGGCGCTGAACTTTAAAGGCTTTCCCTTCTTCTTCCCGCTCGACCGTAAGTACTGTATTGACAACTTGTCTAGTGGCTGCAATGTAAAGCAGCAAAGGCTCCTTGCTGATTGGGGCAGCAAGCACCGGCTGGGTGGAAAGCAGGGCTTTTAGCTCTGCAAATGCTGCATCAGCTTTAGGGGTCCACTTGAACTTGTCTGACTTCTTCATCAGTCGGTAAAGGGGCAATACTTTTTCACCGAGGCGAGAAATGAATCGACTTAAAGCGGCCAAGCAACCAGTAAGCTTCTGGACATCGTGCACACGCACAGGACGTTTCATTCGGAGTATAGTACCAACTTTCTCTGGGTTGGCGTCGATTCCTCGTTCGGAAACGAGAAAACCGAGTAACTTTCCACCTGGAACTCCGAATGTGCACTTTGATGGATTAAGCTTGATATCATACCTTCTAAGGTTGGCAAAAGTTTCAGCAAGGTCAGTCAGCAGGTCGGAACCTTTCCGTGACTTGACCACAATATCATCCATGTACACTTCCACATTCTGACTGATTTGAGTGAGCAAACACTTCTGAATCATCCTCATGAACGTGGCTCCGGCATTCTTCAGGCCGAATGGCATGGTAACATAACAGAAGCATCTAAATGGAGTGATGAAAGCTATTTTGATCTCGTCGGGTCCATACAGACGGATCTGATGGTACCCGGAATAGGCGTCTAAAAAAGATAGGCGCTCACACCCCGCGGTCGAGTCGACTATCTGGTCGATGCGGGGGAGAGGAAAATGATCTTTCGGGCAGGCCCGATTGATATGTTTGAAGTCAATGCACATGCGAAGCAAGTTGTCCTTCTTGGGGACCATGACAACATTGGCGAGCTACTCGGAGTGGTAAATCTCTCGGATGAACTCAGCTGCTAAGAGTCGAGCTACCTCCTCACCAATGGCCTTTCTCTTCTGGACAGCGGACCGTCGAAGATGTTCCTTGACAGGTTTTATCTTTGGGTCAACTCGTAGGCGATGCTCAGCCAGCCCCCTGGGAACACCTGGCATGTCAGAAGGCTTCCATGCAAAGATGTCCCATTTCTCACGGAGGAACTGGATGAGCGCTTCTTCCTATTTAGAGTCGAGGGTTGTTGAGATATGAGTCGGAGCAGCATTGGGATCGGTCGGGTGAATATGAATCGGATTTGTTTCACCGGACGACTGGAACGCTAACTCCGTAGCGGGCTTCTTGGCTCACAACAAATCACTCGGGTCTGCAGTTTTCTGGTATTCCTGCAGCTCCTCCACTGCCATCTGAGCATCGGTGATTTTTGAGCCTTTCTGAAAACACTCTTCCGCTTTCTTCTGATTGCCGGTGACAGTGATCACACCTTTGGGGCCAGGCATCTTCAATTTGAGGTATACATAACATGGTCGAGCCATGAAACATGCATATGCTGGCCTCCCCAGAATAGCGTGATAAGCACTCTAAAAATCTACGACTTCAAACGTCAACTTTTCTTTGCGGAAATTCTTGGAGTCACCAAAAACTACATCGAGAGAAATCTAACCGAGTGACTCAGCCTTCTTTCCAGGAATGACTCCATGGAAACTCATGTTACTGGTACTGAGTCTGGACATCGGAATGCCCATCCCTTTCAATGTTTCTGCATATAATATGTTCAGGCCACTGCCGCCATCCATCAGAACCTTAGTCAACCGAGTGCCTTCGACAACTGGGTCGACCACCAGCGCCTGCCTCCCAGGGGTGGCTATGTGCGTCGGGTGATCAGACTGGTCAAATGTAATGGCAGTCTGAGACCATTTCGAATAGCTGGGTGTCGCCGGAGCGACCATGTTCACTTCTCGATTGATAACTTTCAATCAACTTTTGCTTTCAACATCAGCAAAAATCATCAGGGTGGAATTGACCTGGGGGTATCCATCATCACTATCCTCTTTGTCCTCAACTTTGTCCGACTCCTTTTCCTTCTCTTTGGGCGGTTTCCCCTGGAACTGCTGAATCAAGAGCCGGCACTGTCGAGTGGTATGCTTCGGGTAGATGAACTTACCTTCTTCATCTTTCTTTGTGTGAATGTGACATGGCAAATCCAAAACATCATTTCCGTCTTGGTCTTTCACTTTCTTGGGTTCCAGGGCCCCTTGGGCTTCCCCTTAAACTTTCCTTGAGTCATAGCGAAGGCTTCTCCAGGAGCAGCTGGCTTGGCTTTCTGCTTGGGCTTCCGACTGGAATTCCGTCCGCCGGTTTCGTGGGCGACTGATTTGTGCTTGCCACTCCGGAGTCTATCCTCTTCTTCACCATTAGCATATTTGGTGGCAATTTCCATCATTCGACTCAGAGACATGTCTCCGGTTCGACTGGATTTCAGGTTCAACTCTTTGTACTTAACGCCTTCCTTGAAGGCACAAACTGCTTGGTGATCAGACACGTTCTCCACCGTGTGATGCAACATGCTCCATCTCTGAATGTAATCCCTCAAAGTTTCATTTGTCTTCTGCACACAAGATTGTAACTCTGTCAACCCTGCTGGTTGTTTGCATGTTCCTTCAAACATTCTGACAAACACTCGGGCGAGATCTTCCCAAGTGTAAATGCTGCTGGGTGCTAACTGATTCAGCCACGCTCTGGCCGAGCCCTCCAACATCAAAGGCAGGTGTTTCATGGCCACTTCATCGTTTCCGCCGCTGATCTGAACAGCCACTCGGTAGTCGTCAAGCCAAGTGTCAGGCTTGGACTCACCAGTGAACTTGCTGACTCCAGTCGCCAACCTGAAGTTGGGAGGAATCACTGCGGCCCTGATGGCCCTGCTAAAACACTCTAGACCTGATACATGCACTCTGCTGCTGGTGGGCGCATCTCTGTCATGACCTTCTCGGTGAGCTCTGTTCCTGTCGACCAGACCTTGAACGAGAATGGATCTCGCGTCAAAGCCTGGTTCCCTGGGGTCAACTGGAATTCTTCGCCCACCGCTGTGAGGGTGCCTGTCATCCCGCTGTCGAGGCACGTGTGATCCACTCCTCGGGGGAGGGGTTGGCACTCGACGACGATCATCATGATCGAGTCGGTGATCATACTGCTCACGGTTTCTGTACTGATCATGTCGGTCTCCCCATCCCTCACGCCTTGGGGCGATCTTGGGCTGTGAGCCGACTGAACTATATCAACAACAGATCTGCTATGGATCCTATTTCGCGACTGAGATACAGCTGTATTTTGGTCGCCTGCTGCCCGGAGTAACGCCCTGATCTACAACAAGCCTCCACCAGCCTCTGATTGGGAAGGCTGAATTGACTCTGCTATACGGGCCGCAGCTGCTAAATTCTGAATCGGAGTTCGATATACCTGAGGAGGTGGAAAGAGCTGTCGTCGACTGGACTCTGGGACCCGCTGTCGAGCACGCTCGTCGAGTGCGCGCTGGAGGTTATCCAGTCGAGTGCGCTCGGCCAAGTTGGCCAGGTGCACCTCTTCCAAGGCCTGAGCCTCGGGATTTTCTCCAATGATAGGAGTGTGAAGTGCATCCATGTTGCGGCGGCGAAGATCTTCCCTCTGCTGAGAGGAGAGGGGCTCGGGGCGGTACTCTTCATGGATGCACGACGGTTCGCCTCCGCCATCGCCACCGTCCTCGGCGGGGAAACCTGGGAGACTGCGAGGTCCATCGACCATCAGGACTTCCGCCGTGGGGTCACTGCTGTCGTACTCGGACGCAGTCTCTATGGAGCGAGTCGACAGATCGAACAAGCCGTAGAGATATTCGTCGGGCTCGATTGCCGCGACTTGGGGGGTGGCCGACTGGCGAGCCACAGCGTGCCTCACCCATCGCTGGAGCCTCGACCGACTGGAACGCTTGCGCCGGTGGGCAGCGGGGAGCGAGGACGTCACAAAGGCCGACCGATACTGAGTCGACGACTGTCGTAGGAGGACGTCGCGGACGCATGCGCGAAAGTGCGTTGCCCCGCAGACGGGAAGCGCGTCGACAGCGAGCGGAGCCTCCTGAAGCCAAGCGGAGTCGTCGGCGATGAACACGAGCACGCCGAGACGGATCTCGCGGCCCTCAGCCAAACCTCCGCCTGAAACCATGATGATGAGAATCGGAAAAATTGCAACTTCTCCAACAAGTCGCTAAGACACCTGCCCCACGGTGGGCGCCAACTGTCGTGGTTCTAAGTTTGACAGTAGTGTAGGGCGTAGGAATGGAGAGGCAAGATCCTAGCTATGGAGTAGTTGTACACACGAGTTTTACGAGTTCAGGCCCTTCTCGGAGGAAGTAATAGCCCTACGTCTCGGAGCCCAGAGGCGGTCGACTAGATTATGTGTATGAGGATTACAGGGGTGCGAACCCTTTACACTGAGGAGGGGGTGGCTTATATAGAGTGCGCCAGACCCCTCCGGCCCTCAGTTATGCAGGGTTTAAAGTACATTAAGGTGGGAGTTACTGGTAACGCCACCAATAAAGTGCCATGATGGCCATAAAGACTACTTAAAGACCGACCGTTTGCACGCAGAGTGACTTTAGACCTTCCGGCCGTCGAGTGATGAACTTCATGGTCGAGTGATGGGATTCATGGTCGAGTGCCTCCAAGCCCGTCGAGTGAGACACTATATAGTCGATTGAAAAGTAATTCTTCCTTGAACGTCTTCTGGTGTTGGGGTGATGTCCTTGGGTAGGCCATTTAATTTAGTTCTATGACCCTACCCTAGGTACATATCTTCATCAGGCGCCCCCCCCCTCCCTAGTGCAATTCGGACCAGCCCATGGGGAGGGGTGCGGCCACCCTTTGGGGCCTTTCTCTCCTTTCCCGTATGGCCCATTAAAGCCCAATACGAATTCCCATAACTCTCCGGTACTCCGAAAAATACCCGAATCACTTGGAACCTTTCCGATGTCCAAATATAGTCGTCCAATATATCGATCTTTACGTCTCGACCATTTTGAGACTCCTCGTTATGTCCCCGATCTCATCCGGGACTCCGAACTACCTTCGGTACATCAAATCACATAAACTCATAATATAACCGTCATCAAAACTTTAAGCGTGCGGACCCTACGGGTTCGAGAACTATGTAGACATGACTTGAGACAATCTCCATTCAATAACCAATAGCGGAACCTGGATGCTCATATTGGCTCCCACGTATTCTACGAAGATCTTTATCGGTCAAACCGCATAACAACATACGTTGTTCCCTTTCTCATCGGTATGTTAGTTGCACGAGATTCGATCGTCGGTATCTCAATACCTAGTTCAATATCGTTACCGGCAAGTCTCTTTACTCGTTCTGTAATACATCATCCCGCAACTAACTCATTAGTTGCAATGCTTGCAAGGCTTATAGTGATGTGCATTACCGAGTGGGCCCAGAGATACCTCTCCGACAATCGGAGTGACAAATCCTAATCCGAAATACGCCAACCCAACAAATACCTTCGGAGACACCTGTAGAGCACCTTTATAATCACCCAGTTACGTTGTGACATTTGGTAGCACACAAAGTGTTCCTCCGGTAAACGGGAGTTGCATAATCTCATAGTCATAGGAACATGTATAAGTCATGAAGAAAGCAATAGCAACATACTAAACGATCGTGTGCTAAGCTAACGGAATGGGTCAAGTCAGACACATCATTCTCCTAATGATGTGATCCCGTTAATCAAATGACAACTCATGTCTATGGCTAGGAAACATAACCATCTTTGATCAACGAGCTAGTCAAGTAGAGGCATACTAGTGACACATTGTTTTGTCTATGTATTCACACATGTACTAAGTTTTCGGTTAATACAATTCTAGCATGAATAATAAACATTTATCATGATATAAGGAAATAAATAATAACATTTATTATTGCCTCTAGGGCATATTTCCTTCAGTCTCACACTTGCACTAGAGTCAATAATCTAGTTGACATCACCATGTGATTCAACATCGATAGTTCACATCTTTATGTGGCTAACACCCATAGTTCACATCGACATGTGACCAATACCCAATGAGTTTACTAGAGTCAGCAATCTAGTTCACATTGCTATGTGATTAATACCCAAAGAGTATTATGGTGTGATCATGTTTTGCTTGTGAGATAATTTTTAGTCAACGGGTCTGCCAAATTCAGATCCGTATGTATTTTGCAAATTTCTATGTAAACAATGCTCCGCACGGAGCTACTCTAGCTAATTGCTCCCACTTTCAATATGTATCTAGATCGAGACTTAGGGTCATCCAGATATGTGTCAAAACTTGCATCGACGTAACTCTTTACGACGAACCTTTTGTCACCTCCATAATCGAGAAACATATCCTTATTCCACTGAGGATAATTTTGACCGCTGTTCAGTGATCTACTCCTAGATCACTATTGTACTCCCTCGCTAAACTCGGTGTAGGGTATACAATAGATCTGGTACACAGCATGCCACACTTTATAGAACCTATGGCTGAGGCATAGGGAATGACTTTCATTCTCTTTCTATCGTCTGCCGTGGTCGGGCTTTGAGTCTTACTCAATTTCACACCTTGTAACACAGGCAAGAACTCTTTCTTTGACTGTTCCATTTTGAACTACTTCAAAATCTTGTCAAGTTATGTATTCATTGAAAAAACTTATCAAGCGTCTTGATCTATCTCTATAGATCTTGATGCTCAATATGTAAGCAGCTTTACCGAGGTCTTTCTTTGAAAAACTCCTTTCAAACACTCCTTTATGCTTTGTAGAATAATTCTACATTTTTTACGATCAACAATATGTCATACACATATACTTATCAGAATTGATGTAGTGCTCCCACTCACTTTCTGGTAAATACAGGCTTCATCGTAAGTCTGTATAAAACTATATGCTTTGATCAACTTATCAAAGCGTATGTTCCAACTCCGAGATGCTTGCACCAGTCCATAGATGGATCGCTGGAGCTTGCATATTTTGTTAGCACCTTTAGGATTGACAAAACCTTTTGGTTGCATCATATACAACTCTTCTTTAAAAAAAGACATTAAGGAATGCAGTTTTGTTTATCCATTTGCCAGATTTCATAAATGCGGCAATTGCTAACATGATTCGGACAGACTTAAGCATAGATACGAGTGAGCAAATCTCATCGTAGTCAACACCTTGAACTTGTCGAAAAACCTTTTGCAACAATTCTAGCTTTGTAGATAGTAACACTACTATCAGCGTCCGTCTTCCTCTTGAAAATCCATTTAATCTCAATGGCTCACCGATCAACGGGCAAGTCAATCAAAGTCCGTACTTTGTTCTCATACATGGATCCCATCTCAGATTTCATGGCCTCAAGCCATTTTACGGAATATGGGCTCATCATCGCTTCCTCATAGTTCGTAGGTTCGTCATGGTCAAGTAACATGACCTCCAGAACAGGATTACTGTACCACTCTGGTGCGGATCTCACTCTGGTTTACCTACGAGGTTCGGTAGTAACTTGATCTGAAGTTACATGATCATCATCATTAGCTTCCTCACTAATTGGTGTAGTAGTCATAGGAACAGATTTCTGCGATGAACTACTTTCCAATAGGGGAGCAGGTACAGCTACCTCATCAAGTTCTACTTTCCTCCCACTCACTTCTTTCGAGAGAAACTCCTTCTCCAGAAAGATTCCGAATTTAGCAACAAAAGTCTTGCCTTCGGATCTGTGATAGAAGGTGTACCCAACCGTCTCCTTTGGGTATCCTATGAAGACACATTTCTCCGATTTGGGTTCAAGCTTATCAGGATGAAACTTTTTCACATAAGCATCGTAGCCCCAAATTTTAAGAAACGACAACTTTTGGTTTCTTGCCAAACCAAAGTTCATAAGGTGACGTATCAACGGATTTAGATGGTTCCCTATTTAACGTGAATACAGCTGTCTCTAATGCATAACCCCAAAACTATAGTGGTAAATCGGTAAGAAACATCATAGATCGCACCATATCTAATAAAGTACGGTTATGACGACCGGACACACCATTATGCTGTGGTGTTCCAGGTGGCACGAATTTTTGAAACTATTCCACATTGTTTTAATTGAAGACCAAACTCGTAACTCAAATATTTGTCTCCGCGATCAGATCGTAGAAACTTTATTTTCTTGTCACGATGATTTTCCACTTCACTCTGAAATTCTTTGAACTTTTCAAATGTTTCAGACTTATGCTTCATCAAGTAGATATACCCATATCTGCTCATATCATCCGTGAAGGTCAGAAAATAATGATACCCACTGCGAGCCTTAACACTCATCAGATTGCATACATCAGTATGTATTATTTCCAACAAGTCAATTGCTCGCTCCATTGTTCAGGAGAACGGAGTCTTAGTCATCTTGCCCATAAGGCATGGTTCGCAAGCATCAAGTGATTCATAATCAAGTAATTTCCAAAATCCCATCAGCATGGAGTTTCTTCATGCGCTTTACATCAATATGACCTAAACGGCAGTGCCACAAATAAGTTGCACTATCATTATTAACTTTGCATCTTTTGGCTTCAATATTATGAATATGTATATCATTACGATCGAGATCCAACAAACCATTTTCGTTGGTGTGTATGACCATAGAAGGTTTTATTCATGTAAACAGAACAACAATTGTTCTCTAACTTAAATGAATAACCGTATTGCAATAAACATGATCGAATCATATTCATGCTCAACGCAAACACCAAATAACACTTATTTAGGTTCAACACTAATCCCAAAAGTATAGGGAGTGTGCGATGATGATCATATCAATCCTGGAACCACTTCCAACACACATCGTCCTTCACCCTTAACTAGTCTCTGTTTATTCTGCAACTCCTGTTTTAAGTTACTACTCTTAGCAACTAAACTAGTGTCAAATACTGAGGGGTTGCTATAAACACTAGTAAAGTACACATCAATAACATGTATATCAAATATACTTTTGTTCACTTTGCCATCCTTCTTATCCGCCAATTATTTGGGGTAGTTCTTCTTCCACTGACCAGTCCTTTTGCAGTAGAAGCACTCAGTCTCAGGCTTAGGTCCAAAATTTGGGCTTCTTCACTTGAGCAGCACCTTGCTTGTCGTTCTTCTTGAAGTTCCCCTTCTTCCCTTTGCCCTTTTCTTGAAACTAGTGGTCTCGTCAACCATCAACACTTGATGTTTTTCTTGATTTCTACCTTCGTCGATTTCAGCATTACGAAGAGCTTGGGAATTGTTTCTGTTATCCCTTGCATATTATAGTTCATCACGAAGTTCTACTAACTTGGTGATGGTGACTAGAGAATTCTGTCAATCACTATTTTATCTGGAAGATTAACTCCCACTTGATTCAAGCGATTGTAGTACCCAGACAATCTGAGCGCATGCTCACTAGCTGAGCTATTCTCCTCCATCTTTTAGCTATAGAACTTCTTGGAGACTTCATATCTCTCAACTCGGGTATTTGCTTGAAATATTAACTTCAACTCCTGGAACATCTCATATGGTCCATGACGTTCAAAATGTCTTTGAAATCCCGATTCTAAGTCGTTAAGCATGGTGCACTAAACTATCAAGTAGTCATCATATTGAGCTAGCCAAACGTTCATAATGTCTGCATCTGCTCCTGCAATAGGTCTGCCACCTAGCGGTGCATCAAGGACATAATTCTTCTGTGCAGCAATGAGGATAAACCTCAGATCACGGATCCAATCCGCATCATTGCTACTAACATCTTTCAACTTAGTTTTCTCTAGGAACATATCAAAAATAAAACAGGGGAGCTAAACGTGAGCTATTGATCTACAACATAGATATGCTAATACTACCAGGACTAAGTTCATGATAAATTTAAGTTCAATTAATCATATTACTTAAGAACTCCCACTTAGATAGACATTCCTCTAATCCTCTAAGTGATCACGTGATCCAAATCAACTAAACCATGTCCGATCATCACGTGAGATGGAGTAGTTTCAATGGTGAACATCACTATGTTGATCATATCTACTATATGATTCACACTCGACCTTTCGGTCTCTGTGTTCCGAGGCCATATCTTTATATACGCTAGGCTCGTCAAGTTTTAACCCGAGTATTCTGCGTGTGCAAAACTGGCTTGCACCCGTTGTAGATGGACGTAGAGCTTATCACACCCGATCATCACATGGTGTCTGGGCACGACGAACTTTGGCAACGGTGCATACTCAGGGAGAACACTTTTATCTTGAAATTTAGTGAGAGATCATCTTATAATGCTACCGTCAATAAAAGCAAGATAAGATGCATAAAAGATAAACATCACATGGAATCAATATAAGTGATATGATATGGCCATCATCATCTTGTGCTTGTGATCTCCATCTCCGAAACACCGTCATGATCACCATCGTCACCGGCGCGATACCTTGATCTCCATCGTAGCATCGTTGTCGTCTCGCCAATCTTATGCTTCAACGATTATCGCTACCGCTTAGTGATAAAGTAAAGCATTGCAGGGCGATTGCATTGCATACAATAAAGCGACAACCATATGGCTCCTGCCAGTTGCCGATAACTCGGTTACAAAACATGATCATCTCGTACAATAAAATTTAGCATCATGTCTTGACCATATCACATCACAACATGCCCTGCAAAAACAAGTTAGACGTCCTCTACTTTGTTGTTGCAAGTTTTACGTGGCTGCTATGGGCTTAGCAAGAACCGTTCTTACCTACACATCAAAACCACAACGATAGTTTGTCAAGTTGGTGCTGTTTTAACCTTCGCAAGGACCGGGCGTAGCCACACTCGGATCAACTAAATTGAGAGAGACAGACACCCGCCAGTCACCTTTAAGCAACGAGTGCTCGCAACGGTGAAACCAGTCTCGCGTAAGCGTACGCGTAATGTCGGTCCGGGCCGCTTCATCTCACAATACCGCCGAACCAAAGTATGACATGCTGGTAAGCAGTATGACTTATATCGCCCACAACTCACTTGTGTTCTACTCGTGCATATAACATCAAAGCATAAAACCTAGCTCGGATGCCACTTTTGGGGAACGTAGTAATTTCAAAAAAATTCCTACGCACACGCAAGATCATGGTGATGCATAGCAACGAGAGGGGAGAGTGCTGTCTATGTACCCTCGTAGACCGGCAACGGAAGCGTTGACACAACGTAGAGGAAGTAGTCGTACGTCTTCCCGATCCGACCGATCCAAGTACCGAACGTACGGCACCTCCGAGTTCAGCACACGTTCAGCTCGATGACGTCCCTCGAAACTCCGATCCAGCCGAGTGTTGAGGGAGAGTTTCGTCAGCACAATGGTGTGGTGATGATAATGATGTTCTACCGACGCAGGGCTTTGCCTAAGCACCGCTACGATATTATCGAGGTGGATTATGGTGGAGGGGGGCACCGCACACGGCTAAGAGATCCAAGGGATCAATTGTTGTGTCTATGGGGTGCCCCCCTGCCCCCGTATATAATGGAGCAAAGGGGGTGGTTCCCGGCCAAGGGAGAGGCGCACCAAGGACTCCTCCTTTCCTTGTTGGAGTAGGAGAAGGGAAGGGACAAGGAGAAAGAAGGAAGGGGGCGCCACCCCTCCCTAGTCCAATTCGGACCAGCCCATGGGGAGGGGTGCGGCCACCCTTTGGGGCCTTTCTCTCCTTTCCCGTATGGCCCATTAAGGCCCAATACGAATTCCCGTAACTCTCCGGTACTCCGAAAAATACCCGAATCACTCGGAACCTTTCCGATGTCCGAATGTAGTCGTCCAATATATCGATCTTTACGTATCGACCATTTAGAGACTCCTCGTCATGTCCCCGATCTCATCCGAGACTCCGAACTACCTTCGGTACATCAAATCACATAAACTCATATTATAACCGTCATCAAAACTTTAAGCGTGTGGACCCTATGGGTTCGAGAACTATGTAGACATGACTTGAGACAATCTCCGGTCAATAACCAATAGCGGAACCTGGATGCTCATATTGGCTCCCACATATTCTACGAAGATCTTTCTCGATCAAACCGCATAACAACATATGTTGTTCCCTTTGTCATCGGTATGTTACTTGCCCGAGATTCGATCGTCGGTATCTCAATACCTAGTTCAATCTTGTTAAAGCCAAGTCTCTTTACTCGTTATGTAATACATCATCCCACAACTAACTCATTAGTTGCAATGCTTGCAAGGCTTATAGTGATGTGCATTACCGAGTGGGCCCAGAGATACCTCTCCGACAATCGGAGTGACAAATCCTAATCCGAAATACGCCAACCCAACAAATACCTTCGGAGACACCTGTAGAGCACCTTTATAATCACCCAGTTACGTTGTGACATTTGGTAGCACACAAAGTGTTCCTACGGTAAACGGGAGTTGCATAATCTCATAGTCATAGGAACATGTATAAGTCATGAAGAAAGCAATAGCAACATACTAAACGATCGTGTGCTAAGCTAACGGAATGGGTCAAGTCAATCACATCATTCTCCTAATGATGTGATCCCGTTAATCAAATGACAACTCATGTCTATGGCTAGGAAACATAATCATCTTTGATCAACGAGCTAGTCAAGTAGAGGCATACTAGTGACACATTGTTTTGTCTATGTATTCACACATGTACTAAGTTTCCGGTTAATACAATTCGAGCATGAATAATAAACATTTATCATGATATAAGGAAATAAATAATAACATTTATTATTGCCTCTAGGGCATATTTCCTTCACATAGTTAGTACCTAGATGGCTTCTTCTCTCTTTTTGGATCTCAATACAATGTTCTCCCCCTCTCTCATGGAGATCTAATCGATGTAATCTTCTTTTTGCGGTGTGTTTGTTGAGACCGATGAATTGTGGGTCTATGATCAAGTCTATCTATGAACAATATTTGAATCTTCTCTGAATTCTTTTATGTATGATTGGTTATCTTTGCAAGTCTCTTCGAATTATCAGTTTGGTTTGGCCTACTAGATTGATTTTTCTTGCAATGGGAGAAGTGCTTAGCTTTGGGTTCAATCTTGCGGTGTCCTTTCCCAGTGACAGCAGGGGCAGCAAGGCACATATTGTATTGTTGCCATCGAGGATAACAAGATGGGGTTTTTATCATATTGCATGAATTTATCCCTCTACATCATGTCATCTTGCTTAAGGCGTTACTCTGTTTTCTTGAACTTAATACTCTAGATGCATGCTGGATAGCAGTCGATGTGTGGAGTAATAGTAGTAGATGCAGGCAGGAGTCGGTCTACTTGTCTCGGATGTGATGCCTATATACATGATCATACCTAGATATTCTCATAACTATGCTTAATTATGTCAATTGCTCAACAGTAATTCGTTCACCCACCGTAAAATACTTATGCTTTTGAGAGAAGCCACTAGTGAAATCTATGGCCCCGGGGTCTATTCTCATCATATTAATCTTCCATCACTTTATTATAGCTTTGCTATTTTACTTCGCTTTTACTTTACTTTGCATCTTTATCATAAAAATACCAAAAACATTATCCTATCATATCTATCAGATCTCACTCTCGTAAGTGACCGTGAAGGGATTGACAACCCCTTATCGCGTTGGTTGCGAGGATTTATTTGTATTGTGCAGGTACAAGGTACTCGCGCGTAGCCTCCTACTGGATTGATACCTTGGTTCTCAAAAACTGAGGGAAATACTTATGCTACTGTGCTGCATCACCCTTTCCTCTTCAAGGAAATCCAACGCAGTGCTCAAGAGGTAGCATCGTACTCCCCTCCGCGTGGGAAACAACTGCCGAGTCTTCCCTGCCTCCGTGTCATTCCCTTCCTAGGCCTCGCCACCGTCCACCGCCCTGGTGCTCTCGGCGTAGCCTGGTCAACGTGGTCAACGACCGACATGCATCTGAAGTGGACTGTACGTGGAGAGGCTGACAGCTGGGTCCACGGCCGCACGCAAGGAAATGCCTCCTTATTATGCGCAAAATAATGATTCTTTCACCTGACATCTGGGACCCACCGAAAGGGCCTCTGTATTTCGCGAAAAAAACATTACCGCCGCTGACAGCTTGGACCCACCAGCTATATATTCGCATGCAAGGAAGTGCCTCCTTATTATGCACAAAAAATGAATACTCCCCCTGCTAGCTGGGACTCAGTATAGTGGAAGGCTGACTTGTGGGCCTACTAAGTTGACGGGGATGGAGGGCTTTGTCAACTTAGTCAATATGCACGATTCTAGGACCATACGATGTCCATCCAACGGCCGTAGTGCTTCTTCCACCTCTGGTCTTCTTGCTCCAGCCGCCCAAACCAGCGCCGGTCGTGCCTCGTGCTCCTGCCTCCCGTGGCCGGCTGCGATGTGGCTGAGGCCTCACCGCCCCCTACTAATCCCACCGCTGGCCAGGCCATCCCTCTACTCACCCACACCCCCTGTTATTCTGCGGTGACGGCAGCCTCACACCGCAGCGAACCTGTGAACCCTCATACTCCTCTACGCGTGGGCATCCACTGCCGCGTCTTCCCCGGCTCCGCGTCGTCCCCTTCCTAGGCCTCGCCGTCGTCCACCGCCCTGGTGCTCTCGACGCGGCGTGGTCAAGGAACGGCTTCCATCGGACGTGGACTGTACGTGGAGAGGCTGACAGCTGGGTCCACGGCCGCAGCAAGGAAGTACCTCCTTATTATGTGCAAAATAATTATTCCTCCACCTGATAGCGGGGATCCACCAGACGGGCCACCGTATTTCGCGAAAAAAACGTTCCCCCTGACTGCTGGGACCTACCAGCTACATCTTCGCACGCAAGGAAGTGCGTCCGGGCAAAAAAAACGATTCGCCCCCTGACTGCTGCGACCCACCAGCTACATCTTCGCACGCAAGGAAGTGTGTGACAGTCGGGACCCACCTGGTCGAAGCGTACGTAGCGTTGTCATTCTGGTCGCGAACATGTACGTACATACTGGTCGATGTAAAGGTGCACACGTGTCATAGTAGAGGCGCGCACATAGCATGTACACGTACGTATAGCGGCCAGTGTGCAAGAAAGAAAATACGGCCACGTACGTACATACAGGCAGGGTTTCGAATTCCTACTCGCGCATACATACGGCCAGGGCTCGTGTACATGGCTGGGTCCGAACGGAGAAACAGCATCATCGTCGTGTTCATGGGGAGCCAACCGGCTGGGTCAAAACGGAATGCGTCGTCGTGTTCATCGGGAGGGCTTGGACGAAACAGTCGATGGAAACGAGGCATGTCGTACCGCAGAATGGAGGAAACAGCCTTGTGTTTGACCGGCCACGTTCGAAACGGGATCCTGTTCATCGGGAGGGGTCTGGCGTACCGCAAAATGGAGGAAACGTACCTCCTACGGTCGAAACAGGGGTCCTGTTTATCGGGAGGGGTGTGGCGTACCGCAAAACGGAGGAAACGGACTTGTGTTGGAGCGCTACGGTCAAAATGGGGGTCCTGTTCATCGGGAGGGGTGTGGCATACCGCAAAACGGGACTCCATGGGATACTGTTCATCTCCACAGATGACCCCCTCCAGCCTCCACGGGCTACTGTTCATCCACCGTCGACCTCCTCCAGCCTCCACCTGCGACTGTTCATCCACGGGCTCCTGTTCATCCAGCCTCCACCGCGCGCTACTCCACCGGCTACTGTTCAACCAGCCCTCTCCACGGGCTCCTGTTCAACCACCCCTCCACAGGCTACTGTTCATCCTGCCCTCCACCGTCTACTGTTCATCCTACCCTCCACGGGGTGGTCCTGTTCATCCAGCCCTCCACGGGGTCCTGTTCATCTAGCCCCAACCGGCTCGATCGATCGGGGTACTGTTCATCCAGAGGCAACACCACGGGGTCTTGTTCATCCACCCCCTTCGGGAACTGTTCATCCAACCCCCCTCCCTGCAACGCTCACTGTTCATCCAGATGCAGCATCGATCGGCTTCAGTTAGCAGCAGTAGCGAAGGAATCGCTCGATCGGGTTCAGTTAACAGCCATCGATCGATCGCTCGGGTTCAGTAATGCGTAGCCTGCAGTTCAATCGCTCGGGTTCAGTTAGAGCCCAACGCCTCGCACACACGTGCGTACGTACGAGAGAAACGCGCATCGCTTGGCCCACGACCACCCACCGTAACTGGGGACTCCCCGATATTTTCCGCGCCCTCGCTTCAACCACGGTTTTTTCCGTCATGGATGGCCCAAAGAATGTCATGCAGCTGACAAAAAGCCCATTTTCTATCATGATTTTTTGTCATATAAATAGGACCCCACCACATCTATGATGATACCGGGTTTTGTCACAATTATCGTCATAGAAGTGTCATAAGTATGACAAAAAAAAATTCGTTCGGCCCAAAATGTCACGGATGTGTCTTTTTTTTGTAGTGATACTTATTGCAAAAATATATTAGTTATCGAAACGAAGTACTACGCGCATGCTCATAGGGGGATAGATTGGTAGGAAAAGACCATTGCTCGTCCCCGACCGCCACTCATAAGGAAGACAATCAATAAATAAATCATGCTCCGACTTCATCACATAACGGTTCACCATACGTGCATGCTACGGGAATCACAAACTTTAGAACAAGTATTTCTAAAATTCACAACTACTCAACTAGCATGACTCTATATCACCATCTTCATATTTCAAAACAATTATCAAGTATCAAACTTCTCTTAGTATTCAATGCACTTTATAGTTTTTATCTTGGATGCCTATCATATTAGGACTAATTTTATAACCAAAGCAAATTACCATGTTGTTCTAAGGACTCTCAAAATAATATAAGTGAAGCATGAGAGATCAATAATTTCTATAAAATAAAACTACCACCGTGCTCTAAAAGATATAAGTGAAGCACTTGAGCAAAAACTATATAGCTCAAAAGATATAAGTGAAGCACATTGAGTATTCTAACAAATTCCGAATCATGTGTGTCTCTCTCAAAAGGTGTGTACAACAAGGATGATTGTGGTGAACTAAAAAGCAAAGACACAAATCATACAAGACGCTCCAAGCAAAACACATATCATGTGGTGAATAAAAATATAGCTCCAAGTAAAGTTACCGATGGACGAAGACAAAAGAGGGGATGCCTTCCGGGGCATCCCCAAGCTTAGGCTTTTGGGCTGTCCTTAGATTTTACCTTGGGGTGCCCTGGGCATCCCCAAGCTTAGGCTATTGCCACCCCTTGTTTCATAATCCATCAAATCTTTACGCAAAACTTGAAAACTTCACAACACAAAACTTAACAGAAAATCTCGTGAGCTCCGTTTGCGGAAAAAAAACACCACTTCAAGGTACTGTAATGAACTCATTCTTTATTTATATTGGTGTCAAACCTACTGTATTTCAACTTTTCTATAGTTCATAAGCTCCATTACTACCCATAGATTCATTAAAATAAGCAAACAACACACGAAAAACAAAATCTGTCAAAAACAGAACAGTCTGTAGTAATCTGTAACTAACACAAACTTCTGGAACTCCAAATATTCTAAAATAAATTGCTGGACGTGAGGAATTTATCTATTAATCATCTTCAAAAATAATCAACTAAATATCTTTCTCCAGTAAAAAGTTGAAGCTAATCTCGTGAGAGCTAAAGTTTCTGTTTTTTTACAGCAAGATCAAAAAGACTTTACCCAAGTCTTCCTAAAGGTTCTACTTGGCACAAACACTAATTGAAACACAAAAACACATCTAACCAGAATCTAGATGGATTATTTATTCCTAAATAGACCCAAAAAGCAAAAAACTAAAATAAAATTGGGTTGCCTCCCAACAAGCGCTATCATTTAACGCCCCTTGCTAGGCATAAAAGCGAGGATAGATCTAGGTATTGCCATCTTTGGTAGGCAATTCTTTAATAAGACACCTATAACCCCTAGGAGTTTCTTCCTTTTTATTAATTATCAAACTTCTAGGCACGAAATCGAGAAAATAATTTGTAGCAAAAGGTTCCTTAAGGATAGCAAGAAAGTTGGGGTGAACACTTATGGATTTGAGGTCCGCATTTCCCTTATTAGAAGTTTCACCCTTATTTTTAGGAACATACATCAATTTGGCAATCTTAGAATTAGAAGGAGTGTTTTTCACAGAAGAAAAGGCCGACCCTAGGTTGGTAATAATATCCTCCATTTTATCAATTCTAGTGGAATCTTGATCTATCTGTTCATTAACCGTAGGTTCCTTTTCTTTAAAAAAATTAAGAGCAACTCCTACCTTAGATCCGTATTGGGTAATTTGGTTGTGGATCTTGCTATAAAAATTTTCAATCAACTCTACAGTGGCAACCTTATTTTCAATAATTTCAAGCCATTGCATCACATGTTCCAAAGTTAAAATAGTTCCATTAACCAAAAGAGGTGATGGGCCGAACAAATCTATCATAGCATTATAAGAATCAAAAGCATGGCTACCCAAGAAATTCCCTCCAGTAATGGTATCAAGAATATATCTATTACAAGGAGTGATGCCTACATAAAAATTGCGAAGAAGAACGTAAGTAGATTGCTTCCTAGTAGATCTATTTTGCGCATTGAAAATTCTATACCAAGCATCTTTTAGATTTTCTTCCTCCCTTTGTTTAAAATTAAGAACTTCATTCTCGGGAGACAAAGGAGTAGATAAAGGACTAGCCATAACGAGGAAGCAAGCGGAAAAGAGGCGAACGGAAAAGAGGGCGAAATAAAACGGCAAGGGTGAAGTGAGGGAGAGGAAAACGAGAGGCAAATGGCAAATAATGTAATGCGAGGGATAAGAATTTGTGATGGGTGCTTGGTATGTGTTGACTTGTGCGTAGACTCCCCGGCAACGGCGCCAAAAATGGCTCGTTGTCGGGAGATCAAATCTTGACTTGACTTGGTGCACACCTCCCCGGCAACGGCGCCAGAAATCCTTCTTGCTACCTCTTGAGCATTGCATTGGTTTTCCCTTGAAGAGGAAAGGGTGATGCAGCAAAGTAGCGTAAGTATTTCCCTCAGCTTTTGAGAATCAAGGTATCAATCCAGTAGGAGGCCACACGCAAGTCCCTTGTACCTACACAAACAAATAAGAACCTTGCAACCAACACGATAAAGGGGTTGTCAATCCCTTCACGGCCACTTGCAAAAGTGAGATCTGATAGAGATGATAAGATAATATTTTTGGTATTTTTATGATAAAGATTAAAAGTAAATATTGCAAAGTAAACAAAGATAGAAATAGCTTGTTGTTGGGAGATTAATATGATGGAAAATAGACCCGGGGCCATAGGTTTCACTAGTGGCTTCTCTCAAGATAGGGTAAGTATTACAGTGCCAACACATTACTTGTCCGGCTGCAGGAAGCATTACATAGTACAAGGCGGCAAGTCCTCGGGTCGACTGGTCGAACCCGGTGCCAGGCGGACAAACGAAATAACACATTCATAGGCATAATACTTATCATATAGAAAAAAGAGGGCAGTCCCCGAGCTCTTCTCGGGGGACCCGGAGTCTTTGTACTTAATACAAAAGTTGGCGTGGTACATACTACATCAACTGTAAAACCTTCGGAGGAGATTTGCATTCCATGGTCGCTCTGTCTCCTTGCCGGAGTCGTCTCTTTTGCGTGCTCGAGGCTTCTGAGCATCGATCAGGTAGTAGGAGTCCTTGCCCAACACCTTGCTGATGATGAAGGGGCCTTCCCAAGGTGCCGAGAGCTTGTGTTGGCTCGCTGTTCGCTGGATCAGCCGGAGCACAAGGTCTCCCTCTTGGAAGGATCTTGGCTTGACCTTCCGGTTGTAGTATCGGCGCGGGCTCTGCTGGTAGATGGTGGACCGGCTGAGTACCAACAGCCGGCCCTCTTCCAGCAGATCGACGCCGTCTTCTCATGCTTCTTTTTCCTCCTCTTCGGTGTACATGGTGACTCGAGGGGAGTCGAAATCTATGTTCGTCGGGATGATGACTTTGGCACTGTAGACGAGGAAGAAAGGCGTGAAGCCAGTTGACTTGTTCGGAGTTGTGCGTAGACTCCAGAGGACGGCCGGCAGCTCGTCGAGCCAACAGCCGGCCGACCGCTCCAGAGGCTCGACCAGTCGGGGCTTGATGTCGAACAAAATGAGGCCGTTTGCTCGCTTCACCTGGCCGTTTGACTGCGGATGGGCAATGGACACTAGGTCTAGTCAGATGCCCTGTGTCGCGCAGAAACGGGCCAAGGCGCCTTTGGCAAAGTTTGTGCCGTTGTCGGTGATGATGTTGTGTGGTATGCCATACCGGATGGTGATGTCGGAGATGAAGGTCACATCAGTCGGACCGTTCAACTTCTTAATTGGCTTTGCTTCTATCCACTTGGTGAACTTGTCCACCGCGACAAGTAGATGAGTCATGCCGCCGCGTGCTGTCTTAAATGGTCCCACCATATCCAGCTCCCAGACAGCGAAGGGCCAAGCAATGGGGATGGTCTTGAGTGCAGAAGCCGGCCGATGTGGCTTGGAGCGGAACTTCTGGCACCCTTTGCATTTCTGGACCAAGTCTTTGGCGTCTTCTAGAGCAGTCGGCCAGAAAAAACCATGGAGGAAAACTTTGGCCACAAGTGCTCTTGAAGCGGCGTGGTGACCACACTCACCTTGATGGATATCTTTGAGGATTGCTTGGCCTTGCTCTGGCTCCACGCAGCTCTGGTAAACACCAGTGACACTGCGCCTCACGAGTTCTCTGTTGACGATGGTGTATGTTGCTACCCGATGTTGCACTTGCCGGGCCGAGATCTCGTCAGTCGGCAGCTCTTTGTTCACCAGAAAGTTGAGGATGGGCTGAGCCTAGGAAGGTGCTGCAATTTCTTCGACTGCTAGGACTGCTACTTGCACGAGGGCGGTTGGGCCGGGAGGCGGCGGGTTGGAGTCGGCTGCCGTTTGCTGAGTCGATGAAGTCCCCGAGCCGACTGCTGAAGTCCCCGGGCTGGGTGCGATTGCTGCAGTCCCCGAGTCACCTGCCGAGTTCCCCATGCCGGCTGCTGGGGTCCTCAAGTCGGATCCGACTGCTTCAGGAGGAGCCGGCACAAAGATGGAATCCGACTCTGGCGATGGCTTGACAGACAGCTTGAGGAGGCGTTGCAGGGCGACGCCGGCTGGTATTGCTTGCCGGGTAGAGCCGATTCGCGCCAAGGCGTCAGCTTGCTCATTGTCATTTCTTGACACATGGAGGAACTTGCACCCTTCAAAGTATCCACTAAGTTTCTCAACGAGGAAGCGGTAGCTGGCCATATTTGCATCCTTGGCGTCCCAGTCGCCAAACGACTGTTGGACCACCAAGTCGAAATCACCATAGCACAGGATCCGGCGAATGCCGAGTTCCTTGGCAAGCTGAAGCCCGTGAATGAGTGCTTCGTATTCAGCAATGTTGTTGGAGGCGGCAAAATGGATTTGCAGCACATATCTGAGCTTGTCGCCTTTGGGAGAGGTGAGGACGATGTCGGCTCCCAAACTGGTGCACATCTTGGAACCATCAAAGTGCATTCACCAATGGGTGGAGTCTGGCGCTGGCGGCAGGCACTGGGTCTTGGCCCAGTCGACGAGGAAGTCGGCCAGTGCTTGTGACTTGATGGCGGCGCGAGGTTGGTAGTAGATGGTGTAGGGGGCCAAATCTATAGCCCATTTGGCAACTCGGCCTAAAGCATCCCGGCTTCCAATGATCTCGGCAAGTGGGGCAGTGCAAACCACAGTGATTTGGTGCTCTTGAAAATGTGGCTTCAGTTTCTTGGCGGCAAAGTGCACGCCGTAGCACATCTTCTGGGAGTGGGAGTAGTTCTGCTTGGAGGCGGACAACACTTCACTCATGTAATACACCGACCTCTGGACTGGTAATGCTTTGCCTTCTTCCTTGCGCTCCACAACTATGACTGTGCTGACCACCTGACTGGTAGCGGCGATATAGAGGAGCATGGGCTCCTTAGGAGTCGGAGCCTCCAAGACAGGCGGATTGGTCAACATCTTCTTTAGCTGGAGAAAAGCTTCATCCGCCTTGTCGTTCCACTCGAAAAAGTGGTCTTCTTCATGAGCTGGTACAGGGGAAGAGCCTTCTCACCCAGCCGACTGATGAAATGGCTGATGGATGCCAAGCAGCCGGTGAATTTTTGCACGTCCGGCAGTCAGGTGGGCACCTCCATCCTCTCGATGGCCTTGATCTTCACAGGGTTGCACTCTATGCCACGCTCTGAGACCAGGAAGCCAAGAAGCTGGCCGGCTAGTACTCCAAAGACGCATTTCTCCGGGTTGAGCTTGATCTGGAATCGGCGCAATTTTTCAAAGGTCTCCTTGAGGTCTTCTAGCAGCGTTCCATGCTTCTCCGTCTTCACCACAACATTGTCCACATAGACGTGGGCGTTTCTGCCGAGTTGCTTGAGGAGACACTTCTGCATGCAACGCTGAAACGTGGCGCCGGCATTTCTCAAGCCGAACGTCATGGTCAGGTAACAAAAGGCTCCGAATGGCGTGATGAAGGTGGTCTTCAGCCTGTCGGCCGGGTTCAGCTTGATCTGATGATACCCTGAGTATGCATCCAAAAAACTCAACAGCTCGCATCCAGCTGTGGAGTCTATCACTTCGTAGATTCTTGGTAACGCAAAGGGGTCTTTGGGGTAAGCTTGTTTGAGGCTGTATAATCAATACACATCTGCCACTGCTTGTTCTTCTTCAGCACTAGGACTAGGTTGGCTAACCATTCTGGAAAGAACACCTCCATGATGAAGCCGGCTACTAGAAGCCAGGCTATCTCTTCTCCAACAACTCTTCTCTTCTCATCCGACAGGCGGCGCAAGGGTTGCCTGACTGGCTTGGCATCAGACCGGACATGTAGCTTGTGCTCGACGAAATCCGTCGGAACACCCGGCATGTCCTTGGGAGACCATGCAAAGATGTCCCGATTCTCACAGAGGAAATCAACGAGCTCGCTTTCCTATTTGCTGTCAAGGTTTGCACCTATGATAGCATGCCTCTCCGGGTGCTCCGGGTCCAAGGGTATCTTCTTCGTTTCTTTCGCCGGCTTGAACGAGCCCTCGGCTTCCGACTCCTTGGGGTTGGGCTACATCTCCGGCTGCTTGGCTGCCATTGCCACAACCCGGTCCAGGAGCCGCTTCACGGCCGCGATCACGAGGGACTCGGCTAGTCGGCTGCTGTGTGCTACACAGGCGGACGACTTCTTGTAGTCCCCGGTTATGGTTAGGATTCACTTGGTGCTTGGCATCTTCATCTTGAGGTAGGCATAGTGGGGGACCGCCATGAACTTGGCCAGAGCAGGCCGGCCAAGTGGCGCATGGTAGGGGCCAGGGCCGGGCGAGCAAAATCCGGGGCCCTGTGCCAAACTAAAAAATGGGGCCCTATCTCACTAAAAAATTAACCTAACAAGCAATTATAATGTATATATTAATATATATCAAGCATAATTTTTTCATAATATATATAATATAATGTCTTACATAACAATTGGACGTATAAAAAATCATACCTATTCAACTCCCGACTGCTATTTATTTGAAAAACTTCATTCTTTTAGTATTCTTTGATATGAAATCTTCAATGATATCCTCGTAATCAATCTTCTCCAACACTTCACTCTCAAGTGCTATTGTGGCCAAATCATTGAGTCTTTGTTGTGTCATAGTAGTACGCATATAGGACTTCAATAGCTTCAACTTAGAAAAACTTCTTTCTACCGATGCAATTGTCACAGGAATGGTCAACAGAACTCTATATGCAATACTTGCATTGGGAAAACAGTCATGCCACTTTAAAAAATTCAGAATTTCAACAGGTCCGATATTTTCTTTTGGCATGAAATTTTGAAGGAACTTCAACTCAACAAATAGATCATTGGCATCAATATCAGATTGTTTATCCTTCATAAGGGCGGCCTCAAGATTAACACAAGAAGATTTCAAACTATCCTTATCCAATGAACGCAATGTTTCAGAGGTAAATAAGAAACCAAAAAATTTATAGTAACCTTGATATTGCTCAAATCTCCTTGTGAGTGAGGAAATTGCTTGATCGACAATTGGTGTAAAATAGTTGATTCTAAATGATTCCTCTGCAGACCGTGTGGCAATATTTGTGTCGTCTGGGTTCTCATCATACTGTTTCTTTCTTTTAATTTCTCTCCTTTTACGAAATGTTGCACCAATATCCATCTCAAGTGCAATTTCTTTGGCTATCTCCAATGCTTCTAAGAAACCTGTTTCCCTGTACCCCTCGTAGAAAGAAATTAGCCCTTTCACTTTCTCAATAGCAACATCAATAAGCATATCCTTTGTTTGCAAGTTTTTGCTTACTAAATTAACAGCAAATAATACCTCATACCGAATGACTATTGCCATGATAAATTCATACTCTCCAAGTTCATTATTTTCCAAACCTAGAGCCTCACTGCTTGCCTTTGGATCACTATCAGTTTCAGATACCTGAAATTAAAAGGAAGTCCATAAATGTTATGGTTGGACGTAGTCAAAGCCTAAAGGAATTACATCACTATTAATATGAACATATTGGTTACCTGAAGTAGAGCCTCCCGAATGTTTGAACATTGAAATCTGATAGCTTTAACACTTTCAACAGGACTCTCCCAACGCGTAGCGGACACAGACTTGAGAGTCAATCCTGATACGTTTTCTTTCAAAATATGCCATTTCTTAGTAGAATTGGAAAAAATTGTATAGATGCGTTGGATGATTCCAAAAAAGTCCTTTGCTCTACCACAAGTCTTGGCCATATCACAAAGTGTTAAATTAAGGCTATGACAACCAAAAGCGGAATAAAAAGCTCTAGGATTTACATCCAAAAGTTTCCTTTGTACCCCTTGATGTGTTCCTTTCATATTTGATCCATTATCATAACCTTGTCCTCGCACATCATTTATATCAAGATCAAGAAGTTTTAGCTCCTTCTCTAGCACATCGAAAAGTCCTTGGTCGGTTGTATCATTTACATCTAGAAATCCTAGAAAGGAATCTTCTATGCAAACTGGACTTGAAGATGAATCCACATATCTTATAATTAAAGACATTTGCTCTTGGTGACTTGCATCAGGGGTACAATCAAGTATGATAGAGAAATACTTTGAGCTCTTTATTTTCTTGATAATTTCAGACCTAATAGAAGAAGCAAGCAAGTGTAGCAATTCATTCTGGATCTTATGATCAAGATAATGAGCATGAGTTTCTTCATTTGTAATACGACGAACATGCTCCTGAATAACAGGGTCAAATTCAGTCAACATCTCTACCAAACCCAAGAAATTACCATTGCTATCTTCATACAGCTTGCCATTAGTACCACGGAATGCTAGATTATGCTTTGCAAGAAATTTTACAATGCAAACAATTCTGAATAATACCTTTCTCCAATGGTCCTTCTCTTTCTCAAGTTGTCATTGAGCAGCTTTATCAATAGTTTGATGTTTTTCCAATCTACTACGCAACTCATACCAATTAGTCATACTCGAAACAAGATCCACACTTGTCTCATGATCTTTTAGTCTATTTGTCATATGTGACCAATCATTACGGCCCTCATTTGCCAACTGACCTTTCCGATGACCTTTTGTAAATAATTTACAACCAAAACAAAAGACTCTATCAAGTTGTTCAGAATATACAAGCCAGTCTCTATCACAATACTCTCCATTTGATAGGATTCTAGTATAGAATACTGAAGTAAACCTTTTACGATATCTATCTTTGGGACCTTTAACTGACTAGTCTGTTTTTGGACCCTTCTGTGCTAAGATATCAATCTGTTTAGAATTAAGAGAATCCCAGTTTCTTGGATCAAATATATCAGACCGAAAAGAATCATCAACATCCTCATGAGCTGAACTATTCAAGTTAACATCAATATTATCTTCCTCTACATCCATATTATTTGTCTCTGTATGACTATCTCTAGAATCATTGTAAGGAACAATTGCAAGTGCAAGGGTAGAAGGATCCGTAGACTGATTACCAGATGACACTTGTGGTGCCTTTTTTCACAATAACAAATCTGTCCATACCACCTTTATAAGATTTATTAATTAAATTTTCTTCTAATGCTTTTTTCTTGCGCTTATAGGCACCCGACTGATGTTTCCCCATGATGACTCAATCTGTATTATTGAAACACAAGATAAAGAAGATGAATAAAATAAAACTGAATTTATACGTAGCATATATCAATTGGACATCATGCGTCAATGCTTGGGAATTAGACGAACCGTCTAACTCACCTAATTTTCGGTCTTGTGACCTTTAACCGGGGAGGTAAGAACCAATCTCTAATGAAGTAACGATCCCTATCAATAAATAGTTAGAAAATTAAGAATTAAGATTTAGGAGTAGGAACCGAAGTTAACCAAAAAGAATGAGTCGCTAAGCACCTGAAGGCTAGCGTCGGTGACCGATCAATCCGATGAGATGACGTCGACGAGTCTGAAATTTAAGAAAGGAGTCAAGGAAGTCAACGGCGGCACCGCAGCAGTGGCCTGTCACTTAAGTCGGCCTGAATCCAAAATTGGATCGGTCTAAGGAGTAAGGACCAGGGACCGAGCGAGAGCTACCGAGGGAGGAGGCGGGATGAGGCATCGACGTGACGACGTCAAGGGCTCCAGGCGTCCAGCCGTCGAGGGCTCCAGCGATCCGATCCCTGCAGGCTATAGCGATCTAATGTTTCTTTTTTTATGGTAGCGATCTAGTATTTTTTAGATAACGTAGCTAATTAGTGATGCCCTCGTCGCCTTTTTTCTGAGTGTTGCCTCATCGCCTGATCACGTAGCGATCTGGAGGAGTCCCAGCGCTCCGTCCGCTCAATGGCCTCGCTCTCGCTCGATGGGCCTAGTCGCTTGCCGCTCGGCCCAGTTATGTTTACTGTTACTATACACCTATATAAAAAATATGGGGCCCCTCAGAATTTTGGGCCCTGTGCGGGCCGCACCTTTGGCACCACTGTGGGCCCGGGCTTGGTAGGGGCTCTCAAGGTCCACCACCTCAAACCAGACTGGCTCTCGGCAAAAGTGTTCTTTGTCTCCGAAGAGGACGTCGATCTGTGTTTGCCGATTGGTGAGCAGGAAAGGCCAAGAACTATGCCATGGAATACTGTCCGGTTGGGCTGAAGATGTCTCTGGTTGATTCCCAACTTCTCCATAGTGTCTTTGTATAGGATGTTGATGCTGCTGCCGCCATCTATCAGAACTTGGGAGAAGCGAGCAGCCCGCCTCTCCGTGGTAAAGGTGGCATCCAACATCGGAGCATAAGAGTCGGGAGAAGGCATCACCTCCGGGTGGTCAGCTCTGCTCTAGCTGATAGGCTTCTCAGACCAATGCATGAACTCGGGGGTCTCTGACACCACTGCATTTACTTCTTGTTGCTGCTGCCGTCTACTATGCCTGTCGTCGACCACGCTGGTGAACATGACATAAGCCCCATGCTCTTCAGGATATTCATCTTGTATCGCACCGACTGGCCGAACCGCCGGCTGCTGAGGAGGAGGAGGCGGCGGGCCGGCAGGCGGAGGAGGCTGGAGTCCATCACCCTTGGCGATCCTGGTGAGCCAGTGGCACTTCCGAGTGGTGTGGTTGGACGGCTTCGCACCGCTGTGGAACTTGCAGGGTGCATCGAGAGTCTGCTCGTATGAGAAGGCAGGCAACCAATTGGGCTTGCTGCCCTTCTGGCGTTTGTGAGGAGGCTGCCCCTCCGGCTGCTGGTCTTCGACTGCCGCCACCTGCCGGCTCGTGGAAGCCGGCTGCATGGCCTTGCGCTTGTTGTCGTTCGGTTGCTATCACCGACTGGTGTCACCAGCCGGGGTCCGAGGAGCTTGAGGGGCCACCTTGCCCGACGCATTAACTTGGATCTCTGCCTTCATGGAGGAGTCGGTCGTGGCGTACTTGTCTGCTATGATCAGCAGTTCGTCGAGGGTCGCCGGCTCATCGCAGAGAAGCTTGTGCTTGAGGAGGGTGCCCTCTCGGCACCTGGTAGTGAAGTACTCGATGGCATGCACCTCGTGCACGCCCTCGCAAGAGTTGCGCAGCTCGGCCCAGCGCGTGAGGTAGTAGCGGGTCGACTCGTTGGGGCCTTGGACGCACAAGGAGAGCTGGCGAGGCTTGGGCGACCGCTTGTACGTGCTGGTGAAGTTGCGGATGAAGGCTTCAGTGAAATCAACCTAGCTATTGATGCTGCGGGGCTTCAGGCTGTTCAGCCACGTCCGGGTCGTGCCCTAGAGCATGAGCGGAATGTACTTCATGGCAATGTTCTTGTTGCCGTTGGCGATGCTGACGGGTGTGGAGTAGTCGACCGGCCAGTCCTTCAGCTTCACGGATCCGGTGTACTTGGGCGTATCTCTCAGGAGAGTGAACCCTTTGGGGAAGGGCTCATCTCGGATGCGGGGGCCAAAGCAAGGCGGACCCAGCTCGTCTTCTTCTTCTAGCGCCAGGGATCGGTTGAGGCGGTCGATCTGGTGGCGTGCGTCGTTCTCTCCGACTCCTTCTCGACGACCAAGGTGGTTGCTGAGAGTCGGGTGGTCAACAGGCGGCGGGGAAATGCGCCTCTCCCTGCGGGGAGGGGGAGGCGGACAGTTCTCTCGTCGCTGCACTACTCTTCGGTGGCCGTCTTGGTCGCGCTCAATGGTGATGTGAGTCCGGTTGCGGCTGGCAGCCGGCTCCTTGTATCTTCTATCGCAGACGCCACCAGTCAGCGTCCGGGATGTCGCGCCTTGGTCCCGGCGAGGAGGCGGATCATCATTTCGCCGGTTGGGCGCTTCATTGCAGCAACCAGCCTCTTGCTGCTCAGCAGCCGCGTCGAGGAGCTGTTGGACGCGCTCCATCATGTGGCGAAGCTCGTCGCCCTCGAGCTTGTCGAGCTCATCTGCTGCTGCCTGGGCAGCTCGTATGTTCTCTGCGGGCGTGGCGTAGACGGGATGATCTGTCCCGAACATGCTGGCGATTGTCGCGCCATGCTGTCGGATTAGGCCAATGCAGCTAGGCCCACCAGGAGCTGGCGTGCTACTGACGACACAGTCCATCTCCCGCTAGTAGGCCTCTGAAAGGCGTCTCATGCTGGCCAGCCGGTTGGCGCTCTCGACGAGCTGGACACGGCGTGCCTCCAGTGTCTCAGCGCCGGCGTCTGCTGGGATCGGCGCGGTCAGGTCTTGCATCACCGCCTGCAATGGATCCTGGCCACCTCCGCCAGAGTGCTCGCCCAAGCTGATGATGAACACTTCCGTGACGGTGCTGCCACCGCTGTCCGCGCGAGGAAGCGGCTCGTCGTAGACCACCAAGTTGGTGGGGAACGCATCAAGCGACGTCGTGTCGGAGTCGACCAACATCGGGTCGGTGGAGCCAACCGACTCCAAGTCTGCAGCAGGCTCGCTGGCGACATGGAGCTGATCGAGGAGGCTCACGAGGCGGCTCTTGGGGCCTTCTGTGCCCGCATCGGACTCGGGCTCGCCGGAGAGGCAGATCTCACCAACAAGATCGGCGAGGCAGCTCGCCGCGCAGGCGACCTCCGCGCCGTGCAGCATATCGGCGCAGACGCCATTTGGCGTGCCGGGCTGGCTGCGCTCGCCAGGAAGGAACAAGGTTCCCGTCCAGAACAGGTCTCCGAGAGACGGTGCACCTCGCCCCACGGTGGGCGCCAAATGTCGGGGGTTGGGTGCGACATATGCCAATGGATGGCTTATCATGGTGGGAGCGAGTAGAACGTCGCCGGTGCCTGGAAGCGGGATGAGGCGTAGACACGAACGCCGGCGCACTTTACCTAGGTTCGGGGCTCTCCTAGGAGATAACACCCCTAGTCCTGCTCTGCGGGATCTCCGCAAGATCACTAAGACACTAGTGGGTACAGATGTGCTCCTCGAGCTGTTTGCTAGAGGTAGAAGGAGGCCAGGCTTGCCCTCTTCTCCCCTATGTGTAAATCTAATTCTAACAGCTTCCAACCCTTTGCATGGGTGCCCTGGGGGGTTTATATAGGACTACCCCCAGGGGTACAATGCTAATCTGGCCGGGGTTGGACCCGGCTGTCAGTGTCTCTGGTTGCCGGCTTCTTCGTCAGCTGCTGGGGCCAGCCACCTGGTGGGCCCCGCCGACTGGTCTGGTACGGAGGCGACAGGCCGCTCCCGCCGCTCGCGGGTCTTGCCGGCTGCTGATTACTGTTGTCGTGATGCTAATGACACATGCTTGGTCGGGGGAGCATGGCTACAGTCCCGCCGCCTGGAGGGAGATCACTGTAGCCACACCGGGTCTTATCTGGTTAATGCTGCACAGGCCCCGAGGAAGGAACGGGCCGCTTGCTAGAAGCCGGCCTCCCTCGGGTCCGACTGGTGAGGCTTCCACCGTCTTCCGGGCTCTCGCTGCCTGGTAGGGCCTGCCGTCTGCGGGCCGTACCGACAGGCCGTCGTGGGAACAGGGCTTCGCCTTCCAGCAGCGACGTCAAGGGCGGAGAGGCGACATTGCCGCGCCGGGCGGAGATCTCCGCCTGTACGGAGCACTGTGGCCACGCCCGGCCCTGGATATGGGGGTGATGGGCTACACTGTAGCCTCACCCTGTCTTGTCTTTTTAATGGGGGCGCGGACTCTGAGGGCTCTGTGGGCCGCCTACTGGAAGCTGGCCTCTCGGGAGGCCGCCTGTGAGGAGTCGGCCCATCTTGGTGCCGCCTTCTGGAGCTTAGCCGCCTTCTGGAAGCCGGCCATCAGAAGGTGGCGCTTCATCTTAAGGTTCTGAGGGGCGCAGCCTGCCCCGATGTCTTGAAAGGTTCAGGGACTCGGGTTAGGCTACTCGTGGCCCATTACTCCGACACTGCCGCACCCAAGTCCTCTCAATTCGGTGGCGCCCTCTATGGCACACCGTGCCCCTTAATCTCGACTATTGTCGGCTATCTCTCTTCAATGATTTTGAAATCCCTAGAGCCATCATCTCCTCCCACCAGGGCTCCGTTCAAAGCCTTTGCATCCCGTCATGTTACCTAAGCAAGCATACCATGCCCTGCTCGGTGGACGCCTGGCTGAAATCCCCTGAATTCACAGAACTACAGCTGCTTGAGTTCTACTATTCCCCTGGAAATCACCTACCAGATACCGAACGCCATCTACCTGTGCCCTCAGCACCGATGTCCATCTCATGGTTTTCCTCCTCTCTCCACACCGCCACCTTTGCGCGGTGCGACCTACCAGACAATTCGGTACTAAACCTTTGACTCCCATTTCCAGGGGCGGAGCTAGAAAATTTAGCCATTGGGTTCACTCATTTTGTGATAGCAATGAGACTACCTAGGTGGGCATTGCTTGCAGAAAATTGTCCCAGTGACACCTTCTTCATGGACATCTCAGCTTGTGGGGACAAAAAAAAATCCCATCCCCATCGAGGTTTTTCCTCCCCGAGGAACCCGATTTTTTGTGGTTGCTAGGTTAGAGTTTTTTAGGCCTTGGGCCCGATCAACCCTATTTTAGGCGCGGCAGCGGGTGGAAAAATTGGGTTTGTTTGGGGACCACATGTGAGGTGTTCATAGGTAAGGTGGGTGCCCATATAGGAATGCAGGGCATCGTCCCACATACGCCCGTAAAACTAGGGACTAATTTAGATTCAAACCAAGTCGCTAAAAAAGCATACAACTATGGTAATACGTTTTAACTACGAAGCGGGGTGGATCGGGCGTCGCCTTGCATCCCTATCGTCTGAATTAAAATTGCTTCATCCCCGTTCCATAGCACAGTAATTACCTGCAGTGAAGGGGTAAAGAGTACTATTTGCATCTGATCGATTTCTCTTTCAGAAATGTCGCCATAGTCAAGATCGATCAAAGTTTAGGGGAAAATCAATTAGAAAACTAGGGCAAAGATGTTGTTGTATTAGGCTACTAGGTTAAATAGGAGATGCATAAGAGGGAAGAGACATGGATGTGATTTGATTACCTTCAAATTTATATTGCAATTCCCGCTGCTGACCTCTCCTCGTCGGTGATGCTGGCGGCCGGATGATGAGCGAGAGATCTCATTTTTTTAGGGGGCACAGGAGAGATCTTGTGATGAGGATGCAAATAGGGGACAGGGGAGACGAGAGGCTTTTGTGGCCTGCAGAGTACACATATCGCATTTAGTTGTGGGCTCTTTTGTTTGTTTTTTACAACTATTTTGTGGGCTTTTGGTTGGGCATTCATTTGATAAATTTTTAAGGGACTGAGAAGCAGGCTGGTGCGTTCCAAGTCCCATGGGTTCAGGTGTGAGTTTCTATTGGGTTCATAACAAACTCGTACCCATATACACGTACATGCAGCAAAAAGAACATTGGGTTCAACTGAACCCAACGGCTGTACGCTAGCTCCGCCACTGCCCATTTCTGAAGAAACTTACACTTGTGCGGGTTTGTATATCGGAGGCCTCATTGCACAGCATCATCCACTCCAGTTGCCCTGCGCTGGAGTGATTGGTGCTTGTTTTCACAGTTAGAATTGGTTGTCTCCAAATAAAGTCGCCTAACCTTGTAAGAATTGGAATTTGTTTTCACGGAAGGCAGCTCATCATCCAAGATGCCCCTTCACTTCAAAGATTGATCATTGATTCTAGTTATTCACCGTTGCAAATAACCGTCATCTCTGCGCCTAAACTAGAGACCTTGGGTGTAATACATGATCTTTGTGCTCATTTCAATATGGTGTTTGGCTCCACAGTTCTTCAGGTACTTTACATTATCATCTACACTTGTAACCATAAGCTGCATTTTAAATTTCTGCGCATAAGTTATATGTCATCTTGGAGTACACATTTTGTACTAATATTATGTTCTATGCTCAATGAAGAGTTTCTCACTGGATGGCCTATCAATGGTGCTGGATTCTGTCAAGATCTTATATATCCAAATGAATAGTTTTGATTTGAACAAGATTATTGGCTTGCTGCAATGCTTTCCATGTCTGGAGAAGTTTTATATAAAGGTGATAATTTCACGCTGGAAGCCCGCATATAGTATACTAGAATTAACCGTTCAGCTGTTGCTCTTTCGACACTCCTTTTTTTAGACCTTGACTGTTTTCAATCTTCATGTCTATTTAGGCAATAGGACGGGGTAAGAAAGTTATAACCAATCGGTGGATTCGTAAGCATCAGGATTTTCTCACTTCTCATGAGATTCGATTGAAGACAATAATGCTAGAACGATATGTAGCCAACCGTGCAAACACTAGATTTGTCACATTCTTCCTGCTGAATGCGAGGTTACTATTGTCCATCAGGCTTAAGTTTATCGGCAGCATGGTTTTGACGGATGGGTATGTGGAAGAGCAAAAAAAGGAGTTTCAGGTGGGCAAAAGAGCTTCTGAACGTGCTGAGCTTCTATTTACAACATATTGTGGTCATAATCCAGTAAATTTTATGACCCAGGATGTTCATTCTATGGACCTGACCGGTCCATTTGACTGTGACTGCCAAAAACAGTGCTGGAGTTAGATGTTGTTGCCCTTTTCAACCTGGTTTTTTAGTAAACCTGATGAACAATTAACCCTCGTGCTTTTGTACAGTTTGTAAGCTGGAGTTAGATGTTCTTGCCCTTTTCAACTCGGTTGTGACTGTCATATTTTCTTTGAAGCAAGGCAAATGGCTTGCCAGTCGTTTAATTTAGAGTGAAATATTGTAACAACTAACAAATCCCAACCAAGGGAAATAACATCACTCTCTCCGGCTGCTTAAGCTCACTGTGCATTACAGAAGCCAAGTGATTAGGCCCCACCAACACCCACAAACTTATTTCTAACTAGCACATCAAATGGGCTATAAATTTTCATAGGAAGGGCTGCATGACCGTGACAGATTTGGATTCTGACATTTGGGACCCGCGAGGAAATAGCCTATCCAAGGTGGTGTCGACTTAGTAGCCAGTCAACAAACGATTCCGCCTACCAGCCGTTGGATTGACATCCAACATCTGTCGTGTATTTTCTATCTCTTGTCTTCTTCTTCCTCCAGCCACCCAAACCAAACCACCCCATCGGCTCCGCTTGCTCCCGCCTCCCTTGGTTGGTTGCGCCTCCGCCGCCCTACCGTACGTACCCTCCAACGTTGGCCGGTCCCTCCCTCTATTCCCCCACACGTCCTATTATTCTCTGGCAATGTCAGCCCCAACACGCACCCGCACCCGAACCAGTCAACCCTCGTACTCCCCTCCGCCTGCGACTGGACCGGCGCATCTTCCACGGCTCCTGTTCGTTCCGTCTGAGGCCTCGCCGTCGTCCTCCGCCTTGCGGCCTTGGTTTGCTCGCCGTGCACGGTGCGCCACCCTCTTGCGTTGTCAACGTCATCAACAACCGAGAGGAACAAGGAGATGACTGTACATGGAGAGGATGACAGTAGGGACCCACCAGCGTCATGGCAGTACGCAAGCAAGTGCCTCTATATTACAAGCCCAAAAATATGGTTCCTCCTAATGGTTGGACATCTGGGGCTCACGCCATTGTCAACGTAGTCAATAAACGAGAGAATTACGCTACGAGCGGCTGACACCAGGGACCCAGCAGGTCGCGCAGTTTTTTTTAGGAACAAGTAGTTGTTATTTATACTAGTTTTAGCGACGGATCAGGGTAACAGCGGGGCTGTGTGGGGGCTGTGGCCCGTCTAGCCAGGGTTTTATTTATGTTTACCACATCATGAGCCCAGTTGTGTTTTTTTCTTGCTGAAAATGGCTAGCCTAGTTCTATTTTTTAAAATAAATACCCAAACGAGGCCTACTTGCTTTATCAGCCCTGCTGGGCCGCAAATCTTTCAAGACGAGGAGAGTTTCATTCGGTTTGCCCAGAAATGGGCTGTACATTTTTAAAACACATCAAACCGGGAATTAGTTTCAATTTTTTTTCATTACAAGATTTTAAATTCCATTGATTTTTATGCTTGGACAATTATTTGGATTTTATATTTATATAAATTATTTTTCAAAATAGTTTGAATGTGAATCGATATTTCGGGATTAAAAACAGTTGACCGCACCGAAATATGAAAAAAATTCGTATACTTTTTAACCATGGCCACAATATGGGGTGTAATGCTAACAAAAAGAAGATGGGCTCCAAAAATATTCTTAAGAATTAGCAAATGGGTTGTACATTATTAGAAATAATGCACACGAGAGCAGCGACTGTTGGATGTCCATCCAACGGCTGTCGTGCTTCTTCAATCTCTGCTTTTCCTGCTCCAGGCGCTCAAACAAGCGCCGGCGGGACTGCCTGCTCCCTCCTCCCGCAGCCGGCTATGTTGCCGCGCAGGCCGCACCACCCCACCGTACTCCCATCGCTGGCCTAGCCATCCCTCTACTCACCCACACCTGCTGTTATTCTCCGGCGACGGCAGACGAACCAGTAAACCCTCGTACAGTCATACTCCCCTCCGCGTGGGAAACAACTGTCGAGTCTTCCCTGCCTCCATGTCGTTCCCTTACTAGGCCTCGCCGTCATCCACCGCCCTGGTGCTCTCGGCGCGGCCTGGTCAACATGGTCAATGAACGACATCCATCGGAAGTGGACTGTACGTGGAGAGGCTGACAGCTGGGTCCACGGCCGCACGCAAGGAAATGCCTCCTTATTACGCGCAAAATAATGATTCCTCCACCTGACAGCTAGGACCCACGGGAAGGGCTTCTGTATTTCGCGGAAAAAACATTCCCCCGCTGATAGGTCGGACCCACCAGGTATATCTTCGCACGCAAGGAAGTGCCTCCTTATGACGCACAAAAAATGAATACCCCCTGCTAGCTGGGACCCACCATAGTGGGTGGCTGACTTGTGGGCCTACTAAGTTGACGGGGACAAAGGGCTTTGTTAATTTAGTCAATATGAACGATTCTAGCTCAAGTGACCGTACAATGTCCATCCAACGGCCATAGTGCTTCTTCAACCACTGGTCTTCTTGCTCCAGCCGTCCAAAGAAGCGCCGGTCATGCCGCCTGCTCCTGCCTCCCGTGGCCGGCTGTGCTGCCGCGGAGGCCTCACCGTCCCATACTACTCCCACCGCTGGCCAGGCCATCCCTCCACTCACCCACACCCCCCGTTATTCTGCAGCAACGGCAGCCTCACACCGCAGCCGAACCAGTGAACCCTCGTACTCCTCTCCGCGTGGGCATCCACTGCCGCGTCTTCCCCGGCTCCGTGTTGTCCCCTTCCCAGGCCTCGCCGTTGTCCACTGCCTTGGTGCTCTCGGCGCGGCGTGGTCAATGTGGTCAACGACAGACTTCCATCGGAAGAGTACTGTACGTGGAGAGGTTGATAGCTGGGTCCACGGCCGCAGCTGGGTCCACGGCCACAGCCCAGTTTTTTTATGATTTGCCAAGTAAGTCACTTTGTCAGACCTGTTGGGCTGCAAATCTTTCAAGACGAGGAGAGCTTCATTCGGCTGGCCGAGAAAATAGCCTATGAGTAATGAGAAATGGGTTGTACATTTTTAAAACACATCAAACCGGCAATTAGTTTCAAATTTCCTTTTTTCATTTCAAGATTTTAAATTGCATTGATTTTTATGCGTGGACAATTTGTTGGATTTTTTATTGATATACATTTATTTTTAAAATCAGTTTGAATGTGACTCGAAATTTTGGGATTAAAAACAATTCGGACCGCACCGAAATATGCAAAATTTCATATAATTTTTTAACCGTGGCCACGATATGGGCTATAATGCTAACAAAAAGATTATGGGCTCCAAAAAAACCCTTAAGAATTAGCAAATGGGCTATAAATTATTAGAAATAAGGGCAGATGGGATGTATGCTGTTTTTCACAGATTTGAGGCTTTCCTAAAAAAAGGTTGACGCACAAGCAGTGACTGTTGGATTTCCATCCAACGGCCGTCGTGCTTCTTCAATCTGTACTCTTCCTGTTCCAGCCGCTCAAACAAGCGCCGGCAGGACTGCCTGCTCCCTCCTCCCCGCGGCCGCTTGTGCTACCGCGCAGGCCTCACCGCCCCACCGTACTCCCATCGCTGGCCTAGCCATCCCTCTACTCACCCACACCTGCTATTATTCTCCGGCGACGGCAGACGAACCAGTAAACCCTATTACAGTCGTACTCCCCTCCGCGTGGGAAACAACTGCTGAGTCTTCCCTGCCTCCGTGTCGTTCCCTTCCTAGGCCTCACCGCCGTCCACCGCCCTGGTGCTCTCGGCGCGGCCTGGTCAACGTGGTCAACGACCGACATGCCTCTGAAGTGGACTGTACGTGGAGAGGCTGACAGCTGGGTCCACGGCCGCACGCAAGGAAATGCCTCCTTATTACGCGCAAAATAATGATTCCTCCACCTGACATTTGGGACCCACCAAAAGGGTCTCTGTATTTCGCGAAAAAAAACATTACCGCCGCTGACAGCTTGGACCCACCAGCTATATCTTTGCACGCAAGGAAGTGCCTCCTTATTACACACAAAAAATGAATACTCCCCCTGCTAGCTGGGACCCAGTATAGTGGCAGGCTAACTTGTGGGCCCACTAAGTTGACGGGGATGGAGGGCTTTGTCAACTTAGTCAATATGCATGATTCTAGCTCCACTGACCGTACGATGTCCATCCAACGGCCGTAGTGCTTCTTCAACCTCTCGTCTTCTTGCTCCAGCCACCCAAACCAGCGTCGGTCGTGCCTTGTGCTCCTGCCTCCCGTGGCCGACTGCGAAGCGGCGGAGGCCTCACCGCCCCCTACTACTCCCACCCCTGGCCAGGCCATCCCTCTACTCACCCACACCCCCTGTTATTCTGCGGCGACGGCAGCCTCACACAGCAGCAAACCAGTGAACCCTCATACTCCTCTACGTGTGGGCATCCACTGCCGCGTCTTCCCTAGCTCCGTGTCGTCCCCTTCCTAGGCCTCGCAGTCGTCCAACGCCCTGGTGCTCTCGGCGCGGCGTGGTTAACATGGTCAAGGAACGGCTTCCATCGGACGTGGACTGTACATGGAGAGGCTGACAGCTGGGTCCACGGCCGCAGCAAGGAAGTGCCTCCTTATTACGTGCAAAATAATTATTCCTCCACCTGACAGCGAGGATCCACCGGACGGGCCACCGTATTTTGTGAAAAAAAACGTTCCCCCTGACAGCTGGGACCCACCAGCTATATCTTCACATGCAAGGAAGTGCATCCGGGCAAAAAAACCGATTCGCCCCCCCTGACTGCTGCGACCCACCAGCTACATCTTCGCACACAAGGAAGTGCGTGACAGTCGGGACCCATCTGGTCGAAGCGTACGTAGCGATGTTATTTTGGTCGCGAATGTGTACATACATACTGGTCGATGTAGAGGTGCGCACGTGTCGTAGTAGAGGTGCGCACGTAGCATGTACACGTACGTACAGCGGCCAGTGTGCAAGAAAGAAAATACGGCCACATACGTACATACGGGTAGGATCTCGAACGCCTACTCGCGCATACGTATGGCCAAGGCTCGTGTACATGGCTGGGTCGGAACGGAGAAACAGCGTCGTCATCGTGTTCATGGGGAGCCAACCGGCTGGGTCGGAATGGAATGCGTCGTCTGTTCATCGGGAGGGCTTGGACGGAACGACCGATGGAAACGAGGCATGTCGTACCACAGAACGGAGGAAACAGCCTTGTGTTCGACCGGCCATGTTCGAAACAGGATCCTGTTCATCGGGAGGGGTCTGGCGTGCCGCAAAATGGAGGAAACGGACCTCCTACGGTCGAAACGGGGTCCTGTTAATCAGGAGGGATGTGGCGTACCGCAAAACGGAGGAAACAGACTTGTGTTGGAGCGCTACGGTCGAAACGGGGGTCCTGTTCATCGGGGGGGGTGTGGCGTACCACAAAAAGGGACTCCACGGGATACTGTTCATCTCCACTGTCGACCCCCTCCAGCCTCCACGGGCTACTGTTCATCCACCGTCGACCTCCTCCAGCCTCCACCTGCGACTGTTCATCCACGGGCTCCTGTTCATCCAGCCTCCACCGCGCGCTACTCCACCGGCTACTGTTCAACCAGCCCTCTCCACGGGCTCCTGTTCAACCACCCCTCCATAGGCTACTGTTCATCCTGCCCTCCATCGTCTACTGTTCATCCAGCCCTCCACGGGGTGGTCCTGTTCATCCAGCCCTCCACGGGGTCCTGTTCATCTAGCCCCGACCAGCTCGATCGATCGGGGTACTGTGTCCATCCATAGGCAACACCATGGGGTCTTGTTCATCCACCCCCACCGGGAACTGTTCATCCACCCCCCCCCCCCCCGCAACGCTCACTGTTCATCCAGAGGCAGCATCGATCGGCTTCAGTTAGCAGCAGTAGCGAAGGAATCGCTCGATCGGGTTCAGTTAACAGCCATCGATCAATCGCTCGGGTTCAGTAACGCGTAGCCTGCAGTGCATTCGCTCGGGTTCAGTTAGAGCCCAACGCCTCGCACACACACGCGTACGTACGAGAGAAACGCGCATCGCTCGGCCCCGACCACCCACCGTAACCGGGGACTCCCCGATATTTTCGGCGCCCTCGCTTCTACCACGGTTTTTTCCGTCATGGACGGCCCAAAGAATGTCATGCAGTCGCGTCTCCAGCACACCCAAGACTAAAAGCCCATTTTCTATCATGATTTTTTGTCATAGAAGTAGGACCCCACCACATCTATGATGATACCGGGTTTTGTCACAATTATCGTCATAGAAGTGTCATAAGTATGATAGGAAAAAAATTCGTTCGGCCCAAAATGTCATGGATGTGTCTTTTTTTTGTAGTGATACTTATTGCAAAAATATATTAGTTATCGAAACGAAGTACTACGCGCATGCTCATAGGGGGATAGATTGGTAGGAAAAGACCATTGCTCGTCCCCGACCGCCACTCATAAGGAAGACAATCAATAAATAAATCATGCTCCGACTTCATCACATAACTGTTCACCATACGTGCATGCTACGGGAATCACAAACTTTAGAACAAGTATTTCTCAAATTCACAACTACTCAACTAACATGACTCTAATATCACCATCTTCATATTTCAAAACAATTATCAAGTATCAAACTTCTCTTAGTATTCAATGCACTTTATAGTTTTTATCTTGGATGCCTATCATATTAGGACTAATTTTATAACCAAAGCAAATTACCATGCTGTTCTAAGGACTCCCAAAATAATATAAGTGAAGTATGAGAGATCAGTAATTTCTATAAAATAAAACCACCACCGTGCTCTAAAAGATATAAGTGAAGCACTTGAGCAAAAACTATATAGCTCAAAAGATATAAGTGAAGCACATAGAGTACTCTAACAAATTCCGAATCATGTGTGTCTCTCTCAAAAGGTGTGTACAGCAAGGATGATTGTGGTGAACTAAAAAGCAAAGACTCAAATCATACAAGACGCTCCAAGCAAAACACATATCATGTGGTGAATAAAAATATAGCTCCAAGTAAAGTTACCGATGGACCAAAACAAAAGAGGGGATGCCTTCCGGGGCATCCCCAAGCTTAGGCTTTTGGGTTGTCTTTAGATTTTACCTTGGGGTGCCCTGGGTATCCCCAAGCTTATGCTATTGCCACCCCTTGTTCCATAATCCATCAAATCTTTACCCAAAACTTGAAAACTTCACAACACAAAACTTAACAGAAAATCTCGTGAGCTCCGTTAGCGAAAGAAAAGAAAACACCACTTCAAGGTACTGTAATGAACTCATTCTTTATTTATATTGGTGTTAAACCTACTGTATTCCAACTTTTCTATGGTTCATAAGCTTCATTACTAGCCATAGATTCATTAAAATAAGCAAACAACACACGAAAACAGAATCTGTCAAAAACAGAACAGTCTGTAGTAATCTGTAACTAACGCAAACTTCTGGAACTCCAAAAATTATAAAATAAATTTGGACGTGAGGAATTTATCTATTAATCATATGCAAAAAGAATCAACTAAATATCACTCTCCAGTAAAAAGTTGAAGCTAATCTCGTGAGCGCTAAAGTTTTTGTTTTTTACAGCAAGATCAAAAAGACTTTACCCAAGTCTTCCCAAAGGTTCTACTTGGCACAAACACTAATTAAAACACAAAAACACATCTAACCAAAAGCTAGATGGATTATTTATTCCTAAACAGAACCAAAAACTAAAAAACTAAAATAAAATTGGGTTGCCTCCCAACAAGCGCTATCGTTTAACGCCCCTAGCTAGGCATAAACGCGAGGATAGATCTAGGTATTGCCATCTTTGGTAGGCAATTCTTCAATAAGACACCTATAACCCGTAGGAGTTTCTTCCTTTTTATTAATTATCAAACTTCTAGGCACGAAATCGAGAAAATCATTTGTAGCAAAAGGTTCCTTAAGGATAGCAAGAAAGTTGGGGTGAACACTTATGGATTTGAGGTCCGCATTTCCCTTATTAGAAGTTTCACCCTTATTTTTAGGAACATACATCAATTTGGCAATCTTAGCATTAGAAGGAGTGTTCTTCGCAGAAGAAAAGGCCGACCCTAGGTTGGTAATAATATCCTCAATTTTATCAATTCTAGTGGAATCTTGATCTATCTTTTCATTAACCATAGGTTCCTTTTCTTTAAAAAATTTAAGAGCAACTCCTACCTTAGATCCGTATTGGGTAATTTGGTTGTGGATATTTCTATACAAATTTTCAATAAACTCTATGGTGGCAACCTTATTTTCAATAATTTCAAGCCATTGCATCACATGTTCCAAAGTTAAAATAGTTCCATTAACCAAAAGAGGTGATGGGCCGAACTAATCTATCATAGCATTATAAGAATCAAAAGTATGGCTACCCAAGAAATTTCCTCCGGTAATGGTATCAAGAATATATCTATTACAAGGAGTGACGCCTACATAAAAATTGCAAAGAAGAACGGAAGTAGATTGCTTCCTAGTAGATCTATTTTGCGCATTGCAAATTCTGTACCAAGCATCTTTTAGATTTTCTCCCTCCCTTTGTTTAAAATTAAGAACTTCATTCTCGGGAGACAAAGGAGTAGATAAAGGACTAGCCATAACGACGAAGCAAGCAGAAAAGAGGCGAACGGAAAAGAGGGCGAAATAAAGCGGCAAGGGTGAAGTGGGGGAGAGGAAAACGAGAGGCAAATGGCAAATAATGTAATGTGAGGGATAAGAGTTTGTGATGGGTACTTGGTATGTCTTGACTTGTGCGTAGACTCCCCGGCAACGGCGCCAGAAATGGATCGTTGTCGGGAGATCAAATCTTGACTTGACTTGGTGCACACCTCCCCGGCAATGGCGCCAGAAATCCTTCTTGCTACCTCTTGAGCATTGCGTTGGTTTTCCCTTGAAGAGGAAAGGGTGATGCAGCAAAGTAGCATAAGTATTTCCCTCAGTTTTTGAGAACCAAGGTATCAATCCAGTAGGAGGCCACACGCAAGTCCCTTGTACCTACACAAACAAATAAGAACCTTGCAACCAACACGATAAAGGGGTTGTCAATCCCTTCACGGCCACTTGCAAAAGTGAGATCTGATAGAGATGATAAGATAATATTTTTGGTATTTTTATGATAAACACTACAAAAAAAATACACTTTCGTGATGATACGTGTTTGTCACAGTTGGTCGCGTTTTCTGTCATGCATGTACATCCATGACAAATTTATGACAGAATCAAGATAGTCATACATGTGCTGTCGTAGAAGTGTTCCATGACATTGCCAAAATTATCATCACGGAAGTGTCCACTTCCATGACGATAAATTGCGCGTCACAGAAGTGCTTTCATCAAGGGTGACCGACACGTGGCATCCACCGTAACGGAACGCCGTTAAGCTATCGGGTCGGATTTTGGATCCGATAACCCGTTAACAGCCCCGACCAATGGGGATTTTCCACGTGTAAAATCATCATTGGCTGGAGGAAACACGTGTTGGCTCATCGTTGGGACAGATGTCATCCACTCATTGGACAGAAGGCGCCTATGATACGTCGACACGTGGCACGGCCCAACAGAGGCCCATTCCTGTGAAAAGGCCATCCCGTTTGACTTGGCCAAAAGGTGGCGGGCTGGCCCATGGAAAGCCTGTTAACGGCATGTTCGCATATAGCCCATTTACAGCCCACTAACCCAAGGCCCATTACGCCCTATCCTAATTAGGCCCAGTAGCATCATCTGGGCCATCCAATATGATTCTAGCCCGTTTTCACTTCTGGCCCATGTATGGCCCATGACGTCTTTCGGACCATATGAGGCCCTATGTAACTCTTGGCCTATTAACGGCCCGTGGTGAAACTGGCCCGTAATGAACAGTGTATCAGTTTACACCCATTAACGACCCGTGGTGAAACTGGCCCGTAATGAACAGTGTATCACTTTATACCCATTGACGGCCCGTTATTCCGTTGGGCCGTTTCCAGCCCATGTTATCTTTTGGCCTTCTCAGAGCCTATTTATTCTTGGGCTCATTTCCAGCATTCGTTTACTTACGGCCCGTTACTGTCATTTTCTGCTTGTGGGCCAAATTCAGCCCGTGGTTACAGTCGGCCCGTTTGTGGTCGGTTAATACGTTGGGCCGTTTTCATAGCGTCATCAAATACAGCCTATTAACGATGGCCTGTTATGGTCGGCCCATGAACGGACGATTCCAACTCTAGCCCGTTTACGGCCATAATGCGGTCTGTTTGGCCAATCGATCAATTGGCCCGTATAAGGCCCATTGATGATACGGCCCGCAGAAGGCCCATTGTTTCTACAGCCCGTAGAAGGCCCATTGTTTCTACGGCCTGTAGAAGGCCCACTGTTTCTACGGCCAGTAGGAGGCCCAGTGTCACTACAGTAAATATTAGCCCATGGTTATTGTGGCCTAGTTTTAAAAAATAGGTTATTGCAGCCACTAGCTAACTGCGGAAAAAGAACTGCAATGACTACAAGCAAACAAATAAACAAGACAACAAGGAAATAAATAAGCAAGCAACTAACACTAGGCTATCACGGCTATTACACATATTACATCCACTGGGCATCAAAGTTCGCCACCAGTGCAAATATAGGGAACAAAGCAGCATATCATATACACTGGTCGTCAAAATTGGCCACCAGTGCAAATAAACACAGCAGCAAAACAAGAGCATAACTAAAACAACTTCAGAAGAGCTCAAGAAACGTTATCCTGGGTATCCACCATGCTGGCAATAAGCTTAGCAAGCTGATTAGCTTTGTCCTGTTTGGCGCTAAAATCCTCCAACGCTTGCGGTTGCACCAGAAAGTATGCATCTGAATGCTCCAGGGACTTCCGCAGTCCTTCCGCTTCTTGTCGTAGCATAGCTGATCGATGTCTTTCAGCTTGTAGTTGAGACTCAAGAAACCGAACTGATTCAGACAGTGAGTTTGAGTAGCTTGTGCAAGCGGTAGTGGCCAGTAACTCGAACACTAAACCAAGACAAGATGTGTCACTATCCTGAACCTTATCTGCATTACTTCCTTTACCATTGCTTAATAAGGCACTCTTCCCCAATATTCTGTCAGCATTCTAAAAGAAGAAACAAGCAGACACATAACAGTTTAGCATGTACTAGTATATGAAACTCATTTCGATGAACAAGTTCATTAGTAAGGTGGACAGGATTAAACTACCAAGTCTTCTATTGCCAAGTACTAGTACATAATAAAAGCATCAAACAAACATATATCTATGTCCTATGCTCATTGCATTGTCTTGCCAAATCAAAATAGAGACACGGTTCAAATCATCTCAGTTCAAGACAAAGCAGCAGTGAAAGAATACAAAGCATGGGAAACTACACGGCACAACAAGATTTCAAATGGGTACCACGGGTCTACATGTACAACAACACTATTTGCTTTGTTGTGATGCTAGTAATGTGCATGATATGAGAAGTCAACTGTATACACAATTGAAATTGAAATCAATAGAGCTATTGATAAGGGCAAGCCTGTTAGAGAAACATGCGTGAACATACCTGTTGTGCCATTGGAGTTTTGATTGGATCCTTCAATTTAAAAATAAGTTTGTATGAGTAAATACAGTGATACAAGAGCAAAGCAGTATGCACAATAGCAATCATAGTTAAAAAAGTCGCGCCTAAGCGAGCGCTTAAGCGCGCCCAGGCTCTAGGTGTTGGCGAAACGCATTGCGCATAACTACGCTTAATCTGTGCATAACTGCACACAAGCATGCGCTTTGGTCAGTAAAGCGCAAGGCGGTGGCAAAACACACAATTAACGCCTAGCGCTTTTTGGAACTATGATAGCAATGGAATCTTAAATTAGAACAGTTGTTCTACAGGTTTAGGCACTTGTTCTACATGAACAGAGTACAGTAAGACACAAGAATATAGTACTTAAAAATAGAAAATGAGCTCATAGACCTTACCACATTCTTGGTTCGGGACCAGTACAGAACAAGGTGTTCCCAGTCATCGTCCAGTAAATGTGTCTCAGGTGAACGTAAGGGAATTTGATGAGTTTGTTTGCCGGTGAAGTACGTTTTCTTCAGGTAATTCTGATACTACCACCAAGCATTCTTGAAGATAGCAGAGGTATTAGCACAGGTTACCTCATCCTGAGTTTCCAAATCGGTCCTTCTCTATAGAGAAAAATGGGAAAATTTGTTGTATTATAACCATCATGGAGGTAGGATGTACGGGACGAAGCAAAGTAATTGCCATGAATAACATTACTTACACATAACTCCTGGACAAACACCTGCAACTGGCATTTTCCTTCATCTTCAGTATAATATTTCCAAGATGGGAAGATACGCACAAATGATTTAACAACATCAAATGCGATAGATGCTAAAGTAAACTAGCTGGTTGTGCTTCCTCCACAGGAATAGGCGTACTAACTGGTGGAGTTGGGGTTCGCCGTGGTAGTACTGGCCCTTTGGGCACTGGAGCTTCCTTACTAACTGCTCTTGTTTGGGAGCTCTGTGGTGGAGATGGTGTTGTGTCAACAGGAACTGGGTTACTATCGGCTGGGGTTGGGGTTAGATTGGGTGAAGCTGGTTCTCTGTCCATCGCAGTAGGGGTACAATCTGCGAGAGTTTAGGTTATGTGTGGTAGTGCTGGTTCTTGTGCATGTACAACCGGGGTGCTATCTCCACCAAGAGGTAGCACTATTTTATTTGAAGACCGTGTTTTTAGTCCGCTAGATACTGGCATCACCCGCTCCAATTCAAATGGCTGATAAACAGGAAACATAGTTGAATGTACAGACATTGTATGAGAGACAGATGCAATAGATAGTGTGGAAAAAAGAGAGCATGAAATAGTTGACATGTATATTGTTTAACTAAAACGGATAGCATGACATAATTTCACATATATGATGTCTATCTAAACTGGATAGCATAGCATAACATAATTCAAAGATATGATGAATAACTAAACAGGATCGCATGACATAATTCACCTACATGTTATGTAAGTAATCAGGTCACATATGTGATTTATATGCTAAACAGAGGGCATTCGATATGATGTCTGAACTAAGAACATGGTGTTGAATATTGTGTATATGATGTCTAAACTATGCAATGCAAGACACCGTATGCATGATATGAGCAGTATAACCATGCCAAGTTAGAGCATACACCTCAGTGGGGGAATAGGACTGGTCATCTGTCTCTGAATCCATCTCTGAGGAGCTATCGGGACCCAACAAGAGATCTGCTTCGACAGGTAGCACTGTCTGCTCTGAAGGCCTTGTTTTCACTCCAGATTTTTCCATCTCCCACCCAAATGGCTGATTCACAGGAAGAGTAGTTTAATGTACAAACATTGTCGACAAATGGAAATGTAATGAAGAAAAGGATGGGCAAGATATCATTCAAATATATGATGCCTGGTTAAACAGGATGGCATTGCACATTTCACATATATTATGGCTGGCTAAAAGACATGAGACTGCATAATTCCCATATATGATATAGAAACTAAACAGGGGGCATTACAGAACATGTCTAAACTAAGCAGATGACATATATGATGTCAAAAGTAGGCACTGCAAGGCAACATATGCATGATATGACTAACATCATCATGCCAAGGTAGAGCAAACACCTTGGGGGGTAAATAGGAGTGGTCAGCGACGTCTGAATCCGCCTCAGAACAGATATCTTCCTATGGATTACAATCTGGAGAGGGGTGGGGAGGGTTTGCCATTGAACCCACCATGGAGCGATGTCTGCATGACATTGTATTGCCACGCAAAACTCTTCTCTTTTTCTTTACATGTTCAGCATGATTGTGTACAATATATGACATGCATACGAAAAAAATATGGTGAGATTATGTAAGAAGAGCATGCAGAAATTTAGAGTGATGGTAACAACCAGTGGATCGACGTTTTTCCGTTGAACCAAAATAGCCCTAATGGATTGATGTGAATGTATAGTAATAAGTGATGCAACAAGTGTACAACCTATTTGCCATAGCCGTGTCGACCTCAACATCATTGGGTTGGTGCTGAAGCAGTTGAGGCAGAGGTGGTTGTCGGAGATGTGGAGGAAGATCTGAGGAATCTGTAGATGGCATCCAGGGCACTGCTCTGTTGTGATGGATCATTCTGTCGTTGGAGCAGCTCCGGTGAGCCGTAAGACGTCAAGGCTGAAGCAGCACAAGACAGACATCGTCAATCTCAAGTGGGATTATAATAGCATCTCCAATAGATGATGTAAAATGGATGTAAAATTAACTTCACCAAAAACCACCTGACTACAACAGATGAGGTAAAAACTGTTGACTCTGAACTTAACTGTCGAAACTGAAATTTACTGTGGAATCTGAATGCTATTGTCGAAACTGAACGCAATGGTAGCAGAGAGGCACTTGACATGTAGTTTAGGGAGGGCATGCAGTTCATCTTCAACTTGCACCCCCCCTGAGCCGCCAGCCACCACCGGCCGAACCGCCGGCCCCAGCGCCGCCTCGCCGCCCCGAAACAACTCGCCACCGCCGCCTCAGCCAGCCCTCTAGGCCCCCCGCCCCCACCCTGAACCCTAAGATAGATGGTGGGGTACCTCTCCGGCGAGCCCCCGTCCCCGCTGCGGGTGGTTGTTCCTTAACTCCGGTGAGCCCCCCCAACCCCTGAAATTGACTGACCCAAAAGTCAATTCAGTCGACTGAAGTGTGGCTTAATTGGAGTAGAGCAGCAGCATGAGCGAGGGGGAGAGCAGCAGCAGCAGCTGGGTGAGCGAGCGATCGAGCGAGAGCCGGAGCAGCAGCGCAAGCGAGCGAGAGCCGGAGCAGCAGCAGGAGATCCGGCTAGTATGGACGCCGCCGCCGAAGGGGCCTCACACTGGGGGAGAGCCGCCGTGGAGATGTCGCCCGCGGCGCCGGCTTCAAGGTAGTCGCTGCATGGGGGTGCGGGATGGAGCACCGTCGGTGCCGGGAGGTTGAGTTAAGGAGAAGGTGCGATGTGATGAGTGTACAACCTCTTTGGTGGCGCCGAGTAGGCCTCGGCTTCGTCCGAGGAGTCGGTGAGGATGTTGCGGTTCCGGTGGAGCAGGTTAAGACGGCGCTGTGGGGATGGAGCGGCCGCGATAGACAAGGCGATCGTTGGAGCAACTCCTTGGAGGTGGAGGACGGGGCGGCTGAACCGGCGGGGCGGCGAGATGGACGACGGATCCTCATCCGAGGAGGTGGACGAGGGACGTCGAGCTATTGCGGTGGATGACGTCATTGGGGAAGAGGCTCCGGCTGGGCAGCGGTGACGTGGTGGACGGAGGAGGGTGGGGTTTCGCGGCTGGAGCGGAGAGGTTATGGCGGCCTGGGATTTCGAATGGCGAAAAGGGGGCGATGGGAGGGGGTGAAGCATGACTTAGGAACGCGCTTGTCCAGAATGTAGGGTGTGTTACAAAAGTACCCCCCACCGATTTGAACTAGCGGCCCTTTCGGCTCAGGGTTAGAAGGGGGATTTCGCGTGTCGGGATTTGGCAGCTGGAGGGAGTTTTCGCGCGCGTTGTAATTTCAGGATAGCAAGGCGCAGGTTGTGAAGGCGCCAGTTTTGGGAGCACGATATCTGAATTTTCGGGATATAACAAGACGCGGGTTGAATTTTAGGGACAAGCCTAACGTGTAGTAATATTGTACTTGTACGTACCAAATCAATTCACACTTCCCTCAACCAAAAAGAAAACGAAAAAAATAAAACTATTCACACCACACAAAGAGAGAGAGTCTTGCCCCGTTTTACTATACAAATGCTATTCAAAGCTACTCCCTCCTTCCATCTATACAGGGCCTAATGCGTTTTTCGATGCTAACTTTGACCAAATGTTAGAGCAATCTTATATGACATGCAACTTACACAAAGCACACCGTTAAATTCGTTTGTGAAAGGTTCTTTCAATGATATAATTTTCACATTGTGCATGTCATGTACTATTAATCTTGTCAATAGTCAAAGGCGGTCTTAAAAATCTCATTACGCCCTATATAGATGGAAGGAGGGAGTATGAATCCATGTTATGTCCGATTAAATTTTTTTGCTTGCTGCATAATGCATGTAACCTACTCATACCAACATTTTAGTGCATTCCAAATGTCTATACTACCGCTGCAATTCGAACTAAATTTGAATTCGTTTCTCTATTTCAATAAGAATCTACAATCATGATTATTGCCAACTTCAACCATCATAGTTTCCTTGCTATCTGCCAGATATAAATCGGACGGCCTATAATGCAGGATGGCAGGCACACCATCATCAACAACTCCGTTTTTTATAAGAGTAGAGATAAAATATATTAAATGTAGTATAACATGTTCATAAACCATGTGTATCACCGTTATATATATTCACACATGCGTCGGTTTGGAACACTATGATAAATTCTTCCAATATCCGAATTCGCTTTTTATAATGAAGTATATATGATCTCTATTCGTCTTTTACACCCACACAACCCTCTTATCTTTGTAGCTAGCGCTAACTTTCTCTTGTGCATGCACACGCCCGCATCCCTCTCACCCTCCCTCGGCATTCTCTAGCTCCATTGCGCAAATTCATCTTTTCACTTTAGGTCGTTCACCCACGGTGTGTGTAGGCCCCCCAGCTCCTTCTTTACGACACACATCGATCGATATGCCTCTCTAGCCAGGTGTGCCTAGCACAAACACAAGCTTCCCCTCTTCTCTTGTCACCATCCATGCCTCACTCCCACCACTCTTTTCATCGTTCTCATACTCGCACACTCCTCCCCCCTCGATATAGTATGCCTCTCGTACCATCTCCTACGTGCATCCCTCTCTCTCTATCCTTCTCCTCGTGCTTCATTTGCTTCTAACACACACATGCATGTATACCGATTGATCTCCCAACATATACCTAGATCGACTTTAACTACCCCCCCCCCATCGATCGACGTACCTCACAAGTTATGTCTCTCCTTTCTCTTACAAAGGGCGATTGACCTTCCTATGTAGTTACGTCTGCTTACCACAGCCACATCGTCCCCCCTTATCATTCGTGCATGCCTCCTGACCCGTCTCTCACACGCACGTGCACAGACAACAAGCAGACATCTCCTCTCTTATTGATATTGCGGGCGTGCCCTCCGTTTGTCTAGCAAGCCTATCCCACCATTTGTTAGAAGCAACTCCACTACCACCCCCTCCAACACTCTAGCTCTGTCTCTCTCCCAACCTTATTCCTCTCCTGCACATATGCATGGATGCCGACCGATCTCCCTTAATACATGAGGCAGATCGATCTCCTTAATACATGAGGTAGGCCTCTCTCCTCCTCCACACATATAACAGCCATTGTACCTCTATAGTTAATTGGGCCTCCCTCTTCCCCCACCACACACCGATAGTCGAGCGCTGCAGGTAGGTATCCATGCCACAGAGACAAACTGCACATGTCCCATCTCACGTTCCAGTAGGCCAGCCACTCTATATCTTTGACGTGGGCACACACAAATTCGATGGCGCTCTTTATCGATCGCGCGCACACACACACACATCATCCCTCTCTTAGATTCTATGGACACCTCAAGCCGATGATACCACCACTCTCTTCTCGTGGATCGCCCGCTCTATATATATGTTATATCCAGGACTCTATTTCACACACATTGCATATGTTACATTTTTTGATTGACCCCCCCCCCAAAAAAAACTCTCAAGAACCCACACACTATATGTCTCTAGGTTTGTATCTCTCTCACACAACCCCACATAGGTGGTGTACGTATACAAGAAGAGAATAGGTGCATCGTGCACGTACTCATGCTTCGTGCCCAGCCACACCCGCGCGGGTACACAGTGGAGCTCATTTCTTTACGAAATGGCAGCCCACGTGCTAATTTGAACGCCTGTAGCGGTTGTTTACCTAGGGAGGTCGTGTACCACGCGTGCACGAAACAAAGTTTGACTTGACGCGTTGCCGCGTTATTTTTAAATAAAGTTATAGCGCTCAATGGCACGTACACAGAATATAAAACGATTTTTATGGAGAAAAAGGTAATCCTCTCACTATATACAATGGAGCCTGCCTGCCTGGTTTGTCGCTCTTCAGAGTATCTCACACAAGGCTGCGGTGGCCTGTCTCTCTCTCTCTCACCGTTGGTCACTGATCCGGCCGCATCCCGTCCGTCAGGGGAAAGGGAGTGCGGTGGCCTCTCTCTCTCTCTCTCACCGTTGGTCACTGATCCGGCCGCATCCCGTCCGCCGAGGGAAAGGGAGGAAGTGCATCGTTTCTCCGTTCGACGGCGCCGAGGCAGCACGTCCCGATCTGCGGTACACGCCGTTCTCTCTGACCAAGCTCCGGCGCGACAGGGCCTATGCCACCTGCTCGCAGATTCCGCCCGCCGCCGCTCACCTAGTTACATCCCGACGACCTCCAGGTATCCCCTCCGGCCTTGCTCCACTACCCGTCTTCCCACGTCGCTGCATGTGGATCTTCCATAGTTCTTTGCCCAAAACGTAGCTCGTCCGGCGTACTTTCCATATTGCATTCTCGTCCTCACACCGTTTTAGACAAACACAACCGTGTTGTTATCTTCCCTTAGGACAAGTAATATGCTTCTTTTTTGTCGTCGCATGTGTCATCAACTGTTATTGGTTAGTAATTGTTTCCTTTCTACCTCTTTTTTGCAAACAGGGCTATCCATTTCACCTCGTTGCTATTGCGACCTTTTGGTGAACTGCACAAATCACTTTTTTCTTAAAGAGTGTTTTGTGCAGTTGTACTAAAATGTCACACGGGCAACGTCTCTACATTTCAGTGCGACTGCACAAAGGGAGATTGGTTTTGCTCTATCCTCCTTATCCAACTCCGAGCCTAATCTTCTCCAACTAGTTAGTCTTAAGAGAGACTGCAAAGGTGACCGGCTTCTATTTGTGTGTTTATTGTTTCATCAGTAGTCCTCTATTATCGTAATCACACTTAATATCTTTGGAACAGGGACGCTCAGCTCTATTTTAGTGGAACTGCACAAAATGATCGGAATGTTGCATGCTCCAGACAGCTACTTTTTTTCCAACATGCCTTGTTGATTTAGACAGAGCTGGGGGGACGTTGCTGCCAATGAAAGCATGGATCAATTTTAATTTAACACATTCTCACAACTTTCTATTTAGTTGTGATGTAATTATTAGCTCTGATCTGCTAATAATTGACATGCATTAGCAAGGAAGTTAGTTTTTTATTGTTTCTGAAAGAGCATCAATGGCAAGACACGCGAAACAAAAGCTGAAAGCTCACACCATTGTACAATTTCATGTCGCTGGGAAATTATTTGTATAGTACGTCAATTATGTAAACAAATGATGGAAGCTTGATAGCATTGCCAGAAGCCTCTTCATCATCCGGGTCCATGTGCCATGCACAAAATTATACTCCTTCGTTCCTAAAAATTTGTCTTTTTACAAATTTCAAACGGGCTTATTTTAGAGTGTAGATTCACTCATTTTGCTTCGTATGTGTACTCCCTCCGTTCCTAAATATTCTATTCGTCTTTCTAGAGATTTCAACAAGTGACTACATACGGAGCAAAATGAGTGAATCTACACTCTAAAATATGTCTATATACATTCGTATGTGCTAGTCCATTTGAAATCTCTAAAAAGACAAATATTTGAGTAGTCACTCGTTGAATCTCTAGAAAGACAAATACTTCGGAGTATATTTAAGAACCGAGGGGGTAGTGCACAACCACATGGGAGACTCAGCCCGGTCGTTGCGCCGCATTAATAGTGAGTAATGAGCAGTCAAATCATAAGCCCCACCTTTCCCACTGTAAGTTGCTCTGAAGAAGCAACCATCAATACGCTCTTCTTTGAATCCGCTCATACTACTCCATCTCTCACTGTTTATACAGCGCGCTTCAGGAAAAATAAAAAAATATATGGGACCAAGGCGACTAGCGATCGGTCTGAAAAATAGCATTGGTAGTTATAGCACGGCGTCTATTAGTAGAGGGAATAATGCGTACACACATGCATGCAGTGCTTCCACCCCGGGTACAAACATGCATGCACTTACTCCACTCCGTAGTAGTACAGTACATGGAGAGAAAATTGTGGACTTGATTGTGGTTACCATGCCCTAATTAATTGAGCATTAAAACAAACGCGTCTAAAGTCTCTCTGGTGGTGGAAATGCATTGAGAGAAATGCATCATAATGAAGCGCGCCCTGTAAACTGTGACGGAGGGAGGAGTAGTATGAAGGTGCAAAACCAAGTACGCGTATGGCCAGTCGGTCAACGCACCTCCTCTTGGCATATCACTGACATGTGGGATAGGAGTGTGAGCAAACCGATCTCAATTGACGGCAAAGAGCCAACCCGCTGTTCCTTGAGAGAGACGAGGAGCGAGAACGCACAGACGGGCTCGCACGGAGGCCAAGATATATTCGAGCATGGTTGGTTGATCGGTATCATTCATTACATGTTGGGCTGCCGTTTTCCGCCCTTCTCCGGAATAACCGTGTACTTTATCAGAGATAAAAAATAAGAGTACAGACGCTCCACCATGCGGTTCTAGTAATAGTACTACTCGTACTACTATGCTTGGCTCTTAGCCTCTTCGTGAAGTCGAACAATGATGGTACTCCGCATGTTGGGTACTACAGTGTATGCCTCTGACAATCTGACACCGAATGGACTGATGCATGTCCACCGAGGGTAGGTTGCATTAGTCAAAAGGCGTAAGCGAGCTTCACCTTGTCCTGCAAGCTTCTCCTCGTTCTGCGAGTTGACGGGACACACCAAAAAGTAGTGCTAGTCCATACTCCCTCCTTTCCAGTTAATATGGCTTAATCTTTTTTGCGGGTAAATGAGAGAGCTTTATTCATATATAAGCATTCTTAGGATGATCAGCCAAGACACTGGTCACTAGGAAGCGAGGTACCCCGCAAAAAAAGTAGGAAGCGATGTGTTTCATCAAGCTAGCTCTCGGCCACATTCAAAGTGCAGCAAGCACGGTTCGCACGAAGATGCGCCGCAAGGTTTGCTGACCTGTTTACATGCTGAATAACAAAAAAAGAGAGGAAATATTACCGAGCGCTACTATTTGTAATAGGATATGAGCCAGAATTAAGCGAGAATTGTGGCGAGTGTTCCATGCAATCAACTTCAATTATCACATGCAAGAACCCTCGAAGAGAACCAAATGTGTTGAAAATTGCTTTATCACATTTTAAAATTATAATAAGAGTGCAGACGCTCCTCCATCCGGTTCCTAGTACTAGTATAGTACGTACCTTTATAGACTATAGTAGTAGTACTAGTAAACTTTGCGCTTGGTTGTTCTCCTATTCGGGAAGTCGAACAATAATAGCACTAGTAGTATAGTGTATGCTTCTGGCAATCTGACACCGAATTAACTGTTGCACGTCCACCGCCTGAGCGAGGGAGAGCTTGCATTTGTCAAAAGTTTCCCCTTGTCCTGCGAGCCACCGCGCGCAAGCTTCTCCCGTCCTGCAACCTTCTCCTCGTTCGGCAAGTTGACGGGACACAGCAAAGTAATGCTAGTCCATACTGCCTCCTCTCCGGTTAATATGGCTTAATTTCAAACGAGATAAATACACTGTCTGTCATTGTATATTTGTAAAAATACGGTTAGTGGACTTCATAATACGCTCATTGCGCTCAATATATATATTTTCCGGTGTTCATACGGTCACAAGCTCACCTTGACTGAGTATGTGTGTGCATGCACGTGTAGGTTGAGCACTTGAGCGTGACCGTGTGTGTTCCGTCGTGTGCTCGGACATGCATGCATTAGGGCATCGCGCGCGTTTTTGCGTCCATGTGTACGTGTGACTGATGCATACACGTAGGGGGAGTACGTGTAGGGGCCACTAAGGAGCAGTCAAATCACACAGTAAGTTAGTCGGAAGAAGCAACCATCATTTCACTCTTGAATGACATGTACGCAATATAAAATGGTTGATATGGAGAGAAAAAGAAAACCACTATATATACACTAGCAGGAGCCTAAGCTACAAGCCTGCTTGCTTAGGTTGCTCTATTCACAAGCATAGAACGACGGGCCTGATCCCGCAGCTGGGGGAAGGGAACAATGTTCTGCGTAGACGCGGTCGACATCGGCGAGGGAGAAAACCCACAGTCGGTGCGTCCCAATCGGGGGTCACCGCGGTATGGGCTGATGCCGCATCCCAACTGCCCTTCTAGCTACAGCCCGATGTCCCAGGTAGTCCATCTTCCTTTTGGATCCGGCTTGCTCCACTGTCGTAGCTCCATCTCCATGTCGATCTTTCTCTACTTCTACCGGCTTCTACTTGTGATGAGTTTATGTCTCATGAACTAGTGCCAGTACTATTATTCTAATCACACTTCTTCAATATCTTTGTCATCAGGGATGCTCAGGTCAATTTTAGTGGAAATGCACAAAAGCATCGTATGATCCGAGGGTGCCAGCCGTCTTTCCTTCGACAGGTTCTACCTGGCCAGGAAATTAAATCATGTTTAGGGTTTAGGGTTTAAGTCGTAGTGACCCCATCAGTAGTTTTTATTTCGTACACGCTCTCACAACTTTTTTCTTTAGTTGTGAAGTAAATATTGGCTATGATCTGTGAATCATTGAGATGCATCAGCATGCGTGTCAGTTTTCCTTTGTATTTGATGGAATGTTCTAACGGGGCAACCTTGGAATAGGAATGAAAATGGAGTGGAAAAGTTTCCGTTTTTCCAGAGAAAAAATGGAAATGGAGAGAAACCAACGTTTCGTTTCGTTGGATCGCGCCATCAAGCAAAACCAACGTTTAAATCACGTCTGTCATGTTCGTGTCTCACCCTCCTCCACGGCTCGACCCCACACGGTCGCTCGGCATGCCACTCACCGCAAACCGAGTATACGATAACTTTCTCGCCTGCTTGTCGATCGATCGCGCCATGGAGTACTAGCACTACTGGAAGAGATTGACGAGTTAGGGGAGGACAGCTAGCTGTAGCACGGAATCCCAAGAACTTTTTACATGCATGTTGTAGCCGGCTATTGCGACCTTTGAACGCGGAGTAGCCGCGTGCACCCGGAAGCGGCGCGGGCGACGCTCTCTCGGCCGGCGCGCCGCTTCAATGCCGGCGCCAGTGAGAGGTCGCGTCCGCTCTGGCCGGGCATGAATGCGGCACTGACCGTTTTGGGCGGGAAGCACGCGCGGGTGATGAAGAGGGTTCGGGTTGGTCAGGACCGGCCGTGGCAGCGGTCCGGACGTGCGCAAACAAGAGATGTTGTATGTTAATATTGCTGCGTATATAATTAACAACGTAAATAATGTGCCAGTTGGACAAATATGATTGGAGATGGAGATGGAAATGGAATTTTACGTAAACACGGATATGCATGTCTATGTCTGTGTGTGTGTGCGCGACGACTCTCGCGACCTGGAAGCGGGGGCGTGTTTTTGATCGAGTTTTCTTTCTTGGTACGTTAGAAAATCAATTTGTCTAATTCACATCTAGATGTTATTTAAGGATATCACATCTAAGCTCCCACAAGTATATAATGTAGCAACAAGAAATAAAAAAACTAGGAAAAAAATAGACCACAAACAGAGTGGACATCGACTTAGATGTGACATAACTATGTCACATCTAGATGTGTCCTAGACAAACCCTTAAAAAATTGTCCGCCAGTTTTCGTTTCTTTTTTCGGGAACGCGCGTATTCTATTTAAAACCACTGCTATGGAGAGATTTTTTTACTCCATTATAGCCTCTTGTTTGATAGAGTTTCTCGCGTCTCTCTCTCACCCTCTTCATATCAAAACAAAATGACAGTGTCCACTCTATCTCTCTCCTCACCGGTGGTCACAGATCCGGCCGAATCCCGCCCGCTGCGGGAGGTGAGGAGGTGCAGCATTGACGTTGTCGCCATCGGCGATGGAGGAAGCCGATGAGCACCGTCCTCTCGGAGCCGATGCTGGCGTGGACGAAGATCCTCGCGCCCTTGTTCGCTGCCGTCGTGTGGGCAGATCCCGCCCGCCCGCCTAAACGACATCTCGCCCATCTAAGGTATAACTTCTTGTACTGGTCCAGCTCCCCAGGTCGCTGCGTGCGGGTTTTCTTCTATGCAACTACTCCCCAGCTCCCCATGCATAGTAGCTAGGGTTCGTCGGCTGGTCCAACATCACCTACTAGTACTATTATAGAGGAAATGCCACTCGAAAAGTTTTCCTGATTTATGCCTCGGTGGAGGTATACATGTTGTTTTGACAAAAAGTACATGGTGGTTGTGCGGTCATTGTCCATATGGTGGTAGTACTATCACTGGTTAAATGAAGAAATGCTTTTTTTCTCAGGTATCCTGGTTTAGTTCCCATCAAGATAATTATGATGCTTCTGTTTGTTGGTGTACTTTTCATTAATTCTTATTGACAATTGAGATGTCGTTGCTAACCCTTTTTATATGTTTGGAAACAGCGATGTGTGTCTCCATACCCTGGCATGTCTTCCTCAATTTTAGTGGAACTGCATAAAATTGGATGGCCATTGTTGTTCCTCCTCACTGTCCTCTGCCACGTGGTTCTTCCTTCCTCGAGCTTGATTACTGAGAAGAAACAGACCACAGTGAGGATTTGTCGAACTTCATAGGTGCCTCACCCAAACTTGATGCCAAATGGATGATGCATCACCACAATGACCTATCGATGCTCATTGTTGCACCTCATGGTTGCATCGGCTGGTGAAGCTGATCGATTTTCAATGAAAAACAAGCTGTCTTCCATCAGTGCTCTTTGCTTGTTATGCACAAAGATGATATCCTTCGTCAGTTCACCTTGGTTGCGTTGGAGACGCAGTCGTCTTTCACGTTGGTGCAATTTTATCACACAATTGGCTATGAACCAAATGTTTCACACGTTGGATAATTTGGCGCATGTGTGGTTGTTCACTTAAGGGAGGGTAGTGTACCACACGTGAAGGACAGGAAGTGTGACCAGGACGCGTGGGTGTGGATCGTTAGTTCATCGGAAGTAGTACTAGTTTTCTTCACTGTACATTAAATAAAGAGTTTCATTTCGTACTTACACAATTTAAAATGATTGTTATGGAGAGAATAAGAAAACCACTCCACTATATATTAGTCGTATACACGAGAGTACTATATGGACGCAGCTTCATTGACTTAGTGCACCTGCCTTTGGATTTATGACAAGTGGGCCCAAAATGTGGCTGGCTCACCTGTCATACAGCCAAAAGCAGGTGCAGTGAAGGCACCGGAGCTCAATCCGTACTACAGTAGTATATATATAAGCGGGAGCCTCAGCACTTGTTCTCTAGGGTTTGCACTCTCCACACGCTCGCTGCACTACATATATGTTACATGCTGGAGGCTCAACGTTCATTTGCTAGGGTTTGCTATATTCACAGTCTCTCACCCTCTCTTCACCAGATCTAAACAAGACTGTGTTGGCCTCTTGTCTCTCTCTCCCCCTCACAGCTGGTGAAGGAGGCGTCCGTATCCCGTCGCACCGGGAAGGGGAGGAGGTGCAGCGTTCACTCTATCGCCTTCGGCGAGGGAGGCAATCCACTGTCGGCTGCGCTGTTCTCTTTCACCCAGCGCCTGTGCGGGAGGGCCACCGACCCCTTCTTCTTCGCTGCCGTATGTAGTGTGGGCAGATCCGGCCTCCCGCCGCACGCCTTGCCACATCCGGACGACCCTAAGGTATAAGTTTCTTTGAAACCATCATTGCTCTAGCTGCATGTGGATCTTTTTTGATCTGTAGTCGAATCTAGGTCTTGGTTCAAAGAGGAAAGAAGGGTGCGGTGGGCTGGAGCAAGAATCTAGGACGTGGTTCAATGAGGAAAGGAGGGGCAGAAAGTAGTATAGACTGGCTATCCAGCCTCCTTGTAGGTCGAAAAGGGAAAAAGGGGGTAACCTAGTACACAGATCTGTAAGGAACCGATCTCTTTGTTGAAAAGGGAAAGCAACTGGGGGGTCAGGTAGTTTGTGCAGGACTAGATTTGCTGCCCTCACATAGGAAGAAGGTTCGAAGAGAACAAATATGGGACCAGCGCATATATGCTGCTTGGCTACATACTCTGCATCACCCATTTATACGTGTGGACGCACATGGTGCTGGCATGTCCCATACAGCTATTTTGTTGTTGTTAATCTAAGAATGCCGCCAGAAAATTGAAGCAGTGCCACTGTTAAAAGTAAATTACATTTTTTAATGAATGTTGTTTCAAGAGAATGTCTCTCTTAATATGAATCAATGCAACCGTTTTAGAAATGCTACTGTCCTACTTTGTTTTCCATCCAAGATAAGTTAGATGCTTCTTTCTGTCACCGTTTGTTTCATCCTCCTTTATCGGCAACAAACTCTGCATCACCCCCTTTATAAGTAGATGGAAGGACATGTTGTTGCGCCCACTCTCCCCTAGAATTGTTTATGCTTTTTGTTAATCTAATGCCGCTGGTAAAATTAAGCAATGCCACTCTCAGAATTAACTACTGAATCTTAATTCAAAACTGCAACACTTGTTAGGGATTGGCGGGATTACCATTTTTGTGGCCACATGTTTCATCCTCCCTTATTGGCTAGTAATTGATTCCTTTTTTGCCTCTGTTAAAACAGGGATATCTATTCAACTTGTTGCTATTGCGACATTTTGCTTCGCTTAATTTTGGTGGAACTGCACAAAATGAGACCGGATTTCCATATATGTGTTGAGATCTCTTTGAGATCTTCCTCACGAGTTGTTTCAAATCTTGGTCTTGAAAGGTCAGTACCGACCTTCCTCAGAATTAACTATTGAATCTTAGTTCAAAACTGCAAACACTTGTTAGGGATCGGCAGGAGTACCATTTCTGTTAGGGATCGGCCCGGGTACATGTTTAAGAAATGTATTGTTCAGATAATGTCTCTGTTATTATATATCAGTTACAGACTTACAGTGTTTTACAAATGGTACTATCCTGCTTTGTAGTTCTTTCTACATGTTTAACCAAGGTATTGTTAAGATAATGTCTCTGTTAAAATGAATCAGTCGCATTGTTTTAGGAATGATACTTTTCTGCTTTTTCGTTCTTTATACATGTTGAAACAAGGCATTGTTAAGATAACGTCTCAGTTAATATGAATTAATCACACTGATTGAGAATTGCTACTCTCCTGCTTTGTTTCCCATTAAGATAAGGTAGATCAGTAGATGTTTTTCTTGTGGGAGTACAAGTCATCAACCATTATTTCTCAGTAATTGTTTCCCTTATACCTTTTGTTGCTTACAGGGATATCAAAATTAAAGCTTGGTTTTATTCCGACTTCAATTTTAGTTGAACTGCACAAAAGGAGCCAATGTGTCCAAGGCAAACTGCTGCATTACTGGGTCCAGTTGGTCGTTCCACTTTGCAGAAAGAAGCAGTCACTGTTTGCGCTACATTACAGAAGGAATGATCGAGAAGCTTTACAGAGTATTATTAGACACCGGTGACATGACTAATCTGCAGAGACCATTGGCAATTTAACAACACGTGGAGTGCCTCCATGATCATAGGCATTACATATTTTGAATGGGAAAAGCTTGTCAAAGTTTAATCATTTATGTTAGCAAGAAGACGTTAGTTTAATATATTGGAATTGGAAAACCTTGTCAAAATTTGCTCATTGATGTTAGCCAGAAGACATGCATTTGATATTTTTGAGTGGGACGCCCTTGTTGTGAGCAGCGTCGAGTGTTTTTTCCTATTCCTGTGTTCAGTTTAGAAGTAAATAGTTACTCTGCTGAGATATTCCTGTGTTAAGAGTTTGTTCTGAATATTGTCTATGTAATGCTAGGCCTTGTGTTTGATTGCAAAGTTGAGCTTGGAATGTTGTGGCATGCGGCATCACGAGCTGTTCACCGTGCCTCCTGAGAATAATGCTTCGTATTGTTTTGCATGTCGATCTAATGCCAGTGATTTGCTTGTTAATAAGATCATCCTCTTCTGTTGTTTCCGTGCTTAAGAAGTTCATCGTCTGATGTTTCATTCATAGCCTATACGACAAGTCGGGTAGGTTAGACGTGAAACCATATGATCTTCCGACCAACTCATGATATTAGGCCGTGATTGGATCGTCGTTTTCCAACCAAAACCGCTTGTAAAACTGATGCTTGTAAATTAAAGCAGATGGTCTCAGGCGAAGGTGCTTGGTTGGTCGATTTCGACTAGTAAAATATCGGAAGTACTTGACACACGATAAAAATGATGAACGACACTCGGACGATTGCTAATCCAGCCGTTAGCTGCTGTTTTAGCCTTGCCCATGGATGGCATGATACGCACGTATCGTCTGGTAATGTCGTCCATATAGAAATGCTTGTAAAATATACACTGGTCTCTCAAATTACACGCATAACCCGTCGGTTTTACTTACAGACCTCGGGCCCTCGGTTTCATTATGCCTGTATTTTACGCGTTGTTTCCAATGACGAGTAAATTACACTTGTATGTTAATACAGGTTTGAAATAAACCAGAGCTCCCAAGCGCGGCCTTACCGTTTCATGTCGTCTTAGTTTCTCGAAGGTGCTCATACGTGTCCGATGATCCTGGCTTCCTGAATGAGCAGCGGGCGCTGTATCAGACCATCCGTAGGGCCCGCGAGGCCCTCTCCGTTGTCCTTCGAGTTGTTGCGCTCGCCGTGGCGCCGAGCATTGTTAACATCGTCAACGAACATGAGGATTCAGGAGATGACTTTATTTTGACTGGATGACACTAGGGACCCACTAGGGCCATAGCCGTACGTACGCAAGTGCCTCCTTATTATGTACAACTACTTTTTTTTGCTTTCTCCTAGTTTCCTGACATCACGGTCCACACCATTGTCAACCTATGTAGTCAATATAAACGAGAGAATTGCACAAGGTGTGGCCGACAGTTGGGACCAAGCAGCTCGAGCAGTATTTGTATTTTTGAGGCGTGAGCACTACAGAGTTTTTCTTGGTGATGATTTCGTTGTTGTTTAGAGGAGAGCCGGGTATTAACTGGGCGGGCTGTGGCCCGTCTAGCCCAGGCCAGATATCCAGCCCAGATACTAATTTTTTCAAGATGAAAATGGCTAGCCCAGCTATACGTCTTTTTGAGGAATACCCAGGCAAGGTCAACTTGTTATTCTCCGCCCCGCTGGGCTGCAAATCTTTCCTAGGAGGGATGCATTAGGCTTAACAGGAAAATGGGCTTTAAAAAATAATAAATGGGATGTAATTATAAAAACTGGGCAGTAACTATAAAAAAATGCACCAAACACGAAATTAGTTTATAAAATATTATTTATGGATTTTGAAAATCTTAAATTTTCATTGTTGCGCGCGCAATGTTTTGTTGGATTTTTACGTAATACAAATTTGTATTTAATCTGACTAGAAATTTCGGGATAAAAATATTTCGGAGCCCATCAAAATGTGGGAAATTTTATTGAATTCTGTCTTCAACGGTTGGTTGAAATTATTAATCGTTGTCCTAGCTAGAAAATGGGTTGTACTTTTAACAAACTGTAAATGGTCTGTTGTAAATTCCATTATAATTCAAAAATGGGTTGTACATTCTTACAAAACGCAAATGGGCAATAAGTTCTCTGCCACACACTTGTGGGCCTACTAAGTGACGCATCCCCTAAAAAAATAAGTTGATGCGTATGCAAGGCTTTGCCAACTTATTATAGTCAACACACGGTTCTAGCAGCAGTGGCCATTGGATGTCTATCCAACGGATCTCGTGCTTCTTCTTCAATCTCGGATATTCTTAGCTTCGGCCGCCCAAAAAATGATTCCTCCCCCTGACATCTGGGGCGCACCGTTTCGGAGGCTGACCTATGGGCCTACTAAGTTGGAGCGTACCAAGGGCTTTGTCAACTTAGTCAATACAAATGATTCTAGCTTCAGTGACCGTACGATGTCCATCCAACGGCCGTAGTGCTTCTTCAACCTCTGGTCTTCTTGGTCCAGCCGCCCAAAGCAGCGCCGGTCGTGCCGCCTACTCCTGCCTCTTGTGGCCGGCTGTGCTGCCACGAAGGCCTCACCGCCCCCATACTACTCCCACCGCTGGCCAGGCCATCCCTCCACTCACCCACACCCCCTGTTATTCTGCGGCGACGGCAGCCTCACACCGCAGCCGAACCAGTGAACCCTCGTACTCCTCTCCGCGCGGGCTTCCGCTGATGCGTCTTCCCCAGCTCCGCGTCGTCCCCTTCCTAGGCCTCGCCGTCGTCCAGACCACCGCCCTGGTACTCTCGGCGCGGCGTGGTCAACGTGGTCAACGACCGACTTCCATCGGAAGAGTACTGTACGTGGAGAGGCTGACAGCTGGGTCCAGGCGGCCGCAAGGAAGTGCCTCCTTATTACGCGCAAAATAATTATTCCTCCACCTGACAGCAGGGACCCACCGGATGGGCCACCTTATTTTGCGAAAAAAAACGTTTCCCCCCTAACTGCTGGGACCCACCGGACGGGCCAGCGTATTTCGCGAAAAAAACGTTCCCCCCGCTGTCAGCTCGGACCCACTGGAAGTGCCTCCTTATTACGCACAAAAAAATGAATACTCCCCCTGCTAGCTGGGACCCACCATAGTGGGAGGCTGACTTGTGGGCCTACTAAGTTGACTGGGACGGGGGCCTTTGTCAATTTTAGTCAATATGAACGATTCTAGCTCCAGTGATCGTACGATGTCCATCCAACGACCGTAGTGCTTCTTCAACCTCTGGTCTTCTTGCTCTAGCCGGCCAAAGTAGCGCCGGTCGTGCCGCATGCTCCTGCCTCCCGTGGCCGGCTGTGCTGCCATGAAGGCCTCACCGCCCCCTACTATTCCCACCGCTGGCCAGGCCCTGCGGCGACGGAAGCCTCACACCGCAGCCGAACCAATGAACCTTCGTACTCCTCTCCGCACGGGCTTCCACTGCCGCGTCTTCCCCGGCTCCCCGTCGTCCCCTTCCTAGGCCTCGCCGTCGTCCACCGCCCTGGTGCTCTCGGCGCGATGTGGTCAACGTGGTCAAGGAACGACTTCCATCGGACATGGACTGTACGTAGAGAGACTGACAGCTGGGTCCACGGCCGCAGCAAGGAAGTGCCTCCTTGTTACATGCAAAATAATTATTCCTCCACCTGACAGCGGGGACCCACCGGACGGGCCACCGTATTTCATAAAAAAACGTTTGCCCCTGACTGCTGGGACCCACCAGCTACATCTTCGCACGCAAGGAAGTGCGTCCGGGCAAAAAAACGATTCGCCCCCCTGACTGCTGGGACCCACCAGCTACATCTTCGTAGGCAAAGAAGTGCCTGACAGTCGGGACCCACCTGGTCGAAGCGTACGTAGTGTTGCCATTCTGGTTGTGAACGTGTATGTATATATATACTGGTGGATGTAGAGGCGCGCACGTGTCGTAGTAGAGGCGCGCACGTAGCATGTACACGTGTGTACAGCGGCCAGGGTGCAAGAAAGAAAATACGGCCACGTATGTGTACATACGGGCGGGGTCTCGAACGCCTACTCACGCATACGTACGGCGAGGGCTCGTTGACATGGCTGGGTCGGAATGGAGAAACGGCGTCGTCATCGTGTTCATGGGGAGGCAAAGGAATGTGTCGTGTTCATGGGGAGGCAACGGAATGCGTCGTGTTCATCGGAAGGCAACGGAACGCGTGGGAGCCAACCGGCTGGGTCGGAACGGAATGCGTGGTCGTGTTCATCAGGAGGGCTTGGACGGAACAGATGATGGAAACGAGGCCTGGCGTACCGCACAACGGAGGAAACGGACCTCCTACGTTCGGAACAGGGTCCTGTTGATCGGGAGGGGTGTGGCGTACCGCAAAACGGAGGAAACGGACCTCCTACGGTCGAAACGGGGGTCCTCTTGATCGGGAGGGGTGTGGCGTGCCGCAAAACGGACGAAACGGACCTCCTACGGTTGAAACGGGGGCCCTGTTGATCGGGAGGGGTGTGGCGTACCGCAAAACAGACAAAACGGACCTCCTACGGTCGAAACGGGGGTCCTGTTCATCGGGAGGGGTGTGGCGTACCGCAAAACGGGACTCCACGGGATACTGTTCATCTCCACCGTCGACCTCCTCCAGCCTCCACGGGCTACCGTCGACCTCCTCCAGCCTCCACGGGCTCATGTTCATCCAGCCTCCACCGCGCGCTACTCCATCGGCTACTGTTCAACCACCCCTCCACCGTCTACTGTTCATCCAGTCCTCCACACCACGGGGTCCTGTTCAACCACCCCTCCACGGGCACCCCTCCACCGTCTACTGTTCATCCAGCCCTCCACACCACGGGGTCCTGTTCAACCACCCCTCCACGGGCACCCCTCCACCGTCTATTGTTCATCCAGCCCTCCACACCACGGGGTCGTGTTCATCCACCCCTCCATGGGCACCCCTCCACCGTCTACTGTTCATCCAGCCCTCCACCACACCACGGGGTCCTGTTCATCCAGAGGCAATGCCACCGCTCACTGTTCATCCCAGAGGCAGCATCGATCGGCTTCAGTTAGCAGCAGTAGCGAAGGAATCGCTCGATCGGGTTCAGTTAACAGCCATCGATCGATCGCTCGGGTTCAATAACGCGTAGCCTGCAGTGCAATCGCTCGGGTTCAGTTAGAGCCCAACGCCTCGCTCGGGTTCAGTTAGAGCCAACGCCTCGCACACACGCGTGTACGTGTACGAGAGAAACGTGCATCGCTCGGCCCCCGACCTCCCACCGTAACCGGGAACTCCACCAAATTTTCCTCCCCCTCGCTTCTACCACGGTTTTTTCCATCATGGACGGCCCAAAGAATGTCATGCAGCTGCGTCTCTGGCCTGCCCAGGACGAAAAGCCCATTTTCTATCATGATTTTTTGTCATAGAAGTAGGAGCCCACCACATCTATGATGATACCGGGGTTTGTCACAATTATCGTCATAGAAGTGTCATATGTATGACAGAAAAAAAATTCGTTCGGCCCAAAATGTCACGGATGTGTCTTTTTTTGTAGTGAAAGATTAAAAGTAAAGATTGCAAAGTAAACAAAGATAGAAATAGCTTGTTGACGGGAGATTAATATGATGGAAAATAGACCCGGGGGCCATAGGTTTCACTAGTGGCTTCTCTCAAGATAGCATAAGTATTATGGTGGGTGAACGAATTACTGTCGAGCAATTGATAGAAAAGTGCATAATTATGAGAATATCTAGGTATGATCATGTATATAGGCATCAGGTCCATGACAAGTAGACCGACTCCTGCCTGCATCTACTACTATTACTCCACACATCGACCGCTATCCAGCATGCATCTAGAGTATTAAGTTCATAAGAATGGAGTAACGCTTTAAGCAAGATGACATGATGTAGAGGGATAAACTCATGCAATATGATATAAACCACATCTTTTTATCCTCGATGGCAACAATACAATACATGTCGTTTCCCCTACTGTCACTGGGATCGAGCACCGCAAGATTGAACCCAAAGCTAAGCACTTCTCCCATTGCAAGAAAGATCAATCTAGTAGGCCAAACCAAACTGATAATTCAAAGAGACTTGCAAAGATAACCAATCATACATAAAAGAATTCAGAGAAGATTCAAATATTGTTCATAGATAATCTTGATCATAAACCCACAATTCATCGGATCTCAACAAACACACCACAAAACAAGATTACATCGAATAGATCTCCAAGAGAATCGAGGAGAACTTTGTATTGAGATCCAAAGAGAGAGAAGAAGCCATGTAGCTAATAACTATGGACCCGAAGGTCTAAGGTAAACTACTCACACATCATCGGAGAGGCTAAGGTGTTGATGTAGAAGCCCTCCATGATCAATGCCCCTTCCGGCGGAGCGTCGGAAAAGGCCCCAAGATGGGATCTCACGGGTACAGAAGGTTGTGGTGGTGGAATTAGGTTTTCGTGGTGCTCCCCGATGGTTTGGGGGTACATAGGTATATATAGGAGGAAGAAGTAGGTTGGTGGAGCCACGAGGGGCCCACGAGGGTGGAGGGCGCGCCCAGGGGGTAGGTGCGCCCCCTGCCTCGTGGCCTCCTCGGTGATTTCTTGACGTCCACTCCAAGTCCTCTGGATCATGTTTGTTCCAAAAATAACTCTCCCGAAGGTTTCATTCCGTTTGGTATTCTTTTTCTGCGAAACACTGAAATAGGCAAAAAAAATAGCAATTTGGGCTGGGCCTACGGTTAATAGGTTAGTCCCTAAAATAATATAGAAGGGTATAAATAAGCCCATTAAACATCCAAAACAGAATATATAATAGCATGGAGCAATCAAAAATTATAGATACGTTGGAGACGTATCATACCTCATTACGGATAGATGAAGCTTAAGATGCCCGGGCCTAACTGTATAATCACTCTCGCTAGTGATCCGGACATATCACTCAGTGCCGAAAACAAAACCGCATCCTTGGCCCTTGAGGCACTATCCGAAGCCCTCGCGGCCGAAGAATTAACCGCACTACGCTCCACAGTGGACAGGGACGATGTGATCCTAGACAAACAACCCAAATCCACCTCATTCAAACCAGCAGAAGAAATAGTCAAATTCCAAGTCCATCCAACGGACCCCAAGAAGACAACATTTATTGGGGCACAACTAGACCCAACTATTGATACCGCGCTACGGGAGTTCCTGCATGAGAACTATGATATATTCGCCTGGCACCCTTCCGGTATGCCAGGAATCCCACGCAAGTTGGCGGAACACAGCCTCAATATATTGAAGGGATATAAACCGGTCAAACAAACACTGCTGCGTTTTTCCGAACCCAAACGTCAAGCTATGGGGGAGGAGCTAGCCAAGCTAATAGAGGCCGGATTTATTAGAGAAATAAAACACCCGGACTGGCTGGCAAACCTGGTGATGGTGCCAAAGAAGGACAAATCCTGGCGCTTGTGTGTCGACTTCAAAGACCTCAATAAGGCTTGCCCCAAGGATCCCTTCCCCCTCCCCTGCATCGACCAGATCATTGATGCTACCACAGGACATGACTCGTTGTGCTTCCTCGACGCATATTCCGGATACCATCAAATTAAAATGAAGGAGTCCGATCAAGCTGCAACAGCATTCATTGCCCCATATGGGCCATTCTGCTTCAACACCATGCCCTTCAGGCTAAAAATCGCTGGTGCCACCTATCAACGCATGATCCAAACATACCTGGAGAAACAGATCGGCAAGACAGTTGAAGCATATGTGGACGACGTCGTCATCAAAACTAGACACGTCAAAACACTCATAGACGATTTATGTCTCACATTCGACAACCTCCGCGCATACGACATTAAGCTCAATCTGGAAAAATGCGTTTTCAGCGTTCCTGCTGGAAAACTGCTAGGCTTCATTGTCTCCAATAGAGGAATTGAAGCAAATCCAACCAAAATCCGAGCTTTGTCACAATTGGCTACACCAACGGACCTCAAACAGGTCCAAAAACTTGCCGGTTACATGGCAGCTTTAAGCCGCTTTATCTCCAGATTGGGAGAAAAGGCATTGCCACTCTATCGCCTTCTACGGCGCACCGATCACTTCGAGTGGACGGATGTGGCAACAGCCAGACTGGAAGAAATAAAAACTCTTCTGGCTAGCAACCCAATCTTGGCCGCGCTGAAGGTCGGCGAACCCATGTTATTATACATATCGGCAACACACCAGGTGGTGAGCACCGTGCTCGTCGTTGAACGAGCACAGGACGGACACAAATTCCCGCTTCAGAAGCCAGTATACTACGTATCCACTGTCCTCACACCATGCAAATCCCGGTACCCCCATTATCAAAAGATAGCATACGCGGTCTTCATGGCATCCCAGAAGCTACGACACTATTTCCAGGAGTGTTCGGACACAGTGGCTTCCGAAGTACCACTCAATGACATAATAAATAACCGTGATGCTATGGGCCGGATTTCCAAATGGGCCATTGAGCTCCTTCCATTCGACATAACATACAAACCGCGTCGAGCCATTAAATCCCAAGTACTGGCTGACTTCATCGCCGAATGGACAAAGGCCGAACTCCCTAAAGAGTACGGCACATATTCCAACTGGGTTATGTATTTTTATGGTTCCAAAATGCTGGCAGGACTAGGAGCGGGCGTCGTTTAAACGTCCCCCACTGGAGACGTCGTCCAGTACGTACTCCAAATATTATACACAGACTCTAATAACGCAGCCGAATACGAAGCCTTATTGCATGGCCTTCGGATGGCTGTCTCCATGGGCATACAACGCCTGGAAGTGCGCGGGGACTCAAACCTCGCAATATCTCAAATAAATGGAGACTTCGACGCCAAAGACCCAAAGATGGCGGCTTATCGTAATGCCGTCCTAAAAATGCCAGCTCGGTTCGAGGGGCTCGAGTTTCATCATGTGGCCCGAGAAAGTAATCAAGCGGCGGATGTCGTCGCCCGCATCGGCGCCAAGCGCGACCCTGTCCCACCTAACATCTTTATGGAAAGGCTTTTCAAGCCATTCGTGGTGTGGCAAGGGGAGAGCGTCAACACTAGTTCGGATCTGAACACAATCCCAGATTCCGAACACACCGATATCATCGGAGGCTCAAACACCGAAATAACACCGTCGGCCCATCTCATCATGGCAGCCATTGCCCCATGGACCGACCCCTTCTTGGCCTACCTTAGTAGGAAGGAACTCCCTGAGGATCAGAATGAGGCCCGCCGCATTGTCCGACGTTCGAAGGCCTACAAGGTTCACGACGGAGAGCTCTACAAGAAAAGCACTACCGGAGTCCTTCAAAGATGTATCTCCGAGGAGGAGGGGCGGGAGCTCCTATCTGAGATTCATGCCGGTCTCGGCGGGCACCACGCCGCAGCTTGGGCCCTTGTTAGCAAGGCCTTCCGTACACGATTTTATTGGCCGACGGCCCGAGCAGATGCACAGGACCTTGTCCAACATTGCGTCGGATGCCAACTCTTCGCCAACCAAAGCCATATGCCCCCCACTGCCCTACAAACAATCCCCATCACTTGGCCTTTTGCGATCTGGAGACTAGATATGGTTGGACCCCTTAAAGGAGGAGGCCATAAGAAAAAATATCTGCTGGTCATGGTGGATAAATTCACTAAGTGGATAGAGGCCAAACCTGTTAAAACGGCCGAGTCCGGGACGGTGATAGAATTCATATCCAGCGTGGTACACCGTTATGGGGTTCCACGCAGCATCATCACTGATAACGACTCTAATTTCACGGCCAACGAAGTACAAACCTGGTGCGCTAATCTGGGCATCAAGCTCGACTACGCCTCTATCTACCATCCACAAACAAATGGTCAAGTCGAACGGGCCAATGGTCTTATTATGAGCGGCATTAAGCCTAGACTAGTGCGGTCTTTGAAAGAATCAGACAAGCACTGGGTTGAGGATCTCGACTCCATACTCTAGGGGCTGCGGACCACGCCCAATCGCACCACTAGATACACACCTTTCTTCATGGTGTACGGCACAAAGGCAGTGTTACCTTGCGACATTATTCATGACTCACCTCGAGTGCGCATGTACGAAGAGAGAGAGGCCGAGCTTGATCGGCAGGACAGCTTAGATGCCCTGGAGGAGGAGCGCGACATCGCAAAAGCCCATTCCGCATTTTATCAACAGCAAGCTCGCAGATATCAAAGCAGAGAAGTGCGGGCCAAGACTTATAACGTTGGCGAACTCGTTCTACGCCCACCGGAGAAGAAAAAGGACAAACTCAAGCCCAAGTGGGAAGGGCCCTTCATCATTGATGAAGTTCTCACTGGAGGAGCGTATCGCCTGCGTGATGCGTCAGACAATCGCCTAGAGCCAAACCCTTGGAACGCGGCCAGACTCCAAAGATTCTATGCCTAGTGCCGAACTCTTTGTTTGTCTCCTTCTCCTTGTTGTTTCCATCATTTTTTCTCTCTTTTTGTTTTTTCTCTTTAGCCCTAGAGCTTTCGTGAGGTTAGACCGTGCACCCCTGACGCATACATCTCCAAATATGTACATCCATTATACCTGGGGGCTTCTTGGACGGAAGCTTGCTATTATTATTTCCCGAGCATCAAGCTCATCACATATGCGTTTTCCCCATATGTACCTTTTCTTCGCCATTATATACATCGATATGACTTGAGTTTTGGCCAAGCTGGGTTGCCTGCCTCCTGTGCTTATGCCATACGTTCCCGTTAGTTCGACTAGGGCATAAAGGGAGCACCTCTACGATTGTTACTGCTGGGTCATCCGGATGTGTACCTCAGACTGGGTGAAGCCGAAAGCCAGCGTTCTTAAGGGAATATTCGGTCGGTGAATTAAATATGTTTCTTGCATCCACTCCATCATGAAACCCCAGAAGTTAAATATACTGTGATTTTTCAATCACAGTTTGGACATGCACATCAACGCATGCACACCCAGGGAAAGGAACCCTTAACGAAACTATTCTCTCAGGAAGATGTATCTTACAACCTTAACGTAATATAACATAACTAGCTGGATACAACTTGTCTGTTCAAGCAACTATGACCCCTACGCCTGGTTCCCACGCATACCCCGGTCTATTCGGCCGCACTGGTATTCGGAAACATTCCGCACCTTCAGGTCCCGAGGTTGAAGCGAAAAGGTCTGCCATGACAATCGTTTTACAATTCAGCTAGAATTACATATATCAAGGAAAGTACACAGTCACTTGGACTCATAAATTTCCTCCTCTATACCATCCAACAGGCTGTCTAACATACAATCCCATTGAGAATATTTGGCCGCTACTGCTACTTGGTCATGCACCAAATTAACGGGAACTTCTTTTTCGTATGACCCTAGAGGTCCGACCCGGGCCATGTGATTCGGATCAAGCTTGGTATACCGTGTTTTCACCATGGCCTAGGCCTCTCGCGCACCCTCTCAGCAGGCCGATATTTTCCATAATCGGATACGCCGCCGCGCTCCCTTGAATAGCTCTACAAGTTCCTTCATACTTCCTGGAGGGGAGGCGGATGGCCATAAGGCCTTGGCAACACTCCGCATTGCCTGCCGAGCTTGCTCGTGCATTTGCGACAGCCCTTGCAGCAGATCATCCGACAATCCGAGCATCTCCTCTTCGGGACGGCCCGTTAGCATACCTGCAAACACAACTCTATCAGTTCCTTTTCTCTCCGAACTGTCATAAGGTAAGTTTGGCAACATACTGAATATGCCGCCTCGCAGCCTTTTATTCTCCTTCACGGAGTCGGCCAGCTGGGCCCGCACATATTTCAGCTCCTCGCCCAGCTGGGTGTTTGCATCCTGGAGTTTGTTTTTCTCCTCTCTGACTCGGGTCAAAACGCGCTCGCCTGCGGCGTGTAGTCTTTTCGCCTCTTTCTCGCCCGTCTGAGCGGCTTTCAGTTTCACCTCCAATTGGTCGGACGAGCCTGTTGTGATAAGCAACAGTATTAGCACAAACTGGTATATAATTATTATTTCTCGATAGAGGGAAATATTAACAGAAAACGCTGCTACCTCTTGAGCACTGCGTTGGATTTCCCCGAAGAGGAAAGGATGATGCAGCAAAGTAGCGTAAGTATTTCCCTCAGTTTTTGAGAACAAAGGTATCAATCCAGTAGGAGGCTACGCGTGAGTCCCTCGTACCTACACAAAGAAAATAACTCCTCACAACCAACGCGAATAGGGGTTGTCAATCCCTTCACGGTCACTTACGAAAGTGAGATCTGATAGATATGATAGATAATATTTTTGGTATTTTTGGTATAAAGATGCAAGGTAAAATAAAAAGCAAAGTAAAAAAGCAAAGCAATAATAAAGTGATGGGAGATTAATATGATGAGAATAGACCCGGGGGCCATAGGTTTCACTAGTGGCTTCTCTCATGAGCATAAATATTTTACGGTGGGTGAACAAATTACTGTTGAGCAATTGACAGAATTGAGAATAGTTATGAGAGTATCTTGGTATGATCATGTATATAGGCATCACGTCCGAGACAAGTAGATCGACTCCTTCCTGCATCTACTACTATTAGTCCACTCATCGACCGCTATCCAGCATGCATCTAGAGTATTAAGTTAATGAAAACAGAGTAACGCCTTAAGCAAGATGACATGATGTAGAGGGATAAATTCATGCAATATGATAAAAAAACCCATCTTGTTATCCTCGATGGCAACAATACAATACGTGCCTTGTTGCCCCTACTGTCACTGGGAAAGGACACCGCAAGATTGAACCCAAAGCTAAGCACTTCTCCCATTGCAAGAAAAACCAATCTAGTAGGCCAAACCAAACTGATAATTCGAAGAGACTTGCAAAGATAACTAATCATACATAAAAGAATTCAGAGAAGATTCAAATATTGTTCATAGATAATCTTGATCATAAACCCACAATTCATCAGTCTCAACAAACACACCGCAAAAAGAAGATTACATCGAATAGATCTCCATGAGAGAGGGGGAGAACATTGTATTGAGATCCAAAAATAGAGAAGAAGTCATCTAGCTACTAACTATGGACCCGAAGGTCTGAGGTAAACTACTCACACTTGATCGGAGAGGCTATGGTGATGATGTAGAAGCCCTCTGTGGTGGATTCCCCTTTCGGCGGAGCTCCGAAACAGGCCCCAAGATGGGATCTCGTGGGTACAGAAGGTTGCTGCGGTGGAATTAGGTTTTTGGCCCCGTATATGATCGTTTGGGGTACGTAGGATATATAGGAGGAATGAGTACGTCGGTGGAGCTTCGGGGGGCCCACGAGGCAGGGGGGCGCGCCCCCACCCTCGTGGCCGCCTCCCTTCTTTCTTGACGTGGGGTCCAAGTCTCCTGGATCATATTCGGTGAGAAAATCACGTTCCCGAAGGTTTCATTCCGTTTGGACTCCGTTTGATATTCCGTTTCTTCGAAATACTGAAATAGGCAAAAAACAGCAATTCTGGGTTGGGCCTCCGATTAATAGGTTAGTCCCAAAAGTAATATAAATGTGGAAAATAAAGCCCAATATGGTCCAAAATAGTAGATAATATAGCATGGAGCAATCAAAAATTATAGATACGTTGGAGACGTATCAGGCATCCCCAAGCTTAATTCCTGCTCGTCCTCGAGTAGGTAAATGATAAAAAAGAATTTTTGATGCGGAGTGCTACTTGGCATAATTTCAATGTAACACTTCTTAATTGTGGCATGAATATTCAGATCCGAAAGATTCAAGACAAAAGTTTATATTGACATAAAAATAATAATACTTCAAGCATACTAACAAAGCAATTATGTCTTCTCAAAATAACACGGCCAAAGAAAGTTATCCCTAGAAAATCATATAGTCTGGCTATCCTCTATCTTCACCACACAAAGTATTTAAATCATGCACAACCCCGATGACAAGCCAAGCAATTGTTTCATACTTTTGACATTTTCAAAACTTTTTCAATCTTCATGCAATACATGAGCGTGAGCCATGGATATAACACTATATGTGGAATAGAATGGTGGTTGTGGAGAAGACAAAAAGAGGGGAAGATAGTCTCACATCAACTAGGCGTATCAACGGGCTATGGAGATGACCATCAATAAATATCAATGTGAGTGAGTAGGGATTGCCATGCAACGCATGCACTAGAGCTATAAGTATATGAAAGCTCAACAAAAGAAACTAAGTGGGTGTGCATCCAACTCGCTTGCTCACGAAGACCTAGGACATTTTGAGGAAGCCCATCATTGGAATATACAAGCCAAGTTCTATAATGAAAGATTCCCACTAGTATATGAAAGTGACAAAATGAGAGACTCTCTATCATGAAGATCATGGTGCTACTTTGAAGCACAAGTGTGGTAAAAGGATAGTAACATTGTCCCTTCTCTCTTTTTCTCTCATTTTTTTATTTGGGCATTTTCTCTTCTTTTTTATGGCCTCTTTTTTTCGTCCGGAGTCTCATCCCGACTTGTGGGGGAATCATAGTCTCCATCATCGTTTCCTCACTGGGACAATGCTCTAAAAATGATGATCATCACACTTTTATTTTTCTTACAACTCAACAATTACAACTCGATACTTAGAACAAAATATGACTCTATATGAATGCCTCCGGCGGTGTACCGGGATATGCAATGAATCAAGAGTGACATGTATGAAAGAATTATGAACGGTGGCTTTGCCACAAATATGATGTCAACTACATGATCATGCTAGCAATATGACAATGGTGGAGCGTGTCATAATAAATGGAATGGTGGAAAGTTGCATGGCAATATATCTCGGAATGGCTATGGAAATGCCATGACAGGTAGGTATGGTGGCTGTTTTGAGGAAGGTATATGGTGGGTGTATGATACCGGCGAAAAGTGTGCGGTATTAGAAAGGCTAGCAATGGTGGAAGGAAGGAAAAGTGCATATAATCCATGGACTCAACATTAGTCATAAAGAACTCATATACTTATTGCAAAAATCTAGAAGTTATCAAAGCAAAGTATTACGCGCATGCTCCTACGGGGATAGATTGGTAGGAAAAGACCATCGCTCGTCCCCGACCGCCACTCCTAAGGAAGACAATCAATAAATAAATCATGCTCCGACTTCATCACATAACGGTTCACCATACGTGCATGCTACGGGAATCGCAAACTTTAACACAAGTTTTTCTCAAATTCACAACTACTCAACTAGCATGACTCTAATATCACCATCTTCATATCTCAAAACAATTATCAAGCATCAAACTTTTCTTAGTATTCAACGCACTCAAAATAAAGTTTTACAAATCTTGAATACCAAGCATGCTATTTAAGACTCTCAAAATAATCTAAGTGAAGCATGAGAGATCAATAGTTTCTATAAAACAAATCCACCACCATGCTCTAAAAGATATAAGTGAAGCACTAGAGCAAAACTATATAGCTCAAAAGATATAAGTGAAGCACATAGAGTATTCTAACAAATTCCAATTCATGTATGGCTCTCTCAAAAGGTGTGTACAGCAAGGATGATTGTGGTAAACTAAAAAGCAAAGACTCAAATCATGCAAGACGCTCCAAGCAAAACATATATCATGTGGTGAATAAAAATATAGCTCCAAGTAAAGTTACCGATGGAAGTAGACGAAAGAGGGGATGACTTCCGGGGCATCCCCAAGCTTTGACTTTTTGGTGTCCTTAGATTATCTTGGGGGTGCCATGGGCATCCCCAAGCTTAGGCTCTTGCCACTCCTTGTTCCATAATCCATCAAAAGATTTCACCCAAAACTTGAAAACTTCACAACACAAAACTCAACAGAAATCTCGTGAGCTCCGTTAGCGAAAGAAAATAAAAGACCACTTCAAGGTACTGTAATTAAATCATTATTTATTTATATTGGTGTTAAACCTACTGTATTCCAACTTTTCTATGGTTTATAAACTATTTTACTAGCCAGAGATTCATCAAAATAAGCAAACAACACACGAAAAACAGAATCTGTCAAAAACAGAATAGTCTGTAATAATCTATAACTAACGCAAACTTCTGGATCTCCAAAAAATCAGCCAAAATAGGACGAGCTAGGAAATTTGTTTATTGATCAGAAGCAATTGGAATCACTATTTTATCAAGTTCTGGTGATTTTTAACAATTGTTTTTGTGAACAGAAAGTTTCTGGAAATTACAGCAAGATCAAATAACCATCATCCAAGAAGATCCTATAGGTTTAACTTGGCACAAACACTAATTAAAACATAAAATCACATCTAAACAGAAGGTAGATGAATTATTTATTCCCAAACAGAAGCAAAAAGCAAAAAACAAAAATAAAATTGGGTTTCCTCCCAACAAGCGCTATCGTTTAACGCCCTTAGCTAGGCATAAAAGCAAGGATAGATCTAGGTATTGCCATCTTTGGTAGGCAATCCATAAGTGGCTGTCATAATAGATTCATATGGTAATTTTATTTTATTTCTAGGGAAGTGTTCCATGCCTTTCTTTAATGGAAATTGGAATCTAATATTCCCTTCCTTTATATCAATAATTGCACCAATCGTTCTAAGGAAAGGTCTACCAAGAATAATAGGACATAAAGGATTGCAATCTATATCAAGAACGATAAAACCTATGGGCACATAATTCCTATTTGCAATAATAAGAACATCATTAATTCTTCCCATAGGTTTTTTAATAGTGGAATCCGCAAGGTGCAAGTTTAGAGAGCAATCATGAAAATCGCGAAAATCTAGCAAATCGCACAAAGTTTTGGGAATAGTGGAAATACTAGCACCCAAATCACATAAAGCATAGATTTCGTGATCCTTAATCTTAATTTTAATAGTTGGTTACCACTCATCATAAAGCTTTCTAGGGATAGAAACTTCCAACTCAAGTTTTTCTTCATAAGATTGCATCAAGGCATCAATGATATGTTTGGTAAAGGCTTTATTTTGACTATAAGCATGAGGAGAATTTAGCACGGATTGCAACAAGGAAATACAATCAATTAAAGAGCAACTTTCATAATTAAATTCCTTGAAATCCAATATAGTGGGTTTAGCAACATCTAGGGTTTTAATCTTTTCAATCCCACTTTTATCAATTTCATCATCAAGATCTAAAAACTCTGAATTTTTGGAACGCCTTCTAGGTAAAGGTGGATCATATTCAGTCCCATCATTATCAAGATTCATAGTGCAAAACAAAGATTTAATAGGGGACACATCAATAACTTTTAGATCTTCATCTTTATTTTCATAGGAATTGGAAGAACATGCTTTAATAAAGGCATCTTTCGTAGCACGCATCCTAGCGGTTCTTTCCTTGCACTCATGAATGGAAATTCTCATGGCTTTGAGAGACTCATTGATATCATGCTTAGGAGGAATAGATCTAAGCTTTAAAGACTCAACATCAAGAGAAATTCTATCAACGTTCCTAGCCAATTCATCAACTTTAAGCAATTTCTCTTCAAGCAAAGCATTGAAATTCTTTTGCGAATTCATAAAATCTTTAACACTAGTCTCAAATTCAGAGGGCATCTTATTAAAATTTCCATAAGAGTTGTTGTAGGAATTTCCATAGTTATTAGAAGGATTACTAGGATAGGGCCTAGGATTAAAATTCCCTCTATACGCGTTGTTACCAAAATTATTCCTACCAACAAAATTCACATCCATAGATTCATTATTATTCTCAATCAAAGTAGACAAAGGCATATCATTAGGATCAGAAGAAACACTCTTAGTAGCAAATAATTTCATAAGTTCATCCATCTTTCCACTCAAAACATTGATTTCTTCTATCGCATGCACTTTTTATTAGTAGATCTTTCGGTGTGCCATTGAGAATAATTAACCATAATATTATCTAGGAGTTTAGTAGCATCTCCTAAAGTGATTTCCATAAAAGTGCCTCCCGCGGCCGAATCTAAAAGATTTCTAGAAGCAAAATTCAATCCGGCATAATTTTTTTGTATAATCATCCACAAATTCAAACCATGAGTAGGGCAATTACGTATCATTAATTTCATTCTCTCCCAAGCTTGTGCAACATGTTCATGATCAAGTTGCTTAAAATTCATAATATCGTTTCGAAGATAGATGATCTTAGCGGGAGGAAAATACTTAGAGATAAAAGCATCTTTGCACTTGTTCCAAGAATCAATGCTATTTTTAGGCAAAGATAAAAACCAAGCTTTAGCACGATCTCTAAGCAAAAAAGGAAAAAGCTTCAATTTAACAATATCATTATCAACATCTTTCTTCTTTTGCATATCACATAAATCAACGAAGCTATTTAGATGAGTAGCGGCATCTTCACTAGGAAGGTCGGCGAATTGATCTTTCATAACAAGATTCAACAAAGCAGTATTGATTTCACAAGATTCAGTATTGGTAAGAGGAGAAATCGGAGTGCTAAGGAAATCATTATTGTTGGTATTGGTAAAGTCACACAATTTGGTATTATCATGAGCCATCTTTGCAAGCAAGCAATCCAACACACGAGCAAACAAAAAGCAAGCGAGAAAAAGGCAAACGGAAAAAGAGAGGGCAAATAAAACGGCAAGGATGAAGTGGGGGAGAGGAAAATGAGAGGCAAATGGCAAATAATGTAATGCGAGAGATAAGGGATTGTGATGGGTACTTGGTATGTTGACTTTTGCGTAGACTCCCCGACAACAGCGCCAGAAATTCTTCTTGCTACCTCTTGAGAACTGCGTTGGATTTCCCCGAAGAGGAAAGGATGATGCAGCAAAGTAGCGTAAGTATTTCCCTCAGTTTTTTAGAACCAAGGTATCAATCCAGTAGGAGGCTACGCGTGAGTCCCTCGTACCTACACAAAGAAAATAACTCCTCGCAACCAACGCGAATAGGGGTTGCCAATCCCTTCACGGTCACTTACGAGAGTGAGATCTGATAGATATGATAGATAATATTTTTGGTTTTTTTGGTATAAAGATGCAAGGTAAAATAAAAAGCAAAGTAAAAAAGCAAAGCAATAATAAAGTGATGGGAGATTAATATGATGAGAATAGACCCGGGGGCCATAGGTTTCACTAGTGGCTTCTCTCATGAACATAAATATTTTATGGTGGGTGAACAAATTACTGTTGAGCAATTGACAGAATTGAGCATAGTTATGAGAGTATCTAGGTATGATAATGTATATAGGCATCATGTCCGAGACAAGTAGACCGACTCCTGCCTGCATCTACTACTATTACTCCACTCATCGACCGCTATCCAGCATGCATCTAGAGTATTAAGTTAATGAAAACAGAGTAACGCCTTAAGCAAGATGACATGATGTAGAGGGATAAATTCATGCAATATGATAAAAACCCCATATTGTTATCCTCGATGGCAACAATACAATACGTGCCTTGCTGCCCCTACTGTCACTGGGAAAGGACACCGCAAGATTGAACCCAAAGCTAAGCACTTCTCCCATTGCAAGAAAAACCAATCTAGTAGGCCAAACCAATCTGATAATTCGAAGAGACTTGCAAAGATAACCAATCATACATAAAAGAATTCAGAGAAGATTCAAATATTGTTCATAGATAATCTTGATCATAAACCCACAATTCATCGGTCTCAACAAACACACCGCAAAAAGAAGATTACATCAAATAGATCTCCACGAGAGAGGGGGAGAACATTGTATTGAGATCCAAAAAGAGAGAAGAAGCCATCTAGCTACTAACTATGGACCCGAAGGTCTGAGGTAAACTACTCACACTTCATCGGAGAGGCTATGGTGATGATGTAGAAGCCCTCCGTGGTGGATTCCCCTTCCGGCGGAGCTCCGGAATAGGACCCAGGATGGGATCTCGTGGGTACAGAAGGTTGCGACGGTGGAATTAGGTTTTTGGCTCCGTATCTGATCGTTTGGGGGTACGTAGGTATATATAGGAGGAAGGAGTACGTTGGTGGAGCTTCAGGGGGGCCACGAGGCAGGGGGCGCACCCTAGGGGGGTGGGCGCTCCCCCACCCTCGTGGCCGCCTCCCTTCTTTCTTGACGTGGGGTCCAAGTCTCCTGGATCATATTCAGTAAGAAAATCACGTTCCCGAAGGTTTCATTCCGTTTGGACTCCGTTTGATATTCCGTTTCTTCAAAACACTGAAATAGGCAAAAAAACAGCAATTCTGGGCTGGGCCTCCGGTTAATAGGTTAGTCCCAAAAGTAATATAAAAGTGGAAAATAAAGCCCAATATGGTCCAAAACAGTAGATAATATAGCATGGAGCAATCAAAAAATATAGATACGTTGGAGACATATGAAACGCCTTCTTGGACTCTTCCAGTTCGGCGGTAGCAGCAGTTAGCTGTGTCCGACATTTTTCCAGCTCTTGGGCTAGCAGGTCGTTCTTCTCCGTAAGAACCTGGTTATACAACGATCCTTAAATCACTTGTACCAACTGCTTCAAGTCTCGGGGGCTACTGGCATATGGTTAGCATATTCAGACGAATTAAATTTACATGTTCATCTTTTAAATACTGCTCCGTGGCCCTGTTAAGACCATCTCGAGCAGCCCGGATGTATGCATCAGCCGAGCTGAAGGAACTGAACGCCTCTTTTGAGAAGCGAGGATCTCATAAAACGGCCCTCCGGCGCCGATGATTCATGGCGCTCTCCACTTCCGAGTTGGTGGTGGACGTATCTTCCGAGCCCTCAGCCGAAGGACAGTCCGGCGTCGCCCCCATATCGACCCCCGTCTCCTCGGCTGGGACCGAATCCCAGGTGTTGGGAGTACGACTGGCCGGATCCCCGTCCGGCAAACCCTTTTCCTGATGCGTGGCGAACATAAAAGTCACAGTTGGATGCGATTGTTAAAGAACATATTTGTGAATCCATACCTCTTAGATGAAGGCTCGGCCGTATCTTTGTTTGCCTTCCGCTCTTCGAAGGCTTGCCCAGCGTAGGGACCGCTCTCTTTAGGGATACCCCTGGGGCAGCATGGTGCGCCGAATGCCTCCCCTTTTGAGCATAGGAGGGTGCGTGGGCGAGGTAGAATGAGAGAACTTTTGGGGATAAGGTGTCTCCTGAATACTTACATGTGAAGTGGGGAGAAGACCGGGATAGTCGGCGATGATGCCCACTTCTATGTCGTCATAGCTCGCCTGGTAAAACACCCCACCCTCGAGCACCACGAATATATCCGGATCCTCTTGGAATAATGTGGCCCTCGGGCTGTGGGGCGGGGCTGTGAAGCCCTTCGGAAATCTTTCGCCAGTGCTATTATAAAAGGACGGGTTAATATTCATTGAAAGTAGTTCAGGGGGTGGAATGAGTAGAGCAAAGGAGTTGGGGCTTACCCAGCTAGGAGGACTATACATGGAATATCCATCTCTGCGCTTGATGTGCAAGAACTCCTCTTCCTCCCCTTTGAACAATTCGGACAATATTTTGGCCAAAGCGGCGGGGGTGTCCAGACCCTTGGTGTCGCAGCTAGAGGCGTTGTCCTCCCCATTGTAGTGCCACATTGGAAGCCCTCTATATTGGAGTGGCTGAACCCCCCATACTATGGAGGTCGCCATTACTTCGACTATCGATAATCCGGACTGAGCGAGCGTCCTTATCTTGCTCAAGAGTTGATGAACTTCCGCACTATCTTCCTCCTCGAGGCTCCGAGGGCGCTAGTTGTGGTGTTTCTTCAAAGGAATGCTTGTGGACTTGGGGAGGTCCCTCCGAACTGGGTCTAGAAGTGCGACGTCCTCAATATAGAACCATTCGGAAGGCCACTCTTCGGATGCCTTCTTTGGTGTGCCGGATAGGTATCCGGTCTCGGCGATGCACCATATTTCAGCTCCGCCCACTTCAAATATTGATCCCTCGTGATTACGCGGGACGAGGCAGAATAGCCTTCTCCCTAGTTCAAAGTGGGCCTCACAATCCAGGAATAGCTCGCAGAGAGTAACGTAACCCGCGATGTGCAGAATGGAGGCCAGCGTGAAGTTGTGCAGTTGGAGGCCATAGTACTCCAGAAGCCCTCTGAGGAACGGATGAATTGGGAACCCGACACCTCTTAGCAGGTAGGGAACAAAGCACACTCGTCCCCCCTCAGATGGATTGGGGAAGTTCTCCGTTTGAGCCTCGCTGTTGAAGGAGGTCAACCCCGCTCGAATAGGGACCAGATCCGCGGGCGGAAGAAATCCTTGCGTTTGCAGCTTCTCCAGCTGACTATGGGGAACGGAGCACCTCTCCCACTCGCCTTTTTCTGGGCCGCAGGGACGGGAGGAGGAGCTGGGAGCATTAGCCATGTTGGAGTGGTCTTTCCTAGCAATCTTTGAGGATTTTTTTCGCGTGGTGCTGAATGGATCTGAGATCCAATCTCTTTATAAACATTCTTTCTCGCATAGCCGGGGTGTTATGTGTAAAAAATGCACTGACCTCTCGCATTCACTTGACACGTGGAAGCTGAAGTTGTTGATACACAGAAGCCGAGGGGTACGATATTAAATGGAAGGCCGGATACATCACTTTGAAGTCATCGGAGGAGGAACCCGCCTTGCAATGCCGAATACAATCTACGCGCCGGACACCTCGTCATTGAAGTCTGGTTCAGGGGCTACTCAGGGAGTCCTGGACTAAGGGGTCCTCGGGCGTCCGGCCTATTAACCATGGGCCGGACTGATGGGCTGTGAAGATGCGAAGATTGAAGACTCCACCCGTATCCGGATGGGACTCTCCTTGGCGTGGAAGGCAAGCTCGGCAATTGAATATGAAGATTCTTTTCTCTGTAAGCCGACCTTATGTAACCCTAGATCCCCCCGGTTTCTATATAAACCAGAGGGTTAGGTCTGTAGAGCCGAAGACAGATAGCCATAGTCAAACATGCTAGACTTCTAGGGTTTTAGTCATTACGATCTCGTGGTAGATCAACTCTTCTAATACTCATATTCATCAAGATCAATCAAGTAGGAAGTAGGGTATTACCTCCATAGAGAGGGCCCGAACCTGGGTAAACATTGTGTCTCCCGTCTCCTGTTACCATCGACCTTAGACGCACAGTTCGGGACCCCCTACCCGAGATCCGCCGGTTTTGACACCGACACCGCACACGGCTAAGAAATCAACTTATGTGTCTATGGGGTGCCCCCTCCCCCGTATATAAAGGAGGGGAGGAGGAGAGGGCTGACCCTCATAGGGCGCGCCCAAGGGGGGGAGTCCTACTCCCAGTAGGAGTAGGTTTCCCCCTTCCTAGTTGGAGTAGGAGAAGAAGGAAGAGGGAGAGGGAGAGAAGGAAAGGGGGGCACCCCAATTCGGATTGGGCTGGGGGGTGCACCCTCCACCTTGCCGCCTCCTCCTCTCTTCCACTAAGGCCCAATAAGGCCCATTGACTCCCCCGGGGGTTCCGGTAACCTCCCGGTACTCCAGAAAATGACCGAACCATCCGGAACCATTCCGGTGTCCAAACATAGCCTTCCAATATATCGGTCTTTATGTCTTGACCATTTAGAGACTCCGTGATCACATTTGGGACTCGGAACAACCCTCGATACATCAAAACACATAAACTCATAATACCGATCGTCATCGAATGTTAAGCGTGCGGATCCTACGGGTTTGAGAACTATGTAGACATGACCGAGACACATCTCCGGTCAATAACCAATAGCGGAGCTTGGATGCTCATATTGGTTCCTACATATTCTACAAAGATCTTTATCGGTCAAACTGCATAACAACATACGTTGTTCCCTTTGTCATAGGTATGTTACTTTCCTGAGATTCGATCGTCGGTATCCTCATACCTAGTTCAATCTCGTTACTGACAAGTCTCTTTACTCATTCCGTAATGCATCATCCCGTAACTAACTCATTAGTCATATTGCTTGCAAGGCTTATAGTGATGTGCATTACCGAGAGGGCCCAGAGATACCTCTCCGATACACTGAGTGACAAATCCTAATCTCGATCTATGCCAACTCAAGAAACACCATCAGAGACACCTGTAGAGCATCTTTATGATCACCCAGTTACGTTGTGAAGTTTGATAGCACACTAAGTGTTCCTCCGGTATTCGGGAGTTGCATAATCTCATAGTTATAGGAACATGTATAAGTCATGAAGAAAGCAATAGCAACAAACTAAACGATCATCGTGCTGTGCTAACGGATGGGTCTTGTCAATCACATCATTCTCTAATGATGTGATCCCGTCAATCAAATGACAACTCATGTCTATGGCTAGGAAACTTAACCATCTTTGATTAACGAGCTAGTTAAGTAGAGGCATACTAGTGACACTCTGTTTGTCTATGTATTCACACATGTACTAAGTTTCCGGTTAATACAATTCTAGCATGAATAATAAACATTTATCATGATATAAGGAAATATAAATAACAACTTTATTATTGCCTCTAGGGCATATTTCCTTCACCACCAACACCACTAAAGACAATGACACTGTCATGGCTGAAGACAATGTGGAGCTCGAAGTCAATGCTACAACTGAAGACATTGTGCAGCCAATCGTTCCTCCACCAGTGCCACACACTATGGAATGTGCTTACAATCATGGTGAGTTGGTGACTGTCAAATGGCCCATTCTGGTACCACCCACTGCTCTAGGCCCTCAGTATGATTATCATGTGGAGGAAAGGCCTCAAGTTCAGAAGCCAAAGCCAAGATTGCCAAGGCTTCCTAGTGCTGCAACAACTCAAGGCTCATTCAGTGTGCTCAGCTTTAGAGAGCACAACACATTCTTTGAAAACGCCAACAACCCCTACAAGAAGCCCAAGATCTCCTCTGACAGATTTTGGAGCCATCAGCAACGAAGCTACTACTCATGCATCTTATACAACCAAGACCGGATTTTTCCTCATAAGCGTCTGGATTGTGATGCTATTGCTGGGCTGCCATGCCTTGAGGAGGCTCTGGACTACTTCAGAGACGTTGGGTTGCTTCCATTTGTAACTGACAAAGAGCACTAGAACGAAGAGCTTTTGCTGCAGTTTTATGCCACATTGCACATTCGAGGCTACAACCGGGATCCGAAGACTTGGATCCTTGAGTGGATGACAGGTGACATTCATTATGAAGCCAAAGCTCAGGACATCATTGAGATCACTTCCCTGCCCACTCCTGGTGAGTTGTTTGAACCAGGTTGTCAGCTTCATCAGAATGAACTGCAGAGCATATTCCAGAAGCCAGAGCCAAACACGAGCCAGATGTTAAGCATGATGAAGCCTTTGCCCCATGACGCCGAATACCCCAAGGAGTCCTTTGTAAAAGGACCTTGAGTACTTGCCCCGCACCGTTTATCACATTCTGGGGCGTACTATGTGGCTTATCAAAGGCAACTCTTCTGAAGCCAAACTCGAAGGCACCATGAAGACATTGGTCTTCTACATCATTAATGGCATCAGATTCAATATGCAAGATTTCTTCATCCGACAGCTTGTAGCTTCTGGCATTGATCTCTTTGGTCTGAAATTCTATGCTCCCTGGGTTATGTGCCTGATCAAGCTTCATTTCACAGTCAACTCTCAACCTTCAACTCGCAACCACGTTGTATTCTTGCCTAATGTTGACATGTCTCATGAAGCCATCTACCCCGAGCCTACTAAGAAGCCACTTCACTTGCAAAATGCAGAACATCAAAGCTTCACTCAGCCAATCGAAGGGATTCATGTGCCAAATTCTGCTACTCCTGCTTATCCTTTGGCTGGCAACTTGCATCTGTTGCATCGTGCCAACACTGAAGTCACAGCTAGTACAATTGCTCAAAGGCCTCAGAAGCGTCCCCGTGTCCTCAACGACCGTGAGCTTCTGGTATCCCTACATCAGAAAAAGGATAGGCATCATGACTAGCTAAAGCGCCAAATGCAGAGTCTTCTCGTTGACGTTAATCGCATTCGCAACTTAGCCACAAAGAACTCATTCTTTGCGCATGAAGCCTGTTGGAGGTCCTGGAAGAGCCTCACACTACTCTGCTCTGAAGATGATCTTCGCGAAGATGGCTTCACAGAGAAATTCAAGTTTGACTCCAGGGCACCACAGTCTACAAGTTGGCGTCCAACACCTTCTATTGAAGATTCTGATTTTTCATCTTCGGCTGCAACTGTTGTTGCACGAGTTGTCGATGAAGAAGACGACGCCACTTCACCCGCAATGGCTTCGCTGCACCACAACTCTGCGGCAGGCCCGTCTACACCTCCCAACTCCAACGTCGACCCTGCTGCTCCAGCATCTTCTCCAACTAGGAACGAGTAGATCCTCTATGTCTTCAAACCTTTTTGGTCCTTACTGACAAAAGGGGGAGAAGCATATGAGGTTGATAGTCTTCAAGTGGGTCCATATGGGTGGTTGCCTAAATTTTTGCTAAGGTCTTACAACTCTCATTTTGAAACTATTTGGCTCTTGAGTTGTACCACTTAAACTTGATGGTCGTCTACTACTTTGTGATGTGATGATAAATTTCGCATGAAGTCATTTTGCAGACGCCCCTCATTATGCATTTCATTATCTTCACTATTCTTATGTATGCATGATGAATTGTCTTCATGTGTTGAAGAGGATCTCCACAAAGTAAACCTGCCATGTGCATTTGCATTCAAAAGCAAACTACTCATATGCACATCTTCGGGGGGAGCCTCTTCAACTTATGAAGACAATGCCTATGATCGCAAACTTTCACATACTTTTATCCCCGTTGAGAACTTCAACCAGTTTGTCATCAATCACCAAAAAGGGGGAGATTGTAAGTGCATCTAGTGCCACCCCTAGTTGGTTTTGGAGTATTGACGACAAACTTGGTTGAAGGACTAATGTGTTTGTGAGAATTGCAGGATAACACAGGTAGTAGTCCCTTATTGATTCGGTTTACCTACCAGAGATGACCCCTAAAAATGTGTGAAGACATTGAAGACAATGGTGGTTCGTGAAGACATTCACGATGAAGATAATGACATGTGAAGACATTCACTTGAAGACTATGGAGTGCAAAGACATAGTTGTTTTATAATTTCCTTTTCTTCTTTATTGAGTCATAGGAACCACCGTACTGTTAAGTGGGGCCCAAGTGAACAAAGTTAGAGTGACTGATGTGATGCTCAACCAAAATCCTATGTCTTCAAGCAAAGATAATGAGAGCAAATCTTATCCAGAGCTGGATGAGTCAGCTTTGCTTGTAGCCCAAGCCAAGTTGTCGCGTGTGTTTGAAATCCGACCGTTGGACACGTGTCGGTTCCTTAGTGACCCAGGGTCATTTTGGACATATCATGTCGGGTTGCCTCCAGGCTATAAATAGCCCACCCCCACCATAAATTGGTGGCTGCTCAGAGTTAGTGCACGGCTTTTGTCGTTTGAGAGCAACCCATCTCTGAAGCCTTTGAGAGAGAGATCCTTGCGAGGACAAAGCCCAAAACACCCAGAGCCAAAGAGTGTTAGGCGTCACTGAAGTCTTTCTCTTCGCGTGACCTGAAGACTTGTTACACTTGAGGATTGTGAATCCTCTAGCCGGTTAGGCGTCGCGTTTTGAGCATCCAAGAGCCATTGTGGATCGCCGGTGAACGAAGTCTGTGAAGGTTTGGAAGTCTACCTTGAAGACTTACCAGAGTGATTGGGCGAGGATTGGTTGTCCTTAGCTCAAGGGGAATAAGGTGAAGACGCGGTCTTCTGAGTTCAATCTCAGCCTCCCTAACCAGACGTACAATTGTCACATCAACTGAAACTATGGTATACCAAATCCCTGTCTTCACCAAGCAACTGGTTCTATCCCCAACTTCCTTTACTTTTCAGTTTGTCTTCGTGAAGTCATTGCTTGCTTGTCTGATCTGATTAACTTCACGGTGTGAAGACTTTAACCTGTTTGGCTTCATACTGTCTTCCATTCTGATCCATACTACCTAGCTGCTGATAGTCTTCGTACTTTCACTGTATTGCTTACTTGACTATGACTTGTCTAGTGTAGTCTATCTTCCGCTGCATATCAATAGGTTCATTTCATCTGTTTGTCTCCAAAGACCTCATGTTTTGAAGACCTCATGTTTTGACTATGAAATGTTTGTCTCCAAAGATTTCATGGTGAAGTGGCTGCTTACATGTGGGACCAGACAGTGCTGACGTGACTGCTTACATGCGGGTCGCAGCTCCGGCATAATGTATGTAGCAAAATCCATCACCGGTAGTACCAAAATCCAACAACGGTTGCAACAAAAAAGGCACCGCCATAGTAGGTCGTAGCTCCGCCGCGATGGATGTAGCAAATCCAGCGCCGGTAGTAGCAAAAAATGGCGACGGTTGCAACAAAAAACTTGGCCGTTTCCAGCAAAGTTCTTTCGCCAGTTGCCTCACTTAGTTTGCTTCTCCTTTGCTGCCGTTGACGTGGGGTTGCAATTTTTTTGCATACGGTTCCAGCACATCAGCGGGGGGTTGTAGCTTTTCTGTGCTCCTCGTCGGCCGGTAGAGTAGAGTTGCAACATCTCGCTGGCCGGTGGTAGCACTTCGCCGCCGGTGACAGAGCTTGCACAAGTTGCGAGAGGCATGGAGGGAGGCTGCGGTCTGTGAAGGAGCAGAGCCGCGTCGGCTGGGGGTTGAAGAAAGAGGAAAGGAGAAGGGCAGTTTCGCGCGCGGGCCCACCCATGTACACTTGGCTCGCGCGAGACGATTGTTTACATGTGTGCGTGCGCCAGCGTGGCGTGCGGGCCAGCGGAAAGTCCGGCCGGACTGCTGGCTCCAAACGTTTTGTTTTTTGGAAAGAATCATTGGGGGTGATGCATTGCTTCTACTGGCAGGGGTGCGGGGTATCTTCTTTAAAAAAGAAAAGGAAAAAGAGTAAAAAGCGAAAAAAAAAAGAGACAGAAAAGAAAAAAACGGGTAAAAGAGCCGGAAGCTTCACAAAACCGGGCCGAGAAGCTTATGGAAGCTTCCCATAGATCGGGACCTGCAGAAGCTCACTGGGCTGGCCCATAAACAACAGGTGTGGGCGCCGTCAAACGAACGGCCTGGCATCCCGAATAAAATAAAAGGAACCGAGTCTCCGCAATCGTCGAGCCATTCGCAACTAGAAACCCTAGCCATCTCCCCACGCCGCCGCCGTTCCCCTCCGGTAACCATGGCTGGGATGGCATCACGCTGCGAAGGCAACACAACCGGCGACAAAGGCTACTGTAGTGTGATTTATTCACCCTATCCACAGTCGTCGCCTCTTCCTCCTCGCCTGACCGACCTGTTCCAACACTTTGGTCTGGACAAGATCCGCGCGATGGTAAGACGTTCTGAGAGGTGCGCCCAATCACTCACTTGTCTTTCGTCGTCTAGTCTTTCCTTCCATCCAGATTTCAGGCCTCCCGTGCTGGATCTGTATACCTCAGTTAATCCTTAGGATATATTCTCCTTATATTTATTCAGGAAATGAGTGCTTTCGAACGTGCTCGTGATGTATTCTACATCGTCGAGGGCGAGGATGGCGACGAGGACGACGAAGACGACGAGGACGACGACGTGGATGTGGACGAGTCGGATAGAAAGGTAGGGAAGGTGGTAACAAGCTTCGTTCTATCCATATGTAATATGTTAAAATATGCACTATATTCTTTATGTTGGGCGAATTTGTCTCTCCATTCTTTGACTAATACCTGCTTCTGATCTCCACCATGTTTCTGCCTGTTCAGCTCTTAGATGATGAAAAGAAACCCGATATCACGAAACGACCACACACTCCTATTGGAGATGAGGTGGAATGCAAGAAGCCAAAGATAGCAGAAGGCTCAAGGTGCCAAGGAGAAGAACCTGAGGCTGGAGGGATAAAGAATTCCTCCTGGTAGGTAGTGTTTTATGTGTATGAAATTCCAACCTTTGTTTTCTAACTTAACATTGCACCAACACTAACACATTTCAAATATGCACTTGGTTTACTCTCGAGTAAGCTGCAGTTTCTGCAATCTCTGATGTTTAATGTTGCATCAGCCAGTTGAGCAGTGACCACTTTTATCCAAATGGTGTCGGACTGTTGTTTTATGCAACTTGAGAAAATAAATAGATAGCTTTTATCATTAAAAAAATCAGGTTGCTCATACTGCAGTTTACTCTCAAGTTGCAGTATTAATTTTTCCAATACATTTCGGCATTGGCAAAACCAGCACCTTAGAATTGCTGTCATTAACATCCTTTTATTGATGAGGTATTAACAATAGATGGCTGTTAAAATGACACCTAGTTTATATATATAGCATACTTATGTAGCTTCACCTGTCGTCTGAACTATGATTATATGGAAGCCCTAAAACTTCATGGAATAATTTGTACCATCTAGCAAACTTCTAAGCCCATGCTTAAATTGGGAAAATTGTATTTTTCCCAATGCAATTCTGCAGCGCCCAGTAAATCTGTTCTTTGGACTCAAATACTTATCCTCTAAAGCATCAGGTCAAGTTACCTTGTAGAAAAACTTGTCTCTTCAAATGGTCTCTACTTTGTTATTTTAGCACAGTAGAATTCATACTGTGTATTTTCTAATTAATTATATTGGTGCTTTCCAGAGCTCGCTAGTGCTTCTGTTGACTTAGCTGTCCCTACTTTTTGAGGAAACGTTCAATTGTTCTTGAACACAGAAAAATTTCAGATTATCCCCTCTTATACCTAACCCACCTATATTCTTTAACTTTAAAACGAGTTAATGCGCAACCAACTATATAACCTATCTTTGTTTTTGGGATTTTTACCTGCATGTCTTAACTAGATGAACCTGTGTAGAACTCAAACTCATTAGGAGTCAGGTGGCCTGTAGCCGCTGTACCTACGTTTCATACTGTAGGTATGTTGTCCGAGAGTGCCCTTTGGGCAACTCGAATGCTGATCACGTAAGGGCAACTCCAACTGGCCGATGCAAATGAACTTGGTTTTTGTTTGTTTGGATTGGTTTGGTGTTGGGGTGTTTTTGTTTATTAGCAAATATGCCCGAACGGGAAAAATAATGTTCTTTTCCATGTCTCTTAACTCAAGTACCTATGCATCATCGCAACCGGAGAACAACACATGCAGATTAATATAGTTAGTGATGCTACCAAGATTCGTCACTACGCAACTTTCTCATTTTTCAATTCAACCTAGGCACATTGACTCGCTTAACTCACATTTTCTGAATTCAACCGGCTTCCTTCCAAATCGACTTGCACCCCCACGTAGAACTATTTTGGGCCACTTACTGCAACGAGTGTTGAGCATGCAGGTTTTGACTGTCTAATCACTATCACCATCCCCTTCCTCTTTCCACCATTTTCCAGTTAGCATCAAGCTTATCTCTGCCCACATGGTCATCTTGGCTCTTTCGTGCCTCTTTGTTCACCCCAACTCTATGTTGGCTGCGCCGTTAGAAAATAAATTTAAAACAATAGAACTCAGACTTATCTAGATGCCCCTCCCTCTCATCTCTGAGCACATCGTGCTCCGTCAGCGGCAATGGCGGCTCCTTCTGGCTGGATTGAGGCGCGGAGACCCATGCTCCCCTCATTTGGTAGGATTCCCTCCTCCGGCGGGATCTCCTCTCCGAGCTGGATGGTGGGCACAAGATCCCCTGCTCAAGCCTCCAACCACGCGGCAAAGCACCAGCAAGAAATTTTGTTTGTTGGGGAATGAACGAATTGAATGCAAGATTGCATTGTTACAAGGACGGAGAGTGGAACACCATCTTCAATTTCTCATTTGATCCCACCTTCTCTACTTGATTCCCTGTTTGCTCCGTGTTGAAGTTCATGAACAAATAAAACTGGAAGATTATGCGATAGGTTTTATCCTGTACTGAACTTTTTTTCTCCAATCTTCGTATTTGTTGTGCTTGAAAATATTAGGACTGGTCTTTTGGTCCGTTTTCTGTCAATGAGTAAATGTTGCGTATAAAAAATCAGTGCTCGAGACTACGATTGCTTCATATATAATAACAAACTTGCTACAGGAAGAAGATTTGGGGCTGCGCTTTGGTCTGCGGCGAGGTGGACAGGGGAAGCGTCGAATCCAATCCAGGCCACCTAGACCAGAAGAATTGAATAGCTCTTGCTATTTGTTTGCCACAGGAATCCTTAATTAGTTTTAATTTCCTCTGCAAATTGTATGGTAGGTAGTTATTTGGTAATACATGAGCCTGACCTGAACTTTGGCATCCCGAAGTCTCTCAATCTTGATTGTTAGTTCCTTGCCCCTGATATTCTTAATGCCACGTAAGGTTAGACACAACCATTACAGTTTTGACAACAACACTGAAACATCAATGATATAATTTGACATATTTGTATGAGGATGACTATTTCGTTGTTACTTTTGCAGGAGAGTTCTATTATCAGACCAGGGTAAGTGCCGTTGATATGATGGATGCCATCAGGTTGGAGTTTGAAGCTGTTGTCAACAATGGATGCATGCCAGTTCTGCGCGCAAAGCTATTGTCAACAAAGGGATGCCTCCGTGTCCCACAGGAACCTTGAGAAGCTTGTGCCGACTATATGGCAGCAATTGTATGTTGCAAGACATGTGCTAGACAAACAAGAACTGGATGCCGACATGTCCACATAGATGGTGCAAACATCGACGAATTAAGACTAGTGTGAAAATAATCCTTCCAAGTTTTTCAACAAAAGAGAGATGAAATACTTTAGGCAGTGCTGTAATGTAAAATACTACAGCAAAAGAAAATGATTATGGTTCACTAGATGGTTCTGTTTCAGTTATTGGAATGGTTTCCCTTCTATATTCATCAGGTTCGAGTGGGAAGCTGCTATTGACAATGGATGCATGCAAATACTGCACACAAAGGTATTTTCGACGAAGGGATGCCGATGTGTCTCAAAGGAAGCTCGAGAAGCTGGTGCCGACTATAGGATGTTGCAAGATATGCGCCAGACAAACAACAACCGGATGCCGACATGTCCGCGTAGAATCTGCAACCAACGACATAATGCATCAAGGCCAGTGTGAGAAAAATGATTGTGCTTCAGTTATTGGAATGGTTTTCCTTCTATGTTCATATCATCATTATATTATTTACGAATTTTGCATTCCACTATGAATTTAATATGAACTAATGCAGTCACGACACCCTATTTCTTTCCCTGCTATACACCTATATATCACTATACCAATTTAAATACAGGGAGCTGCCTATGGACTTGGAAGCCTGAAAAAGGCAAATAGTAAACAACTTTGAGTTTCATAATCAAAATTGAGGCAATATTGTATATATTTAATTGGAATTATGTGAAAATTGTAGTGTGCCTTATCTATTTCCTTATCTATTGTTATGTATTATTTGTACAGTTATTGTTCAATGTTTAATTTAACCTTATGTAATTTCTGAAGAAAAAAAAAATGAAAGATGCATAAATGGATAAGCAGGTGAAGATATTATTGTTATGGCTGATCATGGAGGATGCCTATTCCTTTGAGCTTCCATTGTCGATAGGGACGTTGTAGTGAGATTTCTATCGAACTGAAGATATTGAAAGTTGAAGGTTGGCACTGGTGGGGTTTGCTTCTATGAGTACTGTTAGGTATGTGGTGTCAACAAGTTATGCTTAGAAGTACTAAACTTATGTACGCAAATAGCACTATCTTTCATTGCACACACACCTGGATGCTAATTCTTCCTTGGATTTTTTGTACGCAAATAGCACTACCTTTCATTGCACACACCAGGCTGCTAATTCTTCAAAGTATTATGCTATAAAATATGAATTAAATTTAGGCAGGTCTATCTTACATATGCGAACTCATCTCAGGCATTTTCCTTTAGCTACACAATTTACTCAAGTTCTCTTTTTGTATTGCCATTCAGCGACCTCTATATTTGATTACTCGCCTAACCAAGAGAATGAGTTACTATTTAGTTTCTTCTGATCTGCTCTGTTGCAAATTAGGCATCTTATACACTAGCTTGAAATGATATTCTTTAATGTTTATAAGAATAATAATTGTAATATGACATCAATTTGGGCGTAAATGTGAAGTTAATGTAGAGAAATTTATATAGAGAAAATCACAGTTTTTTATTATCATACAGAGAAACCATAAATCAAGAACCACCTCTGAAGCTCTGACACCCCCCCTGCACCACCCTAGGTCCGACTAACTCTGTCCTAGCTTCGCCTCTCCACTTCTCCAATCACCACAGGTCGTTGTGTTCTTATGTATGCATCCATTGCATCAGAGACTCTTACCACCACATCTAGGCTAAGCTCAAGGATCCTTTTTTTGTTTACAAAATTAGGTATTTGATTATAGTTATTTTATCTCTAAATAGGAGGGATTTTTCTTTTTTGTAATAATTAAGTCATGAAAGTTGGTTGTACATAATAAAACAAACAGATCTGCGTGGAGCTGCATGCATTATACATAATTAGCTTAATTAGCATTATAAGTTTTTGTACTGATGTTTCCACCATATAATTAAAGTGTACCTACCGTCATCTTGCCTGTATCCGAATTGCAAAGTTTTATAGTTCATATGTGGGCTTGCATACTACATAAAACTGGGTGGTGCTACCAATTTCTGAAGCAATGCAATCTATTGTTTTCTTTTATTCAAATATTCAGTCTGACTTCGCACTCTCTGTCTCTCTTGATTTCTTAGTAGTTAGTTATGTTCTCTCTAACTTTTAGCAATTATACGGCTGATCGGCACCATTCCGCCCTCAACTCGCTAATGATTCGTCTATTTAGTTATTTTAGGATCATTTATATTTATACAGTTTACGCTCCAAATAATCTTCATACAGATGGTCCAAATTTGTGATTACATGAATCATATTTCTATGTTCACCTTTTCCAGAATTTGCATTTTTCTGAAGTCATCAACGTGTCAGAGTGGGAGTATGGGGCACATATAAGTGTGTATTCTGCAGGTGAGAAAAATGGTAAGCTTTCAAGGGTCATCAACAACAGTGTGATGTATAGTACTACTAGTATTTAACTGAAATTAATTACAAATGGTCCATCTTAATTACATGAACTTCATTTCTAGGGTCCCCTTTTACCTATGATTGAATATTAATCAAGTAAAGAATGTGCTGGATTTATAATCATATTCCACGACATCAGATGTCTAGATTTCTTGTGATTACCTATTGCCAATATCCAGCATTTCATCTTTAGATATAGGTGAACCCCTTTTATGAGCAACAACGTAAGTATCTGCATTCTTATCTTCCACTGTGTCCTTTACAGACCTTTCATCTTTACCGCCTCCATTACCTCTATCAGATCTTCTTTTATGAGCGGCGGCACTCGTCGGTCACTGTATGATCATCGATGGGTCGTCTATCAGATCTTCTTTTGTCATCCCGCATCTTGGGTTGTAAGATTTAGTAGACTTTTGGAAGGTTTGGTGTAAGCTAATATTATTTTTGCTATTTTGCTATTTCTCTCTTTGGTCTGTCTCCTCTTACTTCTACAACAATGAAAGTTTCAGTTAGATGCCACGGTTGTCAAAAGCACTCACACTGCATCATATAATATTTTTAGCGAAGATTATGCTATCGTTATGGATGATCTTTTTTTTGCAGGGGCATTAAGGATGCTTTTTTCTTGCAGGAGCACTATGGATGATCTTCAAGGCTATGTATTTTGACTGAATTTTTGTTTATCCCCGTTGCAACACACGGGTAATGTTTCCTATGAATTTGTAAAATTAATGCACAATCCAGGTCGCATCCACACCAATTAATAAATTCAGCCTCAAGTTCCTACAGCCACATCAATTTGAAAAATCGAGAGGAAAATCCAAAGCCGAAATCCACTATCGCAAATTTTGAGAATTTTACAGTAACATCTCTCTCTCAAATAGTACTTTATCAAACCAGAGATGATTAAGAACTTGCAGATTTCCCGTTACTAAGTTCTGCCTAATTTATTTCTATTTAAGATTGGCATTTGACAAATCCCACGAGAGCTCCTGTTCGGCGCCTGTTGCCAATATCCAACATTTCATCTTTAGATATAGATGAACCCTTTTTATGAGCAACAACGTAAGTATCTGCATTCTTATCTTCCACTGTGTCCTTTACAGACCTTTCATCTTTACCGCCTCCATTACCTCTATCAGATCTTCTTTTATGGGCGGCGGCACTCGTCGGTCACTGTATGATCATCGATGGGTCGTCTATCAGATCTTCTTTTGTCATCCCGCATCTTGGGTTGTAAGATTCAGTAGACTTTTAGAAGGTTTGGTGTAAGCTAATATTATTTTTGCTATTTTGATATTTCTCTCTTTGGTCTGTCTCCTCTTACTTCTACAACAATGAAAGTTTCAGTTAGATGCCACGGTTGTCAAAAGCACTCACACTGCATCATATAATATTTTCAGCGAAGATTATGCTGTCGTTATGGATGATCTTTTTTTTGCAGGGGCATTAAGGATGCTTTTTTTTTGCAGGAGCACTATGGATGATCTTCAAGGCTATGTATTATGACTGAATTTTTGTTTGTCCCCGTTGCAACGCACGGGTAATGTTTCCTATGGATTTGTAAAATTAATGCACAATCCAGGTCGCATCCACACCAATTAATAAATTCAGCCTCAAGTTCCTACAGCCACATCAATTTGAAAAATCGAGAGGAAAATCCAAAGCCGAAATCCACTATCGCAAATTTTGAGAATTTTACAGTAACATCTCTCTCTCAAATAGTACTTTATCAAACCAGAGATGATTAAGAACTTGCAGATTTCCCGTTACTAAGTTCTGCCTAATTTATTTCTATTTAAGATTGGCATTTGACAAATCCCACGAGAGCTCCTGTTCGGCGCCTGTTGCGCCCGAACAGTTTCGGGGCGCACACTGCCGCGCCCTGTTGGGCCGGCCCATGAAGGCTGAGCGCAACAACCTTTATAATAACAAAAAACCGCAAAAACAGTGTGTTCTCCAGGATTCAAACTCGGGTGGTCGGTTCATTAGCCGACCTCTAATAACCACCAGAGCAACTGCACATTGGTTACTACTAATAGCGCCAACTCTATAAGAACAAGCGGGGCCGCGTCTATTATATAGCTTTGATTTTTGAATTATTTTTAGAACATCATGGATTTGAAAACGTTCATCATTTTTGAGGAAAAGTTCACAAACTTTAAAAAAGTTCATCGATTTTGCAAACAGTTAAGGAAAAAATTGAAAAAAGTTCAATGCATTTGAAAAAGAAGTTCACCGAGTTTAAACAAAGTTCAAATTTTTTGAAAAAAGATCATCAAATTTGAAGAGAACTTCATCAATTTTGAAGAAAAGTCCATTGAATTTGAAAAAAGTTCATCAAAATTGAAAAAAATTTCATCGAATTTGAAAAAAGTTAATCAAATTTGTAAAAAAAAAGTTCATCCATTTTGGAAAACTGTTCATCGATTTTGGAAAAAATAATTTTGAAAAAGTTCATTGAACCAGGAAGAAGGAAAAAAGAAAAAGAAAAAAAGAAAAAGGGAAATTCGAAAGAAGAAAAGAACGAGGAGAGGTACCTAAGCACGTGAAGTTTGTTGGTGTGGTGGTTGACTGGTAGTACTCCTAACCAGGATGTCGCCGGTTCGATACACCATAGCCTCACATTTTTTGCGTTTTGAAATGTAGGATAGGAGAGAAGGATAGATGGGCCGGCCTAGCGAGGATGAGGGGTATGCGCCCGTTTTGGAAAACGCCTATAACGGGCGTTAGGCGCCGAATAGGGTTTGCCAAATCCCACAGCCAAGCCAACATCTAGCAGTGGCACTGAGAGCACAAAAGTATAAAATTGTACCCCTAAGATACATCCGTAACGCTCTCATTGATGCAGCCAGTGTCATTGTCAAGGGTGAAGGACACCTATGTATTCCTCTCCATCTTGCCAGTCACCATCCCAACGAGCCTGGCCAGCAGGCCACCCAACTTGGATAGCCATGTAAGAAGCCAATCTTGATGAACACAAAGCCGAGGAGATGCATATAGTGGGCACTCACTTTGGTCATCTCGACGCGAGCCACCCCTTCTCGCCAGTGCCGGACAGCGGCACAATGACGATCTGCTTCATGGTGATGAAAGAGGGTGAAGACCACCACCGCAAGGAGGCCAGCCGCTTGGATGTGAATCGACAGCGGGGTGGCGGCGATGTTCGCTGGGTTTCAACAGGTGCCACCGCCAATGTAATCAAAACACTTGTATTCTTTCACTGAGCAACATGCAGATTACATGAAGTAAAGCTGGATGGCAATTATATGCTTCATGTAAAATTATATGAAGTAAAGCTTGATGGCTATAGTAGAGGGAGAAGACTGGATGCAATGTAAATATCTCATCTCTTCAAACATGTTGTTAGATGTGTATAGTCCCCTTTTCTGTATATCCCCCATTGTATAAGGGGTTTCCTGCACTTTACCACACATGTATATGTATTGGCCTTTGACGCTCTGTCAATACTAGTTGCTCATTATCCGACATGGTATCAGATGCTAGGTTAGTCTCTCTTTCCCGCACGATGCAACTCCGTGCTCCCTGTCCATAATTTCCTCGTTTCCGCTGCTTCTAGCCACCCAGCCGCCGTCTCCTCTCTGCAACCTGTCGCCGCCGTTCTCTACAGCGGGCCGCCGCCGTCCTCTGCAGTCCGGCTGCCGCCAGCTCTTGTCCCCGGTCCGTCCGGCCCCTGCATCGCCTGCCTTCCGCTTCCGCCAGGCTCGTCTAGCCGCCGCCGCCCCGGGCTCGTCTGGCCGTTGCCGCCCCTGGCTGTCTGGCCGTCGCCGCCCCTGGCTGTTTGGCCGCCGCCGCCCCTAGCCGTCTGGCCACCGCCGTCGTTCTCGGCCTGCCAGACCTCCGCCATCCCAGCTTCTGGCAGCTGGCGGCCCGGCTTCTCCTTGCCTCTGCTCACATGGGATGATCCCGCTTGAGCGCCTGCCTCGAGTGAGGCAGTGCCCGATCCAGATCGGGTCCTCTTTGTCCGTTGACTCCAAAAAATAGAGTGACTTCCTCATGTCCTCTTCGGGCTATGTCGCGGTCCCTCGGTGCTCGGTGATCTTCGATCGCACCAACTATGCTGAGTTTGCGGGTTCATGCGTATCCATATGCGCGGTCTTCTTCTGTGGGGCATTCTCTCTGGCGAGGTCCCCTGTCCGCCATGCCCTATTGCTCCCGTGGCTCCTACCCCGCCGGTGCCGCCGGTTCTTGCCGCTGATGCTTCTCAGGCTGATCGAGATGCAGCCAAGGCACTCGATGATGCTGCAATTGATACTTATGATCAGCAGGTATCCGCTTATTCAGATGCTCTTGCTGTCTACGGGGATGATCTGTCTGCTTACACTCAGCGGTGCAATGATGATGCCCGTGTTGCTGCTGTTCTCACTGCGAGTGTCCTCCCTCAGTTTGCTTCAGAGTTCATGGGCCTCGGCATAGTTGCAGCGATGTGGTCTTATCTCTGTCAGCGCTATCAGCCCTCTGGTGATGCTCTCTACTTATTTGTGGTGCGTCAGGAGCACGCTCTTCAGTAGGGTGACTCATCTGTTGACGAGTTCTACACATAGAGTTCTGCTATCTAGCGCCAGCTTGACTCTCTTCGGACAGTTATTTGTGGATCTTGCCGCTGCTGTCAGACCATGCGGTCTGACTTGGAGTTTCAGCGTGTCCATGAGTTCTTATCTCGCCTCCGCTCCGAGTTTGAGCCTCGACGTGCTCACTTGATTGCTCGTGGTCGTGTCCCTATCTCGGAGGTACTTGCTGAGCTTCATGCTGAGGAGACCCGCCTTCGTTCTACTGGATTGCTTATGCTCCCTTCTGTGTTGGCTGCCCGAGCTCCTGTGTCGTCTGCTCGTCTCACTTCGCCACCGCTCCTGCCCACACCTTCAGGGGGTGGGTCGCCCTCCTTATGTTGAGAAGGGTCGGTCGCGCTGTGACACCTTCTGTGACTAATGCTCCAGGCTAGGTCACCCAGAGTCTGATTGTCACCAGAAGCAGCGAAACCAGAGGCGCTCCTCTTCCAGTGGTGCTCCCGTGTCGTCATCGACTCCGTCACTCACCGACCAGGACATTGTGCGGCTCAAGCGCCTTCTGGCTTCCTCTGGCTCTTCATCAACGGGTTCTGTTGCTGTTGTGACTGCTTTCACCACTTCATCATCGCCGGCATCTACACCGTCAGGTACATCTTCGTGGGTTTTGGACTCTGGAGCTTCCTTTCATATGTCCTCTGATTCTTCAGCGTTGTCTTCTCCTCGCTCTCTTGATTCTCCTATTAATGGTCTTACTGCTGATGGCACATCTCTTCCTGTTGCTAGTCGAGGTATTATTTCCACTCCATCCTTTTTCTGTTCCTAGTGTTTCACATGTTCCTCGCCTTACCATGAATCTTTTTTTCCACTACCCAACTTACTGATTCTATTTGTCGTGTCATTCTCGATACCGACTCTTGCTCCATTCAGGATCGTCGCACCAAGGTTTTGGTTGGTGCTGGCCCCCGGCATCGTGAGCCAGAGGGCCTTTGGGAGGTTTACTGGCTTTGTGTTCCTTCCGCAGCTACCACTTATGCCAGCTCTCATGCTCTTGCTGCCTCCTCGTATGCATCCTTCCAGCAGTGGCATCATCGCGTTGGTCACATCTGTGGCTCTCGCTTGTCATCATTAGTGCGCCAGGGCCTCTTAGGGTCTGTATATGGAGATGTTTATTTACATTGTAATGGTTGTAGACTTGGCAAACAGATCCAGTTACCTTATCCTACCAGTGAGTCGGTATCTCAGCATCCTTTTGATTTAGTTCATTCTGATGTCTGGGTTCCTGCTCCCTTTGATTCGAAAGGTGGTCATCGCTACTATGTTTTGTTTATTGATGATTTCTCTCGCTACACTTGGCTCTGCTTCATGAAATCTCGTAGCGAGGTTCTCTCTATATACAAACGATTTGCTGCCATGGTGAAAGCACAAGTGCTCCCTAGGTGGTTTTGATAATTGATGACAACATATCTCCTGTTGGACTAACATTTCTATCTAGCATGTTTCAGATAAGTTCAACAATGGAGTGGCATGGACTAAAGGTTGTGGGAACTCCTTCAAGATGCTAAGGACAAAGGATTGGCTAAAGCTTCAAGCTCAAGATTCTTCATTTTACATTTTAGTGATCCAAGATCACATTGAGTCCATAGGAAAAGCCAATACTATCAAGGAGGGATGAGGTGTTGCTTAATGAGCTTCTTGCTTCATGTGCTTAGTGATATGCTCCAAAACCCTCAGCTACTTTCCCACTTCCACATATGACCTAAACCCTAAGCCAAACTCGGTCCTACCGATTCTTCCTATCCGGCGCCACCGAGTTTCACTTGTCATAAGCCTCTGCCAAACCCTAGCAATTCGGTTCTACCGATAAGGATCTTGGTCTCACCGAGATGGGGTTGCAAACTCTTTGTTTCCCTTTCATAACTTTTCGGTCTCACCGAAAGAGCGAATCGGTCCCACCGAGATTGCAATGTAAACTCAGTGTTTCCCCTTTGTAACTTTTCGGTCTCACCGAGTTCCACTCGATCCCACCGAAAGAGCAAATCGGTCCCACCGAGTTTGCCTGACCAACTCTCTGGTTAGCTAATTACCAAATTCGGTCTCACCGAGTTTGTGTAATCGGTCTCACCAAGATTACGTTATGCCCAAACCCTAACCATATCGGTCCTACCGAGTTGCATGTCAGTCCCACCGAAAATCACTAACGGTCACTAGGTTTACATTTTCGGTCCGACCGAGCTTATTGATTCGGTCCCACCGAGATTGGAAAACTGTGTAACGGTTGGATTTTGTGTGGAGGCTATATATACCCCTCCACCTCCTTCTCATTCCGAGAGAGAGCCTTCAGAACGCACACACCATTCCAACTCATATGTTCTGAGAGAGAACCACCTACTCATGTGTTGGGACCAAGATATTCCATTCCTACCATATGAATCTTGATCTCTAGCCTTCCCAAGTTGCTTTCCACTCAAACCTTCTTTCCACCAAATCCAAATCCTATGAGAGAGAGTTGAGTGTTGGGGAGACTATCATTTGAAGCACAAGAGCAAGGAGTTCATTACCTACACACCATTTGTTACTTCTTGGAGAGTGGTGTCTCCTAGATTGGCTAGGTTTCACTTGGGAGCCTCCGACAAGATTGTGGAGTTGAACCAAGGAGTTTGTAAGGGCAAGGAGATCGCCTACTTCGTGAAGATCTACCGCTAGTGAGGCAAGTCCTGTGTGGGCGATGGCCATGGTGGGATAGACAAGGTTGTTTCTTCGTGGACCCTTTGGGGGTGGTTGCTTCTTCGTGGACCCTTTGTGGGTGGAGCTCTGTGTGGACTCGCGCAACCGTTACCCTTGGGTGGAGCCCTGTGTGGACTCGCGCAACCGTTACCCTTTGTGGGTTGAAGTCTCCATCAACGTGGATGTAGGATAGCACCACCTATCCGAACCACGGGAAAAACATCCGTGTCTCCAATTGCGTTTGATCTATCCAAACCCTCCCCTTTACATTCTTACAAGTTGCATGCTTTACATTCTGCTGCTCATATACTCTTTGCATGCTTGCTTGATATGTATTGTGTGTGCTGAAATTGTGCCTAAACTCCACTTAAACCGAAAAAGTTCAAAAAAATTGCAACTTTAGCACTAAGTGTCTAATCACCCCCCTCTAGACACATCTACTTCTAGATCCTACAAGTGGTATCAGAGCTTTGGTCTCCATTGCCTTGGTTTAATCACCATTGGAGGAAGATGGATGTGTCTACATTAGGGAGTCTTAGACATAGAGTGCCTATTCTTGAGGGAGAGTATTTTCATTAGTGGAAAAATGAGATGCTTGTAATCTTCAATCAATATCATTTGAACAAGTATATTGCTAGCCCTTGTGCACCCCATATTGATCCCTTGTATCCTACCCTAGATGAAGATATTGACATGATTCGCAATCTTAGAACTATTGAGCTCATCATTAGAGGATTGCCCAAAAATTTGGTTGCTAGTTTGCCTACTCAAAATTGTGCCTATACTATATGGAAATTTCTTGAGGAACGATTTCCCGATCATTCCTTGAAAACTCTGGATGAAATTCTCCATAAATCTATTGCCTTGAGTAAGATGAACCCTAGTGATCCTAGTTTTGGTAAATGTCTATTTGAACTTACCAATCTTAAGCATGCTAAAGGAGATGTTGGAATCATTAATGATATCATATTGAAAGCTATAAGAATTCATAAAAGTGACCACTTTGATAATCATTTATCTAATGAATTACCCTCTCTAGGAAATGATGAGTCACAAGATCATGATGAACATGAATATTATGATGATGATGATAGTGACTTCGATCTTGATGATGCAATGAGACATTTTGGTCTTATGGCAAATCTTCGGGGATATGAATCAGGAGGAAAGGAATGGGTTCTTGATAGTGGATGTACTGATCATATGACCGGAGATGAAGAGATGTTTCGTGAGCTTGCTGAAAATGACGGCCCTCAAAAATATGTCACCTTTGGTGATAATTCAAAGGGTAAAGTGGTTGGCCTTGGTAAGGTGGCCATCTCACATGATAGTTCCATTCAAAATGTCATGCTCGTTGAATCTCTTGGCTACAACTTACTTTCAGTATCTAGACTTGCTGATTTCGGTTTGAATGTCCTATTTACTGAGGTAGATTGCCAAGTATTTCGTCGAGACAATCATAAAATGGTCTTTATGGGTATGCGTAGAGGTGATCTTTACATTGTCGATTTCTCTAAAAAGGCACAACCTAAAACTTGCTTTGTTGCTAAATCCTCAAAAGGTTGGTTGTGGCATAGACGACTAGGTCACGTTGGCATGAGAAACCTTGACAAGCTTATTAAGGGAAATCATATCCTTGGAGTTAACGATGTCATAGTTGATAAGGATAGACTTTGCAGTGTTTGTCAAGCAGGTAAACAGGTTGGAGGAAGACATCCCGTGAAGAACATCATGACTACAAGGAGGCCACTCGAGCTACTTCACATGGATCTTTTTGGTCCCAACGCCTACAAGAGTCTCGGTGGAAATTCTTTTGGTCTAGTTATAGTTGATGACTTTTCAAGATTTACGTGGGTGTTCTTTCTTAATGACAAGTCGCAGGTCCAGAAGATCTTTAGAAACTTCGCTAGGAAGGCCCAAAATCAGTTTGATGTGAAGATCAAGAAGGTTCGGAGTGACAACGGAACGGAGTTTAAGAACGCAAATGTGGACACCTTTCTTGACGAAGAAGGGATTTCACACGAGTTCTCGGCTACGTACACACCTCAACAAAATGGAGTTGTTGAGAGGAAAAACCGGACGCTCATCGAAATGGCAAGAACGATGCTTGATGAATACAAGACGCCAAAGCACTTTTGGGCAGAAGCGGTTGAGACAGCTTGTCACGCAACAAATCGCTTGTATCTTCACAAGCTACTCGGCAAGACGGCATACGAGCTTCTCACCGGTAACAAACCCCAAGTTGGATACTTTCGAGTATTTGACTCAAAGTGCTACATTCTTGATAAGCACCATCGTTCAAAGTTTGCTCCTAAATCTCATGAAGGTTTTCTACTTGGTTATGGCTCAAACTCTCACACTTACCGTGTCTACAACAACTTCACCCGAAAGGTAGAAGAGACGGTATATGTGAAGTTTGATGAATCTAATGGCTCGCAAGTAGAGCAATTGCCAATTGATGTAGGAGACAAAGACCCTTCAGAAGCAATTCAAGACTTGTCCATTGGCAAAATTCGTCCAACGAAGGTGAATGAGAGTACTTCATCCGTCCAAGTGGAAGCTTCTACTTCACGACAAGGTGAACCAAGAATCGACACGGAAGCATCCACAAGTGGGACACATCAAGATGAAGAAAACGAGGAAGTACGTCAAGATGAACATCAACAACCTCCTTCTCCACCATGACAAGAGAACGACGACGTCAACAATGAAGAAGGACAAGAAGAAGAACAAGATGAAGAAGATGTTCAACGAAGACCCAAGCAAAAGCTCTCACGAGTTCGAGCAAGAATTGCCAAAGATCATCCCGTCGAGCAAATCCTCAATGATATACAAACAGGGAGAATCACTCGCTCAAAAACTCGTTTAGATAACTTTTGTGAAAACTATTCATTCATCTCTAGTATTGAACCTATGAAGGTTGAAGAAGCATTGGAAGATCCGGATTGGATAAACGCTATGCATGAAGAGCTACATAACTTTGAGAGAAACCAAGTTTGGACATTGGTCGAGAAGCCCGACAACAACCACAACATCATTGGTACCAAATGGGTGTTCCGCAACAAGCAAGATGAAGATGGACAAGTGGTTCGCAACAAAGCACGTCTCGTCGCCCAAGGGTACACACAAGTCGAAGGTATGGACTATGGTGAGACATATGCTCCCGTTGCTAGACTTGAGTCCATTCGCATCTTACTTGCCTATGCTAATCACCATAATATCACCTTGTACCAAATGGACATTAAAAGTGCTTTTCTAAATGGTGAAATAGAGGAGGAAGTTTATGTCAAACAACCTCCCGGCTTTATCAATCCTAAGAAACCAAATCATGTTTACAAACTTCACAAAGCTCTTTATGATCTTAAACAAGCTCCTAGAGCATGGTATAAATGCTTGAACAAGTTCCTTACTACAAGTGGTTTTGAAATTGGTAAAATTGATTCTACTCTTTTCACTAAAAGGGTTAATGGAGAACTATTTGTATGCCAAATCTATGTTGATGATATCATATTTGGTTCAACTAACCCTCTCTTTAGTGAAAAGTTTGGAAAGCTAATGTCAGAGAAGTTTGAGATGTCTATGATGAGTGAACTCAAATTCTTTCTCGGGTTGCAAATCAAGCAAACTAAGGAAGGTACATTTGTCTCTCAAACAAAGTACACCAAGGACTTATTCAAGAAGTTCAATATGCAAGAATGCAAAGGTATGTCTACACCCATGCCTACTAGTGGACATAATGATTTGACCAAAGATGGTGAACCTGTTGATCAAAAGGTTTATCGCTCTATGATTGGGTCATTGTTATACCTATGTGCTTCACGTCCCGATATTATGCTAAGTGTGTGCATGTGTGCACAATATCAAGCTGCTCCTAAATATTGTCATCTTAAGGCTGTGAAAAGGATAGTGAGATATTTAATCCATACACCAAATTTTGGCATTTGGTATCCTAAGAGGTCTTCTTTTGATCTTGTTGGCTATTCCGACTCGGATTATGCCGGAGACAAGGTTGATAGAAAGTCCACTTCGGGTACTTGTCAATTTCTTGGCAGATCTCTTGTGTCTTGGTCTTCCAAGAAACAAAACTCGGTATCCTTATCCACCGCTGAAGCGGAATACATTGCCGCTGGTTCATGTTGCGCTCAATTACTTTGGATGACCCAAACTCTTAAAGATTATGGGATTTATGTGAGACATGTTCCACTGCTTTGTGACAATGAAAGTGCTATCAGAATTGGTCATAATCCTGTACAACATTCTCGAACTAAGCATATTGAAGTTCGTCATCATTTCATTCGAGATCATGTTGCTAAGGGTGACATCAATCTTAAGCATGTTCGCACCGATAAGCAATTAGCGGATATATTCACTAAACCGCTTGATGAGAAAGTGTTTTGCAGGTTGAGAGGAGAATTGAAAATCATTGATGCTTCGAACTTGGAGTTGAAACTCCATTGGATACATGCAAGACATGAGCTTATGACTAATCCATGATATATCTCTTATGATAACTATCTTATGTCTTGGATATATTTGCACCTTGCATGTTGTCTAACCCATGTAGGTGCTTGGTTGAATCTAATTCCATGAGATTGCGACTCACTCATATCTTGAGCAATCTCTACATCACCAAGACTCTACACAATAGTGGTTGAAGATAAGGAAGCACAAAACCATTCAAACATATCCTTTGACAAATTCTATATTAAGCTTCATGATTGTCATTTTTGGATACACAAGTGCTTTTCCTTGCAAGAACTAACCCATGTAGGTAGATGAACTCAAACTCCAAATGGTGCTCCCAACTCTCGATGAGCTACATCAACCTTGAGCACCCACACAAGTTCAACTACATGAGCAAGAACCACATCACCACCCAAGGTATGTTATTCCATCTTAGAGAAGCTTTACTCCAAGACATGAGTCAAAGCAACTCAACAAGATGTGAATACATCAAGATGCTGAAACGAAAGATGGTAACCCCATTTTGAGCTTAAACGATGAGTATGACCTATGATCAAGTGTTCTCACTTGACTCCTAAGTCAATATACTCTAACATAGGTGACTATGTCACCGCCCAATTCTGAGTTATTGCATTTGTCCCTTGCATATTCGTTTCTTTCTTTTTCAATCAAAAAAAAACTTCATCTAGAAACTTTCACTCTTTTCTTTTTGGTTTTTGTTCTGCATATTTCTGCTTCAAATTCCTTGCAAATCTTTCAGCTAATTCATTGCAAATCTTTGTGAGATCTTACTTGACTAGTGAGCTGAGGTGACAAGTGTTTTTCTCTGTGATGAACTCGGTTTCATCGAATTGTAATTTTTGGTCCAACCAAATCCCTTCGGTACTACCGAAACATGCCACTCGGTGCCACCGATTTCGCAACAGGAAAAATAGTTTGCCACATATTCTATATTTCTTCTGATCCGGCTCCACTCAATGAATCTTGTCCTCTACAAGCATCACAGTTTTATTCACTGCCTTGTGCTGAATCTCAAGGACCAAACCTATTCGACGGATTCCAGGACAAACCTTCTTGGAAATTGATGTCAAAGGGGGAGATAGAGATCACATCAAAGGTTATCATCAGGGAGAGAGAGAGATCTACAAAGGAGAAAGTACAAAGGGGGAGAGAATACTCAAGGATCCCAGATGCTTGATGTTCAAGAGGAGAGATGCCACATGTCTTTTTGGGGGAAAGACATGTTCATATGAACTCATTTGAATTAAGTTCTATTCATATCTTTCAGCTCTGATTTTCTGTTTCCTATCTTCTCCCAATATCCCATGTACGATTTAGGGGGAGCAAGACACCTAAGGGAAAGAAATCAGTCAAATTCATTGCATATCTTTATTCTTGGGGACATGTTGAATTCAATGTGGTACCTTGTACTCACTCTCTACATGTCATCCCAGTCTTGGTATTCTTGTGGTTTCTTTTGTTTGCTCTAGCTAGTGGACGTACCTATGTTATCTAACCTTGTTTGTGGAGGTTCATTCCATCCTAAGCCAACTCAAGACCACAAGGTAAGTATATGCATCAAAATCATGAGTATGAGGAGTTCTTGCTTATGTACATACTGTTTGCAAGAAGGACTCATGAGCATGAAGGTATTTTCCTTGATAATCTTTTGCTCAGATGCATATGGCCAAGATGCATGTAACACTTTGCCTACTCTGTCATGGTTATGCTCTCACATGTCTCTATATTTCATATTTACATGAGTGCATACATGTAGGGAGAGCCTATGCTTGTTACATGTCTTTCCAAAGCTTTACTTGCTGTTCTTTATATCTTTATCTAAAACTTCGATGTATGTTGCCATCAATTACCAAAAAGGGGGAGATTGAAAGCACAAGTGCTCCCTAGGTGGTTTTGATAATTGATGACAACATATCTCTTGTTGGACTAACATTTCTATCTAGCATGTTTCAGATAAGTTCAACAATGGAGTGGCATGGACTAAAGGTTGTGGGAACTCCTTCAAGATGCTAAGGACAAAGGATTGGCTAAAGCTTCAAGCTCAAGATTCTTCATTTTACATTTTAGTGATCCAAGATCACATTGAGTCCATAGGAAAAGCCAATACTATCAAGGAGGGATGAGGTGTTGCTTAATGAGCCTCTTGCTTCATGTGCTTAGTGATATGCTCCAAAACCCTCAGCTACTTTCCCACTTCCACATATGACCTAAACCCTAAGCCAAACTCGGTCCTACCGATTCTTCCTATCCGGCGCCACCGAGTTTCACTTGTCATAAGCCTCTGCCAAACCCTAGCAATTCGGTTCTACCGATAAGGATCTCGGTCTCACCGAGATGGGGTTGCAAACTCTCTGTTTCCCTTTCGTAACTTTTCGGTCTCACCGAAAGAGCGAATCGGTCCCACCGAGATTGCAATGTAAACTCAGTGTTTCCCCTTTGTAACTTTTCGGTCTCACCGAGTTCCACTCGGTCCCACCGAAAGAGCAAATCAGTCCCACCGAGTTTGCCTGACCAACTCTCTGGTTAGCTAATTACCAAATTCGGTCTCACCGAGTTTGTGTAATTGGTCTCACCGAGATTACGTTATGCCCAAACCCTAACCATATCGGTCCTACCGAGTTGCATGTCAGTCCCATCGAAAATCACTAACGGTCACTAGGTTTACATTTTCGGTCCGACCGAGCTTATTGATTCGATCCCACCGAGATTGGAAAACTGTGTAACGGTTGGATTTTGTGTGGAGGCTATATATACCCCTCCACCTCCTTCTCATTCCGAGAGAGAGCCATCAGAACGCACACACCATTCCAACTCATATGTTCTGAGAGAGAACCACCTACTCATGTGTTGAGACCAAGATATTCCATTCCTACCATATGAATCTTGATCTCTAGCCTTCCCAAGTTGCTTTCCACTCAAACCTTCTTTCCACCAAATCCAAATCCTATGAGAGAGAGTTGAGTGTTGGGGAGACTATCATTTGAAGCACAAGAGCAAGGAGTTCATTACCTACACACCATTTGTTACTTCTTGGAGAGTGGTGTCTCCTAGATTGGCTAGGTGTCACTTGGGAGCCTCCGACAAGGTTGTGGAGTTGAACCAATGAGTTTGTAAGGGCAAGGAGATCGCCTACTTCGTGAAGATCTACCGCTAGTGAGGCAAGTCCTGTGTGGGCGATGGCCATGGTGGGATAGACAAGGTTGCTTCTTCGTGGACCCTTTGTGGGTGGTTGCTTCTTCATGGACCCTTCGTGGGTGGAGCCCTGTGTGGACTCGTGCAACCGTTACCCTTGGGTGGAGCCCTGTGTGGACTCGCGCAACCGTTACCCTTTGTGGGTTGAAGTCTCCATCAACGTGGATGTAGGATAGCACCACCTATCCGAACCACGGGAAAAACATCCGTGTCTCCAATTGCGTTTGATCTATCCAAACCCTCCCCTTTACATTCTTGGAAGTTGCATGCTTTACATTCTGCTGCTCATATACTCTTTGCATGCTTGCTTGATATGTATTGTGTGTGCTGAAATTGTGCCTAAACTCCACTTAAACCGAAAAAGTTTAAAAAATTGCAACTTTAGCACTAAGTGTCTAATCACCCCCCTCTAGACACATCTACTTCTAGATTCTACACATGGTTCACTCCCAGTTTTCCATGCCTATTCGTACTTTTTGTGCTGACTCTGCTGGAGAGTTTATCTCCCAGCTGTTGCGTGGTTTTCTTGTGGAACAGGGTACTCTTGCCCAGTTCTCTTGTCCTGGTGCTCATGCTCAGAATGGCGTTGCAGAACGCAAGCATCGTCATCTGCTTGAGACGGCTCGTGCGCTGATGATTGCCGCTTCCCTTCCGCCCCACTTTTGGGCTGAGGCTGTTTCTGCATCCACCTATCTCATCAACATTTAGCCTTTGACTGCCCTGCATGGTGGTATTCCTATGGAGTGTCTCACTGGTCGTTCTCCTGACTATTCATCTCTTCGTATGTTTGGATGTGTGTGCTATGTCCTTGCTCCGCGAGAATGCACCAAACTGACTGCTCAGTCCGTTGAGTGTGTTTTCCTTGGCTACAGAAGTGCATGCTCTAGCCAATGCAACCAAAAGACCGATCTGATGGAAGAGACTAGGCAACACATTATACGTCAACACTCCCCCTCACGTGTGTCTCCCTCAGGCCTAAACATGGACCGAAAGTGGGCTGCAATTTAATTGCGCCAGCCGGGTCTTGAACTCAAGAGCTCTTGGCTCTGATACCATGTAGAAGTGCATGCTCTAGCCAATGCAACCAAGAGACCGATCTGATGGAAGAGACTTAGGCAGCACATTATACGTCAACATATGTCAACTGGAGTATTTCTCAACAATCCCTTGGATCTGCTCCAGAGTCAAGATTGACAACACTTAGCAAGAATGAGCTACCTACAAATGACCACGAAACAAAGCAAAAATGGTGCTGGAGTGCACTGAGTCTTTTTAGCAAACATATGGTGTGCACCTCGCGAGCTGGCGGTGGTTGAAGTCAATGGGGGCAGAGCAGCACTGAACTGCATGCAGCCTGGGCAACGACCATCGAACTGCTCCGCCGATCTGTGCGTGATGGGAGGAGCAGGTGCTCCGGCCAGGTGAAGAAGAGCGTCAGGGAGGAGAGGAACTGGCTCCTGTCGGCTCACAGGAGCAGGTGCTCCGGCCAGGTGAAGAAGAGCATCGAGGAGAGGAACCGGCTCCCGTCGGCTCACCTGTGATTGAGAGGTGAGGCAGACAGTTTGGAAATGTCTTTTGTCGTCACCGGAGCACATCGGGGAGGAGAGGAACCGGCTCCCGTTGGCTCACCTGTGATTGAGAGGTGAGGCAGACAGTTTGGAACTATCTTTGCCGTCGCCGGAGCACTGGATGCCAGCCAAGGGAGGAGGGAGGGTGGGTAGCGTCGCTGGAAGAGGAACACGCGAGGGCTGGGCTGGTGGTGGAGGACGACGACGTCGAGTCATGGCGAGAGAGGGGTTGGGGGAAGGTGCGGCGTCGGCATCAAGTGTCGCCGCTGGTGGACAGCCGTAGGGGTGGGGAAGGTGGACGACGGAGGGGTGTTGGCGGTGCGTGGCGGGGGCCGGCGGCTGATAACCCACAAGTATAGGGGATCGCAATAGTTTTTGAGGGTAGAGTATTCAACCCAAAGTTATTGATTCGACACAAGGGGAGCCAAAGAATATTCTCAAGTATTAGCAGTTGAGTTGTCAATTCAACCACACCTGGATAACTTAGTATCTGCAGCAAAGTATTTAGTAGCAAAGTAGTATGGAAGTAACGGTAACAGTAGCAAAAGTAACAGTAGCAGTTTTGTAGTAATTGTAACAGTGGCAACGACAAAGTAAATAAGCAAAGCACAATATGTGAAAAACTCGTAGGCATTGGATCAGTGATGGATAATTATGTCGGATGCGATTCCTCATGTAATAGTTATAACATAGGGTGACACAGAACTAGATCTAGTTCATCAATGTAATGTAGGCATGTATTCCGAATATAGTCATACGTGCTTATGGAAAAGAACTTGCATGACATCTTTTGTCCTACCCTCCCGTGGCAGCGGGGTCCTATTGGAAACTAAGGGATATTAAGGCCTCCTTTTAATAGAGTACCGTACCAAAGCATTAACACATAGTGAATACATGAACTCCTCAAACTACGGTCATCACCGAGAAGTATCCCGATTATTGTCACTTCGGGGGTGTCGGATCATAACACATAATAGGTGACTATAGACTTGCAAGATAGGATCAAGAACTCACATATATTCATGAAAACATAATAGGTTCAGATCTGAAATCATGGCACTCGGGCCCTAGTGACAAGCATTAAGCATAGCAAAGTCATAGCAACATCAATCTCAGAACATAGTGGATACTAGGGATCAAACCCTAACAAAACTAACTTGATTACATGGTAAATCTCATCCAACCCATCACCGTCCAGCAAGCCTATGATGGAATTACTCACGCACGACCATGAGCATCATGAAATTGGTGATGGAGGATGGTTGATGATGACGACGGCGATGAATCCCCCTCTCCGGAGCCCCGAACGGACTCCAGATCAGCCCTCCCGAGAGAGATTAGGGCTTGGAAGCGGCTCCGTATCGTAAAACGTGATGAAACTTTCTCTCTGATTTTTTCTCCGCGAACGCAATATATGGAGTTGGAGTTGAGATCGGTGGAGGTCCAGGAGGCCCATGAGGCAGGGGGCGCACCCTAGGGGGGCCCCCACCCTCGTGGACAGGGTTTGGCCCCCCTGGTGCTGATTCTTTTGCCAGTATTTTTTTATTAATTCTAAAAAGTTGCTCCGTGGATTTTCAGGTCATTCCAAGAACTTTTATTTCTATACAAAAATATCACCATGGCAGTTCTGCTCAAAACATCGTCAGTCCGGGTTAGTTCCATTCAAATCATGCAAGTTAGAGTCCAAAACAAGGGCAAAAGTGTTTGGAAAAGTAGATACGACGGAGCCGTATCAACTCCCCCAAGCTTAAACCTTTGCTTGTCCTCAAGCAATTCAGTTGACAAACTGAAAGTGATAAAGAAAAACTTTTACAAACTCTGTTTGCTCTTGTTGTTGCAAATATGTAAAGCCATCATTCAAGTTTTCAGCAAAGATTATGAACTAACCATATTCACAATAACACTTAGGTCTCATGTTTACTCATATCAATGGCATAATCAACTAGCGAGCAATAATAATAAATCTCGGATGACAACACTTTATCAAAACAATCATAATATGATATAACAAGATGGTATCTTGCTAGCCCTTTCTGAGACCGCAAAACATAAATGCAGAGCACCTTTAAAGATCAAGGACTGACTAAACATTGCAATTCATGGTAAAAGAGATCCAGTCACAGTCATACCCAATATAAATTAATAGTAATGCATGCAAACGATAGCTGTGCTCTCCAGCGGGTGCTTTTTAATAAGAGGGTGATGACTCAACATAAAATTAAATAGATAGGCCCTTCGCAGAGGGAAGCACAGATTTGTAGAGGTGCCAGAGCTCGATTTTGAAATAGAGATAAATAACATTTTGAGCGGTATACTTTCAATGTCAACATAACAACTGAGAGATCTCAATATCTTCCATGCTACACACATTATAGGTGGTTCCCAAACAGAATGGTAAAGTTTATACTCCCCCGCCACCAACAAGCATCAATCCATGGTTTGCCCGAAACAACGGGTGCCTCCAACTAACAACAATCCTGGGGGAGTTTTGTTTGCAATTATTTTGATTTGATTTGAGCATGGGACTGGGCATCCCGGTGACCAGCCATTTTCTCGTGAATGAGGAGCGGAGTCTACTCCTCTTGAGAATAACCCACCTAACATGGAAGATACAGACATCCCTAGTTGATACATGAGCTGTTCGAGCATACAAAACAAAATTTCATTTCAAGGTTTGGAGTTTGGCACATACAAATTTACTTGGAACGACAGGTAGATACCGCATATAGGAAGGTATGGTGGACTCATATGGAATAACTTTGGGGTTTATGGAGTTTGGATGCACAAGCAGTATTCCCGCTTAGTACAGGTGAAGGCTAGAAAGAGACTGGGAAGCGACCAACTAGAGAGCGACAACAGTCATGAATATGCATTAAAATTAATCAACACTGAGTGTAAGCATGAGTAGGATATAATCCACCATGAACATAAATATCGTGAAGGCTATGTTGACTTTGTTTCAACTACATGCGTGAACATGTGCCAAGTCAAGTCACTCGAATCATTCAAAGAAGGATACCACCCTTTCATACCACATCACAACCATTTTAATAGCATGTTGGCATGCAAGGTAAACCATTATAAGCTCCTAGCTAATTAAGCATGGCATACGCAACTATAATCTCTAATTTTCATTGCAAACATGTTTATTCATAATAGGCTGAATCAGGAATGATGAACTAATCATATTTACAAAAACAAGATAGGTCAAGTTCATACCAGCTTCTCTCATCACAATCAGTCCATCATATATATCGTCATTATTTCCTTTCACTTGCATGACCGAATGGTGTGGATAATAATAATAGTGCACGTGCATTGGACTAAGCTGGAATCTACAAGCATTTAATTCAAGGGAGAAGACAAGGTAATATGGGCTCTTGGTTAAATCAATAATCATGCATATGAGAGCCACTAAACATTTTCATCATGGTCTTCTCCTCTCGACCCCCAAAGGAAAGAAAAGAAATAAAACTATTTACACGGGAAAGCTCCCAACAAGCAAAAGAAGAACGAGAAATCTTTTTGGGTTTTCTTTTAATTACTACTACAAGCATGGAAAGTAAACTAGCTAAAAGCTACAACTAATTTTTTTGGTTTTTCCTAAGGTTTATCAAACACACAAGAAGAAAGCTAGAAAAAGAAAATAAACTAGCATGGATAGTACAATGAAAAAGTATGAGCACCGACAACTAGCATGAGTGTGTGAACCTGAATGTAATGTCGGTGAGAAATACGTACTCCCCCAAGCTTAGGCTTTTGGCCTAAGTTGGTCTATGCCCATGGATCGTGGCTACTCTCTCTGGTGTACTGAGGAGTGTCATCATACTGCCACTGGCTGGCGATCTCCTCCGGATCCCACTAATAAAATGATGGACGATAAGGGTCAAGTGGTGGTTCCGGCTCAAGCTCTGGGGCTGATGTCTGGCCCCGGTACGCATAAATGGCCTTCGGCAAGACGAGGTAAGTGCCTGCAGTTAAGTCAAACAAAGAGGGTGCAGGCAGGATAATAGTCTCACTGTATTTCTTATGAAATCTCAAATTATACTCAAGCGACTTCTCATCATTTTTAACAATAAACTCATGTGCTACCATGCTCTTATAATCTAGAAAAGTAGGGGGCAGCAGCTTTTCCTTTCTCATAATGCCTAATAGGTATCTTGAAGTGTTTAGCAAGGCGTGAAACATAGATACCTCCAAAGATGGGGCCCTTTGTACGATTAGACTTAATCATTTAGCAATAATGGCGCCCATACTAACAGAGTTATCGCGAAATAAAGCATGGAACAGAAATAATATCCAGAACACTAAGGTTTCCACAGTTTCCGCGACCAATTAAGCATCTACTAGCAAATATTGCAAAGTAATGTAGAACAGGAAAGTGTATGCTAGTAATTCTTGCATCGGAAACCTTCCCCGTTTCCCCTACAGTAATAGTATCAATAAATCCATCCACATGTTTACGATGTGGTTCCTCTAAGCTGCCCCCGAAGGGTATCTTGCAAACCACACAAAATTCATATAGTGACATCTCCCTAGCCATATCATATAAATGAAACTCTACTAAAGGAGGCGATTTCTTAGGATGAAAGTAAAAAATTTGCACGGAAGTACTGGTGAGTAAGAGATACTATTCGAGCTGGTCGTGGAGGAAGTTGGTGAGGCTCGCACTATCAGCCAACGAATAAAAATCATCATGAATCCCGACTGCTCTCAAGAAATCATCAGAAGGCCATTCACACGGCTGCACTTCCGCGACGGGAGGGAGATTATACTTGGGCTTTTCATTCTCCTTACTTTGTTTATCCTTCGAACCTTGGGTAGAAGAGCCCCTCAAAAATCTCTTAATCATTTCATGAAAATTTCTGAATTTTTAGTAACTCAAAATAAAAGTGAACCAAACTCAACAAAATTGATAGCAACTACTCCCACAAGTGCCTAGAGACTACATCATACATTAGAACTACTTGGGACCATATAAATTTGACATGCAAGCTCAAGAACAGGGTCACCTTAGCAGCAAAAATTTGCAATGAATAAAGCACTAGAACAAAAACTAATTGGACCATTGGAGGAGTCACATACCAAGGAACAATCCCCCAAAGCAGTTTTGTGAATGGAGCTTTGAGCAAGGAGATCGAAAATGGCAGCAAAATGAGCTAGAATTCGTGCTTGAGCTGGATAGTGATTTTTTGGGAGGAAGAAGAAGAGCATGGGTGCAGGAATAAGTGGAGGGGGCCACCATGGGCCCACGAGGCAGGGGGCACGCCCAGGGGGGTAGGGCGCGCCCCTGACCCTCGTGGCCAGGTGCCAGCTCCCCCTGCTGTGTTCTTAGTGTCAGATATTCTCAAATATTCCATAAAAAATCATACTAAATTGGCAGGGCATTTGGAGAACTTTTATTTTTGGGGTATGTTTTTATTACATGGATAATTCAGAAAACAGACAGAAAATACTATTTTTACTTTATTTAATCTAAATAACAGAAAGTAAAAGGAGGGTATAGAAGGTTGTGCCTTCTAACTTCATCCATCTCATGCTCATCAAAAGGAATCCACTAACAAGGTTGATCAAGTCATGTTAACAAACTCATTCCGAATAACATGGAATCGGAGAAATTTCGAATAACACTAGGTTACCTCAACGGGGATATGCACATCCCCAATAATAAGAATATCATATTTCTTCTTGACAGTAGGAAGAGGAAATTCAAAACCTCCAATAATAATAGTTGGAATTTTTCCAATAGAATTGATACTGTGAACTTGAGGTTGTTTCCTCGGAAAGTGTACCGTATGGTCATTACCATTAACATGAAAAGTGACATTGCCTTTGTTGCAATCAATAATAGCCCCTGCAGTATTCAAAGAGGGTCTACCAAGGATAATTGACATACTATCGTCCTCGGGAATATCAAGAATAACAAAGTCTGTTAAGATAGTAACGTTTGCAACCACAACAGGCACATCCTCACAAATACCGACAGGTATAGCAGTTGATTTATCGGCCATTTGCAAGGATATTTCAGTAGGTGTCAACTTATTCAATTCAAGTCTACGATATAAAGAGAGAGGCATAACACTAACACCGGCTCCAAGATCACGTAAAGCCGTTTTAACATAGTTTCTTTTAGTGGAGCATGGTATAGTTGGTACTCTTGGGTCTCCTAGTTTCTTTGGTATTCCACCCTTAAAAGTATAATTATCAAGCATGGTGGAAATTTCACCTTTCGATATCTTTCTTTTATTTGTAATAATATCTTTCATGTACTTAGCATAACGATTTACTTTAAGCATATCAGTCAAACACATACGTAAAGCGCTCAAAATCCTCATCATCCTTTTCCTTGGATGGTTTAGGAGGAAAAGGCATGGGTTTCTGAACCCATGGTTCTCTTTCTTTACCGTGCTTCCTAGCAACAAAATCTCTCTTATCATAACGTTGATTCTTTGATTGTGGGTTATCAAGATCAACAGCAGGTTCAATCTCTACATCATTATTACTAGGTTGAGCATCAACATGAACATTATCATTAACATTATCACTATGTTCATGTTCATCACCAAATTGTGTTTCAGCATCAGAAATAGAAATATCATTGGGATTCTCAAATGTGTCTACAACAGGTTCACTAGAAGTATGCAAAGTCCTATCATTTTTCTTTTTCTTCCTTTTAGAAGGACTAGGTGCATCTACATTATTTCTCTGAGAATCTTGCTCAATTCTCTGAGGGTGGCCTTTAGGATACAAAGGTTCCTGAGTCATTTTACCCGTTCTAGTAGCCACTCTAACAGCAAAGTCATGTTTATTATTTAATTCATTAAGCAAGTCATTTTGAGCTTTAAGTACTTGTTCTGCTTGAGTGTGAACCATAGAAGCATGTTTGCTAATGAGTTTAAGTTCACCTTTAACTCTAGCCATATAATCACTCAAGTGTCCAATCATATAAGCATTTTGTTTCAATTGTCTAAACCATAAGCATTGAAGTTTTTTTGTCTAGCCATAAATTCATCAAATTCATCCAAGCATTGGCTAGCAAACTTAGTAGACGGGATTTCAACTTTATCATATCTATAGAGAGAATTTACCTTTACTACCTGTGTCGGGTTATCAAGACCATGTGTTTCTTCAATAGGTGGTATATTAAGACCATGTATTTCTTCAACAGGAGGTAAATTCTTAACATCTTCAGCTTTAATACCTTTTTATTTCATAGATTTCTTTGCCTCTTGCATATCTTCAGGACTGAGAAATAGAACACCTCTTTTCTTCAGAGTTGGTTTAGGAATTGGCTCAGGCAGCGTCAAATTATTTTCATTAGTCAACATATTATTCAATAACAATTCAGCTTGATCGACTGTTCTTTCCCTGAAAACACAACCAGCACAACTATCCAAGTGGTCCTTGGAAGCATCGGTTAGTCCATTATAAAAGATATCAAGTATTTCATTTTTCTTAAGAGGATGATCAGGCAAAGCATTAAGTAACCGGAGAAGCCTCCCCCAAGCTTGTGGGAGACTCTCTTCTTTAATTTGCACAAAATTATATATTTCCCTCAAGGCAGCTTGTTTCTTATGAGCAGGGAAATATTTAGCAGAGAAGTAATAAATCATATCCTGGGGACTACGCACACAACCAGGATCAAGAGAATTAAACCAAGTTTTAGCATCATCCTTTAATGAGAATGGAAATATCTTAAGGATATAATAGTAGCGAGATTTCTCATCATTAGTGAACAGGGTGGCTATATCGTTTAACTTAGTAAGATGTGCCACAACAGTTTCAGATTCATAGCCATAAAAAGGATCAGATTCAACCAAAGTAATTATCTCAGGATCGATAGACAAATCATAATCCTTATCAGTAACAAAGATAGGTGAAGTAGCAAAAGCAGGGTCATATTTCATTCTAGCATTCAACGATTTCTGCTTCAGTTTAGCTAATAACTTCTTAAGATCAGATCTATCATTGCAAGCAAGAACATCTCTAGCAGTTTCTTCATCCATAACATAACCCTCAGGAACAACAAGCAATTCATATTTAGGGGGAGAACCTTCATCATCACTATCTTCAATAATATCAGTTTCAAGAATTTCATTCTCTCTAACCCTAGCAAGTTGTTCATCAAGATATTCACCTACGCAGTAGTATCAAGCACAGAAGTAGTTTCATCATAAGTATCATGCATAGTAGAAGTGGCATCATCAATAACATGCGACATATCAGAATTAATAGCAGAAGCAGGTTTAGGTGTCGCAAGCTTACTAATAACAGAAGGAGAATCAAGTGCAGAGCTAGATGGCAGTTCCTTACCTCCCCTCGTAGTTGAGGGATAAATCTTAGTTCTTTCGTCTTTCAAGTTCCTCATAGTGACCAGCAGATATAAATCCCAAGTGACTCAAAGAATAGAGCTATGCTCCCTGGCAACGGTGCCAGAAAATAGTCTTGATAACCCACAAGTATAGGGGATCGCAACAGTTTTTGAGGGTAGAGTATTCAACCCAAATTTATTGATTCGACACAAGGGGAGCCAAAGAATATTCTCAAGTATTAGCAGTTGAGTTGTCAATTCAACCACACCTGGATAACTTAGTATCTGCAGCAAAGTATTTTGTAGCAAAGTAGTATGGAAGTAACGGTAACAGTAGTAAAAGTAACAGTAGCAATTTTGTAGTAATTGTAACAGTGGCAACGGCAAAGTAAATAAGCAAAGCACAATATGTGAAAAGCTCGTAGGCATTGGATCAATGATGGATACCTATGTTGGATGCGATTCCTCATGTAATAGTTATAACATAGGGTGACACAGAACTAGCTCCAGTTCATCAATGTAATGTAGGCATGTATTCCGAATATAGTCATATGTGCTTATGGAAAAGAACTTGCATGACATCTTTTGTCCTACCCTCCCGTGGCAGCGGGGTCCTATTGGAAACTAAGGGATATTAAGGCCTCCTTTTAATAGAGTACCAGACAAAAGCATTAACACATAGTGAATACATGAACTCCTCAAACTACGTTCATCACCGAGAAGTATCCCGATTATTGTCACTTTGGGGTTGTCGGATCATAACACATAATAGGTGACTATTGACTTGCAAGATAGGATCAAGAACTCACATATATTCATGAAAACATAATATGTTCAGATCTGAAATCATGGCACTCGGGCCCTAGTGACAAGCATTAAGCATAGCAAAGTCATAGCAACATCAATCTCAGAACATAGTGGATACTAGGGATCAAACCCTAACAAAAATAACTCGATTACATGGTAAATCTCATCCAACCCATCACCGTCCAGCAAGCCTACGATGGAATTACTCACGCACGGCGGTGAGCATCATGAAATTGGTGATGGAGGATGGTTGATGATGACAACGGCGATGAATCCCCCTCTCCGGAGCCCCGAACGGACTCCAGATCAGCCCCCCGAGAGAGATTAGGGCTTGGCGGCGGCTCCGTATCGTAAAACGCGATGAAACTTTCTCTCTGATTTTTTTCTCCACGAACACAAATATATGGAGTTGGAGTTGGGGTCGGTGGAGGTCCAGGGGGCCCATGAGGTAGGGGGCGCGCCCTAGGGGGGCACGTCGCCCACCCTCGTGGACAGGGTGTGGGCCCCCTGGTGCTGATTCTTTCGCTAGTATTTTTATTAATAATGAAAAGTTGCTCCGTGGATTTTCAGGTCATTCTGAGAACTTTTATTTCTGCACAAAAATAACACCATGGCAGTTCTGCTGAAAACATCGTGAGTCCGGGTTAGTTGCATTCAAATCATGCAAGTTAGAGTCCAAAACAAGGGCAAAAGTGTTTGGAAAAGTAGGTACGACGGAGACGTATCAGCGGCGCGCGACAGGCAGAGATGCGCTGGAGGTGGAGAAGGCAGGTCGTCGTGCGGATTCTTTATAGGAGGACTGCGCGTTTGAATACCTAAAATACCAGGGCAGAATCAATAGCCTCTTTATTATTAATAAAATAAATAAATAAATAATATATATATATATTAGCAAACATGCTCGTGCGTTGCAACAGGAGAAAAATAATAATTAATTAACATAGTATATCAAATTATGCAATTTCCTTATTGATATTCCATGAAGTCCACTTAACATTACTTAGGCTCGACTTTCAGATTAGTAACAGTCAAACTTGTGAAACAACAATCATGATCACATCCTGAAGTGGTCTTCAAAAATTAAGAGGGGATATCTATGCTCATAGTCATAGGTGCAGTAGTATTTATTCACCTTTGCCAAAAGATGCTAATCATCCATGTGACCATTTCTCTGCAACATACATGTATATATTTAGTGAGCACAATAGACTGAGTCCAGTAGGTGTGAAACACTGCACTAATTATTATTTTTTCTTCTTGCCGGGAAGGCACTACACTAACTCTAAATTGAACTCTTTTAAATTCATTTTGCCTTCACCGCAAAGCCACAAAAGATTAAATAAGAATTAGCCAAAAATACAAAAAGATATTAAATATATTAGTTAGATGAGAACGAACGGATGAAGTAGCGATGATCCTACTGAATTAGTTGAGGTGCAGCACCGTGACCTTGCAACAACAGCCCATGCGGAGGGGATCCAGCTTGCATTCCTGGTCCACAATTGTTGTGACCGCACACTGTTCCTGGTGGATGGTTCTCCAATCAAATCCAGGCTTGTCAGTAGCACCTCTATGAATGTACATAACTCAACTGCATGAACGCGTCCTGCTTGAATACTGTTCATATTGGCCAGTGCAGCCTCAGCTCTGCTGCTCTTGCAAGGAAGTCCTGCTAAACCCATCAACTCCTTGCTAGCACCCACCACTTTCATGCCTGATAAAACTAATCACAACACTGTTAATTAGTTATCCTAAAAGATCACCACATTCGGACTGTCGTAGTGCTAGCGGCCGACCGGCGTTTAGGGGTATGTTTTATGTTATTTTCATACATAAGAAAATCCAACAGAAATATGTGCGTAAATAACACCTTTTTTGGCACCAGATCCTTGTATATAGTTCTATAGACCGACTAAATAGCTTGTTCAAAATGATCTTGTCTGCATAAGCAACTTGCTCTACTGCTTCATTGACAACCCACCTTCCTTTCATCAAATGTTTCATGGCCTTCTAGTCAATCAACCACAGCACCACAGCATCAAGTTTCACATACTTTCAGACCCATTCATCATAAAAAAATATTTTAATAACAAGACCAAGCTTCGCAAGGCCTATACTGTGAGTGGGTCTGTTAGACATTAGAACTTCCACTAGTAGAAAAAGGGTCAAATGTGAAGCACATTAGTCCCGGTTTGTAACAGAACCGGCACTAGTGAGATCAATAGTACCGGTTCGTGGCGGTTATCAATAGTACCGGTTCGTGGCGTATCTTTAGTACCGGTTCATGCCACGAACCGGTACTAAAGAAGCTGTGGCAGGCTGCGCTCAGGCTGTGGCCCCACCATCACCCTTTAGTGCCGGTTCGTGCCATGAACCAATACTAAAGAGGTTGTTGCAGGCTATTTTTAGTCCCACCTCGCTCCCCTAACAAAGTTTTTACCACCTTAAATATGTTATTTCTCAAACTATCACAAGCACTTGGCCTTCATTGAACTCTATGTGTAGAATTTGTGGCTGCAATATGAGTCTTCACCGGTTTAACCGTTGAGGACTCATATTGACAATTCAGATTGTACACAAAAAGATCATTGATGATCAAAGTATTTTTGACAATTTAGACTGTAAAGAAATATAAGATCATGATCTGAATGCTCTTATATTTTTTGCATTCCGTATGCACCATTCAAAGCGACGTCATCAATTTTAAACCCTTTCAGACATCATTTGCTACTTCGTGTACAAACATAGCAGAAAAGAAAAAAACTATAGCACAAAAGAAAAAAACTATATAAAAAAACTACTCAGAAATAAACCATCAAGTTTTAACCATCAACTTGGCATGGTATATAAAAATAAATGAATAGAAGAAAATAAATAAAGCAGAAAAGAAAAAATAGCAGTAAAGAAAAAAACTATAGCATAAAAGAAAAAAACTATATAAAAAAACTACTCAGAAATAAACCATCAAGTTTTAACCATCAACTTGGCATGGTATATAAAAATAAATGAATAGAAGAAAATAAATAAAGCAGAAAAGAAAAAATAGCAGAAAAGAAAAAAACTATAGCACAAAAGAAAAAAACTATATTAAAAAACTACTCAGAAATAAACCATCAAATTTTAACCATCAACTTGGCATGTTATATAAAAATAAATGAATAGAAGAAAATAAATAAAGCAGAAAAGAAAAAATAGCAGAAAAGAAAAAAACTATAGCACAAAAGAAAAAAACTATATAAAAACTACTCAGAAATAAACCATCAAGTTTTAACCATCAACTTGGCATGGTATATAAAAATAAATGAATAGAAGAAAAATAAATAAAGCAGAAAAGAAAAAACTACTCAGAAATAAATAGAAGAAAAAATAAAGCAGAAAAGAAAAAAACTATATCAAAAAATTTAGGGCGCTGCCCTGTGGGCCTGCAGGACCACGGGCGTGCAATTTCAGGCCCACAAGGCCCAGCAGACTCACAGGGCAGCACGCCGTATTTAGGCCTAGAAGCCTGCTTTATAGAGGAGTTCGAAAGGGCAGCCGCAGCTGGGTTTATAAACCAGTGCAGCTGCCCTTCGCCCGACGAGGTGGGACTAAACTTTGCGCAGGCAGCGCACCACCTTTAGTACCGGTTGGTGGCTCCAACCGGTACTAAAGGCCTGCTCTTCCCGCCTCTTGGCCTTTAGTACCGGTTGGTGGCTCCAACCGGTACTAAAGGCCTCTCCTATATATACAGAACTTACGAAAATTTTCAATTAGTTCCTCTATTTGTTTCGTGTTCGTCGCCGCGCGCCCCGTCCCCGTCGCCGTCGCGCCCCGGCCGTCCCCGCCCCCGTCGTCTCGCGCGCCCGGCCGTCCCCGTCCCCGTCGTCGCGCGCGGCGCCCCGGCCGTCCCCGTCCCCGTTGCGCCGCGTCGATCCCCGTCGTCGCCCCGCCCGTCGCCCGCCGCCCGTACGCCGCCACCCCCGTCGCGCCGTCCCCGTCGTCGCCGTCTCGCTCCGCCGGCCGCCCGTACGCCGTCGCCGCCACTCCCGCTCGTACGTACACACACACATACACACACAATTTTTCTGTTTTCTGGTTTTTAGATTAATATGCATGTCAAATTGTTAATTAGATGAATGCATGTCAAATTTTAGATATGAATATTAGATAGAAAAGTTAAATATTAATTAGGTATATATATATGCATGAGATTTTTGAACTAGTTGAATTAATTAATATAACTAGCTAGTTTATTTTTAGTAAATGCTTAGTTGAATTAATTAGTTGAATTAATTAATAGAACTTGTTGAATTAATAGAACTAGTTGAATTAGTTGAAATAATAGAACTAGTAACGTTTCACCTATATATATATATAGAACTTAACTAGTTTATTTTTTCTGTTTTTTTAATTATATATATATTTAGTTTATATAAATGTTATATTAATGTCAAATGTTAGATGAATATTAGAGTTAGTTAGATGAATTAGATAGAAATATATGTTAGATATTAATGTCAAATGTTAGATGAATATTAGAGTTAGTTAGATATTAATTAATGTTAGATAGTAAGTGTTTAATGTTTCACCTATATGAACATATAGGAAATGTCATCTGACGATGAAAAAGATTTCATTATGTGCGAACACTGTGAAGACGAACGCGGCATGTGCGACAGAAATTTCTTTATTGATAATAGGCGCTTCAGCATCAAGCTGGATGAGACATTCGAAGTGGATACAGTAAGTCACAGCGGCAAGTATTTTTTCATAATAAAGCATGACTTATGCTTCATTTGCTTGAACTTATAATTTTTAATTTTCACTATTCTACTAGCGCATCCCCTGCCATGCTCTAATTTTTGTCTTGGATAAGGTAGGTTTTAGTGCTATAGATGATATGGAGGTAAAGAGAGTTTACTTGAAGACCGAGCATGGGTATACTTTCAACGCCAAATTATACAATGGAGACACATACACCCATTTTGAATGCAAAACTTGGCAAGGACTATGCAAGGCTTATGCATTTGAGCCTGATATGGTTATCACCTTTGATATTCGTTCGGAAGATGATATTGAAGGTAATAGAGACATCTGGGTCGATGTGCAAATGCCTCCAGTTCTACCATTATGTGAGTTTTTCTCAACCACATGCATGCATATGTTTATGTCTTTGATATTGTTTATTCAAAAATAGTTGACAACTAATTTGTATTGTCAGCTTATTTCGGTTTAACCAAACATGTCCGACGCTTGGTAGACAGGACCTACTACTGCCCCGGGGCTGAATTAAACTGCGAGGAGATAAGTCATTATGTTTCATGGCTTGAGGATCTTCATACTGTCAAGACAAATTTTCTTCCTGCACTTAGAAATGTTAGTACTCAAAACGTGCGACCAATAGTGATTGTATTGAACTACTGTCACATCTATAATGGAAAGATGGTAAGATTTTTACTATTTGTCCTTAGTGCATCTTTTGCATACATTATTTTTAAAGCTAACTTTCATTGCTAAGTATATTAATTACTATACGATGTTAACAGGGACTCCCGATGACAGTTGTGCCTCAGTGGATCGACACTAAAGGTATCATGTCAATGGTTAGCTTACGGCCAAGATATCCTACATGGCACACGAGTGGATTCAGGATTTCTGAAAGCAATGATTGCTTAGTAGTGGAAGATTGGCGCAAACTTGTTAATGATCCCAGAGAAGTACTAGGGGGCAGCAATGACAAGCGCATGCCATGCATAGGTGACAGGTTCATCTGCATGCTCCAGTATGATCAATCAGGAGAGCTATACATGTTCTATGCTATTTTACCTGAGAGGGAGCAGCAGGGGTGATTTAGCTAGTTCATGCTCTTAGTACTTCGATCTCATGTCGTTTCTTCGTCCTTAACTTAATCTAAGAGTGATTTGCTTTTGTGGTGTTATATGAACGCGATGAAATTAAGTGAATGACCATGTTGAACTCGATGATATCTTTGCTTCTGGTATAATTAAGTGAATGTTTCTGCCTTAAGCTAGTGTTAGTGCATGCATGTGGATCCTAGATAGCTAGCTAGCTAAGTGATCAAATATATGCCATATCCATATTATTACTTGATCACTTTAGGCGGTGATCAAGTATATATAATATATGGCTATGGCATATATACTTGATCACTCTTAGCTATATATAACTAACTAGCACCTAATGATTTAACAACTCATTATAACGTAAAACAATCTAAATTAAATTGAAAATAAAAATTTAAAATAAAAATAAAAAATAAAATCAAAACCCACAAACATTTAGTACCGGTTGGTGTTACCAACCGGTACTAATGATCTACCGCACCCGTGCCCTGGCTCGTGCCACGTGGTGGCTCTTTAGCGCCGGTTCGTGCCGAACCGGTACTAAAGGGGGGGGGCTTTAGTGCCCACCCTTTAGTGCCGGTTACGGAACCGGCACTAAAGGCCTTTACAAACCGGGACTAAAGCCCGGTTCTGCACTAGTGTTCACACAACTTAAGATTAATTAATGAGATTTACTTTTTTTAGAACGAAGACGCACGATGCGTCCGGCTTTAAATTAATAAAGCCCACCATAGGCAGCATCCAACATGTTTAACAGAGAGGTTCAACAAGAATGAAAAAAGGCCGGAGCCCATAGTATGGAACATGCAACTGGCCTTAGCCTGATAGGAAAGATAGCAACAAAAGAACCGAAGCAGCCAGTCCAAAAAGCGCCACGAGCGGAATCTTAGTGTCGAGCTTCGAACTGAATCGTGTGGATCCGCTCCATGGCCTCCATCATCCGATCTGCATCACACCGTTTCCCCAACGGTGTCCATGTCTGGAGAAACAAGTGGCATTTGAAAATAATGTCAGCAGGATGAGCAGGGAACTTGTGTTCGATAGTCATCTTATTACGGGTGGTCCACAGTGACCAGCACAGCGCCCCTACGCATCGCCACAGCATGCGCCCGAAGCTACCTCGATGAGCGAGAAGTATCCCACGTAGGTCCGAAACTGTTTGGGGATTCCAGTTTTGCGCAAACGCCTCACGGACTGCACTCCAAGCAAAACGAGATAGGTGACATTGAAAGAAGATGTGGTTCGCATCTTCATGCGCTCCACATAGCGCACAAGACCCATCCGAAGGGCCGTGTCTAATGGCAATGTTGTTAGACGAGGGTAGGCGGTCACGGAATAATCGCCAAAGAAAAACTTTGATCTTCAGAGGAATAGACGCTTTCCATAGCCCCCTAGCTATGTCAAGAGTCGGTCCCTCAGTCAGCTTGTTGTAAAGCGATTGGACCGTGAACTTTCCGGAACTCGAGAGGGACCAGGAGACCGTGTCAACCTCAGGGCAGAGAGAGACACCCTACAAGGCAGTTAGGAGCCCATCCCAACTTGACCGTTCATGGGCGAGGAGTGGTCTTTTGAAAGATATGGCTGGAGGGTTAGTTCTGAGCGCGTCGGCCACCAAAATTTCAACGTTAGTGACTAGTTGGTAGATGTCAAAGTGGCTCCGCCAAAGAGGTTCCGACCCAAGCCAATGGTCGAGCCAGAACCTCGTGGAGTTCCCATTCTTAACGCAGAACTTGGCCCCTAGCGTGAAGGCAGGCTTAACAGCCTGAATTCCGTTCCAGAAAGGCGATCCCTTCGCCTTTGAGGTGAGAAAATTCCCATCGGGGAAATATTTGGCGCGAAGAATATCGGCCCAAAGCCCCTATTCGTTCTGGGAAAGTTTCCATATCCACTTGACTAGGAGCGCTACATTCATGAGTTTGGAGTTGAGGATCCCAAGGCCACCGAATTTCTTGGGGCGGCAAAGCGCCGCCCACTTGTTCAGGTGGTATTTCTTTTTTGTCCCAGTCCCTTCCCAAAAGAACTTAGACCTAGGGGTGTCAAGCTTGGCGTGAACTCCATCAGCCAGCAGGAACATGCCCATAGTAAACAAGGGCAGGGAGGACAAACTAGAGTTTGTCAGGATCAGCCTTGCCGCGGACGAAAGAAACCTGCCGCGCCAGGGGCTGACCCGGTTCGCCACCTTACTGTATAATGGTTCCCATTCGAGAATCGAGATGTGTTTGTCCGAAATGGGAAGGCCTAGGTATTTAATTGGAAAACTCCCTAGTTTACAATTAAGTAAGTTGGCAATGCGGTAGGCGCGAGGATTGTCCATCCCAATGGCAATCACCTCACTCTTCAAAAAATTAATCTTCAAGCCGGAAATGATCTCGAAAGCGAGGAGGATGAGCTTAATCGAGGCTATGCTATGGTCATCGGGCTCGAAGAGAAGCAGAGTGTCGTCCGCATATTGTAAGTGGGTGATCCCTCCAGGGCAAAGGTGAGGCACCACACCTCGAATATGGCCGGCGTTCTTGGCCTTGTTCACCATGGCCGAGAGAGCATCAGCAACAAAGTTGAAAATCAAAGGTGAGGAGGGATCTCCTTGTCTGAGACCTCGTTTGTTGCGGAAGAAGTTCCCCACTTCTCCGTTGATTGTAATCGCAGTCTATCCCCCCGAGACAAGTTGCATGATGCGATGAATGAAACCCGACTCGAATCCCTTCCGAGTCAGCACCTCGCGAATGAATTCCCAGTTCACTCGGCCGTAGGCTTTCTCGAAGTCGAGCTTGAAGAGCACGGCCGGCTGATGCGTGCGCTTAAGCTCGTGAACAATCTCTTCCAAAACTACCGGACCTTCTAGGATGTTACGCCCTTTGAGAAAACCCGACTGGCTACGGTCGATCACACGCTGTGCAACTGGGGAAAGTCTCGTAGTGTAAGCTTTGGAGCATAATTTGAAAGGCACGTTAATGAGGGTGATGGGGCGGTATTGCTTGATCGAGTCCGCCCCCTTAACTTTAGGGATGAGGCTAATGACACCGAAGTTGAGGCACGAGATGTCTACTGTGCCGAGCGCAAACCCATTGATAATATCATAGAAAATGTCCTTGAGCACCGACCAAAACCGCCGGAAGAAAGACACTGGCCAACCGTCCGGCCCTGGAGCGGTATCGATCTTCGTCGAGCCAAGCGCCTCATCGATCTCCCCCGTGGAGAAGGATAAGGCAAGGCCATCGTTCTCGACTTGCGACACACGTGATTCTTCCCCCCAAAAGTCTGCATGGAGGCAAAGGGGCTTTTCTTCCGCTGTTCCCAACAGGTTAAGGAAGAAATCGTAGATGTGCCGCGAAATTTCAGCTTGACTGATCAGTAGCCCCTGGTCCAATTGCAATCTCAGGATCGAACATTTCCTCTTGCGGCCGTTGGCGAAGGCATGAAAATAGCCCGTATTAGCGCCCCCCTTGGTAATCCACTTGACGCCACCCCTCCGGCACCAATATTCCTCCTCTTCCCTGAGGATGGCCATAATGAGATTTACTTGCTGGCTCGATAAATATGTGATCAAACTTCACCAACTTCAGAAGCTTTACAAGACTCCCCTTGGACAGTGCATCATAAAAAACCAGTATTCACCATCACAATGTCTTCAACAAAGGATGAACGAACATTAATCCTCTTCTCATGTTGCAATGTTAAAAGGTGATTCAGAAGGGTTGTCTCTAAAAGAGAGACTAAGAACAATTAGCTAATTTAATTTAAAAAAACATTGGGATTGTATATATTTTAGCATCATGGAAGTAAGCACATTAATCAGTTTAAATTGACACTGGTTATAATGATTTAATTGATAGTGCATCATTTTCTCAATTCTGAATTCATACGGCAATCGTCTATGCATTACTGGACAATCGTATCAGACTTCAGACTTGACTGGCTTCATGTTCAGTGGTGAAATTAAGGAACCTCAGAGGCTCAGATGCAGCTAAGAGGCTGTAAGATTCTGATAAATTACCTTCTGTACAATTGACAGGGGACCAAGGAGCAAGGATACCCAGTTAAGAACAGAGTAGAGAGCTATTAACATAACAAAAATAATCAAGCATAAAATTTATGTCAAGTTGTCAACATCTACATTCTTACCCTTGGGAAAAGATGTCTGGGAGTTAGGCACCAAACTTCAGAAAAAAATACGCTGAGTTGCGAATACAATATAGCTGACTGAGAGCTTGCAGGCTAAGAACTTTGAGATTTCTATTAGAACGGTTTACTGGAGGTTGTCTCCTGATGTTCATAGATAGAAAAGGAGTTTCAGTAGAAGATCTGAACTTCAAGGTTATTATTTTGAAGTGGGGAAAATTCTTAAAAGTTATCTAGCTCGCTGCTTAATTAAGAATAGACCTAGTTCTAATTGTATCTATGGGAGTACTTGTCGATTTGCGCAATCCAATTAGCTAGATGCCTTCAAAAAACATCTACAGTTCCATTCTTTTCTATGTATACATTGGCAAAAACGATGCCTTATCGCTTATTGGCATGAAGCACTATGTATAGAAAAATTTCAATGCTCAACAAATAATAAACATTTTGGAATTCATAAATGCCTAAACGTGTTGGACCATGTCTTCAGATACAGTCCAGTTATAGTTACCCAACCTTCAGAGGCCAAAAGCAGGGAGATGGCCTGCAGCAAACAGACCATGGCCATCGAATGCAGCACCCAGATCACCTCATATCATCCATCCACCATGGCCACTATCTGCACTGTATCGCCAGCATCAATAAATTAAAGAGACTAAATGCTTTTTCTACAATCAGCTATTGTAGTCCTTAGGTATCCATCTTTCTAGTTACTAATAATGAATCTGTTTCTAATAGCGCCACTTAAAACAACATGCCCAAATCTCGGGATTCAGTTCAGCTGAATAAACACCTGGAATTCTTTCAGTCTAAGAAAGACCTGGAGTCTCTATTGGAGAGAAGTCCACCCGGGATCTGAGCATGATTGACATGTCCATTCATTGAGTCATCCTCGCCATAGCGAGTTCGTATAGGCATTCCTTAGAGCTGCTAGTCTTCTTCACTCTTCTCATTCAACTCTTGAATTTCTCATGCCATCTTATACTCATCAGGCCTACAAAAATTATGCCGAAAAAAAATCAAGTATGAGATGTAGGATCCAGAGTACACATCTTTAGAAAGATAACTTTTCTTTCACAAAGAAAGCCATCTGAACCAAACTTTTCTTTCACGACAAAAAGCATCTGAACCAAGTCTGATGCCCACTAAAAAACACTATGTTTAATGCATACATCTCCCAGTGGAACTTATATGAAGATAAACGAAGCAACATGATGATAGAAATCAGGAGATGGAACTAATTGATCTAGTGGGTGTGATCTATAGTTCGTAGGTAAATAAGCACACCCATGTGAACTTGATGTCCTAGATAGTTTGTACAAATGCTCATATCTCCAGACTGCCCCTTTGAACCAAGCCGAAATACATATCGCCAATCCATGCGGCTGTACCAATCACATAACATGTGGAATTTAGATGGGCAGAAGAACATCATAAGGCGCTTCTAATCAAGATTTCGTAAACTGTGAACCACGCAGCTGCTGCGTTGTCATTAGTTACCAAATGGCAGAGCAGAGTAGAGGTAGCAGCAACAATCTGGATTCTAAATTAAATACTCAAACCATAACACTGCCCCCCAGCTTCTCATCTTATTAATCGATACTACCATCTGGATTCATTTGTCCTGACAACTAAGCAAGGATTGGAATCAGATCAGATGTAATGGAAAACTAGATGCTTAACCATGAATTAGATTCATTCATAAAAAACTTGTTCTTTCTTTCTTAATATATGGACGTGCAGGTCTCCTGCGTGTTCCCGAGAAGAAATTAGATTCAACCAGACGTAGAGCATGAAAATTGCATGCTCCCTTATGGACGCAATATTGCAACCTATCAAGATTAATGGCGTATATAATCATTTCGATTTATTCAAATAGTAAACAAACTAACTAATGTAGTAAGTCCTATTTCTACCTGTTGATAAGTCAAACCGTCCATTGTTAATTACACCATGATGAGGAATTGAGCGGGACAAACAAAGCAAAACAAAAGAGGCAATGTGAATTGACCAATTGATTGTTATCTTACTTCATTCATGGAGTCCAGCAAGTGGGATCAGATGAGAAACTGAAGGTGGTGTTCCACTCTCTGTCCCTAAAACAATGCAATCTTGCATTCAATACATTCATTCCTCAGGAAACAAAATTTCTTGCCGGTGCTTGCTGAATGGTTGGAGGCACGGGGAGGGGATCTCACCAGATGAGGAGATCCTGCTGGAGGAGGGGATCCCACCAGATTAGGGGAGCATGGGTCTCCGCGCCTCGATCCGAGCAAAAGAAGCCTCCATTGCCGCCGATGGAGCACGCTGTGCTTAGAGAGTTGGGAGGCGGGTTAGGGTTTTCGATCAGGATGGGGGAGGGAGCAGCGGGCTTGGTGGTGGTAGATGGTGCACGTAGGGGGGATGGAGGGATGGAGGGGGCACTAGTAGAAAACATGGCTTTGGTTCAGGCCAGATAAGCCCATTAGTTTCGGTTCAGTCACGAACCGGGACCCATGTGGGCATTGGTCCCGGTTCGTGAGGCCAGGGGCCCTGCCGGGCCTCATGTGGGCATTGGTCCCGGTTCGTCTGGCCCTTTGGTCCCGGTTGGTGGGAGGAACCGGGACCAATGGGCCTCGCTCCTGGCCCATCACCATTGGTCCCGGTCATGAACCGGGACCGATGATGTGCCTATATATACCCCCTCGCCGGCGAGCAGAGCACTTCACACTGCTCTATTTTTTCTGGCCGGCGAGGGGAGGGCTTTGTGGTGCTCTAGCTCACCTCCTATGCACATGAGGTGTTCGATGGAATGCCCGAGCCACACTACTTAATCTTTCTCCTCTGCAAGCTCGACCTCCAAACTCAATTTTCCTCAATATTTGTCTAGGTTTAGCGGTCTGTCACGTCCCGTCCCCATCTTCACCATCGTCGATCGCCCGTGCCGATCTCGTTGCCGGCACCACCGTGATGAGCCTCTTGTTCTTATCTTCTTTCTGAAAGGAAAAAAATTCTTACTTGTATGTTTAGATAGATACTTGTATAATTTTCTTGCTTTTATTATTGCTTCTTATTATATAGTGCGATGGTTTTGGTAGCCGCCCTCGTTGGCCCTCGTCCTGTCTATGATTCAGATGTGGTATATATTAGCTTTTATAACTATTTGGTTCATTTATTGTTTATGATAATTATGCCGACCAACGTGACATAGATTTTATTTATCTAGGAGGTATGTGAACCGGAAATTCCAACCGACCCTATTGTCGAGAGGTTAAATTTAGTTGAAGAAGAAAACAATTACTTGAAGGAAAAAAACAAAAAAAATGAGGAGGAGAAGATGATATTGGAGTTGCATGTTGCGGATGTCGTCGATGATCACAAGATCAAGATGGATGCAATGCGCTTGAAGATTAGAAAGATTAGAAAATATGCCATTCATACCGAGGCTTGGTATCATTATGCCGTTGGATCAATTGTTACCTTGGTTGCGATTATGATTGCATTTGTTTTCGCATTGAAATGTTTTACATAGTTTTAATGTATGGTTTAATTAGATGCTCTGGAGAGCTATATGTTGTTCAATGAGAACTATGTATGTACTTTGGTTTTAATGTGATGATGAACTTCTATTAATTTGGTCACTTAATTATCTATTCATGATGTCCTGTAATGGTTTTTGACACACTTAATTATATATAATGTTCGCAGATGAACCGTGTAGCGACCAGACCTCAAACAGTCTAGTCTCTGTGCATCAGTGTCATCCCTGGATCGGTAATGCTGACACGCACAGTACTTGAGGTTTTATAACAGAGTTTCAATCACACATTTATTACATCGAATGTCTCAAAAGAGAACTTATTACAATAATATGGCTTAAGGCCATCTAAAAACGATAACAACGGAAGGCTTGGAAGATAAAGTGAGTCCATCAACTCCAACGGCATAGCTGAGTGAATGACAACGACCTATGACACCTTACTCGTCGTCTGAAAAGTCTGCAACAAGAAATGTTGCAGCCCGAAACGGGTCAGCACATGGAATATGCTAGCAATGTAACACATAGAGTAATGAACAGAATGAATGCTATCACTACATGCATATATGGCTGGTGGAAAGCTCTATGGTTACAGTTTTGCATAAAGCCAATTTTTTCCTACAACAAAGGAATAAATTTCATTTAACTATCATGGTGGTTGTTAAACATTCAGAAGGTTCCTCCAACTCAATCCCAATTAAGCATCATCATTAAACCCAACAAGTTCCCAGATACTCAAGATGTCCATAACCGGGGACACGGCTAACCATGATTAGTTTATACACTCTGCAGAAGTTTGCGCACTTTTCCCCACAAGACTCGAACACATCCATGATCGGAGATTCGAGACACGGTCTTTCTGAAGCATTAACTCTCTACTCTGGGTAGACAATACCACCTACAACCCACTACATCTGCTAGTCTACCTCTTCAAGAGCTTCACGCAACTTACTCAACTATGCCAGAGCCCATATTGGCTTGTGGATGCACACGGAAGTTTCTAGCATGAATAATCTTATGATCCCTTTGAGCCTGGGTGGCGAACCGTAGGATGATCACACGGGTACTCCGGGATATCCTAGGAGAACACTGGATTCTCCAGGTGCCCTAACAACCACTGGGTACTCCAGGGTGACTGAACCAATCCACCTAGATGTGTATTTAAGTAGCCACCTTAAGTTAACCATTAATTAACAATACTCACATATGTCATGGATAAACTCACCCAAACCACATCTATGAGCATAGCATAGCAATATAAGCATAACGTAGAAGTAACTCCCAAAGGTTTGATGATAAACAGGGAAATAGGTTCTATCTCATCATCTACTTCCCAAAACCCACATGTTATTCAGATCCTAACCATGCATTGTTTGAGGGTTGATCTACTGCATAAAAACTGGGTAATAAAGAGGTATGATCAAAGTGTTACTTGCCTTGCTAATGATCCGCAAAACCTAGGGACTCGTAGTAGCATGCTTCGCACTCCGGGTACTCTATCACAAACAAACAATAACATACATAAGCACTCAACTAGAAGCACGGGTAAAACTCAAATAAGAGATATAACCAGAAAGTTCAACTGAAGAACTCCAGTTTGCAAAAAGAATCAAATCAAACGGAGCAACGAAACTCAAACTGCGAAAGAAACAAGATCCGATTACTAATCTGGACAGAAGTCAAATTTTACAGTACCAAAATCTTGTTCAAGTTGGTTAAACAGAAATAGGACTTCGAGACGAAGATCTAGGTGGTTGAATCACCTGATTCGGATAAACGAGCGAAAAGATAAACTAAAACGAAGATCAGGGCAGAAATCGCGATCGAAAATAATCGCGGAAAAACCCTGGAAAATAAAACGCGACGAACAGGCTAACGAACGGATGTTCGCTGTCTGCGGCTAACGGACGAACAGTGTTCATTAAAACGAACGTACGGACGAACGTCCGCTATTTAACTAAACCGGAAAAATAAACGGACCGATCTAAAAAAATAAACCTAGGGTTTCTTAAAAAAACCGATCGGTTTTCCGGGAAAAACCGGCGGCGGCGGTGGCTATACATCCAGCGAGGTCGGGTTCGGCGGCGGGGCGGCGGGAGGGCGGCTCCAGCGGCGAGCTGCGGCGGCGGGGCTCCAGCGGCGTGCTGCGGCTGGCGGCGGCGGCGCTGCGCGCGGCAGTGGCGAGGTGAGGCAAGGCAGCGGCGGCTGGCGGCTGCGGGACTGGCGCTAGGGTTCGGCGGGGCTGGGGGCCTCGACGGCTTATAAGGCCGGCCGGGTCGGAGTCCTAGTCGGGCACGGCCCGGCTAGGTCGATTTCTTTTTTTTAAATAATCCTGACATAGATAAACTAATAAAAGAAATACTAAACGGAGTCCACAAATCCCGAAACAAATTTTCACGGTCCTCTAATAATATTCCGGACATAGTGAACATTTATTTGAGCCTCTAATGCAATTTTGAAAAACACATTTTTTTCCTAATTCGAATAAAATAGCAATAAAATGACTCGGACAGCATAACGGCTGTAAATACTCAAAAAGATTTGAGACATCCTGCAAAATGGTGGCATAACCACTCAACATCACAATATTAAGGTTCCGAGATCAACTGTCAACACATGGAAATAGTAGGAACTGAACTGAGGCTTGAAACCAACAATCCTATGAGTTTACGGATTAGTAACACGTGAACCTGATAGAAAGATGAGAAGCCTAGTTCTTAACCCCGTAGGAAAGATAGGATGACTCAGATCAGAAGGACATAAGGTATAAGGAGTAAAAAGAGCCTTATGTTCCCTTCCACAATCAATTCCCTTATATAACTAAAGCATTTCTAGACACGACTTCGAATAGTTTGGCTTGGTAATCCTAGAGGCAGTCAGGCTCTGATACCAAAGCTGTCAGGACCCCGATCCTAAGTCACACCGATCTAGCATGTAACACATCATATCACTTTGCGGCCTCACGCACGGTATTCCCATGGATGCCACCTTACCTGGCCCGGGACCGTTTGCGCCTTTTGGCTCACGTATATGATAGTGTCGCTAGCATCCATATGACAAAGAACCCAGGCCAACATGACTAGTCGTAAACCCAAAGTGGCACTAACTTACAAGGACAGGCATACATGACCCAGCAACGGATGTGTCGGTCATCAACGTATGAACCCAAGTCGTAGCAAGCTACAAGGACTTAAAGGAGCAACACATGACATTTCCCCAAAGGGACAGACACAGGAACGAAGAAGGGCACATGCCGGCGAGCCTAAGTGTTCCAGAGCAGTAGGAAGCTACCATGGCTCAGTGGAAGCACTAGGAGACATTTCCCGGTAAGATAGGCTACCAAGAATAAACAACTAGGTTGTTGGATCCCACACATACCAAGCATTTCAAAATCATACACACAATATGCTCGATATGTGCACAACATGGCATCACAACGAAACTCTACGACTCAAAATATTTATTCATTAGGCTCCCTGGAGCCAGATATTACAAACATGGGTCTAATGACCCAGCATTCAAGTCATACAAGAAATAAGCACATGCGGAAGCTTAACTTGTCTGAGTATAGACAACTACAAATGAAAAAGGCTGAGAAGCCTGACTATCTACAAGACCCTGCCGAGGGCACAAGATCGTAGCTGAGGTAACAAGCTAAACGTCGAAGACCACGCAGAAATACTAGTGAGACTAAAGTCTCTCTACAAAAACATAAATTAAACAAACGTGAGTTCAAATGTACCCAGCAAGACTTACATCAGAACTAGCTACACATGCATCAGTATCAAAAAGGGGTGGTGGAGTTTAACTACAGAAAGCCAGCTTTGACTCGGTGGCTATCCTGAACTACGACTGCTGGTAACTCTTTTGAGGTGGCGCACACGAGTCCACATATTCACCATATCAATACACCACTATGGATCCGCTCCCGTCTCCCTACGAGAAGGCCATCCATAGCACTCACGCTTATCTTGCACATTTTAGGGTATCCACTTCAAGTTATCTATGAACTGTATAGGCAACCCAGAAGTCCTTTACCACGGACGCGGCTATTCGAATAGATGATGTTAACCCTGCAGGGGTGTACTTCTTCACACACGCTCTCGCACTTACCACCATGTACACATCGTGTATCTCGGCAACCTTCAGGCAGAAGCCTGGCGAGGGAGTCGGCCATGACCTTGTTGGAGAACATAGCAGAAATTCAAAATTTTCACGCATCACCAAGATCTATCCAGGAGTATTCTAGCAACGAGCGGGATAGGAGAGCATCTACATACCATTGTAGATCGCGCACGGAAGCGTTCAAGTGGACGGGGTTAATGGAGTCGTACTCGCCGTGATCCAAATCACCGATGATCCTAGTGCCGAACGGACGGCACCTCCACGTTCAACACACATGTAGCCCGGTGACATCTCCCACGCCTTGATCCAGCAAGGGGAGAGGGAGAGGTTAGGGAAGAATCCGTCCAGCAGCAGCACGACGGCGTGGTGGTGGTGGAGGAGCGTGGCAATCCTGCAGGGCTTCGCCAAGCACTGCGGGAGAGGAGTACTTGGGAGAGAGGAAGGGCTGCGCCAAGAGAGAGATCTAGTGTGTATGGCAGCCCAAAACCCCCACTATATATAGGGGAAAGGGAGGGGCTGCGCCCCACCTAGGTTTCCACCCCTAGGGGTGGCGTCCAGCCCTAGATCCCATCTAGGGGGGCGGCCAAAGGGGGGAGAGAGGGGGGCGCACCACTAGGTGGGCCTTAGGCCCATCTGAGCCTAGGGTTTCCCCCTTTTTCCTTCTCTCTTCGCCTTGGGCCCTGGTGGGGGGGGGGCGCACCAGCCCACCTGGGGCTGGTCTCCTCCCACACTTGGCCCATGCAGCCCTCTGGGGCCGGTGGCCCCACTTGGTGGACCCCCGGGACCCTCCCGGTGGTCCCGGTACATTACCGATAACACCCGAAACTTTTCCGGTGACCAAAACAGGACTTCCCATATATAAATCTTTACCTCCGGACCATTCCGGAACTCCTCATGACGTCCGGGATCTCATCCGGGACTTCGAACAACATTCGGTAACCACGTACATCTATTCCCTATAACCCTAGCGTCACGGAACCTTAAGTGTGTAGACCCTACGGGTTCGGGAGACACGTAGACATGACCGAGACGTTCTCCGATCAATAACCAACAACGGGATCTGGATACCCATGTTGGCTTCCACATGTTCCACGATGATCTCATCGGATGAACCACGATGTCAAGGATTCAATCAATCCCGTATTCAATTCCCTTTGTCTAGCGGTATTGTACTTGCCCGAGATTCGATCGTCGGTATCCGATACCTTGTTCAATCTTGTTACCGGCAAGTATCTTTACTCGTTCCATAACACATCATCCCGTGATCAACTCCTTGGTCACATTGTGCATATGATGATGTCCTACCGAGTGGGCCAGAGATACCTCTCCGTTATACGGAGTGACAAATCCCAGTCTTGATTCGTGCCAACCCAACAGACACTTTCGGAGATACCTGTAGTGTATCTTTATAGCCACCCAGTTACGTTGTGACGTTTGGCACACCCAAAGCATTCCTACGGTATCCGGGAGTTGCACAATCTCATGGTCTAAGGAAATGATACTTGACATTAGAAAAGCTTTAGCATACGAACTACACGATCTTGTGCTAGGCTTAGGATTGGGTCTTGTCCATCACATCATTCTCCTAATGATGTGATCCCGTTATCAACGACATCCAATGTCCATGGTCAGGAAACCGTAACCATCTATTGATCAACGAGCTAGTCAACTAGAGGCTTACTAGGGACATGATGTTGTCTATGTATCCACACATGTATCTGAGTTTCCTATCAATACAATTATAGCATGGATAATAAACGATTATCATGAACAAGGAAATATAATAATAACCAATTTATTATTGCCTCTAGGGCATATTTCCAACAGTCTCCCACTTGCACTAGAGTCAATAATCTAGTTCACATCGCCATGTGATTAACACTCACAGGTCACATCGCCATGTGACCAACATCCAAAGAGTTTACTAGAGTCAATAATCTAGTTCACATCACTATGTGATTAACACTCAATGTGTTCTGGGTTTGATCATGTTGCTTGTGAGAGAGGTTTTAGTCAACGGGTCTGCAACATTCAGATCCGTATGTACTTCGCAAATCTCTACGCTATATTTGGAGCCATTTCAAATAACTGTTCTACTTGGAGCTATTCTAAATTGTTGCTCCATTATACGTATCCTGTATCTCTACTCAGAGCTATCCGGATAGGTGTTAAGTTTGCATTGACGTAACTCTTTATGTCGAACTCTTTATCACCTCCATAACCAAGAAACATATCCTTATTCCTCTAAGGATAATTTTGACCGCTATCTAGTGATCTACTCCTAGATCACCTTTGTACCCTCTTGCCAGACATGTGGTAAGGCACACATCAGGTGCGGTACTCAGCTTGGCATACCGTATAGAGCCTATGACAAAAACATAGGGGACGACCTTCGTCCTTCCTCTTTCTTCTGCCGTGGTCGAGCTTTAAGTCTTAACTTCGTACCTTACAACTCAGGCAAGAACTCCTTCTTTGGCTGATCCATCTTGAACACCTTCAAGATCATGTCAAGGTATGTGCTCATTTGAAAGTACCATTAAGCATTTTTTGATCTATCCTTATAGATCTTGATGCTCAATGTTCAAGTAGCTTAATCCAGGTTTTCCATTGAAAAACACCGTTCAAATAACCCTATATGCTTTCCAGAAATTCCACATCATTTCAGATCAACAATATGTCATCCACATATACTTATCAGAAATGTCGTAGTGCTCCCACTCACTTTATTGTAAATACAAGTTTCTAAAAAACTTTGTATAAACCCATAAACTTTGATTACTCCATCAAAGTGTATATTCCGACTCCGAGATGCTTGCTCTAGTCCATGGAAGGATCGCTGGAGCTAGCATACCTTTTAGCATCCTTAGGATCAACAAAACCTTTCTGATTGTATCACATACAACCTTTCCTTACGAAAACTGGTAAGGAAACTTGTTTTGACATCCATCTGCCAGATTTCATAAATGCAGCTTATGCTAACATGATTCCGACGGACTTAAGCATCGCTACGGGTGAGAAAAACTCATCGTAGTGAACTCCTTGAACTTGTGAAAAACTCTTTGCCACAAGTCGAGCTTCATAGACAATAACATTACCGTCCACGTCCGTCTTCTTCTTAAAATCCATATGTACCTAACAGCCTTACGACCATCAAGTAGTTCTTCCAAAGTCTATACTTTGTTTTCATACATGGATCCTCTCTCGGATTTTATGGCCTCGAGCCAATTTTTGGAATCCGGGCCCACCATCGCTTCTCCATAGCTCATAGGTTCATCGTTGTCCAACAACGTGACCTTTAAGACAGGGTTACCACTTAGAAGTTGCACACACCCTTGTCAACCTATGAGGTTCGATAGTAACTCGATCTGAAGATCCATGATCATCATCATTAGCTTTCTCTTCAACTGAGGCAGGTGCCACAGAAACATTTTTCCTGTGCTGTGCTACTCTCTGGTTGAAGTAAAGGTTCATCAACCTTATCAAGTTCTATCTTCCTCCCACTCAATTCTTTCGAGAGAAACTCTTTCTCGAGAAAGGACCCGATTCGAGAAACAATCCCCATTGCTTTCGGATCTGAGACAGGAGGTATACCCAACTGTTTTGGGTGTCCTATGAAGATGCATTTATCCGCTTTGGGTTCGAGCTTATCACCCTGAAACTTTTTCACATAAGCATCGCAGCCCCAAACTTTTAAGAAACGACAGCTTAGGTTTCTCTAAACCATAGTTCATACGGTGTCGACTCAAACGGAATTGCGTGGTGCCCTATTTAAAGTGAATGTGGTTGTCTCTAATGCCTAACCCATAAACTATAGTGGTAATTCGATAAGAGACATCATAGTATGCATCATATCCAATAGGGTGCAGTTATGATGTTCGGACACACCATCACACTATGGTGTTCCTAGGCTGTATTAGCTGTGAAACAATTTCCACAATGTCTTAATTCTGTGCCAAACTCGTAATTCAGATATTCATCTCTATGATCATATCATAGATATTTTATCCTCTTATCACGACGATCTTCAACTTCACCCTGAAATTACTTGAACCTTTCAATAATTCAGACTCGTGATTCATCAAGTAAATATACTTAGCATCTACTCAAATCATCTGTGAAGTAAGAATATAACAATATCCACTACATGCCTCAACACTCATTGGACTGCACACATCAAGATGTATTACTTCCAACAAGTTGCTTTCTTGTTCCATCTTACTGAAAACGAGGCCTTTCAGTCATCTTGCTCATGTGGTATGATTTGCATGTCTTAAGTGATTCAAAATCAAGCGAGTCCAAAGATCCATCAACATGGAGTTTCTTCATGCGTTTTATACCATTGTGACTAAAATTGCAGCGCCACAAATATGTGGTACTATCATTACTATCTTATATCTTTTGGCATGAACATGTGTATCACTACGATCGGGATTCAATAAACCATTCATTTTAGGTGTAAGACCATTGAAGGTATTATTCAAATAAACAGAGTAACCATTATTCTCCTTAAATGAATAACCGTATTGCGATAAACATAATCAAATCATGTTTACGCTCAACGCGAACACCAAACAACAATTATTTAGGTTTAACACCAATCCCGATGGTAGAGGGAGCGTGCGATGTTTGATCACATCAACCTTGGAAACACTTCCAACACCTATCGTCATCTCACCTTTTGCTAGTCTCCGTTTATTCTGTAGCCTTTTATTTCGAGTTACTAACACTTGGTGGTTCCGCTTCAGTGACCATTCCCCTTATTACAGAAGCACTTAGTTTCGGGGTTGGGTTCAACTTTGGGTTTCTTTACTAGAACGGCAACTGATTTGTCATTTCATGAAGTATCCCTTTCTTGCCCTTGCCCTTCTTGAAACTAGTGGTTTTGTTAAACCATCAACACTTGATGCTCCTTCTTGATTTCTACTTCTGCGGTCTTAAGCACCGCGAACAGCTCCGAGATCATCTCCATCCCTTGCATGTCATATTTCATCACGAAGATCTAGTAGCTTAGTGATAGTGACTAGAGAACTCTATCAATCACTCTCTTATCTGGAAGTCTAACTCCCACTGGATTCAAGTGATTGTAGCACCCAAACATTCTGAGCACATGCTCACTAGCTGAGCTATTCTCCTCCATCTTGTAGGCAAAGAACTTGTTAGAGGTCTCATACCTCTCGATACGGGCATGAGCCTGAAATCCCAATTTCAGCTCTCGGAACATCTCATATGTTCTATGGCGTTCAAAACGTCATTGGAATCCCGATTCTAAGCCGTAAAGTATGGTGCACTAAACTATCAAGTAGTTATCAGGACGTGTCTGTCAGGTGTTCACAACATCTACAGACGACGTTGTAGGGGATTGCACATCGAGCGGTGCATCAAAGACGTAAGTGCCTTCTGTGTAGCAGTGAGGACACTCCTCAGACAACGGACCTAGTCCGCGTCATTGCTACTATTAACTTTCAACTAAATTTTCTCTAGGAACGCATCTAAAATAGTAGAACTAAAGCGTAAGCTATGGCATAATTTGCAAAGTCCTTTCGACTATGTTCATGATAATTGAGTTCATCTAATTATTTCATGAACTCCCACTTAGATAGACATCCCTCTAGTCATCTAAGTGATACATGATCCGAATCGACTAGGCCGTGTCCGATCATCACGTGAGACGGACTAGTCATCATCGGTGAACATCTCATGTTGATCGTATCTTCTATACGACTCATGTTCGACCTTTCGGTCCTCCGTGTTCCGAGGCCATGTCTGTACATGCTAGGCTCGTCAAGTCAACCTAAGTGTTTTGCTGTGTAAATCTGGCTTACACCCGTTGTATGCGAACGTAAGAACCTATCACACCCGATCATCACGTGGTGCTTCGGAGCGACGAACCTTAGCAATGGTGCATAGTTAGGGAGAACACAATCTTGATATTTTAATAAGGGATCATCTTATTTATGCTACCGTCGTTCTAAGCAAATAAGATGTAAAAACATGATAAACATCACATGCAATCAAATAGTGACATGATATGGCCAATATCATTTTGCTCCTTTTGATCTCCATCTTCGGGGCTCCATGATCACCATCGTCACCGGCATGACACCATGATCTCCATCATCATGATCTCCATCATCATGTCTTCATGAAGTCGTCTCGTCAACTATTACTTCTACTACTATGGCTAGCGGCTTAGCAATAAAGTAAAGTAATTACATGACGTTTATGTTGACACGCAGGTCATAAATAAATTAAGACAACTCCTATGGCTCCTGCCGGTTGCCATACTCATCGACATGCAAGTCGTGATTCCTATTACAAGAACATGATCAATCTCATACATCACATATATCATTCATCACATCCTTCTTGGCCATATCACATCACAAAGCACTTGCTGCAAAAACAAGTTAGACGTCCTCTAATTGTTGTTGCAAGTTTTTACGTGGCTGCTATAGGTTTCTAGCAAGAACGTTTCTTACCTATGGCAAAACCACAACGTGAATTGCCAATTTCTATTTACCCTTCATAAGGACCCTGTTCATCGAATCCGATCCGACTAAAGTGGGAGAGACAGACACCCGCCAGCCACCTTATGCAACTAGTGCATGTCAATCAGTGGAACCGGTCTCACGTAAGTTTACGTGTAAAGTTGGTCCCGGCCGCTTCATCCCATAATGCTGCGGAATCAAGATAAGACTAGTAACGGCAAGATAATTGACAATATCGACGCCCACAACTGCTTTGTGTTCTACTCGTGCATAGAAACTACGCATAGACCTAGCTCATGATGCCACTGTTGGGGAACGTAGCAGAAATTCAAAAATTTCTACGCATCACCAAGATCTATCTAGGAGTATTCTAGCAACGAGCGGGATAGGAGAGCATCTACATACCATTGTAGATCGCGCACGGAAGCGTTCAAGTGAACGGGGTTGATGGAGTCGTACTCACCGTGATCCAAATCACCGATGATCCTAGTGCTGAACGGACGGCACCTCCGCGTTCAACACACATGCAGCCCGGTGACATCTCCCACGCCTTGATCCAGCAAGGGGAGAGGGAGAGGTTAGGGAAGACTCCGTCCAGAAGCAGCACGACGGCGTGGTGGTGGTGGAGGAGCGTGGCAATCCTGCAGGGCTTCGCCAAGCACCGCGGGAGAGGAGGAGTACTTGGGAGAGAGGAAGGGCTGCGCCGAGAGAGAGATCTCGTGTGTATGGCAGCCCAAAACCCCCACTATATATAGGGGAAAGGGAGGGGCTGCGCCCCACCTAGGTTTCCACCCCTAGGGGTGGCGGCCAGCCCTAGATCCCATCTAGGGGGGCGGCCAAAGGGGGGGAGAGAGGGGGGCGCACCACTAGGTGGGCCTTAGGCCCATCTGAGCCTAGGGTTTCCCCCTTTTTCCTTCTCTCTTCGCCTTGGGCCCTGGTGGGGGGGGGGGCGCACCAGCCCACCTGGGGCTGGTCTCCTCCCACACTTGGCCCATGCAGCCCTCTGGGGCCGGTGGCCCCACTTGGTGGACCCCCGGGACCCTCCCGGTGGTCCCGGTACATTATCGATAACACCCGAAACTTTTCCGGTGACCAAAACAGGACTTCCCATATATAAATCTTTACCTCCAGACCATTCTGGAACTCCTCGTGACGTCCGGGATCTCATCCGGGACTCCGAACAACATTCGGTAACCACGTACATCTATTCCCTATAACCCTAGCGTCACCGAACCTTAAGTGTGTAGACCCTACGGGTTCGGGAGACACGTAGACATGACCGAGACGTTCTCCGATCAATAACCAACAACGGGATCTGGATACCCATGTTGGCTCCCACATGTTCCACGATGATCTCATCGGATGAACCACGATGTCAAGGATTCAATCAATCCCGTATTCAATTCCCTTTGTCTAGCGGTATTGTACTTGCCCGAGATTCGATCGTCGGTATCCGATACCTTGTTCAATCTCGTTACCGGCAAGTCTCTTTACTCGTTCCGTAACACATCATCCCGTGATCAACTCCTTGGTCACATTGCGCATATGATGATGTCCTACCGAGTGGGCCCAGAGATACCTCTCCGTTATACGGAGTGACAAATCCCAGTCTTGATTCGTGCCAACCCAACAGACACTTTCGGAGATACCTGTAGTGTACCTTTATAGCCACCCAGTTACGTTGTGACGTTCGGCACACCCAAAGCATTCCTACGGTATCCGGGAGTTGCACAATCTCATGGTCTAAGGAAATGATACTTGACATTAGAAAAGCTTTAGCATACGAACTACACGATCTTGTGCTAGGCTTAGGATTGGGTCTTGTCCATCACATCATTCTCCTAATGATGTGATCCCATTATCAACGACATCCAATGTCCATGGTCAGGAAACCATAACCATCTATTGATCAACGAGCTAGTCAACTAGAGGCTTACTAGGGACATGATGTTGTCCATGTATCCACACATGTATCTGAGTTTCCTATCAATACAATTATAGCATGGATAATAAATGATTATCATGAACAAGGAAATATAATAATAACCAATTTATTATTGCCTCTAGGGCATATTTCTAACAGACCTGACTAACCACACATGTCTCTAGTCCGGGTTTATCGCCTATTCGGGTTCCATCCGCAAGGAGATCCGACCGGGGTGTCGCTTATGGCCCCAAACAATGTGAGCAAGGTTCCCAAGCCCACCAAACAAGCGACGCTTGGTACACCGTGCCACTGCACCTAGTATGTCCCAAGCCCACCTGTACCGGGTGCCACTTGGTAGACTACTAGCACTACCTACAAACACCGGAAACTAGTTGCAACTCCTGGACAGAGATCAGGTTGATTAATAAGTCGAGAGGGGCACTTAAGCATTCCAATGCGTGGTAGTAGCTGTTCATGGATCACAAACACAGAACTCAGTTCCTGAGGACGGTTTCAATGAGACAACCCACCATGTACTCCTACATGGCCTCTCACCGCTACCTTTACCAAATCATGTTCACACACTTAGCTCTCAACAGTAGGACATGGTCACCACATTCCAATTCATCCCCGATGAATCATACCTGACTCAACTCTAAGCAGTAGCAGGCATGACAACAAGCATGAATGAGTAGGCACATCAGGGCTCAAACAACTCCTACTCATGCTAGTGGGTTTCATCTATTTATTGTGGCAATGACAGGTCATGCAGAGGAAAGGGGTTCAACTACCGCAGCATGTAACAGTTAAATCATTGTTGTCCTAATGCAGTAAAAGAGAGCAGGAGTGAGAGAGTGGGATTGTACCAGAATGAACAAGGGGGTTTTGCTTGCCTGACAGAGTGGTCGAGGGTACTGCCCTTCAACTGGATACTCGTGAATATCCTCGGGAGCAGAACGGTGAGGACCCCAATTCCAAGTCACATTGATCTAGTCGGTAACACCTCATATCACTTTGCGGCCTCACGCACGGTATTCCCACGGGTGTCGCCTTACCATGGCCCGGGACCGTTTGCGCCTTTTGGCTCATGTATATGATAGTGTCGCTAGCATCCATATGACAGAGAACCCGGGCCGACATGGCTAGTCGTGAACCCAAAGCGGCACTAACCTATGGGGACAGGCATACATGAATCAACATCGAGCATGTCGGTCAGCAGCGTGTGAATCCGGGCTATAGCACTGGGCTAACAGGACTCCGAGAACCCGGGCTGTAGCAGGCTAGGCAGGACTCCGGATGTCACCGCGTGACATTTCCCCGAAGGGACAGACACAGGAACGAAGTGAAACACATGCCGGCCAGTCAAGCGTCCAGAGCAGTAGTGCTGGGCTAGCAGGACTCCGGTGATCCAGGCTGTAGCGGACTACTATCGCTCTTAGAAGCACTTAGACTACATTTCCCCATAAGAGAGGCTGCCAAGGAGAAACAACTAGTGTTGGATCCCACACGTACCAAGCATTTCAATCATACACACAATATGCTCGATATGTGCAAATACAACATGGCATCACAACATAACTCTACGACTCAAGTATTTATTCATTAGGCTCCGAGGAGCCAAGATATTACAAGCATGGGTCTCATGACCCAACATTCAGAGCATACAAGTCAAAGCACATGCGGAAGCTTAACATGTCTGAGTATAGACATCTACAAATGAAAAAGGCTGAGAAGCCTGACTATCTACCAGATCCTGCCGAGGGCACAAGATCGTAGCTGAGGTATCAAGCTAAACGTCGAAGTCCACGCGGAACTACTAGCGAGACTGACGTCTCTCTGCAAAAACATAAAATAGGCAAACGTGAGTACAAATGTACCCAGCAAGACTTACATCAGAACTAACTACATATGCATCGGTATCAACAAAGGGGGTGGTGGAGTTTAACTGCAGCAAGCCAGCTTTGACTCGGTGGCTATCCTGAACTACGACTGCAAGTAACTCTTTTGAGGTGGCGCACACGAGTCCACATATTCACCATATCAATACACCACTATGGATCCGCTCCTGTCAACCTACGAGAAACGCCATCCATAGCACTCATGCTTATCTTGCGCATTTTAGAGTATCCACTTTCACTTGTCTATGAACTGTTATAGGCAACCCAGAAGTCCATTACCGCGGACACGGCTATTCGAATAGATCATATTAACCCTGCAGGGGTGTACTTCTTCACACATGTTTCCACCACTTAGCGTCTGCACACGACATGTGCTCGGCAGACTTCAAGCGAAAGCCGACGTGGGTGTAGACCACGACCTGACTAACCACACAAGTCCCTAGTCCAGGTTTATCGCCTATTCGGGTTCCATCCGCGAGGAGATCCGGCCGGAGTTTCGCTCACAGCCCCAAACGATGTGTGCAGGGTTCCCAAGACACCAAACGGGCGAATCGGTACACCATGCCACGTGCCTACCGCAACACAACCCACCCCTCGGTCAGCGCTGCGCCCGGCCCCCAGCATACTACAAACACCAGAAAATACTTTCAACTCCTGGACAGAGGACAAGGGGGCTAAATAAGTCGAGCGGGGTCATATTTCAGGGCCCAATGTGTGGATGTAGCTGGTCATGGATCACAAACACAGAACTCAGTTCTTAAGGACGGCTTCAATGAGACAACCCACCATGTACTCCTACATGGCCTCTCACTAATAACTTTACCAAATCGTGTTCACACACTTAGCTCACACACAGTAGGACATGTTCACACACCTCCGATTCATCCCCGATGAACCAGACCTAACTCAACTCTAAGCAGTAGCAGGTATGACAACAAGCATGAATGAGTAGGCACATCAGGGCTGAAACAACTCCTACTCATGCTAGTGGGTTTCATCTATTTACTGTGGCAATGACAGGTCATGCAGAGGATAAGGGGTTCAACTACCGCAACATGTAACATTTGAATCATTGTTGTCCTAATGCAGTAAAAGAGTGCAGGAGCGAGAGAGTGGGATTGTATCGGAATGAACAAGGGGGTTTTGCTTGCCTGGCACTTCTGAAGATAACAATGAGTCTTCATCGGTGTCATCGAGCTCATCGTCGAAGAGCGTCTACCGAGAGGGGACAAATACCGGCAATAGAGAAAGAAACACAATCAATGCAATGCATAATATGATGCATGATTATGGCATGGCAATATGCTGTGGTTTGAGCTAATGCAACTAGCAGCAGGTTAAATGAAGTTGGTTTGAACCTAAGATTCAAATTCAAACTCCACATGTGGTTATTTAAATTCCATTCATTCCATTTGTCCTAAACAGTAGTCATAAATTGTTCTAACATGCATGAAAATGGTACAGATGGATAGATTAGATTTTTCTGACCATTTTTCATATATAAATTATTTTAATCTGAGTTATAGATTATTTTCTATGAATTTTAGAAGTTAGCACTATTTTCTGGAATTTCCTGAATAAAAACAAATCCAGAAAAAGGTTAACTGCGTCAGCATGACGTCAGGGTGACGTCAGCAGGTCAAAGGCGCCAGCCCAGGTCAAACCTGACGGTTGGGACCCACACGTCAGTGAAACGACTAATTAACAGGGTTAAGTTAATACTAACTAAACTGTCAGTGGGGCCTGGGCCCGTATGTTAGTGACTTAGTGGGTTAACTAAAAGTTAATTAGTGCTAAGCTAAAATTAGCAGGGCTCTGGGCCCACCTTCTGTTGACCCAGGGGAGTCAAACCCCAGTTAAACGAGGTCAACTCACCGGCGGTTTGACGCCGGTGACGACAGACGCGGCGGAGGGCTTCGGCAAACTCCCAGAGGGCTCGGTTTTGGACGCGGTTTGCGGCTACGGACAGCTGAGAGTCTCGCGCATCCAACGGCGGCATCGGCTGGAGCTGAGGTGGCCGGAGCTGACGGCGGCGAGCTCTTTTGCAGTCGCCGGAGTTCGGCTGTTGGTGGTTTGCTGCTGCAGCGAGCTAGCGGGGAAACGGACGCACTGGCGAGGTGCTACGGGGTGCAGTGAGAGTGTTAGGCACACACGCGTGATCAAATGGTCACCGGAGTGACACCGGCGTCGAGCTCGGAGGCGGCGTGTTCAGACGTCCACGGAGCAGCGGCTACTACGCACCAGGGAGGAAACAAAGAGCGGGGTTAGATGGAGAGGCTCACAGCGAGTGCGGTGGCGCCGGAGTTAGCTCGGGGGAGAGGCTGGTGCGGTCGGAACGGCGAGGGGGATCTCCGGCATCCGACGGCGAGGATGAGGATGATGGCGTCGCTTTGGGCGTCCCGCGGGCGCGTGCTTCGTCTTGGGGCTCCGTGGCGTCGAGGAGGAGCCTCTGGACAACACGGAGAGGCGAGGGAGAGGCGATGGCCGCGGTTGTGCTCGTCGGCGGCGGCGACAGCGCTCGGTGGTTTGCGTGCGAGAAAGCTAGAGGAGGAGAGGAGCTCGGGGAGAGGCTGAGAGGGCCTGGGGGCGCGTGGCATCTCCAGGGCGACGTCGGGGAGGCGGCAGCAAGAAGGAGGTGGCCAAGCGCAACGTCGGCGCTCGCCACCGAGCTGCTTCGTGCGCTGGCATGGGGAAGAAGACAGGCATGCCCCTGGTGGGCTGGGCTAGCCAGCTAGCCGTCCAAGTGGGCTGCACAGGAGAAAGCCCAGGTAGGTATCCTCTCTCTCTGCTTTTTCTATTTTAGTTTCTGTTTTCTATTTTTCTGCAACTGTTGGGCTTTAGTAAAAATACTAAAACGTTTCCAGAAATCCTGAAAATAATTGTGGGCTCTGTTGGGATTATTCCTAACAGCCCTCACTTAAATCCAGAATTATTTGGGCATTTAAAATATTTATTAGCATTTATATGCCCAAATGCAAATACTATATGATTTAATTCAGATCCCAAATATGTCATGGAAAAATGTGCATCACCTCTGGTTACTGTTTCCAGCATTTCCAAAAATGATGAACATTTTTTGAAAGCCATTTGGATTTACTGAAAATATTTTAGTTGGACCTAGTGAATTCCTTTGATGCTAGGGTTTAGGAAATCCCCAATTCAAATTAATTTGAATTAAAATATGATGCATGGATGCTCACAGATGCAACTAACTACTAGCAATTCTAGGGCTGTGACAACTCACCCCCACTAAACAAGAATCTCGTCCCGAGATTCAAGACGTGAGGTAAGAAGATAGAGGGGGCACAAGACCAACACAATCTTCGCGATCCAAGTTGCACCTCATAAGGTGTTGATTCATTGCACCATATAGGTCTCGACGTCTTTGCTTTCGAGATCTTCATCCAACATGATGACAACGGAAGGAAACTCTATAGGAAACGATCTCCTCGAAGATCGAGCACACAAGATCAACTCACGGAATGAGATATAAAAACATCTCTTGAGCTGTGAGACAACACACACATGAGGAGTGATGGGAAGAAGCAGATAGGTAGACAACAATTCCACGTTTGGGTAAGATGGTGCACGGTCACAATGTAGCGAGGGGTTAACTGCCACGATTACCTAACAGGGCACCTCAGGGAGGGAGACTCGTAGAATTATTACCTTAAGTGGCAAAAGGAATTACTTTTGACATAGTGATCATTGAGACTCTTTATGCCAGCCTAAGGCAATCACAAACGATTGTTTGGCGGAGTTCGAATGGATGATGTGGACTACCTTGTTGAAGACAACCTGATGGATGATTTCCGCTTATCATCGGAAATGGAAGGGACCCATGGCAGACTGACACAATGACGGGTGCAAGCTGGGAACGAAATGCAAATACTGGGAATGACCCAGCCATCATATCTGCCTGAGATTCAGATCTGGTTGGTAACGGGATATTTCGGACAACATGTCTGGAGAGGAAAAATTTGCAACACAAACCGACGAGATGACGTTGCGAGATTCTCGGGAAATGAACTATGATAGCAAGCTCCAAAACATGAGCTGGTTCTGCTACATACATGTGAACACACTGTCCCAGACAAGCATGACCACGTAGTAGTCTTATAATAAAACACTACCGAGTTCAGGTGGGGAACCGTCATTTCGGAGAGCGAAGCCCTTGCATAAGTCATATGATTAGCTCTTATGAAGGAGCTTCTTCTCCTTGAGCAAATCAGTCAGTGGCTTGGTGTGCTAGGAACACATATGGAGTGGAGGCGGCCAACCTATCAAACCATAGAGCACTTCATACGTGCATGACTAACTTGGGATGATTCCAGAGGAGGCAAAAACAATCTTTCTCGAACTCACGGCGGCAGCTTGCACCAAATGCACATGAATTCGAAGAAGTCACTTCTTCCATCCAAGCATAAGCTTCATGAATGGAACACGAAGGCATTGCTTACAAAGTTTTCAACACTAGGTTGATGTTCAACATGAATCATGGGGGAGACAAAATGCTGCTGATGGGCTTAACAACAACTCATCGAAATTTCCATATCACTGGACTTCCACCATCATGTGAACACGGTGATAGCATTGGTCAGACCAAAAGATGTAATGGTGTATGCTCGAGGGATCAACCACGAGTAAGACAACATTACGAACATCATTGGTTCTGATTTGACTTGACAATAGCCCATACTCAAGTCAAAGTTTTGACAAGGCAATAGATCCAACAACTGATCACGAGGACCAATCGATGGAGATATCATCTTTCTTCAACACACACACAAAAAGATATCCCTTAAAATGAATTAAGTCAGACAAGCTTTTATCTTCCAACTCTCCAAGTTGTTCTCTAGCTCAACCAACTAGCTCAGGGATATCCAACACAGATTCTTGGAGAAGGGGTGGTTTATAAGAAAACCAACTTGATCGCGAGCTCCACATACCAGTCAGGGGACAACCCGGTGATATTTCTGAGAGGATATTCAGAAAATCACGAACCACCGATATGTTATTAAGCTCGGGAATAACCCTGCTTTTCAGGGCAAGATGATATGATCAAATAAGCGAGGGATTGGCACAATCCTAACTCATTGATCGAAGTGTGCACCGGAAATAAGGACTAGGTAGCACGGTTAATCTTAGAATGATGATTCAATAATCAACACGCAAAGAATGAAGTTATTGTCCATTAACTACCAAGCAACGGAGTTGCTAGGAGTATTGATTTCACACATCATGGTTCACTTGTCGGCATTCCGGTTGCGACAACACAGGACCGAGGAATGAAAAATGATGGCAAGAAGTATCACTGCGTCAAGAATTCATGAGAGATGGTGCAATTCTCATGACAATCCTGACATAAAGGGGGTAATACTCCGAGGTAGAACAGAACAAAAGCTGGATTGGCATTTTGATCTGTGAAATACAACTACTTTGACCCAATCCTAGATATGGATGAGGTATTGGAGTTTGTTTCTCCTAGTCATTCTGAAATAGAACGGCTCGACGGACCACAAGAATAATAAGCATCGATAACACGAATGCACACATACCCTTGCCTATCAATTGATAGACGAAGGTCAAAAAACAACTAAAGAGGGACAACTCAAAGGAACATATATCTTTCTGAGTTGTGGATACATAGATTAGTATGTCGAGCAAAGCTCATCATGTCTTCCGGATAACCCATGCAGAAAGGTAGAACTGGCAGAGTCACAATATGAACGGAGTTCTCTTCACGAGCACTCTGGTTGTGATCTTTTGATTCAAACGAATTTCTGTCAAGGATGGTTCATGGTACTTGGAAGAAGGAGAATACCACGGACATCGAGGACTATCGCAAAGGTTACTAATATCAAAGGAACTAGCAACACTATCAACATGAGGTAAGTAGGGTGAAGCTCGGGTTCAAGAACCCAGGAGTAGAATACCTACTACTAAGTAGCATCACGGGGTGCTTTCGGGAATGATGGCCAGATTCATCACACTGGGAACACAGAACATTGCTAGATTACTGAGTGGTTCTCGAAGACACCTAGGGTCATAATACTAACTCCAACATACATGTCAAGGCAACGGAGTACCTCAACAGACCGATTAGTGTGGTTAATCTGGCCCAAAAGGACATCAGGACAGAAAGAAGAATTTGCAAATGCATCAGACTGTTTAGAGACCTGGGATGACTCGGACAGCATAACGGCTGTAAATGCTCAGAAAAAGATTTGAGACATCCTGCAAAATAGTGACATGACCACTCAATACCACAATATCAAGGTTCTGAGGCCAACTATGAACGTACATAAGTAGCAGAAACTGAATTGTGGCTTGAATCCAACAAACCTATAAGTCTACGGATTAGTAACACGTGATCCTGATAGAAGATGAGAAAGCCTAGTTCTTAATCCCCGTAGAAGAGAAGAGGTTGACTCAGATCAGAAGGCCATGAGGTATAAGGAGTAAAAAGAGCCTTACGTTCCCTTCCACAATCAATTCCCTTACATAACTAAAGCATTTCTAGACACAACTTCGACCATTTTGGCTTGGTAAACCTACAGGCAGTCAGGCTCTGATACCAACGCTGTCAGGACCCCGATTCCAAGTCACATTGATCTAGCCGGTAACACCTCATATCACTTTGCGGCCTCACGCACGGTATTCCCACGGGTGTCGCCTTACCATGGCCCAGGACCATTTGCGCCTTTTGGCTCACGTATATGATAGTGTCGCTAGCATCCATATGACAGAGAACCCGGGCCGACATGGCTAGTCGTGAACCCAAAGCGGCACTAACCTATGGGGACAGGCATACATGAATCAACATCGAGCATGTCGGTCAGTAGCGTGTGAACCCGGGCTGTAGCACTGGGCTAACAGGACTCCGGGAACCCGGGCTGTAGCAGGCTAGGCAGGACTCTGGATGTCACCGCGTGACATTTCCCCGAAGGGACAGACACAGGAACGAAGTGAAACACATGCCGGCCAGTCAAGCGTCCAGAGCAGTAGTGCTGGGCTAGCAGGACTCCAGTGATCCGGGCTGTAGCGGACTACTATCGCTCTTAGAAGCACTTAGACTACATTTCCCCATAAGAGAGGCTGCCAAGGAGAAACAACTAGAATGTCGGATCCCACACATACCAAGCATTTCAATCATACACACAATATGCTCGATATGTGCAAATACAACATGGCATCACAACATAACTCTATGACTCAAGTATTTATTCCTTAGGCTCCGAGGAGCCAAGATATTACAAGCATGGGTCTCATGACCCAACATTCAGAGCATACAAGTCAAAGCACATGCGGAAGCTTAACATGTCTGAGTATAGACATCTACAAATGAAAAAGGCTGAGAAGCCTGACTGTCTACCAGATCCTGCCGAGGGCACAAGATCGTAGCTGAGGTATCAAGCTAAACGTCGAAGTCCACGCGGAACTACTAGCGAGACTGACGTCTCTCTGCAAAAACATAAAATAGGCAAACGTGAGTACAAATGTACCCAGCAAGACTTACATCAGAACTAACTACATATGCATCGGTATCAACAAAGGGGGTGGTGGAGTTTAACTGCAGCAAGCCAGCTTTGACTCGGTGGCTATCCTGAACTACGACTGCAAGTAACTCTTTTGAGGTGGTGCACACGAGTCCACATATTCACCCTATCAATACACCACTATGGATCCGCTCCCGTCAACCTACGAGAAACGCCATCCATAGCACTCATGCTTATCTTGTGCATTTTAGAGTATCCACTTTCACTTGTCTATGAACTGTTATAGGCAACCCAGAAGTCCATTACCGCAGACACGGCTATTTGAATAGATCATATTAACCCTGCAGGGGTGTACTTCTTCACACATGTTTCCACCACTTAGCGTCTGCACATGACATGTGCTCGGCAGACTTCAAGCGAAAGCCGACGTGGGTGTAGACCACGACCTGAATAACCACACAAGTCCCTAGTCCAGGTTTATCGCCTATTTGGGTTCCATCCGTGAGGAGATCCGGCCGGAGTTTCGCTCACAGCCCCAAACGATGTGTGCAGGGTTCCCGAGACACCAAATGGGCGAATCGGTACACTGTACCACGTGCCTACCGCAACACAGCCCACTCCTCGGTCAGCGCTGCGCATGGCCCCCAGCATACTACAAACACCAGAAACTACTTGCAACTCCTGGACAGAGGACAAGGGGGGTTAATAAGTCGAGCGAGGTCATATTTCAGGGCCCAATGTGTGGATGTAGCTGGTCATGGATCACAAACACAGAACTCAGTTCTTAAGGACGGCTTCAATGAGACAACCCACCATGTACTCCTACATGGTCTCTCACCAATACCTTTACCAAATCGTGTTCACACACTTAGCTCACACACAGTAGGACATGTTCACACACCTCCGATTCATCCCCGATGAACCAGACCGGACTCAACTCTAAGCAGTAGCAGGCATGACAACAAGCATGAATGAGTAGGCACATCAGGGCTCAAACAACTCCTACTCATGCTAGTGGGTTTCATCTATTTACTATGGCAATGACAGGTCATGCAGAGGATAAGGGGTTCAACTACCGCAACATGTCACATTTGAATCATTGTTGTCCTAATGCAGTAAAAGAGAGCAGGAGCGAGAGAGTGGGATTGTATCGGAATGAACAAGGGGGTTTTGCTTGCCTGGCACTTCTGAAGATAACAATGAGTCTTCATCGGTGTCATTGAGCTCATCGTCGAAGAGCGTCTACTGAGAGGGGACAAATACCGGCAACAGAGAAAGAAACACAATCAATGCAATGCAATATATGATGCATGATTATGGCATGGCAATATGCTGTGGTTTGAGCTAATGCAACTAGCAGCAGGTTAAATGAAGTTGGTTTGAACCTAAGATTCAAATTCAAACTCCACATGTGGTTATTTAAATTCCATTCATTCCATTTGTCCTAAACAGTAGACATAAATTGTTCTAACATGCATGAAAATGGTATAGATGGATAGATTAGATTTTTTTGATCATTTTTCATATATAAATTATTTCAATCTGAGTTACAGATTATTTTCTATGAATTTTAGAAGTTAGCACTATTTTCTGGAATTTCTTGAATAAAAACAAATCCAGAAAAAGGTTAACTGCGTCAGCATGATGTCGGGGTGACGTCAGCAGGTCAAAGGCGCCAGCCCAGGTCAAACCTGACGGCTGGGACCCACACGTCAGTGAAACGACTAATTAACATGGTTAAGTTAATACTAACTAAACTGTCAGTGGGGCCTGGACCCGTATGTCAGTGACTTAGTGGGTTAACTAAAAGTTAATTAGTGCTAAGCTAAAATTAGCAGGGCTCTGGGCCCACCTTCCGTTGACCCAGGGGAGTCAAACCCTAGGTCAAACGAGGTCAACTCGCCGGCGGTTTGACGCCGGCGACGACAAACGCGGCGGAGGGCTTCGAAACACTCCCACAGGGCTCGGTTTTGGACGCGGTTTGCGGCTACGGACAGCTGAGAGTCTCGCGCATCCAACGACGGCATCGGCTGGAGCTGAGGTGGCCGGAGCTGACGGTGGCGAGCTCTTTTGCGGTCGCCGGAGTTCGGCCGTTGGTGGTTTGCTGCTGCAGCGAGCTAGCGGGGAAACGGACGCACTGGCGAGGTGCTACGGGGTGCGGTGAGAGTGTTAGGCACCCGCGCGTGACCAAATGGTCACCGGAGTGACGCCGGCGTCGAGCTTGGCGGTGGCGCGTTCGGACGTCCACGGAGCAGCGACTACTGCGCACCAGGGAGGAAACAAAGAGCGGGGTTAGATGGAGAGGCTCACAGCGAGTGCGGTGGCGTCGGAGTTAGCTCGGGGGAGAGGCTGGTGCGGTTGGAACAATGAGGGGGATCTCCGGCGTTCGACGGCGAGGATGAGGATGATGGCGTCGCTTCGGGCGTCCCGCGGGCGCGTGCTTCGTCTTGGGGCTCCGTGGCATCGAGGCGGAGCCTCTGGACAGCACGGAGAGGCGAGGGAGAGGCGATGGCCGCGGTTGTGCTCGTCGGCAGCGACGACAGCGCTCGGTGGTTTGCGTGCGAGAAAGCCAGAGGAGGAGAGGATCTCGGGGAGAGGCTAAGAGGGCCTGGGGGCGCGTGGCGTCTCCAGGGCGACATCGGGGAGGCGGCAGCAAGCAGGAGGTGGCCAAGCGCAACGTCGGTGCTCGCCACCGAGCTGCTTCGTGTGCTGGCATGGGGAAGAAGACATGCATGCCCCTGGTGGGCTGGGCCAGCTAGCTGGCCGTCCAAGTGGGTTGCACAGGAGGTAAGCCCAGGTAGGTATCCTCTCTCTCTGCTTTTTCTATTTTAGTTTCTGTTTTCTATTTTTCTGCAACTGTTGGGCTTTAGTAAAAATACTAAAACTTTTCCAGAAATCCTGAAAATAATTGTGGGCTTTGTTGGGATTATTCCTAATAGCCCTCACTTAAATCCAGAATTATTTGGGCATTTAAAATATTTATTAGCATTTATATGCCCAAATGCAAATACTATATGATTTAATTCAGAGCCCAAATATGTCATGGAAAAATGTGCATCACCTCTGGTTACTGTTTCCAGCATTTCCAAAAATGATGAACATTTTTTGAAAGCCATTTGGATTTACTCAAAATATTTTAGTTGCACCTAGTTAATTCCTTTGATGCTAGGGTTTAGGCAATCCCCAATTCAAATTAATTTGAATTAAACATGATGCATGGATGCTCACAGATGCAACTAACTACTAGCAATTCTAGGGCTGTGACAAGAACCTACCACGGAGATTACACCGGTAACACAATTAATACATGGCGATATGCAACAATATGATGCATGCACATGACATGGCAAAATGAGTGTGCTGGGCTAATGCAACTACAACCAGATGGATTTGAGCGATTTTGAACCAAAGATTCAAAGTTCAAACTCATTTGTGATCTTAAATAGTGCTTTATCATGTTTTGCACTAAACAGCAAGTTAACTTGTTTAAACATGCATGAAACTAGTACAGATGGATAGATTGGATTTTTCTTATAATTTTTCATATATAAATTATTTCATTTGGAGTTACGGATGAATTTCTATGACTTTTAGAAGTTTGAAGTATTTTCTGAAATAAATAAATCATTTATGATTTATTTCAAATCCATAAAACAATTATGATGCCAGCACTGTGTCATTGTGATGTCAGCAGCTCAACTGGGCGGTCCAGGTCAAACCTGGCCGGTGGGACCCACACGTCAGTGACACATGGTTAACAGGGGTTATTTCTAATCTAACTAAAAATTAGGGGCGCTGGGGCCCACTATCAATGAGGGTGGGGTGTTTAATTAGTGCCTAACTAAGTGGCCGCGTCAGCCCACCGGGGTTTGGCCGGCGACGACCAATACGGCGGCGGCAACGCGCCGGACTTGCGCTAAAGGCGACGGGGGCAGCGGCTGAGGGCACCGGGGCGTAACTCGGGCTCGCCCGCATCCAGGGAGGTAAGTGGGAGGCCGCGGGGCTGGCCTAAGCTCGCCGGAAATAGGCTCGCAGCGGCGCCCGGAGCTCGGCTTCGAGCGGCGCAGGCTACGGCTCGGGATAAGCGACGAGGAAAGAGGGGGGATGCAGAGGAGCTCATAGCGATCTCGGGGGCGTCGTCAGTGGCTCGGGGAAGGTCTGGTGCGGCCGGAATGACGACGGCGATCTCAGGCGGCCGACAATGAAGACGACGGCGGTGGCGATGTTCCAGGTCCTCCCGGCTCGCGTGGCTCATCGAGGATGAAGAACACGACGTGGCGGAGCTCTCAAACACGACGGGCGGTCGAGGGGACGGCGTGGAGCGCGTGGGCAGCGGACGGTGGGGACGGGGATGTTCGGTTTCGGAAGAGAGAGAGAGAGCGGCAGAGGAGGGGATGAGGATGGAAGAGAGTGAGCGAGGGGGTCATGGGGTGCGTGGCGTCTCCAGGGCGTCCCGGGGGAAGAGGCAAGCAGGAGCTGGCGGAGAGCGTGCGCGCGTGGGGCGACCACGTGCCCAGTCTTTCTGGCAGAGTAGGAAGATGACAAGGGGGCGCTGGTGGGCTGGGCTGGCCACTTGGGCGGCAGGTAAGCGCCAGGTAGGTCTTCCCCTTTTTATTCTTTTCTATTTCTGTCTTTTGTTTTGATTTGAATCTTGCCACCGTTTGAAATTCCAACAGTTTCAAACCAGTGCCAAAAATCCTCTGAACAATTTTATGTTGCTAGATGGACTTTTCCAACAGCACACAAAACATTTCAAAGTTATTTGAAAATATATCCCATATATTCTGAATATAATTCCAAATTCAGATACAATGATGATTTAAATTCAGTGCCAAAATAATTCCTTAAAAATCTTCACTATTTTTGGTTTGGATCCAAACCCTTGCCAAAATTATCAAACATGAATGAAGGCCATTTTGGTTTCACCGAATGCAAGTTTAAGGGTTCTTGCCCCTTTTTTAAAAGGATTTTTCCGAGGCTAGAGAATTCCCTCAATTCAAATTTCACTGGAATTTAGACATGATACATGATGCACTCTGATGCAACTAATACAAGCAATAATCTAGGGATGTGACAACAGTGGCACGTAGGAGGTGGAAAATTTGTACTGTATACAAGTCTATCGCCAGGCACCGTAGGACAAACGCATTTAATGCGCTGCCGACGTGCCCTCTCACTTTAGCGGGGACGGCAAGGAAACTCGTCCTGTCCGCCACCGCTTCGCCTCGCTCCGACGCGCGTCCAGGCTGACTAGGCGTGCAGCGCCACGCTGGATGGCTGGCTGGTGAGTTGGTGTGGTGGCAGAGTCTTCATGAAGATCTGCATGGCACCACGCAGGTGCTTCCTGAGTTGGCCTGGAAGCTGCACGTCGCCACACAGGTGCCTGCCTGGTTGGCAGGTTGACTTCTGTGTTGGAACGGTGGTGGAGCCTTGGCAGGTGGGGGCCTGGCTGCGGCCCTGCAAATGTCTCCTGCAAGGTCTTGCCGGGGCCCCGGCAAGGTCCCCAGCAAGGGTCTTGTCGGGGGTTTCTGTCTTCTGGTTCTCATCTAGTATTGTATGTCCTTGGTCTTCACAAAGATCTGCATGCCACCATGCAGGCGCCTCCCGAGCCTTGGTTCAGGTGTTTGTCGATGGTGTCAGAACTCTTAGGCTCAAGGGTGGCGGCTCTGCTGGTGTTGGGCAAGTCCCCCCAGCAAGGCCCTTGCCGGGGCTACGTAAGCTGCCCCGGCAAGGCTCTTGCCGGGGAGAGCCCACCTTGTCCCTTTGCTCCTTGTGCCTTTGTCTTGGCGTTGCTCTGGTAGTCTTGTGTCTTCGCTTCCTCTGCCCCGCCAAGCGTGGCCATGGGCGTGTGGATGCGACTGCCCGCGCACAAGTAAAGGGGTACCAAAAGGACCCCTACTTTTGTACACCGACAGGAGGGTCAGGAACCACGCGTGGACGAATCAAAGTTCGACCATGATGCGGTGGCGTGTTTGTTTTTAATTTTTCTTCTTCAATGGAACGTACGTAGTTTTTTTCTTGAATAGCACGTCAATCGTGCACATACTCAATGATGGAGCACGGGATGGGATGGTAGCCATGGACATGGTCGGCCCTTTTTGGAGACTACTACACTGGTACTTTGATGTACATTTAAAAAAAAACTACTACTCTGATGTGTCATGTCAACTCGCAGAACGATGAGAAGCTTGCTTACTACGCCCTCTACATAGCCCACACTTTGTACGGCTAGTTATAGTGGGAGTCACTTGGCGCACTCCAAGAAAATTTTGCTTATGTGGCAAATAGTTAATGAGAAGTGGTAACATAGTGTTTCCCAAGACAAGATGAGTCTACAAGCTAATAAATGAAGCCATCATAACATTACTGTACTACCCCCTCCTTTCCGATTTATAGGGCTCCCTCCTTTCTGGTTTATAGGGCTCCCTCCTTTCCGGTTTATAGTGCTCAGTTCGAAAATCTCACCAACCAAGGTAGATGATGAGTGGTGGAATACTTTTTGTAATTTGCAAAAGCACTCAATTAATGCTCTTGTTTTGCTCAAAATTTATGTTTACCATTGTATTAATTGCAATGCATGCATGCATAAAGTACATGCATTAGTCAATTTTCTCTTAATACTTGTGTGCAATTATTTAATGCACCTTGAAATCTAAACTTGTGATGGGGAACAACCAAATTGATCCTTATAAAATGGAAAACTAAGATTTTGAGATAAGCCCTATAAACCGGAAAGGAGGGAGTAGTAACATAGACTAGTGTCATATGCATGAAACTAGTGAGTATGGGAGCACATGATATTTCCCCGTCCGGATCGATCCCAAGTTGGCTTCTCAACTTCTTGGCCCATCAAAAACCCCTCCCCCTCCCGCGCGCGCTTCTCGCCCGGCGCCAGTTGAGCCCGCCGCTCCACATTATGGCAAGTCAGGGCGACGCGACCTCTCACCGCTTCCGCCATTGAAGCGGTGCGCCGACCAAGGGCACCGCCCGCTGCATGCCCGACATTTCAGACTACACAGTGGAGAGTAACTTTAGAGCAAGTACTACAATTAGATGACATAAGCAGGCTATAAGGATTTAAATATAGTATTTGTGCTTAGTTGAAGGAGAGAGAAGAGGAGAGAGAAGAGAAGCAGGTTGTAAACTTGTAGCCGGTTGTAGCAGGAGCTCCAACATACTTTGTGAGACAAAAGGTGGGGCCATTACTAATGATATAGTATTATACTAAAGGGACTAACTATTGTACTAGCAGGCTATTAGGTTGGTTCTAGATGATGTGTCAACTTCATATAGCCGGATGTTGGCGATACTATAAACCATGCTCTAAGTGTGGTGTGAGTGGGACTAAAGTTTAGTCCCATACTGCTAGGTGAGTGTGAGTTGCACCACTTTATAATGTGATCTATTCTAGCATTTTCATGAGCATGATAATAGGAAACCTACACGCACGCTCTTAGGGAATGAGCCTGTCCAAGGACAAAAGCTATCCACGTGGTCTATATTTTTGTTTGTCGGAAAATTTATTAAGTCATTAAATAATAATTAATGGACACCTTAATTACTCAGCCATTTCTAGTTCTTTTGGATAATGGGGCTATTATTGACTTGGACGTGGGGTTTGGGCCAAAGGCCTACTATTATACTTGGTCTTACTCGCACGACCGACCTGACAGGCTCTACCCTAGTCACCGCTGTATCATATGGTTTCGCACCGTTCTAGATCTTAGCGCCACCACACAATTCTTCTCCAGCCCTCCTTCCGGCGCGCACCGCGAGAAGGGACAGCAGTCCTCCGAACCCTGCCTTTCGTGATCCTGTACGGGAGAGGGGCGATCAGGTTTTTGGGGAGCACACTCCTGTGACTGCTGCCAGCGACGAGTTCCTCAACGACCGCCTTCTTCCCCGACCTCGGTAACCTCTTCATCAACGACATGAGTGACAACATCAACCACAGCGGTTCTGCTCCCGCTATATAGTATGTGATTCTGTCCTCCTGGTTTAGTCCGCATCATTACTTTGATCTTTGCAATTGTCGTCATGATCTATTTACTGTTGACTCGGATTAAATCTCATAGTAAATTGCTCATATATTCAACAATCCAATCCAAAAACCTGATTATACGCAATTTACTCCGAGTGGTTTTGCTGCGCTTTTGAAGCCGCCTACTTTTAAGGGGGTGCAATATAAAAGGTGGCGCACAAGAGCAGTATATTGGTTTCAAATCATGTACTGCTATGACACCACTAAGGGTAAGCCTAAGGGCGATCTTAATCCTACACAGCAGGAAGCTTTTGAGAACATGGATACCCTCTTCAAAGCCGCCCTGCTGAGTGTTCTTGGCGATTCCATTGTGGATTCAAATATGTCATTTGACAGCGGCAAAGACATGTGGGATGCGCTCGAGGCCACGTTTGGGGGCTCGGGCGCTGGCAACGAGTTGTACATCATGGAGCAATTTTGTGACTACAAGATGACTGATGAGCGCTCTGTTGTTTAGCAGACTCATGAGATACAGTCACTCACTAAGGAACTTGAGTACTTTAAGTGTATATTGCTAGACAAATTTGTTGCTGGGACCATCATTGCCAAGCTTCCACCTTCGTGGAACGATTTTGCTACTTCTCTGAAAAACAAGAGACATGAGTTTTCCGTTTCGGTTCTCATTAGCACTCCTGATTTTGAAGAGAAGGCGAGAGCAAAAGACACGCGTGCTCGGGTCGCTGAGGGAGCTTCTAGTGCCCACATGCTACATGAGAAGAACTTCTAGCCCAACCAGCCCCAAAACAACAAGAACAAATCTCAGGGGAAAGGCAAGTTTGATGCAAAGAACAAGCCGTCACATTCTAACAACTTCAAGAAGAATTCTCATAACGGGAAGGGATACAAAGCTCAATTTTGGTAGCACCACACAAAATTTATATGGCTGCATCTACCTGCTGTCAGCTAACCTCATGGTGCTCCAGGTATTCCTACATTCGTAACTAGGTACAATGACCACCGCATGATGGAATAAGCTTATTCGTACGTTGACTTGCTGGTTGCAGTGTGGAACGATCCTGCCATGTGTGGAGGAGCAAACAAGTTGTGCAGCCGAAGGTGGAAATCAACCAAGGACTTATGAAATTATATATAATCTTCCTCAGGCAGGTCAGTATCCCCTTTGTCCAGATGGTCGTGTTTTGTCATGCCAAGCTATTGATATGTGCTACTGTTTTGCAACACCATTTAAGTATAGCTATTGTTTTCCTATCTTTTCAGATTTAGGAAAATGAAGATAATTTCAGGGGAACTACACAATATGGACTCATGTTGAGTCATCTCTATTGCTTCATGTGTTTGCTGCAAATGTGTCAGCATCAATTGCAAGATGAGGCAACTAGCTAGCTGTGGAGTTGCCAACATGCTCAAAGTGCTCGCAACATTGAAAAGAAACAAGCATGCCCAGGAAATTAATGCGTGCGCAGGGAGGCCCTTTGCTCAGAGAAGCATCGACCAATTTTATTTATTTCCACACCTTCTCATAGCTTTGTATTGGTTATAGTATGATGAATCATTGAGATGCATAAACATGCTGAACTTTTGTTCTTCTGAATGTTAGTATGCATACCGTATCTTCTGAAGCTTAGTTTAATGTGAATGTTGACTAGCCTATGAACCTTCACAATCTAGTAAGCATATTGTAGGCCTGTTATTTGACACCTCACTTTGCCGCGCTACGCGACCAGTGTGAGTGTCTGCATCCAGTACCGCATCCTCTAATTTGGTGGATGCCAAGTTGAAAAAGGTTACCGATGAGTAGCCATAAGCTGGAGGCGTCTCCTTTTTTTTCGAATGGGCAATAAGCTAGAGAGTGTCTCGGGCTGCCTCTAGCAAAAGGCCCTCTAGTACGAAACATGGGCAGCCGACTGGGCTGACACAAAAGCCTATCCATCTTAAAGCCCATTTGTTTTTGTTTTTTGCGAGGAGAAGCCCATATTTCTTGAAGAGGGGGCGATCCTAGAATAACCCTCCTTCCTCCTCGCTTCCACTTATACTGCAGCTCGCTCTCCCGCTTTCGTCTCCCCCCAATCCCCCCCGCTCCCCATCTTCCTCACTCATCCAGAAAACCTCCGCTCACCTTCTTCCTCACTCGTACAGGAAACGCCTTCTCCTCTTCTTCCACTCCTACAGAAAACCCCGGTCCTCCTTCTTCCCCACTCGCACTACCACTAGGCTCATGTATGGCTACTCTGCTCAAACCCGTGAGCTCGACGCGACACCCACAAGGAAAATGGAGTCGGCTGGCCCCAGCGCCAAGAAGATGAGGCTCCCGCTAGCGGCGACGCCGGTTGTAGATCCCGCACCCGGCAGCGCGGGCAAAAGTGGCAAGGCCCCCCCCACTCGGATCTGAGGAACCGGTAGAATCTCCGGTGGACCGCATCAGCGATCTCCCGGACGTCATCCTTGAGGAGATCATCTTGCTTCTCCCCACCAAGGATTGCTGCCGCACACAAGTCCTCTCAACTCGGTGGCGCCCTCTATGGCGCACCGCGCCCCTCAATCTCGATTGTCGTCAGATATCTGTCCTTCCTGAATTTGATATCCTCAGAGCCATCGTCTCCTCTCACCAGCAGGGCCCCGTTCATCGCCTCTGCATCCCGACATGCTACCTCCTGTCCATACCCAGCGTGGTGGACGCTTGGCTGACATCCCCTGAATTCGGAAAACTCTAGCAGTTTGAGTTCTACCGTTACCATGAAAGTTTCATACCACGAACACACCAAGAATTCGTGCCCACACCACCGTTATCCATCTCGCGGTTTTCCTCCTCTCTCCACACCGCCACCTTCGCCCGGTGCCATCTACTAGATGATCTGGTACAAATGCCTCGACTCCCACTGCTAAAAAAACTTTCGCTTGTGGTGGTTTATCTGTCGAAGGCCTCACTGCATAGCATCATCCACTCCAGTTGCCCTGCCCTGGAGCGCTTGCTGATTGTTTTGGGAATAGAAATCCCTATCAGTTGTCTCCCAATAAAGTCGCCTCACCATAAAAGCATTGGAATTTGTTTTGAAGGACAGCACCTCATCATCGAAGATGCACCTTCACTTCAAAGTTTGCTCCTTCATAATTGTTATAAACCTTCGCAAATAACTGTCGCCTCTGCGCCCAAACTGGAGACCTTGGGTCTAATTAGTGCTCCGTTTGATGATCGCAACAAGTTGGTATTGGGCTCCACACTTATTCAGGTACCGTATATTATCATCTACACATTTGTAATCATAAGCTGCATTTTTCATTTGTGCGCATAAGTTTTATATCATCTTGGAGTACACTTTGGGTACTAATATTATGTTATATGCTCAATGAAGAGTTCGTCCATGGATAGCCTATCAATGCTGCTGGATTCTGTCAAGATCTTATATATCAGAATGTTTTGTTATGATCTGAACATAATTATTGGCTTGCTACGATGCTTTTAGTCTCTGGAGAATTTATATATAAAGGTGATGATTTCATGCACATTGAAAGACCGTATATATTTTACTAGAATTAACCGTTCAGCTGATGCTCTTTTGACATACTCTTTTTCCAGACCTTAACTGTTTTCAAATCTTCATGCCTACTTAGGGACTGTAACCAGATGGAGAAAAACGTATAACCAATCGGTGGCGTAATAAGCACCAGTATTTTATCAATTCTCATGACATTCATTTGAGGATAATAACGATGGAAAGATATGCATCCAACCAGCCAAACAGAAGCTTTGTCACATTCTTCCTGTTGAATGCGAGGTTACTATTGTCCATGAGGCTTAAGTTTTACAGCAAGAGATTTCTCACAGACAGACACGTTGAACCGCAAAAAAAGAAGTTTCAGATGGAGAAATGGGCTTCTAAACGTGCTCGGCTTCTATTTACAACAAGTTGTAGTCATCCTCAAATTTTTTTTTGCACAGGATGTTGATTTTATGGATCGGACCGATCCATTTGTTTGTGACTGCGAAAAAGAGTGGTTGGGTTAGACGTTACTGCCATGTTCAATCTGGGTTTTGTCTAAAAATTTGATGAACAATTAATCCTTCGCCTTTTTGTACCGTTTGTAAGCTTGAGTTGCATGTTGTTGCCCTCGTACTCCCCTCCACCCGCCACTTCACTACCGCATCTTCCACGGTTGTTGTTTGTTCCCGTCTGAGGCCTCGCCGTCGTTCTCCGCCTTGGTTCGCTCGCTGTGCCTGCCACCGTCTGACGTTGTCAACATGGTCAACAACCAAGAGGAATCATGAGATGATTGTACGTGGATAGGCTGACAGTAGGGACCCACCAGGGTCATTGCATTACGCAAGGAGGTGCCTCGTTATTACAAGCCAAAAAAACACTTCCTCCTAATTGTTTGACAACTAGGTCCCACACCATTGTCAATGTAGTCAATAAACGAGAAAATTACACAACGAGCTGATAACACCAGGGACCCAGCAGCTCGCCCAGTTGTATTTTTAGTTTCAGAGATGGAGCTCAACTGCGCGCTGTGTGGGGGCTGTGGCCCATCTAGCCCACGCTTACGCTTTTATTTAAGCACATGACGAGCCCAGTTGATATCTTTTTTCTTTCTAAAAATGGCTAGCCTAGTTTGTTTTTTGGAGAATACCAAAACCAAGGCCTACTTGCTTTTCTCAGCCCTGCTAGGCTACAAATCTTTCAAGACGAGGAGGGATGTAAGTGGTAAGAAATGGGCTTCCCCAGAAAATGGGCTATAATTTGTAAGAAATGGCCTGTAAATTTTTAACCCAAATCCAACCAGCAATTACATTAAAATATCATTTTTCTGGATTTCTCTACTCTCTACTCTTATAAAAAACCAAAGCCAACTGGCAATTACATTAAAATATTGTCTTTTCTCCCACAAGATAAACTACTCATACAAATGCATCTTCATGTTCCGTGCAACGCACGGGCATCTTGCTAGTTAAGATTTTAAATTTCATTCATTTTTTGCGGAGAATTGTTTTTTCAATTTTGTTTTGATATAATTTTCTAAAATTATTTTTAACGTGACTCAAAATTTCGTGATTAAAAGAGTTCGGACCCCACCGAAATATGCAAAACTTCGTTGAATTTTTTAGCAGTGCCCAGAATATATGGTCTGTAATGCTAATAAAAAGAATATGGGCTTCAAATATCCTTAAGAATTAGCAAATGGGTTGTAAATTATTGAAAATAATGGCTAATGGGCTGTATGCTATTTTCCATAGATTTGGAGGCTGACTTCTGGGCCTACTAGGTTGACGGTGACATTGTCCTAAAAAAATTTGACGCGTACGCAAGGCTTTGTCAACTTAGTCAACACAGAGCAGTGACTGTTGGATGTCCATCCAACGGCTACCGTGCTTCTTCAATCTCTGATCTTCCTGCTCCTGCCGCCCAAACCAGCGCCGGCGGGACTGCCTGCTCCATCCTATCGTGGCTGGTTGTGCTGCTGCCAGGCCATCCCTCTACCCACCCGCACATCCTGTTATTTTCCGGTGACGTCAGCCTCACCCCGCAGCCGACCAGTCAACGCTCGTACTCCCCTCATCATGGGAATCCGCTGTAGTGGCTTCGCCGGCTCCTGGTCTTTCCCTTTCTGGGCCTCACCCACCGCGTTTGTGCTCTCGGCGCGGCAAGGTCAACAGGTCAACAAACAACAACCATCGGAAGAGGCTGACGGTAGGGACCCACACAAGGAAATGCCTCCTTATTACGCGCAAAATAATGATTCCTCCACCTGACAGCTGGGACCCATCGGAAGGGCCTCTATATTTCGCGAAAAAGCGTTCCCTCCACTGTCAACTCGGACCCACCAGCTATATCTTCGCACGCAAGGAAGTGCCTCCTTATTACGCACAAAAAATGAATACTCCCCCTGCTAGCTGGGACCCACCATGGTGGGAGGATGACTTGTGGGCCTACTAAGTTGACGAGGATGGAGGGCTTTGTCAACTTAGTCAATATGAACGATTTTAGCTCCAGTGATCGTATGATGTCCATCCAATGGCCGTAGTGCTTCTTCAATCTCCGATCTTCTTGCTCCAGTCGCCAAATCCAGCGCCGGCGGGACCGCCTGCTCCCGCCTCCCATGGCCAGCTGTGCTGCCGCGCAGGCCTCATCGCCCCTACTACTCCCACCGCTGGCCAGGCCATCCCTCTACTCACCAACATCCCTTCATTGTTGTGGCTTCGCCGCCTCCGGGTCATTCCCTTCCTGGGTCTTGCCATCGTCCATCCCGCTGGTGTTCTCGGCACGGCATGGTTAACGCTATCAACGAATGAAAACATCGGAAGAGGGATGTACATGGAGAGGCTGACAGTTGGGACCCACATGGTCCATGGCCGCACGCAAGCAAGTACCTCCTTATTATGCCAAAAAGAATGGATACTCCCGCTGGCAGCTCGGACCCACCAGCTATATCTTCGCACGCAAGGAAGTGCCTCCTTATTACGCACAAAAAATGAATACTCCCCCTGCTAGCTGGGACCCACCATAGTGGGAGGCTGACTTGTGGGCCTACTAAGTTGACGCGGGCGGAGGGCATTGTCAACTTTATCAACAAAAGATTCTATCACCACTGACCATTGGATTGTTAACATCCAATGGGCATCCTTCTTCTTCAACCTCTGATTTTCTTGCTCTAGTCGTCCAAACCACCGCGTGCTCTTGCCTCCCGTGGCCGGCTGTGCTGCCGTGGAGGCCTCACCGCCCCCTACTACTCCCACCACTGGCCAGGCCCTATGGCAACGGCAGCCTCACACCGCAGCTGAACCAGTGAGCCCTCATACTCCTCTCCGCGTGGGCATCCACTTTCGCGTCTTCCCCGGCTCCGCGTCGTCCCCTTCCAAAGACTCGCTGTCGTCCACCACCTTGTTGCTCTCGGCACGGCATGGTCAATGTGGTCAATGAACGACTTCCATCGGAAGAGTACTGTACGTGGAGAGGCTGACAGCTGGGTCCATGGCCGCAGCAAGGAAGTGCATCCTTATTACGCGGAAAATAATGATTCCTCCACCTGATAGCAGGGACCCACCGGAAGAGACACCTTATTTCATGAAAAAACATTCCCCCCTGACTGCTGGGACCCACCAGCTACATCTTCGCATGCAAGGAAGTGCCTGACAGTCGGGACCCACCTGGTCGAAGCGTACGTAGCGTTGTCATTCTGGTCGCGAACGTGTATGTACATACGATCGGTCTGTCTGCATGTTGCAGCGATGAACCGTGGCCGCGTAAGGAAGGGCATGTGTCGTAGTATAGGCACGCACGTGTCGTAGTAGAGGCGTGCACGTAGCATGTACACACACGTACATCGGCCAAGGTGCAAGAAAGTAAATACGGCCACGTACGTACATACGGGCGGGGTCTCGAACGCCTACTCGCGCATATGTACGGCTAGGGCTCGTGTACATGGCTGGGTCGGAAGGGAGAAACTGCGTCGTCGTCGTGTTCATCGGGAGGCAACGGAATGCGTCGTGTTCATCGGGAGGCAACGGAATACGTCGTGTTCATCGGGAGCCAACCGGCTTGGGCGGAACAGCCGACCGAAACGAGGACTGGCGTATGAGGGAATCCTGGATTAGGGGGTCCCCGGGCGTCCGGGATATGAGACATGGGCTGGACTGATGGGACGTGAAGATACAAGATAGAAGGCCTTCCCCCGTGTCTGGAGGGGACTCTCCTTTGCGTGGATGACAAGCTTGGCGTTCGGATGTGTAGTTTCCTTTCTCTGTAAACTGACTCTGTACAACCCTAGGCCCCTCCAGTGTCTATATAAACCGGAGGGTTTAGTCCATAGAGGCTAAGACAAATCATACATGCTAGACATCTAGGGTTTAGCCATTACGATCTCGAGGTAGATCAACTCTTGTAACTCCTATACTCATCAAAGTCAATCAAGCAGGAAGTAGGGTATTACCTCCATTAAGAGGGCCCGGACTTGGGTAAACATTGCGTCCTCTGTCTCCTGTTACCTTCGATCCTCAGACGCACAGTTCGGGACCCCCTACCCGAGATCGGCCGGTTTTGACATCGACATTGGTGCTTTCATTGAGAGTTCCTCTGTGTTGTCGACAGAAGGTTCGATGGCTCGTTCAATCATCTACAACGATGTCGTTTCCGGGGAAGTTTTCCTCCCTGGCTAGATTTTTGTATTCGGGGGCTTTGTCCTGCGTGCCAACTCGATTGGCCACCTCGAGCAGGTCGATAGCTACGCCCCTGGTCATCAGATTAGTTTCGGGAACCTAAACTGTGTCGCTGATATCCGAGGAGACTTGATCTTCGAAGGGTTCGCGACCCCAACCACCGCTCTGGCCTTAGTTCTAGGGCAGACTACCGGGTCCGAAGATGGGAGTTTAGAGCCCTTCGGACTCTCTACAACTATGGAGCTCGCAGCCAAAGATCCGGAGGGCACTGCGTCACCAGCAAGCCTGGAGTCAAACCGGCCTCCCCCTGTCGTTAAAAGGCCGGACTCGCCCCCGGACACCCGCTCCGAACTCTTGAGGTCCATGTTTAGTGAGCACGGCCATGAGGCTCCTGCCTCGCTTAGCTCCATGGACTCTTGCTTCCCCGTCCAAACCTCGCTTTTGAACGAGGCCCTGGACCTAATGCGATCTCTCGCCATTGTAGAGGAATCACTTCCGAACTACGCTCAACCCGGACTAGGGGCTGAGAGCGGGGAATTTTACGTCCCACCCACCACCCACTTCATAGCCACTGTCAAAGATTTAACCGACATGCTGGACTACGCCTCCGAAGACATCGACGACATGGACAACGATGCCGGAGACGATCAAGGCCTAGACCCGCCGCTTACCGGGCATTGGACGGACTCCTCCACATATGATGTATATATGGTGGACACACCCAAGTAGGATGACGACGACGACATGAAGGATCCGGTCGAGGATAAGCCTGCTGAAGCACCTCCAAAGCTTCGACGTTAGTGGCGCCGCTCAAAATCACGTCATAGCAAAGACAGCAACACCGGCACCGGAGACGATAACACTCCAGAGGATGCCAAAGACCCTGAAGCACCCATCAAGCCCACATCCGAACAAGATGATGTGGAGGCGCGGCAAGTTAACCCTGACGATCCAGTCAGGAACAAGGACTCGGAGGATAGTAACTATTTACCACTCTCCGAGGATGATGTGAGCCTCGGCGACGAAGAATTTATCGTGCCAGAGGAACCCCTCGAGCAGGAGCGCTTTAAGCGCCAACTGATCGCCACTACAAGAAGCCTAAAAAAGTAGCAGCAACGGCTCCAAGACGAACATGATACACTCAACGAAAGATGGACCCAGGTCCTGGCTGCCGAAGAGTATGGACTTCAACGCCCAGCAAAGACTTATCCGAAGCGTTGTCTGTTGCCACAATTCGACGACGAGGCCCTTGAACCCATACCATCAAGATATGACCGCGCCGACGATCCAGACTGGCCACCACGCTGGCGAGATAAAGCGGCTGCCTATGCCGAACACCAACCTGCACCACCTCGCCGCATAGGCAGAGAGACAGCGGCTCCAGAATACACCTACGACCTATGGCAGGACCTGGACAATAGAGCAGGCCAAACCAGATCAATCTATGGATCAAGGGGGCATGCCCCAATGCGAGAGGACGGCCAGCAGGCCTGGCGCGACAGGCATAACCTCACCCAGGGCGAAAACCGCATACGACTTCACCTGAACTGTGTCGCAATGTCGCCCGATACAAAGGCGCCGCACACCCTTTATGCTTCACCAATGAGGTAATGGAGCACCGGTTACTAGAAGGCTTTAAACCTGTGAACATCAAATCATATGACGGTACGACGGATCCCGCAGTATGGATCAAAGATTTTCTTCTCCGCATTCACATGGCTCGCAGTGATGATCTCCATGCCATCAAGTACCTCCCCCTAAAACTCAAGGGACCAACACGGCACTGGTTAAACAGCCTCCCAGAAAACTCCATTGGTAGGTGGGAAGATTTGGAAGATGCCTTTAGAGACAACTTCCAAGGCACCTATGGTCGGCCTCCAGATGCCGATGACCTTAGTCACATAATCCAGCAACCCAGAGAGTCAGCCTAGAAACTCTGGACCTGGTTCTTAATCAAAAAGAACCAAATTGTCGATTGTCCGGACGCCGAAGCCCTCACGGCCTTTAAACACAGCATTCGCGACGAGTGGCTTGCCCGACACCTCGGCCAAGAAAAACCAAAGTCCATGGCAGCCCTCACCGCCCTTATCACCCGCTTTTGCATGAGAGAAGACAACTGGCTCGCTCGTAGAAGCAACAACACCAGCAACACTAGCACCTCCGAAGCCAGAGACGGCAACGGCATGACACGACGCAACAAACACAAGCGTCGAATCAACAATGCAGATACCGAAGACACGGCGGTCAATGCCGGATTCAGTGGTTCTAAACCCGGTCAGCGGAAGAAACCATTCAAAGGAAACAAAGATGGTCCATCTAGCCTGGACCGAATACTAGATCGGCCCTGCCAGATTCATGGCACCCCTGACAAGCCTGCCAATCATACCAACAGAGATTGTTGGGTCTTTAAACAATCCGGTAAGCTAAACAATGAACATAAGGGGAAAGGGCAGCCCAGCAAGGACGATGATGACGAGCCTCGCCCACCGAACACAGGGCGGTAGAAGAAATTTCCCCCCGAGGTCAAAATGGTGAATATGATCTACGTCACTCACATCCCTAAACGGGAGCGCAAATGTGCATTAAGGGACGTCTATGCCATAGAGCCAGTCACCCCAAAATTCAACCGATGGTCAGCCTGCCTGATCACCTTTCACCGCAGAGACCATCCGACCAGTATCCGTCATGGAGGTTCGGCAGCATCGGTCCTCGATCCATTCATCGACGGATTCCATCTCACGCGTGTCCTTATGGATGGCGGTAGCAGTCTTAACCTACTTTATCAGGACAATGTCCGGAAATTGGGTATTGATCTATCAAGAATCAAACCCACCAAAACCACCTTTAAAGGAGTGATACCCGGCGTTGAGGCCTATTGCACAGGGTCCATAACACTGGAAGTAGTCTTCGGTTCGCCAGATAATTTCCACAGTGAAGACTTGACCTTCGACATCGTCCCCTTCCACAGTGGCTATCATGCACTGCTTGGACGAACTGCTTTCGCATGTTTCAATGCAGTCCCGCACTACGCTTATCTAAAGCTCAAGATGTCTGGACCATGTGGCGTTATAACAGTCAATGGAAACATGGAGCGCTCCCTCCGTACTGAAGAGCATACCGCGACCCTCGCAGCCGAAGTACAGGGTGGCCTCATTAAGCCAAATACTACATCGGCAATCAAGCCCCCGGACACTGTCAAACGAGTCCGATCAACCCTGTAGAATGGTAGTTCGGCTTGTCCAGAGCTAGATTAGCAATCCAGCCTCCGTCAAAGCCCCAACCCGGTAGCGGTATACGTACCGCGTGTACATAACTACGCACTAAAGATACCATGGGAAAAGACGGAGGCCTATTAAAAGTAAGGTCCACAATATGGATCGACCCTATCCAGACCCTCACACTCTCTCCTTTTCTTCTTATTTTTATTTTTCAGGTTCCCCACAACCCATATCACTTTTTGATGATACCAAGGGCCCTTTTCCAGGCTCCTCATGTATACTCGATCGATGATCCTATCAAAGGATCATACACCAAGGCGAAAAGCAGTGCAGACGTGCGGCAGAGTATCCAAAGGAACTTCAAGATCAGCTTTCCCTTTTTAGGACCTGTATACAGCTTTCCCTTGTGCTCAGCATGTAAAATAGCCTTGATGCTTATCGCATCCTCTATAAAATACGTTTTAACATATCAATCAGACTATGATGGAAATAGTTTTACCATACCTTAATCGGTATTGGTCTACTACGTCATCTTAATGACTAATTGACATATAACACTAGCACTAATTACCAGGGGATTTATTCGGCCACAAATGTCAAAAAACAAAAAAATCTGAACACTTTCATAGTACACTTTGGCGTCCTGAATTTCGCATTATATGCATCGGCTCCGAACCATATCTTGGGTCAATAGTTGGGTTGCCCGGCTCCTGTGGTTACCACCTTACGTTCCGCTTGTTTGGCTAAGGCAATAAAGGGAGAACTACTGCAATTGTGTTTCTGGTTCATCCGGTCAAACACCTCAGTATAGTAAGCCAAAAACTGACTGTCACGATACGGCGAGAGCTGGTCGGCTATTCAGCGACTTAATACAAATCTTTTACGAGTTTTTCCATATTATACGAAGGACTGACTTCCGCTCGGTCACGCGCCTAAGGCATCCCAGTTCGGATAGCCGCATGCGCACCAGGGGCTAGTCCTTAGCCCCACAGTCAAACTCCTATGGCTAAGTGAAAGTGCTAAAGCCGCATAGTCCGATTGCCTGGTTCACTGCGTAAATCACCTCCTTTATGGACCAAGACGTTGGGTCAAGAGTGATTACACTTTATTCCTAACACCCCCGTAGTATCCACGTGGGGGCTGAAGCCGACGACTGGCAAACTTTCAGAATAATAATATACGGCCGCACAGCAGGAAAGTAGTTCAGATAAATGCATAAAATATATTACACAGCCTTGGTTTATACAACGTCTGGGCAGTTCGGATACATTCACTCGAACATTATGTCCTTCGAGCACTGGACCTCTATCAAGCGGGCACCAGGACGTCTTCAAAATAGCGCTCCGGCTTGCGGTGGTCCTTGCCTCCGGGCGGACCCTCAACTGCCATGACGGCGGCCTTCATCTTCGCCGAGTGCATCTTGACACAGGCAAAGGCCAGCCGCGCACCTTCTATACATGACGACCGCTTGACCGCGTCAATTCGGGGTAGCGCGTCAATGAGTCGCTGCATCAGGCCAAAATAGCTGCTTGGGACGGGTTCGGCTAGCCACAGCCGGACTATGACGTCCCTCATGGCCAATCCGGACATCCTATGCAGCTCGGCCCACTGTGCCATCTGGTCATTCAACAACGATGGGCGCTCCCGCGCTGCCCCTCCTGGGCCCGGAAGAACTGCGCGGTGTCGGCGGCACTCTTCGGAAGATCCACAAAGACGTCTGGAGCACTCCACAGTCGAGTGAGCAAGACATACTTCTGATTACCGAATTTACTCTGTAAAAGAAAGGGCTTACCAGCTGCTATCTGTTCGGCCTGCTTGATCTCCTCGCGCGCCGCTCGGGATTCGGCCCGCGCCTCCTCGGCCTCTTGAAGGGCCTTGGCTAGGTCGATCGACTGGGCTTTATTCTTTTCCTCTAGGGACTCTGCTACCTCTTGAGCTTGCGTTGGTTTTTCCCTTGAAGATGAAAGGATGATGGAGCAAAGTAGCGTAAGTATTTCCCTCAGTTTTTGAGAACCAAGGTATCAATCCAGTAGGAGGTTACACATAAGTCGCCTTGTACCTACACAAACAAATAAGAACCTCGCAACCAACGCGATAAAGGGGTTGTCAATCCCTTCACGATCACTTACGAGAGTGAGATCTGATAGAGATAATAAGATAAATATTTTTGGTATTTTTATGATATAGATTGAAGTAAAGATTGCAAAGTAAAAATAGATTGGAAACTTATATGATAGAAGATAAACCCGGGGGCCATAGGTTTCACTAGTGGCTTCTCTCAAGATAGCATATGTATTACGGTGGGTGAACAAATTACTGTCGAGCAATTGATAGAAAAGTGCATAATTATGAGAATATCTATGCATGATCATGTATATAGGCATCACGTCCGTGACAAGTAGACCGAAACGATTATGCATCTACTACTATTACTCCACACATCGACCGCTATCCAGCATGCATCTAGAGTATTAAGTTCATAAGAATAGAGTAATGCATTAGGCAAGATGACATGATGTAGAGGGATAAACTCAAGCAATATGATATAAACCCCATCTTTTTATCCTCGATGGCAATAATAAATACGTGCCTTGCTGTCACTGGGAAAGGACACCACAAGATTGAACCCAAAGCTAAGCACTTCTCCCATTGTAAGAAAGATCAATCTAGTAGGCCAAACCAAACTGATAATTCGAAGAGACTTGCAAAGATAACAAACCAAACTGATAACCTCAATTTTCTTTTATTGATGGATGACTTGGACATGATGCATAGGAGAAAGAACCTGATCAAGATGAGGAAAACAGTTTGGATGGTATAAGATCTTTGGGCACACCTGATCCATGCCCCAACCTACTTGCTTCCGCTAGAGAGAGATGACCTGCAATTAGTGTGGTAGAAAGAACTTGATCGAGATGAGGAAAATAGTTTTTCGATGGAATAAGATCTTTTGGCACACCTGATCCATACCCCAACCTGCTTGCTTCAGCTTGATAGAGACGATAGAAATCCTATGGGAGCAGAAAGAGACGATGGACTCCATGGCAGAAGGGAGAGAACAATTTCCATCCGCAAAAGATTGGAAGAGGTCGTGGAGTTATATTTTTTTGAGGGGTTAGTTATAGATAGATTGAGTTAGCAGTTTCTCTTTTAAAATAAACATGGAGTCATGGATAAGTTGAGGTGAGAGGTTTTTACTTCTATTCATATGACGGTGAAAGCAATATGTGGGCCTTTGGAGTGTTTATTTTTGCCTAGGGTATTATAGTTAATCTACACCGTTATAATTCGGTCCCACCAGATTAACGGCCCATAAAATCTAATTAACGTGGGAATTTCTTGGGAGTCTATAATTAGTAGAGGTATAGATAGATATCTAGGCATGATCATGTATATAAGCATCACATCCACGACAAGTAGACCGAAACGATTCTGCATCTACTACTATTACTCCACACATCGACCGCTATCCAGCATGCATCTAGAGTATTAAGTTCATAAGAACATTGTAATGCATTAGGCAAGATGACATGATGTAGAGGGATAAACTCAGGCAATATGATATAAACCCCATCTTTTTATCCTCGATGGCAACAATACAATACATGCCTTCCTGCCCCTGCTATCACTGGGAAAGGACACCGCAAGATTGAACCCAAAGCTAAGCACTTCTCCCATTGCAAGAAAGATCAATCTAGTAGGCCAAACCAAACTGATAATTCGAAGAGACTCGCAAAGATAACAAATCATACATAAAAGATTTTAGAGAAGAATCAAATATTGTTCATAGATAAACTTGATCATAAACCCACAATTCATCGGATCTCGACAAACACACCGCAAAAAGAATTACATCGAATAGATCTCCAAGAAAATCGAGGAGAACTTTGTATTGAGATCCAAAGAGAGAGAAGAAGCCATTTAGCTAATAACTATGGACCCGAAGGTCTGTGGTAAACTACTCACACATCATCGGAGAGGCTATGGTGTTGGTGTAGAAGCCCTCTGTGATTGATTCCCCCTCCGACGGAGCTCCGGAAGAGGCCCCAAGATGGGATCTCTTGGGTACAGAAGATTGGAGTGGTGGAAATAGGGTTTCGTGGTGCTCCTCGATGTTTTCGGGGTATATGGATATATATAGGAGGAAGAAGTAGATCGGTGGAGCTGCGAGGGGCCCACGAGGGTGGGGGCGCGCCTCCCTGCCTCGTGGACTCCTCGCTTCTTTCTTGACGTCCACTCCATGTCCCCTGGATCACGTTTGTTCCAAAAATCACGCTCCCGAAGGTTTCATTCCATTTGGATTCCGTTTGATATTCCTTTTCTGTGAAACACTGAAATAGGCAAAAAAACAGCAATTTGCACTGGGCCTCTTCGGTTAATAGGTTAGTCCCAAAAATAATATAAAAGTGTATAATAAAGCCCATTAAACATCCAAAACAGATAATATAATAGCATGGAACAATCAAAAATTATAGATACATTGGAAACGTATCAAGCCTCCCCAAGCTTAATTCCTGCTCGTCCTTGAGTAGGTAAATGATAAAAACATAATTTTTGATGTGGAATGCTAACTAGCATAATTCTCAATGTAATTTTCTTCATTGTGGCATGAATATTCAGATCCGAAAGATTCAAGACAAAATTTTAATATTTACATAAAAATAATAATGCTTCAAGCATACTAACTAAGCAATTATGTCTTCTCAAAATAACATGGCCAAAGAAAGTTCACCCCTACAAAATCATATAGTTTGGTCATGCTTCATTTTCGTCACACAAGAATGCTCTCATCATGCACAACCCCGATGGCAGGCCAAGCAATTGTTTCATACTTTAGTAATCTCAAACTTTTTTCAACTTTCACGCAATACATGAGCGTGAGCCATGGATATAGCACTATGGGTGGAATAGAGTATAATGATGGGGGTTATGTGGAGAAGACAAAAAAGGAGAAAGTCTCACATTGACGTGGCTAATCAATGGGCTGGGGAGATGCCCATCAATTGATGTCAATGCAAGGAGTAGGGATTGCCATGCAACGGATGCACTAGAGCTATAAATGTATGAAAGCTCAACAAAACAAAATAAGTGGGTGTGCATCCAACTTGCTTGCTCACGAAGACCTAGGGCATTTGAGGAAGCCCATTGTTGGAATATACAAGCCAAGTTCTATAATGAAAAATTCCCACTAGTATATGAAAGTGACAAAACAAGAGACTCTCTATTATAAGGGATCATGGTGCTACTTTGAAGCACAAGTGTGGAAAAAAGGATAGTAGCATTGTACCTTTTTATTTCTTTTCTTTTTTCTTTCTTTTCTTTTTTTGGGGCCTTTTTGGCCTTTCTCTTTTTTTAGGGACAATGCTCTATTAATGATGATCATCACACTTCTATTTATTTACAACTCAATGATTACAACTTGATACTAGAACAAAATATGACTCTATATGAATGCCTCCAGCGGTGTACCGCGAAGGGAAATGAATCAAGAGTGACATGTATGATAAATTATGCATGGTGGCTTTGCCACAAATACGATGTCAACTACATGATCATGCAAGGCAATATGACAATGATGAAGCATGTCATAATAAATGGAACGGTGGAAAGTTGCATGGCAATATATCTCGGAATGGCTATGGAAATGCCATAATAGGTAGGTATGGTGGCTGTTTTGAGGAAGATATAAGGAGGTTTATGTGTGATAGAGTGTATCATATCACGGGGTTTGGATGCACCAGCGAAGTTTGCACCAACTCTCAAGGTGAGAAAGGGCAATGCACAGTACTGAAGAGGCTAGCAATGATGGAAGGGTGAGAGTGCGTATAATCCATGGACTCAACATTAGTCATAAAGAACTCACATACTTATTGCAAAAATCAACAAGTCATCAAAAACCAAGCACTACGCGCATGCTCCTCGGGGGATAGATTGGTAGGAAAAGAGCATCGCTCGTCCCCGACCACCACTCATAAGGAAGACAATCAAAGAACACCCCATGTTTCAAATTTGTTACACAACGTTTACCATACGTGCATGTTACGGTACTTGCAAACTTCAACACAAATATTTCTCAAATTCACAACTTCTCAACTAGCACAACTCTAATATTACCATCTTTATATCTCAAAACAATTACCAAGTATCAAACTTCTCATAGTATTCAATGCACCTTTTTATGAAAGTTTTTATTATACCAAAGTAAATTACCATGCTGTTCTAAAGGACTCTCAAAATAATATAAGTGAAGCATGAGAGATCAATAATTTCTATAAAATAAAACCACCACCGTGCTCTAAAAGATATAAGTGAAGCACTAGAGCAAAATTATCTAGCTCAAAAGATATAAGTGAAGCACATAGAGTATTCTAATAAATTCCAATTCATGTGTCTCTCCCAAAAGGTGTGTACAGAAAGGATGATTGTGGTAAACTAAAAAGCAAAGACTCAAATCATACAAGATGCTCCAAGCAGAACACATATCATGTGTTGAATAAAAATATAGCATTAAGTAAAGTTACCGATTGACGAAGACGAAAGAGGGGATGTCTTCCGGGGCATCCCCAAGCTTAGGCTTTTGGTTATACTTGAATTTACCTTGGGGTGCCTTGGGCATCCCCAAGCTTAGGCTCTTGCCACTCCTTATTCCGTAATCCATCAAATCTTTACCCAAAACTTGAAAACTTCACAACACAAAACTCAACAGAAAATCTCATGAGCTCCGTTAGCGAAAGAAAACAAACCACCACTTAAGGTACCGTAATGAACTCATTCTTTATTTATATTGGTGTTAAACCTACTGTATTCCAACTTCTCTATGGTTCATACCCTCCGATACTAGCAATAGATTCATTAAAATAAGCAAACAACACACGAAAAACAGAACCTGTCAAAAACAGAACAGTCTGTAGTAATATGCATCAAACGTAAACTTATGGAACTCCAAAATTTCAACCAAACTAGGAAAACCTGTGTAATTCGTATATTAATCTACTGAAAAAGAATCAGGGTAAAAGCTATTTTCTATGATTTATGAAAATTATTATCGTGAGTGTAGAGTTTCTGTTTTTTACAGCAAGATCAAACAACTATCATCCAAGAAGATCCTAAAGGCTTTACTTGGCACAAACACTAATTAAAAGATGAAAAAACATATAAACAGAGGCTAGATGAACTATTTATTACTAAACAGAACCAAAAAGCAAGAAACAAAAATAAAATTGGGTTACCTCCCAACAAGCGCTATTGTTTAACGCCCCTAGCTAGGCGTAGAGATTTCAATGATGCTCACATGAAAGACAAGAGTTGAAGCGCAAAGAGAGCATCATGAAACATGTGACAAACACATCTAAGTCTAACATACTTCCTATGCATAGGCATCTTATAGGCAAACAAATTATCATAGCAAGCAAAAACTAGCCTATGCAACGAAGCGGAAAGAAACAATAGCAATCTCAACATAATGAGAGGTAATTTATTATCATGAAAATTTCTACAACCATATTTTCCTCTCTCATAATTATTACATGTGGGATCATAAGAAAATTAAGCAAAATAGATATCACATAAAATATTTTCAACATGATCCACATGCATGCAAAGTTGACACTCTTCCAAAATAGTGGGATTATCATTAACTAAAGTCATGACCTCTCCAAACCCACATTTATCAAAAATACCATAAGATTGAACATTCTCCAAATATGTGGGATATAAAGTTGACACTCTTCCAAACCCACTTTCAATAATATTGCAAACACTATTATCAATCTCATATTCATCATGGGGCTTAAATAAATTTTCAAGATCATAAGAAGAACTATCACCCCAATCATGATCATTGCAACAAGTAGAGGACACAGCAAAACTAGCATCCCCAAGCTTATGGTTTTGCATATTATTAGCACAATTGACATCAATAGAATTTATAGTAAAATCATTGCAATCATGCTTATTATTCAAAGATCTACCGTGAATCGCTTCATAAAGTACTTCATCACAATTTTCAGATTCACGAATTTCAAGCAAAACCTCATAAAGATAAACTAGTGCACTCAATTCACTAGCAATAGGTTCATCATAATTGGATCTCTTAAAGAGATTAGCAAGGGGATGAGGATCCATAAACTTTTAGCTAGCGAAGATGCAAGCAAAAAGAAGGTACATGGTAACACAAGCAAACAAAAGATCAAACGGAAGAAGGGCGAATAAAACGGCAAAGGTGAAGTAGGGGAGAGGAAAATGAGAGGCAAATGGCAAATAATGTAGTGCTAGTGATAAGAGTTTGTGATGGGTACTTGGTATGTCTTTACTTAGCGTAGATCTCCCCGGCAACGGCGCCAGAAAATTGGCTAGTTGACGGAAGATCAAATCTTGACATGACTTAGCATAAGCCTCCCCGGCAACGGCGCCAGAAATTCTTCTTGCTACCTCTTGAGCTTGCGTTGGTTTTCCCCTTGAAGATGAAAGGATGATGCAGCAAAGTAGCGTAAGTATTTCCCTCAAATTTTGAGAACCAAGGTATCAATCTAGTAGGAGGTTACACATAAGTCGCCTTGTACCTACACAAACAAATAAGAACCTCGCAACCAACGCGATAAAGGGGTTGTCAATCCCTTCACGGTCACTTACGAGAGTGAGATCTGATAGAGATAATAAGATAAATATTTTTGGTATTTTTATGATATAGATTGAAGTAAAGATTGCAAAGTAAAATAGATTGGAAACTTATATGATAGAAGATAAACCCGAGGGCCATAGGTTTCACTACTGGCTTCTCTCAAGATAGCATAAGTATTATGGTGGGTGAACAAATTATTGTCGAGCAATTGATAGAAAAGTGCATAATTATGAGAACTAGTCGTGAACCCGTGCACTTGCACGGGCTAGTGGTTTAACATTTTTAATATTGTTGGTACTTCTCATATATCATGTTGAAATGCCCTTTTGCCTTTTTTGAACATGTATACCACAAATATAGTTCAACCATTTCATCTCAATAACTATTGAATAATTATGTTTTTGTTGTTCAAATAGTTTGCAGAACTGTATTAAATAGTGATAGCGTAGTTAATTAACTCTCCCTTAATGCCAATTTATGTTAGCCATCGTAGCATAGTAATGCAAGAAATAACTGGATTAGATGGATTGACGTATCTTTTATCATTTTTATTTTCCTTTGATCATAAGAATTTATTAAGTATGTAACTAAGAATATGTCATCCATGTATTTGACCTATCACATTAAAATGGCCATGTTCGTCAATCAATGCAGTCGCCAGGGCTACAACGACCTTTTTGAAGAAAAACAATCTGATTGATTTTACTTGAACTTTGAGATTTATCAAAAAACAGGTTTTTGCCTTTTTACCAGTTCGACTTTGGTAAAGGAAGAGCAAGTGGTTTATCTTAGTGTGCTAGTCGCTGCTTCATGTGCTAAAAAGAACTCAAAAGTAGTTTTCCTAATGCAAAAAGGACTTGCAAATTCTGCAAAAAAAAGAACTGCCAATATTTATAGTATACACAATTTCTTTGTCTCTTTATTATTTTCTTAGGTGACAACTGCATAATTAAAATTAAGTGACTAATTAAAAAATATCTGGAAAACATAGTCTAAAGCGCGATGAGTTAGGGCGGTTTCAACTCTAGAGTATCGAGCCAGTATAGAAAAAAAATTCTCTTACAATCTACACCATAATAATTCAGTCCCATCGGATGAACGGCTCTAATTATCTGATTAATGTCGTAATTTCTAGGGAGTCATGTTCATACGCACGGGGCAGCTATGTAATATTTTTTCTTTAAATCTATATGATGAAAAAGACTCATTTTCTGAAATTAACCACTATACCTCTCATTTTTGTGAAGGATATACCTTCAGAAACACAGAGAATTACATAGAATTTATGCATATATGTCAGATGAAATCATCATCTAATGCCACTACTAATATTTTTTCGATAACATAGTATCACATTATTTAATAAAGTTACTAAATGAAGACGAATCATGCGTGAAAAATTACCCTAATCATATGTTTGTTGGTCTCATTTGGGAGCGATGTAGAACCGCCTAATACACTTCTCATTTTCTTATGCATAGGGTGTGACCTTTTATACATGTAACTATTTAAAATATGCTTAAACAACACAAATTCTGGATTGTGAAGCAATTTGTTTTCCATTTCCCTAAATATTTGGCATGTATGTTAATATATCTTGAATGATATATAACGCAATTTTTAGTGTTAAACTATATAATATTAGAGTTACAATGCGACATCTTGTAATTAATGGTTGGCACATATAAAACGTGCATGTAAACTTGTCCAAAACATCGACTGTTTATATTATTATTTTCAAAATGGCCGAGTGTATTGTAAGAATTTCACGAAGAATAGTTTTGTAATATCATAACTATATAATTGTTTTCCAACGTTTTTTTTTCAATATCAATCATCAAATTAAACTATTGTTTTTTGCTTGAAATTAAACTATTGTTAATGTTGACTATGTATGCCGAAAATGTTTATAAATAATCTACTTAAAATATGATATTTTTCAGCCCGTGGTAACTAATTGGACTTTTGTCGAAATTTTCCCCAGAGTGTATAGAGTTTACAACTTTATATAATATTTTTTCCTTGAAAAAATATTTGTTATACCTTGGTGTTTCAAAAGAAGAAGAAATAGTTAGTTATATAAATCTAACTAATGAGTACGTAATAAGACTGTCAAATATTATGAAAAGTGCGGAAGATATAGGCCTCATGAAAATTTGAAGACACAAAATGAATGGTCAATAAAACCTTGGTAAAAACTCACTATGATGATGATGATCAAACATCTAGCAGTGTGCTGAACTTTCATAGCATAAAAAAATAAGGTAAATTTGAGCCGGTCATAAGAAGGCAAAAAAATGATTTACATGATTGACAAACCCTATAAACACAATGAACAAATGGACTCCCTAAAAACTATAATAAATCATTCGAGGATGAAAGTGAAATAATATCATGTTGTACGTTAACAATCTAAAAGAAACATCACAATAGTGCCTTTGAAGTTGCATAAAGAAATTATGTTTAGTTGTGGAAAAGGTTCCATCGAGCCAAGAAGAAAGGGATGTATTTAGAAATCTCAGAATCAGTAGCCATACAACACGATGCCGTTAACAGAAAATTAGTGTGCTACCTAAATGATAATACTGGCATATGTCAGATGAGCTCCTCACTCACATCTGAGACAACTAAGGAAATCAACCAATGTGATTTTCTGATTATTAATTTTGGTTAAAGAAAGCTTACTGGGGCACACAGGAGTAGAAGTACGTTGAGAATCTTATTATCTCATAATTACAGTGCTACATCAAGTTTGCTACGCAGAGGAGGAGGCTGCAACGGCTACATGTTCATGCATACCATCTCTCACTGGTGAAATTGGTAAAATCCACCTTACAATAATATCAATTATATTATCCCCCATGAAATTAAGAAAGCCATAAGAATTTATTAACATGATTCATGTGATGTAAGATCAAAAGGAAGGAGGGAACCAAACTCTGCTTAAGGAACTATGTTTGGGCTAGGGCCATGAAAACAAAACTAAGTTTCCCAATTCAAAAACTAATAGTGGTACTAACGAAAACATATCAACACATAATTGAGTTTATAACCATCTCCTAATCAAGCGGCAATTAGTCAATACGTCCCCATGAAACATGACCCAGAAGCCGTGCATTTTACATGCATGTAGAAGGAAAAAGCAAATAATTAAAACTATTTACACATGATGTATATGCATGCACTTTAGTCCAAAAGCAAATAAAGCTCGAGTCTAGATGCAAATAAATCAGAAAAAATAATGCAAACATTTTTTTCACTAAAAATATCAAAAAAAATGGTGCAATATAACAAACCTCTGGTTGCCCGAGCACTCCATGGTCGAGGTACCGTTTATTCTGACACTGATCACAATAAACTTCGAAATTTCAAAATCTAATCACTGTGCATATAGCATGCAAAAACCTTCAGCAGTAAAATCAGTCATAGATGCAGGCTACATAAACCCGTATATGATATGCATATACAGCTTTATCCTTAGGATAACAAAACGTGATTGATTAAGATGGAGTCTGGACACAATACATATACACATTCTTTTCAACTCTTTCTTTTTTGCATGGCCTTTGTCGACAACTCGTTCAAGTGGTAACCAAAGATACAAATCTGAGTTCTCTGTGGTTGTACTTGTAGAGTACACACAGATACAGACTGGTTTGATTGAACCTGTAACGTCCCACTCTATGGCTAATAGAATTGTGACCTCTAGTGCGTGTACTTTACTGAGCTAATCAAAGGGATTAGCTAGCTTCATATAGATGTATCTCCCCATGGAATAGATCTAGCAGTCTGTGCTTCTGTACATGCATGAATTCGGCCATATATTTTTGTCTCGTCCCAACACCAATCGGCTGCGAAGTAATCGAGCTAGCCTTGTACTCCCTCCGTTCCTAAATATAAGTCCTTTTAGACATTTTAAATGGACTACAACATACGGATGTATGTAGACATATTTTAGAGTGTAGATTCACTCAGTTTTCTCTGTATGTAGTCAGTTGTTAGAATCTCTAAAAAAACTTATATTTGGGAACGGAGGGAGTACATCTGTATCGCCGGGACGCAGCACCTGGCTGTATCGTCTGCATGGCCTTTGTCAACAACTCCTTCAAGTGATAACCAAAGATAGAAACCTGATTTCTCTCTGGTTGTACTTGTAGACTACACACACGTACAGGCTGGTTTGACTGAACCCAACACGTCCGACTCCATGGCAAATAAAATTGTGACCTCTTGTGCGTGTACTTTACTGAGCGGAACAAAGGGATTAGCTGCATATACATATGTTTCCCGGTGGAATTGATCCAGTAACCCGCGCTTCTGTACATGCATGAATTCAGCCATATATTTTCGTCTCCTCGTAACACCAATCGGCTGCAAAGTAATCAAGCTAGCCTTGTACGTCGAAAGAACCACCTGGTGGCTGTATCGTCAAGAGGTTGAGCCTGCTCCAACATTGGATTGATATTTGATACTGAGCACTGCAACATTGGTAATCAGCAACCAAATTGGCTTATATTATTGAGCTTGCAGAGGAGGTATGTTTGGTTGTACCTTGTATGCCTACATAGCAACTCTTGGTGGAAAATTCATCGACAACGGTAGACACAACCTCAATTTTATTTTATTGATGGATGACTTGGACATGATGCATAGGAGAAAGAAACTGATCGAGATGAGGAAAATAGTTTGGATGGTATAAGATCTTTGGGCACACCTGATCCATGCCCCAACCTACTTGCTTCCGCTTGAGAGAGACGACCTGCAATTAGTGTGGTAGAAAGAACTTGATCGAGATGAGGAAAATAGTTTTTTGATGGAATAAGATCTTTTGGCACACCTGATCCATACCCCAACCTGCTTGCTTCAGCTTGATAGAGACGATAGAAATCCTATGGGAGCAGAAAGAGACGATGGACTCCATGGCAGAAGGGAGAGAACAATTTCCATCCGCAAAAGATTGGAAGAGGTCATGGAGTTATATTTTTTTGAGGGGTTAGTTATAGATAGTTTGAGTTAGCAGTTTCTCTTTTAAAATAAACGTGGAGTCATGGATAAGTTGAGTTGAGAGGTTTTTACTTCTATTCATATGACGGTGAAAGCAATATGTGGGCCTTTGGAGTGTTTATTTTTGCCTAGGGTATTATAGTTAATCTACATCGTTATAATTTGGTCCCACCAGATTAACGGCTCATAAAATCTAATTAACATGGGAATTTCTTGGGAGTCTATAAATAGTAGAGGTATAGATAGATATCTAGGCATGATCATGTATATAGGCATCACATCCGTGACAAGTAGACCGAAACGATTCTGCATCTACTACTATTACTCCACACATCGACCGCTATCCGGCATGCATATAGAGTATTAAGTTCATAAGAACAGAGTAATGCATTAGGCAAGATGACATGATGTAGAGGGATAAACTCAGGCAATAACATATAAACCCCATCTTTTTATCCTCGATGGCAACAATACAATATGTGCCTTGCTGCCCCTGCTGTCACTGGGCAAGGACACCGCAAGATTGAACCCAAAGCTAAGCACTTCTCCCATTGCAAGAAGGATCAATCTAGTAGGCCAAACCAAACTGATAATTCAAAGAGACTTACAAAGATAACAAATCATACATAAAAGATTTCAGAGAAGAATCAAATATTGTTCATAGATAAACTTGATCATAAACCCACAATTCATCGGATCTCGACAAACACACCGCAAAAAGAATTACATCGAATAGATCTCCAAGAAGATCGAGGAGAACTTTGTATTGAGATCCAAAGAGAGAGAAGAAGCCATCTAGCTAATAACTATGGACCCGAAGGTCTGTGGTAAACTACTCACACATCATCGGAGAGGCTATTGTGTTGATGTAGAAGCCCTCCGTGATCGATTCCCCCTCCGACGGAGCTCCGGAAAAGGCCCCAAGATGGGATCTCTTGGGTATAGAAGGTTGCGGCGGTGGGAATAGGGTTTCGTGGTGCTCCTCGATGTTTACGGGGTATATGGATATATATAGGAGGAAGAAGTAGGTCGGTGGAGCTGCGAGGGGCCCACAAGGGTGGGGTCGCGCCCAGGGGGGCAGGCGTGCCTCCCTGCCTCGTGGCCTCCTTGCTTCTTTCTAGACGTTGTAGGATCGAAAGTATGTGTAGAGGGGGGTGAATTAGACTACTTGACCAAATAAAAATCTAGCCTTTTCCCAATTTTAGTTCTTGGCAGATTTTAGCAACTTAGAACAAGTCAAGAAATCAACCTACACATGCAATTCTAAGAGTATAGCAGTGGAGTGTAAAACAATTGCATATGAAGGTAAAGTGGAGGAGTTTGAGGGAGCAACCACAATGTTGACACTGAGATTTTTTACCCGTGGTTCCGATAGGTGGTGCTATCGTACATCCACGTTGATGAAGACTTCAACCCACGAAGGGTAATGGTTGCGCGAGTCCATGGAGGGCTCCACCCACTAAGGGTCCATGAAGAAGCAACCTTGTCTATCCCACCATGGCCGTCGCCCACGAAGGATTTGCCTCACTAGGGTAGATCTTCACAAAGTAGGCGATCTTCTTGCCCTTACAAACTCCTTGGTTCAACTCCACAATCTTGTCGGAGGCTCCCAAGTGACACCTAGCCAATCTAGGAGACACCACTCTCCAAGAACTAACAAATGTCGTGTTGATGATGAACTCCTTGCTATTATGCTTCAAATGATAGTCTCCCCAACACTCAACTCTCTCTCACGGGATATGGATTTGGTGGAAAGAAGATTTGAGTGGAAAGCAACTTGGGGAAGGCTACAGATCAAGATTCATATGCTAGGAATGGAATATCTTGGTCTCAACACAAGTGTAGGTGGTTCTCTCTTAGAAAATGTATGTTGGAAGTGTAGGCATGTTCTGATGGCTCTCTCCACGAAGGAAGAGTGGATGGAGGGGTATATATAGCCTCCACACAAAATCTAATCGTTACACACAACTTACCAATCACGGTGAGACCGAATCAAAAAACTCGGTCGGACCGATTTAGCAAATAATGTGACCGTTAGGATTTTCGGTGGGACCGACATGCAACTCGGTAGGACCGATATGATTAGGGTTAGGGCATAACGTAATCTCGGTGGTTAGATCGAAACGTTACGAAGGGAAATAGAGAGATTACAACCCCATCTCGGTGAGACCGAAATCCCTATCGGTGAAACCGATTTGCCTAGGGTTTGTGGCAGTGGCTATGACATCTGAACTCGGTGACGCCAGATAGAAAGAATCGATAGGGCCAAGTTAGACTTTTGGTTTGGGTCATATGTGGATGTGAGAAAGTAGTTGAGGGCTTTGGAGCATATCACTAAGCACTTAGAGCAAGAAAGCCATTAAGCAACACCTCATCCCTCCTTGATAGTATTGGCTTTTCCTATAGACTCAATGTGATCTTGGATCACTAAAATAGAAAATGTAGAGTCTTGTGCTTTGAGCTTGAGCCAATCCTTTTGTCCTTACCATTTTGAGGGATCCACTTTTCTCATCCATGCCATGCCAATCATTGAGCTTTCCTGAAATATTCATCTTGAAGTAGCATTAGCTCAATGAGATATATGTTGTTAGGAATTACCAAAACCACCCAAGGATAGTTGCACTTTCAATCTCCCCCTTTTTGGTAATTCATGACAACATATAGATCAAAGCTTCGACAAATGATAATAAGATTGAAAAATATTGTCGCTTTGAGAAGTATGTGAAAAGTAAGAGCCCCCCGTAAATTTGTGCATTATTTAAAATTTGCTTTGGACTGCAAATGCACAATGAGTTAGGATCATGGGTTACTCTTCCATGTCACATACATCTTGGTGGAGCGCTCAAAATGAAAATAATTAAATACATGCACTCATCACCAAGCAAAGTGAATGACCATATAGGGATAGAAGGATAATGTCATCCAACAAGCATTAATGTAGCATATGATCAAACACATGATCATCCAAGTATCTCACACAAGCATAAAGTATTAAGCAAACAAGCAAGCAACAAAGTTCAACCAAGAAGACAAGGGAGACCAAAAGCAACACTCTCTCTCAAAGCCTATGATCTATACATTTTCTCCCCCTTTGGCAACAAGTTACCAAAAAGTTCATAAAAAATGCATAGTGCTAAAATGACTCTCAGGCTTGGTCTTCATGGGTTGGTGTAGAGATGACTCCAAGAATGAAGGCTTCAGATGAAGTAGGTGGAGCTGGTGGAGTAGGTGCTGGAGGTGGAACTGGAGCTGTTGCTGCTGGTGCTGATGCTGTAGCTCTGCTGTCTGGAATAGGCACTACAACAGATCTCTGACCTCTGGGCACTCTAGCAAAAGCATCTATAGTTGATTTGCCCTTCTTCTCCTCCACTTCTTCCTGAAGTTGCTCAACTGTGGTTTGGATCTCAGTAATTTTGACATCAAGAGCATAAAACTTCTGCTCCATGATTCTCTCCAAGCTCCCCTGGTTTTGAGTCAGGGTGGCCAAGCCCTTCTCAATCCTCAGAGTGGAGGCAATCAAGTAGCCAAGCTGAGCTTGCTTTCTCTTCAGAAGAATTTGAGATGCCTCTTCAGCAGTTGGCATTTTTGCAGCCTTCTCAGCCCTTGCCTTCTCCTTCTTCTCTTGTGCTTGCACAGAAGATGGTTCATTGTCATCCATCACAACAGTGTTGTCCTCAAAATCAGGGTAGATGGGCAGGTGTTCCTTGTCCAAGAGATATGTGCCAGTGCCCATCTTGGAGTTTATAAGCTCCTGAATTTGTGGGGCATACCCACAACTCCTCTTTTGATCAGTAGCAGTCCTTTTGATTGTTTCCACAATCAGGCTCATGACTTTGAACTTTTGAGGCACATCAAATATATGAAGCAAATTAATTGCATGGCCTCTGACAATCTTGTGATCACCTAACTTGGGCAGCAAAGTGTGCCTTAAAATCCAGTTGATTGTAGGCAATCCTGAAAACAGATAGTGTACAGATCCAAACTTGTGGGTCTCAAGTGCAGCATCTGGGATCTCTCTGTACATATGAACCATGGAGTTATGATCTTTCTTCTTCTTGGCATAGACATCCAAGTCATCTTCATTCTCTTTTGGTGCATTGATCAATTCAGACCATTCTTCAACTATTGATTGGTACCTAGTACCCTCAGACATCCAGATTACCCTCCCATCTAGGTAGAAGTGAGCTGTGGAGTAGAACTGCATAATAAGCTCATCATTCCACTTTGTGAGCTTCTGCCCAACAAAGTCTTCTACTCCACAAGACTTGAAATTGTCATAAACTCTAGGATAGTGCTCTTCATTCTTCTTGATATACTCCCAGTCAACACCTCTCATATCACAAACTATGGGCTTCTTGTCAAGCAGCACTGTCTCATAGAAATCCTGTTGTTCTTTGGTATGGAACCTGTAGTCCACAGCAGTCCTTCTCCTGACTGCATAGGGGTCAGTCAATCCCCATTGTCTCAGACCTGCATCCTCCCTGAGCTTCATGTCTTCTGCAACTGGTTGAGCATTATTATGATCTGGGATTTTGGGCTTCAACTTTCTTAAGACAAGTGAGTCTTCATCATCTTCTTCAGCAGCTTCAGGCACTGGGGCCTTGTTCTTCTCTGCAGCTGGAATATTTCTGGTGCTTCTCTTGGGTGCAGACTTGGGTTTTGGAGCAGCAGCTTTGGGAGCATCTTTGGTCTTAGATGGAGCAGCCCCTGACCTTGTAGCATCTCCCATTAGCTTTTGAGCTTTAGGAGCTGGTGCAGCATCCTCTGCTTCTTCTTCTTCTTCCATCATTGAAGGCTTACCAATAACTCTGGCCATGGTCTTCTTGACCCTTTCTTTCCTTTTCTTCCCTTCTACAGCAGCCTCTTTGGGTTCAGATTCCAAAGATGCTTGAGTAGAGGCTCTGGCCTTAGACATGGGAGTTCTCTTGGCAGGAACCTTTGTCTTCACTCCTGGCTTAGTGGTAGCAGTTGTGCCATATTCTTTCTTCAGAACTTTCTTCTTTGAGGTGGCCTCATCCTCAACAGCAATGTAGTCCTCATCTTCAGACTCTGAGGTCTTCTTCTTTCTGGCTCTGGTGGCTGCCTTGGGCAGATTGCTGGGTGTGCTCCTGCTACCCTCATCAGAACTGCTAGAGGGACTAGTGCCCTCACTCAACTGAACTTGCTCCTCAGACTTACTCTGACTATCACTCTGATCTGACATGATGCAAACTCTGACAGCAGACCCTGTGAATAGATATAGATGAGGTAGAGTGGATGAGCATCACAAAGCACAGAGGTTTTTGCAAAAGATTGAGTCAAAAACTTAGTTTTCATTTTCCACAGAAAGCATTTCGGAGCTACCGATTTCTAAACTCGGTGATACCAAAGCAGCTTTTGGAACCTAAACTAGTGAACTCGGTCAGACCGAGTCATAGTTTGGTGGCACCGAGACTGCTAGGGTTTCATAGAGAATCGAACTCGATCACACCGATTTGCAATTCTCGGTCAGATCGAGAATCACTTGTGCACTGGCCTGAGCCAAATCGGTGGGACCGATTTCTACAACTCGGCCGGTCCGAGATGAGTTCGGCGGAAACCTAACCCTAAATTTCAATCCAAAACTAATCTATGGAGTGTTTTTGCTGGATAGGAAGATCTCAAACGTGGCAAGATACATGGCAATGCGATGTGCTAGGAATCGGAGTGAGGAATAGCACAAAGTTTCAAATCCATACCCTAATGCGGCGATGGACTTGCTACGGCGGCAACAGCGGAGTTGAATCCCGTTGACGGCGGCGGAGACCAGCGGCTGGAGGTCGCTGGCGATGAGGAGGACGATCCGGAGACCCGAGGAGGCAGAGCAGACAGTGCGTGGGCGAAGAGGTTCGGAAATTTTTCCAAATTTTGGCCCGTGGATATATATAGCCTGACCCTGTCGGTGTGACCAAGTGGAACAACTTGGTGGCACCGAGATGCATAACTGCAAGCAGTTACAGCAACTCGGTGTGACCGAAAATTTCAAATCGGTTGCACCGAGATTGAAAACCTAGATCAACTTAGTGATCTCGGTATGACCGAAATGGATGAATCAGTCAGACCGAAACGCACAAAGAGGTTTTGGAAGTTTAAGTCTATGACGAATCGGGGACTCCGAGTGCTCCTCACACGGAGTGGTTCGAATCTGACTTGATCAAACTTTGTGATGTAGCATGAATAGAGTTTGAGACAAGAAAAGCATAGATAGCTAGAGAAGGTTCTTAGGCATTCTTGTCCATCCACTTGGCAAAAGAAAAGAACCCAAACAATCAAAACTACAAGTGGATGTCCTCGAATGAGTAAAATATGCATCGAACATGCTCACACAATAAAATGGCAAATGAAATATGTGGCAAAGCATGCACAACCATTCTAGCATCTATCAAGTAGTTTGGCGATGACTAGGTCATCTACATATGAGTATATTGACTTAGGAGTCAAATGAGAATCATTTGATCATAGTTCATACTCATCGTTTAAGCACAAGTGGGGTTACCACTTTTACATACAGCATTGTTGTGTTCACACCATTAGAGTTGCTTTAGCTCAATTCTTAGAGTAAATCTCCCCCTAGATGTGAGATCCCCCCTAAGAGGGATGAACTAAGCTTGGGTTTTGTCGATGATGAATTCATGTAGGTGTTGAAGATTTGGATGCTCAATGTTGATGTAGATCATTTGGAGCAATCCTTTGGAGTGAGTTGCACTTTCAATACCTACACGGGTTAGTCCCACAAGGAAAAAACAAGGATATCCATAGACATAGAGTGATGCATACACAAGATGATGTCCATGAAAGCATTGGGTTACCTTGTCCCTTGTCTTACCAACAAGAGGGCTTGTGACTCCTTGAACTAGTGCAAGATGTGGAAGTTTATTGCACTTGTCCTTGCCAAAATGATAAGAGTGAAATATGTTGGTGGAGTCACCCTCAAGAACTCTCTAGTTCTTCTTCTTTGGGATCCACATCATCTTGATGGGAATCCTTGGAGTTGTAGTTGTACTTGATGAGGTAAAACTTGACGTAGTCTTGGGAATCCACTTGACCAAGGCCTTAGGAGCTTCTTCAAATGCATCAATCTCCTCTTGAAGCTTGTCCTTGCCTTTTTGCTTGTGGTCTTGTGGTGGAAGATCGTCTTGAGCTTGTGTCCCTTTGAAGGAAGTAGGATCATACTTCTCTTGTTGAGGAACAAACTTTGTCCTAGGGTATTGATCTTCTTCCCACTCAACTCCATTGGCATTGAACTTTCGTTCAAAACCAACACCTTGGTTCTTCCGGTGCCTTCCTTGCTTGCGTACAATTTCCTCGAATTGCTTACTCCCGGCAAGGCTCTTGTAAACACCTTTCTCTATAATTCCCTTCAATAAGCTATTTTCTTGATCAAGTGTAACTTGGCTAAGAGAATCATTAGTGGAATCAAGAGAACTACTAGAAGCAACAACATTGGATTTATCATGATTATTGTTACTACTAGAGGAAGAATCTTTCTTGTTCTTGTTACTAGACTTGACTTGAGGCACGTAAGTAGATAAGAGTAAACGCTTGGCAATGTAAGAAGAACTTTTCTTGCGAAGATCATCATTGATTGCCTTTAAGAACTCATGTTCTTGCTCAAGGTTGAGCTTTTCGAAACGTAACTTCTTATGAGTCCTTAAAAGTTCTCGATGATCTTCTAAGATAGTTTCATGAGCTAACTTAAGAGTGTTTAGTTCTTTAGTTAGGTGCTCAATCTTCTCCTTTTCATTGTCATTAGTTTTATCTTGATTAGCATGATTAAGTGATGTTTCATCATAGTATTCATCACTAGAGTTGTCAACAAGTAAATCATCATCACCTAACAAGTCATCTTCATCACTATTGAAATCAACATACTCGGGGTGTGATACCTTTGGGTCTTTAGACATGAAGCATCCTCCAGGTCCTTCATTTGGTGAATCAAATGTGTCATAGGAGTTGGTTGACACATGTGCTAGACCAGCAACACCTTCATCTTGAGTATATTCAGAGTCAGAGTGATAGCTTCTCTCGGAGTGATTGTCGGAGTCGGAGCCGGATACCCATTCACCAACATGAGCTTGATGTCTTTGTTTTGTGTAGCTCCTTGATGACTTGTCCTTCCTTTCTGAATCCTTGCTTCTCCGGGATGTTCTTCGTTCATAACGATCATCTCTACTCCTTCTCTCTCTTGATGGTGATTCTTCTCTTCTACTTCTTCTCTTTGGAGAATCTTCTCTTCTTTTGTAGGGTGCCGTACACTCATTGGAATAGTGTCCGGGTCTTCCACAATTGTAGCAATTATGCTCACGACTATAAGATCTTTTGTCATTGTATGACCTTGACTTGGAACTTCTTTCCTTGCTTCTACTCTTGTAGAACTTGTTGAAGTTCTTCACCATTAGGCTCAATTCTTCATTGAAGGTTTGTTTCTCACTTGATGATGTGGGAGCTTCACATGAGGCTTTGTAAGCACCACTTGACTTGTTGTGGAGCTCCTCCTTATCCTTGAGTGACATCTCATGAGCAAAAATTCTTCCAATGACTTCCGTTGGCTTGAGATCTTTGTAATTGGGCATCATTTGGATCAATGTGCAGACGGTATCATATTTTCCATCCAAAGCTCTTAGGATCTTCTTGATGATGAATTTGTCGGTCATCTCTTCACTTCCTAAGCCGGCAATCTCATTTGTGATGAGAGCAAGCCTAGAGTACATTTCAGCAACACCTTCACCATCATTCATTTTGAACTTGCCAAGCTGACTTTGAAGCACATCCAATTTGGATTCCTTGACGGAGTCGGTACCTTCATGCATATCAATCAAAGTATCCCAAATTTCCTTTGCATTCTCAAGACGGCTGATTTTGTTGAATTCTTCGGGGCACAATCCGTTGAAGAGGATATCACAAGCTTGAGCGTTGTATTGCAGCATCTTCAACTCTTCCGTGGTAGCTTCACGGTTCGGTTCTCTCCCATCAAAGAATTCACTTTGCAAGCCAATACACACAATAGCCCAAACGGCGGGGTTATGTCCAAGAATATGCATTTTCATCTTATGCTTCCAACTAGCAAAATTAGTACCATCAAAGTAAGGACCTCTACGGTGGTAATTTCCCTCGCTAGACGCCATACTCTCCTAGGTTGTGAAACCAAGGCTATGATCACAAAAAGCTATGGAGATCAAGGCAAATGGAGACGAAAGCTCTGCTACCACTTGTAGGATCGAAAGTATGTCTAGAGGGGGGGTGATTAGACTACTTGACCAAATAAAAATCTAGCCTTTTCCCAATTTTAGTTCTTGGCAGATTTTAGCAACTTAGCACAAGTCAAGCAATCAACCTACACATGCAATTCTAAGAGTATAGCAGCGGAATGTAAAACAATTGCATATGAAGGTAAAGTGGAGGAGTTTGAGGGAGCAAACGCAATCTTGACACGGAGATTTTTTACCCGTGGTTCCGATAGGTGGTGCTATCGTACATCCACGTTGATGGAGACTTCAACCCACAAAGGGTAATGGTTGCGCGAGTCCACGGAGGGCTCCACCCACGAAGGGTCCACGAAGAAGCAACCTTGTCTATCCCACCATGGTCATCGCCCACGAAGGACTTGCCTCACTAGGGTAGATCTTCACGAAGTAGGCGATCTCCTTGCCCTTACAAACTCCTTGGTTCAACTCCACAATCTTGTCGGAGGCTCCCAAGTGACACCTAGCCAATCTAGGAGACACCACTCTCCAAGAAGTAATAAATGGTGTGTTGATGATGAACTCCTTGCTCTTGTGCTTCAAATGATAGTCTCCCCAACACTCAACTCTCTCTCACAGGATATGGATTTGGTGGAAAGAATATTTGAGTGGAAAGCAACTTGGGGAAGGCTAGAGATCAAGATTCATATGGTAGGAATGGAATATCTTGGTCTCAACACAAGTGTACGTGGTTCTCTCTCAGAAAATGTATGTTGGAAGTGTAGGCATGTTCTCATGGCTCTCTCCACAAATGAAGAGTGGGTGGAGGGGTATATATAGCCTCCACACAAAATCTAACCGTTACACACAACTTACCAATCTTGGTGAGACCGAATGAAGAAACTCGGTCGGACCGATTTAGCAAATAATGTGACCGTTAGGATTTTCGGTGGGACCGACATGCAACTCGGTAGGACCGATATGATTAGGGTTAGGGCATAACGTAATCTCGGTGAGACTGATTACTCAAACTCGGTGAGACCGATTTTGGTAATAAGCTAACCAGAGAGTTGGTCAGGCAAACTCGGTGGGACCGATTCGCTCATCTCGGTGAGACCGAAACGTTACAAAAAGGAAACAGAGAGTTTGCATTGCAATCTCGGTGGGACCAATCGCTCATCTCGGTTAGACCAAAACGTTATGAAGGGAAACAGAGAGATTACAACCCCATCTCGGTGAGACCGAAATCCCTATTGGTGAAACCGATTTGCCTAGGGTTTGTGGCAGTGGCTATGACATCTGAACTCGGTGGCACCGGATAGAAAGAATCGGTAGGGCCGAGTTAGACTTTTGGTTTGGGTCATATGTGGATGTGAGAAATTAGTTGAGGGCTTCGGAGCATATCTCTAAGCACTTAGAGCAAGAAAGCCATTAAGCAACACCTCATCCCTCCTTGATAGTATTGGCTTTTCCTATAGACTCAATGTGATCTTGGATCACTAAAATAGAAAAATGTAGAGTCTTGTGCTTTGAGCTTGAGCCAATCCTTTTGTCCTTAGCATTTTGAGGGATCCACTTTTCTCATCCGTGCCATGCCAATCATTGAGCTTTCCTGAAATATTCATCTTGAAGTAGCATTAGCTCAATGAGATATATGTTGTTAGGAATTACCAAAACCACCCAGGGATAGTTGCACTTTCAGACGTCCACTCCAAGTCCCCTGGATCACGTTTGTTCCAAAAATCACGCTCCTGAAGGTTTCATTCCGTTTGGATTCCGTGTTATATTCCTTTTCTGTGAAACACTGAAATAGGCAAAAAAACAACAATTTGCACTGGGCCTTTGGTTAATAGGTTAGTCCCAAAAATAATATAAAAGTGTATAATAAAGCCCATTAAACATCCAAAACAGATAATATAATAGCATGGAACAATCAAGAATTATAGATACGTTGGAGATGTATCAGACTCGCACTTGCTGGCGGCCCCCTTGAGCGATTGCTCCACTTCGGTCACCCGCTCCTCGTATTGGCGGCGGGCAACCTCCTCGGACTTCAAGTCCTCGGCCGCTTTATCAGTGGCCGCTTTGTTCACTCTTGCCTGCTCCTTGGCCTAGGCAAGTTCACCCCTAAGGGTCTCGGCCGCAGCAGCATTGCCTGCAATCATACACATAGCAGCGCATGAGCTTCGACTCAGAATCTGCATTAATACAGGCATGAATGAGATATTCTGAAACATAACTTGCGCTTCATCAAACCGCTTGTTGATGCAGACAAGATCCTCATCAGCCAGCCCCAGCTTACGCTTAAGCTTGGATCCTTCGGCGGCTTGGGCGGTAGCCGCTAACAGTGAAGCCTGCTTCTCAAAATAGAGAAGTACATTATCTCCTGCGAATATTATCGATCCTCTGTTCGCCCTTTTTCAAAAGGCGAACAGAGTCTCAGGGGCTACTATAAATGCACAGGCATATTTTTTACACATGCAAAAGCGGCTAATAATATCACGTCGCATACCTCAAAGCCTGTTAGCAGGTTGGTGAAAGCTTCGTTCAGCCCGCTTTTTGCGGACTAAACCTTCTCAACCACAGTACCCATCAGGGTACGGTGCTCCTCCATGACAGAAGCACATCGAAGTGCTTCCCTCAACGTATCCGGCGCCTCCGGATTGATGGAGGTCGCCGGTGGAGTCGGCACTCCCCCCTCCCTTAAGGGTGGTTGCTCGCTCATTTCCGGAGCCATGTGGCTCTCCGGAATTGTATTCGGCTCGGGACTGGACTGGTTGGGGCCCCCGTCGTTAGTCTCCATGGGGGTTGTGCCCCCCATGTTTTCGGCAGCCGAGGTATTACCCTCTGGCGCCGTTTCCGCAGCCTTCCGCACCTCTCCCTATCCCGAAGATGTCCTTTGGGATAACACCTCGGTGTCGTCCACGGCATGTGGTGGAGAAGCTCGCGGAGGCGTTTCGCTCTCCATCATCTCCGGTGCCAAAGAGTTCCCTGAAGATGATGATTGTTCGGGGAGATCCGGGGCTGGACTAAAATATGTAGATGATGTGTTATCCCACAATATGTAAAAGACCAGATATATGTATAGTATCTTTGAATACTTACGATTCGGCCAGGGGCTTCGGCCTGGGGCGCCACTCAGGGACGGCTTCGGCGTCCGATACCGAGTCGTCTAAAAGGGTGATCTTCCCCTTCTTGGACGCCTCCACCTCTAGGTCCACGGAAGCCCCCCTTTTCTTCTTCCCCCCTTAAGAGGAGAATTGCTCTCCTCCTCTTCCTCTCCATATTAACCCCCCTTGTGGGAGGAGGGAGCTTCGGTATCTCTGGATGCAACATCCGAAGTACCTTATCGGTGAAGGCTGCTTCTGGCCCCCTTGCCCTTCTTCTTGGCCTTCTTCTCCGGTGCCTGGTACGGCGCCGGGACCAGCATCGTGAGTAGAGGAATGGCTGGGTCTTCGGGCAGCGGAGCCGGACAACGGATCCGCTCCTCCTTCTTTGTCCAGCCCTGAAGGAAGAATGGAAGGCTCAGCATACCCCTTGAGTTTACACATTGAAGTTATGATCCAGAAATGAGAAAACTTACTGGAGTGGCCGGATGATCACAGTCAAGGCCGATGTCTTCGGTCAGCTCCGGCCACGACTTCTGGTCCTTGAAAAGTAGCTTCCATATCTCTTTGTGTGTCGTGCCAAAGAACCGCTGCAAGGTCCGAGAGCCAGCCAGATTGAACTCCCACATGAGGGGCGTCCGGCACTGGTAGGGGAGAACCCAGCGAAAAAGCATCACTTGGACCACATCAGCTAGGCTGGTGTTCTTCTCCATTATATTTTTGATGCGCTTCTATAGCGTCATCACCTCGTCGGACAACGCCAAATCCAGGCCCTTGTTAATCCACAATGAAAGCCGCATCGGGGGTCCAGATCTGAACTCAGGAGTGGCCGCTCAGTCGGAGCCATGGGGTTCAGTGATGTAGAACCACTCATGCTGCCATATCTTGACAGACTCCACGAAGGCCCCTTTTGGCTAGGTGGCGTTCGGAAGCTTGCTCACCATGGCGCCTCCGCAGTCTGCGTGCTACCCGTCAACCACCTTTGGCTTCACATTGAAGACCTTAAGACATAGTCCGAAGTGGGGGGAATGCGGAGGAGTGGCTCGCACACGATGATGAACGCCAAAATGTGGAGGAAGGAATTTGGGGCTAGATCATGGAAATCTAGCCCATAATAGAACATGAGGCCGCAGACGAAAGGGTGGAGAGGAAACCCTAGTCCATGGAGAAAGTGGGGATGAACACTACCCTCTCGTTAGGCTCCGGAGTGGGGATGATCTGCCTTTTGGCAGGAAGCCGGTGGGCGATGTCCGCGGCCAAGTACCCCGCTTCCCGAAATTCCTTGACGTTCTCTTCCGTCATGAAGGAGGCCACCCACTTGCCTTGAGAGCCGGATCCGGACATGGCTATAGTGTTTGGTGGCGATGGGAAAGATTGAAGCTTGGGCGCTGGAGCTCAAGGACGGAAGGGCTGAGGAAGAAGAAGGCATAAGGGTTGTAACTGTTATACAGAGCCGGATATAGTTCTCTTGTTCAACAGCGTTGGAGTATTCGGAGGACGAACACGCCTTGCAATGTCGAAGACAATCTGCGTGTCAGACACATCGTCATTGAAGCCTGGTTCAGGGGCTACTGAGGGAGTCCTGGATTAGGGGGTCCCCGGGTGTCCGAGCTATGAGACATGGGCCGGACAGATTGGCCATGAAGATACAAGATAGAAGGCCTTCCCCCGTGTCAAGTGGGGACTCTCCTTTGCGTTGATGACAAGCTTGGCGTTCGGATGTGTAGTTTCCTTTCTCTGTAAACCGACTTTGTACAACCCTAGGCCCCTCCGGTGTCTATATAAACTGGAGGGTTTAGTGCCTAGAGGCTAAGACAAATCATACAGGCTAGACATCTAGCGTTTAGCCATTACGATCTCGAGGTAAATCTACTCTTGTAACCCCTATACTCATCAAAGTCAATCAAGCAGGAAGTAGGGTATTACCTCCATTAAGAGGGCCCGAACCTGGGTAAACATTGTGTCCTCTGTCTCCTGTTACCTTTGATCCTCATACGCATAGTTCAGGACCCCCTACCCGAGATTGGCCAGTTTTGGCACCGACAGCATACCGCAAAATGGAGGAAACAGCCTTGTGTTCGACCGGCCACGGTCGAAACGGGATCCTGTTTGCCGGGAGGGGTCTGGCGTACCGTAAAACGAAGGAAACGGACTTCTCTTGGACCTCCTACGGTTGAAACGGGGCACTGTTGATCGGGAGGGGTGTGGCATACCGCAAAACGGAGGAAACGAACTTGTGTTGGAGCGCTACGGTCGAAACGGGGGTCCTATTCATTGGGAGGGGTGTGGCATACCACAAAACGGGACTCCACGGGATACTGTTCATCTCCACCGTCGACCTCCTCTAGCCTCCACGGGCTACTGTTCATCCACCATCGACCTCCTCCAGCCTCCACCTGCGATTGTTCATCCACAGGCTCCTGTTCATCCAGCCTCCACCGCTCCTCCACCGGCTACTGTTCAACCAGCCCTCTCCACGGGGTCCTGTTCAACCACCCATCGACGGGCTACTTTTCATCCAGTCCTCCATCGGCTACTGTTCAACCAGCCCTCCACGGGGTCCTGTTCATCCAGCCCTCCACGGGGTCCTATTCATCCACCCCCAACCGGCTCGATCGGGGTCCTGTTCATCTAGCGGCAACGGCCTCTACTACCATGGGGTCCTATTCATCCAACCCCTCACCAGGAACTGTTCATCCAACCCCCCCCCCCCCCAACAACAACACTCATTGTTCATCCAGAGGCAGCATCGACTGGCTTCAGTTAGCAGCAGTGTGGCGAAGGAATCGCTCGATTGGGTTCAGTTAACAACCATCGATCGATCGCTCGGGTTCAGTAACGCGTAGCCTGCAGTGCAATCGCTCGGGTTCAGTTAGAGCCCAACGCCTCACACCCACGCGCATACATGTACAAGAGAAATGTGCATCGCTCGGTCCCCAACCACCCACCGTAACCGGGAACTCCCCGATATTTTCCTCGCCCTCGCTTCTACCATGGTTTTTTCCGTCGTGCATGGCCCAAAGAATGTCATGCAGCTGCATCTCTGGCCCGCCCAGGACGAAAAGCCCATTTTCGGTCATGATTTTTGTCATAGAAGTAGGAGCCCACCACATCTATGATGATACCGGGTTTTGTCACAATTATCATCATAGAAGTGTCATAAGCATGGCAGAAAAAAAAATGTTCAGCCCAAAATGTCACGGATGTGTCTTTTTTGTAGTGAATTTGTTTATCAAGAAATTCACCAAGTAGCACATCATCAATAAGAAAGGTACTAGCATCATCATAAGCATTATCCATAGCAGAGGTAGCATCATCAATAACTTGTGACATATCATAATTAATAGCATGTGGTGGTGTTGCAAGTTTACTTATAACAGAAGGTGAATCTAAAGGAGAACTGGATGGCAGTTCCTTACCTCCCCTCGTCTTTGAGGGAAATATCTTAGTCTTAGCATCCTTCATATTCTTCATAGTGATAAATTGATAATAATCCCAAGTGACTCAACAAATATAGCTATGCTCCCCGGCAATGTCGCCAGAAAAAGGTCTTGATAACCCACAAGTATAGGGGATCGCAACAGTTTTCGAGGGTAGAGTATTCAACCCAAATTTATAGATTTGACACAAGGGGAGCCAAAGAATATTTGAAGGTATTAGCAGCTGAGTTGTCAATTCAACCACACCTGGAGATTAATTATCTACAGCAAGTAATCAGTAGCAAAGTAATATGATATTTTTGATAGTAGTGACAGTAGTAATAGTAACGGTAACAGTGATAGCAGTAATTTCGTAGCAAGTGTAACAGTGACAGCAGCAGTAGTAACTTAGCAAGAACAATATAAGATAAATTTGTAGGCATTGAATCGGTGACTTGTTGGATGATATTCATCATGAGACAGTTATAACCTAGGGCGTTACGACACTAGCTCCAGTTCGTCAATATAATGTAGGCATGTATTCCGTAAATAGTCATACGTGCTTATGGAAAGAACTTGCATGACATCTTTTGTCCTACACTCCCGTGGCAGCGGGGTCCATATTGGAAACTAAGGGATATTAAGGCCTCCTTTTAATAGAGAACTAGAACAAAGCATTAACACATAGTGAATACATGAACTCCTCAAACTACGATCATCACCGGGAGTGGTCCAGACTATTGTCACTCCAGGGTTGCCAGATCATAACACGTAGTAGGTGACTAGAACCTGCAAGATCAGATCTAAAACATGGATATAATGATGAAACATAAACGGTTCAGATCTGAGTTCATGGCACCCGGGCCCAAAGTGACAAGCACTAAGCATAGCAAAGTCATAGCAACATCAATCTAAGAACATAGTGGATACTAGGGATCAAGCCCTAACAAAACTAACTCGATTACATGATGAATCTCATCCAACTCCTCACCGACCAGCGAGCCTACGAAGGAATTACTCACTCTCGGTGGGGAGCATCATGGAATTGGCGATGGAGAAGGGTTGGTGATGATGAATAATGAAGATCCCCCTATCCGAAGCCCCAAACGGACTCCAGATCTGGCCTCCCGGTGAAGAACAGGAGGTGACGGCGATTCCGTCTCGTGGATCGCGATAATTCTTTCTCCTTGATTTTTTCTGGAAACATAGGATTTTATAGTGTCGGTTTCAGGGTCTGTGGGGCCACCAGGTGGGGACAACCCACCTGGGCGCGCCAGGAGAGGGGGGCACGCCCTGGTGGGTTGTGCCCACCCAAGTGCCCCTCTCCAGCAGGTCTTGGCTCCGGAAATTCTTATTTATTATATAAAAATTCCTCATGAAGTTGAACTTTTATTTCTGCACAAAAACAACACCATGGTAGTTGTGCTAAAAACAGCGTCCGTCCGGGGTTAGTTTCATTCAAATCATGCAAATTAGAGTCCAAAACAAGAGGAAAAGCATTAGGAAAAGTAGATACATTGGAGACGTATCAAAGTCTGAGGAGGAGTCTGATTCAGGCGTGCCAAGACTGGCTCTAGCTTCGGCGTTCGTCGCCAAGTCTATCTTCAACACTAAAGACAATGGTCATGTCGCCGACACTGAAACCGACGATGAGGACGACTCTGCTCTTACCTACTGCTTCATGGCACGTGGTGCCAAGGGTACACGGCTCCGAAGGCTACTGAGTGGATTATGGACAGTGGATGCACTAACCACATGACTGGTGTTCGAAGTCTTCTTATGGATTCAACCCTACGTCGGTTTGACAAAAGTCACATCACATTTGCTAACACTGGTAAAAGCAAGGTATTGGGCCTAGGTAGAGTTGCAATCTCTAGGGATCAGCACATGGATAAAGTGATGCTTGTTGAATCCCTTGGTTTCAACTTAATGTCTGTCTCAATGCTTTGTGATCTGAACATGATTGTGATATTTGGAAAGTATCGTTGCCTTGTGCTTATGGAATATGACAAATCTCTAGTCTTCAAAGGGTATCGAAGAGACGATCTGTATATGGTAGATTTCTCTGCAGGACCACAACTTGTCGTATGTCTTCTAGAAAAAGCTTCAGAGTGCTGGCTCTGGCATCGAAGGCTAGGGCATGCAGGCATGAGGAACTTGCACACTCTCGCGAAGAAGAAGCATGTCATTGGCATCGAGGGCATCAAGTTCAAGAAGGATCATCTGTGTGGTGCTTGTGAAGCTGGAAAGATGACAAGGGCCAAGCATCCCTCGAAGACAATCATGACGACAACACGTCCCACTAGTAGAAAACAGGGCTTTGGTTCGGGCCTGGCCAGCCCATTAGTCCCGGTTCATTCACGAACCGGGACCCATGGGGGAATTTGTCCCGGTTCGTGAGCCCAGGGGGCCGGCCGGGGCCTCATGGGCATTGGTCCCGGTTCATATGGACCCATTTGTCTCGGTTCTAGGCACGAACCGGGACCAATGGTCCTCACTCCTGGCGCACAACCATTGGTCCCGGTTCATGGATTGAACCGGGACAGAAGGCTGGGCTCACTGGTAGAAAAAGGGCCTATAGTCCCGGTTCGTAAGGGCCTTTAGTCCCGGTTCCGGAACCGGGACTAAAGTGTCGGTACTAATACCTCCCCCCTTTAGTCCCGGTTCAATCCAGAACCGGGACTAAAGGCCCTCCACGTGGGCAGTGCGCAGAGCCCAGTCAGGAGACCCTTTGGTCCCGGTTGGTGGCACCAACCGGGACCAATAGGCATCCACGCGTCAGCACTTCTGTGGCTGGGGTTTTTGTTTTTTTTGAAAGGGGGGGGGGGTTTGGGGGTTTTGGGGGGTTAATTTAGGTGTTTCATATATTGTGTTAGCTAGTTATAATTAATAGAGAGAAGTGTCCTCTGTTATGTCCGTGCTTGGTCGACGCTACGTACTATACATACGTATAGAGAGGACTAGACACGCTAGCTAGCTAGTAAGCAAACGAAGGAAACAGAAGATCGTCATGAACATATATGCATATATACAGAGAGAAGTGATATCGACCACCTCTCCTTCTCCGAGAGATTGGTCGAACAACAAGTTCTCATATATCTATCTGACACTACCGGCTACATATATACAATAATTATCTCTTACAAATATAATCATAAGGACTTAGGGTCCACATAGAATTCTCCGTCTTCAGGGATCACGTGGTCAAGAAAGAATGCCGCCAATTCCTCTTGAATTGCTCGCATGCGAGCTGGTGCTAGGAGTTCATCCCGCTTCCGAAACATCTAATTTGAAGAAGGGGGTCAATACATATATATATATATAAATGAATGAAACTCAACACAAATGATGGTAATAAAATAAAATTGTGAATGTTGTTATTTACGTACTTCATATTGTTCGCTAGAGTACCCGGCCCGCTCATAGGTCATGTGGCGGATGGACTCGTAGATGTAGTATCCACAGAAATCATTCCCTTGTTCCTGCCACAACCACTTTACAAGAAATAGAGGTCAATCAAACTGATAAGCAAGAATGCTAAATGGTATTGATGAAACTAGCGCTTGAATCACTAGGAGATGCGTGGAACATGCTACTATAGTACTTACTTTCGGGTGTCTAAATTCCAGCTCCTTCGGTAGTCCCGGAACTATTTTGGTGAATTTTCTCCAAACCCTGCCGGACAAAGAAAACAATTACTTGATATCAGGAAATGAACAAAGTTACTGATATGGTGGATAATGATCGATTTAACTTACTTCTTGAGGATTTCAGTCATGTCCGCATACTCCTTGGGATCTTTTCATTTAGAGTCCAAGACGGTTACTACTCCCTGCTCAAGCTTAATCTCTAGGAGAATATAGTGGAAACTGCACACACATGCATAACTCATGAATTACATTACTATAACCTTGACTAATATATAAGGGAAACCGAATACGCACAAGACAGTAACACTCACCTGAAGTTGTAAGGAAAGAGTATTATATCTTTGTTTTGATTTATTATGAACGATCATAGCAAGTTGGCCTCGGTAGCTGCGGCCTGAAGTTTAACCTGAGTTGCATCTATGAGATTTGTGTTAATGAACCCAATATCACCGACTTGTCTTTTCTTCAATTCGGCGATCTTCAATCTGCATAATATAGTGAGGATGATTATAAATACATGCAATGAAAGAGCTAAGCTATATAGAGAAACTTAATGATAGAAGTAGTACTACTTACAGACAGTAGTAGGCGACCGTTGTTTTATCGAGGGCCAATTGATTGAAAAACTGATAGAACTCCTCAAATGGAACAGGCAACAGATCAATTCCAACGAGGTCATGCTCCTTTTTAACTTTCACATACAAAGTACTCCTCCCCCCAGAGTCTCTGCAGATTTTCAAGTACCAATCATGCAATCTTCGCATCATCATTGATAGAGATCTTTCATCTTTGATGAGAGGCTTCCCGTACTCGTATCTTTGTATCTGCACCTCCATGGGTTCATAATGTACTTCGTCGGGCAGGTAATCTGCAAGATTGCTATAACCGGGCACCATCCTCGGATCATTATCGACGTTGTGGCTAGGCACCTTGAGCGGGGGGCACGATTGCTTCGCTTGTTTGCCGAGCTGGGCAATTTTTTTCCCAGCTCGTCGTTCTTTCAGCCTTTGATCACTGACAGTACTTCCCGACCGCTCCGCTTCGGCAAATTCCTTTCCAATAATGCGGTCATAGTTTCCTTTCGGCGGATCAGACTTCGGTGGTTTTGTCAGGGCAGCCAGAGTGCGCTTCACTTTCACCCGATCTACCTTCTCCTCCGGAGGTGGATGTTTCTTTGCTTTCACCCCTTCAAAGAAGTTCCTCACTTCTTCTCGCGCGATCTCGTCGTTCTCCTCCAGGGTCCTCTCATATGGTAACTTCTCTGGAGTCTTCAGAGAAGGACCGAATCTGTATGTCCTCCCGCCTCTGGTTGTACTGCTAGACGCCGACCGAGGAGACGGAGCGGTTGTCTTCTTTACTTGCTTAAGCGGCGGAGGAGAAGGACTACGACGCGCCGGAGCAGCTGGAGCGGCGGCAGGTCTCTTCCGCCCTTGCTGACGAGGTGGAGAAGGAGGAGGCTGGCTGCTCGGGTGCGTCAGCACAGGCGGAGAAGGAGGCGGAGTGCCGCCACGCGCCGGAGAAGGAGCCGGCCGAGGGCCCTGATCGTCACTCGCCGGAGGAGGAGGCGGTGGAGGCGGAGTGCCCTGACTCGCCGGAGGAGGAGGAGGAGGCGGTGGCGTCTAGTTCGGAAGGTTGATGAGCTCCTTCCGCCATAGGCATGGAGTCTTCAGAGCAGACCCCAGCCGAGTCTCCCCTTCACCGGTAGGGTGGTCAAGCTGGAGGTCCTCAAATCCCTCCGTTATCTCATCCACCATCACCCTAGCATATCCTTCTGGAATCGGCCGGCAGTGAAAAGTTGCGCCGGGTTCAGTAGGATAAACAGAGCCAACAGCTGCCTTGACCTTCAAATTCATCCATTGCGTCATAAGGTGGCAATTTTGAGACTCTGTTATAGCATCCACGGGATAGCTGGTAGGAGCCGTCAAGGCATGCTCCAGCTGAAGCAGCTCGGTGGAAGCCACGCTGCTTCTGCGCTGAGATGGCGGGGTAGCTTTGGGGGAGGCTTCGGCAGTACGTTTGCTGCGATTTGCTTCTCGTTCCTCTATCGCGTCTACCCTTGCTTGCAGCGCCTGTATTTGGGTCTGCTGCACTTTTTTCCTCCTCTCATGGGATTTGTAACCGCCTGCGTTCAGAAACCCAACCTTCCACGGAATGGAGCCTGGCGTGCCTCGTGTCCGTCCAGGGTGCTCAGGATTCCCGAGGGCCATTGTGAGCTCGTCGTTCTCTCTGTCTGGAAAGAACGTCCCTTCCTGCGCTGCTTCGATATACTGCTTAAGCTTACCGACTGGTATGTCCATTTGATCGTTCGTCCAAATGCACTTCCCTGTTACAGGGTCCAGTGTTCTGCCAGCCCCGAAGAACCAAGTCCGGCAACGATCTGGCCAGTTAATTGTCTCTGGTTCGATCCCTTTATGAACCAGATCATTCTCAGTCTTGGACCACTTAGGCCGGGCTATGAGGTAGCCACCTGACCCCGTGCGATGGTGAAGCTTCTTCTTTGCAGCATTTTGCTTGTTTGTCGCCGACATCTTCTTACTCTTTTCTGATGTCTTGTGGGCCACAAATGCGGGACAGTGATCTCTGATCTTCTCATATCTGCCCTTGAATTCTGGTGTCTCATTATTTTTGACAAACTTATTCAGCTCTTTCTTCCACCTCCTGAATAGTTCTGCCATCCTCTTCAGAGCAAAAGACTTGATTAATTTCTCTTTAACTGGGTTCTCTGGATTATCCTTAGGCGGTAGGGTGAAATTTGACTTCAGCTCAGTCCAAAGATCATTTTTCTGCATATCATTGACATAAGACACCTCAGGGTCTTCTGTAGCCGGCTTAAACCATTGCTGGATGCTTATCGGGATCTTGTCCCTAACCAGAACCCCGCACTGAGCAACAAATGCGCTCTTTGTCTGGAGGGGTTCAATAGGTTGGCCGTCGGGCGCGATTGCTATGATCTCAAACTTTTCATCCGAGCTCAATTTTTCTTCGGGCCTCGTCTCTTTACCGAAGTTGTGCTCGATTCAGAGGGCTAGAAAAAAGAACAAAGACTTAATTAATATGTGTACATACCAAAACAATGAATGCATCAATCAGCTAGTCAGCATAGGCTTAACTAATATATATACCTGGCCGGACTCGGTTCGGTCACCGGAGCCGTCATCACGGTCTCCTTCTTGCACCGGCATTGGGTCACCAGAGCCGTCCTCATGTTCTTCTTCTTGCATCGGCATTAGGTCACCGTAGCCAGCTTGTTCACCCTCTCCTTCCAGACCATCGGTTTCGCGAGATGGCATCACTTCCTTCTGCGATTATGTCCCTCAACAACGCTTCTTTTGTTGCTTCGTCTAGGGCGGTGTCCATAGTTTCTACAAATATTTACAACATGGCAATTATTATTCAAACATGACAGATGGATATATTAGTGCCAAACGTAGAACTAGCTACCTAATCATAGTAAGCTATCGGGAGGGGGTATATATCGACAACGATGACACTACATCTATGTCCCTCGACGACCCTCGTTCCCGATAAAAAAAAGAGGAAGAAGAAGAAAAATAAGAGGAGAAGAAAGAATAGAGGGGAAGATCTCCTCTATTCTTTCTTCTCCTCTTTTTTTTCTTCTTCCTCTTCTTTTTTTATCCTCTTCTTCCTCTCATGTTCGATAGGATCGCCGAGGGGTCGGGAGGTTGCCTAGTGTCAAGGGATTCAACAAAACCATGTCTTCATCATTAGGCGAAAGTAACATGTGCATGATGGTACGAAGCTCTTCAAAGTTGTTCTGGAATGGAGTCCCAGATAGGATAATTCGCTTTTTGGTACAAAGTTCAGCAAGAGCCTTCAGAATATCGCTATTTGGAAGGCCTTTGCTGAATTCGTACCAAAAGGCGGATTATTCTAGCCGGGACTCCATTCCAGAACAACTTTGCAGAACTTCGTACCAATATGCCCTGGTTACTTCCGGCTAATGATGAAGGCATGGATTTCTTCAATACTTTGAAACTAGGAAACCTCTCTCTACTTCTGGCTAATAAGAATAAGAAGAAGAAGAAGAAGAAGAAGAAGAAAAGAAGAAGAAAAAAAAGAGGAGAAGAAGAAAGGAATAGTGGAGAAAAGAGAAAATAGAATATATTCTATTTTCTCTTCTTCTCCACTATTCCTTTCTTCTTCTCCTCTTCTTTTTCTTCTTTTTTCTTCTTCTTATTTATTTCTCCTCTTCTTTTCGGTAGAGGAAACCCTAAATAGCTAGCAAGTATCGTGGGTGTGAGATACATGTGGCCTTCGGTGTCGGACACTACATCCACGTCCCACAAGTGACGTGGGCGTCGAAGCCCGCGCCACTTGTGGGATGTGGGTGTAGTGTCCGACACCGACGGTACATGTATCTCACACCGACGATACTTTCTATTTAGGGTTTCTCCTCTACCGCTCCTCGACCTCTCGACGACCCTCGTTCCTGATAAAATAAAGAGGAAGAAGAAGAATAAAAAAGAAGAGAAGAAAGAATAGAGGAGAAGACTTCCTCTTCTTCCTCTCCTCTTCTTCTCCCTCTTCTTCCCCTTCTTCCTCGCCTCTCTCATGAATGTCCGGCGTTCTCGACCCCCCCCCACGTGTCGAAGAAAATAAAGAAGAAAAAAAAGAGGAGAAGAAGAAGGGAATAGAGGAGAAAAGAGAAAATAGAATATATATTCTATTTTTCTCTTCTTCTCCTCTATTCCTTTCTTCTTCTCCTCTTCTTTTTCTTCTTTTTTCTTCTTCTTATTTATTTCTCCTCTTCTTTTCCTCTCCTCTTCTTCTTTCTTTCCTCTTCTTATTTTCTTCTTTCCTATCCTTCTTTTTCTAAAATTGTAACTTTTGCATATATAAAACTCTTCTAAAATTGTAACTTTCTATATAAAACTTTCCTATCGGGAGGGGGAGAAGATCGAAGAAAAAAAAGAAGAAAAAAAAGAGGAGAAGAAGAAAGGAATAGAGGAGAAGAAGAAAAAATAGAAAAAAAATTCTATTTTTTCTTCTTCTCCTCTATTCCTTTCTTCTTCTCCTCTTCCTTTTCTTCCTCTCCTCGTCTTCTCCTTCTTCCTCTCCACTAACATAAAATGCACTAACCTAAAATGCAACAAACATAAAATGCACTAAATTGATCAACTAACCTAAAATCAGTGATAAAATGCACTAACCTAAAATCGATATCTACTAACAACTTAAAAAAATTAGTACATATATGAAAAAATGCATATACGAAAAAAAACATCATCATATCATCAACAGAAAAAAACATCATCATATCATCAACAGAAAAAAACATCATCATATCATCAACATCATCATATCGTCAACCTAAAATCAGTGATAAAAAGGGCGCCGGCGGCCGGACCGAAAGTGGCGGCGTGTGGTCGGGGCGACGGCGACGGGATTGGGGAAGGGGCGGCGCGCGCGGCGACGGCGACGGGGTCAGGGAAGGGGCGGCGCGCGGCGGGGCGGGCTCGGGGACGGGGCGGGGCGACGACGGGCTCGGGGACGGGGCGGGGCGACGGCGCGGGGACGGTGCGGGGCGACGGCGCGGGGACGGGGCGGTCTCGGGGACGGGGCGGGGCGACGACGGGCTCGGGGGCGGGGCGGGGCGACGGCGCGGGGACGGGGCGGGGCGATGGCGCGGGGACTGGGACGGGGCGGGCTCGGGGACGGGGCGGGGCGACGGCGGCGGGCGCGGGGCGACGGCGATGGCGACGGGGTCCGGGAAGGGGCGGCGCGGGGCGACGACGGGCTCGGGGCGGCGCGCGGCGGGCGCGGGGCGACGACGGGCTCGGGGCGGCGACGACGACGACGAATGGCCTGGGGGCGAATGGGAGCGGTTGGCCAAAATTTCACAAGTGCTACCTTATATACCCAGAGCAATGGTCCCGGTTCGTGGCACGAACCGTGACCAATGCCCCTCTTTGGTCCCGGTTGGTGCCACGAACCGGGACCAAAGGCCAATTTTCAGCAGCCCAAAGGGCGGGAAGCGGCGGCCTTTGGTCCCGGTTGGTGCCACCAACCGGGACGAAAGGCGGGCATTGGTCACGGTTGGTGCCACGAACCGGGACCAATGCCCCCTTTAGTCCCGGTTGGTGCCACCAACCGGGACCAATGGCCTTTGCTGCCCCGAGCCCAAAAGTTTAGTCCCACATCGCTAGCTGAAGGGCGCCGGCATTGGTTTATAAGCGCTGGTGTGCCTACCCATTCGAGCTCCTCTCTAATGCAGGCTTTCGGGCCTAAACTTGCTACTGCCTATGGGCCTATTGGGCCTTCTGCGGGCCTGAATCCTGGCCCATCTAGGGTTTCTAGTCGTATTCAGGCCGTGGAAGCCCAGTAGGAGGCATTTTTTTGGTTTTTTCTTTTTTATTTCTATATATTTTTGGTTTTTTATTTTTTTATTTCTACTTACAACTAAATACTTACAGTTTTTTAGTGATTTCTTTTTGCTTTTAGGTCACAAAAATTATAGACTTTCTGTTAGTGCCATTATTTTTAAATTTTAAATAGTTTAAATTTGAACTTTTAAAAATTTGTGTGAATCACTAGTTTATGAATAACTTTACTATAAAAATAGAATTTTTTTCTATTTATTTTTTTATTTCTACTTAAAACTAAATACTTACAGTTTTTTAGTGATTTCTTTTTGCTTTTAGGTCACAAAAATTATAAACTTTCTGTTAGTGCCATTAGTTTTAAATTTTAAATAGTTTAAATTTGAATTTTTAAAAATTTGTGTGAATCACTAGTTTATGAATAACTTTACTATAAAATTAGAAATTTTTTCTTCTTTGCTATTTATTTTTTATTTATACTTACAATTAAATACTTATAGTTTGATTTTAGGTCACAAAAATTTTATTCTTTTTGCTATTGAAGAATATTATAGTTTTATTTTAGTTGATCATAACATAACATTTTAATTGATTGTTTTTATTTTCATAAAAGTTTGTTTATTCTGTTTGCTATTAATTCATTCTTTGAGCTAAATGACTCTGAAATTGGAAAGCATTTCAAAATGAACTCTGAAAAGGTTGAAAGTTGGCATGGTATCATCATTTCACCCACATAGCATGTTCCAAAAAGTAGAGAGGGTTATGACAAAAACTTGATGCACTTCGTGTACAAAATGGACAATCATTTTCGAAGTATCAAAGTTTCAAACCATAAGACATGAAAGCATTTCAAATGAACTCTAAAAAAGTTGAAAGTTGGGATGGTATCATAATTTCACCCACATAGCATGTGCATGTACAAAACGGACAATGGTAGCATGTTCGTCTGTTACAAATTTGGCATGGTATCATCATAATAGTTGCGGGAGAAAGTCTTCACTTTTTCTTCGCTTGTGTCATTTGCTTATTGCGCCGTAACCATGGATAATCTTCATTGTTTATCAGGATGCTTGGGTCAGCCTTGACATTGAAGGGAGGAATTTCATGAAACTTTTCATAATCTTCAGACATGTCTGTCTTGCCGTCCACTCCTAGGATGTACCTTTTTCCTGAAAGAACTATGTGGCGCTTTGGCTCATCGTATGATGTATTCGCTTCCTTATCTTTTCTTTTTCTCGGTTTGGTAGACATGTCCTTCACATAGATAACATGTGCCACATCATTGGCTAGGACGAACGGTTCATCAGTGTACCCAAGATTTTTCAGATCCACTGTTGTCATTCCGTACTGTGGGTCTACCTGTACCCCGCCGCCTAACAGATTGACCCATTTGCACTTAAACAAAGGGACCTTAAAATCAGGTCCGTAGTCAAGTTCCCATATGTCCACTATGTAACCATAATATGTGTGCTTTCCGCTCTCGGTTGCTGCATCAAAGCGGACACCGTTGTTTTGGTTGGTGCTCTTTTGATCTTGGGCGATCGTGTAAAATGTATTCCCATTTATCTCGTATCCTTTGTAAGTCAATACAGTCAAAGATGGTCCCCTGGACAACAAGTAAAACTCATCACAAATAGTGTTGTCACCTCTGAGACGTGTTTCCAACCAACTGCTGAAAGTCCTGATGTGTTCACATGTAATCCAGTCGTCGCACTGCTCCGGGTGTTTGGAGTGCAGACTGTTCTTGTGTTCATCGACATACGGGGTCACCAAGGTAGAGTTCTGTAGAACTGTGTAGTGTGCTTGAGACCAAGAATATCCGTCCCTGCATATTATTGAGTCTCTTCCAAGAGTGCCTTTTCCAGTCAGTCTCCCCTCATACCGCGATTTAGGGAGACCTATCTTGTTAAGGCCAGGAATGAAGTCAACACAAAACCCGATAACATCCTCTGTTTGATGGCCCATGGAGATGCTTCCTTCTGGCCTAGCGCGGTTATGGACATATTTCTTTAGGACTCCCATGAACCTCTCAAAGGGGAACATATTGTGTAGAAATACGGGCCCCAGGATGACAATCTCGTCGACTAGATGAACTAGGACGTGCGTCATGATATTGAAGAAGGATGGTGGGAACACCAGCTCGAAACTGACAAGACATTGCGCCACATCACTCCTTAGCCTTGGTACGATTTCTGGATCGATCACCTTCTGAGAGATTGCATTGAGGAATGCACATAGCTTCACAATGGCTAATCGGACGTTTTCCGGTAGAAGCCCCCTCAATGCAACCGAAAGCAGTTGCGTCATAATCACATGGCAGTCATGAGACTTTAGGTTCTGAAACTTTTTCTCTGGCATATTTATTATTCCCTTTATATTCGATGAGAAGCCAGTCGTGACCTTCATACTGAGCAGGCATTCAAAGAAGATTTCTTTCTCTTCTTTCATAAGAGCGTAGCTGGCAGGACCTTTATACTGCTTCGGAGGCATGCCGTCTTTTTCGTGCAAACGTTAAAGGTCCTCTCGTGCCTCAGGTGTATCTTTTGTCTTCCCATACATGCCCAAGAAGCCTAGCAGGTTCATGCAAAGGTTCTTCGTCACGTGCATCACGTCGATTGAGGAGCGGACCTCTAGGTCTTTCCAGTAGGGTAGGTCCCAAAATATAGATTTCTTCTTCCACATGGGTGCGTGTCCCTCAGCGTCATTCGGAACAGCTAGTCCACCGGGACCCTTTCCAAAGATTACGTAGTGTAAATCATTGACCATAGCAAGCACGTGATCACCGGTGCGCATGGCGGGCTTCTTCCGGTGATCTGCCTCGCCTTTGAAATGCTTGCCTTTCTTTCGACATTGATGGTTGGTCGGAAGAAATCGACGATGGCCCAGGTACACATTCTTCCTGCATTTGTCCAGGTATATACTTTCAGTGTCATCTAAACAGTGCGTGCATGCGTGGTATCCTTTGTTTGTCTGTCCTGAAAGGTTACTGAGAGCGGGCCAATCGTTGATGGTCACGAACAGCAATGCCTTGAGGTTAAATTCCTCCTGTCTGTGCTCATCCCACGTACGTACACCGTTTCCATTCCACAGCTGTAAAAGTTCTTCAACTAATGGCCTTAGGTACACATCAATTTTGTTGCCGGGTTGCTTAGGGCCTTGGATGAGAACTGGCATCATAATGAACTTCCGCTTCATGCACATCCAAGGAGGAAGGTTATAGATACATAGAGTCACGGGCCAGGTGCTGTGATTGCTGCTCTGCTCCCCGAAAGGATTAATGCCATCCGCGCTTAAAGCAAACCATACATTCCTTGGGTCCTTTGCAAACTCATCCCAGTACTTTCTCTCGATTTTTCTCCACTGCGACCCGTCAGCGGGTGCTCTCAACTTCCCATCTTTCTTTTGGTTCTCACTGTGCCATCGCATCAACTTGGCATGCTCTTCGTTTCTGAACAGACGTTTCAACCGTGGTATTATAGGAGCATACCACATCACCTTCACAGGAACCCTCTTCCAGGGGGGCTCGCCGTCAACATCACCAGGGTCATCTCGGCTGATCTTATACCGCAACGCACCGCATACCGGGCATGCGTTCAGATCCTTGTATGCACCGCGGTAGAGGATGCAGTCATTAGGGCATGCATGTATCTTCTCCACCTCCAATCCTAGAGGGCATACGACCTTCTTTGCTGCGTATGTACTGTCGGGCAATTCGTTATCCTTTGGAAGCTTCTTCTTCAATATTTTCAGTAGCTTCTCAAATCCTTTGTCAGCCACAGCATTCTCTGCCTTCCACTACAGCAATTCCAGTACGGTACCGAGCTTTGTGTTGCCATCTTCGCAATTGGGGTATAACCCTTTTTTGTGATCCTCTAACATGCGATCGAACTTCAGCTTCTCCTTTTGACTAATGCATTGCGTCCTTGCATCGACAATGACCCGGTGGAGATCATCATCATCGGGCACATCGTCTGGTTCCTCTTGATCTTCAGCAGCTTCACCCGTGGCAGCATCATTGGGCACATCGTATGGTTCCTCTTGATCTTCACCAGCTCCCCCCGTTGCAGCATCACCGTATTCAGGGGGCACATAGTTGTCATCGTACTCTTCTTCTTCGCCATCTTCCATCATAACCCTTATTTCTCCGTGCCTTGTCCAAACATTATAGTGTGGCATGAAACCCTTGTAAAGCCGGTGGGAGTGAAGGATTTTCCGGTTAGAGTAAGACCTCGTATTCCCACATTCAGTGCATGGACAACACATAAAACCATTCTGCTTGTTTGCCTCAGCCGCATCGAGAAACTCATGCACGCCCTTAATGTACTCGCGGGTGTGTCTGTCACCGTACATCCATTGCCGGTTCATCTGCGTGCATTATATATAATTAAGTGTCCAAATTAATAGAAGTTCATCATCACATTAAAACCAAAGTGCATACATAGTTCTCATCTAACAACATATAGCTCTCTAGAGCATCTAATTAATTAAACCATACATTGAAACTATGTAAAACATTTCAATGCGAAAACAAATGCGATCATAATCGCAACCAAGGTAACAATTGATCCAACGGCATAATGATACCAAGCCTCGGTATGAATGGCATATTTTCTAATCTTTCTAATCTTCAAGCGCATTGCATCCATCTTGATCTTGTGATCATCGACGACATCCGCAACATGCAACTCCAATATCATCTTCTCGTCCTCAATTTTTTTTATTTTTTCCTTCAACAAATTGTTTTCTTCTTCAACTAAATTTAACCTCTCGACAATAGGGTCGGTTGGCATTTCCGATTCACATACATCCTAGATAAATAAAATATATGTCACGTTGGTCGGCATAATTTTCATAAACAATAAATGAACCAATAGTTATAAAGATAATATACATACCAAATCCGAATCATAGACAGGACGAGGGCCGACGGGGGCGGATACCAAAACCATTGCACTATATAAGATGCAATAATAAATGTAAGAAAATGATACAAGTATCTATCTAAACATACAAGTAATAATATTTTTCCTTTCAGAAAGAAGATAAGAACAAGAGGCTCACCACGGTGGTGTCGGTGATGAGATCGGCGCGAGTGATCGACGGCGGTGAAGACAGGGACGGGGCGTGACGGACCGCTAAATCTAGACAAATCTCGAGGAAAATGGAGCTTGGAGGTCGAGCTTCGAGAGGAGAAAGCTTAAGTAGTGTGGCTCGGGCATTCCATTGAACACCTCATGTGCATAGGAGGTGAGCTAGAGCACCACAAAGCCCTCTCCCCCTCGGCCAGAAAAAATAGAGCATTGTGCTCTGCTCTTGCGCGAGGGGGTCTATATTGTGACATTTTCTTATAATTTTATTACTTACCTCGAAGCCTGTTAGGAGGCTGACACAGGCTTCGGTCAATCCGCTCTTGGTGGACCGGACCTTCTCAATCACCACACTCATGATGGTGCAGTGCTCTTTGTCAATGGAAGCGTCGCGAAGCTCTTCTAGCAAGTTGTCCGATGCCTCTGGATGGACAGAGGTCATCGGCACAGGTGGCTCACCCTCCTTAGCAAGGGGCTGCCTACCTGAATCCGGAACCGTCGGAGGTTCGGGCGCAGTATCCGGCTAGGGGCCGAACTTACCGCGGCCCCCGTTATTAGAATCCATGGGGGTCTTTCCCCCCATGTGCCCGGCGTCGGGGATTTCGCCTTGGGGCGTCTCCAGAACAATCTCCCCTTGGTCCAGTATCCTTTGGGACAGCACCTCAGTATCGTCCGCGGGCCGGGGGGAAGTGGCCGTCAGAAGTGAATCGCTGTTCATCGCCGATTGACTCAAAGACCCGTCCGAGGAGGATACGTTGATGTGGTACTTGGCCGGACTGCACGATCGTATTTAACATGATAAGAATCAATAAAGCAATACATACCGGAAGTATTATAGTATCCGGATACTTACGACTTCGCCAGGGGCTTGTCCTTGGGTAACCACTCCTCGTCGCTGTAGGCGGCAGTGGTGGAGTGGTCCAGAGGGAGGGTTATTCCCCTCTTGGACCCTTCGGCCTCCCCAGCCTCAGACGATGAGTCCGATTCAACCTTGCACCGGAGACCTTTTCTGGTCCCCGCGGCCTTCTTATTGGCCTTCTTCTCCGGTACCTCATAAGGCATCGGAGACAACATCTCTAGCAAAAGTGTCGATGTTGTATATTCGGGTACTGGAGTCGGACAGTCAATCCGCTCCGCTAACTCTACCCAGTCTTGATAAATGGACATGGAAGTTTAGATTCCTACCGCGGATGTGCTGGTAAAAAAAGGTGCACGTCTTGCAGAATGTAAAAAATCACCGGATTGGCGGAGCGCCTCGCACTGAGTCCGCGATCTTCGGTAATGGGTGGTGGTACCTTGTTAGCCTTGAATAGCACTTTCCAAAAATCTTCGTGTGTTGTGTCGAAGAGCTCTTGCAGCGTCTGGTGTTCGGCCGGGTCGAACTCCCACATATTGAAAGCCCGTCTTCAACATAGAAGGATCCGGCGGGCGAGCATGGCCTGGACCACATTGACAAGCTTGATTTTCTTGCCTATCATGTTTTTAATACAGGTCTGGAGTCCGGTCAGCTCTACCGGTGAGCCCCGGGCTAAGCCCTTCTCCTTCCAGGAGGTGAGACGCATGGGGATGCCGGATCGAAATTCGGGGGACTGCCACCCAGTTGGTGTCGCGCGGCTCGGTGGTGTAGAACCACCCCGATTGCCAACCCTTTATGGTCTCCACAAAGGAACCTTCGGGCCAAGTGACATTGGGCATTTTTCCCACCATGGCGCCTCCGCACTCCGCTTGCTGGTCCACCACCACCTTCGGCTTCACGTTGAAGGTCTTCAGCCATAGGCCGAAGTGGGGCGCAATGCAGAGGAAGGCCTCGCACACGACAATGAACGCCGAGATGTTGAGGATGAAATTGGGGGCAAGATCATGGAAGTCCAGCCCGTAGTAGAACATGAGCCCGCAAAAAAATGGCTGGAGGGGAAATCCCAGTCTGCGGACGAAGTGAGGGAGAAACACTACCCTCTCCTGAGGCTCTGGGGTAGGGATGACCTGCCCTTCGATAGGGAGCCGGTGCGCGATGTCTGCGGCCAAGTATCCGGCCTCCCAGAGCTTCTTGATGTCCTCCTCCTTAACGGTGGAAGCCATCCACTTGCTTCCCGCTCCAGACAAGCTTGAGTGACTTTGCAGAAAAGGAGAAGGCTTGAGCGCTAGAGCTCGAGCGAGGGGAAATGGATCAGCAGAGCAAGAAGAAGGCGTGGGTGGAAAAAGGGTGAATCCTTATCTCTTTATAGAGGCGGTAGAAACCATGCGCCTCCCCACTTGCCCCGTAAAACTCGCTCGTTTCCCAAGCATCGTGTTAACGGCGTGGTTGGGTTACCCACACCCGCATTGATGAGAATCCCATGATAAGGGGACACAATCTCTACTTCGACAAGACGTGCCAATAAAACCGCCTCGCAATATGTGCAGCTGCTAGTTGAGAAAAACGGTTTGAATAATAACCGGGCCTCGGCATGATGTCACACCATGAAAAGTTGTCAGCAGATTAGATTTGTGGAATATTATTCTCTCTACGATGGTATGTGGAATTTGTTTTGTAGAGCCGGACACGATCCTTGTGTTCAAAATCTTCTATGGAGTATTCGGAGAAGGAACCCGCCTTGCAATGCCGAAGACAATCCGCGCGCCAGACTCATCGTCATTGAAGCCTGGTTCAGGGGCTACTGAGGGAGTCCTGGATTAGGGGGTACTCGGACTGCCGGACTATATACTTTGGCCGAACTGTTGGACTATGAACATACAAGATTGAAGACTTCGTCCCGTGTCCGGATGGGACTCTCCTTGGCGTGGAAGGCAAGCTTGGCAATTCGGATATGTAGATCTCCTTCTCTGTAACCGACTCTGTGTAACCCTAGCCCCCTCCGGTGTCTATATAAACCGGAGGGTTTAGTCCGTAGGACCAACATCATCAACAATCAGAATCATAGGCTAGCTTCTAGGGTTTAGCCTCTACGATCTCATGGTAGATCAACTCTTGTAATACTCATATCATCAAGATCAATCAAGCAGGAAGTAGGGTATTACCTGCATCGACAGGGCCCGAACCTGGGTAAACATTGTGTCCCCCGCCTCCTGTTACCATTAGCCTTAGACGCACAGTTCGGGACCCCCTACCCGAGATCCGCCATTTTTGACACCGACACCGGCCCTCATAGGGAGTGCCCAAGGGGGCTTCCTACTCCCAGTAGGAGTAGGTTTCCCCCCTTCCTAGTTGGAGTAGGAGAAGAAGGAAGAGGGAGAGGGAGAGAAGGAAAGGGGGGCCAGCCCCCCACCCCAATTCGGATTGGGCTTGGGGGGGGGTGCGCCCTCCACCTGGACGCCTCCTCCTCTCTTCCACTAAGGCCCAATAGGGCCCATTGACTCCCCAGGGAGTTCCGGTAACCTCCCGGTACTCCAGAAAATGCCCGAACTCATCTGGAACCATTCCGGTGTCCAAACGTAGCCTTCCAATACATCGATATTTATGTCTCTACCATTTCGAGACTCCTCGTCATGTCCGTGATCACATCCGGGACTCTGAATAACCTTCGGTACATCAAAACACATAAACTCATAATACTGATCGTCATCGAACGTTAAGTGTGCGGACCCTACGGGTTCGAGAACTATGTAGACATGACCGAGAAACATCTCCGGTCAATAACCAATAGCGGAACCTGGATGCTCATAATTGTTCCTACATATTCTACGAAGATCTTTATCGGTCAAACCGCATAACAACATACGTTGTTCCCTTTGTCATCGGTATGTTACTTGCCCGAGATTCGGTCGTCGGTATCCTCATACCTAGTTCAATCTCATTACCGGCAAGTCTCTTTACTCGTTTCGTAATGCATCATCCCGTAAATAACTCATTAGTCACATTGCTTGCAAGGCTCATAGTGATGTGCATTACAGAGAGGGCCCAGAGATACCTCTCCGATACATTGAGTGACAAATCCTAATTTCGATCTATGCCAACTCAACAAACACCATCGGAGACACCTGTAGAGCATCTTTATGATCACCCAGTTACGTTGTGACGTTTGATAGCACACTAAGTGTTCCTCCGGTATTCGGGAGTTGCATAATCTCATAGTCATAGAATCATGTATAAGTCATGAAGAAAGCAATAGCAACAAACTAAATTATCATCGTGCTAAGCTAACGGATGGGTCTTGTCAATCACATCATTCTCTAATGATGTTATCCCGTTAATCAAATGACAACTCATGTCTATGGCTAGGAAACTTAACCATCTTTGATTAACGAGCTAGTTAAGTAGAGGCATACTAGTGACACTCTGTTTGTCTATGTATTCACACATGTACTAAGTTTTTGGTTAATACAATTCTAGAATGAATAATAAAACTTTATATGATATAAGGAAATATAAATAACAACTTTATTATTCCCTCTAGGGCATATTTCCTTCAGTCTCCCACTTGCACTAGAGTCAATAATCTAGTTCACATCGCCATGTGATTTAACACCAATAGTTTACATCACCATGTGATTAGTTCACATCTCCATGTGAATAATACCCAAAGGGTTTTACTAGAGTCAATAATCTAGTTCACATCGCTATGTGATTAACACCCAAAGAGTACTAAGGTGTGATCATGTTTTGCTTGTGAGAGAAGCTTAGTCAATGGGTCTGTCACATTCAGAGCCGTATGTATTTTGCAAATTTCTATGTCTACAATGCTATGCACGGAGCTACTCTAGCTAATTGCTCCCACTTTCAATATGTATCCAGATTGAGACTTAGAGTCATCCGAATTAGTGTCAAAGCTTGCATCGGTGTACCTCTTGAAGACGAACTCTTTATCACCTCCATAACCGAGAAATATCTCCTTATTCCACTAAGGATAATTTTGACCGCTGTCCAGTGGTCCACTCCTGGATCACTATTATACCCTCTTGCCAAACTCATGGTGAGGTTCACAATAGGTCTGGTACACAGCATAGCATACTTCATAGAACCTATGACTGAGGCATAGGGAATGAATTTTCATTCTCTTTCTATTTTCTGCAGTGGTCGGGCATTGAGTCTGACTCAACTTCACACCTTGCAACACAGGCAAGAACTCCTTCTTCAGTTGTTCCATTTTGTACTACTTCAAAATCTTGTCAAGGTATGTACTCATTGAAAAACCTTATCAAGCATCTTGATCTATCTCTATAGATCTTGATGCTCAATATGTAAGCAGCTTCACCGAGGTCTTTCTTTGATAAGCTCCTTTCAAACAGTCCTTTATACTTTGCAGAAAAATTCTACATTATTTCTGATCAACAATATGTCATTCACATATACTTATTAGAAATGTTGTAGTGGTCCCACTCACTTTCTTTGTAAATACAGGCTTCACCGCAAGTCTGTATAAAACCATATGCTTTGATCACCTTATCAAAGCGTATATTCCAACTCCGAGATGCTTGCACCAGTCCATAGATGGATCGCTGGAGCTTGCACACTTTGTTAGTACCTTTAGGATTGACAAAACCTTCTTGTTGTATCATATACAACTCTTCTTTAATAAATCCATTAAGGAATATCGTTTTGACATCCGTTTGCCAAATTTCATAAAATGCAGCAATTGCTAACATGATTCGGACAGACTTTAAGCATCGATACGAGTGAGAAATTCTCATCGTAGTTAACACCTTGAACATGTCGAAAAACCTTTTTTGCGACAATTCGAGCTTTGTAGATAGTTACACTACTGTCATCGTCCATCTTCCTCTTGAAGATCCATTTATTCTCTATGGCTTGCCGATCATCCGGCAAGTCAACCAAAGTCCATACTTTGTTTACATGGATCCCATCTCAGATTTCATGGCCTCAAGCCATTTCGCGGAATCTGGGCTCATCATCGCTTCCTCATAGTTCGTAGGTTCGTCATGGTCAAGTAACATGACTTCCAGAACAGGATTACTGTACCACTCTGGTGCGGATCTTACTCTGGTTGACCTACGAGGTTCGGTAGTAACTTGATCAGAAGTTTCATGATCACCATCATTAGATTCCTCACTAATTGGTGTAGGAATCACTGGAACTGATTTTTGTGATGAACTACTTTCCAATAAGGGAGTAGGTATAGTTACCTCATCAAGTTCTACTTTCCTCCCACTCACTTCTTTCGAGAGAAACTCCTTCTCTAGAAAGGATCCACTCTTAGCAACAAAGATCTTGCCTTCGGATCTGCGATAGAACGTGTACCCAATAGTTTCTTTTGGGTATCCTATGAAGACGCACTTCTCCGATTTGGGTTTGAGCTTATCGGGCTGAAACTTTTTCACATAAGCATCGCAACCCCAAACTTTAAGAAACAACAGCTTAGGTTTCTTGCCAAACCACAGTTCATATGGTGTTGTCTCAATGGATTTAGATGGTACCCTATTTAACGTGAATGTAGCTGTCTCTAATGCATAACCCCAAAACGATAGTGATAAATCGGTAAGAGACATCATAGATTGCACCATATCTAATGAAGTACGGTTATGATGTTCGGACACACCATTACGCTGTGGTGTTCCAGGTGGCGTGAGTTGTGAAAATGTTCCACATTGTTTCAAATGAAGACCAAACTTGTAACTCAAATATTTGTTTCCGCGATCAGATCATAGAAACTTTATTTTCTTATTACGATGTTTTGCCACTTCACTCTGAAATTCTTTGAACTTTTCAAATGTTTCAGACTTATGTTTCATCAAGCAGATATTCCCATATCTGCTCAAATCATCTGTGAAGGTCAGAAAATAACGATACATGCCGCAAGCCTCAACACTCATGGGATCGCATACATCAGTATGTATTATTTCCAATAAGTCAGTTGCTTGCTCCATTGTTCCGGAGAACGGAGTCTTAGTCATCTTGCCCATGAGGCATGGTTCACAAGCATCAAGTGATTCCAAAAGCCCATCAGCATGGAGTTTCTTCATGCACTTTACACCAATATGACCTAAACGACAGTGCCACAAATATGTCGCACTATCATTATCAACTTTGCATCTTTTGGCATCAATATTATGAATATGTGTATCATTACGATCGAGATTCAATAAACCATTTATATTAAGTGTATGACCATAGAAGGTTTTATTCATGTAAACAGAACAACTGTTATTCTTTGATTTAAATGAATAATTGTATTGCAGTAAACATGATCCAATCATATTCATGCTCAACGCAAACACCAAATAACATTTATTTTGGTCCAACACTAATCTCGAAGGCAGAGGGAGTGTGCCTTGGTGAGCTTATCAACCATGGAATCATTTCCAACACACATCGTCACTTCGCCCATAACTAGTATGTGTTTATTCTGCAACTCCTGTTTTAGTTACTACTCTTAGCAACTAAACCATTATCAAATAGTGAGGGATTGCTATAAACACTAGTAAAGTACACATCAATAACATGTATATAGAATATACTTTTTTCACTTTGCCATCCTTCTTATCCGCCAAGTATCTAGGGCAGTTCCACTTCCAGTGACCATTTCCTTTGTAGTAGAAGCACTCAGTTCCAGGCTTGGGTCTAGCTTTGGGCTTCTTCATGGGAGCAGCAACTTGCTTGCTATTCTTCTTTGAAGTTCCTCTTTCTTCCCCTTTGCCCTTTTCTTGAAACTAGTGGTCTTGTTAACCATCAACACTTGATGCTATTTCTTGATTTCTACCTTCGCCGATTTCAGCATCGCGAAGATCTTGGGAATTACTTTCGTCATCCCTTGCATATTATAGTTCAACACTAAGTTCTAGTAACTTGCTGATAGTGACTAGAGAACTTTGTCAATTACTATCTTATTTGGAAGATTAACTCCCACTTGATTCAAGCAATTGTAGTACCCGGACAATTTGAGCACATGCTCACTGGTTGATCTATTCTCTTCCATCTTGTAGGAAAAGTACTGTCAGAGGTCTCATACCTCTTGACACAGGCATGAGTATGAACTACCAATTTCAACTCTTAGAACATCTTATATGGTCTGTGGCGTTCAAGACGTTTTTGAAGTCCCGGTTCTAAGCCGTAAAGCATGGTGCACTAAAGTATTAAGCAGTCATCATACCGAGCTCTGTCACCTAGCGGTGCATCAAGGACATAATTCTTCTGTGCAGCAATGAGGATAATCCTTAGATCACGGACCAAGTCCGCATCATTGCTACTATCATCTTTCAACTTATTTTTTCTCTAGGAACATATAAAAAATAAACGGGGAGCTTCATCGCGAGCTATTGATCTACAACATAGTTATGCAAATACTATCAGGACTAAGTTCATGATAAATTAAAGTTCAATTAATCATATTACTTAAGAACTCCCACTTAGATAGACATCCCTCTAATCATCTAAGCGATCACGTGATCCATATCAACTAAACCATGTCCGATCATCACGTGAGATGGAGTAGTTTTCAATGGTGAACATCACTATGTTGATCATATCTACTATATGATTCATGCTCGACCTTTTGGTCTCAGTGTTCCGAGGCCATATCTGCATATGCTAGGCCCGTCAAGTTTAACCCGAGTATTCTGCGTGTGCAAAACTGGCTTGCACCCGTTGTATCTGAACGTAGAGCTTATCACACCCGATCATCACGTGGTGTCTCGGCACGACGAACTGTCGCAATGGTGCATACTCAGGGAGGACACTTATACCTTGAAATTTAGTGAGAGATCATCTTATAATGCTACCGCCAAACTAAGCAAAATAAGATGCATAAAGGATAAACATCACATGCAATCAATATAAGTGATATGATATGGCCATCATCATCTTGTGCCTTTGATCTCCATCTCCAAAGCACCGTCATGATCACCATCGTCACCGGCTTGACACCTTGATCTCCATCGAAGCATCGTTGTTGTCTCGCCAACTATTGCTATCATGACTATCGCTACCGCTTAGTGATAAAGTAAAGCAATTCATGGCGATTGCATTTCATGCAATAAAGCGACAACGATATGGCTCCTGCCAGTAGCCGATAACTGTGTTACAAAACATGATCATCCAATACAACAATTTATATAATCACGTCTTGACCATATCACATCACAACATGCCCCGCAAAAACAAGTTAGACGTCCTCTACTTTGTTGTTGCAAGTTTTACGTGGCTGCTACGGGCTTAGCAAGAACCGTTCTTACCTATGCATCAAAACCACAACGATTTTTTGTCAAGTTTGTTGTTTTAACCTTCAACAAGGACCGAGCGTAGTCACACTCGATTCAACTAAAGTTGGAGAAACAGAAACCCACTAGCCACCTGTGTGTTATGCACGTCGGTAGAACCAGTCTCGCGTAAGCGTATGCGTAATGTCGGTCTAAGCCGCTTCATCCAACAATACCGCCGAATCAAAGTATGACATGCTGGTAGACAGTATGACTATTATCGCCCACAACTCTTTGTGTTCTACTCGTGCATATAACATCTACGCATAGACCTAGCTCGGATGCCACTGTTGGGGAATGGAGTATTTCAATTTTTTTGCCTACACACACGCAAGATCCATCTAGGTGATGCATAGCAACGAGCGGGGAGAGTGTGTCCACGTACCCTCGTATACTAAAAGCGGAAGCGTTTAGTAACACGGTTGATGTAGTCGAAGTCTTCGCGATCCAACCGATCCAAGTACCGAATGCACGGCACCTCTACAATCTGCACATGTTCAGCTCGGTGAAGTCCCTCGTACTCTTGATCCAGCTGAGGCCGAGGGAGAGTTTCGTCAGCACGACAGCGTGATGATGGTGATGATGAATCTACCGGCGCAGGGCTTCGCCTAAGCACTACAACGATATGACCAAGGTGGAAATCTGTGGAGGGGGGCACCGCATGAGGGAGTTCTGTACTAAGGGGTCCTCAGGCGTCTGACCTATTAGCCATGGGCCGGACTGATGGGCTATGAAGATGCGAAGATTGAAGACTCCACCCGTATCCGGATGGGACTCTCCTTGGCGTGGAAGGCAAGCTCGGCAATTGAATATGATGATTCTTTTCTCTGTAAACTGACCTTATGTAACCCTAGATCCCCCTGGTGTCTATATAAACCAGAGGGTTAGGTCTGTAGAGTCGAAGACAGATAGCCATAGTCAAACAGGCTAGACTTCTAGGGTGTTAGCCATTATGATCTCGTGGTAGATCAACTCTTGTAATGCTCATATTCATCAAGATCAATCAAGCAGGAAGTAGGGTATTACCTCCATAGAGAGGGCCCGAACCTGGGTAAACATTGTGTCCCCCATCTCCTATTACCATCGACCTTAGACGCACAGTTCGGGACCCCCTTCCCGAGATCCGCCGGTTTTGACATCGACATTGGTGCTTTCATTGAGAGTTCCACTATGACGTCAAAGATAGGATCAATGGCTCTCCTTGTTCTCAAGGACAATATCACCTCCGGAGGAGCACTAGCCCCAGGCCAAACCCTCTAGCTGGGCGGCTTTACCATGACCGCCCATTCGGCCGTTAAGCCGACGATGACCTCTCGGGTCATCAAAAATCCCCTTCATATCGACTCCGAACACTCCAAGAAGATGGATCCGGCAGAGCTTTCCTCTTTAAACGAGCTCCTAGATCGCATCGCCGCCCTGGGGGTCGCTATAGGCTACGATCGAATTGGGCTTAAACCCGATCAGAGAGAAATCAAATCTCCACCGATCACCCACTAGATAGCGGTAGCCGAGGAGTGAGACAACAACTCTTCCTCCATACTGGGGACGGACTGTGTCCGGATCTCCGACCTCGAAGAGCCGAACACCCACCTGCGAAGAGATGCATCCTGCCCTCCGAACATAGAATCGGACGATGGGCCTAAGAAGTCAGTGGATATCTCGGAGCCCGATCTGTTAAGTTCGGAAGACCATCAGACTCCGGATCCAAAATTGAGCCAGGGTTCGGATTTAAAACCACCCACCCACCCAAATATAAGTGCTCTCATGAGCATACAACAGTAGTCTCAGGAAACGGTCCACCACTTCTGGGCCAGATTCCTTCTTGTCAAAGACAAGATTAAAGATTGCAGTGATGAGGAAGCAATCTCAGCGTTCCGCAACAATTGCATGGATGAAGGAATCCTCAACGCCATCAACCGTCGTCGCATATTACACTTCACTGAATTGGCAACTATCATACAGAAGTACAGCGCAATGGAAAGCACCTGGAAAACTTAGGCAGCCCGTTGGGAACCATCGGTCCCCACTCAACCCCTCATTCAGGCGAAAAGGGCGCACCCTCGTGGCACGCCCGATCCAATAATAAAGAAATATAAGCCCATTACGGGGCGCGGAACCGTTCTGGAAGGATGGCTCGATGGGCCATGCAAAATACATACAACACCGGATAACATACCAACCCACAGCCTTAGAGCATGTTGGATACTTCGGCAAGTGGCCAAGAGCGGCGAGGATATCCTCACCAAGAACACCCCAGAACAACACCCCCCAGAATACGACGACCCCGTAGTACTGACGGTCTTCGAGACATTCGCTTCAAACAACAGGCGCAAAAGGGCACTCCGCGAACTCGCCGAAGTCTACCAAATTGCAGCAATAAACCCTTGGAACAGCTATAACTTTTAATGCCAATGACGAACCCAAATATAGGACAGTTCGGGCACCAGTCGCCTTGGTCCTCAGTCCAATTGTGGACGGCTTTCGGCTCACCAAGGTTCTCATTTATGGCGGCAGCGGACTAAACCTCATCTATGAGGATACACTCCACAAAATGGAAATAGCGACAAGAGCCGCATCGAGCAAAGCAACACAACCTTCCGAGGAATCATTCCTAGTCGGGAGGTGCGGTGTGCGGAAAAAATCACACTTGACGTGGTATTCGGCACGCCGGAGAATTATCGGTCCGAAGCGATAACCTTCCAAGTGGCCCCTTTCAATAGTGGATATCACGCCGTCTTGGGGCGAGAGGCATTTACACGCTCCCAAGCTATACCTCATTACGGATACATGAAGCTTAAGATGCCCGGGCCTAACGGTATAATCACTCTCGCCAGTGATCCAGACATAGCACTCCGCGCCGAAAACAAAATCGCATCCTTGGCCCTTGAGGCACTATCCGAATCCCTCGCGGCCGAAGAATTAACCGCACTATGCTCCACGGTGGACAGGGACGATGTGATCCTACACAAATGACCCAAATCCACCTCATTCAAATTGGCAGAAGAAATAGTCAAATTCCAAGTCCATCGAACGGACCCCAAGAAGACATCATCTATTGGGGCACAACTAGACCCAACGGTTGATACCATGCTATGGGATTTCCTGCGCGAGAACTGGGATATATTCGCCTGGCACCCTTCTGATATGCCAGGAATCCCACGCAAGTTGGCGGAACACAACCTCAATATATTGAAGGGATATAAACCAGTCAAACGAACATTGCGGCATTTTTCCGAACCCAAACGTCAAGCTATGGGGGAGGAGCTAGCCAAGATAATAGAGGCTGGATTCATTAGAGAAATAAAACACCCGGACTAGCTGGCAAACCTCGTGATGGTGCCAAAGAAGGACAAATCCTAGCGCCTGTGCGTAGACTTCAAAGACCTCAATAAGGCTTGCCCCAAGGATCCCTTCCCCCTCCCCCGCATCGACCAGATCATTGATGCTACCACAGGACATGACTCACTGTGCTTCCTCGACGCATATTCCGGATACCGTCAAATTAAAATGATGGAGTCTGATCAAGCTGCAACAGCATTCATTACCCCATATGGGCCATTCTGCTTCAACACCATACCCCTCGGGCTCAAAAATGCCGGCGCCACCTATCAACGCATGATCCAAACATGCCTGGAGAAACAGATCAGCAAGATAGTTGAAGCATATGTGGACGACGTCGTCATCAAAACTAGACACGTCGAAACACTCACAGAGGATTTATGTCTCACATTCGACAACCTCTGTGCATACGACATTAAGCTCAATCCGGAAAAATGCGTTTTCAGCGTTCCCGCTGGAAAATTGCTAGGCTTCATCGTCTCCAATAGAGGAATTGAAGCAAATCCAGCCAAAATCCGAGATTTGTCACAATTGGCTATGCCAACGGACCTCAAACAGGTCCAAAAACTTGCCGGTTGCATGGCAGCTTTAAGCCACTTTATCTCCAGATTGGGAGAAAAGGCATTGCCGCTCTATCGCCTTCTACGGTGCACCGATCACTTCGAGTAGACGGATGCGGCAACGGCCGGACTAGAAGAAATAAAAACTCTTCTGGCTAGCAACCCAATCCTTGCCGCGCCGAAGGTCGGTGAACCCATGTTATTATACATATCGGCAACACGCCAGGTGGTGAGCGCCATGCTCGTCGTTGAACGAGCACAGGACGGACACAAATTCTCGCTTCAGAAGCCAGTATACTATGTATCCACTGTCCTCACACCATGCAAATCCCGGTACCCCCATTATCAAAAGATAGCATACGCGGTCTTCATGGCATCCCGGAAGCTACGACACTATTTCCAGGAGTGTTCGATCACAGTGGCTTCCGAAGTACCACTCAATGACATAATAAATAACCATGATGCTACGGGCCGGATTGCCAAATGGGCCATTGAGCTCCTTCCATTCGACATAACATACAAACCGCGTCGAGCCATTAAATCCCAAGTACTGGCTGACTTCGTCGCCGAATGGAAAAAGGCCGAACTCCCTAAAGAGTTGGCAGGACTAGGAGCGGGCGTCGTTTTAATGTCCCCCACTGGAGACGTCGTCCAGTACATACTCCAAATATTATACACAGACTCTAATAACACAGCCGAATATGAAGCCTTATTGCATGGCCTTCGAACCTGGTGCGCTAATCTGGGCATCAAGCTCGATTACGCCTCTGTCTACCATCCACAAACAAACGGTCAAGTCGAATGGGCCAATGGTCTTATTATGAGCGGCATCAAGCCTATACTAGTGCGGTCTTTGAAAGAATCAGACAAGCACTCGGTTGAGGAGCTCGACTCCGTACTCTGGGGGCTGCGGACCACGCCCAATTGCACCACTGGATGCATACCTTTCTTCATGGTGTACGGCGCAGAGGCAGTGTTACCTTGCAACATTATTCATGACTCACCTCGAGTGCGCATGTACGAAGAGAGAGAGGTCGAGCTTGATCGGCAGGACAACTTAGATGCCCTGGAGGAGGAGCGCGACGTTGCAAAAGCTCGTTCCGCATTTTATCAACAGCAAGCTCGTAGATATCAAAGCAGAGAAGTGCGGGCCAAGACTTATAATGTTGGCGAACTCGTTCTACGCCTGTCGGAGAAGAAAAAGGACAAACTCAAGCCCAAGTGGGAAGGGCCCTTCATCATTGACGAAATTCTCACCGGAGGAGCGTACTGCGTGCATGATGTGTCAGACAATCGCCTAGAGCCGAACCCCTGGAATGCGGCCAGACTCCGAAGATTATGTGCCTAGCACCGAACTCTTTGTTCGTCTCCTTCTCCCTGGTGTTTCCATCATTTTTTCTCTCTTTTCGTTTTTTCTCTTTAGCCCTAGAGCTTTCGTGCGGTTAGACCGTGCACCCCTGACGCATACATCTCCAAATATGTACGTCCATTATACCTGGGGGCTTCTTGGACAGAAGCTTGCTATTATTATTTCCCGAGCATCAAGCTCATCACATATGCGTTTTTCCCCATATGTACCTTTTCTTCGCCATTACATGCATCGATATGACTTAAGTTTTGGCCAAGCTGGGTTGCTTGGCTCCTGTGCTTATGCCCTATGTTCCCATTAGTTCGGCTAGGGCATAAAGGGAGCACCTCTGCGATTGTTACTGCTGGGTCATCCGGATGTGTACCTCAGACTGGGTGAAGCAGAAAGCTAGCGTTCTTAAGGGAATATTCGGTCGGTGAATTAAAGATGTTTTTTGCATCCACTCCATCGTGAAACCCCAGAAGTTAAATATACTGTGATTTTTCAATCACAGTTCGGACATGCACATCAACGCATGCACACCCAGGGTAAGGAACCCTTAACGGAAACTATTCTCTCTGGAAGATGTTTCTTACAACCTTAACGTAATATAACATAACTAGCTGGATACAACTTGTATGTTCAAGAAACTATGACCACTACGCCTGGTTCCCACGCATACCCCGGTCTATTCGGCCGCACTAGTATTCGGAAACACTCCGCACCTTCGGGTCCCGAGGTTGAAGTAAAAAGGTCTGCCATGACAACTGTTTTACAATTCAGCTAGAGTTACATATATCAAGGAAAGTACAGTCACTTGGACTCATAAATTTCCTCCTCTATACCATCCAACAGGCTATCTAACTTACAATCCTATTGAGAATATTTGGCCGCTACTGCTACTTGGTCATATACCAAATTAACGGGAACTTCTTTTCTGTCTGACCCTAGAGGTCCGACCCAGGCCATGCGATTCAGATCAAGCTTGGTATACCATGTTTTCACCATGGCCCAGGCCTCTCGCGCACCCTCTCGGCAGGCTGGTATTTTCCATAATCGGATACGCCGCTGCACTCCCTTGAATAGCTCTACAAGCTCCTCCATACTTCCTGGAGGGGAGGCGGATGGCCATAAGGCCTTGGCAACACTCCGCATTGCCTGCCGAGCTTGCTCGTGCATTTACGATAGCCCTTGTAGCAGATCGTCCGACAATCCGGACATCTCCTCTTCGGGACGGCCTGTCAGCATACCTGCAAACACAACTCTATTAGTTCCTTTTCTCTCCGAACTATCATAAGGTAAGTTCGGCCACATACTGAATATGCCACCTTGCAGCCTTTTATTCTCCTTCACGGAGGTGGCCAGCTGGGCCCGCACATCTTTCAGCTCCTCGCCCAGATGGGTGTTTGCATCCTGGAGTTTGTTTTTCTCCTCTCTGACTTGGGTTAGAATGCGCTCGCCTGCGGCGTGTAGTCTTTTCGCCTCTTTCTCGCCCGTCTGAGCGGCTTCCCAGTTTCACCTCCAATTGGTCGGACGATCCCGTTGTGATAAGCAATAGTATTAGCACAAACCGGTATATAATTATTATTTCTCGATAGAGGGAAATATTACCAGACAACGCCTTCTTGGACTCTTCCAGTTCGGCGGTAGCAGCAGTTAGTTGTGTCCGACATTTTTCCAGCTCTTGGGCTAGCAGGTCGTTCTTTGATACGTCTCCAACGTATCTATAATTTATGAAGCATTCATGCTATTATATTATCTGTTTTGGATGTTTACGGGCTTTATTATACACTTTTATATTATTTTTGCGACTAACCTATTAACCGGAGGCCCAGCCCATATTGTTGTTTTCTTGCCTATTTCAGTGTTTCGAAGAAAAGGAATATCCAACAGAGTCCAAACGGAATGAAACCTTTGGGAGCATGATTTTTGGAACGAACGTGATCCAGGAGACTTGGAGTTGAAGTTAAGGAAGCTTCGAGGTGGCCACGAGGGTGGAGGGCGCCCCCTCCCCCCTACTGGGTGTGCCCCCTGTCTCGTGGGCCCCTCGTGGCTCCCCTAACCGACTTCTTTCACCTATGTAAGTCCATATACCCTAAAAACATCGAGGACAAGAATATATCTGGAGTTCCGCCGCCGCAAGCCTCTATAGCCACCAAAAACCTCTCGGGACCCTATTCCGGCACCCTGCCGGAGGGGGAATCCATCACCGGTGGCCATCTTCATCATCCCAGCGCTCTCCATGATGAGGAGGGAGTAGTTCACCCTCAGGGCTGAGGGTATGTACCAGTAGCTATGTGTTTGATCTCTCTCTCTCTCTCGTGTTCTTGATTTGGCACGATCTTGATGTATCGCGAGCTTTGCTACTATAGTTGGATCTTATGATGTTTCTCCCCCTCTACTCTCTTGTAATGGATTGAGTTTTCCCTTTGAAGTTATCTTATCTGATTGAGTCTTTAAGGATTTGAGAACACTTGATGTATGTCTTGCCGTGCTTATCTGTGGTGACAATGGGATATCACGTGATCCACTTGATGTATGTTTTGGTGATCAACTTGCGGGTTCCGCCCATGAACCTATGCATAGGGGTTGGCACACGTTTTCGTCTTGACTCTCCGGTAGAAACTTTGGGGCACTCTTTGAAGTTCTTTGTGTTGGTTGAATAGATGAATATGAGATTGTGTGATGCATATCGTATAATCATACCCACGGATACTTGAGGTGACAATGGAGTATCTAGGTGACATTAGGGTTTTGGTTGATTTGTGTCTTAAGGTGTTATTCTAGTATGAACTCTATGATAGATTGAACGGAGAGAATAGCTTCATGTTATTTTACTACAGACTCTTGAATAGATCGATCAAAAAGGATAACTTTGAGGTGGTTTCGTACCCTACCATAATCTCTTCGTTTGTTCTCCTCTATTAGTGACTTTGGAGTGACTCTTTGTTGCATGTTGAGGGATTGTTATATGATCTAATTATGTTATTATTGTTGAGAGAACTTGCACTAGTGAAAGTATGAACCTTAGGCCTTGTTTCCTACCATTGCAATACCGTTTACGCTCACTTTTATCATTAGTTACCTTCCTGTTTTTATAATTTCAGATTACAAAAACCTATATCTACCATCTATATTGCACTTGTATCACCATCTCTTCGCCGAACTAGTGCACCTATACAATTTACCATTGTATTGGGTGTGTTGGGGACACAAGAGACTCTTTGTTATTTGGTTGCAGGGTTGCTTGAGAGAGACCATCTTCATCCTATGCCTCCCACAGATTGATAAACCTTAGGTCATCCACTTGAGGGAAATTTGCTACTGTCCTACAAACCTCTGCACTTGGAGGCCCAACAACGTCTACAAGAAGAAGGTTGCGTAGTAGACATCATTATTCTCCGTAAGAACCGGGTTATACAATGATCCTTAAATCACTTGTACCAACTGCTTCAAGTCTCGGGGGCTACTGGCATATGGTTAGCATATTAGGTCGAATTAAATTTACCTGTACATCTTTTAAATACTGCTCTGTGGCCCTGTTAAGACCATCTCGAGCAGCCCAGATGTATGCATCAGCCGAGCTGAAGGCACTGAACGCCTCTTTTGAGAAGCGAGGATCTCATAAAACGACCCTCCGGTGCCGATGATTCATGGTGCTCTCCACTTCTGAGTTGGTGACGGACATATCTTCCGAGCCCTCGGCCGAAGGACAGTCCGGCGTCGCCCCCATATCGACCCCCGTCTCCTCGGCTAGGACCAAATCCCGGGTGTTGGGAGTACGACTGGCCGGATCCCCGGACATAGTCCGGCAAACCCTTTTCCTGATGCATGGCGAACATAAAAGTCACAGTTGGATGCGACTGTTAAAGAACATATTTGTGAATCCATACCTCTTAGATGAAGGCTCGGCCGTATCTTTGTTTGCCTTCCTCTTCGAAGGCTTGCCTAGCGTAGGGACCGCTCTCTTTGGGGATACCCCTGGGGCAGCATGGTGTGTCGAACGCCTCCCCTTTTGAGCACAGGACGGGGCGGTGGGTGAGGTAGAATGAGAGAACTTTTTCAGATAAGGTGTCTCCTGAATACTTACGTGTGAAGCGGGGAGAAGACCGGGATAGTCGACGATGATGGCCACTTCTGTGCCTTCATAGCTCGCCTGGTAAAACACCCCACCCTCGAGCACCACGAATATATCCGGATCCTCTTCGAATCCGGGGTCAAGGTCCCGATTGTGGCCCTCGGGCTGTGGGGCGGGGATGTGAAGCCCTTCGGAAATCTTTCTCCAGTGCTATTATAAAAGGACGGGTTAATATTCATTGAAAGTAGTTCAGGGGGTGGAATGAGTAGAGCAGAGGAGTTGGGGCTTACCCAATTAGGAGGACTATACATGGAATATCCATCTCTGCGCCTGATGTGCAAGAACTCCTCTTCCTCCCCTTTGAACAATTTGGCCAATAGTTTGGCCAAAGCGGCGGGGGTGTCCGGACCCTTCCTGCCGCAGCAGGAGGCATTGTCCTCCCCATTGTAGTGCCACATGGGAAGCCCTCTATATTGGAGTGGCTAAACCCCCCATACTATGGAGGTCGCCATTACTTCGACTATCGATAATCCGGACTGAGCGAGCGTCCTTATCTTGCTCAAGAGTTGATGAACTTCCGCACTATCTTCCTCCTCAAGGCTCTGAGGGCGCCAGCTGTGGTGTTTCTTCAAAGGAACGCTTGTGAACTTGGGGAGGCCCCTCCGAACTGGGTCTGGATGTGCGACGTCCTCAATATAGAACCATTCGGAAGGCCACTCTTCGGATGCCTTCTTTGGTGTGCCGGATAGGTATCCGGTCTCGGCGATGCGCCATATTTTGGCTCCGCCCACTTCAAATATTGATCCCTCATGATTACGCGGGACGAGGCAGAATAGCCTTCTCCACAGTTCGAAGTGGGCCTCACAACCCAGGAATAGCTCACAGAGAGTGACGTAACCCGCGATGTGTAGAATGGAGGCTGGTGTGAAGTTGTGCAGTTGGAGGCCATTGTACTCTAGAAGCCCTCTGAGGAACGGATAAATTGGGAACCCGATACCTCTTAGAAGGTAGGGAACAAAGCACACTCGTTCCCCCTCAGATGGATTGGGGAAGTTCTCCGCTTGAGCCTCGCCGTTGAAGGAGGTCAACCCCGCTCGAACAGGGACCAGATCCGCGGGGGGAAGAAATCCCTGCTTTTGCAGCTTCTCCAGCTGACTATGGGGAATGGAGCACCTCTCCCACTCGCCTTTTTTTGGGCCACAGGGACGGGAGGAGGAGCTGGGAGCGTTAGCCATGTTGGAGTGGTCTTTCCTAGCAATCTCTGAGGATTTTTCCACGTGGTGCCGAATGGATCTGAGATCCAATCTCTTTATAAACATTCTTTCTTGCATAGTCGGGGTGTTATGTGTAAAAATGCACTAACCTCTCGCATTTGCTTGACACATGGAAGCTGAACTTGTTGATACACAGAAGCCGAGGGGTATGATATTAAATGGAAGGCCAGATACATCACTTTGAAGTCATCGGGGGAGGAACCCGCCTTGCAATGCCGAAGACAATCTGCATGCCGGACACCTCATCATTGAAGTCTGGTTCAGGGCTACTGAGGGAGTCCTGTACTAAGGGGTCCTCTGGCATCGGGCCTATTAGCCATGGGCCGGACTGATGGGCTATGAAGATGCGAAGATTGAAGACTCCACCCGTATCTGGATGGGACTCTCCTTGGCATGGAAGGCAAGCTCGGCAATTGAATATGAAGATTCTTTTCTCTGTAAACTGACCTTATGTAACCCTAGATTCCCCTGGTGTCTATATAAACCAGAGGGTTAGGTCTGTAGAGCCGAAGATAGATAGCCATAATCAAACAAGCTAGACTTCTAGGGTTTTAGCCATTACGATCTCGTGGTAGATCAACTCTTGTAATACTCATATTCATCAAGATCAATCAAGCAGGAAGTAGGGTATTACCTCCATAGAGAGGGCCCGAACCTGGGCAAACATTGTGTCCCCCCTCTCCTGTTACCATCGACCTTAGACGCACATTTCGGGACCCCCTACCCAAGATCCGCCGGTTTTGACACCGACACCGCACACGGCTAAGAAATAAACGTGTCTGTCTATGGGGTGCCCCCTCCCCCGTATATAAAGGAGGGGAGGAGGAGAGGTCTGACCCTCATAGGGCGCGCCCAAGGGGGGGAGTCCTACTCCCAGTAGGAGTTGGTTTCACCCCCTTCCTAGTTGGAGTAGGAGAAGAAGGAAGAGGGAGAGGGAGAGAAGGAAAGGGGGGGGTCAGCCCCCACCCCAATTCGGATTGGGCTTGGTGGGTGCACCCTCCACCTTGCCGCCTCCTCCTCTCTTCCACTAAGGCCCAATAAGGCCCATTGACTCCCTGGGGGGTTCCGGTAACCTCCCGGTACTCCAGAAAATGCTCGAACTCATCCGGAACCATTCCGGTGTCCAAACATTGCCTGCCAATATATCGATCTTTATGTCTCGACCATTTCGAGACTCCTCGTCATGTCCGTGATCACATCCGGGACTCTGAACAACCTTCGGTACATCAAAACACATAAACTCATAATACCGATGGTCATCGAACGTTAAGCGTGCGGACCCTATGGATTCGAGAACTATGTAGACATGACTGAGACACATCTCTGGTCAATAACCAATAGTGGAACCTGGATGCTCATATTGGTTCCTACATATTCTATGAAGATCTTTATCGGTCAAACTACATAACAACATACGTTGTTCCCTTTTTCATCGGTATGTTACTTGCCCGAGATTCGATCGTCGGTATCCTCATACCTAGTTCAATCTCGTTACTGGCAAGTCTCTTTACTCGTTCCGTAATGCATCATCCCGTAACTAACTCATTAGTCATATTGCTTGCAAGGCTTATAGTGATGTGCATTACCGAGAGGGCCCAGAGATACCTCTCCGATACACGGAGTGACAAATCCTAATCTCTATCTATGCCAACTCAACAAACACCATCAGAGACACCTATAGAGCACCTTTATGATGTGATCCCGTTAATCAAATGACAACTCATGTCTATGGCTAGGAAACTTAACCATCTTTGATTAACGAGCTAGTTAGGTAGAGGCATACTGGTGACACTCTGTTTGTCTATGTATTCACACATGTACTAAGTTTCCGGTTAATACAATTCTAGCATGAATAATAAACATTTATCATGATATAAGGAAATATAAATAACAACTTTATTATTGCCTCTAGGGCATATTTCCTTCACCACCAACACCACTAAAGCCAATGACACTGTCATGGCTGAAGACAATGTGGAGCTCGAAGTCAATGCTGCAACTGAAGACATTGTGCAGCCAATCGTTCCTCCACCAGTGCCACACACTATGGAATGTGCTTACAATCATGGTGAGTTGGTGACTGTCAAATGGCCCATTCTGGTACCACCCACTACTCCAGGCCCTCAGTATGATTATCATGTGGGGGAAAGGCCTCAGGTTCAGAAGCCAAAGCTAGGATTGCCAAGGCTTCCTAGTGCTGCAACAACTCAAGGATCATTCAGTGTGCTCAGCTTTAGAGAGCACAACACATTCTTTGATAGCGCCAACAACCCCTACAAGAAGCCCAAGATCTCCTCTGACAGGTTTTGGAGCCATCAGCAACGAAGCTACTACTCATGCATCTTATACAACCAAGACCGGATTTTTCCTCATCAGCGTCTGGATTGTGATGCTATTGTTGGGATGCCATGCCTTGAGGAGGCTCTGGACTGCTTCAGAGACGTTGGGCTGCTGCCATTTGTAACTGACAAAGAGCACTAGAACGAAGAGCTTCTGCTGCAGTTTTATGCCACATTGCACATTCGAGGCTACAACCGGGATCCGAAGACTTGGATCCTTGAGTGGATGATAGGTGACGTTCATCATGAAGCCAAAGCTTAGGACATCATTGAGATCACTTCCCTGCCTAATCCTGGTGAGTTGTTTGAACCAGGTTGCCAGCTTCATCAGAATGAACTGTAGAGCATATTCCAGAAGCCAGAGCCAAACATGAGCCAGATGTTAAGCATGATGAAGCCTTTGCCCCATGACGCTGAATACCCCAAGGAGTTCTTTGTAAAGGACCTTGAGTACTTTCCCCGCACCATTTATCACATTCTGGGGCGTACTTTGTGGCTTATCTGTCACGACCGGTTTTCCAATAAAAAATATTTATTGAGAAACCAATCTTTTGAGTCCAGTATGAGAGAAATCCTCCTCACTGGTAGACAAATTCTTGATACAATAAGCCAGTAGCATAGGATATATTACAGGGTTGAGCTAGGGCTGCTCAACAAATTATTACAAGCGCGCCAATAATTATACATAATGGCGGATATAACACAATGGTGTGGTGGCATACTACTGACTCGAGGATAAAGTGATGGTGGAATAACACAGTGGGGAGTGTGATAACACGACTCTCAAACTGGCATCTCATCGAGCGTTGAGGTGAGGCTCGATAAATTTATTCGGGTTGCGGAAGCGGATATAATACAGTGACCAAATCCAGGGTCGCACGAAACTGACTGGGATTCCTCTAGGCGTCGGACTCGCTATCGAACTCTTCATCCATGAGATCGCCTTCGTCAGCATCTGGACAAATCAACAAGCCAGTGAGTACTTTGAAAGTACTCGCAAGACAGTTCGGACGTAAGATATAACAAATGCATGCATGAATGCGTCATGATTAATTCACCAATGTATATTCAAAAATTAACACAACGAAGTAAGTAAAAAGGGAAACGGCGGTAGTCCGCCTGAAATCCCAAAAAAACATAAATGATAACCGATCGGGTGTCTGAAGCGACGCCTCGAAAGGTGAATAAATAAATAGAAGGAAATGATGCCACAGTCGGACGTCTGAGCGACATCGCAGAAAGGGCTTTAAAAGAAATGCCACAGTCGGGCGTCTTAGCGACACCACATAAAGGGCTTTAAAAGAAATGCCACAGTCGGACGTCTGAGCGACATCGCTGAAAGGGCTTTAAAAGAAATGCCACAGTCGGGCGTCTTAGCGACACCACATAAAGGGCTTTAAAAGAAATGCCACAGTCGGACGTCTGAGCGACATCGCAGAAAGGGCTTTAAAAGAAATGCCACAGTCGGGCGTCTTAGCGACACCACATAAAGGGCTTTAAAAGAAATTCCACAGTCGGACGTCTGAGCGACATCGCAGAAAGGGCTTTAAAAGAAATGCCACAGTCGGGCGTCTTAGCGACACCACATAAAGGGCTTTAAAAGAAATGCCACAGTCGGACATCTGAGCGACATCGCAGAAAGGGCTTTAAAAGAAATGCCACAGTCGGACGTCTGAGCGACATCGCAGAAAGGGCTTTATTCACAGCTAAATAATACTCATAATAAATATTCAATTCATGATAATAAACAGGTTAGTCCATCCACAGGAATAACATTTAGCCGGACTTAGCACTCATGGGATTCACCGGAGTCTCTGTCATCAAACTGGCACTTGTCAGGATAAGATGATACTGATCTTGGACATAGAATAGATGATTCAAGGAATATACGACTCTGCAGAGTTTGTACAAAAATTTCCCACAGCCAACGGATTTCCGTAGTCACGAAGGACTAGTTCCGTTTACGGTATTTCGGAAGAAACACAGCTAACCAGTACACACCCATCCTACCTCTCGATGCTAGGATTCACCCTAGACATCGTCCAAGAAAAACTTTTGAGACGGGGAGATCACAATCTCGAATAGCATGGGATCAAATTTATATACGCGCGCTCTAAGGGGTGCCACCCTCTCGGTCCCAACCGGAAACACCCATGCCCGCTGACCGGATGACTGGCTTTAATCCAGGGCCATGGAACCATCATCCCGGCCTCTCCTTTTGGTGTGTACCAGGAAAGCGGTTTGCAACTTACTAAACCATATTCCTTGCGGAAAACATGTGGTAGTACAGGGAAGGAAATGGGAGGAACTGGACCGATACGGCTTGACGCTGCAGTCACTTAGCCTAGCATAAGACTGGCATGCTACAACACTGCCATCTTACCCATCCTCATGCCAACACATGGCCATTCATACTCACATCCATCCACTTATCGATCATCGAACTCACTTACCTCAACATTGCATAAAATAACGTTCATCGGTATGCTCATCAACATGCCAAGAAACTAACTAAATGCAAAACATGCCAAGACACTCATCATATCAAAAGTTCAAACATGCTTGCCTGGTTCAGAGTAGTCGGAGCCTAGCTCGGTGAAGTTCGCGGCTCCGTCACCTCCTTCGGTATCTACGGTATAAAGAAAATATATGCGCTATCGTAAATACCAAGGGGTGCACAAAAAGTATTCCACATATTTTTCAAATAAATCTGATAAAAAACTAGACAAAATTTTAAAGAGAACAGAAAAAGAATCAATCAAAAATACCTTTCTGTTTAAAAGTTATAAGGGTTTTTGTCCAGGGACTCATCTGTAATGGGAGGGACGAGGCTCGTCGGCGCCCGAGGGCTGCGGTGGTCGCCGGCGGCAATCCACGGCGAGGTAAGGGGATCGAAGGTTACCAACGTGCTCACCGTGTCCTTCCGCAACGGTGGGTGGTGGTGTTGGTCGCCGGGGAGCACCACGTCGACGGCGGTCTCAACTCCGGCGGACGGTGGTTCGGGCGTTGATGGAACTCGCCGAGGAGGGCTGCAAGGATTAAATTGAGGAGGGGGTTAGCTCACTGGGTGCTAGAGAAGGCTACGGACGAGGTTTGGGCGCCGGAGGTGGCCTCACTGGAGTGAATCGAGCTGGAGGCCGAGGCGGAGCAAGGCGGCCGGAGTCGAGGAAGAAGGGCCCCTCGAGGCTCTTCTAGTTGCTGGTCGGGGTCCAGTGAGGTGGTGGAGGTGTGCGGGGGCGAGAGGGAGCTTAGGGGCGCTATATATAGCCGGCCCGAGGCGGTTGCCGTGAACGGGATAAGTCCGGTGAGCGATTACGGTGGCGCTGCGGTTGGGCAGTGGAATTAGGAGCTTGGGCATCACCTAGGTGGAGTAGTGGTGCCATTCCAGGGTCCAGCTCAGCACGGGAGGGGGTTTTACGGCCTGTCCCAACGGAACGGCCGTGCGGCACGTCGGCGGCAGGGAGCGCGCCCTGCGCGTGCCAGGCCACGGCGGCGGTGCTGCCCGCGTGCGCTGGCAAGCATGAGGCCACGCGGAGATCCAGGGGGCTTTCGGCGGCGCTGAACGGCGTTCTGCCGTGGTGTGCCTTCTGTCGGCCGCCACGGGAGGTCCCGACGCCGCAGAAGACGCCGGCGGGGGCAGGCCAGCGCGCCACCGACGCCAGGAAGGCTCCACGCACGCGTGTGAAGCTCCGGACAAGAGGGAGGGGCTACGAGCATCGAGCCAAGCGCACTGTGAGCTTGTGACTGAACTCTGAAGAAAACGACACTGTAAAACTGAATTTTACTGAACTTTACTGAAAATGCAAAGAACAGTGCAGCTCAGGTGCTCGACAGAATGCTTTTGGCATCTAGGGATTTTTCCTTGAGCTGAAATTTGGTGGAGTGGCTTCTCATTGCTCCAGTAGGCTGCATGATTTTTGGTGGAATTTTTGGAGGAGTGTAGATATGAATTTCACCAAATTTGGCAAATCTGGTCCAAACTTGCAGTGAGTGAAATTTGAAATTTTTGAAAAGAAGAAGAGTGGATCAAGATGGTTCTAGGTTGTGAGTACTAAAGACAATCCAGGGAAGTTGGTTTGGGACAAAAACTCAAAGGCAAAGTGGTACTTGCTTTGAAAATTACTTAGGCTCAAAATAAATGGCAGAAAAGTTTTGGGGAGATAAAATAATTGAAATAAAATCCAAAACTTGTTTGGACTTGTTGAGATAGAGAAGTTAGATTGTCCAAAGGTGGAGGGAGGGGTTTTGAGAAGTTTTACTATAGGAGACATGGTAAAACCATGGGTGGTTTCCAAGATATGAAAATCCCAAATTTTCATAGAGTTACTTTTTGAAAGAAAAAGATTAAACTCCCAAAATAATTTGAGGGGGAACCAACAGAGAAGAAATTTCAAAAGATCAAACACCATAGTTTTGAAGAAAAATAAAATCCTTGCCAAAGAAAAGGAAGTTTTTAAGATGAAGGATTTCTGGAAAAGAAATTTTTAAATGCCCACAAAAGGAATTCAACAAAGTTTTTGATGAAAACCAATTAAAATTTTTGGGAGTGTCACAGCACCTACCCCCTTAGGAAAAATCTCGTCCCCGAGATTTCAGCTGATCCTTAAATAAGTGTGGATGCTCTGTCCGAAGAAAATCCTCCCTTTCCCAAGTTGCTTCACTTTCGGTGTGATTGCTCCACTGAACTCTGAAAAATTTGATGGTTTTCTGTCGGGTCCTCCTTTCAGACTCCTCTAATATTTTTACTGGGCGTTCTCGATAAGTGAGGTCTGGTTGCACATCAATGTTCTCATGGGATACTTGCTTCTCTGGTTTGCTTACGCACTTCCTTAATTGAGAGACGTGGAACACGTCGTGGATGTCGGACAAGTCTTCGGGTAAGTCTAGCTGGTAGGCTACAGTGCCTCTTCGTGCCACTATGCAGAATGGTCCAATGAATCTTGGTGCTAACTTCCCTTTAATCTTGAACCGTTGTAGTCCCCTCATAGGTGATACTCGTAGGTACACAAATTCACCGGGTTCAAAATTGACCCCACGATGTTTCTGATCGTAATAACTCTTCTGTCGGCTTTGAGCGGTCTTGAGTCGGTCCCTGATTAGCTTGACCTTTTCCTCGGCTTCTCTGAGCATGTCTGGTCCGAAGATGCGGCTGTCTCCGGTCTCTGACCAATTTAACGGGGTACGACACCTCCGTCCGTATAGGGCTTCAAAAGGTGCCATTTGCAGGCTGGCCTGGTAGCTGTTGTTGTATGCGAACTCGACATATGGCAGACTTTCCTCCCAACTGGTTCCATAGGTGAGGACACATGCTCTCAACATGTCCTCTAAAATTTGGTTAACGCGTTCGGTCTGTCCATCAGTCTGGGGATGGTAGGCTGTAATGAAGGCCAATTGAGTTCCCAGAGCCTGTTGTAAATGATCCCAGAATTTCGAGACAAATTGAGTGCCTCGGTCAGATATTATAGTCTTCGGGACTCCATGCAGACAAACTATACGGGAGAGATAAATCCTGGCAAGCTTCTGAGTGTTGTAGGCTGTCCTTACTGGAATAAAATGTGCCACCTTGGTTAATCTATCGGTGATGACCCATATGGCATCATTCCCGTGTCGTGACCGAGGTAGTCCGACAATGAAATCCATCCCTATTTCATCCCATTTCCACTCAGGTATTTTGTTCGGTTGCAGTAGTCCGGCTGGTTTTTGATGCTCAACTTTTATGCGTTGACAAGAATCGCAGCATGCAACGAATGTGGCTATGTCCCTCTTCATACCATGCCACCAAAATCTTTCCTGAATATCCCTATACATTTTGGTTCCTCCAGCGTGGATTGAATATGGGGTGGTGTGTGCTTCAGCTAGGATTTTCTGTTTGAGGTCCTCTATGTTTGGCACGCAGAGTCTATCTCCGTACCATAGTATTCCATCATCGCCTATGATGAACTCCGAGGCCTTGCCCATACTCACCTTTTTTTTAATTCCTTCAATACTGGGGTGACCAGGCTGAGCTTCTTTAATCCACTCCACAAGGTCGGGCTTTATTTCCAAGTTTGATATGGTGCCTTCCGCGATCATTAACAAGTTGAGTTTGGCAAATTCTTGTTGGAATTCCGGCCTTAAGCCTTGTAGACTGTTTTCGTCGAAGCTGGGGTTCCGACTAAGAGCATCGGCCACTACATTTGCTTTTCCTGGATGATAATGGATACCAACATCATAATCCTTTACCAATTCCAACCAACGTCGTTGCCGTAAGTTTAGTTCTGGCTGTGTGAAAATATATTTGAGACTTTTATGGTCCGTGTATATTTCACATCGATTCCCAAGTAAGAAATGCCTCCATTCCTTAAGTGCATGAATGACTGCTGCCATTTCTAAATCATGAGTGGGATAATTTTCCTCATGCTTGCGGAGTTGTCGTGAAGCGTATGCGACAACCTTGCCTTCTTGCATCAACACGCATCCAAGACCCTTTCTGGACGCATCACAATACACTTCAAAATTCTTGTGTATGTCGGGTACAATTAATACCGGTGCTGTAGTTAGTTTCCGTTTTAACTCTTGGAAACTCTTCTCGCAGGCTTCTGTCCATTCAAATTTCTTGTCTTTCTTGAGTAACTGCGTCATTGGCTTGGCTAGGGTGGAGAATCCTTCAATAAATTTGCGGTAATATCCTGCCATACCCAAGAAACTTCGTACGTCCGTTACGCTGGCTGGTGCCTTCCAGCCAAGTATGGCCCTAACTTTCTCTGGGTCCACTGCGATACCGTCTTGGGTCAGCATGTGACCTAGAAAGCCTACTTGCCTTAGCCAAAATTCGCACTTGCTGAACTTGGCATACAATTGATGTTTCCTGAGTTCTCCTAGCACAATCCTGAGATGTTCCGCGTGCTCTTCTGGTGTCTTGGAGTATACTAGAATATCGTCGATGAATACTACAACGAACTTGTCCATAAACTTCATAAATACTTTGTTCATGAGGTGAACAAAATATGCGGGGGCGTTTGTTAATCCAAAAGGCATAACTGTTAACTCATATAGTCCATATCTGGAGGTGAAGGCTGTTTTGGGGGTATCTTCTGTTCGCACTTTTAATTGATGATATCCTGACCTTAAGTCAATCTTTGAGAATACCTTGGCTTGAGCGAGCTGATCAAATAAATCATTTATTCGTGGCATCGGGTATTTGTTCTTGACTGTGACCATGTTAAGTGCTCGGTAGTCTATGCACAATCTCAGTGTTCCATCTTTCTTTTTGGTAAATAAAATTGGTGATCCCCAGGGTGAGGAGCTGGCTCGAATGTATCCTTTGTCTAGCAATTCTTTTATTTATTTCTTCAACTCAATTAATTCAGATGGTGCCATTCGGTACGGTTTCTTGTATATGGGGGTGGTTCCTGGTGCGAGCTCAATGCTGAATTCTATCTCTCGGTCTGGTGGCATGCCGGGTAGCTCTTCAGGGAATACGTCTGGAAATTCACACACTACTGGAACCTTGTTCAGCTCAGAAATGTCCACCTTATTCAATCTTGGTTGTCGGGGTATTTTTCTTTCCTTGGATGATACTTTTATTGTCTTCCCGTGGTGGTGCGTGAGAATTACGGTCCGGTTGAAACAGTCAATAAAACCTTTGTTGGTGGTTAACCAGTCCATCCCTAGTATGACATCCAGTCCTTTATTTTCCAACACAATAAGATTGGAGTAAAATTTCAATCCTTCGATCTCAATAACCACATTCTGACAGTAACTCTGAGTAACTTGCTGAATCCCAGGGGACTTGATGATCATGGATTTTTCCAAAGGAAGCATCGAAAAATTATTTTGCAAAGCAAAACTTTTCGAAATGAAAGAGTGAGAAGCTCCAGAATCAAACAAAACCGTTGCAGGTATTGTGTTGACAGGAAACGTACCGAGTACGATATCCGGAGCATTTTGTGCTTCTTCTTTGGTCACGTGGTTTAGATGACCCTTCCTGTGGTTGTGGTTGGGGTTGAAATTGTTGCGCTTGGGCGCTGAATTATTTCCACCATTGTTTGGCTTCGGGGTCGAGTTCCTTGGCTTGGGGCACTGTTTGGCGTAGTGCCCTTCTTCTCCACAAGCGTAGCAAGTAACGCCTGGGCGATATGTGAACTCCTTGTCCCTTGCATGAAAATTCTTGATTGGGCGTGAGACGTTGGATGAGGTTTTGTGCGTCCCACCCTTTTGAAAATCTGTCTTGCTTCAGTGATTGCGAGCATGGTTAGTCTGGTCCCTTTTTCGCTTGCGGATATCTTCCAGACTGCGTCTCTCATTTTCCAGAGTAATGGCTTTGTCCACCAGTGTTTTAAAATCAGGAAAAGTGTGCACGACCAGTTGGCATTTAAGCGCGGGCGCCAGACCGTCAAGGAATTTCTCCATCTTCTTGCTTTCAGTCATACGTTCTTCACTGGCGTAACGGGACAATAGAGTAAATTGACTGTGGAAATCTGACACTGTCATATTCCTTTGCTTGAGATCATCGAACTCTCTCTTCTTGATTTTCATAATACTCTTAGGAATGTGTGCACCACGGAAACCTTTCTTGAAATCATCCCAGGTTATGTCATTTTCGTTGGGATGCATGTGCAGAAAATTCTCCCACCACGATGCGGCTGCTCCTGTGAGATAGTGCGGAGCATACAATACCTTTTCGGGGTCTGAACATTTTGCAATAATTAATTTCCTCTCCATATCTCGAAGCTAGTCCTCGGCTTCAAGAGGTTTGTCAGTGTGAGAAAATGTTTGGGGACGTGTCTTCTGAAGCTCAGATAACTTGGATTGCTGCTGATACTGTCCATGGTGATTCCCCATGTTGATGACTTGGTTCATCATTTCACGATGTTGTTGCTGACTCTGTTCATAAAGGCGGCACATTTGGGAAAGTGCCGTTTCACTGTTCTGTTGACTCGACTGCCCTTGTGTGAAATTGTTGCCTGGTTGAGTGTCATAATCTTCCTCTAGCGGAGTAGGCATGGAGCGAGTCCAAGGACGAGACATTTTTCACTCTGGGGATATATTTTGTAAAACTCATAAGAAAAGCGAAGATGGTCGCAAAAACAAATCCAAATATTACACAAGGATGGCGAATAATTTAAATGACCAAGATCACTTAAGAAAACAATTCGAATTGCGCACGGAGAAGGACTGTTCATTACATATCTTACACGCGGGTGATAATTATACAATACATCACTCAGGATATGCGTACATAATCCTGACATGTTATTTAGGCTAGTGCACTTCTCCAGTTCCTACATGATGCGCAAACAGGCTACTCCTCACAACCTATGTACATATCTTACAAAGCGGTACATCGCATGACGGGCAAGCGTACTCAGCCGGAAATGTTGACGATCTCCTTGGCCCTGCCAAGGGTGAGGCGCAGTGAGGCTGGGGACTCGACCTCCTCCTCACTAATAGGCTCCAGACGTGAAGAGATGCGTCGGGTAGATGGAGCGGGTGCCAGGGGCGGAGCAACACGAATAGGAGTAGGCACAGCGGGTGGTGCAGTGCGCGCTGAAGTGGGCGCAATGGCCTGGTTGAACTCTTCGGTGGTAGGCAGGCGACGAGTAGGTGCATAAGATGCTGATGACGAGACAAAACTCAGTGGCGGTGCGGCGGGCAGGAGCTCCCTCCTGTTGGCGGCACAGCCATGGACTGAGTCCATGCGGGCAGCTACGAAGTCGTCCACCAGGTTGTCGAAGGCTGCCTCCAGAGCCCGGAGATACTCAATAAGCATCGCAAAAGCCTCATCTCGTTCTCCTCTGGGGCAGGAGAATGCGTAGTGACATGTGTAAGGCACATGGCATGGAAGATAGCGGTAGCGACGAGTCTTCATCGCGGGAAGGACATCCCTACGGCGAGCTATCGCCTCACGGGCTGCCATCTGCATAGCATGCCTCTCCGTAGGCATGGCTCTTCCCACGAACCGGAAGCGGCGTAACTCACCACGCCCTCCCCTGAACTGCACCGTGACCTGGTGCATGGTCAGACTGTCGTTGACCTTGCGCTGGTAGAGTGTGAAGACTGGGCGCACAGACGGCCCCATCGCGACCTGAACGATGAAGGAGAGAAGCTTGACGAACCCATCGGGCACGTTGGCGAAGGTCTGAGACTCGCAGCTGTTGTCGGCCATCTACAAAGGTAAGCAAAATTCTGAATGGTCAGATCATAAATTTATGCTGACAGTCAGAAAATGACTACAATTGCAAAAATATAAATTAGCTCTATCATGCTAATAACCAATTAGCGATCGCACCTAGTGGCTTCCTACAGTCAGCCTGGCTCTGGTACCAAGCCTGTCACGACCGGTTTTCCAATAAAAAATATTTATTGAGAAACCAATCTTTTGAGTCCAGTATGAGAGAAATCCTCCTCACTGGTAGACAAATTCTTGATACAATAAGCCAGTAGCATAGGATATATTACAGGGTTGAGCTAGGGCTGCTCAACAAATTATTACAAGTGCGCCAATAATTATACATAATGGCGGATATAACACAATGGTGTGGTGGCATACTACTGACTCGAGGATAAAGTGATGGTGGAATAACACAGTGGGGAGTGTGATAACACGACTCTCAAACTGGCATCTCATCGAGCGTCGAGGTGAGGCTCGATAAATTTATTCGGGTTGCGGAAGCGGATATAATACAGTGACCAAATCCAGGGTCGCACGAAACTGACTGGGATTCCTCTAGGCGTCGGACTCGCTATCGAACTCTTCATCCATGAGATCGCCTTCATCAGCATCTGGCCAAATGAACAAGCCAGTGAGTACTTTGAAAGTACTCGCAAGACAGTTCGGACGTAAGATATAACAAATGCATGCATGAATGCGTCATGATTAATTCACCAATGTATATTCAAAAATTAACATAACGAAGTAAGTAAAAAGGGAAACGGCGGTAGTCCGCCTGAAATCCCAACAAAACATAAATGAAAACCGATCGGGTGTCTGAAGTGACGCCTCGAAAGGTGAACAAATAAATAGAAGGAAATGATGCCACAGTCGGACGTCTGAGCGACATCGCAGAAAGGGCTTTAAAAGAAATGCCACAGTCGGGCGTCTTAGCGACACCACATAAAGGGCTTTAAAAGAAATGCCACAGTCGGACGTCTGAGCGACATCGCAGAAAGGGCTTTAAAAGAAATGCCACAGTCGGGCATCTTAGCGACACCACATAAAGGGCTTTAAAAGAAATGCCACAGTCGGACGTCTGAGCGACATCGCAGAAAGGGCTTTAAAAGAAATGCCACAGTGGGGCGTCTTAGCGACACCACATAAAGGGCTTTAAAAGAAATGCCACAGTCGGACGTCTGAGCGACATCGCAGAAAGGGCTTTAAAAGAAATGCCACAGTCGGGCGTCTTAGCGACACCACATAAAGGGCTTTAAAAGAAATGCCACAGTCGGACGTCTGAGCGACATCGCAGAAAGGGCTTTAAAAGAAATGCCACAGTCGGACGCCTGAGCGACATCGCAGAAAGGGCTTTATTCACAGCTAAATAATACTCATAATAAATATTCAATTCATGATAATAAACAGGTTAGTCCATCCACAGGAATAAAATTTAGCCGGACTTAGCACTCATGGGATTCACCGGAGTCTCTGTCATCAAACTGGCACTTGTCAGGATAAGATGATACTGATCTTGGACATAGAATAGATGATTCAAGGAATATATGACTCTGCAGAGTTTGTACAAAAATTTCCCACAGCCAACGGATTTCCGTAGTCACGAAGGACTAGTTCCGTTTACGGTATTTCGGAAGAAACACAGCTAACAAGTACACACCCATCCTACCTCTCGATGCTAGGAATCACCCTAGACATCGTCGAAGAAAAACTTTTGAGACGGGGAGATCACAATCTCGAATAGCATGGGATCAAATTTATATACGCGCGCTCTAAGGGCTGCCCCCCTCTCGGTCCCAACCGGAAACACCCATGCCCCCTGACCGGATGACTGGCTTTAATCCAGGGCCATGGAACCATCATCCCGGCCTCTCCTTTTGGTGTGTACCAGGAAAGCGGTTTGCAACTTACTAAACCATATTCCTTGCGGAAAACATGTGGTAGTACAGGGAAGGAAATGGGAGGAACTGGACCGATACGGCTTGACACTGCAGTCACTTAGCCTGGCATAAGACTGGCATGCTACAACACTGCCATCTTACCCATCCTCATGCCAACACATGGCCATTCATACTCACATCCATCCACTTATGGATCATCGAACTCACTTACCTCAACATTGCATAAAATAACGTTCATCGGTATGCTCATCAACATGCCATGAAACTAACTAAATGCAAAACATGCCAAGACACTCATCATATCAAAAGTTCAAACATGCTTGCCTGGTTCAGAGTAGTCGGAGCCTAGCTCGGTGAAGTTCGCGGCTCCGTCACCTCCTTCGGTATCTACGGTATAAAGAAAATATATGCGCTATCGTAAATACCAAGGGGTGCACAAAAAGTATTCCAAATATTTTTCAAATAAATCTGATAAAAAACTAGACAAAATTTTAAAGAGAACAGAAAAAGAATCAATCAAAAATACCTTTCTGTTTAAAAGTTATAAGGGTTTTTGTCCAGGGACTCATCTGTAATGAAACAGAAAGTCTCCAGGGGCTAGCTTATAAAAACAGAAAACGCTTCGGCAGAAACTACGCCAGCCCAAAGGGAAAGCGCATTTGGCAGAAGGCGTTTTCAGAAAACGCTTCGTTTAGAAAGGACAGAGAGGCTGACAGCGGGTCCCACTTGTCATGTTTAAACTTTCAAATGGGAGGGACGAGGCTCGTCGGCGCCCGAGGGTTGCGGTGGTCGCCGGCGGCGATCCACGGTGAGGTAAGGGGATCGGAGGTTACCAACGTGCTCACCGTGTCCTTCCGCAACGGTGGGTGGTGTTGTTGGTCGCCGGGGAGCACCACGTCGACGGCGGTCTCAACTCCGGCGGACGGTGGTTCGGGCGTTGATGGAACTCGCCGAGGAGGGCTGCAAGGATTAAATTGCGGAGGGGGTTAGCTCACTGGGTGCTAGAGAAGGCTACAGACGAGGTTTGGGCGCCAGAGGTGGCCTCACCGGAGTGAATCGAGCTGGAGGCCGAGGCGGAGCGAGGCGGCCGGAGTCGAGGAAGAAGGGCCCCTCGAGGCTCTTCTAGTTGCTGGTCGGGGTCCAGTGTGGTGGTGGAGGTGTGCGGGGGCGAGAGGGAACTTAGGGGCGCTATATATAGCCGGCCCGAGGCGGTTGCCGTGAACGGGATAAGTCCGGCGAGCGATTACGGTGGCGCTGCGGTTGGGCAGTGGAATTAGGAGCTTGGGCATTGCCTAGGTGGAGTAGTGGTGCCATTCCAGGGTCCAGCTCAGCACGGGAGGGGGTTTTACGGCCTGTCCCAACGGAACGGCCGTGCGGCACGTCGGCGGCAGGGAGCGCGCCCTGCGCGTGCCAGGCCACGGCGGCGGTGCTGCCCGCGTGCGCTGGCAAGCATGAGGCCACGCGGAGATCCAGGGGGCTTTGGGCGGCGCTGAACGGCGTTCTGCCGTGGTGTGCCTTCTGTCGGCCGCCACGGGAGGTCCCGACGCCGCAGAAGACGCCGGCGGGGGCGGGCCAGCGCGCCACCGACGCCAGGAAGGCTCCACGCATGCGTGTGAAGCTCCGGACAAGAGGGAGGGGCTGCGAGCATCGAGCCAAGCGCACTGTGAGCTTGTGACTGAACTCTGAAGAAAACGACACTGTAAAACTGAATTTTACTGAACTTTACTAAAAATGCAAAGAACAGTGCAGCTCAGGTGTTCGACAGAATGCTTTTGGCATCTAGGGATTTTTCCTTGAGCTGAAATTTGGTGGAGTGGCTTCTCATTGCTCCAGTAGGCTGCATGATTTTTGGTGGAATTTTTGGAGGAGTGTAGATATGAATTTCACCAAATTTGGCAAATCTGGTCCAAACTTGCAGTGAGTGAAATTTGAAATTTTTTAAAAGAAGAAGAGTGGATCAAGATGGTTCTAGGTTGTGGGTACTAAAGACAATCCAGGGAAGTTGGTTTGGGACAAAAACTCAAAGCCAAAGTGGTACTTGCTTTGAAAATTACTTAGGCTCAAAATAAATGGCAGAAAAGTTTTGGGGAGATAAAATAATTGAAATAAAATCCAAAACTTGTTTGGACTTGTTGAGATAGAGAAGTTAGATTGTCCAAAGGTGGAGGGAGGGGTTTTGAGAATTTTTACTATAGGAGACATGGTAAAACCATGGGTGGTTTCCAAGATATGAAAATCCCAAATTTTCATAGAGTTACTTTTTAAAAGAAAAAGATTAAACTCCCAAAATAATTTGAGGGGGAACCAACAGAGAAGAAATTTCAAAAGATCAAACACCATAGTTTTGAAGAAAAATAAAATCCTTGCCAAAGAGAAGGAAGTTTTTAAGATGAAGGATTTCTGGAAAAGAAATTTTTAAATGCCCTCAAAAGGAATTCAACAAAGTTTTTGATGAAAACCAATTAAAATTTTTGGGAGTGTCACATTATCAAAGGCAACTCTTCTGAAGCCAAACTCAAAGGCACCATGAAGACATTAGTCTTCTATATCATCAGTGGCATCAGATTCAATACACAAGATTTCTTCATCCGACAGCTTGCAGCTTCTGGCATTGATATCTTTGGTGTGAAATTCTATGCTCCCTAGGTTATGCGCCTGATCAAGCTCCATTCCACAGTCAACTATCAACCTTCATCTCGCAACCACGTTGTATTCTTGCCTAATGTTGACATGTATCATGAAGCTATCTACCCCGAGCCTACTAAGAAGCCACTTCACTTGCAAAATGCAGAACATCAAAGCTTCACTCAGCCAATTGAAGGGATTCATGTGCCAAATTCTGCTACTCTTGCTTATCCTTTGGCTGGCAACTTGCGTCTGCCGCATCGTGCCAACACTGAAGCCACAGCCAGTACAATTGCTCAAAGGCCTCAGAAGCATCCCCGTGTCCTCAACGACCGTGAGCTTCTGGTATCCCTACATCAGAAAAAAGATAGGCATCATGACTAGCTAAAGAGCCAAATGCAGAGTCTTCTGGTTGACGTCAATCGCATTCGCAACTTAGCCACAAAGTACTCATTCGTTGCGCATGAAGCCTGTTGGAGGTCCTGGAAGAGCCTCACACTACTCTGCTCTGAAGATGATCTTCGCGAAGATGGCTTCATAGAGAAATTCAAGTTTGACTCCAGGCCACCATGATCTGCAAGTTGGCGTCCAACACCTTCTATTGAAGATTCTGATTTTTCATCTTCGGCTACAACTGTTGTTGCGAGAGTCGTCGATGAAGAAGACGACGCCACTTCACCCGCAATGGCTTCACTACACCACAACTCTGCGGCAGGCCCATCTACACCCAACTCCAACATCGACCCTGCTGCTCCAACATCTTATCCAACTAGGAACGAGTAGATCCTCTATGTCTTCAAACCTTTTTGGTCCTTACTGACAAAAGGGGGAGAAGCATATGAGGTTGATAGTCTTCAAGCGGGTCCATATGGGTAGTTGCCTAAATTTTTGCTAAGTTCTTACAACTCTCATTTTGAAACTATTTGGCTCTTGAGTTGTAACACTTAAACTTGATGGTCGTCTGCTACTTTTGCTGCTACTTTGTGATGCAATGATAAATTCTGCATGAAGTCATTTTGTAGACGCCCATTTCTCATTATGCATTTCATTATCTTCACTATTCTTATGTATGCATGATGAATTGTCTTCATGTGTTGAAGAGGATCTCCACAAAGTAAAACCTGCCATGTGCATTTGCATTCAAAAGCAAACTACTCATATGCACATCTTCAAGGGGAGCCTCCTCAACTTATGAAGACAATGCCTATGATCCTAAACTTTCACATACTTTTATCCCGTTGAGAACTTCAACCAGTTTGTCATCAATCACCAAAAAGGGGGAGATTGTAAGTGCATCTAGTGCCACCCCTAGTTGGTTTTGGAGCATTGATGACAAACTTGGTTGAAGGACTAATGTGTTTGTGAGAATTGCAGGATAACACAGGTAGTAGTCCCTTATTGATTTGGTTTACCTACCAGAGATGACCCCTAAAAATGTGTGAAGACATTGAAGACAATGGTGGCTCGTGAAGACATTCACGATGAAGATAATGACATGTGAAGACATTCACTTGAAGACTATGGAGTGCAAAGACATAGTTGTTTTATAGTTTCCATTTCTTCTTTATTGAGTCATAGGAACCACCGTACTGTTAAGTGGGGTCCAAGTGAACAAAGTCAGAGTGACTGATGTGATGCTCAACCAAAATCCTATGTCTTCAAGCGAAGATAATGAGAGCAAATCTTATTCAGAGCTGGATGAGTCAGCTTTGCTTATAGCACAAGCCAAGATGTCGCGTGTGTTTGAAATCCGACTGTTTGTCACGTGTCGGTTCCTTAGTGACCCAGGGTCATTTCGGACATATCATGTCGGGTTGCCTCCAGGCTATAATTAGCCCACCCCTACACCATAAATTGGTGGCTGCTCAGAGTTAGTGCACGGCTTTTGTCGTTTGAGAGCAACCCACCTTCGAAGCCTTTGAGAGAGAGATCCTTGCGAGGACAAAGCCCAAAACACCCAGAGCCAAAGAGTGTTAGGCGTCACTGAAGTCTTTCTGTCCGCGTAACCTGAAGACTTGTTACACTTGAGGACTATGAATCCTCTAGCCGGTTAGGCGTCGCGTTTTGAGCATCCAAGAGCCGTTGTGGATCGCCGGTGAACGAAGTTTGTGAAGGTTTGGAAGTCTACCTAGACGACTTATCAGAGTGATTGGGCGAGGACTGGGTGTCCTTAGCTCAAGGGGAATAAGGTGAAGACGCGGTCTGCTGAGTTCAATCTCAGCCTCCCTAACCAGACGTACAATTGTCACAGCAACTGGAACTGGTCTACCAAATCCCTGTCTTCACCAAGCAACTGGTTCTATCCCCAACTTCCTTTACTTTTCAGTTTGTCTTCGTGAAGTCATTGCTTGCTTGTCTGATTTGATTAACTTCACTGTGTGAAGACTATTACCTGTTTGGCTTCATACTGTCTTCCATTCTGATCCATACTACCTAGCTACTGATAGTCTTCGTACTTTCACTGTAATGCTTACTTGACTATGACTTGTCTAGTGTAGTCTATCTTCTGCTGCATATCAATAGGTTGATTTCATCTGTTTGTCTTCATAGACCTCGTGTTTTGAAGACTTTCATAAAAATCGCCTATTCACCCCCCTCTAGTCGATAACTAGCACTTTCACCACCCCCGTCGACTACTACTACCCCTATGGTGCCTATTTCTACATGGAGACCGCCGCCGACTAGGAGTAGTTAGGAGGTCCCAGGCAGGAGGCCTTGCCTCTTCGATCGTTGTTGTTTTTGTGTTTGCCTTCTTAAGGCAGTCCTGTTTAACCTTATGTATGTACTTAGATATTGTTGCTTCCGCTGGCTCGTTTGTATTTGAGTTTCTGTATTCGAGCCCTCGAGGCCCTTGGCTTGTAATATGAAGCTTGTATTATTTTTAATTTGTGTCTAGAGTTGTGTTGTGATATTTTCCCGTGAGTCCCTGATCTTGATCGCACATTTGCGTGTATGATTAGTGTAAGATTGAATCGGCGGCGTCGCACCCGGGTAGGCTCAAGGAGAGGAAACGACACTTCATAACTTTGCCAGGGGAGTGACCCAGGGAGCCCATTTTCTCTCAGGATCACACTCCCTCTCTTCCCTTCCGGTCAATGGTGCTGACATATGGGCCTGGTAGATGGTGACGTGGCTGCTTACATGTGGGACCAGACAGTGCTAACGTGACTGCTTACATGCAGGTCGCAGCTCCGGCATAATGTATGTAGCAAAATCCATCGACGGTAGTACCAAAATCCAACAACGGTTGCAACAAAAAAAGCCACCGCCATAGTAGGTCGTAGCTCCGCCGTGATGGATGTAGCAAATCCGGCGCCGGTAGTAGCAAAAAATGGCAACGGTTGCAACAAAAAACTTGGCCGTTTCTAGCAAAGTTCTTTCGCCGGTTGCCTCACGTAGTTTGCTTCTCCTTCGTTGCCGTTGACGTGGGGTTGCAATTTTTTTGCACACGGTTCCAGCACATCGGCGGGGGGTTGTAGCTTTTCTGTGCTCCTCGTCGGCTGGTAGAGTAGAGTTGCAACATCTCGCTAGCCGGTGGTAGCACTTCGCCGCTGGTGACAGAGCTTGCACAAGTTGCGAGAGGCATGGAGGGAGGCTGCGGTCTGTGAAGGAGCAGAGCCGCGTCGGCTGGGGGTTGACGAAAGAGGAAAGGAGAAGGGCAGTTTCGCGCGCGGGCCCACCCATGTACACTTGGCTCGCGCGAGACGATTGTTTACATGTATGCGTGCGCCAGCGTGGCGTGCAGGCCAGCGGAAAGTCCGGCCGGACTGCTGGCTCCAAACGTTTTGTTTTTTGGAAAGAATCATTGGGGGTGATGCATTGCTTCTACTGGCAGGGGTGCGAGGTATCTTCTTTAAAAAAGAAAAGGAAAAAGAGTAAAAAGCGAAAAAAAAGAGACAGAAAAGAAAAAAAACGGGTAAAAGAGCCGGAAGCTTCACAAAACCGGGCCTAGAAGCTTATGGAAGCTTCCCATAGATCGTCGCCTCTTCCTCCTCGCCTGACCGACCTGTTCCAACACTTTGGTCTGGACAAGATCCGCGCGATCATGAACAGTTCTGATGGTAAGACGTTCGAGCAAAAGATCGACAAGTTACGAGAGGTGCGCCCAATCACTCACTTGTCTTTCGTCGTCTAGTTTTGTCCTTCCATCCAGATTTCAGTTTTGTCCTTCCATCCAGATTTCAGGTCTCCGTCTGTTTCAAGATCGCTATAATTCGTAATCCCGTGCTGGATCTGTATACCTCAGTTAATCCTTAGGATATATTCTCCTTATATTTATTTAGGAAATGAGTGCTTTCGAACGTGCTCGTGATGTATTCTACATCGTCGAGGGCGAGGATGGCGACGAGGACGACGAAGACGACGAGGACGACGACGTGGATGTGGACGAGTCGGATAGAAAGGTAGGGAAGGTGGTAACAAGCTTCGTTCTATCCATATGTAATATGTTAAAATATGCACTATATTCTTTATGTTGGGCGAATTTGTCTCTCCATTCTTTGACTAATACCTGCTTCTGATCTCCAACATGTTTCTGCCTGTTCAGCTCTTAGATGATGAAAAGAAACCCGATATCACGAAACGACCACACACTCCTATTGGAGATGAGGTGGAATGCAAGAAGCCAAAGATAGCAGAAGGCTCAAGGTGCCAAGGAGAAGAACCTGAGGCTGGAGGGATAAAGAATTCCTCATGGTAGGTAGTATTTTATGTGTATGAAATTCCAACCTTTGTTTTCTAACTTAACATTGCACCAACACTAACACATTTCAAATATGCACTTGGTTTACTCTCGAGTAAGCTGCAGTTTCTGCAATCTCTGATGTTTAATGTTGCATCAGCCAGTTGAGCAGTGACCACTTTTATCCAAATGGTGTCGGACTGTTGTTTTATGCAACTTCAGAAAATAAATAGATAGCTTTTATCTTAAAAAAATCAGGTTGCTCATACTGCAGTTTACTCTCAAGTTGCAGTATTAATTTTTCCAATACATTTCTGCATTGGCAAAACCAGCACCTTAGGATTGCTGTCATTAACATCCTTTTATTGATGAGGTATTAGCAATAGATGGCTGTTAAAATGACACCTAGTTTATATATAGCATACTTATGTACCTTCACCTGTCGTCTGAACTATGATTACATGGAAGCCCTAAAACTTCATGGAATAATTTGTACCATCTAGCAAACTTCTAAGCCCATGCTTAAATTGGGAAAATTGTATTTTTCCCAATGCAATTCTGCAGCGCCCAGTAAATCTGTTCTTTGGACTCAAATACTTATCCTCTAAAACATCAGGTCAAGTTACCTTGTAGAAAAACTTGTCTCTTCAAATGGTCTCTACTTTGTTATTTTAGCACAGTTGAATTCATACTGTGTATTTTCTAATTAATTATATTGGTGCTTTCCAGAGCTCGCTAATGCTTCTGTTGACTTAGCTGTCCCTACTTTTTGAGGAAACGTTCAATTGTTCTTGAACACAGAAAAATTTCAGATTATCCCCTCTTATACCTAACCCACCTATATTCTTTAACTTTAAAACGAGTTAATGCGCAACCAACTATATAACCTAGCTTTGTTTTTGGGATTTTTACCTGCATGTCTTAACTAGATGAACCTGTGTAGAACTCAAACTCATTAGGAGTCAGGTGGTCTGTCCTTTATGAAATGTAACCAAAATATGAACTTAGTTGTCATGTATATACCTTGTCTTGTCAAATGCTTACACCATGTTAAGTCGTATTGTTGTTTGTCTTCACTTTTGTTCTGTGGGGCATATGTTTACTATTTCTCTAGCATTGTTTTGTCTCTTGTCTTTTTGTTGGCCCACTTTCATGTACTCCCTCTGTATCAAAATATAAGATGTTTTTTGGCACTATGACTGTCAAAAACGTCCTATATTTTGATACGTAGGGAGTATTTTTATCCATCTAGTCCTTCTGTAATTGGTTATTAATTGCGTAATTCTGTTTGAAATTCGGAGCCACCGAAAAAGTATTGAGTTAACAGACCACCGCAGTGGAGTTCACATACTTAGGCCCTAATGACTTCTTCAGAACAGCCTGTGTAAATTTTGGGTTATAAATTGTACTCCCTCCGTCCGGAAATACTTGTCATCAAAATGAATAAAAGGGGATGTATCTAGACGTATATTAGTTCTAGATACATCTTTTTTTATCCATTTTGATGGCAAATATTTTTGGACGGAGGGAGTATCTTAGTAGTTAATGTGCACATGCTTGCTTAATTGTTGCACTCAAGCTACTGCTTTTCTGTGAAGTTCTTGTTTCTAATATGTTTATATGTATTTTGCTTCCTTAACCATTAATTGAAGTCTTAAATTTTCCATTAGTTTTGTTACCAATGCTTCATCTGTGAAACCGCTATTCATGGTGTTCTTTGTTCTGACAGGGTCTGATGACAGGGGAATGCAGTAAACACCAGAAGCATCAAAACTATGATCTGGAACAGTATCCTGAATAAACTATTTTCTGGATTATGAATGAATTCTGAAGCATGGGGCTATAAGTGAATTATGTAACATGGATTTGTAACTATGGTGGATGTTAAGTTAACGTTCTATCAGTGCATCGTGAATGCGTGCTGAATATGCTTCTGTTATGGTTTCGTAACTTCGAGACTGAGCATGTGGTACTGGGTTGCCGTAGGCCTGTAGCCGCTGTACCTACGTTTCATACTGTAGGTATGTTGTCCGAGAGTGCCCTTTGGGCAACTCGAATGCTGATCACGTAAGGGCAACTCCAACTGGCCGATGCAAATGAACTTGGTTTTTGTTTGTTTGGATTGGTTTGGTGTTGGGGTGTTTTTGTTTATTAGCAAATATGCCTGTGCGGTTGCAACGGAGAAATAATGTTCTTTTCCATGTCTCTTAACTAAGGTACCTATGCATCATCGCAACCGGAGAACAACACATGCAGATTAATATAGTTAGTGATGCTACCAAGATTCGTCACTACGCAACTTTCTCATTTTCCAATTCAACCTAGGCACATTGACTCGCTTAACTCACATTTTCTGAATTCAACCTGCTTCCTTCTAAATCGACTTGCACCCCCACGTAGAACTATTTTGGGCCACTTACCGCAACGAGTGTTGAGCATGCAGGTTTTGACTGTCTAATCACTATCACTATCACCATCCCCTTCCTCTTTCCACCATTTTCCAGTTAGCATCAAGCTTATCTCTGCCCACATGGTCATCTTGGCTCTTTTGTGCCTCTTTGTTCACCCCAACTCTATGTTGGCTGCGCCGTTAGAAAATAAATTTAAAACAATAGAACTCAGACTTATCTAGATGCCCCTCCCTCTCATCTCTGAGCACATCGTGCTCCATCGGCGCAATGGCGGCTCCTTCTGGCTGGATTGAGGCGCGGAGACCCATGCTCCCCTCATCTGGTAGGATTCCCTCCTCCGGCGGGATCTCCTCTCCGAGCTGGATGGTGGGCACAAGATCCCCTGCTCAAGCCTCCAACCGCGCGGCAAGCACCAGCAAGAAATTTTGTTTGTTGGGGAATGAACGAATTGAATGCAAGATTGCATTGTTACAAGGACGGAGAGTGGAACACCATCTTCAATTTCTCATTTGATCCCACCTTCTCTACTTGATTCCCTGTTGCTCCGTGTTGAAGTTCATGAACAAATAAAACTGAAAGATCATGTGATAGGTTTTATCCTGTATTGAACTTTTTTTTCTCCAATCTTCGTATTTGTTGTGCTTGAAAATATTAGGACTGGTCTTTTGGTCCGTTTTCTGTCAATGAGTAAATGTTGTGTATAAAAAATCAGTGCTCGAGATTACGATTGCTTCATATATAATAACAAACTTGCTACAGGAAGAAGATTTGGGGCTGTGCTCTGGTCTGCGACCAGAAGAATTGAATAGCTCTTTACCGATTACCATGGGAGGCAAGCCAAAATCTGACAACAAGCACAACTATTGTGGCGCCTGACTACATCCCTTGGTAATTGTTTTACTCTGCTTTGGTGGTTCCATCGATCTTCGTTGGAACATTGGCTAATTATATTTGGTAACGGGACATGGCAAGGGATAGAGACTGGCATGATTTTCTTTTTCTGAACAGCAAATAGGCTCAACCCTTCGTCATTTTTGAAGTTTGGACAGAGTTATGAACCCTTCATCACCTAATCCCTAGATTATTGGAGGATCAAGATGGTGGCCATCAGGGATGTATGAGACATTGAAACAGTATTACTTTATTCAACTACAAGATCTGATGATTGTTGTGGTAGAGTAGAATGTCACACTGGCAGTTGATTTGATGAATTTTGCATGTAATCTCTATGGTGTCCAATTACAGAAATCTGGAACATATGCCTTCAATTGTGCATCCTTCACTGTCCTGGCAACGCCCCCGTTGTGGTTTTCAGATGTCATACAGTCCAAGTGACGCAACATGATGGCGGTTTGGATCCCGCTGGAGATGCATCAAGCATGGGTAGAAGCAAAGAGTGGATGAGGCTAATGCTAGCAAGTAGTCTCATCTCTTGCTATTTGTTTGCCACAGGAATCCTTAATTAGTTTAGTTTCCTCTGCAAATTGTATGGTAGGTAGTTATTTGGTAATACATGAGCCTGACGTGAACTTTCGCATCCCAAAGTCTCTCAATCTTGATTGTTAGTTCCTTGCCCCTGATATTCTTAATGCCACGTAAGGTTAGACACATCCATTACCGTTTTGACAACACTGAAACATCAATGATATAATTTGACATATTTGTATGAGGATGACTATTTCGTTGCTACTTTTGCAGGAGAGTTCTATTATCAGACCAGGGTAAGTGTCGTTGATATGATGGATGCCATCAGGTTGGAGTTTGAATCTGTTGTCAACAATGGATGCATGCCAGTTCTGCGCGCAAAGCTATTGTCAACAAAGGGATGCCTCCGTGTCCCACGGGAACCTTGAGAAGCTTGTGCCGACTATATGGCAACAACTATATGTTGCAAGACATGTGCTAGACAAACAAGAACTGGATGCCGACATGTCCACATAGACGGTGCAAACATCGATGAATTAAGACCAATGTGAAAATAATCCTTCCAAGTTTTTCAACAAAAGAGAGATGAAATACTTTAGGCAGTGTTGTAATGTAAAATACTACAGCAAAAGAAAATGATTATGGTTCACTAGATGGTTCTGTTTCAGTTATTGGAATGGTTTCCCTTCTATATTCATCAGGTTCGAGTGGGAAGCTGCTATTGACAATGGATGCATGCAAATACTGCACGCAAAGGTATTTTTGACGAAGGGATGCCGATGTGTTGAAGGAAATATGCCCTAGAGGCAATAATAAAGTTATTATTTATTTCCTTATATCATGATAAATGTTTATTATTCATGCTAGAATTGTATTAACCGGAAACATAATACATGTGTGAATACATAGACAAACATAGTGTCACTAGTATGCCTCTACTTGACTAGCTCGTTAATCAAAGATGGTTATGTTTCCTGACCATAGACATGAGTTGTCATTTGATTAGCGGGATCACATCATTAGGAGAATGATGTGATTGACTTGACCCATTCCGTTAGCTTAGCACTTGATCGTTTAGTATGTTGCTATTGCTTTCTTCATGACTTATACATGTTCCTATGACTATGAGATTATGCAACTCCCGTTTGCGGGAGGAACACTTTGGGTGCTACCAAACATCACAACGTAACTGGGTGATTATAAAGGAGCACTAAAGGTGTCTCCGAAGGTACATGTTGAGTTGGCGTATTTCGAGATTAGGATTTGTCACTCCGAATATCGGAGAGGTATCTCTGGGCCCTCTCGGTAATGCACATCACTTAAGCCTTGCAAGCAATGCAACTAATGAGTTAGTTGTGAGATGATGTATTACGGAACGAGTAAAGAGACTTGCCGGTAACGAGATTGAACTAGGTATTAAGATACCGCCAATCGAATCTCGGGCAAGTAACATACCGATGACAAAGGGAACAACGTATGGTTTTATGCGGTCTGACCGATAAAGATCTTCGTAGAATATGTGGGAGCCAATATGAGCATCCAGGTTCCGCTATTGGTTATTGACCGGAGACGTGTCTCGGTCATGTCTACATTGTTCTGGAACCCGTAGGGTCCGCACGCTTAACGTTACGATGACAGTTTCATTATGAGTTTATATGTTTTGATGTACCGAAGGTTGTTCGGAGTCCCGGATGTGATCACGGACATGACGAGGAGTCTCGAAATGGTCGAGACATAAAGATTGATATATTGGAAGCCTATGTTTGGACATCGGAAGTGTTCCGGGTGAAATCGGCATTTTACCGGATTACCGGGAGGTTACAGGAACCCCCCGGTAACCTAATGGGCCTTGTTGGGCCTCGGTGGAAGAGAGGAGAGGAGGCAAGGGCTGGCCGTGCACCTCCCCTCCCCCTAATCCGAATAGGACAAGGAGAAGGGGGCGACGCCCCCCCTTCCCTCTCTCCCCCCTCCCAATCCTAGTCCAAGTAGGAAAGGGGAGAGTCCTACTCCTGGTGGGAGTAGGACTCCTCCAGGCGCGCCTCCCTAGGGCCGGCCGCACCTCCCCCTCCCTCCTTTATATACGGGGGCAGGGGGGCACCCCATGACACAAGTTGATCTTCGTGATCGTTCTCTTAGCCGTGTGCGGTGCCCCCCTCCACCATAATCCTCGATAATATTGTAGCGGTGCTTAGGCGAAGCCCTGCGACGGTAGAACATCAAGATCGTCACCACGCCGTCGTGCTGACGGAACTCATCCCCGACACTTTGCTGGATCGGAGTCCGGGGATCGTCATCGAGCTGAACGTGTGCTCGAACTCGGAGGTGCCGTAGTTTCGGTGCTTGATCGGTCGGATCGGGAAGACGTACGACTACTTCCTCTATGTTGCGTCAACGCTTCCGCTGCCGGTCTACGAGGGTACGTAGACAACACTCTCCCCTCTCGTTGCTATGCATCACCATGATCTTGCGTGTGCGTAGGAAAATTTTGAAATTACTACGTTCCCCAACATGTGTCTCATAGGAAGCTAGAGAAGCTGGTGCCGACTATAGGATGTTGCAAGATATGCGCCATACAAACAACAACCGGATGCCGACATGTCCGCGTAGAATCTGCAACCAACGACAAAATGCATCAAGGCCAGTGTGAGAAAAATGATTGTGCTTCAGTTATTGGAATGGTTTTCCTTCTATGTTCATATCATCATTATATTAATTTACGAATTTTGCATTCCACTATGAATTTAATATGAACTAATGCAGTCACGACACCATATTTCTTCCCCTGCTATACACCTATATATGACTATACCAATTTGAATACAGGGAGCTGCCTATGGACTTGGAAGCCTGAAAAAGGCAAATAGTAAACAACTTTGAGTTTCATAATCAAAATTGAGACAATGTTGTATATATTTAATTGGAATTATGTGAAAATTGTAGTGTGCCTTATCTATTTCCTTATCTGTTGTTATGTACTATTTGTACAGTTATTGTTCAATGTTTAATTTAACCTTATGTAATTTCTGAAAAAAATGAAAGATGTATAAATGGATAAGGAGGTGAAGATATTATTGTTATGGCTGATCATGGACGATGCCTATTCCTTTGATCTTACATTGTCGATAGGGACGCTGTAGTGAGATTTCTATCGAACTGAAGATATTGAAAGTTGAAGGTTGGCACTGGTGGGGTTTTCTTCTATGAGTACTGTTAGGTATGTGGTGTCAACAAGTTATGCTTAGAAGTACTAAACTTATGTACGCAAATAGCACTATCTTTCATTGCACACACACCTGGGTGCTAATTCTTCCTTGGATTTTTCGTACGCAAATAGCACTACTTTTCATTGCACACACCAGGGTGCTAATTCTTCAAAGTATTATGCTATAAAATATGAATTAAATTTAGGCAGGTCTATCTTACATATGCGAACTCATCTCATGCATTTTCCTTTAGCTACACAATTTACTCAAGTTCTCTTTTTGTATTGCCATTCAGCGACCTCTATATTTGATTACTCGCATAACCAAGAGAATGAGTTACTATTTAGTTTCTTCCGATCTGCTCTGTTGCAAATTAGGCATCTTATACACTAGCTTGAAATGATATTCTTTAATGTTTATAAGAATAATAATTGTAATATGACATCGATTTGGGCGTAAATGTGAAGTTAATGTAGAGAAATTTATATAGAGAAAATCACATGTTTTTATTATCATACAGAGAAACCATAAATCAAGAACCACCTCTGAAGCTCTGACACCCCCCCCCCCCCTGCACCACCCTAGGTCCGACTAACTCTGTCCTAGCTTCGCCTCTCCACTTCTCCAATCACCACAGGTCGTTGTGTTCTTATGTATGCGTCCATTGCATCAGAGACTCTTACCACCACATCTAGGCTAAGCTCAAGGATCCTTTTTTTCGTTTACAAAATTAGGTATTTGATTATAGTTATTTTATCTCTAAATAGGAGGGATTTTTCTTTTTTGTAGTAATTAAGTCATGAAAGTTGGTTGTACATAATAAAACAAAGAGATCTGCGTGGAGCTGCATGCATTATACATAATTAGCTTAATTAGCATTATAAGTTTTTGTACTGATGTTTCCACCATATAATTAAAGTGTACCTACCGTCATCTTGCCTGTATCCGAATTGCAAAGTTTTATAGTTCATATGCGGGCTTGCATACTACATAAAACTGGGTGGTGCTACCAATTTCTGAAGCAATGCAATCTATTGTTTTCTTTTATTCAAATATTCAGTCTGACTTCGCACTCTCTGTCTCTCTTGATTTCTTAGTAGTTAGTTATGTTCTCTCTAATATTTAGCAATTATACGGCTGATGGGCACCATTCCGCCCTCAACTCGCTAATGATTCGTCTATTTTGTTATTTTAGGATCATTTATATTTATACAGTTTACGCTCCAAATAATCTTCATACAGATGGTCCAACTTTGTGATTACATGAATCATATTTCTATGTTCACCTTTTCCAGAATTTCATTTTTCTGAAGTCATCAACGTGTCAGAGTGGGAGTATGGGGCACATATAAGTCTGTATTCTGCAGGTGAGAAAAATGGTAAGCTTTCAAGGGTCATCAACAACAGTGTGATGTATAGTACTACTTGTATTTAACTAAAATTAATTACAAATGGTCCATCTTAATTACATGAACTTCATTTCTAGGGTCCCCCTTTTACCTATGATTGAATATTCATCAATTAAAGAATGTGTTGGATTTATAATCATATTCCACGACATCAGATGTCTAGATTTCTTGTGATTACCCATTGCCAATATCCAGCATTTCATCTTTAGATATAGATGAACCCTTTTTATGAGAAACAACATAAGTATCTGCATTCTTATCTTCCACTGTGTCCTTTACAGACCTTTCATCTTTACCGCCTCCATTACCTCTATCAGATCTTCTTTTATGGGCAGCGGCACTCGTCGGTCACTGTATGATCATCGATGGTCGTCTATCAGATCTTCTTTTGTCATCCCGCATCTTGGGTTGTAAGATTCAATAGACTTTTGGAAGGTTTGGTGTAAGCTAATATTATTGTTGTTATTTTGATATTTCTCTCTTTGGTCCGTCTCCTCTTACTTCTACAACAATGAAAGTTTCAGTTAGATGCCACGGTTGTCAAAAGCACTCACACTGCATCATATAATATTTTCAGCGAAGATTGTGCTGTCGTTATGGATGATCTTTTTTTTGCAGGGGCATTAAGGATGCTTTTTTTGCAGGAGCACTATGGATGATCTTCAAGGCTATGTATTTTGACTGAATTTTTGTTTATCCCCGTTGCAACGCACGGGTAATGTTTCCGATGAATTTGTAAAATTAATGCACAATCCAGGTTGCATCCACACCAATTAATAAATTCAGCCTCAAGTTCCTACAGCCACATCAATTTGAAAAATCGAGAGGAAAATCCAAAGCCGAAATCCACTATCGCAAATTTTGAGAATTTTACATTAACATCTCTCTCTCTCAAATAGTTACTTTATCAAACCAGAGATGATTAAGAACTTGCAGATTTCCCGTTACTAAGTTATGCCTAATTTATTTCTATTTAAGATTGGCATTTGACAAATCCCACGAGAGCTCCTGTTCGGCGCCTGTTGCGCCCGAACAGTTTCGGGACGCACACTACCGCGCCCTGTTGGGCCGGCCCATGAAGGCTGAGCGCAGCAACCTTTATAATACCAAAAAACCGCAAAAAACAGTGTGTTCTCCAGGATTCGAACTAGGGTGGTTGGTTCCTTGGCCAACCTCTAATAACCACTAGAGCAACTGCACATTGGTTACTACTAATAGCGCCAACTCTATAAGAACAAGCGGGGCCGCGTCTATTATATAGCTTTGATTTCTGAATTATTTTTAGAACATCATGGATTTGAAAACGTTCATCATTTTTGAGGAAAAGATCACAAACTTTAAAAAAGTTCATCGATTTTGCAAACAGTTAAGGAAAAAATTGAAAAAAGTTCAATGCTTTTGAAAAAAAAGTTCATCGATTTTCAAAAAAGTTCAAATTTTTGGACAAAAAATCATCAAATTTGAAGAAAAGTTCATCATGATTTGATGAAAAGTTCATCGAATTTGAAAAAGTTCATCGAATTTGAAAAAAGTTCATCAAAATTGAAAAAAAGTTCTTCGAATTTGAAAAAAAGTTAATCAAATTTGTAAAAAAAAAGTTCATCCATTTTGGAAAACTGTTCATCGATTTTGGAAAAAATTATGAATTTTGAAAAAGTTCATTGAACCAGGAAGAAGGAAAAAAGAAAAATAAAAAAAGAAAAAGGGAAATTCGAAAGAAGAAAAGAACGAGGAGAGGTACCTAAGCACGTGAAGTTTGTTGGCGTGGTGGTTGACTGGTAGTACTCCTAACCAGGATGTCGCTGGTTTGATACGCCACAGCCTCACATTTTTTGTGTTTTGAAATGTAGATAGGAGAGAAGGATAGATGGGCCGGCCCAGCGAGGAGGAGGGGTATGCGCCCGTTTGAAAAAACACCTATAACAGGCGCTAAAGGTGCCGAATAGGGTTTGCCAAATCCCACAGCCAAGCCAACATCTAGCAGTGGCACTGAGAGCACAAAAGTATAAAATTGTACCCCTAAGATACATCTGAAACGCTCTCACCATCTGATGAAATTGATGCAGCCAATGTCATTGTCAAGGGTGAAGGACACATATGTATTCCTCTCCATCTTGCCAGTCACCATCCCAACGAGCCTGGCCAGCAGGCCACCCAACCTGGATAGCCGCGTAAGAAGCCAATCTTGATGAACACAAAGCCGAGGAGATGCATATAGTGGGCACTCACCTTGGTCGTCTCGACGCGAGCCACCCCTTCTCGCCAGTGCCGGACAGCGGCACAATGACGATCTGCTTCATGGTGATGAAAGAGGGTGAAGACCACCACCGCAAGGAGGCCAGCCGCTTGGATGCGAATCGACAGCGGGGTGGCGGCGATGTTCGCCGGGTTTCAACAGGTGCCACTGCCAATGTAATTAAAACACTTCTAGTCTTTCACTGAGCAACGTGCAGATTACATGAAGTAAAGTTGGATGGCAATTATATGCTTCATGTAAAATTATATGAAGTAAAGCTTGATGGCTATAGTAGAGGGAGAAGACTGGATGCAATGTAAATATCTCATCTCTTCAAATATGTTGTTAGATGTGTATAGTCCCCTTTTCTGTATATCCCCCATTGTATAAGGAGTTTCCTGCATTTTACTACACATGTATATATATTGGCCTTTGACCCTCTATCAATACTAGTTGCTCATTATCCGACATGGTATCAGATGCTAGGTTAGTCTCTCTTTCCGGCACGATGCAACTCCGTGCTCCCTGTCCATAATTTCCCCCGTTTCCGCTGCTTCTAGCCACCCACCCGCCGTCTCCTCTCTACAACCGGTCGCCACCGTTCTCTACAGCGGGCCGCTGCCGTCCTCTGCAGTCCGGCTGCCGCCAGCTCCTGTCCCGTCTGGCCGCTGTTGTCCCCGGTCCGTCCAGCCCCTGCATCGCCTGCCTTCCGCTTCCGCTGGGCTCGTCTAGCCGCCGCCGCCTCGGGCTCGTCTGGCCGTCGCCGCCCCTGGCTGTCCGGCCGTCGCCGCCCCTGGCTGTCCGACCGCTGCCGCCCCTGGCCGTCCGGCCGCCGCCGCCGTTCCCGGCCTGCCAGACCTCCGCCATCCCAGCTTCCGGCTGCTGGCGGCCCGGCTCCTCCTTGCCTCTGCTCGCGTGGCCTGATCCCGCTTGAGCGCCTGCCTCGAGTGAGGCAGTGCCCGATCCAGACCTGGTCCTCTTTGTTCGTTGACTCCAAAAATTAGAGTGACTTCCTCATGTCCTCTTCGGGCTATGTCGCGGTCCCTCGGTGCTCGGTGATCTTCGATCGCACCAACTATGCTGAGTTTGCGGGGTTCATGCGTATCCATATGCGTGGTCTTCTTTTGTGGGGCATTCTCTCTGGCGAGGTCACCTGTCCGCCATGCCCTATTGCTCCCGTGGCTCCTACCCCGCCGGTTCTTGCCGCTGATGCTTCTTAGGCTGATCGAGATGCAGCCAAGGCGCTGGATGATGCTGCAGTTGATACTTATGATCAGCAGGTATCCGCTTATTCAGATGCTCTTGCTTTCTACGGGGATGATCTGTCTGCTTACACTCAGCGGTGCAATGATGATGCCCGTGTTGCTGTTGTTCTCACTGCGAGTGTCCTCCCTCAGTTTGCTTCGGAGTTCATGGGCCTCGGCATAGTTGCAGCGATGTGGTCTTATCTCTGTCAGCGCTATCAGCCCTCTGGTGATGCTCTCTACTTATTTGTGGTGCGTCGGGAGCACGCTCTTCAGTAGGGTGACTCATTTGTTGACGAGTTCTACACATAGAGTTCTGCTATCTGGCGCCAACTTGACTCTCTTCGGACAGTTATTTGTGGATCTTGCCACTGTTGTTAGACCATGCGGTCTGACTTGGAGTTTCAGCATGTCCATGAGTTCTTATCTCGCCTCCGCTCCGAGTTTGAGCCTCGACGTGCTCACTTGATTGCTCATGGTCATGTCCCTATCTCGGAGGTACTTGCTGAGCTTCGTGCTGAGGAGAACCGCCTTCGTTCTGCTGGATTGCTTGTGCTCCCTTCTGTGTTGGCTGCCCGAGCTCCTGTGTCGTCTGCTCGTCTCACTGTGCCACCGCTCCTGCCCACACCTTCAGGGGGATGGAGAAGGGTCCGTCGCGCTGTGGCACCTTCTGTGACTACTGCTCTAGGATAGGTCACCCAGAGTCTGATTGTCATTAGAAGCAGCGAAACCAGAGGCGCTCCTCTTCCAGTGGTGCTCCCGTCTCGTCATCAACTCCGTCACTCACCGACCAGGACTTTGTGCGGCTCAAGCGCCTTCTGGCTTCCTCCGGCTCTTCATCGACGGGTTCTGCTGCTGTTGTGACTGCTTTCACCACTTCATCACTGCCGGCATCTACACCATCAGGTACATCTTCGTGGGTTTTGGACTCTAGAGCTTCCTTTCATATGTCCTATGATTCTTCAGCGTTGTCTTCTCTTTGCTCTCTTGATTCTCCTATTAGTGTTCTTACTGCCGATGGCACATATCTTCCTATTCTTTCCACTCCATCCTTTTTCTGTTCCTAGTGTTTCACATGTTCCTCGCCTTACCATGAATCTTTTTTTTCACTACCCAACTTACTGATTCTAGTTGTCGTGTCATTCTCGATACCGACTCTTGCTTCATTCAGGATCGTCGCACCAAGGTTTTGGTTGGTGCTGGCCCCCGGCACCGTGAGCCAGAGGGCCTTTGGGAGGTTGACTGGCTTTGTGTTCCTTCCGCAGCCACCACTTATGCCAGCTCTCATGCTCTTGCTGCCTCCACGTATGCATCTTTCCAGCAGTGGCATCATCGCCTTGGTCACATCTGTGGCTCTCGCTTATCATCATTAGTGCGCCAGGGCCTCTTAGGGTCTGTATATGGAGATGTTTATTTACATTGTAATGGTTGTAGACTTGGCAAACAGATCCAGTTACCTTATCCTACCAGTGAGTCGGTATCTCAGCATCCTTTTGATTTAGTTCATTCTGATGTCTGGGGTCCTGCTCCCTTTGATTCGAAAGGTGGTCATCGCTACTATGTTTTCTTTATTGACGATTTCTCTTGCTACACTTGGATCTGCTTCATGAAATCTCGTAGCGAGGTTCTCTCTATATACAAACGATTTGCTACCATGGTTCACTCCCAGTTTTGCACGCCTATTCGTACTTTTCGTGCTGACTCTGCTGGAGAGTTTATCTCCCAGCTGTTGCGTGGTTTTCTTGTGGAACAGGGTACTCTTGCCCAGTTCTCTTGTCCTGGTGCTCATGCTCAGAATGTTGCAGAACGCAAGCATCGCCATCTGCTTGAGACGGCTCGTGCGCTGATGATTGCCGCTTCCCTTCCGCCCCACTTTTGGGCTGAGGCTGTTTCTGCATCCACCTATCTCATCAACATATAGCCTTTGACCGCCCTGCATGGTGGTATTCCTATGGAGTGTCTCACTGGTCGTTCTCCTGACTATTCAGCTCTTCGTATGTTTGGATGTGTGTGCTATGTCCTTGCTCCGCGAGAACGCACCAAACTGACTGCTCAGTCTGTTGAGTGTGTTTTCCTTGGCTACAGAAGTGCATGCTCTAGCCAATGCAACCAAAAGACCGATCTGATGGAAGAGACTAGGAAGCACATTATACGTCAACACTCCCCCTCACGTGTGTCTCCCTCAGGCCTAAACGTGGACCGAAAGTGGGCTGCAATTTAATTACGCCAGCCGGGTCTTGAACTCAGGAGCTCTTGGCTCTGATACCATGTAGAAGTGCATGCTCTACCAATGCAACCAAGAGACCGATCTGATGGAAGAGACTTAGGCAGCACATTATACGTCAACATATGTCAACTGGAGTATTTCTCAACAATCCCTTGGATCTGCTCCAGAGTCAAGATTGACAACAATTAGCAAGAATGAGCTACCTACAAATGACCACGAGACAAAGCAAAAATGGTGCTGGAGTGCACTGAGTCTTCTTAGCAAACATATGGTGTGCACCTCGCGAGATGGCGGTGGTTGAAGTCAATGGGGGCAGAGCAGCACTGAACTGCACGCAGCCTGGGCAACGACCAGCGAACTACTCTGCCGATCTGTGCGTGATGGGAGGAGCAGGTGCTCCGGCTAGGTGAAGAAGAGCATTGGGGAGGAGAGGAACTGGCTCCCGTCGGCTCACAGGAGCAGGTGCTCCGGCCAGGTGAAGAAGAGCACCGAGGAGGAGAGGAACCGGCTCCCGTTGGCTCACCTATGATTGAGAGGTGAGGCAGATAGTTTGGAAATGTCTTTTTCCATCGCCGGAGCACGTCGGGGAGGAGAGGAACTGGCTCCCGTCAGCTCACCTGTGATTGAGAGGTGAGGTAGACAGTTTGGAACTGTCTTTTGCCGTCGTCGGAGCACTGGATGCCAGCCAAGAGAGGAGGGAGGGCGGGTAGCGTCGCTGGAAGAGGAACACGCGAGGGCTGGGCTGGTGGTGGAGGACGACGACGTCGAGTCGTGGCGAGAGAAGGGTTGGGTGAAGGTGCGGCGTCAGCATCAAGTGTTGCCGGTGGTGGATAGCCGCAGGGGTGAGGAAGGCAGACGGCGGAGGGGTGTTGGCGGCGCGTGGCGGGGGCCGGCAGCTGATAACCCACAAGTATAGGGGATCGCAACAGTTTTCGAGGGTAGAGTATTCAACCCAAAGTTATTGATTCGACACAAGGGGAGCCAAAGAATATTCTCAAGTATTAGCAGTTGAGTTGTCAATTCAACCACACCTGGATAACTTAGTATCTGCAGCAAAGTATTTAGTAGCAAAGTAGTATGGAAGTAACGATAACAGTAGCAATAGTAACAGTAGCAGTTTTGTAGTAATTGTAACAGTGGCAATGACAAAGTAAATAAGCAAAGCACAATATGTGAAAAGCTCGTAGGCATTGGATCAGTGATGGATAATTATGTCGGATGCGATTCCACATGTAATAGTTATAACATAGGGTGACACAGAACTAGCTCCAGTTCATCAATGTAATGTAGGCATGTATTCCGAATATAGTCATACGTGCTTATAGAAAAGAATTTGCATGACATCTTTTGTCCTACCCTCCCGTGGCAGCGGGGTCCTATTGGAAACTAAGGGATATTAAGGCCTCCTTTTAATAGAGTACCGGACCAAAGCATTAACACATAGTGAATACATGAACTCCTCAAACTACGGTCATCACCGAGAAGTATCCCGATTATTGTCACTTCGGGGGTGTCGGATCATAACACATAATAGGTGACTATAGACTTGCAAGATAGGATCAAGAACTCACATATATTCGTGAAAACATAATAGGATCAGATCTGAAATCATGGCACTCGGGCCCTAGTGACAAGCATTAAGCATAGCAAAGTCATAGCAACATCAATCTCAGAACATAGTGGATACTAGGGATCAAACCCTAACAAAACTAACTCGATTACATGGTAAATCTCATCCAACCCATCACCGTCCAGCAAGCCTACGATGGAATTACTCACGCACGATGATGAGCATCATGAAATTGGTGATGGAGGATGGTTGATGATGACGACGGCGACGAATCCCCCTCTCCGGAGCCCCGAACGAACTCCAGACCAGCCCTCCCGAGAGAGATTAGGGCTTGGCGGCGGCTCCATGTCGTAAAACATGATGAAACTTTCTCTCTGATTTTTTTCTCCACGAATGCAAATATATGGAGATGGAGTTGAGGTCGGTGGAGGTCCAGGGGGCCCACGAGGCAAGGGGCGGACCCTAGGGGGGGCCCGCCCTCATGGACAGGTTTTGGGCCTCTGGTGCTGATTCCTTCACCAGTATTTTTCTTAATTCTAAAAAGTTGCTCCGTGGATTTTCAGGTCATTTCAAGAACTTTTATTTCTGTACAAAAATATCACCATGGTAGTTCTGCTGAAAACAACGTCAGTCCGGGTTAGTTCCATTCAAATCATGCAAGTTAGAGTCCAAAACAAGGGAAAAAGTGTTTGGAAAAGTAGATACGACAGAGCCGTATCAACTCCCCCCAAGCTTAAACCTTTGCTTGTCCTCAAGCAATTCAGTTGACAAACTGAAAGTGATAAAAAAAAACTTTTACAAACTCTATTTGCTCTTTTTTTTGCAAATATGTAAAGCCAACATTCAAGTTTTCAGCAAAGATTATGAACTAACCATATTCACAATAACACTTAGGTCTCATGTTTACTCATATCAATGGCATAATCAACTAGCGAGCAATAATAATAAATCTCGGATGACAACACTTTCTCAAAACAATCATAATATGATATAACAAGATGGTATCTTGCTAGCCCTTTCTGAGACCGCAAAACATAAATGCAGAGCACCTTTAAAGATCAAGGACTGACTAAATATTGTAATTCATGGTAAAAGAGATCCAGTCACAGTCATAGCCAATATAAATTAATAGTAATGCATGCAAATGACAGCTGTGCTCTCCAGCGGGTGCTTTTTAATAAGAGGGTGATGACTCAACATAAAAGTAAATAGATAGGCCCTTCGCAGAGGGAAGCAGGGATTTGTAGAGGTGCCAGAGCTCGATTTTCAAATAGAGATAGATAACAATTTGAGCGGTATACTTTCAATGTCAACATAACAACTAAGAGATCTCGATATCTTCCATGCTACACACATTATAGGTGGTTCCCAAACAGAATGGTAAAGTTTATACTCCCCCTCCACCAGCAAGCGTCAATCCATGGCTTGCCCGAAACAACGGGTGCCTCCAACTAACAACAATCCTGGGGGAGTTTTGTTTGCAATTATTTTGATTTGATTTGAGCATGGGACTGGGCATCCCGGTGACCAGCCATTTTCTCGTGAATGAGGAGCGGAGTCCACTCCTCTAGAGAATAACCCACCTGACATGGAAGATACAGACAACCCTAGTTGATACATGAGCTATTCGAGCATACAAAACAAAATTTCATTTGAAGGTTTGGAGTTTGGCACATACAAATTTACTTGGAACGACAGGTAGATACCGCATATAGGAAGGTATGGTGGACTCATATGGAATAACTTTGGGGTTTATGGAGTTTGGATGCACAAGCAATATTCCCGCTTAGTACAGGTGAAGGCTAGAAAGAGACTGGGAAGCGACCAACTAGAGAGCGACAACAGTCATGAATATGCATTAAAATTAATCAACACTGAGTGCAAGCATGAGTAGGATATATTCCACCATGAACATAAATATCGTGAAGGCTATGTTGATTTTGTTTCAACTACATGCGTGAACAGGTGCCAAGTCAAGTCACTCGAATCATTCAAAGGAGGATACCACCCTATCATACCACATCACAACCATTTTAATAGCATGTTGGCATGCAAGGTAAACCATTATAAGCTCCTAGCTAATTAAGCATGGCATAAGCAACTATAATCTCTAATTGTCATTGAAAACATGTTTATTCATAATAGGCTGAATCAGGAATGATGAACTAATCATATTTATAAAAACAAGATAGGTCAAGTTTATACCAGCTTCTCATCACAATCAGTCCATCATATATCGCCATTATTGCCTTTCACTTGCATGACCGAACGGCGTGGATAATAATAATAGTGCACATGCATTGGACTAAGCTGGAATCTGCAAGCATTTAATTTAAGGGAGAAGACAAGGTAATATGGGCTCTTGGTTAAATCAACAATCATGCATATGAGAGCCACTAAACATTTTCATCATGGTCTTCTCCTCTCGACCCCCAAAGGAAAGAAAAGAAATAAAACTATTTACACGGGAAAGCTCCCAACAAGCAAAAGAAGAACGAGAAATCTTTTTGGGTTTTCTTTTAATTACTACTACAAGCATGGAAAGTAAACTAGCTAAAAGCTACAACTATTTTTTTGGTTTTTCTTAAGGTTTATCAAACACACAAGAAGAAAGCTAGAAAAAGAAAATAAACTAGCATGGATAGTACAATGAAAAAGTATGAGCACCGACAACTAGCATGAGTGTGTGAACATGAATGTAATGTCGGTGAGAAATACGTACTCCCCCAAGCTTAGGCTTTTGGCCTAAGTTGGTCTATGCCCATGGATCGCGGCTACTCTCTCTGGTGTACTGAGGAGTGTCATCATACTGCCACTGGCTGGCGATCTCCTCCGGATCCCACTGATAAAATGATGGACGATAAGGGTCAAGTGGTGGTTCCGGCTCAGGCTCTGGGGCTGATGTCTGGCCCCGGTACGCATAAACGGCCTCCGGCAAGACGAGGTAAGTGCCTGCAGTTAAGTCAAACAAAAATAGGTATCTTGAAGTGTTTAGCAAGGCGTGAAGCATAGATACCTCCAAAGATGGGGCCCTTTGTACGATTCAGACTTAATCGTTTAGCAATAATGGCGCCCATACTAACAGAGTTATCATGAAATAAAGCATGGAACAGAAATAATATCCAGACACTAAGGTTTCCACAGTTTCCACGACCAATTAAGCATCTACTAGCAAATATTGCAAAGTAACGTAGAACAGGAAAGTGTATGCTAGTAATTCTTGCATCAGAAACCTTCCTCGTTTCCCCTACAGTAGTAGTATCAATAAATTCATCCACATTTTTACGATGTGGTTCCTCTAAGCTGCCCTCGAAGGGTATCTTGCAAACCGCACAAAATTCATATAGTGACATCTCCCTAGCCATATCATATAAATGAAACTCTACTGAAGGAGGTGATTTCTTAGGATGAAAGTAAAAATTTTGCACGGAAGTATTGGTGAGTAAGAGATACTGTTCGAGCTGGTCGTGGAGGAAGTTGGTGAGGCCCGCATTATCAGCCAACGAATAAAAATCATCATGAATCCCGGCTGCTCTCAAGAAATCATCAGAAGGCCATTCACACGGCCGCACTTCCGCGACGCGAGGGAGATTATACTTGGGCTTTTCATTCTCCTTACTTTGTTTATCCTTCAAACCTTGGCTAGAAGAGCCCCTTAAAAATCTCTTAATCATTTCATGAAAATTTCTGAATTTTTAGTAACTCAAAATAAAAGTGAACCAAACTCAACAAAATTGATAGCAACTACTCCCACAAGTGCCTAGAGACTATATCATGCATTAGAACTACTTGGGACCAAATAAATTTGACATGCAAGCTCAAGAACAGGGCCACCTTAGCAGCAAAAATTTGCAATGAATAAAGCACTAGAACAAAAACTAATTGGACCATTGGAGGAGTCACATACCAAGGAACAATCCTCCAAAGCAGTTTTGTGAATGGAGCTTTGAGCAAGGAGATCGAAAATGGCAGCAAAATGAGCTAGAACTCGTGCTTGAGCTGGATAGTGATTTTTTTGGAGGAAGAAGAAGAGCATGGGTGCAGGAATAAGTGGAGGGGGCCACCGCGGGCCCACGAGGCAGGGGGCACGCCCAGGGGGTAGGGTGGGCTCCTGACCCCCGTGGCCAGGTGCCAGCTCCCCCTGCTGTGTTCTTAGTGTCAGATATTCTCAAATATTCCATAAAAATCATAGTAAATTTGCAGGGCATTTGGAGAACTTTTATTTTTGGGGTATGTTTTTATTACATGGGTAATTCGGAAAACAGACAGAAAATACTATTTTTACTTTATTTAATCTAAATAACAGAAAGTAAAAGGAGGGTACAGAAGGTCGTGCCTTCTAACTTCATCCATCTCATGCTCATCAAAAGGAATCCACTAACAAGGTTGATCAAGTCCTGTTAACAAACTCATTCCGAATAACATGGAACCGGAGAAATTTTGAATAACACTAGGTTACCTCAACGGGGATATGCACATCCCCAATAATAAGAATATCATATTTCTTCTTGACAGTAGGAAGAGGAAATTCAAAACCTCCAATAATAATAGTTGGAATTTTTCCAATAGAATTGATACTGTGAACTTGAGGTTGTTTCCTCGGAAAGTGTACCATATGGTCATTACCATTAACATGAAAAGTGACATTGCCTTTGTTGCAATCAATAACAACCCCTGCAGTATTCAAAAAGGGTCTACCAAGGATAATCCACATACTATCGTCCTCGGGAATATCAAGAATAACAAAGTCTGTTAAGATAGTAACGTTTGCAACCACAACAGGCACATCCTTACAAATACCGATAGGTATAGTAGTTGATTTACCGGCCGTTTGCAAGGATATTTTAGTAGGTGTCAACTTGTTCAATTCAAGTCTATGATATAAAGAGAGAGGCATAACACTAACACCGGCTCCAAGATCATGTAAAGCAGTTTTAACATAGTTTCTTTTAGTGGAGCATGGTATAGTTGGTACACTTGGGTCTCCTAGTTTCTTTGATATTCCACCCTTAAAAGTATAATTAGCAAGCATGGTGGAAATTTCAGCTTCCGGTATGTTTCTTTTATTTGTAATAATATCTTTCATGTACTTAGCATAAGGATTTACTTTAAGCATATCAGTCAAACACATACGTAAAAAGATAGGTCTAATATTTCAGCAAAGCGCTCAAAATCCTCATCATCCTTTTCCTTGGATGGTTTAGGAGGAAAAGGCATGGGTTTCTGAACCCATGGTTCTCTTTCTTTACCGTGCTTCCTAGCAACAAAATCACTCTTATCATAACGTTGATTCTTTGATTGTGGGTTATCAAGATCAACAACAGGTTCAATCTCTACATCATTATTACTAGGTTGAGCATCAACATGAACATTATCATTAACATTATCACTATGTTCATGTTCATCACCAAATTGTGTTTCAGCATCAGAAATAGAAATATCATTGGGATTCTCAGATGTGCCTACAACAAGTTCACTAGAAGCATGCAAAGTCCTATCATTTTTCTTTTTCTTCCTTTTAGAAGGACTAGGTGCATCTACATTATTTCTCTGAGAATCTTGCTCAATTCTCTTAGGGTGGCCTTCAGGATACAAAGGTTCCTGAGTCATTTTACCCGTTCTAGTAGCCACTCTAACAACAAAGTCATGTTTATTATTTAATTCATTAAGCAAGTCATTTTGAGCTTTAAGTACTTGTTCTGCTTGAGTGTGAACCATAGAAGCATGTTTGCTAATGAGTTTAAGTTCACCTTTAACTCTAGCCATATAATCACTCAAGTGTCCAATCATATAAGCATTTTGTTTCATGTCTACCAACATAAGTATTGAAGTTTTTTTGTCTAGCCATAAAGTCATCAAATTCATCCAAGCATTGGCTAGCAAACTTAGTAGACGGGATTTCAACTTTATCATATCTATAGAGAGAATTTACCTTTACTACCCGTGTCAGGTTATCAAGACCATGTGTTTCTTCAATAGGTGGTATATTAATACCATGTATTTCTTCAACAGGAGGTAAATTCTTAACATCTTCAGCTTTAATACCTTTTTCTTTCATAGATTTCCTTGCCTCTTGCATATCTTCAGGACTGAGAAATAGAACACCTCTTTTCTTTGGAGTTGGTTTAGGAATTGGTTCAGGAGTTGGCTCAGGCAGCGTCAAATTATTTTCATTAGTCAACATATTATTCAATAACAATTCAGCTTGATGGACTGTTCTTTCCCTGAAAACACAACCAGCACAACTATCCAAGTGGTCCTTGGAAGCATCGGTTAGTCCATTACAAAAGATATCAAGTATTTCATTTTTCTTAAGAGGATGATCAGGCAAAGCATTAAGTAACCGGAGAAGCCTCCCCCAAGCTTGTGGGAGACTCTCTTCTTTAATTTGCACAAAATTATATATTTCCCTCAAGGCAGCTTGTTTCTTATGAGCAGGGAAATATTTAGCAAAGAAGTAATAAATCATATCCTGGCGACTACACACACAACCAGGATCAAGAGAACTAAACCAAGTTTTAGCATCATCCTTTAATGAGAATGGAAATATCTTAAGGATATAATAGTAGCGAGATTTCTCATCATTAGTGAACAGGGTGGCTATATCGTTTAACTTAGTAAGATGTGCCACAACAGTTTCAGATTCATAGCCATAAAAAGGATCAGATTCAACCAAAGTAATTATCTCAGGATCGACAGAGAAATCATAATCCTTATCAGTAACAAAGATAGGTGAAGTAGCAAAAGCAGGATCATATTTCATTCTAGCATTCAGCGATTTCTGTTTCAGTTTAGCTAATAACTTCTTAAGATCAGATCTATCATTGCAAGCAAGAAAATCTCTAACAGTTTCTTCATCCATAACATAACCCTCAGGAACAACAGGCAATTCATATTTAGGGGAAGAACCTTCATCATCACTATCTTCAATAATATCAGTTTCAAGAATTTCATTCTCTCTAACCCTAGCAAGTTGTTCATCAAGATATTCACCTACACAGTAGTATCAAGCACAGAAGTAGTTTCATCATAAGTATCATGCATACTAGAAGTGGCATCATCAATAACATGCGACATATCAGAATTAATAGCAGAAGCAGGTTTAGGTGTCGCAAGCTTACTCATAACAGAAGGAGAATCAAGTGCAGAGCTAGATGGCAGTTCCTTACCTCCCCTCGTAGTTGAGGGATAAATCTTAGTTCTTTTGTCTTTCCAGTTCCTCATAGTGACCAGCAGATATAAATCCCAAGTGACTCAAAGAATAGAGCTATGCTCCCTGGCAACGGCGCCAGAAAATAGTCTTGATAACCCACAAGTATAGGGGATCGCAACAGTTTTCGAGGGTAGAGTATTCAACCCAAATTTATTGATTCGACACAAGGGGAGCCAAAGAATATTCTCAAGTATTAGCAGTTGAGTTGTCAATTCAACCACACCTGGATAACTTAGTATCTGTAGCAAAGTATTTAGTAGAAAAGTAGTATGGAAGTAACAGTAACAGTAGCAATTTTGTAGTAATTGTAACAGTGGCAACGACAAAGTAAATAAGCAAAGCACAATATGTGAAAAGCTCGTAGGCATTGGATCAGTGATGGATATTATGTCGGATGCGATTCCTCATGTAATAGTTATTACATAGGATGACACAGAACTAGCTCCAGTTCATCAATGTAATGTAGGCATGTATTCCGAATATAGTCATATGTGCTTATGGAAAAGAACTTGCATGACATCTTTTGTCCTACCCTCCCATGGCAGCGGGGTCCTATTGGAAACTAAGGGATATTAAGGCCTCCTTTTAATAGAGTACCAGAACAAAGCATTAACACATAGTGAATACATGAACTCCTCAAACTATGGTCATCACCGAGAAGTATCCCGATTATTGTCACTTTGGGGTTGTCGGATCATAACACATAATAGGTGACTATAGACTTGCAAGATAGGATCAAGAACTCACATATATTCATGAAAACATAATAGGTTCAGATCTGAAATCATGGCACTCGGGCCCTAGTGACAAGCATTAAGCATAGCAAAGTCATAGCAACATCAATCTCAGAACATAGTGGATACTAGGGATCAAACCCTAACAAAAGCAACTCGATTACATGGTAAGTCTCATCCAACCCATCACTGTCCAGCAAGCCTACGATGGAAGTACTCACGCACGGCGGTGAGCATCATGAAATTGGTGATGGAGGATGGTTGATGATGACGACGGCGACGAATCCCCCTCTTCGGAGCCCCGAACGGACTCCAGATCAGCCCTCCCGAGAGAGATTAGGGCTTGGCGGCGGCTCCGTATTGTAAAACGCGATGAAACTTTCTCTCTGATTTTTTTCTCCGTGAACGCAAATATATGGAGTTGGAGTTGGGGTCGGTGGAGGTCCAGGGGGCCCACGAGGCAGGGGGCGCGCCCTAGGGGGGCACGCCGCCCACCCTCGTGGATAGTGTGTGGGCCCCCTAGTGCTGATTCTTTCGCCAGTATTTTTATTAATAATGAAAAGTTGCTCCGTGGATTTTCAGGTCATTCCGAGAACTTTTGTTTCTGCACAAAAATAACACCATGGAAGTTCTGCTGAAAATATCGTCAGTCCGGGTTAGTTCCATTCAAATCATGCAAGTTAGAGTCCAAAACAAGAGCAAAAGTGTTTGGAAAAGTAGATACGACGGAGACGTATCAGCGGCGCGCGACAGGCAAAGATGCGCTGGAGGTGGAGAAGGCAGGTCGTCGTGCGGATTTTTTTAGGAGGACTGCGCGTTTGAATACCTAAAATACCAGGGCAGAAGCAATAGCCTCTTTATTATTAATAACATAAATAAATAAATAATATTAGCAAACATGCTCGTGCGTTGCAACAGGAGAAAAATAATAATTAATTAACATAGTATATCAAATTATGCAATTTCCTTATTGATATTCCATGAAGTCCACTTAACATTACTTAGGCTCGACTTTCAGATTAGTAACAGTAAAACTTGTGAAACAACAATCATGATCACATCCTGAAGTGGTCCTCAAAAATTAAGAGGGGAGATCTATGCTCATAGTCATAGGTGCAGTAGTATTTATTCACCTTTGCCAAAAGATGCTAATCATCCATGTGACCATTTCTCTGCAACATACATGTATATATTTAGTGAGCATAATAGACTGAGTCCAGTAGGTGTGAAACACTGCACTAATTATATTTTTTTCTTCTTGCCAGGAAGGCACTACACTAACTCTAAATTGAACTCTTTTAAATTCATTTTGCCTTCACCGCAAAGCCACAAAAGATTAAAATAAGAATTAGCCAAAAATACTAAAAGATATTAAATATATTAGTTAGATGAGAACGAACAGATGAAGTAGCGATGATCCTACTGAATTAGTTGAGGTGCAGCACCGTGACCTTGCAACAACAGCCCATGCGGAGGGGATCCGGCTTGCATTCCTGGTCCACAATTGTTGTGACCGCACACTGTTCCTAGTGGATGATTCTCCAATCAAATCCAGGCTTGTCAGTAGCACCTCTATGAATGTACATAACTCAACTGCATGAACGCGTCCTGCTTGAATACTGTTCATATTGGCCAGTTGCAGCCTCAGCTCTGCTGCTCTTGCAAGGAAGTCCTGCTAAACCCATCAACTCCTTGCTAGCACCCACCACTTTCATGCCTGATAAAACTAATCACAACACTGTTAATTAGTTATCCTAAAAGATCACCACATTCAGACTATCGTAGTGCTAGTGGCCGACCGGCGTTTAGAGGTATGTTTTATGTTATTTTCGTACATAAGAAAACCCAACAAAAATATGTGCGTAAATAACACCTTTTTTGGCACCAGATCCTTGTATATAGTTCTATAGACCGAGTAAATAGCTTGTTCAAAATAATCTTGTCTGCATAAGCAACTTGCTCTACTGCTTCATTGACAACCCACCTTCCTTTCATCAAATGTTTCATGGCCTGCTAGTCAATAAACCACAGCACCACAGCATCAAGTTTCACATACTTTCAGACCCATTCATCATAACAAAATATTTTAATAACAAGACCAAGCTTCGCAAGGCCTATACTGTGAGTGGGTCTGTTATACATTAGAACTTCACACAACTTAAGATTAATTAATGAGATTTACTTGCTGGCTCGATAAATATGTGATCAAACTTCACCAACTTCAGAAGCTTTACAAGACTCCCCTTGGACAGTGCATCATAAAAAACCAGTATTCACCATCACAATGTCTTCAACAAAGGATGAACAAACATTAATCCTCTTCTCATGTTGCAATGTTAAAAGGTGATTCAGAAGGGTTGTCTCTGAAAGAGAGACTAAGAACAATTAGCTAATTTAATTTAAAAAACATTGGGATTGTATATATTTTAGCATCATGGAAGTAAGCACATTAATAGGTTTAAATTGACACTGGTTATAATGATTTAATTGATAGTGCATCATTTTCTCAATTCTGAATTCATACGGCAATCGTCTACGCATTACTGGACAATCGTATCAGACTTCAGACTTGACTGGCTTCATGTTCAGTGGTGAAATTAAGGAACCTCAGAGGCTCAGATGCAGCTAAGAGGCTGTAAGATTCTGATAAATTACCTTCTGTACAATTGACAGGGGACCAAGGAGCAAGGATACCCAGTTAAGAACAGAGTAGAGAGCTATTAACATAACAAAAATAATCAAGCATAAAATTTATGTCAAGTTATCAACATCTACATTCTTACCCTTGGGAAAAGATGTCTGGGAGTTAGGCACCAAACTTCAGGAAAAAAAATACGCTGGGTTGCGAATACAATATAGCTGACTGAGAGCTTGTAGGCTAAGAACTTTGAGATTTCTATTAGAATGGTTTACTGGAGGTTGTCTCCTGATGTTGATAGATAGAAAAGGAGTTTTAGTAGAAGATCTGAACTTCAAGGTTATTATTTTTAAGTGGGGAAATTCTTAAAAGTTATCTAGTTCGCTGCTTAATTAAGAATAGACCTAGTTCTAATTGTATCTGTGGGAGTACTTGTCGATTTGCGCAATACAAGTAGCTAGATGCCTTCAAAAAACATCTATAGTTCCATTTTTTTCTATGTATACATTCGCAAAAATGATGCCTTATCGCTTATTGGCATGAAGCACTATGTACAGAAAAATTTCAATGCTCAACAAACAATAAACATTTTGGAATTCATAAATGCCTAAACGTGTTGGACCATGTCTTCAGATACAATCCAGTTATAGTTACCCAACCTTCAGAGGCCAAAAGCAGGGAGTTGGCCTGCAGCAAACAGACCATGGCCATCGAATGCAGCACCCAGATCACCTCATATCATCCATCCACCATGGCCACTATCTGCACCGTATCGCCAGCATCAATAAATTAAAGAGACTAAATGTTTTTTCTACAATCAGCTATTGTAGTCCTTAGGTATCCATCTTTCTAGTTACTAATAATGAATCTGTTTCTAGCTATTTCTAATAGCGCCACTTAAAACAGCATGCCCAAATCTTGGGATTCAGTTTAGCGGAATAAACACCTAGAATTCTTTCAGTCCAAGAATGACCTGGAGTCTCTATTGGAGAGAAGTCCACCCGGGATCTGAGCATGATCGACATGTCCATTCATTGAGTCATCCTTGCCATAGCGAGTTCATATAGGCATTCCTTAGAACTGCTAGTCTTCTTCACTCTTCTCATTCAACTCTTGAATTTCTCATGCCATCTTATACTCATCAGGCCTACAAAAATTATGCAAAAAAAATCAAGTATGAGATGTAGGATCCAGAGTACAGATCTTTAGAAAGATAACTTTTCTTTCACAAAAAAAAGCCATCTGAACCAAACTTTTCTTTCACGACAAAAAGCATCTGAACCAAGTCTGATGCCCACTAAAAAAACACTATGTTTAATGCATGCATCTCCCAGTGGAACTTATATGAAGATAAATGAAGCAACATGATGATAGAAATCAGGAGATGGCACTAATTGATCTAGTGGGTGTGATCTGTAGTTCGTAGGTAAATAAGCACACCCATGTGAACTTGATGTCCTAGATAGTTTGTACAAATGCTCATATCTCCAGACTGCCCCTTTGAACCAAGCCGAAATACATATTGCCAATCCATGCGGCTGTACCAATCACATAACATGTGGAATTTAGATGGGCAGAAGAACATCATAAGGCGCTTCTAATCAAGATTTCGTAAACACTGAACCACACAGCTGCTACGTTGTCATTAGTTACCAAATGGCATTGCAGAGTAGAGGTAGCAGCAACAATCTGGATTCTAAATTAAATACTCAAACCACAACACTGCCCCCAGCTTCTCATCTTATTAATCGATACTACCATCTAGATTCATTTGTCCTAACAACTAAGCAACGATTGGAATCGGATCAGATGTAACGGAAAACTAAATGCTTAACCATGAATTAGATTCATTCATAAAAAACTTGTTCTTTCTTTCTTAATATATGGACGTGCAGGTCTCCTGCGTGTTCCCGAGAAGAAATTAGATTCAGCCAGACGTAGAGCATGAAAATTGCATGCTCCCTTATGGACGCAATATTGTAACCTATCAAGATTAATGGCGTATATAATCATTTCGATTTATTCAAATAGTAAACAAACTAACTAATGTAGTAGGTCCTATTTCTACCTGTTGATAAGTCAAACCATCCATTGTTAATTCCACCATGATGAGGAATTGAGCGGGACAAACAAAGCAAAACAAAAGAGGCAATGTGAATTCACCAATTGATTGTTATCTTACTTCATTCATGGAGTCCAGCAGGTGGGATCAGATGAGAAACTGAAGGTGGTGTTCTACTCTCTGTCCCTACAACAATGCAATCTTGCATTCAATACATTCATTCCTCAGGAAACAAAATTTCTTGCCGGCGCTTGCTGAACGGTTGGAGGCACGGGGAGGGGATCTCACCAAATGAGGAGATCCTGCTGGAGGAGGGGATCCCACCAGATTAGGGGAGCATGGGTCTCCGCGCCTCGATCCGAGCAGAAGAAGCCTCCGTTGCCGCCGATGGAGCACGCTGTGCTTAGAGAGTTGGGAGGCGAGTTAGGGTTCTAGATCAGGATGGGGGAGGGAGCAGCGGGCTTGGTGGTGGTAGATGGTGCACGTAGGGGGGAGGGAGGGATGGAGGGGGCACTAGTAGAAAATAGGGCTTTGGTTCAGGCCAGATAAGCCCATTAGTTCCGGTTCAGTCACGAACCGGGACCCATGTGGGCATTGGTCCCGGTTCGTGAGGCCAAGGGGCCTGCCGGGCCTCATGTGGGGCATTGGTCCCGGTTCGTCTGGCCCTTTGGTCCCGGTTGGTGGGAGGAACCGGGACCAATGGGCCTCTCTCCTGGCCCATCATCATTGGTCCCGGTCACGAACCGGGACTGATGATGTGCCTATATATACCCCCTCGCTGGCGAGCAGAGCACTTCACACTGCTCTATTTTTTCTGGCTGGCGAGGGAAGGGCTTTGTGGTGCTCTAGCTCACCTCCTATGCACATGAGGTGTTCGATGGAATGCCCAAGCCACACTACTTAAGCTTTCTCCTCTACAAGATCGACCTCCAAACTCAATTTTCCTCAATATTTGTCTAGGTTTAGCGGTCTGTCACGTCCCGTCCCCGTCTTCACCGTCGTCGATCGCCCGTGCCGATCTCGTCGCCGGCACCACCGTGATGAGCCTCTTGTTCTTATCTTCTTTCTGAAAGGAAAAAAAATTCTTACTTGTATGTTTATATAGATACTTATATAATTTTCTTGCCTTTATTATTGCTTCTTATTATATAGTGCGATGGTTTTGGTATCCGCCCTCGTCGGCCCTCGTCCTGTCTATGATTCAGATGTGGTATATATTAGCTTTTTTAACTATTTGGTTCATTTATTGTTTATGATAATTATGCCGACCAACGAGACATAGATTTTATTTATCTAGGAGGTATGTGAACCAGAAATTCCAACCGACCCTATTGTCGAGAGGTTAAATTTAGTTGAAGAAGAAAACAATTACTTGAAGGAAAAAATAAAAAAATGAGGAGGAGAAGATGATATTGGAGTTGCATGTTGCGGATGTCGTCGATGATCACAAGATCAAGATGGATGCAATGCGCTTGAAGATTAGAAAGATTAGAAAATATGCCATTCATACCGAGGCTTGGTATCATTATGCCGTTGGATCAATTGTTACCTTGGTTGCGATTATGATCGCATTTGTTTTCGCATTGAAATGTTTTACATAGTTTCAATGTATGGTTTAATTAGATGCTCTGGAGAGCTATATGTTGTTCAATGAGAACTATGTATGTACTTTGGTTTTAATGTGATGATGAACTTCTATTAATTTGGTCACTTAATTATCTATTCATGATGTTCTGTAATGGTTTTTGACACACTTAATTATATATAATGCACGCAGATGAACCGTGTAGCGACCAGACCTCAAACAGTCTAGTCTCTGTGCATCAGTGTCATCCCTGGATCGGTAATGCTGACACGCACAGTACTTGAGGTTTTATAACAGAGTTTCAATCACACACTTATTACATCGAATGTCTCAAAAGGGAAGTTATTACAATAATATGGCTTAAGGCCATCTAAAAATGATAACAGCGGAAGGCTTGGAAGATAAAGTGAGTCCATCAACTCCAACGGCATAGCTGAGTGAACGACAACGACCTACGGCACCTTACTCGTCGTCTGAAAAGTCTGCAACAAGAAATGTTGCAGCCCGAAACGGGTCAGCACATGGAATATGCTAGCAATGCAACACATAGAGTAATGAACAGAATGAATGCTATCACTACATGCATAGATGGCTGGTGGAAAGCTCTATGGTTATAGTTTTGCATAAAGCCAATTTTCCACTACAACAAAGGAATAAATTTCATTTAACTATCATGGTGGTTGTTAAACATTGAGAAGGTTCCTCCAACTCAATCCCAATTAAGCATCATCATTAAACCCAACAAGTTCCCAGATACTCAAGATGTCCATAACCGGGGACACGGCTAACCATGATTAGTTTGTACACTCTGCAGAGGTTTGCGCACTTTTCCCCACAAGACCCGAACACATCCATGATCGGAGATTCGAGACACAGTCTTTCTAAAGCATTAACTCTCTACTCTGGGTAGACAATACCACCTACAACCCACTACATATGCTAGTCTACCTCTTCAAGAGCTTCACGCAACTTACTCAACTATGCCAGATCCCATATTGGCTTGTGGCTGCACACGGAAGTTTCTAGCATGAATAATCTTATGATCCCTTTAAGCCTGGGTGGCGAACCGTAGGATGATCACACGGGTACTCCGGGATATCCTAGGACAACACTGGATTCTCCAAGTACCCTGACAACCACTGGGTACTCCAGGGTGCCTCAACCAATCCACCCAGATGTGTATTTAAGTAGCCACCTTAAGTTAACCATTAATTAACAATACTCACATCTGTCATGGATACACTCACCCAAACCACGTCTACGAGCATAGCATAGCAATATAAGCATAACGTAGAAGTACCTCCCAAAGGTTTGATAATAAACAGGGCAATAAGTTCTATCTCATCATCTACTTCCCAAAACCCACATGTTATTCATATCCTAACCATGCATTGTTTGAGGGTTGATCTAATGCATAAAAACTGGGTAATAAAGAGGTATGATCAAAGTGTGACTTGCCTTGCTAATGATCTGCAAAACCTAGGGACTCGTAGTAGCACGCTTCGCACTCTGGGTACTCTATCGCAAACAAACAATAACATACATAAGCACTCAACTAGAAGCACGGGTAAAACTCAAATAAGAGATCTAACCAGAAAGTTCAACTGAAGCAGTTTGCAAAAAGAATCAAATCAAACGGAGCAACGAAACTCAAACTGCGAAAGAAACAAGATCCGATTACTAATCTGGACTAAAGTCAAATTTTAAAGTACCAAAATCTTGTTCAAGTTGGTTAAACATAAAGAGGGCTTCAAGACGAAGATCTAGGCGCTTGAATCACCTGATTTGGATAAACGAGCGAAAAGATAAACTAAAACGAAAATCAGGGCAGAAATCGCGATCGAAAATAATCGCGGAAAAACCCTAGAAAATAAAACGCGACGAACAGGCTAACGAACGGACATTCACTGTCTGCGGCTAACGGACGAACAACGTTCGTTAAAACAAACGTACGGACGAACGTCCGCTATTTAACTAAACCAGAAAAATAAACGAACCGATCTAAAAAAATAAACCTAGGGTTTCTTAAAAAACCCGATCGGTTTTCCGAGAAAAACCGGCGACGGCGGCGGCGATTATACCTCCGGCGAGGTCGGTTTCGGCGGCGGGACGGCGGCTCCGGCAGCTGCGGCGGCGGGGCTGAGGCGGCGGGCTCCGGCTGGCGGCGGCGTGAAGGGGCGGCGGCGGCGAGGCGAGGCGAGGCAGCGGCGGCTGGCGGCGCCGGCGGCTAGCGGCTGCGGGACTGGCGCTAGGGTTCGGCGGGGCTGGCGGGCCTCGGCGGCTTATAAGGCCGGCCGGGTCGGAGTCCTAGTCGAGCACGGCCTGGCTAGGTCGGTTACTTTTTTTAAAAAAAATAATCTTGACACAGAAAAACTAATAAAGGAAATACTAAACGGAGTCCAAAAATCGTGAAACAAATTTTCACGGCCCTCTAATAATATTGCGGACATAGTGAGCATTTATTTGAGCCTCTAATGCAATTTTGAAAAACGCATTCTTTTTTCCTAATTCGAATAAAATAGCAATAAAACTTCGAATAAAATTCTTATTTGATTTTAATATTTTTCCTCCAATATTTATTTATTTTGTAGAAGTCATTTTATACCCTCTCTTTTATTTTCATATAAGAAATATTTGAAGAGAAAAATAATTAAAACCAAATGATCCTCTTTTCAAAATTAGAGAAAACTCAAATATGAAATAACGAAATCCCCAACTCTCTCCGCGGGTCCTTGAGTTGCGTAGAATTTCTAGGATCAATGAAAATGCCATAAAATATGATATGCAATGATGCTCTAATGTATAACATTCCAAATTGGAAATTTGGGATGTTACAAACCTACCCCCCTTAAGATGAATCTCACCCTCGAGATTCGGGTTGGCTAGAAAATAGGTGCGGGTGGTCCTTCCGTAGGTCTTCCTCTCGTTCCCAGGTGGCTTCATCCTCGGTATGGTGGCTCCACTGAACTTTGCAGAAATTGATAACCTTGCTGCGTGTGACTCGGTTGGCAGACTCGAGAATCTTCACTGGTTTCTCCTCGTAGGTCAAATCGCTATCCAACTGAATCGCTTCCAGTGACACTGTATCTCTCAGAGGAATATCGGCCATCTCTGCGTGGCACTTCTTCAACAGGGAAACGTGAAACACATCGTGAACTCCTGACAATCCTTCTGGCAATTCCAGCTTGTAAGCAACTTCACCCATACGTTCCAAAACTGTGTATGGTCCCACAAAACGTGGCGCTAACTTTCCCTTAACTCCAAAACGCTTAACTCCTCGAAGTGGGGACACTCGAAGATACACTCGGTCTTTGACTTCGTAAACTGTCTCCTTGCGTTTAGAATCCGCATAGCTCTTCTACCTGTACTAGGCTACCTTGAGCCTATCACGAATCAGTTTAACCTTCTCTTCAGACTCCTTAATCAAATCTGGTCCAAACAACTGACGGTCTCCACCTTCATGGTCGGCGTTGTTGAGCCACCGCCACCACCTGAGGATGTGGCCATCCGTCGGCAGCAGGTCCATGCCTTCATCACCAACCAACTCGAGCTTCCGGTACGATCTGCACAAACTTGGTTTCAGGGGGTAGGGCTATATGAGATGCAAGATCCTGTCATCTGCGCTGCTCTAATTTCACACCCTCCTTGGTCACTTGGATTAGATCAGCATGGCAATGAGTTGTTTCTCAGATTCATTAGACATGATCATGGAGAGGGTTTCTGTGCTTTGCAAGGGCATAGAACGGGATGGCTTATGTTTGTTGGAGTGCCTTTGGATTACCGTAATGAAGTCAACTTAGCTGAAGTAGTGGGCACGTTTGGTCAGTTTCATTGTTGGAATCATCAAGATGATAGGCTTGTCAGAGCCCTCGTTTATGCTTCTTTCCCAGATAATCAGTTAGTTCCACGGGATGTTGTTTTTCGTCAGTTTGCGAATATCGGTGGAGCAGTGATCTCATGGACTACCTCAGTCTCTATCCTCATGGCTGACTTCGCTGAGCAATTACCGCCTGATGAGGATGTAATGCCGGTCGATGGAAACCCACACCCAATGCCAGGGGAGTTGCACCCACCTGAAAACTTTTGGGTTTTGCCACCATACCCTGCTCTTGGATGGAATGATATCCCACAACCAGCTGAACCAGAGGAACCACCACAGCCCAATCCGCGGGATCTGCATGGCTGGGGGCAGGACAACAACGAGGACGAGGTGCAGCAAGTACAGCCACAAGTCCAAGAGGCTAATTCCATGATTTTAAACCCTTCCATGGGCTCAAATGAGTCAGAGGATGCTTTGGGCCCATTGGAGCCTATTCCCCTTGTCGATGAGCCCAATAATGCAGTTGTACATGGCCCTATGCTGGTTTAGGATCATGACATGGAAGGAATTCAACAAGAGCAGTTTCATCATGACCAACTAGAACAGCAGCACATTCAGGACCAACAGGAGCAGCACCAACTTCTGGAAAACCCTGACATTGTTGTTGTGCCTGCAGATGTGCAGGATCCAGGCCACAATAATCTTGCCATAATCCCATATAACCCAATTGTGGTTCAGCCCCCTCTACATATTGGGCTTGTGAGAATTGTCATGGGGCCGGCCTTGCCACCCGATTTCATCTGGCGGAGGTCTTTTGAATCACTCATGCCTACTTTTCTGGCTGCCAAGATCCCTAAAGCCATGCCCCCACCGGGTTTGCCCCAAAATAAGAGATCTTGGACAATGGCTTTTGAGCCAACGCTGTCTTTCCGCCTCCCACCTCCTGACCAGCCTCAGCACACGGCTAGGAAGCTTTTCTTGGAGGGACAATGCACCAAGACGGTTGCACAGGTGTCAGAGGACATTGTGCCTTTCTCTCAAGCATCTGCTAAGGAAAGTCAAGCGGACACATTGGCTTGCACTTCCTCCTCTACAGTGCAACCAATCAGAAAAGCTCAGGCCAGAACGAGTCGACCCTCAGTTGTACAGGCTGCTTCTGATTTTTCTGACAGAAGGGTGACCAGGAGTGCTGCCAAGTCCCAGGGTTTCAAACCTATATGTCCGATGTCTCCTAAGCCCAAGCCTCTCAGGAGGCCCAGAGCCAAGAAGCTAAAGACTGACTCCGCTCCAGTTTCGCAGGCCAAATACGATGATAATGCATCTCAAGACCAGGCCCCTCCCCCAACCCCAATTGCCACACTGCAGATGATTGGAGCAGCCCTTGGTGTCCCGGCTGAGAAGCTGACTACGGAGAAGCTTATGGCTTCCTATGACACTGCCCCCACGTCTGCAGCTTCCCATGATGATTGAAACTCTTATGTGTTTTACAGGGAGGCATGTCCCTTGTCATGCCAGTTATTTGAACCTTGTCTTTCTCTTGTTTGCTGTCTGCACTGTGGTCTGCACTTTGGTTTGTGTGGATGGTTCAATCTATGGCTTTTTGTTTCACTGTTATGCAGTGAACTATTATCTCTGTCTCCTTTTATTGTCTCCTCATGAATGCACACCAAACTAGAGATTGGAAGGTTCTCTATTGGAATGTGAGAGGTTTAAATTCTGAAGATAGGCAGAGAAGTGTTCGGGCGAAAATTGAAGAAAGCCAGTGCTCTATCATCTGTCTACAAGAAACTAAATGTGATTTCTTTGATCAACGTGCGATTAGAAACTTTTGCCCGCGAAGGTTTGATAATTTTGTTTATTCACCCTCTTCTGGTGCCTCTGGTGGAATTCTTGTGCTGTGGTGTTCCAACATGTTCACTGGCACATTACTGGATATTAAGCCATTTGGTATTATAGTATCTTTCACTTCTACCCATAATGCAAGTCGATGGACTTTGGTTAATGTTTATGGGCCTTGTCAAGGCCAGCCTAGAGATAATTTTGTTCAATGGTTGTATGATCTGGATATTCCTCCTGATGATAAATGGCTTCTGGGAGATTTTAATTTCATTAGATCTCCTGAGAATAGAAACTTGCCAGGAGGAGACATAAATGATATCTTCCTCTTCAATGAGGTCATCGGCCACCTTGCTCTGCTTGAGTTACCTTTAAAAGGAAGATCATACACATGGTCTAACATGCAAGAAAACCCGTTGCTGGAGCAATTGGACTGGTTTTTTTACTTCCTCCACTTGGATTAATGATTATCCTAACACCATGGTCTTTCCTTTAGCAAGAACAGCCTCGGACCATGTACCTTGTGTTGTCTCCATTGCAACAACTATCCCCAAGTCCAAGATTTTTCGGTTTGAAAACTATTGGGTGGATCTGCCAGGTTTCTTTGACTGTGTGGAACAATCATGGAGTGCCCCAACCAAGAGAAAAATTCTACAACTCGTTTGACAGAAAAGTTCAAAAGGCTTCGGAATGCTCTTAAACATTGGTACATCAGCCTCTCTAAACTCAAGAAAGCCATTGCAGCATGTAACAAGGTGGTAATCTTTTTTGATGATCTTGAGGAGTTAAGGCCTCTAACGAGACCTGAATTTAATTTCAGGAAAATAGTGAAACTTCATATTGAGGAAATTCTCCATCTACAGTTTTTATACTGGAAACAGAGGTGTACCGTTCGGTGGATAAAAGTTGGGGAAGAAAACTCTAAGTTTTTCCAAGCAATGGCAACTGAACGTTTTCGAAGAAACTCAATTTCCTCTCTGCAGAATGAAGATGGTACTGTTGTCTCTGATCACCAGCAGATGGCGGGTATGTTATGGGGTACATTCAAGGACAGAATGGGTGTTTCTGAAGAGATTGATATGAAGTTTGACTTAGCCTCACTGATTGAACGAGTGAATAATCTGGATAGCTTATCTGCTCCTTTTTCTGAAGAGGAAATAAATGAAGTGCTAAAATCTCTGCCTTCTGACAGGGCACCTGGCCCTGATGGTTTTACTGGTTTATTTGTCAAACGTTGCTGGCACATCATTAAGGATGATTTCTTGCAGTTATTTCAAGATTTCTATGATGGCAAGATCACTATTAGCAGCATCAATGGGTCTTTAATCACCCTAATTCCAAAAAAAACTTTCACCTGAAAGTCCTAATGACTTCAGACCTATTTCCTTGACCAACACTTGCCTGAAGTTTTTGACGAAGCTGTTGGCCAACAGATTACAGGGGGTGATCCTAAAGTGCATTCACAAAAATCAATATGGGTTCCTTAAGTGTAGATCTATACAGGATTGTATTGCTTGGACTTTAGAATATATCCACCGGTGTCACAAATCCAAGAAACCCATTTTGATTCTCAAGTTGGATTTCACCAAAGCCTTCGATACTGTTGAACATGATCTAATTCTCCGACTTTTGCATCACAAAGGATTTGATAGCAAATGGATTGGTTGGATAAGAGAGCTACTGTCCTCGGGTACTTCCTCTGTCATTTTAAACGGGGTGCCCGGAAAGCAATTTAGCTGTAAAAGGGGAGTACGGCAAGGTGATCCACTGTCACCCCTTTTGTTTGTTCTTGCAGCTGACCTGTTGCAAACCCTGGTCAATCATATGCTCAGATCTGGTGTTCTCTCCCTACCTATTGAATCACATGATCCAGAGTTCCCTATAGTGCAATATGCTGATGACACTCTTCTCATTGTACCTGCGGTGGATTCGCAGCTTTTAGCTCTGAAGGAAATGCTTCAAGATTTCCATGCCTCCATAGGTCTTCGAGTAAACTTCCATAAATCTTGCATTTTGCCTATTAATGTGGATGATGCAGAAACTGCCCGGTTGGCTGCTGTTTTCGGCTGTCAAGTTGGAACCCTCCCCTTTACTTATCTGGGGCTTCCTGTGGGAACAACTAAACCCAAAATCCAAGACTTGTTTCCTGTGGTTGATAGGGTTGAAAGAAGGTTATCTGCCAGTTCAAGTCTTCTCAATCAGGGTGCTCGGTTACAACTCCTCCAGTCAGTATTGTCCTCTTTGCCTATTTACTTTCTTTGCAGTTTAAGTTTGCCAGCTAGCATTATAAAGCAACTTGAAAGGATTATGAGGCAATGTTTATGGAGAGGCAATTCTGATACTCCTAGGCAGTCACTTGCAGCTTGGCCACTTGTGTGCAGACCCAAAGATAAAGGTGGCATGGGGATAATCAATCTCAGTATCCAAAACAGAGCTCTTTTGTCCAAGCACCTATCCAAGTTTTATAAAAAAGCAGATATTCCATGGGTTACTCTCATCTGGAACACTTATTATGATGGTGTTTTTCCTCATGGCACAGTTTCATGTGGTTCTTACTGGTGGAGAGATATCCTTAAGCTTAATGATGTTTTCAGACTCTACTCAGAGGTAATCATCAACGTGGGGGACTCTGTTCTTTTTTGGTATGATGCTTGGGTGTTCTTCGGCTCATCTACTCCCCTCAGAGAGAGATTTCAAAGACTATTCTCTTTTGTCATTGATGACAAGGTGTCGGTACGAGAGGTTCTCAGCACACCTAATATGGCTGATCTTTTCCATCTGCCCTTGTCGCTAGAAGCAATGGACGAACTGAATGTTGTCCAGTCTGGTCTTTTTGATCTTCATGCTGATGCACAGATACCAGATTACTGGTCATGGACACCTGGTAAAGGGGTTTTCTCTGCAAAGAGTTATTACACTATAATGCATTCTCATATGGCCACAGATACTCCAACCAGGTGGATTTGGGAAAGTAAGGCGACAATGAAGATAAAGGTTTTTGCATGGTTGATGCTAAATGATCGACTCAATACAAGAGACATGCTAGTGAGAAGGCACTAGAGATCCACTCAGGATGATAACACCTGCTCGTTATGCTTCGCCCATGCCCATGAAGATAGAGATCATCTTTTCTTTACATGCCAATTCAGCACAAGAGTATGGAACTACTTGGGCATTCAATGGTTAGCTGGTTTAACACCAGCCCAATGTTTATTTGCTGCAAGGAAAAGCTTTGGCAAACCTTTCTTCCGGGAGATTGTTTATCTAGCAGCTTGGAATATTTGGCTCCTTCGAAATGGCAGAATATTCAGACATGAAAGGCCATCTATTGCTGCTTGGAAGAGAAATTTTATTCATGATGCTACCCTGCACTCTCACAGATTCAAGTCTTCTATTAGACCGCTGCTATTAGCTTGGGTTAATTCTTTGCCTTAATTGGTTGTATGTATCCATGTATATATTTGTGCATACGCTGTTAATAGCTCAGTAGGTAAGTAGATTTCTTTTCCTTAGTTAGATTTCCTGTACAGAATCTTTTGTTACGCTTGGTGGTTGGGTTTTAATAAAGTGCTGTGGGGCTGTTGCCTCACAGTTTCTAGTCAAAAAAAACTGTCGGTCTCCAACTTCATCCCATAACAACGGTGTCCTGTACCTCCTTCCGTACAAGGTTTCTAAAGGGGCCATCTTCAAACTGGCTTGATAACTGTTGTTGTAAGAGAACTCTACATACGGCAAATTGTCGTCCCAACTAGATCCATAATCTAGCGCACAAGCTCTCAACATGTCCTCCAGAATCTGATTGACTCTCTCGGTCTGTCCATTTGTCTGTGGATGAAAGGCTATACTAAACTCTAGCCTGGTACCCAAAGTCTCATGCAACCGATTCCAAAACTTTGAGGTAAACTGGGTTCCTTTATCTGATACAATGGTCCTCGGAACTCCATGCAGACATACGATCCTGGTCATGTATATCTTTGCCAACTTAGCACTGGTGTAAGTGGTCTTCACTGGGATGACATGAGCTACCTTTGTCCACCGATCGACTACAACCCATATCGAGTCAAAGCCAGAACGAATCCTGGGCAATCCCGTGATAAAATCCCTAGCTTATCCCACTTCCATTTGGGAATCGGCAATGGCTGTAGCAATCCTGCTGGCTTCTGATGCTCTTCCTTTACTCTCTGACATACATCACATGCTGCTACATACTCAGCAATATCCTTCTTCATTCCGGTCCACCAGAAACTGTCCTTCAAATCTAGATACATCTTGGTATTTCCTGGTCAATCGAATACGGCGAATCATGGGCCTCCTGCAAAATAAACTTCCTGATCTCGGGGTTATTAGGCATATATACGCGATCCTCAAACCACAGGATATCGTGCTCGTCCTCACGAAATCGTTTAGCCTTTCCTTTGCTCATTCTTTCCTTTATCCTTCAATCTCTTTGTCAGTCTTCTGAGTTTCCCTGATCTTATCCATCAAGGTAGACTGAATTTCCAACACTGCTACATAACCCTTCGAAACTATTTCCAAACATAGCTCGCGAAGATCCTCTGCTAACTCCTTGGGTAATCCTCCGATCATGAGTGTATTGGCATGACTCTTGTGACTCAAAGCATCGGCCACTACGTTAGCCTTTCCGGGATGATAGTGTAACTTCATATCATAATCCTTAATGAGCTCCAACCATCTCCTCTGCCTGAGATTTAACTCCTTCTGTGTGAAGATATATTTCAAACTCTTGTGATCCGTGTACACCTCACAATGGTTTCCGATGAGAAAATGTCTCCAGGTCTTCAACGCATGCACTACGGCTGCTAGCTCTAAATCGTGTGTAGCATAATTTAGCTCATGAGGTTTAAGCTGTCGTGAGGCATATGAAACAACTCTTCCCTCCTGCATAAGCACTGCTCCAAGTCCTCGACGAGAAGCGTCGCAATACACTTGATAATCCTTGCGTTGATCTGGAAGAATCAACACTGGGGCTGTAACCAAATGCTTCTTCAACTCCTGAAAACTGGCCTCACAATCCTCAGACCATTTGAACTTGGTGTCCTTCTTCAACAACTCCGTCATGGGCTTTGCAATCTTAGAGAAATTCTCAATGAACCTCCTGTAGTATCCTGCGAGTCCAAGAAAACTCTGGATCTCTCCAACCGACGCGGGTGATTCCCAATTAGTCACAGTGACAACCTTGGTGGGGTCTACTGCTATTCCTTCTCCGAGTATAACATGTCCGAGGAATCCAACTTCCTTCAACCAAAACTCACACTTGCTGAACTTGGCATATAACTGATGTTCTCTGAGCTACCCAAGTACCAAATGCAAATGCTCCTTATGCTCCTCTTCATTTTTCGAGTAGACCAATATGTCATCAATGAACACCACGACGTACTTATCCAAAAACTCCATAAACACCTTGTTCATCATGTTCATGAAATAGGCAGGCGTGTTAGTCAGACCAAATGACATAACGGTATACTCATAAAGCCCGTAGCTTGTGGTAAAAGTTGTCTTAGGTATATCCTGCTCTCGAATCTTCAGCTGGTGATATCCTAATCGCAGATCGATCTTGGAAAATACTTTAGCTCCTTGCAACTGATCAAATAAATCATTGATCATCGGCAGTGGGTACTTGTTCTTGATCGTTACTTCATTCAACCCACGATAATCAACAACCATCCTCAAGATCCATCCTTCTTCTCTACTAGAAGTACTGGTGATCCCCAAGGTGACGAACTTGGGCGAATATAGCCTTTATCCAGTAACTCCTTAATCTGCTTCTTGATTTCCTCCAAATCCTTTGCGGGCATCCGATACGGTCTCTTAGATATTGGCCCTGTGCCTGGCAAAAGCTCAATTAAAAACTCAATGTCTCTATCCGGTGGCATGCCTGGCAACTCCTCTGGAAATACGTCAGGGAAATCCTTCACCACTGGTACTTCCTCCTGTACAACTCCTGATAAGGAATTCACTTGAGTCCTCTTCGGCACATGCCGGGATACATACTTGATCCTTCTTCCTTCTGGGGTAGTAAGAAAAATTGACTTACTGGCATAGTCAATGTTCCCTCCATACTTTGATAACCAATCCATGCCTAATATTACATCCAGTCCTTGTGACTCCAATACTATTAGGTCTGAGGGGAACACGTAGTTACCAATCCTTAATGGTAACCGATCACACCATAGGCTAGCCATATACTCTGCTCCTGGCGAGGTTACTAACATGGGTGACCTAAGGGCTTGGGTTGGCAGGTTATACTTTTCCACAAATCCCCTTGATATGTATGAATGTGATGCACCAGTATCAAAAAGAATGATTTCAGTAAATGACTTAACCAAAAACTTACCTACAACTGCATGCTATGTCTTGAGCTTGCGTTGGTTTTCCTGGAAGAGGAATGGGTGATGCAGCAATAGTAGCGTAAGTATTTCCCTCAGTTTTTGAGAACCAAGGTATCAATCCAGTAGGAAGCTCCTCATAAGTCCCACACACCTACACAAACAAACAAGAACTCGCAACCAACGCAATAAAGGGGTTGTCAATCCCTTCACGGCCACTTGCGAAAGTGAGATCTGATAGAGATAATATGATAAGATAATTTTTTTTGGTATTTTATGATATAGATTGGAAAGTAAAAGATGCAAATAAAAGTAGATTGAAAGCTTATATGATAAGAGATAGACCCGGGGGCCATAGGTTTCACTAGTGGCTTCTCTCAAGATAGCATAAGTATTACGGTGGGTGAACAAATTACTGTCAAGCAATTGATAGAAAAGCGAATAATTATGAGATTATGTAGGCATGATCATGTATATAGGCATCACGTCTGTGACAAGTAGACCGACTCCTGCCTGCATCTACTACTATTACTCCACACATCGACCGCTATCCAGCATGCATCTAGAGTACTAAGTTCATAAAGAACAGAGTAATGCATTAAGAAAGAGGACATGATGTAGAGGGATAAACTCATGCAATATGATATAAACCCCATATTTTTATCCTCGATGGCAACAATACAATACGTGCCTTGCTACCCCTACTGTCACTGGGAAAGGACATCGCAAGATTGAACCCAAAGCTAAGCACTTCTCCCATTGCAAGAAAGATCAATCTAGTAGGCCAAACCAAACTGATAATTCGAAGAGACTTGCAAAGATAACTTAATCACACATAAAAGAATCCAAAGGAGATTCAAATATTTCTCATAGATATACTTGATCATAAACCCACAATTCATCGAATCTCGATAAACACACCGCAAAAAGAGTTACATCGAATAGATCTCCAAGAAGATCGAGGAGAACTTTGTATTGAGATTCAAAGAGAGAGAAGAAGCCATCTAGCTAATAAGAATGGACCCGAAGGTCTGCGGTAAACTACTCACAACTCATCGGAGAGGCCTTGTAGAGGCCCTCCGTGATCGATTCCCCCTTCGGCGGAGCGTCGGCGAAGGCTCCAAGATGGGATCTCGCGGATACAGAAGGTTACGGCGGTGGAATTAGGTTTTCGTGGTCGCTTATGATGTTTTCGGGGTACATGGGTATATATAGGAGGAAGAACTAGGTCGGTGGACGCCCGAGGGGCACACGAGGGTGGGGGCGCGCCCAGCCCTAGGGGGCGCGTCGGGCACCCTCGTGGCTGCCTCGATTGTTTCTTGACTTCCACTCCAAGTCCTCTAGATCAAGTTTGTTCCAAAAAGATTGATCCCGAAGGTTTGATTCCGTTTGGACTCCGTTTGATATTCCTTTTCTTCAAAACACTAAAATAGGCAAAAAAACAGCAATACAGGCTGGGCCTCCGGTTAGTAGGTTAGTCCCAAAAATGATATAAAAGTGTAAAGTAAAGCCCATAAACATCCAAAACGGGTAATATAATAGCATGGAACAATCAAAAATTATAGATACGTTGGAGACGTTGGAGACGTATCAAGCATCCCCAAGCTTAATTCCTACTCGTCCTCGAGTAGGTAAATGATAAAAACATAATTTTTGATGTGGAATGCTACTAGCATAATTCTCAATGTAATTTTATTTATTGTGGCATGAATGTTCAGATCCAAATGATTCAAAATAAAAGTTCATATTGACATATAAAAATATAGCTCCAAGTAAAGTTACCGATAGATGAAGACGAAAGAGGGGATGCCTTCTAGGGCATCCCAAGCTTAGCCTTTTGGTTATCCTTGAATATCTTGGGGTGCCATGGGCATGCCCAAGTTTAGGCTCTTGCCACTCCTTATTCTATAATCCATCAAATCTTTACCCAAAACTTGAAAACTTCACAACACAAAACTCAACAGGAAATCTCATAAGCTCCGTTAATGCAAGAAAGCAAAACCACCACATAAGGTACTGTAATGAACTCATTCTTTATTTATATTTGTGTTAAACCTACTGTATTCCAACTTATCTATGGTTCATACCCCTACATACTAGCCATAGATGCATCAAAATAAGCAAACAACAGACAAAAAATAGAATCTGTCAAAAATAGAACAGTCTGTAGCAATCTGTAACTCTTGAATACTTCTGGAACTCTAAAAATCCTACCAAAATATGAAGTCCTGGAAACTTTGTCTATTCATCTACAGCAAAAAGAATCAATACAAAATCACGTTACTGTGAATTACTAAAATTATTTTCGTGCGCGCAAAGTTTCTGTTTTTCAGCAGAATCAAATTAACTATCACCATAGGTTATCCTATAGGTTCTACTTGGCACAAACACTAATTCAAACATAATAACACATCTAAACAGAAGGTAGATGCAAAATTTATTACTAAACAGAAGCAAAAACAAAAAACAAAAATAAAATTGGGTTGCCTCCTAATTAGCGCTATTGTTTAATGCCCCAAGCTAGGCATAAAAGCGAGGATAGATCTAAGTGGTGCCATCTTTGGCACTCAATTCATAAGTAGCTCGCATGATTGATTCATAAGGTAATTTGACTTTCTTTCATGGAAAGTGCTCCATGCCTTTCCTTGATGGAAATTGGAATCTAATATTCCCTTCCTTCATATCAATAATTGCACCAATCGTTCTAAGGAAAGGTCTACCAAGAATAATAGGACATGAAAGATTGCAATCTATATCAAGAACGATAAAATCTACGGGAACCAAATTCCTATTTGCAACAATGAGAACATCATTGATCCTTCCCATTGGCTTTTTAATGGTGGAATCGCAAGGTGCAAATTTAAAGAGCAATCATCAAGATCATGGAAACCTAGAATATAACATAAAGTTTTCGGAATTGTGGAAACACTAGCACCCAAATCACACAAAGCATAACACTCATGATCTTTAATTTTAATAATAGTAGGTTCCCACTCATCATAAGGTTTTTTAGGTATAGAAACTTCCAAATTAAGTTTTTCATCATAAGATTGCATCAAGGCATCAACAATATGTTTGGTAAAAGCTTTATTTTGACTATAAGCATGAGGAGAATTCGCAATGGATTGCAACAAGGAAATAAAATCTTCTAAAGAACAATTATCATAATTAAATTCCTTGAAATCCAAGATAGTGGGTTCAATGCTATTTAAAGTCTTGACCTCTCCAATCCCACTTTTACCAAATTTAGCATCAAGATCTAAGAAATCCGAATCGCCTTTTAACTAAAGTTGACTCATCTCCAGTCCCATCATTATTAAGATTAATATTGCAAAACAAAGATTTAATAGGGGAGACATCAATAACTTTTAGATCTTCATCATTATTTTCATGGAAACTAGAAGAACATGCCTTTACAAAGCAATCTTTCTTAGCACGCAATCTAGCGGTTCTTTCTTTGCACTCATCAATGGAAATTCTCATAGCGTTGAGAGACTCATTGATATCATGCTTAGGAGGAGTAGATCTAAGTTTCAAAGAATCAACATCAAGCGAAAGTCTATCAACGTTCCTAGCCAAATCATCAACTTTAAGCAATTTTTCTTCAAGCATGGCATAAAATTCTTTTGAGAGATCATAAATTCTTTCACGCTATTCTCAAAATCAGAGGGCATCTTATTAAAATTACCATAAGAATTATTGTAGGAATTTCCATAATTATTAGAGGAATTACTAGGGAACGGTCTAGGGTTAAAGTTTCCTCTATAAGCATTGTTACCAAAATTATTCCTACCAACAAAATTCACATCCATAGATTCATTATTATTCTCAATCAAAGTAGACAAAGGAATATCATTGGGATCAATAGAAGCACTCTTAGTAGCAAACAATTTCATAAGTTCATCCATCTTTCCACTCAAAACATTAATTTATTCTATAGCATGCACTTTCTTACTAGTAGATCTTTCGGTGTGCCATTGAGAATAATTAGCCATAATGTTATCAAGGAGTTTAGTAGCTTCTCCTAAGTTGATTTCCATAAACGTGCCTCCCGCGGCCGAATCTAAAAGATTTCTAGAAGCAAAATTCAATCCGGCATAAAAATTTTGTACGATCATCCATAAATTCAAACCATGAGTAGGGCAATTGTGAATCATCAATTTCATTCTTTCCCAAGATTGGGCAACATGCTCATGATCAAGTTGTTTAAAATTCATAATATCGTTCCTAAGAGAGATGATCTTAGCGGGAGGAAAATACTTAGAGATAAAAGCATCTTTGCACTTATTCCATGAATCAATACTATTCTTAGGCAAAGACGAAAACCAAACTTTAGCATGATCTCTAAGTGAAAACGGAAATAACTTCAATTTAACAATATCATTATTCGTGTCTTTCTTCTTTTGCATCTCACACAAATCAACAAAGTTGTTTAGATGGGTAGCGGCATCTTCACTAGGAAGGCCAGAGAATTGATCTTTCATAACAAGATTCAACAAAGCAGCATTGATTTCACAAGAATCAACATCATTAAGAGGAGCAATCGGAGTACTAAGGAAATCATTATTATTGGTATTGGAAAAATCACACAATTTGGTATTATCTTGCGCCATCGCGACAAGCAATCCAACACACAAGCAAACAAAAAGACAAGCGAAAGAGAGAGGAGATTGGGAAAGAGAGGGTGAATAAAACGGCAGGGGTGAAGTGGGGGAGAGGAAAACGAAAGGCAAATGGAAAATAATGTAAGTGCGAGGGAGATGAGTTTGTGATGGGTACTTGGTATGTCTTGACTTGAGCGAAGACCACCTCGGCAATGGCGCCAGAAATCCTTCTTGCTACGTCTTGAGCTTACGTTGGTTTTCCTTGACGAGGAAAGGGTGATGCAGCAATAGTTGCGTAAATATTTCCCTCAGTTTTTGAGAACCAAGGTATCAATCCAGTAGGAGGCTCCTCAGAAGTCCCACACACCTACACAAACAAAAAAGAACTCGCAACCAACGCAATAAAGGGGATGTCAATCCCTTCACGACCACTTGCGAAAGTGAGATCTGATAGAGATAATATGATAAGATAAATATTTTTGGTATTTTATGATATAGATTGGAAAGTAAAAGATGCAAATAAAAGTAGATTGAAAGCTTATATGATAAGAGATAGACCCGGGGGCCATAGGTTTCACTAGTGGCTTCTCTCAAGATAGCATAAGTATCCCGGTGGGTGAACAAATTACTGTCGAGCAATTGATAGAAAAGAGAATAATTATGAGATTATCTAGGCATGATCATGTATATAGGCATCACGTCCGTGACAAGTAGACCGACTCCTGCCTGCATCTACTACTATTACTCCACACATCGACCGCTATCCAGCATGCATCTAGAGTATTAAGTTCATAAAGAACAGAGTAACACATTAAGAAAGATGACATGATGTAGAGGGATAAACTCATGCAATATGATATAAACCCCATCTTTTTATCCTCGATGGCAACAATACAATACGTGCCTTGCTGCCCCTGCTGTCACTGGGAAAGGACACCACAAGATTGAACCCAAAGCTAAGCACTTCTCCCATTGCAAGAAAGATCAATCTAGTAGGCCAAACCAAATTGATAATTCCAAGAGACTTGCAAAGATAACTTAATCACACATAAAAGAATTCAGAGGAGATTAAAATATTTCTCATAGATAAACTTGATCATAAACCCACAATTCATTGGATCTCGACAAACACACCGCAAAAAGAGTTACATCGAATAGATCTCCAAGAAGACCGAGGAGAACTTTGTATTGAGATTCAAAGAGAGATAAGAAGCCATCTAACTAATAACTATGGACCCGAAGGTCTGTGGTAAACTACTCACAACTCATCGAAGACGCCTTGGAGATGATGTAGAGGCCCTCCGTGATCGATTCCCCCTCCGGCGGAGCGCTGGTGAAGGCTCCAAGATGGGATCTCGCGGATACAGAAGGTTACGGCGGTGGAATTAGGTTTTCGTGGTCGCTTCTGATGTTTTCGGGGTACATGGGTATATATAGGAGGAAGAAGTAGGTCGGTGGACGCCCGAGGGGCCCATGAGGGTGGGGGCGCGCCCAGCCCTAGGGGGCGCGCCGGGCACCCTCGTGGTTGCCTCGGTTGTTTCTTGACTTCAACTCCAAGTCCTCTGGATCACATTTGTTCCAAAAAGATCGCTCCCGAAGGTTTGATTCCGTTTGACTCCGTTTGATATTCCTTTTCTTCGAAACACTGAAATAGGCAAAAAACAGCAATACGGGCTGGGCCTCTGGTTAGTAGGTTAGTCCCAAAAATGATATAAAAGTGTAAAGTAAAGCCCATAAACATCCAAAACGGGTAATATAATAACATGCAACAATAAAAAATTATAGATACGTTGGAGACGTATCACTGCATCGGGTTGCGCTTCAACCTCCTCCACGCTAACGTGGTTCACTTGTCCCCTGTTGAAAGGGTTGGGCTTCTTCCTAGAGCTTCCATTGCCATTTCCATTCTTTGCTTCAGAACACTCTGTGGCGTAATGTCCATTCTTCCCGCACTTGAAACAAGTAATGTGACTTAGATCCTTCTTGGCGGGCGTTGCTGGGTTGGAACGGTTTCATGCCGTTGCTTCCTCCATTCCCATTCCCATTCTTGGGGCCACTATGATTATGTGAACTTCCTCCATTGGAATTATGGCCTCCATGGTTATGGTGAATGTGTCCTCCCGAGTTCAGGGTAAAATGAGGCCTCTGCTGAGCTTCTGAATTGTACTTCCCTTGTCCATACTTCCTCTTGCGGTTGTCAATCTGCTACTGCTTCCTTTCAATCATAAGAGCTCTATCTACCAACTCCCGGTAGTTGTTGAAAGTTGACACCATCAACTGCATGCTCAGCTCATCATTCAGTCCTGCCAAAAACGTCTCCTGCTTAGTGGCATCCGTAGCAACGTCATCTGGGGCATAACGTGCTAACTTACTAAAATCATCCACATACAAGACCCACTGTGCGTCCTCCTTGGCACAAATTGCGAAACTCACGCTTCTTCATGGCCATAGCTCCTGCTGAAACATGGGCAGTGCGGAAAGCCTGCTGGAACTGGTCCCATGTACCAGTGTCAATTGGGTAAGTGGCTGTGAAATTCTCCCACCATGATGTTGCGGGTCCATCAAGCTGATGTGCGGCAAAACGCACTCTTTCCGCATCTGTGCATCCTGCAGTGGTCTGCCCTCTTCCAATCTTGCGGAGCCAATCATCTGCAACTATCGGCTCAGTGCTACTAGAGAACACCGGCGGATTCAGCCTTAGAAAACGGGCTAAGTGATCAACAGGTGGTGGTGATGGTGGGTTGTTGTTGTTGTTGTTGTTGTTGTTGTTGTTGTTGTTGTTGTTGTTGTTGTTGTTCCCCTGGTTCTAATTCTGGACTAGTAGCTGCATTAGGGTATTCTGCTGCTGGATCAACTGAGTGAGCTCCGGTGGGAAAGCAAATCCATTATCACGTCTCGGAGGCATCTGATGGTTTTAGAAAAGGTGAGAAAACAGAATAGAATGAGGTCTAGAAGGAAAACACTACCCATATGCGCATGAGACAAACACAAGCATATCACTTCAATCAATTCGAATAAGGGCATACAATCGGTCTAACTATCGTTACAAATGTGCTCGGACTATACTATATACATGGGGAAATACTACTACTGATATGGTGGTCGACTAGAAGTTTAATCAGTGGAAGACTCCATGATATCTCCTCCAGCTTCATCAACATAGTCATCATCGTCGGTAATGATGTAGTCCTCCGAACGAATGTCCTTGGAATCGTCGTCATCCCCTCCTGGCGCGGGGTCTCCCATGAATACTCCTAGCTTCCTTGTCAGATCGTCACTCTTCTCCACTAGTATCGTCATTTCCTCCTCATATCCATCGCGTGTAGACTTGAGTTCTTCCTCCAGCTCCATGATCCTGATCATTGCCTTCTTCAGATCTATCATGCCTGCGCACATCTGGTTCTCCTGGCGACGAATGTGCTGGTTTAACTCCTGGATGAAAGCTGTAATGGACCTATCCCTCCTGGTGCTGATCATCTCCCATTGCTCATCTCGGCGCCCACAAATCTGGTAGATAGTATCCTTGAGATCCTTGTGGTAAACTTCTCCAATGCGTCCCATGGTGATGTGGGTTGCCATGCTCTTTCCTAGACTCCAGGTTGGTGCATCAAAGAAAAACTCTATGGGCTCAGTGACTGGCATGAACGTCCTTCCTGGAACTTGAACTCGAATCACCCAATGCTCCTCTTCTGGTAAAGTGGCGATGTAGGTCCCGGTGAAGCTTGGTATTCCAATGTTCAGGTACCTAGTAACTTCCTTCAAGTGTCGTCCAAAAGGAGTGTCTTCATCCGGTTGTGTAAACTTGTTCCTTGCATCCGCCATCCTATAGAGTAGAAAAGGGAGAGGAGTCAGAATGAGAAGAGAGGAGTGACCTATGGTTTTAGCTTAGTGGTCGTGTCCTACAGTCAGCGTGTGCTCTGATACCATCTTGTAGTGACCAGACCTCAAACAGTCTAGTCTTTGTGCGTCAGTGTCATCCCTAGATCTATAATGCTGACACGCACAGTACTTGAGGTTTTATAACCGAGTTTCAATCACACACTTATTACACCGAATGTCTCAAAATAGAACTTATTACAATAGTATGGCTTAAGGCCATCTAAAAATGATAACAACGGAAGGCTTGGATGATAAAGTGGGTCCATCAACTCCAGCGACATAGCTGAGTGAACGACAAAGACCTACGGCACCTTACTCGTCGTCTGAAAAGTCTGCAACATGAAATGTTGCAGCCCGAAACGGGTCAACACATGGAATATGCTAGCAATGTAACACATAGAGTAATGAACAGAATGAATGCTATCACTACATGCATATATAACTGGTGGAAAGCTCTATGGTTACAGTTTTGCATAAAGCCAATTTTTCCCTATAACAAAGGAATAAATTTCATTTAACTATCATGGTGGCTGTTAAACATTGAGAAGGTTCCTCCAACTCAATCCCAATTAAGCATCATCATTAAACCCAACAAGTTAAATTTAGAGTGACGAGATCAACATGATAATCCAAGAACTAGATACTCAAGATGTCCATAACCGGGGACACGGCTAACCATGATTAGTTTATACACTCTGTAGAGGTTTGCGCACTTTTCCCCACAAGACTCGCACACATCCATGATCGGAGATTCAAGACACAATCTTTCTGAAGCATTAACTCTCTACTCTGGGTAGACAGTACCATCTACAACCCACTACATCTGCTAGTCTACCTCTTCAAGAGCTTCACGCAACTTACTTAACTATGCCATAGCCCATATTGGCTTGTGGCTGCACACGGAAGTTTCTAGCATGAATAATCTTATGATCCCGTTGAGCCTGGGTGGCGAATCGTAGGATGATCACACGGTTACTCGGGATATCCTAGGACAACACTGGATTCTCCAGGTGCCTTGACAACCACTGGGTACTCCAGGGTGCCTCAACCAATCAACCCAGATGTGTATTTAAGTATCCACCTTAAGTTAACCATTAATTAACAATACTCACATCTATCAAGGATACACTGACCAAAACCACGTCTACGAGCATAGCATAGCAATATAAGCATAACGTAGAAGTAACTCCCAAAGGTTTGATAATAAACATGGCAATAGGTTATATCTCATCATCTACTTCCCAAAACCCACATGTTATTCAGATCCTAACCATGGATTGTTTGAGGGTTGATCTAATGCATAAAAACTGGGTAATAAAGAGGTATGATGTGACACCCCAAAAATTTAACCAAGTTTTTGCTTATTAAAATTTTGCCAGGAAATTAAAAAAAAATTCTGAAATTATTTCTGATCTCAAAACCTCTCTTTTCTTTTAAGTTATGGAGTTTTCATTCCAAGTGAAAACTTTCCAAATTATTTTTGGACTTGTTTAACCTCTCAGATAAAACAATCCTTTTATCAATGGGATCATTTATATAATTATTTTTCCTGAGCTCTATTTTCCCAAAAATGATTTTTTTTCATAAGCTTTAGGGCCTCTTTTACACTACAACCCTTTTATAAATTTATCTAAAATTTCCAACCAAAATTTTGGGATGTCATATGGTGTTTCCACATCACTTTTGTGCAAAAATATATTTCATTCATTGGAGATTTTGAGCTCTACTTCAATTTGTCAAAACTGGCCCAATTGGTAATTTTGCACTACAACCTAATTAAATATTTCTTTAAAAACTCTACCAAAATTTGGAGAGATCAGTAGATGCATATAATTCAACTCTATGCAAAAACCCTTTTATGTTCTTTGAAAAATTTGAGTGAATCAACATCTTTTTCATTCTGGTCCAACTTGGTGTTTTGCACTGCAACCCTAATTTATTTTGCTCCAGTGCCCTTGAGCTTTTTCCTACTTATAAATCATCCTACAAAACCCTTAAGTCCAGGAGGTTGGACTCATTGGAGCACTTTTGGTTCATGAAATTATGTTCTTTTTCTTCTGTCCAGAACTGAAGTTTTGCAAAACTTGCACTAACAAGTTTCTAGATTTGGCAAACTAACCTCACCACCCTCTGTATCATCTAAAGAGACTAGGATCTGGAGATTTTGGCCACTCCAAGAGTTGCCTAGATGCCATTGGCATTCTGGCAAACACCTTGAGTGCATGAACAGACTTGGCATGAATTTTTGTTTTGCACTGGGAACTTGATCCCCTGACCAGACCAGCATGTCCCATGAATTTTCCCTAGCCTATAGCCCCACCCTGCTAACCCTCTTGTGGATTGGAGCCCCCTAGCATGCCTTGGCATATGACCGAGCACGTAGAGTGCGTGCTCTGGGCGCGGCCAGAGCGCGCGTTTTGCACGTGCGTGCGCACGGGTCGCCGCGTCGCGCCCCGGCCCTTGATCACCTGCAGAGCCGCACCCCCGACCTCATCCACTCACCAGAACACGCCAGCTCGCCCCTGGCGCCCTACAACGCCGCTGCTAGGGCCCTCTTGGCGGCAGTTCGACGGCCACAGTACGCCTCTGCCCCGGACGGCGCCGCCCGAGTCACCCCGGCTCGCCAGCTGCCCCTGGAGCTGCTCCAGCTTATCCGCAAGATTGTCCGCAAGCACTCGTCGCCGCCACGTCCCCAGCAGCTACAGAACGGCGGTTCACCGTCGAGCTTATCCACGGCCGCCGCGAACCGACCTAGCCGCGCTATAAGTAGAGGCCCCCGAGCTCATCCGAGCACTCAGGCAGCCTCAGGCTTCTCCCCTAGGTCCCCCTCGGCCAGCAATTTGACGGCGGGAGGCCTTCTTCTCTGTCTCTGACGAGCTCGGCCGCCGCCACGATCCAGCCACGTTCGACGCAACCAGGGCCTCCCCCTCTCCACTTTCTTCACCAGAAGCCCCCTCTTCCTCCCGTGAACCCATCCCCCTGCTCGATTTTGATCGGGAGCCACCGAAGGCAAAAACACACTCTGCCCGACGGCCACCGTCCGCTGCGGAGCTCGCCGCCGACGACTCCGGCCACCCCCGAGACCTTAGCGACCACCGTAAGGACCGCCTCGACCCCCTGAGCCCGTGGATGGCCTTGGTTCCTCGAATGGTGCCACCGTTCACTGGCGAGCCTCGCCGGAGCCCCGCCCCGTTCGGACAGAGGAGGGAGAAGAGGCGCATGGACTGGTCAAACCTGACCAGTGGGCCCCTGGACCCACTGTCAGTGACCACGAGCTGGTCCACGCTGGAATAAGTGAAGGCGTAAAGCACCAGAGTACGTCTTCGCTGCCCCGAAAACGTATTCCCCTTTTTGAAACGTTTTCTTTTCTGTTTTATTTTAGAAACATAATTTGACCAAAACTTTGACTGGCTATAACTTTTTAAATATAAGTCCAAATGACCTGATTCTTTTTCTATTGTTCCCCAAATTTGATCTAGTTTATTTTCAGATTTATTTGAAAATTTTCCAAACAACTTTTTTGTACTGTTTTTGAACTATGAGGTAATTTGAATATTTTCAAAAATAGGATTTGTTGGAGAGAGAAGAATACTTTCAAAGTCTTGGAATACACCCTGCCTCTCCACAACTTGAAGGCAAGCATTCTGAACCCTGGCATAATACTGTGTGTGTTATTTTTGACACGATTACAACACCACCTCGACACGGAGTATCCGTTATTTCATGCGATGATATGTTCATACTCATGAGTGCATATTGATGATATCATGCTGTTGGAGTTTGGTATGTTTGTGATCGTATCACCATCACATACTTTTCATGCATACCGGAAGGATTCCGGGAAAGTCTCGGTCTTGGGTAGACATGGGCTTGTCTCGAGTTCTCCGTCGAGACAGTTATGGCCGGTATGGCATGATGAGACGAGTGGTGATATGGTCTGTTGATTGATATATATATGTTATACTAATCTTGCAGGGAACACTTTAACCTCCTGAGTCGACCGTAGATCGAGTCTTGTTCCGGTAACCCCCATACTTGTTTAGTACTACCACTTGTCCCTGCCACAGGTAGGGTACGGTTCAGTAAGTTGTCAACCCCTTTCCAAGCACACACCGTACAGAGGGGCCATGGTGAAGGATACTGGAGGCATCCGGTAGACAGGTCACTTGGCCTGGGAGCATGGGTGTTTTCGGTTGGAGCCGAAGGGTTAGCTACCCTAGTTTGCGCGCATTATAAATTTTGTGATCCCATGCTAGTCGAGGTTGTAGCCTCCCCGCTTAGAGTTTTGCTTAACAGGTGTCGTGGGTGATTCCGGACACCGGTGAGTTAGGCTGGTGTGTGCGGTCAGGTGTGTTTTCAATTAAAAGACCGTGGACGGAATTAGTCCTGATGGGCTAAAGAAATCCGCTACTTGTGGGTAAAGAGTACACCCTCTGCAGAGATTATACCTATTCGAATAGCCGTGTCCATGGTTAAGGACTACAGTCTGGGATGGGTCAAGTGTCGGTCTTCGGAGGAAAAACTGCTAAACTAGAACATGGATCGTGACTTGTGATTTTGATGATGATGATTATTACTGCTGTGGGCTAACCATTTATATTATTTGAGCTATTGAGTATCCCTGGGACGGTTCCACCTCCTGGATATTCACCATGATTGTTCATTTATAAGCCCTTTATGTGGTGTCGCGCAGACGCCCGACTGCGGCATTCTTGTCATTTATTGTTGATATAAGCCCTTTATGTGGTGTCGCGCAGACGCCCGACTGTGGCACGCATGCTATTCATTTACCTTATAAGCCCTTTATGTGGTGTCGCACAGACGCCCGACTATGGCATGTTTGTTATTAAATTTCCTCATAAGACCTTTATGTGACGTCGCTCAGATGCCCAATTGAGGCATGCTTCATTTTATTATCCTTTCGAGGCGTCGCTTCAGACACCCGATCAGTGCATTTTTATGTCTGCTCACTGACTGCTTATTCATGCTTATATAACCGCTTGCATGCATCATGAGTTTTTATTCCGCGATTATCATAATAGTCATGTCATGTTCAGAGCATGATTATCCATTGTTGTATTATACATGTGTTCTTAATGTTTGCGAGTGCATTCAAATGTACTCACTGGCTTGTCCCTGGCTATTGTCTTGCCAGATTTCTTGCACAGAGAGGAGCATCACGATGACAGCCCACCTAGGTGATGATGACAGCAGCCCCGCAAAGATAGGAGTTATCCAGGTCAGCTGTTCCTGTGGGAAATGGAGTCCCATAGACACTGACGAACCGCAACCCGCTTCTGCCATCAACCACTAGAAACCAGTAGTTGTACCCATAGACCAGAATGGTCTTGTGTTGGGGAACGTAGCAGAAATTCAAAATTTTCTATGCATCACCAAGATCAATCTATGGAGTCATCTAGCAACGAGGGAGGAGTGAATCTACATACCCTTGTATATCGTGCGTGGAAGCATTCAAGAGAACGGGGTTGATGGAGTCGTACTCGTCGTGATCCAAATCACCGATGATCCTAGCGCCAAACGGACGGCACCTCTGCGTTCAACACACGTACGGAGCAGCGACGTCTCCTCCTTCCTGATCCAGCAAGGGGGGAGGAGAGGTTGATGGAGATCCAGCAGCACGACGGCGTGGTGGTGGAAGTAGCGGGATTCCAACAGGGCTTCACCAAGCGCTGCGGGAGGAGGGAGATGTGTCATGGGAGGGAGAGGGAGGCGCCAGGGCTTAGGTATGGTTCCCCTCCCTTCCCCCCACTATATATAGGGCCAAGGGAGAGGGGGGGCGCAGCCTTGGACCTTCCTCCAAGGAAGGGGGCGGCCAGGGAGGAGTCCCTCCTCCCCAAGGCACCTCGGAGGTGCCTTCCCCTTTTAGGACTCTTCCTTTTCATCTTCTCTTGGCGCAGAGGCCTCTTGGGGCTGGTGCCCTTGGCCCATATAGGGCAAGGCGCACCCCCTACAGCCCATGTGGCCCCCCGGGGCAGGTGGCCCCACCCGGTGGACCCCCGGGACCTTTCCGGTGGTCCCGGTACAATACCGGTGACCCCGAAACTTGTCCCGATGGCCGAAATAGCACTTCCTATATATAATTCTTTACCTCCAGACCATTCCGGAACTCCTCGTGACGTCCGGGATCTCATCCGGGACTCCGAACAACTTTCGGGTTACCGCATACTAATATCTCTATAACCCTAGCATCACCGAACCTTAAGTGTGTAGACCCTACGGGTTCGGGAGACATGCAGACATGACCGAGATGACTCTCCGGTCAATAACCAACAGCGGGATCTGGATACCCATGTTGGCTCCCACATGTTCCACGATGATCTCATCGGATGAACCACGATGTCAAGGACTTAATCAATCCCGTATACAATTCCCTTTGTCTAGCGGTATGATACTTGCCCGAGATTCGATCGTCAGTATCCCGATACCTTGTTCAATCTCGTTACCGGCAAGTCTCTTTTACTCGTTCCGTAACACATCATCCCGTGTTCAACTCCTTGATCACATTGTGCACATTATGATGATGTCCTACCGAGTGGGCCCAAAGATACCTCTCCGTTTATACGGAGTGACAAATCCCAGTCTCGATTCGTGCCAACCTAACAGACACTTTCGGAGATACCCGTAGTGTACCTTTATAGCCACCCAGTTACGTTGTGACGTTTGGCACACCCAAAGCACTACTACGGTATCCGGGAGTTGCACAATCTCATGGTCTAAGGAAGTGATACTTGACATTAGAAAAGCTTTAGCATACGAACTACACGATCTAGTGCTATGCTTAGGATTGGGTCTTGTCCATCACATCATTCTCCTAATGATGTGATCCCGTTATCAACGACATCCAATGTCCATGGTCAGGAAACCGTAACCATCTATTGATCAACGAGCTAGTCAACTAGAGGCTTACTAGGGACATGGTGTTGTCTATGTATCCACACATGTATCTGAGCTTCCTATCAATACAATTCTAGCATGGATAATAAACGATTATCATGAACAAGGAAGTATAATAATAATAACTAATTTATTATTTCCTCTAGGGCATATTTCCAACATATTGTACCACATATTTTGTATTTGCTTGGAATTTCTGTAATCAAGTTAGTGTCTCATCAGCTAATAGTAATCCTGGGGCTGGTGAGCACAAGGACCATTTTTGGGAAATTAATACCTTAAAAACCCGGTCCTGGCATATGATCAAAGTGTTACTTGCCTTGCTGATGATCCGCAAAACCTAGGGACTCGTAGTAGCACGCTTCGCACTCTGGGTACTCTATAGCAAACAAACAATAACATACATAATCACTCAACTAGAAGCACGGGTAAAACTCAATTAAGGGATCTAACCAGAAAGTTCAACTAAAGAACTCCGGTTTGCAAAAAGAATCAAATCAAACGGAGCAACGAAGCTCAAACTGCGAAAGAAACAAGATCTGATTACTAATCTGGACTAAAGTCAAATTTTACAGTAAAAAAATCTTGTTCAAGTTGGTTAAACAGAAAGAGGGCTTCGAGACGAAGATCTAGGCGCTTGAATCACCTGATTCGGATAAACGAGTGAAAAGATAAACTAAAACGAAGATCAGGGCAGAAATCGCGATCGAAAATAATCGTGGAAAAACCCTGCAAAATAAAATGCGATGAACAGGCTAACGAACGGACGTTCGCTGTCTGCGGCTGATGGACGAACAGCGTTCGTTAAAACGAACGCACGGACAAACGTCCGCTATTTAACTAAACCGGAAAAAAACGAACCGATCTAAAAAATAAACCTAGGGTTTCTTAAAAACACCGATCGGTTTTCTGGGAAAAACCGGCGGCGGCGGCGGCTATACCTCCGGCGAGGTCGGGTTCCGCGGCGGGGCGGCAGGACAGCGGCTCCGGCGGTGAGCTGCGGCGTGGGGCTCCGGCGGCGGGCGGCGGCTGGCGGCGGCGAGACTGGCGCTAGGTTTCGGCGGGGCTGGCGGGCATCGGCAGCTTATAAGGCCGTCCTGGGCGGAGTCCTAGTCGGGCACGGCCCGGCTTGGTCGGTTACTTTTTTTAAAATAATCCTGACGCAGAAAAACTAATAAAAGAAATACTAAACGGAGTCCAAAAATCCCAAAACAAATTTTCACGGTCCTTTAATAATATTGCGGACATAGTGAACATTTATTTGGGCCTCTAATGCAATTCTGAAAAACGCATTATTTTCCTAATTCAAATAAAATAGCAATAAAATTTCGAATAAAATTCTTATTTGATTTTAATATTTTTCCTCCAATATTTCTTTATTTTGGAGAAGTCATTTTATCCCCTCTTTTTTATTTTCATATAAGAAATATTTGAAGAGAAAAATAATTAAAACCAAATGATCCTCTTTTCAAAATTTGAGAAAACTCAAATATGAAAATAGCAAAATCCCCAACTCTCTCCGCGGGTCCTTGAGTTGCGTAGAATTTTTAGAATCAACCAAAATGCAATAAAATATGATATGCAATGATGCTCTAATGTATAACATTCCAAATTGAAAATTTGGGATGTTACAAACCGGCAATGGATGTACGGTGACAGACACACCTCCGAGTACATTAAGGGCGTGCATAATTTTCTCGAAGTGGCTGAGGCAAACAAGCAGAATAGTTTTATGTGTTGTCCATGCCCTATATGTGGGAATACGAAGTCTTACTCTGACTCGAAAACCCTTCACACCCACTTGCTTTATGAGAGTTTCATGCCACACTATAATGTTTGGACCAAGCACGGAGAAATAGGGGTTATGATGGAAGACAGCGAAGAAGAAGAGGACGATGACAACTATGTGCCCCCTGAATAAGGTGATGCTGCAACGGGGGAAGCTGCTGAAGATCAAGAGGAACCAGACGATGTGCCCGATGATGATCTCTGCCGGGTCATTGTTGATGCAAGGAGACGGTGCGAAAGTCAAAAGGAGAAGCTGAAGTTCGATCGAATGTTAGAGGATCACAAAAAAGGTTTATACCCCAATTGCGAAGATGGCACACAAAGCTCGGTACCGTACTGGAATTGCTGCAGTGGAAGGCAGAGAATGGTGTGCCTGACAAAGGATTTGAGAAGCTACTGAAAATATTGAAGAAGAAGCTTCCAAAGGATAACGAATTGCCTAACAGTACGTATGCAGCAAAGAAGGTTGTATGCCCTCTAGGATTGGAGGTTCAGAAGATACATGCATGCCCTAATGACTGCATCCTCTACCGCGGTGCGTACGAGGATTTGAACGCATACCCGGTATGCGATGCATTGCGGTATAAGATCAGACGAGATTACCCTAGTGATGTTGACAGCGAGCGCCCTAGGAAGAGGGTTCCTGCCAAGGTGATGTGGTATGCTCCTATAATACCATAGTTGAAATGCTTGTTCAGAAACAAAGAGCATGCCAAGTTGATGTGATGGCACAGAGAGGACCGTAAGAAAGACGGGAAGTTGAGAGCACCCGCTGATGGGTCGCAGTGGAGAAAATCGAGAGAAAGTATTGGGAGGAGTTTACAGATGACGGAAGGAACATATGGTTTGGTTTAAGCACGGATGGCATTAATCCTTTTGGGGAGCAGAGCAGCAATCATAGCACCTGGCCCGTGACTCTATGTATCTATAACCTTCCTCCTTGGCTGTGCATGAAGTGGAAGTTCATTATGATGCCAGTTCTCATCCAAGGCCCTAAGCAACCCGGCAACGACATTGATGTGTACCTAAGGCCATTAGTTGAAGAACTTTTACAGCTGTGGATTGGAAACGGTGTACGTGTGTGGGATGAGCACAAACAGGAGGAATTTGACCTGCATGCATTGCTGTTTGTCACCATCGATGATTGGCCTGTTCTCAGTAACCTTTCAGGACAGACAAATAAGGGATACCACGCATGCACGCACTGTTTAGATGACACTGAAAGTATATACCTGGACAAATGCAGGATGAATGTGTACCTGGGGCATCATCGATTCCTTCCGACCAACCAACAATGTTGAAAGAAAGGCAAGAATTTCAAAGGCGAGGCAGATCACCGAAAGAAACCCGCCAAGCGTACCGGTGATCACATACTTGCTATGGTCAATGATTTAGAAGTAATCTTCAGAAAGGGTCCCGGCGGACTATCTGTTCCGAATGACGCTGAGGGACGCGCACCCATGTGGAAGAAGAAATCTATATTTTGGGACCTACCCTACTGGAAAGACCTAGAGGTCCGCTCTTCAATCGATGTGATGCACGTGACGAAGAACCTTCGCGTGAACCTGCTAGGCTTCTTGGGCGTGTATGGGAAGACAAAAGATACACCAGAGGCATGGGAGGACCTGCAACGTTTGCACGAAAAAGACGGCATGCCACCAAAGCAGTATGAAGATCCTGCCAGCTACGCTCTTACCAAGGAAGAGAAGGAAATCTTCTTTGAATGCCTGCCCAGTATGAAGGTCCCATCTGGCTACTCGTCAAATATAAAGGGAATAATAAATATGGCAGAGAAAAAGTTCCAGAACCTAAAGTCTCATGACTGCCACGTAATTATGACGCAACTACTTCCAGTTGCATTGAGGGGGCTTCTACCGGAAAACGTTCGATTAGCCATTGTGAAACTATGTTCATTCCTCAATGCAATCTCTCAGAAGGTGATCGATCCAGAAATCCTACCAAGGTTAAGGAGTGATGTGGCGCAATGTCTTGTCAGTTTCGAGCTGGCGTTCCCACCATCCTTCTTCAATATCATGACGCACGTCCTAGTTCATCTAGTCGATGAGATTGTCGTTCTGGGCCCTGTATTTCTACACAATATGTTCCACTTTGAAAGGTTCATGGAAATCCTAAAGAAATATGTCCGTAACCGCGCTAGGCCAGAAGGAAGCATCTCCATGGGCCATCAAACAGAGGATGTCATTGGGTTTTGTGTTGACTTCATTCCTGACCTTAAGAAGATAGGTCTCCCTCAATTGCGGTATGAGGGGAGACTGGGTGGAAAAGGCACGCTAGGAGGGGACTCAATAATATGTAGGGACGGGCATTCTTGGTCTCAAGCACACTACACGGTTCTATAGAATTCCACCTTGGTGACCCCGTATGTCGATGAACACAAGAACATTCTGCGCTCCAAACACCCGGACCAGTGTGACGACTGGATTACATGTGAACACATCAGGAGTTTTGGCAGTTGGTTCCAAACACGTCTCAGGTGTGACAACACTATTTCTGATGACCTGTACTCGTTGGCGAGGGAACCATCTTTGACTGTAATGACTTACAAAGGGTACGAGATAAATGGGAATACATTTTACACGATCGCCCAAGATCAGAAGAGCACCAACCAAAACAGTGGTGTCCGCTTTGATGCAGCAACCAAGAGGGGAAAGGACACATATTATGGTTACATAGTGGACATATGGGAACTTGACTATGGATATGATATTAAGGTCCCTTTGTTTAAGTGCAAATGGGTCAATCTGTTAGGCGGCAGGGTACAGGTAGACCCACATTACGGAATGACAACAGTGGATCTAAACAATCTGGGGTACACAGACGAACCATTCGTCCTAGACAATGATGTGGCGCAGGTTTTCTATGTGAAGGACATGTCTACCAAACCAAGAAAAAGAAAAGATAGGGAAGCAGATACATCATACGGTGAGCCAAAGCGCCACATAGTTCTTTCAGGAAAAAGAGGCATCGTGGGATTGGAGGGCAAGACAGACATGTCTAAAGATTATGAAAAGTTTCATGAAATTCCTCCCTTCAAAGTCAAGGCTGACCCAAGCATCCTGTTAAACGATGAAGATTATCCATGGTTACGGCGCAATAAGCAAAGGACACAAGCGAAGAAAAAGTGAAGACTTTCTATCCAGAACTATTATGATGATGCCTTTGATCTAGAATATCACTGCAATTACATGTGAACAAAAGAAATCCCTTTGTAACACATGAGTTTTCGTCCGAAATCCTGATACTTCCAAAGAGATTGTCTGTTTTGTACACGAAGTGCATCCAGTTTTTGTCGTAACCCTCTCAACTTTTTAGCACATGCTATGTGGGTGAAATGATGATACCATGCCAACTTTCAACCTTTTCAGAGTTCATTTGTAGTGCTTTTCAATTTAAGGGTCATTTAGCTCAAAGAATGAACTAATAGCAAAAAGAATGAACTAATTGCAAAAAGAATGAACTAAAAATAATCAATTAAAATATTCTATTATGATCAACTAAAACAAAACTATAATATCCTTCAATAGAAAAAAGAATCAAGTAAAAAGCTTTTATAAAACTCCAATAGCAAAAGGAATCAACTCAAAAAACTTTTATAAACCTCTAGTATTATTGAAACTAAAATTATATAAAATTTATGCAACCAAAATTATCAAAGTATTTTCTGTTCAAAACATTAAAGCAAAAAGAATTTTCATAAAGAAATTTTTTTGTTAGAAACTTTAATTGCAAAAGGAATTATCATAAAGAATTTTTTGTTAGAAACTAAAATAACAAAATCTGTTTTTCAATATAATGATAAAACACAGTGATATTAAATAGCAGGAAAAAGAATCACTAAAAATCTATCTTTATAGTAAAGTTATTTAAAAACTAGTGATTCACACAAATTTTAAAAAATTCAAATTTAAACTATTCAAACTGGAAAACAAATGGCACTAACAGAAAGTTTATAATTTTTATTACCTAAAGCAAAAAGAAATAAAAAAATAAAGCAAAAAACAACAGATAATAAATTATGCAAAGAACAAAACAAAAAACTGGAAAAAAAATTTAAAAAATGCAACCTACTGGGCCACCACGGCCTGAATACGACTAGAAACCCAGCTAATTGGGCCAGGATTCAGGCCCGAAGAAGGCCCAGCAGGCCCACAGGCATAGCGGTGTCAGTTTAGGCCCATAGGCCTGCAGTTCAGCGGAGTTCGAGAGGGAAGCGGGGCTTATAAAACAGGTGCGGAGCGCTCTAAACTAGCAAGGTGGGACTAAACTCCCACCACCACCCCGCTGTGCAAGGCCATTGGTCCCGGTTGGTGCCACCAACCGGGACCAAAGGCCACCTGCTTCCCGCCCTTTGGGCTGCTGAAAAGAGGCCTTTGGTCCCAGTTGGTGGCACCAACCGGGACTAAAGGTGGGCATTGGTATTGGTTGGTGCCACCAACCGGGACCAAAGAGTTGGGTATATAACCAACACTTGTGAAAATTTAGAATTCATCTAGCAGTTGCCTCCCGACGCCGCGCCGGACCATGCCCTCGCCGTCGCCGACGCCCTCGCCCTCGCCGCGCGCCGTCCTCGTCGCCGGCGCGCCCTCGCCGCCGCCGACGCCCTCTGCCCTGACGCGCCCCTGCCCGCCCCGACGCCGCCTGCCGTCCTCGTCACCGACGCGCCCTCGGTCGCGCCCTCGCCGCCGCCGATGCGCCCCTGCCCGCCCCGACGCTGCCGCCGTGCGCCTCCTGCCCCGACGCCTCCGTCATGCACCCCTCTGCCCCGACGCACCCTGCCCACCCCGACGCCGCCACCGACGCCCCCTGCCCCGACGCCTCCCTATGTGAGCACCGCGCCCCTGCCGCCGCCGCCGCCGTGATGCGTATTTTTATATGCATGTATGTATTTTTAGATGTTTTTAGATGTTCATATATGTATGTATGTATGTATGTATGTATGTATTTTTCAGATATATGTAGTTTTTAGATGTATTTTTTGTATGCATGTATGTACTATTTATATGTATGGAAAAGAGGAAGAAGGAAGAAAAAGAAGGAGAGGAAAAAGGAAAATAAGAAGAGTAAGAAGGAGAAGAAGAAGAAGAAGAAGAAGAAGAAGAAGAGAGGAAGAAGAGGAGAAAAAATAAGAAGAGGAAGAAGAAGAAAAAAGAAGAGGAGAAGAAGAACATTCTCCTCTATTCCTTCTTCTCCTCTTTTTTTCTTCTATTTTTTTCTTCTTCTTCTCCTCTATTTTTTCTTCTTATTCCTCTTCTTATCTTTTATCGGGAACGAGGGTGTCGGAAACTAGGGAAGAGGGTCGAGGGTTGCTGAGGGGTCGAGGGTCGTCGAGGGGTCGAGTGTCGAGGGTCGTCGAGGGTCAAGGGTCGTCGAGGGGTCGAGGGTCGTCGAGGGTCGAGGGTCATTGAGGGTCGAGGGTCGTCGAGGGTCATCGAGAGTCGAGGGTCGAGGGTCGTCGAGGGGTCGAGTGTCGAGGGTCGTCGAGGGGTCGAGTGTCGAGGGTCGTCAAGGGTCGAGAGTCGTTGAGGGTCGAGGGTCGTCGAGTGTCGAGGGTCGTAGAGAGTTGAGGGTCAAGGGTCGTCGAGAGTCGAGGGTCGAGGGTTGTCGAGGGGTCGAGGGTCTCCGTTTAACAAGAATGCCCCCATTATGGATGTGCACAAGTTGATCCATTTTTTCTGATCTCATCCATGGCTACATCATTTGCTGGAAGTAATAGGTGTATGACGGTACGAAACTCTTCAAAGTTGTTTTGGAATGGAGTTCCAGATAGGATGATTTGCTTTTTGGTACGGATTTCAGCAAAGGCCTTCCAAATAGCGATATTCGGAAGGCTCTCGCTGAACTTCGTACCAAAAAGTGAATTATCTTATCCGAGACTCCGTTCCAAAACAATTTTGGAGAGCTTCGTACCATTATGCGCTTGTTACTTTCGGCAAATGATGAAGCAATGGTTTTCTTGAGATATGGACCATTTTCTGCACATCTAGAATGGCGCCATCTTGTTGAATCCCTTAAGGGTTAAGAGAATCCGAGCGGTCGAGGATCGGAACTAGCTAGGGTAGGGGGTCAAGGGTCGCCGAGGGGATGAGGGTCGAGGGTCGTCGAGGGGTCGAGGGTCGAGGATCGCCGAGGGGTCTATTTTTTCCACTATTAATATATCCATCTCTCATGTTTGTATATTAATTGTCATGTTGTAATATTTGCAGAAACTATGGATCAACAAATAGACTTTCAACAAGAAGAGATATTGGGGGACATAATCCGCGATGGAGGTGATGTCTTGTTGTTTCTCAACGACCTCAAAGAAGGTCTGGAAGGAGAGGAAGCATGCTATGATGATCAAACAATGGAGGAGCAAAGTCATGATCATGATGGTGGCTCCGACGATCGTGATGACGGCTGCGGTGATCGAACAGAGTCGGGATCAGTAGTTGCAAAGTCCGGTGAGGTATATATATATAAGTAAGCCTGTGATGACTAGCTAATTGATGCATTAATTGTTTTGGTATGTACATATATTAACTCTTCTTTCTTCTTTTATAGCCCTCCGGATCGAGCAAAACTTCGGTAACGAGATGAGGCCCAAAGAAAAAGTTGCGCCCGGATGAAAGGTTCATGATCACAGAAATCGCGTGTGATGGCCAACCGATTAAATCCGTCTGGACCAAGGAAGCATTTTCTGCTCAGTGCGGGGTTCTTGTTAGGTACATGATCCCGATCAGCATCCAGCAATGGTATAAGCCTAAGAAGGAAGACCTTCAAGTTTCTTTTGTCGAAGATAGACAGAAAGATGATCTTTGGACCGCGTTGAAGGTAAATTTCACCCTACCGGCAGAGGAGGATCCGGAGAAGCCAGTTATAAAGCCATTGATCAAGGCTCATTCTCTCAAGAAGATGGCAGGTCTATTCAGGAGGTGGAAGAATGAGTTGAAATCAACGTATGTCGACAAAAACAAGACTCCAGAATTCACCGGCCAATTTGAGAAGATAAGAGATCACTGGTCCGCATTTGTGGCCCACAAGACATCGGAGAAGAGTAAGAAGATGTCAGCGATTAACAAGATAAATGCTGCAAAGAAGGAGCATCACCATCGCGGGGTCATGTGGCTACCTCAAAGCCCGGCCATTGTGGGACAAGGCTGAGTAGGACCTGATTGCTAAAGGGGTCGAACCAGAGACATTGCACTGGCCAGACCGTTCAAGGACTTGGTTCTTCGGGGTTGGGGGAACTTTGGACCCTAAAACAGGGAAGTGTTGTTGGACGGACGAGCAACTTGCAACACCCATCAGGAAACTTTAGAAAGCAATCAAGGAAGCGCAGGAAGGGACGTTCGTTCCCGACAAAGAGAACGACGAGCTCAAAAGGCCCTCGGGAATCTTGAGCACCCTGGACGAACACGTGGCACGCCAGGCTCCATTGCGTGGAAGGTTGGGTTTCCCGACGCAGGCGGTTACAAAACCCAAGAGAGGAGGAGGAAAGTGGAGCAGAGCGAACTGCAACAGCTTTTGGCAAGGGTACGAAAGCTAGAGGAACGACAAGCTGTTGAGAACCAGTGAGATCCTGCCGAAGCTATCCCAGAAGGTACCGCGCCATCTCAGTGGAGAAGCAGCGTGGCTTACACCAATCTCGTTCAGCAGCCGGACTTCACGGGTCCTAACTACCCTGTGGATTTTATCATGGATTCACACCAGTGCCACCTTATGACGCAATGGCTTCAGCTCAAAGTCAAGGCGGCTGTCGGCTCTGTGTTCCCTCCTTCACCCGAAGCAACTTTTCACTGCCGTCCAATTCAACAAGGCTATGCTGTTGTGATGGTGGATGAAATAACGGAGGGATTTGAGGAGCTCCAGCTTGAGCACCCTACAGGTGATGGGGAGACTCAGCTAGGTCTTGCTCTGAAGACTCCGTGTCTATGGCGGAAGGAGCACATCAAGCTTCTGAACTTCACGCCTCCTGCGAGTCAGCTGGCCACTCTGCCTCCTCCGCCTCCTCCTCCTCCGGCGAGTGATCAGGGCACTCCGCCTCCTGCTCCGGCGCATGAGGGCGGTAGTACTCCGCCTGCTCCGGCGCGTCCGAGTAGCCCGCCTCCTCCTTCGCCGCCTCGTAAGCAACAGCGACGGCGGAACACAGACGCCGCCGGTCTGGCAGCTCCGACGCGTCCTAGCAGTCCGCCTCCTTCTCCGCCTCTTAAGCAACGAAAGAAGATAGCTGCAGCCGCTCCGACTGCTCCGGCATCTAGCAGTACAGCCAGAGGCGGGAGGCAATACAGATTCGGTCCATCATCTCTCAAGCCTCTAGAGAAGTTACCATACGAGAGGAGCGAGGAGGAAAACCAGAAGATCTGTGAAGGCCAAGTGAGGGACTTCTTTGAATCGGTAAAAGCTAAGAAACATCCACCTTCGGAGGAGAAGATAGATCCGGTGAAAGCGAAGTGCACTTTGGATGCCCTGCAGCGACCGTCACCGCCTCTGCCGCAATCCAACTATGACCGCGTTACTGAAAGGACATATAAGGAAGCGGAGCGGTCGGGAAGTACTTGCGCTGATCAAAGGTTAGCAGAATGAAGAAGTGGGAAAAAATTCCCCAGCTCGGCGAACAAGCGAAGCAATCGTGCCCCCCGCTCAATGTGTCTAGCGATATCGTTGCTAATCTTCCGGGGATGCTGCCCGGTACCAATCCTGGAGATTACATGCCCGACGATGCACTTTTTGATACAATGGAGGCGGACACATTCAAATTCTGGCACGGGAAGCCTCTCATCAAACCTGGTACTCCTCTAACAACGATGATGCGAAGATTCCATGCTTGGTACATGGACATCTGCAGCAAGTCTGGGACGGATACTTTGACGCTGAGAGTTAAAGAGGAGCACGACCTCGTTGAAATTGATCTGTTTTCTGTTCCATATGAGGAGTTCTTCCAGTTTTTCAATCAGCAGGCCCTCGATAAAACAATCATCACTTGCTACTGTCTGTAAGTACTACTTCTCTGTAATTAATTAAGTCTCTATATATAGCTCAGCTCTTTCATTGCATGTATATATAATTATCCTCACTATATTATGCAGATTGAAGATCGCCGAATTGAAGAAAAGACAAATAGGTGATATTGGGTTCATTAACACAAATCTCATGGATGAATGGAATGTTACACATGATGCCAAACTAACCGAGGCCAACTTGCTCGCATCGTTACTTCAAAATCAAAACAAAGATACAATACACTTTCCTTACGAATATAGGTGAGTGTTACTGTCTTGTGCATATTCGGTTTTCCTTATTCCTCGAGGTTATAGTAATGTAATTGATGAGTTATGCATGCGTGCGCAGCTTCCACTTTATTCTGCTAGAGATTAAGCTTGAGCGGGGACTAGTAACCGTCATAGACTCGAAACGAAAAAATCCTAAGGAGTATGTGACCATGACTAAAATGCTCGAGAAGTAAGTTCAATCGATCATTATCGCACCATATCGGCAACTTTATTCATTTCCTGATACCAAGTAATTGTTTTCTTTGTCTGGCAGGGTTTGGAAAAAGTTCACCGCACAAACTCCGGGATTGCCGGCGGAGCTGCGGTTTAACCACCCGAAAGTAAGTACTACTAGCTAGTTCCGCGCATCTCCCATTGATTCTAGCTAGTTTCATCAATACCATTTAGCATGCTTGCTTATCAGTTTGATTGACCTCTATTTCTTGTAAAGTGGTTGTGGCAGGAACCCGGGAATAATTACTGTGGATACTATATTTGCGAGTTCATCCACCACATGACTTGTGAGCGGGGCTACTCTAAAAAACAATATGAAGTGCGTAAGCAATAATATTCGCAATTTTATTTTATTATCATCATTGTGTTGAGTTTCATTCATATATATGTATTGACTCCCTTCTTCAAATTAGATGTGGCAGATGCGGGATGAACTCCTACCACAAGATCGCATACAAGCAATTCAAGAGGAATTGGCGGGATTCTTTCTTGACCATGTCATCGACAAAGACGGAGAATACCATGTGGAAGTTGAGTTCAGATGTTAGGGGATTGTAAGAGATCTTATATTGTATATACGTAGCTAGTAGCGTCGGATAGATATATGAAAACTTGTTGTTCGGCCAATCTCTCAGAGAAGGAGAGGTTGATCACTTCTCTCTGTATATGTTCATGATCGACGATCTTCTGTACTTAATGGTTTCCTTCATTTGCTTACTAGCTAACTAGCGTGTCGAGTCCTCTCTATACGTATAATACGTAGAGTCGACCAAGCACGGAGATAAGAGAGGACACTTCTCTCTATTAGCTAGCTAACACACATATGAAACACCTAAATGAACCCTACAAAACCCCCAAAAAACCCCAACCCCCCCCCCTTTCAGAAAAAAAAACTCAGCCCCTAAACTGCTGACGCGTGGAAGCCTTTTGGTCCCGGTTGGTGGCACCAACCGGGACAAAAGGTCCTCCTGCCTGGGCAAGCCGCAGCGGCCACGTGGAGCCCCATCTGTCCCGGTTCGTGGGCAAACCGGGACTAAAGGTGTTGGGCTTTAGTACCGACACTTTAGTCCCGGTTCGGCAACCGGGACAAATGGGCCTTTTTCTACTAGTGGAGGTCGACCAGCCGCCTCCGGCACCGAGGCAAGGCGATCAGCAATAGGAACAAATCAAAACTTATGAAAGGAAAATGACAGGAAAAGTTTTCGCGTAAGTCAAACATGCTTCTAACCATCAGGATTCGAAATTGCTACTAACTGTTGCACGATGAGTATTCTTTTCTAGATGCGGCAAGTTTGGTTTTCAACATAGCAGTAGCTAGCTTGCATGCATGTTATGTTTCACTGCAAAAATGAATAAATCAATAGCAGGTCTCGTACTGAAAACACAAACGACTCACACTTTAAATTGAGATGGCTCTTCTTTGCAAAATAAAACTAAAATATAAGATGGCTTTGGCTTAAATGTGGCAGCTTCAAGCACTCTCATCAATGTGCCTATGCCAAAATGATGTAGATTTACCAACATGGATTTAGTGACAGCAACATATGATTCACAACCAGTAAAAATGAAGCAGGGAAATAGAGGGTAACTGGAGACTCAAAAATGAAGCAAACAAAAATGTTTGGGGTGCTTATAGTCTCACACAAAGACCTTGTTTCATTCGAGGCAAAAGTTGCAGTGCTTTCTACAGTAATTTTATTTATTCACAGGAAGTTAACATGAATTTTACATATTTACATTGATGATTATAGGCCCGGACTACTCCCTCTCTTGCAAGGCTGGCGGTTGCTTCACTTTATTGAGTGTTGCCATGGCTGTGTTCTCTCCTTAAATATAATCTTGAACCTCTCCTGAAGAACATCAAATAAAGCGCTTGTGCCATCAGAAGTGAGGGTGATACCATGTACATCCGAAAGTTTATCTTTTGGCATGAACCTATTCAAAGTACTAAAATCAAATGATGGTCTACACATAGGTGTGCCGGTCTTGCCTTAGGCCCTTAACTTTTATCTGTTTGCTAATTTCTTCCATGACTTAGGAGCATGCATTCTTCTAGGGATTGACCACTTTTGACATATAAAAATGTTCTCATGCCTTGTCAAGTTATCGTACATGACAATCCCATAAGAACCAAAAATGGTTCTGATTACATAGTAATTACTTATTCTAACACAAAAATATAGTTCCGGAGATTAGCACGCATAAGTGAGATCTTTGGGAAAATAAATGGGTTCGAGAAGCTCAAAAGATGCATAAAAATACAAAAACAATCAGAAGCGGCCTCTCAAATACATGGTCAATAAAGGGCATTCAAGTATCCATGATCTTGGGACAAAGCAAATCCAGTCTGTTGCTCATTCCATGAATAGCTGGCAATCACTGACGCATCAAGGAGTCAACACAAACTACCTAAGCCAGGGCGGACCGAAAGGCATGCCATAGTCACAAGGATAAGAATTCTAATGTGGAAGTATCAGTTCCCCTTGAGCAGAATACCGAGTAATAACAAATGTATCATATGCACAGAGTTAAACTGTATGTAATGGAAAATTTTAAACTTGAAAGCCTATGGGGCAACAATTTCTTCTTCCACAACAGACAGTTTTTCTTCCTCGCGTTATCGCCCTCGAATCTTCTGCTGCAATACGCTTCTCTTGAAGCACACAGGAAAACTATGGAAAACATCAGTATGTACCTTATCATTCTTGTCTATTTCCTACAAGTCTTTTTATGAGTTGTTCACTATGAGAAACCATCTCAAGAAAAGGTAGATTAATGACCAAAGAAATGAAATTATAGACCAGTACGTTGACTGAATTATTAGAGAATCTGACTGCTATAGAAAATGCATTTAGTCAAACTGGATTATTATCTTCTTAAACCAAAAGAGAATGTATGACTATAACAAAAAGGATTCAAGATGACAAAATGAATAACATAATGATTAAGAAATGATGCAGGCAGAGGGATACAGACACAAACCAGATGTTGCTAATAGATGGTTGCAGATGCATGGCTCTATACCCGATCTCGTAAGCAACACCTGTAGATTGCATAAGTTGGGTCGTCTAGACTCTTTCCTAAAGTAGTAGCATGTACTCCAGTTACTTCGCTAGCAATACTCTTTTTTTGCAACGCTACTCTTCTAGCAAAAATAACAACTTAACAACTATTATTCATTTCAAATCATTCATGAAAACCCACAGAAGTCCAGAATTCTTTGCCTATGATTAGCCCTACAGCCTGAAGACTTGCACTGAACTCATCATCCTGTTGCCTGAAGGAAATTTGGTGCCAACATCAAGCAGACTGTACAAGCTTCAAAACCACAATAACATAGTACATAACTTGGTAGTTTCATATTTAACATCTTCAACTTTGATATTGTTTCAAAAACTCAATGGAAAAGTGTCGGGTGGTTGGTGCGACATATGCCAAAGGATGGCTTATCATGGTGGGAGCGAGTAGAACGTCGCCGGTGCCTGGAAGCGGGATGAGGCGTAGGCACGAACGCCAGCGTACTTTACCCAGGTTCGGGGCTCTCCTAGGAGATAACACCCCTAGTCCTGCTCTGCGGTGTCTCCGCATGATCACTAAGGCAAAGTGAATACAAGGTTGCTCCTCGAGCTGTGTGGCGGGAGGTAGGAGAAGGCAAGGCTAGCGTTCTCCCTCCTCTAAGGTTTGGCTAGTGCTAAATGGTGTCCAACCCTTTGCATGGGTGTCCCGGGGGTACAATGGTAATCTATCTGGACGCGGGGTCCAGTCGTCAGTCTCTTTGGTCGCCGGCTTCTCTGCCGACTTCTGGGGCCCGCCGACTGGTGGGCCTGCTGGCTGCGGGATACTGTAGCCGTGCTTCTGATGACACGGGCTTGGTCACGGGGCCGTGGCTACAGTGCCGCCGTCCCGCAGGCGAGTACAGTAGCCACGCCCCGTCTCGTATGATTAATGGCGCGTGGGGCACCTGGAGGAGTGGGCCGACCCTGCGCGGCCGACTCCCCTCGGGTCCGTCTTCGCGTTGCTCTTGCCGTCTTCGGGACTCTCGCCGACTGGTGGGGGCCATCGCCCGTAGGTCGTACAGACTGGCCATCGTGGGCTCGGGACCCCACCAGTGACGCTGATGTCATGGGTAGCATGGCAACAGTGCCAGAGATCTCCTTAGTCAATGCGCACTGTTGCCACGCCTGCCTCGGGAAGGAGGAGGGAGTGGGTATTTCTTTAGTCTCTCCTCGTCCCGTCCCATCGATGAGGTCACGGGGTTGTTGGCTCCGTGGGAGACTCCGTACGGCCGTCTTCTATGGAAGTCGCCTGATGGGAGTCGGCCCGTCTTGGCGCCGTCTTCAGGACTTGGCTACGGGTGGGGAGTCGGCAGACCTCCCAGCTGACTCCAGAGGCGGATCTCCGTCTTGGAGTCTTCGAGGGGCGTAGTCAGCCCTGATGTCTTGAAAGGTCCTGGGGCTCGGGTTGTCCTACCCGTGGCCCAATACTCTGACAGTAGTCCCCGAAGCTGGTGAGGCGCCGCGGAAGACGCGTTGCGGGGCCTCAACACTTTCTTCTCCTCAGGGAATATGTGCGAGCTTCTTCCGCCGTCTTCGCCCAAGCCGACTGGCCGGAGTTGTATTGGCTCAAGTTGTCTTGTCTCCAAAAGAACTTTGAACACCGCGGCGGGGCTCAAGACAGCTTGCCTGGTACGCCTCCAAGTCGTCGCTGGCTTCAAGCCTGCCACGTGGTGCCATGCGGCCAGGCCTGCCAGTCCGCCCACGCGCGCGACGGGACGGGCCGGCAGGCGAGGGCCCGCCACTGCCGTGCCTCGGCCCGCGGGCGGATCCGCTGTGGCCGTGCGGACGGTTGGCATTCCCACGCATTTACCATGCGCAGTAAGTTCACGTGACGGATCGTGGGGGTCGTGGGGGCGTGGGCGCAGTAAATCCCGCATCGGCCCCCTCTGCTTCTCACCCCACGCGCCTATAAGTAGGCAGGGGAGAGGGGCGGCGAGCGCGCGTGCCCCCTGCTCTTCTTACTTCTTCTTCCTCTTGTAACTCCTTCGAACCACACCGCCCGCGGCAGCGATGAGCTCCTCCTCCGCCGCCACGGCTCCTGCGGCGCGCTCCGGCGAATGGAATGGCTCCGAAATCGACGAAGACCACATCGACAACCTCCGCCGGACGCGGCGGCTACCCAGCGCGGGCCTGGTGCAGGTCCGCCTCGCGCCGAAGGGGGAGATATCGCTGGCGCCGAAGGAGGGCGAGCGGGTCATCTTCCGCTCGCACCTTATGCGCGGCATGGGGCTGCCGGCGAGCGGCTTCTTCTACTCCTTCTTGGAGTTCCACGGGCTTCAGCCGCACCACCTCACCCCCAACACAGTGGTGCTGCTGTCCGCCTTCGCCACTCTGTGCGAAGGCTTCCTCGGAGTCCTCCCCACCATCGAGCTCTGGGGGGAGTTCTTCCAATCCAAGCTCGGCACCCAAGTTGCTGGCATGCCGGCCCGGTGCGGCGCCTTCATCGCGGTGCGAAGAGTGGGCGCTGATAATCCGTTCCCCTCCATCACGCTGATCAAATCGGTGAAGATGTGGCAGCGCTCCTACTTCTACGTGAAGAACGTCGCCCCTGAAGGCGACTGGGTCAATCTGCCGGCCTACGAAGCCAGCGCACCAGCTGGGCGACTTCCCAGCTGGTCGTACCGGGCCAGGTCGCTGACTCCGGCTAGAGCCGCCGTCGTCGCGCGACTCCGAGTCCTGACGCAGTCGGAGGGCTTGACTGGAGCCGACTTGCTGGCCGCCTTCGTGGCGCGCCGAGTTCTTCCTCTTCAAGGCCATCGGGATCCATGCCGGATGTGCACCAAGGACATGCCCCACTCCGAGGTGGCGGATATAGTGAACGGTATTGCGAACTGCGGCTCTCAGGGGACTGGCAGTTTGGCAAGGAGCCGTACTCGCGCGACAACCCCGCACCCATTGTGAGCCGCTTTCTTCCTTTCTTCGTTGTAGAGTCCTACTTGCCTAGTCTGACTACTTAATGTTTTTTGAATCAGAACCCCCTCCTCCAGCCGGCAGCCGGCACCACAGGGTCGGCCCGCGATTTCGGCCCTGACCGGGCGGAGAGCGACGTTGATGACCCAGATCTTGGGGTGGCGGCCCTGGAAGCCGATGCCGAGGGAGGAAGAGGGAAGGCCGTCTCCCCCAGGTACACGGCCACTTTCGCCGACTGGCCCAATGACGCCGAAGGGGAAGTCGGCCCGCACCACCGGTCGAAGGCGGGCCAGCCAGGCGCGGGCTCCTCCGCCGCCCCAGACGCCCAAGGCGGCACGAAGAAACGCCGGGCCGGGCCGAGTACGCTCGGTGGTCGGCCGAAGAAGCCCAAGGGGGCGACCGCGACAACCAAACGAGAAGAGGTGGCCGCACGGGCCAACCGCTTCCGCAAGGAAGTGAAGGAGGCGCCGCTTGTTTCTAGGTGAGTGTCTCTTCCTTTGGTCTTCGCTCTTTCTTTATTGGCTTTGTATTGAATCTAGCTTGTTTCTTCGATCTAGGGCTCCCCTCTCTCTTAAGAGGGTTGCCGCCGGCTCCGTCATGGGGTCGGCGGAGACGTCCACCACAACGCGGCGGATTGACCCCGCCGCCGACCTTCGGGAGGCGACGGAGCGGAACGCGCAGGAGAAGTGCGCCGAAGATGAAGCCACCCGTCTAGAGAAGCCGGAGGCCGACAAGGCGAAGGCCGTCGCCGAGAAGAAGCTGGCGAACGCTGAGGCCAAGGTCGCGGCAAAGGGGGCGGCCGAGCAGCCGCGTTCCACCAATCGGTGATCTTCGTCACCCTACTGGACTCTGCACCGCCGCTTCCGGAGTTCACGGGGCCGACTGGGGAAGCCGGCGGTGAGAACCCGGCCATGAAGGAGGACGGCAGTTATGCCTTTGTGCCGGACGTCATCGTGCCACCACCGCAGCCAAGTCACGCCCGAAGCGAGAAGCCGCCAGTACCGCCAGCGCCGCCGACTGGAGCCGGGGGCGCCGCCGACTGGAGCCGGGGGCGCGGCGGGCCCGACCCCCCAAGCCGGCGCGCCCACGCGCCGCCGTTCTGACAAGGGCACATCGGCGCCGCCTCCACTGAAAGCCGGCGCCGCGAGTTCCGTGACCCCGGACACCGAGGCGACGAGCGTCGCGCCCTCTGGGTGGTTGCGGGTAGGCGGGACAGGCCCGCTGAACCGGGCACTCTTGGACGTTCAAGCCAAGATCAAGGCCGAAGGCGACGCCCTCCAAGTCTGCACCCAGGCGCATCTAGCGTCGCGCTTTGCTATCCGAGTACGCTTTCCTCTTTCAGTTATCTGCTTCTTGTCTTCTTCGTGAGGGCGCGCCAGTGCACCCACTGGGTGTAGTCCCCGAGTTTCGGGTCGACTGCTGAGCAGGCGGCTCGGAACTCCAATAAGCGAGTTCCAAGTACTAATTTTGTCTGGAATCCTTGTCGTAGGACTACCATAACCTCCGTGTGACCGCCTTCAACAACAATCTCGAAGAGCTTGCCAAGCGGTCTGCTGAATTGTCGGACAGCCGGAGTGAGTCTTCTTCTCTTTCCGCGGGGGCGTGCTGGCGCACCCGCGGGCTATAGTCCCTGAGATTCGGGCCAACTGCTGCGCAGTCGGGCCGGATCTTCCTGGCGACTTTCTTTCCTGTTGACGGCTAACGTCTCTATCTTCTTCTTCAGAGGCAAATGCTGACTTGCAGCAGCGGCTGGGCGTGTCCGATGCTGCGCTGCGCGTCAAGGGGGAGAAGTGCGACAAGATCGTCGCGGAGCGTGATCAGCTGGCCGCGCAACTGGCAGAGCAGAAGGAGCTGCTCAAGAAGGCCAAGAAGGAGGCATAAGACAAGGAAAACGCCCTCATGGCCGAATTCGCGAGCGAGCGCTCCTCCTGGTCTGATAAGGAGGTGATGCTGACTTCCGGCTTCCACGAGATCGAGGATATCGTCGATGGTGAGCTTCTCTTCATTTCTTTGGAGTCGCCGGCGGTTGGTCAAGCCGGCTTCTCGTTTTTGACTTCTTTCTTTGTGTCTTTGTCTTGGCAGACTTCTTCCCAGGCCACTCGCACGCTGCCAACCAGGCCATCGCGGCTGACCGCGAGGGGCGGAAGGCAAACGGCGCGGTGATTTCCGCCGATGCCCCCCGAACCCTTGATGAACAGATCTTGAGCATCGAGGCGTGCCTTCGGCGAGCTCATCGCATGCTGCGCCGTCTTCAGCCTGTCGGCGCCCAGGCGGTCGCCGCCTTGTGGCCCGACCGGCCGGCTCCGCGCACTCCTAGTCGGACTGCCGACTGGCTGGAGGTCGCGGCTGGTCGTCTTGAAGCCTGGAAGGGCTCCTCCGCCCGGGCCAGAGCGCGCCGGGCCTTGGATTTTGTGAAGGCCTGGTATCCCGGCCTCGACCTGGACCAGCTAACCACGCTCCGGCTAGAGGCCCAGGCGGATTTGGCGGCCGCAGCAGGCGCCCTTGTCCAGCGCGCAGCGTCGATCGCTGAGTATACCAACACCAGCATCTTCGTCCCGGAGCGAGCTGAGAATGGTGAAGAGGCGCCACCAGAGTGGTTCGAGGTGGATCCAGACGGTGGCGAAGACTCGGCGGAGGTGATCGACTCCATCGGTGAAGAGGAAGACGAGGCGGAGGAGGAAGGCGAAGAGGAAGTGCCAGAAGATGGAGCAGATGGCCAGCCCCAGCTCGACCGCGCCTCCAGCAACGAGCCGTGCCCGGCCAAGTCGACTGACGCTGGAGAGGACCAGGCCGAGACCGCCCAGCCACCTGCCCCAACGACCGGCACCGCCGACTCCGCCGACCCTCCGAACCCGGCCGCCGCCACCTACACAGCCGTTTTTTAATCTTGCTTTGTCTACTTTATCAGTTTCTGCAGAACTTGTTAATTTGCACAATTCCATCCGCGGGGTGTATCTTGAACTCTTACTCGAAGAGCTGGCCAGAGGCCCAAGTTATGTAAATATTTTCCAAGTCCTATCTCTCTTTGCTTATTTTCTCCTATGGCTTTTTCCTTTGCCGCCTTCCCTTGGTCGCCGCCTTTCCTTATGAACAGCCGCTCTACGGACTGCCGCAAGGTCAAGCTCTTGGCTACATTGGGAGGCAAGTACTTAGCCGTTTCGGAGTTTTAGCGAACTGGATAAAAAACGTGAGGCCGGCCGCTCGAGAGTCGGCTGTGAACAAGGCCGGAAGCCGGTTTGAGCTATGCTTTATGCCTTAGGTCCTTAGTCATTTTTCGTGCGGACGCCCATTCTACCTTACTCCTCCCTACCGATCAGTCGCTCTACAAACTGCGGCTTCTGGCTGGAGTCTGCTTAGGCACCACACACTACTTGTCCGACTGCAGGAGACATTTCATAGTGCAAGGCGGCGAGTCCTCAGGCCGACTAGTCGAGACCGGTGCCAAAAGTCGTAACGAGTAACGGTACATGCATAATCTTATCATACATAGATAAAAGAGGGCAGTCCCTGAGTTCCTCTCGGGGGGGCCCGAAGTCTGCGTACTTATGATACAAAAGGTAGCGTGGCACATACTGCTTTTTTAACTGTAAAACCTCCGGAGGAGATTGGCATTCCATGGTCGCTCCGTCTCCTTGCCGGAGTCATCTCTCTTGCGCGCTCGGGGCTTCTGTGCGTCAATCAGATAGTAGGAGTCGTTGCCCAACACCTTGCTGATGATGAAGGGGCCTTCCCAAGGTGCTGAGAGCTTGTGCTGGCCGGCTGTTCGCTGGATCAGCCGGAGCACAAGGTCTCCTTCTTGGAATGATCTTGGCTTGACCTTTCTGTTGTAGTAACGGCATAGACTCTGCTGGTAGATGCTGGACCGGCTAAGTGCCAAAAGCCGGCCCTCTTCCAGCAGGTCGACGTTGTCTTGGCGTGCTTCTTCTGCTTCCTCCTTGGTGTACATGGTGACTCGCGGGGAGTCAAACTCTATGTCCGTTGGGATGACGGCTTCGGCATCGTAGACGAGGAAGAAGGGTGTGAAGCCGGTTGACTTGTTTGGGGTTGTGCGCAGACTCCAGAGGACGGCCGGCAACTCGTCAAGCCAACAGCCTACCGACAGCTCCAAAGGCTCGACGAGTCGAGGCTTGATGCCGGACAGGATGAGGCCATTCGCGCGCTCCACTTGGCCGTTTGACTGCGGATGGGCAATGGATGCTAAGTCCAGTCGGATGCCCTGCGTCGCGCAGAAACGGGCCAAGGCGCCTTTGGCGAAGTTGGTGCCGTTGTCGGTGATGATGCTGTGTGGTATGCCGTACCGAGTTGTGATGTCGGCGATGAAAGTCACGACGGTCGGACCGTTCAACTTCTTGATCGGCTTCGCTTCTATCCACTTGGTGAACTTGTCCACCGCGACGAGTAGGTGAGTTAGGCCGCCTCGGGCCGTCTTGAATGGTCCCACCATGTCCAGGCCCCAGACAGCAAAGGGCCAGGCAATGGGAATAGTCTTGAGTGCCGAAGCCGGCTGATGTGGCTTGGAGCGAAACTTCTGGCACCCTTTGCACCTTTGGACCAAATCTTTGGCTTCTTCTAACGCAGTCGGCCAGAAGAAACCGTGGCAGAAGGCTTTGGCGACGAGTGCTCTTGAAGCCGCATGATGACCACACTCGCCTTGATGGATGTCTTTGAGGATTGCTTGGCCTTGCTTGGGCTCTACGCAGCGCTGGTAGACTCCAGTGACACTGCGCCTCACAAACTCCCTGTTGACTATGATGTAGGATGCAGCTCGACGTTGCACTTGTCGAGCTAAGATCTCTTCGGCTGGCAACTCTTTGTTTACCAGGAACTTGAGGATCGGCTAGGCCCATGATGGTGCTGAGATTTCTTCGGTTATCAGGACTGCGACTTGGACGAGGGCGGCTGGGCTGGGAGGCGACAGGTTGGAGTCGGCAGCCGCTTGCTGGATTGATGAAGTCCCCAGGCCGACTGGCGCAGTCCCCGGGCCGAGTCCTGAAGTCCCCGGGCCGGCTTCGACTGAAGCGGACCCGAAGCCGTCTGCCGGAATTCTTGTGCCGCCCGCTGGGGCTTTGGAGTCGGATCCAGCTTCTTCGGGGGGAGTCGGCACAAAGATGGAGTCTGACTCCAGTGAAGGCTTGACAAACGGCTTGAGGAGGCATTGAAGGGCGACGCCGGACGGTATTGCTTGGCGGGTGGAGCCGATTCATGCCAAGACATTGGCTTGCTCGTTGTCATTTCGTGGCACGTGGAGGAACTCGCACCCCTCAAAATATCCGCTGAGTTGCTGCACGAGGAAACGATAGCTCGCCATGTTCGCATCCTTGGCATCCCAGTCACCAGACGTCTGCTGGACCACCAAGTCGGAGTCGCCATAGCACAGGATCCGGCGAATGTCGAGTTCCTTGGCAAGCCGGAGCCCATGGATGAGCGCTTCATATTCGGCGACGTTGTTGGAGGCGGCGAAATGGATTTGCAGCACATACTTGAGCTTGTCGCCTTTGGGGGAGGTTAGGACGATGCCGGCTCTCAAGCCGGTGCGCATCTTGGAGCCGTCAAAGTGCATCCGCCAATGGGTGGAGTCGGGCGCTGGTGGCAGGTACTGGGTCTCGGCCCAGTCGACAAGGAAGTCGGCCAACGGTTGCGACTTGATGGTGGTGCGCGGCTGGTAGTAGATGGTGTAAGGGGCCAACTCTATGGCCCATTTAGCCACTCGGCCTGACGGATCCCGGCTTTTGATGATCTCGGTTAGCGGGGCTGTGCAGACCATGGTGATTGGATGCTCTTGGATGTAGGGCTTCAACTTCTTGGCAGCGAACTTCACGCTGTAGCACATCTTCTGGTAGTGGGGGTAGTTCTGCTTGGAGTTCGACAGCACTTCGCTCAGGTAATATACCGGCCTCTGGACCGGCAGCGCCTTGCCTTCCTCCTTGCGCTCCACTACAAAGACTGTGCTGACTACTCGGCTGGTGGCGGCGATGTACAAGAGCATCGGCTCCTTGGGAGTCGCAGCCGCCAGGACAGGCGGAGTAGTCAGCACCTTCTTAAGTTGGAGAAAAGCTTCGTCTTCCTTGTCGTTCCACTCAAAGAAAGTGGTTTTCTTCATGAGCTGGTATAGGGGCAGAGCCTTCTCGCCCAGCCGACTGATGAAGCGGCTGATGGATGCCAGGCATCCAGTGAACTTCTGCACATCCAGCAGTCGAGTGGGCACTTCCATTCTCTCTATGGCCTTGATCTTCGAGGGGTTGCATTCTATGCCGCGTTCGGAGACCAGAAAGCCAAGGAGCTGGCCGGCTGGTACTCCGAAGACGCACTTCTCTGGGTTGAGCTTGATCTGGAATCGGCGTAGGTTCTCAAAGGTCTCTTTGAGGTCTTCTAGCAGCGTCCCACGCTTTTCCGTCTTCACCACTACATCATCCACGTAAACGGGGGCATTTTTGCCGAGTTGCTTGAGGAGGCACTTCTGCATGCAACGCTGAAAGGTGGCGCCGGCATTTCTCAAGCTGAACGTCATGGTCAGGTAGCAGAAGGCTCCAAATGGCGTGATGAAGGCGGTCTTCAGCCTATCGGCCAGGTTTAACTTGATCTGGTTATACCCTGAGTATGCATCTAAGAAACTCAACAGCTCGCATCTGGCTGTGGAGTCTGTCACCTGATCTATCCTTGGCAGAGCAAACAGGTCCTTGGGGCAGGCTTTATTGAGGCTGGTGTAGTCGATGCACATTCGCCACTGCTTGTTCTTTTTCAGCACCAGGACCGGGTTGGCTAGCCATTCTGGAAAGAACACTTCCATGATGAAGCCGGCGGCTAGAAGCCGGGCTATCTCCTCTCCAACAACTCTTCTCTTCTCTTCTGACAGGCGGCGCAAGGGCTGCCTGACGGGTTTGACATCAGCTCGGACATGTAACTTGTGCTCGGCGAATTCCGTCGGAACACCTGGCATGTCCTTGGGGGACCATGCGAAGATGTCCCGATTCTCACGGAGGAAATCGACGAGCTCGCCTTCCTATTTGCTGTCGAGGTTTGCACCTATGACAGCGTACCTCTCCGGGTGCTCTGGGTCCTAAGGTATCTTCTTTGTTTCCTTGGCCGGCTTGAACGAGCCCTCGGCCTCCGACTCCTTGGGGTTGGGTGACATCTCTGGCTGCTTGCTGGCCATCGCCACCACCCGGTCTAGGAGTCGCTTCTCTGCAGCTACCACGAGGGACTCGGCCAGCCGACTACTCTCGGCAGCGCAAGCAGACGACTTCTTGTAGTCGCCGGCAACAGTCAGAATCCCCTTGGAACTCGGCATCTTCATCTTGAGGTAGGCGTAGTGGGGGACGGCCATGAACTTGGCCAAGGCAGGTCGGCCAAGCGGTGCATGGTACGGGCTCTCGAGGTCCACCACTTCAAACCATACCGGCTCTCGGCGGAAATGGTCTTTATCTCCGAAGAGAACGTCTATCAAGATCTTGCCAATTGGTGAGCGGGAAAGGCCAGGAACAATGCCATGGAAAACTGTCTGGCTACTTTGAAGCTGCATCTGTTTGATTCCCAGTTTCTCCATGGTATCCTTATACAAGATGTTGATGCTGCTGCCTCCATCTATCAAAACTTGGGAGAACCGGGTGGCTCTTCTATCCGTGGCAAAGGTGGCATTCAATACCATGGCATAGGAGCCGGGGTTGGGCATCACCTCTGGGTGATCAGCCCTGCTCCAGCTGATGGGCTTCTCAGACCAGTGCATGAACTCTGATGCTTCTGACGTTACTGCGTTGACTTCCTGTTGCTGGAATCGCCTGCTGCGCTTGTCGTCGGCCACGCTGGTGAACACGACGTAGGCTCCGTGCTCTTCTGGGTACTCGTCTTGCACGGCTCCGACTGGCCTGACAGCCGGCGGCGGAGGCGGGGGAGGCGGCTGCCCAGCCGGCTGAGGAGGCGCAAGGCTGTCTCCCTTGGCAATCCTGGAGAGCCAGTGGCACTTCCGTGTTGTATGGTTTGATGGCTTGGCTCCGCTGTGGAACTTGCAGGGTCCATCCAGAGTCTGCTCATATGAGAAGGCAGGCAACCAATTGGACTTGCCACCCTTCTGGCGCTTGGGCGGAGTTGGTCCTTCTGGTGGTTGTTCTTCAACTGTGGCCACTTGCCGACTGGTGGAAGTCGGCTGTGGGGCTTTGCGCTTGTGATCGTTCTGTTGCTGACGCCGACTGGTTTCGCCAGTCGGGGTTCGGGGAGCCGGCGAAGCCGTCTTGCCTGAGGCGTCGACTCAGATTTCCAACTTCATGGAAGAGTCAGCCGTGGCGTACTTGTCTGCTATGATCAGCAGCTCGTCGAGGGTCGCCGGCTCATCGCAGAGGAGATTATGCTTCAGGAGGGTGCCTTCTCGGCACCCAGCGGTGAAGTACTCAATGGCCTGCACTTCGTGCACGCCCTCGCAAGAGTTGCGGAGCTCGGCCCATCGCGTGAGGTAGTCGCGGGTCGACTCGTCGAGACCTTGCATGCACAAGGAGAGCTGGCGAGGCTTGGGAGGCCACTTGTACGTGCTGGTGAAGTTTCGGATGAAGGCGTCGGTGAAGTCGACCCAGCTGTTGATGCTGCGGGGCTTCAAGCTGTTCAACCACGTCCGGGCCGTGCCCTGGAGCATGAGGGGAACATACTTCACGGCCACGCGCTTGTTGCCGTTGGCTATATTGACCGCCGTGGAGTAGTCAACCAGCCAGTCTTCCGGCTTCATGGAGCCGGTGTACTTGGGCATGTCTCTTGGGAGCGTGAACCCTTTGGGAAAGGGCTCGTCTTGAATGCGGGGGCCGAAGCAGGGCGGCCCCATCTCATCTTCCTCTTCCCTCGCCAGAGACCGCTGGAGTCGGTCGATCCGGTGGCGAGCGTCGTTCTCCCCGACTCCCTCCCGACGGCCGAGTCGGTCGCCAAGCGTTGGGTGGTCGACAGGCGGCGGGGAGACGCGCCTTTCCCTGCGGGGGGGGAGGAGGCGGACAGTCGTCCCGTCGTTCCACCGCCCTTGGGCGGCCGTCTGGGTCTCGCTCTATAGTGAGGCGAGTCCGGCTACGGCTGGCAGCCGGTGCCTTATCTTTTCTTCTGCGGGCACCGCCAGTCGGCGTCCGGGAGGTCGCACCTTGATCTCAGCGAGGGAGTAGATCGTCGTTCTGCTGCTGGGGTGCCTCGGTGCGGCAGCCGGCTTCGTGCTGCTCGGCAGCCGCGTCGAGGAGTCGCTGGACGCGTTCCGCCATCAGGCAGCATTCTTCGCCCTCGAACTGGTCCATTTCTTCGGCAGCCGCTTGGGCGGCTCGGATGTTCGCCGCGGGCGTGGCGTAGACGGGGCAATCCGCCCCGAACAAGCCGGCAATGGCCACGCCGCGCCGCTGGACCGTGCCAAGGCGGCTGGGCCCAGTCGGAGCCGGAGTGCCGCCCACAGCCCGGTCCATCTCGCGCTGATAGGCCTCAGACAGACGTCTCATGCAGGTGAGCTTCTTTGCGCCTTCGACAAGTTGGAGGCGACGTGCCTCCAGTGTCTCGGCATCGGCGTCTTCTGGGATCGGCGCCGCCAGGTCTTGCAGCGCCGCATCGAGCGAGTCATGGGCGCCTCCTCCAGAGGGCTCGCTGTGACTGAGGACTAGCACCTCTATGACCGCGCTTTCGCCGCTCTCCGCGCAAGGGAGCGGCTCGTCGTAAACTACCACGTTGGTGGGGAATGCATCGAGCGACACAGTGTCGGAGTCGACAAAAATCGGGTCGGTGGAGCCTACGGACTCCAAGTCCCCAGCAGGCTCGCTGGTAACTTGGAGCTGGTCGAGGAGGCCCGTGATGAGGCCTTCGGGGCCGCCTACGCCCGCGTCGGGCGCGGGCTCATCGGAGAGGCGAACCTCATCGACAAGATCAGCGAGGCAGCAGGCCACGCAGGCGACTTCTGCGCCGTGCAGCGCGTTGGCACAGACTCCGTCTGGCGTGCCGGGCTGGCTGCGCTCACCAGGGAGGAAAAGGGTTCACTACTGGAATCAGCTAGTTTGCCATCTGCCAGTTCTTTGCCGTCCGCTAGCGGACGGCAAAGAAGCTCTTCGCCATCAGCTTCCAAAAAGCGGACGGCAAAGAACTGGCTGATGGCAAAGACCAAGTTTGCCATCAGCCAGTTCTTTGCCGTCCGCTAGCGGACGGCAAAGAGGGAGGGGCCCCACTGACGAACTGCAAAAAAAAAACCTAACGGGCCCCCTCTTTGCCGTCCGCTAGCGGACGGCAAAGAGAAAGAAGGCGGACGGCAAAGTGCCGCGGACGGCAAAGAGGAAGGCCCCACGTAACGTTAAGGGGGCCGCGCCCCACCCCCTCTCTCTCTCTCTCTCTCTCTCTCTCTCTCTCTCTTTCTCTCCCACCTCTCACCACCCTGTCGCACCACGCCCCGCCGCCGCCACAGCGCCCCCCCCCCCCGCCCCGTCGCCCCCGCCGCCCCGGCGCCCCCCCGCCCCGTCGCCCCCGACGCCCGGCGCCGCCCCGCCCCCCTCCTCCGCCGCCCCAGGCCGCCCCGCCCCGCTCCTCCGCCGCCCCAGGCCGCACCGCCCCCCTCCTCCACCCTGCAGGTGAGCTTCTTCCTTTTTTCCTTTTTTCTGTTTTTTTAGTTTTAGGTTTATGTTTAATTTAGATTTAGTTTTAGTTTTAGGATTAGTTTTTAGGTTTATAGGTTTAGTTTTAGTTTAGTTTTAGGTTTAGATTTAGTTTTTTTCTTTTTCTGTTTTTTTAGTTTTAGGTTTAGGTTTAGTTTAGTTTTAGGAAAGAAGAAAAAGAGAAAAAGAAGAGATCAGGAGAAGAAGAAGAAGAAGAAGAAGAAGAAGAAGAAGAGGAGGAGGAGGAGAAGAAAAAAGAAGAAGAGGAAGAAGAAGAAGAAAAAAGAGGAGAGGAGGAGGAGAAGAAGAAGAAGAAGAAGAAGAAGAAGAAGAAGAGGAAAAAGGAAAGGAGGAAGAAGAAGAAGAAAAAAGAGGAGAGGAGGAGAAGAAGAAGAGGAAAAAGGAAAGGAGGAGGAAGAAGAAGAAGAAGAAGGAGAAGAAGAAGAAGAAGGAAAAAAAAGGAAGAAAAGGAAAAAGAGGAAGAAGAAGAAAAGGACAAAAAACCCGACCCGACACGGTACCCTGACCCCGACCCGACACCCTGACACGACACCCCGACCCCGAGACCCCGACCCCGACACCCCGACTCCGACCCCGACCCCGACCCCGACCCCGACACCCCGACCCTGACCCCGACACCCCGACCCCCCAAGCTTGACCCGACACCCCGACCCCGACCCCGACACCCCGACCCCGACCCGACACGGTACCCAGACCCCGACCCGGCACCCCGACACGACACCCCGACCCCGAGACCCCGACCCCGACCCCGACACCCCGACCCTGACCCCGACCCCGACACCCCGACCCTGACCCCGACCCCGACACCCCGACCACGACCCCGACCCCGACACCCCGACCCCGACCTGACACGGTACCCAGACCCCGACCCGGCACCCCGACACGACACCCCGACCCCGAGACCCCGACCCCGACCCCGACACCCCGACCCCGACCCCGACCCCGACACCCCGACCCCGACCCCGACCCCGACACCCCGACCCCCCAAGCCTGACCCGACACCCCGACCCCGACACCCCGACCCCCCGAGCCTGACCCGACACCCCGACCCCGAGCCTGCCCCGACACCACACCCCGACCCCGGAACAACACCCCGACACCGACACGGCACTACCCCGACATCGACACGACACCCCGACCCCCCGACCCCGAAACAGCACCCCGACCCCGACACGGCACCCCGACACCGACAGGACACCCCGACCACCGACACCTCCCGAAAAGGTGTTCTTTGGCCTTCCAGAGGCCGACGGGGTCATATATTTGTGAATTATTAGTTAGGTCATATATTTTTCGATTTTGTTATGAAAAACATCATATATAATTGTGTTGATCGTGTAGTTTTAAATGTGCAGTTGTTTCATCGCTGCGAGGTTTGGTGTTCGACGACCTCGCCGTGCGTTTGACGAGCTCTGCCCCTTCGTTCGTGGGTGAGCACAAATGACAAGTCCTCCTCCCCCATTAATTATTTGATCTATTCCGATGAAACTTGATAGCTAGCTATATATGTGTCTTGAATCATCAGTATGCGTAACCAATATGTGTCTCCCGTTCGAAAGCGTCATAGTTATAAATATGCATGCATTTGCATATTTATAACCTTGATTCTTTCGAATTGTCCAACGCTATCCATGGACAGCCCGAGTATGTGTAGATTGGGTTCGTTTTTCCATATGCTTTGCTCCGGATCCGACGCATATATTTCGTCAGTGCCTCCCCTGTTGTTCTCCGGGTACACATCCTCTTTGTTTATTGCAGAGACGTGTATCAGGAGAACAGCGGGGAGGTGCTGCCGAAATTTTGCGTCGGATCCAAAGCATAGCATGGGAAAATAAACCCAATCTACACATACACGGGTGGGATTAGGACCTATCATTACCTATTAGAGTGTAGGTTGCATGGACGTAATAAAATTGATAAAGTAGATCAACTGATGAATATATACATGGTGAATTACATATATAATTGTTGTGTGTCCAGTAGCTCTGAAAGTCAAGATGAGTGACCGTGCTTGGATGTATACCGGTCACACTGGTCAGAACAAATGGAGCGCTGAATGGTTCACAAAAACTAAGGGGTTTATGCAAGCCGCATTTGCAAATGGCCAAAAGAAAACCTGGTGCCCCTGTTTCCGGTGCGGCAATTGGGAAAAGAAGACAGAGGCTGAAATGGGCAAACACCTGCAGAAGAGTGGTTTTACGCCCGATTATATGGTGTGGACATTTCATGGTGAGTCTGCCCAACGTGACCGAGCTGAGGTGGATCGTCGTCGCACCGACGAGCATGGTACCGGGATGGAAAACATGGTGCAAGGCTATGATGATGCTCGGGATTCGGACGAGGAGATGGAGGAATCTGCAAAGGCCTTCAATGAAATGTTGGAGTCTTCGAAACATCCGCTCCACGAGCACACTGAGCTTTGTCAGTTGGATGCCATCTCACAAGTAATGGCTCTGAAGGCTCAGTTCAACTTGGGCAGAGAATGCTATGACGCAATTATGACAGTATTTGGACGCTTTCTACCCAAAGGCCATGTAATGCCTGCAAACCTGTACCAGTCGGACAAAATCCTCCGTGCACTGAAGATGCCCTATGAGAAGATACATGCCTGTGAGAAAGGATGTGCCTTATTTAGGCTTGACTATGCGGACTTGAACTATTGTCCCATTTGCAAGTCTTCCAGGTATATTCTGGTAGACAACGGTATGGGTGAGAAGACACAGACCAAAATCCCCATTAGTGTTCTTCGGTATATGCCAATCGTACCAAGACTTCAACGTCTTTTCATGGTCGAAGAGGTAGCCAGACAGATGACATGGCACAAAACAGGCAAAAGAACCGAACTAGATGCAGATGGGAATCTGGTGATGGTACACACATCGGATGGTGTTGTGTGTAAAAAGTTTGATGAATTACATGCTGACAAAGCGGCAGATCCGAGGCATCCTCGAGTCGGCATCAGCACGGATGGGTTCAGTGTGTTTGGTATGACGGCAGCCCAATACAGTTGTTGGCCCGTGTTTGTCTTTCCACTCAATCTCCCCCCCGGACAGATTATGCAAAGAAAGAACATTTTCCTAACGTTGATAATTCCAGGACCCAACTATCCGGGCAAAAATATGAATGTGTACATGCAGCCGCTTAAGGACGAATTGCAAGAAGCCTGGGATAATGGGTTCAAGACATACGACGCCTTTAGCAAACGGAACTTCATAATGCGTGTCTGGTACATGTACTCGACGCATGACTTGCCGGCGTATACGCTATTCGTTGGCTGGTGTGTGCATGGAAGGTTCCCGTGCCCCACATGCAAGGGAGCTCTTGAGTTTCGTTGGCTTCAGGTCGGTCGCAAGTTTTCTTGCTTCGACATGCATAGACAGTTCCTGGATCCTCGCCATAAGTTCAGGAAAGACAAGAAGAACTTCATCAGGGGTAGAGTTGTCAAAAACTCTGCACCACCTGCATTGACAGGCCAATAGACCCTGGATCAGATAAACGCTCTCGAGCCAGATCCACAACGTCCAGGGTACTTCAAGGGGTATAATACTAAGCATGCGTGGACTCACAAAACATGCTTATGGGATCTGCCTTACTTCAAAGACCTCCTTTGCCCACACAACATCGACGTGATGCACACTGAGAAGAATATCGCCGAGGCACTTTTTGGTACATTGTTCGGCATAGATGGGAAGTCAAAGGATAATACTAAGGCTAGAGTCGATCTGGAGGCGCTATGTGATAGGCCGTTACAAAACATGAAAGAACCGAAAGGAAAGCAGAACTGGACAAAGCCAAAGGCATGGTTCAATCTTGGAAGGCCAGCTATGAGGGAAATTCTCTTGTGGGTGCAACAGCAGTTGATGTTCCCCGATGGGTATGCAGCGAATCTAAAGAGGGGAGCGAATCTTGATAAACTGAAGATATTTGGTCTCAAGAGTCATGATTGGCACATATGGATTGAGTGGGTAATGCCGGTGATGTTGCGTGGCTTCATCCGTGAGGATGAATGGCTAGTACTGGCAGAACTCAGCTATTTCTTCCGTGTTCTTTGTGCGAAAGAACTATCGCCTGGCGTGCTAGAAGAAATGGAAGAGTTGGCGCCGGAGTTGATCTGCAAGTTAGAGAAGATCTTTCCATCGGGCTTCTTTAATCCAATGCAGCATTTGATTTTGCATCTCCCGACCGAGGCAAGATTGGGGGGGCCCGTGCAAAATCGTTGGTGCTACCCAACTGAGAGGATGCAGAAGACGCTTCGAGAAAAATGTAAAAATAAACGTAGAATTGAAGCATCGATGGCTGAGGCATTCATCACAGAGGAGGTGGCAAACTTCGTAACAGCGCACTACGAAGCCAAAAATCGTCATTTGCATAATCCAAAGCCTCGGTACAATGCTGACGATCCTAAAAAGGGTGGATCCAACCTCAGCCTATTCAAAGGGAATCTCGCACCAGCTAGTGTTTCACATCCAGTATCTTTGGATAACGAAGAATGGCGGACCATTTCGTTGTATATCTTCAACAACCTGATAGAAGTGCGGCCGTACATCGAGTAAGTTCTCGGTACATTGTTTCGCAACATCTATTTCCTTTGAACTACTCTTATTCCTAGATATGTCATACAGTCGATACGTCACCATATTCTCGTATGGAACGGAGATCCAAAAGGATTCCGTCGAAGAGTATGAGCTTCTCGCAAAGCAAGGAGGTGGCTATCCCGGTTTCATCTCTTGGTTCAAACAAACGGTAATTTCTATTAGACAATTTCATATCATTCGCTAATTTGTGCATAATGCAACAATCCTTTCATATTAAACTTGTAGGCTAATTCAGAGTCTATGGACGCCGAATTGAGACAAGTCGCTAATGGTTTTGACTATAAGGTCTGTTCATTTGACAAGTACGACATCAACGGGTATCGCTTTCGTACCTATGGCAAAGAGCTATCTATGGCCGACCGAAAGTCAACAAATTGTTGTGTATCTGCTATCGGCGAAGGAGGTACCGAGTATTACGGGAGAGTTGAAGCAATTTATGAACTTCTGTTCTATGGTGAAAATCCACCGAATGTCGTAGTCTTCAAATGTTATTGGTTTCAGCCGAAGGAGACTAGAAGGACTCATGAACATGTAGGGCTAGTTGAAATCAACCAAAGCACTCATTTAGATGTTCCTGATGTCTATATTATGGCTCAACAGGCGACCCAAGTATTCTATCTACCGTGGGCCTGCCAAACTAATCCAAATCTGAAAGGTTGGGATGTCGTTTATGAAGTGCCGCCACGTGCTAGACTTTCTCCCCCAAAGGAAGAGGATTATGAACCTCACATTAACCCAGACACATATGAAGGAGAATTCTTCCAAGAGACACGTCTTTCCAAAAAGCGTTTCAAGAACCGCTATACTTCACCCCAAAACATTGAAGTAGACAGCGACAATGAATCCGACATCACCCCAGAGGAGGAACAAGAAGAGCCGGAACAAGAAGAGGTTACTGCTGCGGATGACCTGTCAATGCTTGACCGATTACGTCAAGGTGGCCTTGCACATGTTGATGCCAATGAACCCTATGAGCCCGTCATTGATTATAGTGATGATGATGATTATGCATTTATTGATGATACTGATCGAGATTATTAGTAGTGTCAGGTATTACATTTTTTTATGTTGTACTTGATGATGATACACTTAAGTGATACACATATTATTATTCATGTCGGTCTTTTTTTATGTTGTACTAATTTCGTTTACTGTTTGTCATGGCAGGTGTTGAAAGATGGTGGGCGCTGGTCGGGAGCGTGGTTTGAGGTCTTCCATTCCAGACGCACCTCTCCGCCGAGCGTTGCTGGACAGTATGGCCACACCGCCGGGCCCTTCTTCGTCGACCGCGGTGCCCAGCAAGGGACGAGGTAGGAAGAGAGGAGGTGGGGCACGTGGTCGTGGGAGAGGAGGTAGGGTGACTGCTACGGCACCTTCCTTGCCGCCACCCCCAGCCGTTTCACCCGAGCACGTGACTGCTAGGGTGGACTCGTCCGAGGAGGAGGCTACACGGACTCCGGTCCACGAGCCTCCGGTCCACGGGTCTTGGGCCCACGAGCCTCGGGTCGACTGGCCTTCGGCCCACGAGAGTTCGGCCCACGTGACCCCGGAGGAGCACACGTCCGAATGGGGTACCTGGCCGGATCAGCCCGAGGAGCCGAGTGGCCATGTTGATGATGGCGGGGAGCCGACTAATCTTGAGGAGGAGGGGGGCACCGTCTACCAGCGTGGTGCTACACGGCTCACGTCCGTGCCGGTGACCCGCGAGCAGAGGTGGTTGATTTTCCCTGATGGGGAGAGGTACGTAAGTGCATTTAATATTTTTGTACCTTGTGCATTCACGTTTTTTCAAATAACTAATGCGTTGGCCTTGTCATGCTGCAGGGGTTGGGACCACCATCATAGTGTCCGCCGGCCCAACTCCGTCCTTGGAGTTCTTTGCCGGCAAAACTTCCCGGGGTTTGTCACGTTGCCTGGTGAGGGTTGGCTTCCAGAGCTTGGATTGAGCTGGGAGCACTACGTGGCTGCCCCGGCCCCGCCGGATGAGATTATCGACGGTGTCGTGTGCAACACGAGGGCAGACATGGTGATCAGAAAGTTCTGGGTAATTTCTCCTTTACACATTTAAAAATCTTCAACTAGCTAGTTATTAATTGTCCTAATCAATATTGTCTCATTTGATTGCAGACATTCTACAGGTGTGAGGACGGATACGAGGAGGACGCGGCACATGTTATCGAGAATGTCTGCAAGCGCCTACTCCACAACTTACGGCACGAGGCTCGGGTGCAGGCTGTTCGAGACTACTACGCCTTGCGTGGTATCAAGAAGACCAAGCCGGCGTGCCGCGATAAGTTCCTGAGTAAGGAGCAGTACATGAAGGTAATTCTTAAGGCCTTCTCTACTTAAGTTCCTTCATTTAGTAATTCTTAGCCGTAGCGCTCAAGTTTCTATTTGCTAACTTAGGTGCCTCCAAGATGGTGTGCGGATCGGATGGATTGTTGGGAGGTGTTGGTCGATGAGTGGTGCTCACAACGATGGATAGCCCTCCACAACGAGGCCAAGGACAAACGTGCCCAAATGGAAGGTGTGCCACACCATCAAGGCAGCTCCAACTTATATCAGTTCGGGCGCAACTGGGTATGTGGTTTGCTTCATGATTCATGCAATTCATTCATCATGCTAGCTTGAGCCCTTTAATTACTAATTTTCATTGTTTCTCTCTTTCAGGCACGCTACAATAAGGCGGATAAGGTGCCAGAGGTGTACGACCTGTATGCCATGGCCCACACTGCCTCTTTCAAGAAAGTCAAGGCTTTCTCTCAGTCTGACCTCGATGATGCAAACAACTTCACCAACATCTCCTCCCACAACAAGCTCGTGAGATATAGAGATGAGGGGAAGGCGAGGAAAGGAGAGGACTTTAACCCGAGCCAGGGTCCCATTGATCCAGAGCTGTTGATGATATCTGGTGGCGGGAGGTCCCATGGCTCCATAGCCATTGGAGATGGACTTATCCGTTGTCCTAGCACTCTCCCGGAGATCAAGGCGCGCCAGTCGAGCTCCGCTCCTGAGATAAGGCCTCGTGAACGGCCAGTGCAACTCGCCATCAAGGTTAGTGATACGTACTCAGTTATCTTTCTCCATTACATTATGTGCGCTTCCATCAATGATTACAAATGGTCATGTGAGTGGTGTTGCAGGCTGCTATACAGAGTGAGAGAGATAGAACGGAGAAACTTCTGGCGGAGGCGGCGGAGAGGCAGCGGGAGTTGGAGGAGAGGACGACAAAGATGATGGAGGAGGAGAGGGCACGGAATGACATGCAGGCAAGGGCCATGTACGAGCTCCTTGTGGTAAGTTTCTTCTGCAGATTAGCCAAAACATTCATGTAGTGTTTGTCTCATTACTAACTAGTATGACTGAGTCGTCAAAACCAAATGTGCAGTCTGTGTGCGAGAAGACAGGTCAGACCGCTCCGCCGATGCCAGTGATTGCTCCTGGGACCACGGTGAGTTTTATTGAATGGACATTACTTGCTAGTCTTAACATTTGAGTGTCATCATGCTAACAAGACATTGGAAATGATCTTTGGTGTAGCGTAACTCCAGACAAGCATCGCACGATCCTTCTCCAGCTACCGACACGAGCCACCCCCCTCCTACACCTCCTACATCTTGGTAAGTTTATCTAGTGTTTTGCTTAACACATGCATAAAGACCTAGACTTAGCTTTATTTCCTCCAATGCTTACCATAATGACCTAGACTTAGCTTCTTCACCTCCAAAATGACTTAATAAGCTTACTGACCTCCAAAACCATCCATTTTACCTAAGTTAGCTCTAAAACGATCTGTACTTAGCTTACTTATGTCAAAAATTGCATAATTAGCTTAGTTAGCTTATAGACGATCCATTTTACCTAAGTTAGCTCTAAAATGACCCATTTTACCTAGGTTAGCTTATAAATGATCCAGTTCATCCAAGTTAGCTCAAAAATGACCCATTTTACCTAGATTAGCTCCTAAATGATCCATTTTACCTACGTTAGCTTTAAAATGACCCATTTCACCTAGGTTAACTCCAAAATGACCAATCTTACCTAGGTTATCTCATAAACGATCCATTTCAACTAATTTAGCTCATAAACGATCCATTTCACCTAGGTTACCAAAAAAACGATCCATTTCACCTAAATTAGCTCTTAAATGATCCATTTCACCTAAGTTAGCTCAAAAAGATCCATTTCAACTAAATTAGCTCATAAATGATCCATTTCACCTAAGTTAGCTCAAAAACGATCCATTTCAACTAAGTTAGCTCATAAATGATCCATTTCATCTAAGTTAGCTAAAAAAGATCCATTTCACCTTAGTTACCTGAAAAACGATCCATTTGACCTTAGTTAGCTCATAAACGACCCATTTCAACTAAGTTAGCTCATAAATGATCCATTTCACCTTAGCTAGTTCATAAACGACCCATTTCAACTTAGTTAGCTCATATATGATCCATTTCACGTAAGTTAGCTCATAAATGACATACTCTTCTTGTTCTAGTCTTCTTCTTGTTCTACTCTTCTTCTTGTTCTACTCTTCTTGTTCTAACTTTCTTATTTTTCATTTTGCAGAGTTCATTCACTTGACGAAAGCTTGCATAGATGGAGTGCTCCTTATCCCTTTCTCTGTTTCTTTTGTATCGTTGAACTATGCATGTATCGTTGGATGAAACTATTGTAATATATATGGTTGGATGCCTCTATGTTGAACTTGTTATGTATGATGGAACTATGCATGTAATATATATGGTTGGATGATGAAGTTATGTGTTGGATATCTTATATGTTTGCTCTGTAATGGCCTTTTGAAATATATCTATATATGTCATCTATATTTGTGATGAAAATTGTTGGATTTAATAAAAAACAGACAAAAGAGCCAATATGCAGGCTCTTTGCCGTCTGCCACCGACGGCAACGGGCTCTTTGCCGTTGGCCGCGGACGGCAAAGAAGGCACGTGGCATCCAGCTGTGCTTCCTGGGAGCTGACCCGTTTGGTCAGTTTGCCTACAGTGGCAGACGGCAAAGACTTTGCCATCAGTGGCAGACGGCAAAGAACCTGCCATGTAGAGACGTGTAGATGACATCATACGGCGGACGGCAAAGACACTAGAAAGTTTGCCGTCAGCGGCGGACGGCAAAGGCCTGCCGTTAGCCACTTAACGGACTGACAGCGCAATTATTTCCGTCCGCCTTCTTTGCCGTCTGCCGCGCTCTCTTTGCCGTCTGCGGCGGACGGCAAAGACTTTGCCATCAGTAGCAGACGGCAAAGTAGCTGTTTACCGAAGCCTACTTTGCCGGAGCCTTTTGCCATCCGCGGCTGACGGCAAAGGCCTTTGCCGTCCGCCGTTCATGCCTTTGCCGTCCGCCATGGCAGACGGCAAAGTAGCTGATTCCTGTAGTGGTTCCCGTCCAGAACAGATCTCCAGACGACGGTGCACCTCGCCCCACGGTGGGCGCCAAATGTCGGGTGGTTGGTGCGACATATGCCAAAGGATGGCTTATCATGGTGGGAGCGAGTAGAACGTCGCTGGTGCCTGGAAGCGGGATGAGGCGTAGGCACGAACGCCTGCGTACTTTACCCAGGTTCGGGGCTCTCCTAGGAGATAACACCCCTAGTCCTGCTCTGCGGGGTCTCCGCATGATCACTAAGGCAAAGTGAATACAAGGTTGCTCCTCGAGCTGTGTGGCGGGAGGTAGGAGAAGGCAAGGCTAGCGTTCTCCCTCCTCTAAGGTCTGGCTAGTGCTAAATGGTGTCCAACCCTTTGCATGGGTGTCCCGGGGGGTTTATATAGGCCTACCCCCGGGGGTACAATGGTAATCTATCTGGACGCGGGGTCCAGTCGTCAGTCTCTTTGGTCGCCGGCTTCTCCGCCGACTTCTGGGGCCCGCCGACTGGTGGGCCTGCTGGCTGCGGGATACTGTAGCCGTGCTTCTGATGACGCGGGCTTGGTCACGGGGCTGTGGCTACAGTGCCGCCGTCCGGCAGGCGAGTACAGTAGCCATGCCCCGTTTCGTCTGATTAATGGCGCGTGGGACACATGGAGGAGTGGGCCGACCCTGCGCGGCCGACTCCCCTCGGGTCCGTCTTCGCGTTGCTCTTGCCATCTTCAGGACTCTTGCCAACTGGTGGGGGCCATCGCCTGTAGGTCGTACAGACTGGCCATCGTGGGCTCGGGGACCCACCAGTGACGCTGATGTCATGGGTAGCATGGCAACAGTGCCAGAGATCTCCTTAGTCAATGCGCACTCACTGGTAGAAAAAGGGCCTATAGTCCCGGTTCGTAAGGGCCTTTAGTCCCGGTTCCGGAACTGGAACTAAAGTGTCGATACTAATACCTCCCCCCTTTAGTCCCGCTTCAATCCAGAACCGGGACTAAAGGACCTCCACATGGGCAGTGCGCAGAGCCCAGTCAGGAGACCCTTTGGTCCCGGTTGGTGGCACCAACCGGGACCAATAGGCATCCACGCGTCAGCACTTCTGTGGCTGGGGTTTTTGTTTTTTTTTGAAAGGGGGGGGTCTGGGGGTTTTGCGGGGTTAATTTAGGTGTTTCATATATTGTGTTAGCTAGTTATAATTAATAGAGAGAAGTGTCCTCTCTTATGTCCGTGCTTGGTCGACGCTACGTACTATACATACGTATATAGAGAGGACTAGACACGCTAGCTAGCTAGTAAGCAAACGAAGGAAACAGAAGATCGTCATGAACATATATGCATATATACAGAGAGAAGTGATATCGACCACCTCTCCTTCTCCGAGAGATTGGTCGAACAACAAGTTCTCGTATATCTATCTGACACTACCGGCTACATATATACAATAATTATCTCTTACAAATATAATCATACGGACTCAGGGTCCACATAGAATTCTCCGTCTTCAGGGATCACGTGGTCAAGAAAGAATGCCGCCAATTCCTCTTGAATTGCTCGCATGCGAGCTGGTGCTAGGAGTTCATCCCGCTTCCGAAACATCTAATTTGAAGAAGGGGGTCAATACATATATATATATATATAAATGAATGAAACTCAACACAAATGATGGTAATAAAATAAAATTGTGAATGTTGTTATTTACGTACTTCATATTGTTCGTTAGAGTACCCGCCCCGCTCACAGGTCGTGTGGCGGATGGACTCGCAGATGTAGTATCCACAGAAATCATTCCCTTGTTCCTGCCACAACCACTTTACAAGAAATAGAGGTCAATCAAACTGATAAGCAAGAATGCTAAATGGTATTGAAGAAACTAGCGCTTGAATCACTAGGAGATGCGCGGAACATGCTACTATAGTACTTACTTTCGGGTGTCTAAATTCTAGCTCCTTCGGCAGTCCCGGAACTGTTTTGGTGAATTTTCTCCAAACCCTGCCGGACAAAGAAAACAATTACTTGATATCAGGAAATGAAGAAAGTTGCTGATATGGTGGATAATGATCGATTTAACTTACTTCTTGAGGATTTCAGTCATGTCCACATACTCCTTGGGATCTTTTCATTTAGAGTCCAAGACGGTTACTACTCCCTGCTCAAGCTTAATCTCTAGGAGAATATAGTGGTAACTGCACACACATGCATAACTCATCAATTACATTACTATAACCTTGACTAATATATAAGGGAAACCGAATACGCACAAGACAGTAACACTCACCTGAAGTTGTAAGGAAAGAGTATTATATCTTTGTTTTGATTTATTACGAACGATCGTAGCAAGCTGGCCTCGGTAGCTGCGGCATGAAGTTTAACCTGAGTTGCATCTATGAGATATGTGTTAATGAACCCAATATCACTGACTTGTCTTTTCTTCAATTCGGCGATCTTCAATCTGCATAATATAGTGAGGATGATTATAAATACATGCAATGAAAGAGCTAAGCTATATAGAGAAACTTAATGACAGAAGTAGTACTACTTACAGACAGTAGCAGGCGACCGTTGTTTTATCGAGGGCCAATTGATTGAAAAACTGATAGAACTCCTCAAATGGAACAGGCAACAGATCAATTCCAACGAGGTCATGCTTCGGTTTAACTCTCACATACAAAGTACTCCTCCCCCCAGAGTCTCTGTAGATTTTCAAGTACCAATCATGCATCGTTCATCTTTGACGAGATCATCGTTGATAGAGATCTTTCTTCTTTGACGAGAGGGTTCCCGTACTCGTATCTTTGTATCTGCACCTCCATGGGTTCATAATGTACTTCGTCGGGCAGGTAATCTGCAAGATTGCTATAACCGGGCACCATCCTCGGATCATTATCGACGTTGTGGCTAGGCACCTTGAGCGGGGGGCACGATTGCTTCGCTTGTTCGCCGAGCTGGGCAATTTGTTTCCCAGCTCGTCGTTCTTTCAGCCTTTGATCACTGACAGTACTTCCCGACCGCTCCGCTTCGGCAAATTCCTTTCCAATAATGCGGTCATAGTTTCCTTTCGGCGGATCAGACTTCGGTGGTTTTGTCAGGGCAGCCAGAGTGCGCTTCACTTTCACCCGATCTACCTTCTCCTCCGAAGGTGGATGTTTCTTTGCTTTCACCCCTTCAAAGAAGTTCCTCACTTCTTCTCGCACGATCTCGGCGTTCTCCTCCAGGGTCCTCTCATATGGTAACTTCTCTGGAGTCTTCAGAGAAGGACCGAACCTGTATGTCCTCCCGCCTCTGGTTGTACTGCTAGACGCCGACCGAGCAGATGGAGCGGTTGTCTTCTTTACTTGCTTAAGCGGCGGAGGAGAAGGACTATGACGCGCCGGAGCAGCTGGAGCGGCGGCAGGTCTCTTCCGCCCTTGCTGATGAGGCAGAGAAGGAGGTGGCTGGCTGCTCGGGCGCGTCAGCGCAGGCGGAGAAGGAGGCGGAGTGCCGCCACGTGCTGGAGAAGGAGCCGGCCGAGGGCCCTGATCGTCACTCGCCGGAGGAGGAGGCGGTGGAGGCGGAGTGCCCTGACTCGCCGGAGGAGGAGGAGGAGGCGGTGGCGTCCAGTTCGGAAGGTTGATGAGCTCCTTCCGCCATAGGCATGGAGTCTTCAGAGCAGACCCCAGCCGAGTCTCCCCTTCACCGGTAGGGTGGTCAAGCTGGAGGTCCTCAAATCCCTCCGTTATCTCATCCACCATCACCCTAGCATATCCTTCTGGAATCGGCCGGCAGTGAAAAGTTACGCCGGGTTCAGTAGGATAAACAGAGCCAACAGCCACCTTGACCTTCAAATTCATCCATTGCGTCATAAGGTGGCAGTTTTGAGACTCCGTTATAGCATCCACGGGATAGCTGGCAGGAGCCATAAAGGCATGCTCCAGCTGAAGCAGCTCGGTGGAAGCCACACTGCTTCTGCGCTGAGATGGCGGGGTAGCTTCGGGGGAGGCTTCGGCAGTACGTTTGCTGCGATTTGCTTCTCGTTCCTCTATCGCGTCTACCCTTGCTTGCAGCGCCTGTATTTGGGTCTGCTGCACTTTTTTCCTCCTCTCATGGGATTTGTAACCGCCTGCGTCCGGAAACCCAACCTTCCACGGAATGGAGCCTGGCGTGCCTCGTGTCCGTCCAGGGTGCTCAGGATTCCCGAGGGCCATTGTGAGCTCATCGTTCTCTCTGTCTGGAAAGAACGTCCCTTCCTGCGCTGCTTCGATATACTGCTTAAGCTTACTGACTGGTATGTCCATTTGATCGTTCGTCCAAATGCACTTCCCTGTTACAGGGTCCAGTGTTCCGCCAGCCCCGAAGAACCAAGTCCGGCAACGGTCTGGCCAGTTAATTGTCTCTGGTTCGATCCCTTTATGAACCAGATCATTCTCAGTCTTGGACCACTTAGGCCGGGATACGAGGTAGCCACCTGACCCCGTGCGATGGTGAAGCTTCTTCTTCGCGGCATTTTGCTTGTTTATCGCCGACATCTTCTTACTCTTTTCTGATGTCTTGTGGGCCACAAATGCGGGCCAGTGATCTCTGATCTTCTCATATCTGCCCTTGAATTTTGGTGTCTCATTATTTTCGACAAACTTATTCAACTCTTTCTTCCACCTCCTGAATAGTTCTGCCATCCTCTTCAGAGCAAAAGACTTGATTAATTTCTCTTTAACTGGGTTCTCTGGATTATCCTCAGGCGGTAGGGTGAAATTTGACTTCAGCTCAGTCCAAAGATCATTTTTCTGCATATCATTGACATAAGACACCTCAGGGTCTTCTGTAGCCGGCTTAAACCATTGCTGGATGCTTATCGGGATCTTGTCCCTAACCAGAACCCTGCACTGAGCAACAAATGCGCTCTTTGTCCGAAGGGGTTCAATAGGTTGGCCGTCGGGCGCGATTGCTATGATCTCAAACTTTTCATCCGAGCTCAACTTTTTCTTCGGGCCTCTTCTCTTTACCGAAGTTGTGCTCGATTCGGAGGGCTAGAAAAAAGAACAAAGACTTAATTAATATGTGTACATACCAAAACAATGAATGCATCAATCAGCTAGTCAGCATAGGCTTAACTAATATATATACCTAGCCGGACTCGGTTCGGTCACCGGAGCCGTCATCACGGTCTCCTTCTTGCACCGGCATTGGGTCACCGGAGCCGTCCTCATGTTCTTCTTCTTGCACCGGCATTAGGTCACCGTAGCCAGCTTGTTCACCCTCTCCTTCCAGACCATCGGTTTCGTTGAGAAACAACGAGATGGCATCACTTCCTTCTGCGATTATGTCCCTCAACAACGCTTCTTTTGTTGCTTCGTCTAGGGCGGTGTCCATAGTTTCTACAAATATTTACAACATGGCAATTATTATTCAAACATGATAGATGGATATATTAGTGCCAAACATAGAACTAGCTACCTAATCATAGTAAGCTATCGGGAGGGGGTATATATCGACAACGACGACACTACATCTATGTCCCTCGACGACCCACGTTCCCGATAAAAAAAAGAGGAAGAAGAAGAAAAATAAGAGGAGAAGAAAGAATAGAGGAGAAGAACCCTCGACCCCTAGACGACCCTCTTCTTCCTCTCATGTTCGAGAGGATCGCCGAGGGGTCGGGAGGTTGCCTAGTGTCAAAGGATTCAACAAAACCATGTCTTCATCATTAGGCAAAAGTAACATGTGCATGATGGTATGAAGCTCTTCAAAGTTGTTCTGGAACGGAGTCCCAGATAGGATAATTCGCTTTTTGGTACAAAGTTCAGAAAGAGCCTTCCGAATATCGCTATTTGGAAGGCCTTTGCTGAATTCGTACCAAAAGGCGGATTATTCTATCCGGGACTCCATTCCAGAACAACTTTGCAGAACTTCGTACCAACATGCCCTGGTTACTTCCGGCTAATGATGAAGGCATGGATTTCTTCAATACTTTGACACTAGGAAACCTCTCTCGACCCCTCGGCGATCCTCGACCCCTCGAACCCTAGAAGAAGAAGAAAAAAGAAGAAAAGAAAGAATAGAGGAGAAGACTTCCTCTTCTTCCTCTCCTCTTCTTCTCCCTCTTCTTCCCCTTCTTCCTCGCCTCTCTCATGAATGTCCGACGTTCTCGACCCCCCCCCCCATGTGTCGAAGAAAAAAAAGAAGAAAAAAAAGAAGAGAAGAAGAAAGGAATAGAGGAGAAAAGAGAAAATAGAATATATATATTCTAATTTTCTCTTCTTCTCCTCTATTCCTTTCTTCTTCTCCTCTTCCTTTTCTTCCTCTCCTCGTCTTCTCCTTCTTCTTCTCCTTCTTTCTCTACTTATTTTCCTTTTCCTTATTTTACTTTTTCCTCTCCACTAACATCATCATATATATGAAAAAATGCATATATGAAAAAAAACATCATCATATATATCATCATCATATATATCATCTATCATCTATGAACAAAAATATTCCTAGATACATAAAAAATTTCTACAAATGAAAATAACCTAAAAAATCATATGATCATCTATGAACAAAAAAAACATCATTTGATCATCTATCATCTATGAACAAAAAAATCATCATTTGATCATCTATCATCTATGAACAAAAATATTCATCATTTGATCATCTATCATCTATAATGAAAAATATTCCTAGATACATAAAAAAAATTCTACAAATGAAAATAACCTAAAAAAATCATATGATCATCTATGAACAAAAAAACATCATTTGACCATCTATCATGCATCTGTGAACAACAAAATCATCATTTGATCTCTATCATCTATGAACAAAAATTTGCAAAGGGATGGCGCCGGCGGCCGGACCAAGCTAAGGAGAGGTCGGCAGCGAGGATGGCGTCGGGGCAGGGGCGCGGGCGACGGCGAGGGCGGGCCGGGGCGGCGCGCGGGCGACGGTGACGGGAGCGGGCCGGGGCGGCGCGCGGGCGACGTCGACGGGGGCGGGCCGGGGCGGCCGCGTCGGGACAGGGGCGGGCCGGGGCAGGGGCCCGGGCGATGGCGAGGGCGCGGGCGATGGCGGGCGACGGCGGGCGAGGGCGGGCGACGGCGAGGGCGCGGGCGACGATGGGCACGGGCGAGGCGACGGCGACGGCGGGGCAGCCTGGCGGCGTCAGCGTCGGGGCGGCAACTGCGAGAGACGGGAGTGAAAATTTCCAAAGTCTGAACTTATATAGCAAAGCCTTTAGTCCCGGTTCGTGGCACAACCCGGGACTAAAGGTGGGCATTAGTCCCGGTTGGTGCCACCAACCGGGACCAAAGGCCAATTTTCGGCAGCCCAAAGGGCGGGAAGCGGCGGCCTTTGGTCCCGGTTGGTGGCACCAACCGGGACTAAAGGGGTGCAATGGTCACGGTTGGTGGCACGAACCGTGACCAATGCATCCTTTAGTCCCGGTTGGCGCCACCAACCGGGACCAATGCCCTTGTGCTGCCCGCGCCCAAAAGTTTAGTCCTACATCGCTAGCGGAAGGGCGCCGGCACTGGTTTATAAGCCCTGCTGTGCCTCTCCATTCGAGCTCCTCTCTAATGCAGGCTTTCGGGCCTAAACTTGCTACTGCCTGTGGGCCTATTGGGCCTCTGCGGGCCTGAATCCTGGCCCGTGTAGGGTTTCTAGTCGTATTCAGGCGGTGGAGGCCCAGTAGGTGGCATTTTTTTGGTTTTTTCTTTTTTATTTCTACATTTTTTTGGTTTTTTATTTTTTTATTTCTACTTAAAACTAAATACTTACAGTTTTTTAGTGATTTCTTTTTGCTTTTAGGTCACAAAAATTATAAACTTTCTGTTAGTGCCATTAGTTTTAAATTTTGAATAGTTTAAATTTGAATTTTTAAAAATTTGTGTGAATCACTAGTTTATGAATAACTTTACTATAAAAATAGATTTTTTTCTATTTATTTTTTATTTATACTTACAACTAAATACTTATAGTTTTTTAGTGATTTCTTTTTGATTTTAGGTCACAAAAATTATAAACTTTCTGTTAGTGCCATTAGTTTTAAAATTTTGAATAGTTTAAATTGGAGTTTTATAAAATTTGTGTGAATCACTAGTTTATGAATAACTTTACTATAAAAATAGAAATATTTTTCTATTTATTTCTTATTTATACTTACAACTAAATACTTATAGTTTTTTAGTGATTTCTTTTTGATTTTAGGTCACAAAAATTATAAACTTTCTCTTAGTGCCATTAGTTTTAAAATTTTGAATAGTTTAAATTGGAATTTTATAAAATTTGTGTGAATCACTAGTTTATGAATAACTTTACTATAAAAATAGATTTTTTTTTCTTCTTTGCTATTTATTTTTTATTTATACTTACAATTAAATACTTATAGTTTGATTCTAGGTCACAAAAATTATATTCTTTTTGCTATTGAAGAATATTGTAGTTTTATTTTAGTTGATCATAACATAATATTTTAATTGATTGTTTTTATTTTCATAAAAGTTTTGTAGTTCATTCTGTTTGCTATTAATTTATTCTTTGAGCTAAATGACTCTGAAATTGGAAAGCATTTCAAAATGAACTCTAAAAAGGTTGAAAGTTGGCATGGTATCATCATTTCACCCACATAGCATGTTCCAAAAAGTAGAGAGGGTTACGAAAAAAACTTGATGCACTTCGTGTACAAAATGGACAATCACTTTCGAAGTATCAAAGTTTCGAACCATAAGACATGAAAGCATTTCAAATGAACTCTGAAAAAGTTGAAAGTTGGGATGGTATCATAATTTCACCCACATAGCATTTGCTTATTGCGGGAGAAAGTCTTCACTTTTTCTTCGCTTGTGTCATTTGCTTATTGTGCCGTAACCATGGATAATCTTCATTGTTTATCAGGATGCTTGGGTCAGCCTTGACATTGAAGGGAGGAATTTCATGAAACTTTTCATAATCTTCAGACATGTCTGTCTTGCCGTCCACTCCCAGGATGTCCCTTTTTCCTGAAAGAACTATGTGGCGCTTTGGCTCATCGTATGATGTATTCGCTTCCTTATCTTTTCTTTTTCTCGGTTTGGTAGACATGTCCTTCACATAGATAACATGTGCCACATCATTGGCTAGGACGAACGGTTCGTCAGTGTACCCAAGATTTTTCAGATCCACTGTTGTCATTCCGTACTGTGGGTCTACCTGTACCCCGCCGCCTAACAGATTGACCCATTTGCACTTAAACAAAGGGACCTTAAATTAGGTCCGTAGTCAAGTTCCCATATGTCCACTATGTAACCATAATATGTGTCCTTTCCGCTCTCGGTTGCTGCATCAAAGCGGACACCGCTGTTTTGGTTGGTGCTCTTTTGATCTTGGGCGATCGTGTAAAATATATTCCCATTTATCTCGTATCCTTTGTAAGTCAATACAGTCAAAGATGGTCCCCTGGACAACAAGTACAACTCATCACAAACAGTGTTGTCACCTCTGAGACGTGTTTCCAACCAACTGCTGAAAGTCCTGATGTGTTCACATGTAATCCAGTCGTCGCACTGCTCCGGGTGTTTGGAGCGCAGACTGTTCTTGTGTTCATCGACATACGGGGTCACCAAGGTAGAGTTCTGTAGAACTGTGTAGTGTGCTTGAGACCAAGAATATCTGTCCCTGCATAGTATTGAGTCTCTTCCAAGAGTGCCTTTTCCAGTCAGTCTCCCCTCATACCGCGATTTAGGGAGACCTATCTTGTTAAGGCTAGGAATGAAGTCAACACAAAACCCGATAACATCCTCTGTTTGATGGCCCATGGAGATGCTTCCTTCTGGCCTAGCGCGGTTACGGACATATTTCTTTAGGACTCCCATGAACCTCTCAAAGGGGAACATATTGTGTAGAAATACGGGCCCCAGGATGACAATCTCGTCGACTAGATGAACTAGGACGTGCGTCATGATATTGAAGAAGGATGGTGGGAACACCAGCTCGAAACTGACAAGACATTGCGCCACATCACTCCTTAGCCTTGGTACGATTTCTGGATCGATCACCTTCTGAGAGATTGCATTGAGGAATGCATATAGCTTCACAATGGCTAATCGGACGTTTTCCGGTAGAAGCCCCTTCAATGCAACCGGAAGCAGTTGCGTCATAATCACGTGGCAGTCATGAGACTTTAGGTTCTGAAACTTTTTCTCTGGCATATTTATTATTCCCTTTATATTCGACGAGAAGCCAGTCGTGACCTTCATACTGAGCAGGCATTCAAAGAAGATTTCTTTCTCTTCTTTTGTAAGAGCGTAGCTAGCAGGACCTTTATACTGCTTCGGAGGCATGCCGTCTTTTTCGTGCAAATGTTGCAGGTCCTCTCGTGCCTCAGGTGTATCTTTTGTCTTCCCATACACGCCCAAGAAGCCTAGCAGGTTCACGCAAAGGTTCTTCGTCACGTGCATCACGTCGATTGAGGAGCGGACCTCTAGGTCTTTCCAGTAGGGTAGGTCCCAAAATATAGATTTCTTCTTCCACATGGGTGCGTGTCCCTCAGCGTCATTCGGAACAGCTAGTCCACCGGGACCCTTTCCAAAGATTACGTAGTGTAAATCATTGACCATAGCAAGCACGTGATCACCGGTGCGCATGGCGGGCTTCTTCCGGTGATCTGCCTCGCCTTTGAAATGCTTGCCTTTCTTTCGACATTGATGGTTGGTCGGAAGAAATTGACGATGGCCCAGGTACACATTCTTCCTGCTTTTTTCCAGGTATATACTTTCAGTGTCATTTAAACAGTGCGTGCATGCATGGTATCCTTTGTTTGTCTGTCCTGAAAGGTTACTGAGAGCGGGCCAATCGTTGATGGTCACGAACAGCAACGCCTTAAGGTTAAATTCCTCCTGTCTGTGCTCATCCCACGTACGTACACCGTTTCCATTCCACAGCTGTAAAAGTTCTTCAACTAATGGCCTTAGGTACACATCAATTTCGTTGCCGGGTTGCTTAGGGCCTTGGATGAGAACTGGCATCATAATGAACTTCCGCTTCATGCACATCCAAGGAGGAAGGTTATACATACATAGAGTCACGGGCCAGGTGCTGTGATTGCTGCTCTGCTCCCCGAAAGGATTAATGCCATCCGCGCTTAAAGCAAACCATACATTCCTTGGGTCCTTTGCAAACTCATCCCAGTACTTTCTCTCGATTTTTCTCCACTGCGACCCGTCAGCCGGTGCTCTCAACTTCCCATCTTTCTTTCGGTTCTCACTGTGCCATCGCATCAACTTGGCATGCTCTTCGTTTCTGAACAGACGTTTCAACCGTGGTATTATAGGAGCATACCACATCACCTTCGCAGGAACCCTCTTCCTGAGGGGCTCGCCGTCAACATCACCAGGGTCATCTCGTCTGATCTTATACCGCAACGCACCGCATACTGGGCATGCGTTCAGATCCTTGTATGCACCGCGGTAGAGGATGCAGTCATTAGGGCATGCATGTATCTTCTCCACCTCCAATCCTAGAGGGCATACGACCTTCTTTGCTGCGTATGTACTGTCGGGCAATTCGTTATCCTTTGGAAGCTTCTTCTTCAATATTTTCAGTAGCTTCTCAAATCCTTTGTCAGCCACAGCATTCTCTGCCTTCCACTGCAGCAATTCCAGTACGGTACCGAGCTTTGTGTTGCCATCTTCGCAATTAGGGTATAACCCTTTTTTGTGATCCTCTAACATGCGATCGAACTTCAGCTTCTCCTTTTGACTAATGCATTGCGTCCTTGCATCGACAATGACCCGGCGGAGATCATCATCATCGGGCACATCGTCTGGTTCCTCTTGATCTTCAGCAGCTTCACCCGTGGCAGCATCATTGGGCACATCGTCTGGTTCCTCTTGATCTTCACCAGCTCCCCCCGTTGCAGCATCACCGTATTCAGGGGGCACATAGTTGTCATCGTACTCTTCTTCTTCGCCGTCTTCCATCATAACCCCTATTTCTCCGTGCCTCATCCAAACATTATAGTGTGGCATGAAACCCTTGTAAAGCAGGTGGGAGTGAAGGATTTTCCGGTTAGAGTAAGACCTCGTATTCCCACATTCAGTGCATGGACAACACATAAAACCATTCTGCTTGTTTGCCTCAGCCGCATCGAGAAACTCATGCACGCCCTTAATGTACTCGCGGGTGTGTCTGTCACCGTACATCCATTGCTGGTTCATCTGCGTGCATTATATATAATTAAGTGTCCAAATTAATAGAAGTGTACAAATCTCGAGGAAAATGGAGCTTGGAGGTCGAGCTTCGAGAGGAGAAAGCTTAAGTAGTGTGGCTCGGGCATTCCATCGAACACCTCATGTGCATAGGAGGTGAGCTAGAGCACCACAAAGCCCTCTCCCCCTCGGCCAGAAAAAACAGAGTACTGTACTCTTCTCTTGCGCGAGGGGGTATATATAGGCACCTCATTGGTCCCGGTTGGTGGCATGAACCGGGACTAAAGGGGAGCCTTTGGTCCCGGTTCAAGCCACCAACCAGGACCAATGGTGGTGGGCCAGGAGCGAGGCCCATTGGTCCCGGTTCGTCCCACCAACCGGGACCAAAAGGTCCAGACGAACCGGGACCAATGGCCCACGTGGCCCGGCCGGCCCCCTGGGCTCACGAACCAGGACCAATGCCCACATTGGTCCCGGTTCTACACTGAACCGGGACTAATGGGCTGAGTCGGCCTGGACCATAGCCCTGTTTTCTACTAGTGACTGTTGCCACGCCTGCCTCGGGAAGGAGGAGGGAGTGGGTATTTTTTTAGTCTCTCCTCGTCCCGTCCCATCGATGAGGTCACGGGGTTGTTGGCTCCGTGGGTGACTCCCTACGGCCGTCTTCTCTGGAAGTCGCCTGATGGGAGTCGGCCCGTCTTGGCGCCGTCTTTAGGACTCGGCTACGGGTGGGGAGTCGGCAGACCCCCCAGCCGACTCCAGAGGCGGATCTCCGTCTTGGAGTCTTTGAGGGGCGCAGTCAGCCCCGATGTCTTGAAAGGTCCTGGGGCTCGGGTTGGCCTACCCGTGGCCCAATACTCCGACAAAAAGCTCGACAGAATAACATGGTTACAACTAACAGTCTGACGGCCTAACGCAAGCATTTCCTACTGACGGGGACGGACTCCACCATAGGTTCAAGAGCTTCCAGGGGAGGCCACCATTGAGGAAGGCGTTTCTAAAAGGAGGGACTTAACATGGGTGAGCAGAGACTACAATTGATAAGGACGGTCCGAGGGAAGCCTGACGGCACGGTTGCAGGTCGTGGCGGTTTCGGCACATCAATTGCAAGTTGAAACCGGTGCATTTTTTTTTTCATTTTTCAAGCCCCATGGTTTGCCACGGGAAAAAGGCAAGGAAGGCCTCCAAGTAAGAAGGCGAGGAATGCCTCCAAATGCATACCTTCTAATTAGAGCATCTAATTCATTTTGAGTATGTGTTTCTAATTCTTAGTCATAGGCCTGAAACAGTCTGTCCATTTGTCACCATGAACCTGCAGTTTTTGAAATAAATACGAGTTTAGTTCCGTATGAACTGATCAAAGACGACCATTGATTTTATTTTCGCACTTGACTGAGTGAGAACGCTTGAGAAAGGATGGTAACGGATCTGGCTACACATTGCCTTTTTTTTTCTTTTTGCGAGTAAAGCATTTCAAAAGTCCATTGTAGTTTCCACACTCATATTTTTAACCATAGGAGTGCCTTCCCCTAGTTACAGAAATAGTGATGGCAAAACAAATATCATTACGAACCGTGAGGGTGATAGACTAATAAAAAAGTGCAGCCTGCATTTTTTTGACCAAAAGTATTCATATTTCTGCAGTGCATCTATCCATTAGTAGTAATAACATTGTTCTGTAGTTTTTGCGGTATTGGTGGCTAATAAACAAATTCCCAAAGGTAACTTTTTTATAGAATTGAAGTCATGGCAAGTTCAATTCATCAAACAGTTGGAATACATTGCCAATGCCAGACAGCAAGCAACAAGGGAGCATTTAGACTGACAGAGGGAAGTGTGGATTGTATCTGAGAAGCGAAAGGAGTTGTTGGCTGGACAGAGTACAACTCGTTGTCGACGTTGATTGGGATCCCCAGGTCCGGCCACCTGCAGGGCATTTGTATGGTGTGTCTCGCCATGTCTATTGCTTGCATAATAGGTACTCACTAAAATACACAGTTCAGAAATGTAGTAGTACTTGGTTTCATGCTAAACTTTCTGGCACACGGGTTTTAATGGAAACTGCGAGGAGGCTTGCTGCTTTGTTTTTCTACAAATAGAAAACAAAATAGTCACATGAGAGAAGAAGAGAACCTTGATTCCCTCTTCATCGGATTGTGTACAGTTTGAAGAGGCATGAATCATCTCACTCCTTTCCAGCTTTAAATGAACAACATATGGTCTTCTAGCTCTACTGTGAAGATCAGTTAAGATACAAAATCCGCGAACACTCACACCAACAATTAATTTATCGGGATCAAAAGGCATTTCGTTCATGAAGATATTAATGGAAGAAAAGCAATGATCTATCTATCTAGTTAATCTGTGAGAACAATCCCTGGAGTGATGAAAGTGGAAGTGAAAGTGAAAAAAGGGCAAGAGAACGATAGGAAAAGGTAAACACAATTCTACGTACGGAGACTGATGTTGTGCTAGCGGAGGTGATGTTGGAGCTGCGGCTAAGGAAAAAAGACGGAGACAGGACTCTTCTCCACCTCCCCTAAAAAAAGGACTTCTTCAACCCGTCCTCCAGACTCGAGGAATCCTCCACCATGGCAACTCCGCCGCCCTCCTCCTTGCGCGAACCACCTGATTTGTCGAGATCGTGGTAACACCTATGGCGAGTGCGGCGCGGAACTCGCTCGAGGTCGATGCGCCCCGTGGATGGTGGCGCTCGAGGCGGTTAGGCCCGAGCTGGGTCGATCCAACCGCCGCAGCCAGCCATGGTTCTTGATCCCGTGGACGAACCGACAACAGGATAGCTGCGATGAATTGTCGACGGGCGCAGCAGCGTCCTATGGGCGGGCGCCGGCGACGTTCTTCGCCTCGTGGACGTGCTCCGCGTCGATCCCGACGAGGACGTCTACATCTCCCTCCCCAGGGCTCCTATCGACGCTGCGAGGTCGCCGACATCACCGCTGGATGGGGTGCATCTAGCCTTCCCCTACTGCTAGCCAGCCAATTGACTGCTGCTCTCCTAGGCGAGCTACAGTGGCCGCCCACAGGGTGTTTGACGAAATTCCCGTCAAGGATGGCCTCACGTGGGTTACACTATACTCTGATGGAGGTTTCCAAGATGAAGTAGTATGGCTTTTGACATGCATGTGTCACGAATGACAGGGACTGGCTGGTGGTCTGCTCGGCCATGCCATTGTGGTTGTGCTCAGCTGAGCAAACGAAGGAACTTCCGTGAGCTGGTGCACGCGCATAAAGAGAGACTGCAATGATATAGGTAGTTCGGGGAGGCACAGCTGCGTCTACTGTGGCCGCTACGCCGGACGTGAGGTCGCCATCAAGATGTCAGCAAGCCTGAGGGGGGCACCGCCCTCGCCGCCGAGCTCGAGCACCAGTTTGCTTCCAAACTTCCGCCCATACCGAACAAATCGATTTTTACGTATCGGCAGAAACAAACCATTTTTCGTGTGGGCAGAAACATAAACGATTTTTGGATACATGCAGAAGTGTATTACGAAGGTGAGCGGGCCGAAGCAATAGCTGCTTTAGTCTATACTAGTAAACATGCCTGTGCGTTGCAACGGGGTAACCAAATTACTTAGGTTTTGTCTTCCTCGACTTCGACCACCGTCCAACCAAAACCCGATGTGGCATGACAACATTTGGATGATACCGGAAGTTGGCAAGAATATCTTTCTCAACTCCAACCTCTATGTGCAGTAGTGGCATGGCATGTCATGTAGATTGTGTCTAACATAAGCCGGAAGCAAGTATCTGAATGTACTTTTTCCATCCTCATCTAAAGCAGAGCCGCACGCAGACATGTCAAAATGGCCTCTATTAGCATTCCCCGATATAAATTGTTAACATAAAGATTAATTCATTTCCTTTACAATGAACACGATTGTCCCTCTATTAGCCGAAAAATGCTGATCGTACATCAAGTCTCCCGTCAACACCTTCCGATCGAGGCCAAAGAATCTGAGCATGTACCCTCACAAGTAAGCAGACTATAAGAAACAGGGAAGCAAAAAGAAAATTATTGTACCCTTCTACTTTGGGAGCTTCAACAACAACAAAAGCTTGCCACAAATGTTTGCTGAAATTTGAGATGGGCTCTAGGCCCATATAGCAATTTCTGAAAAATCTCTGAGGGCCCATGTGGGTTATATGGCATTAGGTGTAGTGGAAAGTTTAGTCTCACCCCGAAAGTGGAAGAGGAGTTGGACCTCCTTATAAGGGTTTTTCTTCTACATGCTATTGGAGCTTGAGAAGAGAAGAGGCCCTCGCGCAGTCCTCCTCCGCCGCCCGCCACGCCTCGCCACGACGCGCCGCGCCGCGGGTTGCGGGATTGAGCCGAGCTCACACCTACGCGCTTATTTTTGCCAGTCACTAACGGAGAGGGCAAATCATTGGTTCACTCAAATCATTGCTTAGCTTGCCTCGTCACGACGCGTCGCGGGTTGCGGGATTGATACTCTCAAATCATTGGTTCACTGATGTACCTAGCGAGCGCAACGAGGCCTGACATCGCGTTTGCTGTGAGCAAACTGAGCCGGTTTGTTTCCAAACCGGGTGATGTACATTGGCATGCTGTTGAGAGAGTTATGCGCTATCTGAAAGGTACTATGAACTATGGACTTCACTATAACGGATACCCGTCGGTACTTGAAGGGTATAGTGATGCGAATTGGATCTCTGATGCTGATGAGATGAAGGCCACAACTAGGTATATGTTTACTCTTGGAGGTGGCGCTGTTTCCTGGAAGTCTTGCAAGCAAACGATCTTAACGAGATCGACAATGAAAGCAGAATTAACGGCATTAGACACATCTAGTGTTGAAGCGAGATGGCTTCGAGATCTTTTGATGGACTTGCCATTGGTTGATAAACCGGTTCCGGCTATCCTTATGAACTGTGACAATCAGACTGACATCACCAAGGTGAAGAGTTCAAAGGACAACATGAAGTCCACCAAACACATAAGAATGAGATTAAAAGCTGTCAGAAAATTAAGAAACTCCGGAGTGATAGCGTTGGACTATGTCCATACGGCTAAGAATCTGGCAGATCCCTTTACGAAGGGGCTATCACGTGTTGTGATAGATAATGCATCGAGGGAGATGGGTATGAGACCCACATGAGTTGCCATGGTAGTAACCCAACCTATGTGATCGGAGATCCCGTGAAGTAGGACCTGGGAAAACAAGCCAGTGGTGAACTGAGGAGAGTAACTATACTAACCCACTCCGTTGGAGATGCAATACTCTCGATACTGTATGGTAGGATGACTATTGTCTTAATGTGTTCCGAAGCTTATATAAGCAAGATGCTATCCTACAGAGCGATCTTTGGAGGAACAAACCTATATGAGCCCAACTGCTAGTCACAGTCTATGAGATTGGGGTGATCTCTAGTAAGCCCATGAATAGGCCAGGAGTGTGACTTATATGCTCCACCCGAGGGGTCAGCCTTCGGCAGCCCAGTACTAGTAAGGCATGTGGTGAAACTTCTTTACGCCAAACTGATAATTCAAGGCATAGTCCATTGTTCAGTTGTGAAGGAGTGTAGCTACTTGCTCTAGGTGAAGCTCAACCTTAACAGGTCTTCACTGAAACACTGGTATATTGAAACAGTAATTGGAACAGAGGACACAATGGGCCCTCGAGATCTGGTGGGGGATTGCTGAAATTTGAGATGGGCTCTAGGCCCATATAGCAATTTCTGAAAAATCTCTAAGGGCCCATGTGGGTTATATGGCACTAGGTGTAGTGGGAAGTTTAGTCCCACCGCGGAAGTGGAAGAGGAGTTGGACTTCCTTATAAGGGTTTCTTTTCTACATGCTATTGGAGCTTGAGAAGAGAAGAGGCCCTCGCGCACTCCTCCTCCGCCACCCGCCTCGCCACGCCTCGTCACGATGCGCCGCGGGTTGCGGGATTGAGCCGAGCCGAGCTCACACCTACGCGCTTATTTTTGCCAGTCACTAACGGAGAGTTCTCTAACAGCTGGGCCACGATCTGAGATGTCGGATCGTGGGCTGTTACGGACTCGGAGGTGGGTCGAGCACACGTCTCTCCACGCGGCTGCGTCTATATAAGTGTGCGGTGTCTCCTAACCCTAGCCGCCACGAACATATCACATCTGCTCACGCGCACGCCCACCGTCGTTCCTTTGCTGCTGCTGCCGCCGGTGACTCCATCCCGTCCGCCGCGTACACGGTCGACGGGAGAGCAGGTCTCCGAAACCACGCCCTTCTGGTTCCTGTACGGGGTGAGGGGCAAATAGGTTTTTGGGCAGCGATTACGCGACTGCTCGCTTCCGGTCGTCTACTTCCTCTACGTCCGCGTCGCCTTCATCATCACCATGTCCACCGACGCCGACCGTGCCGCCGCCGAGAAAGCTGAAGCCGACAAGAAGGCCGCTGAGGACGCCGCTGCTGCCACCAAAGCTGCGGCCTCTGCATGGCCTACTGGAGGGTATAACTCGTTTATCCCGCTCCTATTGTTTTCTGTTTTAGCCATACTAGCGTTATATGTAGATCTTTCTGCAATTAGCGTAGTATGTGCTAGTTTGACTGAATATCAGTATGCGTTTATTTCTGTCAATGCGATGCTAGTGATTTACTCGTGGATTAATTTAATCGAGAAATTGCCTATTTACTCAACAATCCAAAAACCTATTATGTGTAGGAGTTTTTCGGCAAGTGGCTTTGCCGCTGCACTGAAACCGGATAAGTTTACCGGTACATACTTTAAGCGTTGGTAGACTAAGACCACGTTATGGCTCACGGCTATGAACGTGTTCTGGGTCACCGGTGTCTCCACGGGAACGATTGCTCCTGAACAGGAGAAGGCGTTCAAGGAGGCTACCGTTGTGTTTCTCGGAGCAGTCCTTAGTATGATCGGAGATAAACTGGTCGACGCATATTTACATGTGCATGTCGCCAAGGACTTGTGGGAGGCGCTCGAATCTAAGTTCAGGGCAGCCGATGCCGGGAGCGAGATGTATATTATAGAGCAGTTCCACGATTACAAGATGGTTGAAAACCGTCCTGTATTGGAGCAGGCTCATGAGATAATATGCATTGTTAAGGAGCTTGAACTTCTTAAGTGCGAGTTACCGGGCAAGTTTGTTGCGGGCTGCATAATCGCTAAGCTCCCTAATTCCTGGAGGAACTTTGCCACCACTCTGAAACATCAGAGGCGTGAATTCTCTGTGGAGGATGTCATTGGCCATCTGAGTGTTGAGCAGAATTCAAGGGAAAAAGACTCGCACGGAAAAGGGGCCGAAGGGACTTCTATCGCCAACAAGGTGAACCAAAAGAAATTCAACTCCCATAAGCCCAAGGGAAAGAACAGTGTCCAACAAAATACCGACTTCAAGAAGAAGGGTAAGAAGACCTTCAAGAAGAACAAGAAGGATGAGGGCGGCTTTACTTGTGGTTTGATTGAACATTGGGCCAACAAGTGCCCAAACAAGTACAAGAAGCCAGGACAGGACTCCAAGTCTGTCAATATGATTGTGGGCAAGAATGAGAATGGTGCATCTGGGTACGGTAATCTGTTTACTGTCTTTTCAGTGTTTCATCCCAACGATTGGTGGGTGGACACAGGTGCAGGTGTTCATGTGTGTGCTGACATTTCATTGTTCACTTCTTACCAGGTCACAGGTCACGGGTCCGTATTGATGGGGAATGGCGCGAGTGCTTCTGTTCATGGTGTTGGCATGGTCAATCTGAAGTTTACTTCGGGAAGGATCGTGCAGCTGAAGAACATGCAGCATGTCCCCGCCATCAAGAAGAACCTCGTTAGTGGATCCCTTCTATGTAGAGAAGGGTTTAAGTTGGTTTTCGAGTCTAATAAATTAGTTGTTACGAAATATGGACTCTTTGTTGGAAAAGGTTATGAGAGCGAAGGGATGTTCCGCCTTTCCCTCGCAGATTTTTGTAATAAAGTCGTGAACCATATTCATTCGAATGTTAATGAATCTGAGGTTTGGCATTCACGTCTTTGTCACATTAGTTTCAGTGTTATGATGCGGCTAGCCAAGTTCGATTTAATTCCGAGTTTCACTTTAGCCAAAGATTCTAAGTGCCTTTCATGTGTGCAAGCTAAGCAACCTCGCAAGGCTCACAAGGCTGCGGAGGAGAGACACTTGGCACCATTAGAACTCATACATTCTGATCTTTGTGAGATGAATGGTGTGTTGACTAAAGGTGGAAAGAAATACTTCATGACATTGATAGATGATTCCACTAGATATTGCTTTGTGTATCTGTTAAATACTAAAGATGAGGCTCTACACTACTTTAAAATCTATAAGGCAGAAGTTGAGAATCAACTTGAAAAGAAAATTAAACGAGTCCGGTCAGATCGTGGTGGAGAGTACTTCTCGAGTGAGTTTGATTCCTTCTGTTCGGAACACGGCATTATTCATGAGAGGACACCTCCCTATTCACCCCAGTCAAATGGGGTTGCCGAGCGGAAAAACCGTACTCTAACTGATTTGGTTAACGCCATGTTAGATACATCGGGTTTATCCAAGGCATGGTGGGGGGAGGCTATATTGACGGCATGTCATGTCCTGAATAAAGTTCCGACAAATAATATTGAGATCACTCCCTATGAGAAATGGGCAAAGAGGAGGACAACACTCTCGTACTTGCGCACTTGGGGCTATCTGGCGAAAGTCAATGTGCCGATCCCCAAAAAGCGTAAGCTTGGACCCAAGACTGTGGACTGCGTTAATTTGGGCTACGCTAAGAATAGCGTTGGCTATAGATTTCTAGTAGTGAAATCTGAGGTGCCTGACCAGAAGGTCGGTACAATTATGGATTCTAAGGATGCTACATTCTTCGAGGATATTTTTCCTATGAGAGATATGCAAAGCACTTCTAGACAGGAATCTAAGGAGACTCTTAAACCTGCCATCCCTATGGAAAATTATGAACAAACACATGATGAAAATCCTGAGAAGGATGACGAGGAAACCCTTGGTACGGGCAAGAGACAAAGGACTGCAAAGACCTTTGGTGATGATTTCTTCGTGTACCTCGTGGATGATACTCCTACTTCTATTTCAGAAGCGTATGCCTCTCCAGAAGCTGACTACTGGAAGGATGCGGTCCGTAGCGAGATGGATTCCATCATGGCTAATGGGACATGGGAGATCACTGACCGTCCCTATGGTTGCAAACCACTAGGATGTAAGTGGGTGTTCAAAAAGAAGCTTAGGCCCGATGGTACGATTGAAAAGTACAAGGCTAGGCTTGTGGCCAAGGGCTATGACCAGCAAGAAGAGGAAGATTTCTTTGATACTTATTCACCTGTGGCTAGACTGACCACCATTCGAGTATTACTCTCGTTGGCGGCCTCACATGGTCTTCTCGTCCATCAGATGGATGTTAAGATGGCTTTTCTAAATGGAGAGCTAAAGGAGGAAATCTACATGCAACAGCCTGATGGCTTTGTGATAGATGGTCAGGAAAGAAAGGTGTGTAGGTTGATAAAATCTTTATATGGCCTGAAACAAGCACCTAAGCAATAGCATGATAAGTTTAATACAACTCTGACATCTGTTGGTTTCGTTGTTAATGAGGCTGACAAATGTGTATACTATCGCCATGGTGGGGGCGAAGGAGTTATACTGTGCTTGTAAGTTGATGACATGCTGATATTCGGAACAAACCTCAAAGTCATTGAGGAGGTCAAATCGTTTCTATCTCAGAACTTTGAGATGAAAGACCTTGGTGTGGCTGATGTTATCTTGAACATCAAGCTACTGAGAGATAATGAGGGTGGGATCACACTTCTGCAATCCCACTATGTTGAGAAGGTGTTGAGTCGTTTTGGATATTCGGACTGCACACCATCTCAAACACCATATGATCCTAGCGTGTTGATTCGAAAGTCCAAAGGCATGGCTAAAGATCAATTGAGATACTCTCAAATCATTGGTTCACTGATGTACCTAGCGAGCGCAACGAGGCCTGACATCGTGTTTGCTGTGAGCAAACTGAGCCGGTTTGTTTCCAAACCGGGTGATGTACATTGGCATGCTGTTGAGAGAGTTATGCGCTATCTGAAAGGTACTATGAACTATGGACTTCACTATACCGGATACCCGTCGGTACTTGAAGGGTATAGTGATGCGAATTGGATCTCTGATGCTAATGAGATGAAGGCCACAACTAGGTATATGTTTACTCTTGGAGGTGGCGCTGTTTCCTGGAAGTCTTGCAAGCAAACGATCTTAACGAGATCGACAATGGAAGCAGAATTAACGGCATTAGACACATCTGGTGTTGAAGCGAGATGGCTTCGAGATCTTTTGATGGACTTGCCATTGGTTGATAAACCGGTTCTGGCTATCCTTATGAACTGTGACAATCAGACTGTCATCACCAAAGTGAAGAGTTCAAAGGACAACATGAAGTCCACCAAACACATAAGAATGAGATTAAAAGCTGTCAGAAAATTAAGAAACTCCGGAGTGATAGCGTTGGACTATGTCCATACGGCTAAGAATCTGGCAGATCCCTTTACGAAAGGGCTATCACGTGTTGTGATAGATAATGCATCGAGGGAGATGGGTATGAGACCCACATGAGTTGCCATGGTAGTAACCCAACCTATGTGATCGGAGATCCCGTGAAGTAAGACCTGGGAAAACAAGCCAGTGGTGAACTGAGGAGAGTAACTATACTAACCCACTCCGTTGGAGATGCAATACTCTCGATACTGTATGGTAGGATGACTACTGTCTTAATGTGTTCCGAAGCTTATATAAGCAAGATGCTATCCTACAGAGCGATCTTTGGAGGAACAAACCTATATGAGCCCGACTGCTGGTCACAGTCTATGAGATTGGGGTGATCTCTAGTAAGCTCATGAATAGGCCAGGAGTGTGACTTATATGCTCCACCCGAGGGGTCAGCCTTCGGCAGCCCAGTACTAGTAAGACATGTGGTGAAATTTCTTTACGCCAAACTGACAATTCAAGGCATAGTCCATTGTTCAGTTGTGAAGGAGTGTAGCTACTTGCTCTAGGTGAAGCTCAACCTTAACAGGTCTTCACTGAAACACTGGTATATCGAAACAGTAATTGGAACAGAGGACACAATGGGCCCTCGAGATCTGGTGGGGGATTGCTGAAATTTGAGATGGGCTCTAGGCCCATATAGCAATTTCTGAAAAATCTCTAAGGGCCCATGTGGGTTATATGGCACTAGGTGTAGTGGGAAGTTTAGTCCCACCCCGAAAGTGGAAGAGGAGTTGGACCTCCTTATAAGGGTTTCTCTTCTACATGCTATTGGAGCTTGAGAAGAGAAGAGGCCCTCGCGCACTCATCCTCCGCCGCCCGCCTCGCCACGCCATGCCTCGTCACGACGCGCCGCGGGTTGCGGGATTGAGCCAAGCCGAGCTCACACCTACGCGCTTATTTTTGCCAGTCACTAATGGAGAGTTCTCTAACAGCTGGGCCACGATCTGAGACGTCGGATCATGGGCTGTTACGGACTCGGACGTGGGTCGAGCCCACGTCTCTCCATGCGGCTGCGTCTACATAAGTGTGCGGTGTCTCCTAACCCTAGCCGCCACGAACAGATCACATCTGCTCACGCGCACGCCCACCGTCGTTCCTTTGCTGCTGCTGCCGCCGGTGACTCCATCCCGTCCGCCGCGTACACGGTCGACGGGAGAGCAGGTCTCCGAAACCACGCCCTTCTGGTTCCTGTATGGGGTGAGGGGCGAATAGGTTTTTGGGCAGCAATTACACGACTGCTCGCTTTCGGTCGTCTACTTCCTCTACGTCTGCGTCGCCTTCATCATCACCATGTCCACCGACGCCGACCGTGCCCCACCGAGAAAGCTGAAGCTGACAAGAAGGCCACTGAGGACGCCGCTGCTGCCACCAAAGCCGCGGCCTCTCCATGGCCTACTGGAGGGTATAACTCGTTTATCCCGCTCCCATTGTTTTCTGTTTTAGCCATACTAGCGTTATACGTAGATCTTTCTGCAATTAGCGTAGTATGTGCTAGTTTGACTGAATATCAATATGCGTTTATTTCTGTCAATGCCATGCTAGTGATTTACTCATGGATTAATTTAATCGAGAAATTGCCTATTTACTCAACAATCCAAAAACCTATTATGTGTAGGAATTTTTCGGCAAGTGGCTTTGCCGCTGCACTGAAACCGGATAAGTTTACCGGTACATACTTTAAGCGTTGGCAGACTAAGACCACGTTATGGCTCACGACTATGAACGTGTTCTGGGTCACCGGTGTCTCCACGGGAATGATTGCTCCTGAACAGGAGAAGGCGTTCAAGGAGGCTACCGTTGTGTTTCTCGGAGCAGTTCTTAGCGTGATCGGAGATAAACTGGTCGACGCATATTTACATGTGCATGTCGCCAAGGACTTGTGGGAGGCGCTCAAATCTAAGTTCGGGGCAGCCGATGCCGGGAGCGAGATGTATATTATAGAGCAGTTCCACGATTACAAGATGGTTGAAAACCGTCCTGTATTGGAGCAGGCTCATGAGATAATATGCATTGTTAAGGAGCTTGAACTTCTTAAGTGCGAGTTACCGGGCAAGTTTGTTGCGGGCTGCATAATCGCTAAGCTCCCTAATTCCTGGAGGAACTTTGCCACCACTCTGAAACATCAGAGGCGTGAATTCTCTGTGGAGGATGTCATTGGCCATCTGAGTGTTGAGCAGAATTCAAGGGCAAAAGACTCGCACGGAAAAGAGGACGAAGGGACTTCTGTCGCCAACATGGTGAACCAGAAGAACTTCAACTCCCATAAGCCCAAGGGAAAGAACAGTGTCCAACAAAATACCGACTTTAAGAAGAAGGGTAAGAAGACCTTCAAGAAGAACAAGAAGGATGAGGGATGCTTTACTTGTGGTTCGGTTGAACATTGGGCCAACAAGTGCCCAAACAAGTACAAGAAGCCAGGACAGGACTCCAAGTATGTTAATATGATTGTGGGAAACAATGAGAATGGTGCATCTGGGTACGGTAATCTGTTTACTGTCTTTTCAGTGTTTCAGCCCAACGATTGGCGGGTGGACACGGGTGCAGGTGTTCATGTGTGTGCTGACATTTCATTGTTCACTTCTTACCAGGTCACAGGTCACATGTCCGTATTGATGGGGAATGGCGCGAGTGCTTCTGTTCATGGTGTTGGCACGGTCGATCTGAAGTTTACTTTGGGAAGGATCGTGCAGCTGAAGAACGTGCAGCATGTCCCCGCCATCGAGAAGAACCTCGTTAGTGGCTCCCTTCTATGTAGAGAAGGGTTTATGTTGGTTCTCGAGTCTAATAAATTAGTTGTTACGAAATATGGACTCTTTGTTCGAAAAGGTTATGAGAGCGGAGGGATGTTCCGCCTTTCCATCGCAGATTTTTGTAATAAAGTCATGAACCATATTCATTCGAATGTTAATGAATCTGAGGTTTGGCATTCACGTCTTTGTCACATTAGTTTTGGTGTTATGACGCGGCTAGCCAAGTTGGATTTAAGCCCGAGTTTCACTTTAGCCAAAGGTTCTAAGTTCCTTTCATGTGTGCAAGCTAAGCAACCTCGCAAGCCTCACAAGGCCGCGGAGGAGAGACACTTGGCACCATTAGAACTCATACATTCTGATCTTTGTGAGATGAATGGTGTGTTGACTAAAGGTGGAAAGAAATACTTCATGACATTGATAGATGATTCCACTAGATATTGCTTTGTGTATCTGTTAAATACTAAAGATGAGGCTCTACACTACTTTAAAATCTATAAGGCAGAAGTTGAGAATCAACTTGAAAAGAAAATTAAACGAGTCCGGTCAGATCGTGGTGGAGAGTACTTCTCGAGTGAGTTTGATTCCTTCTGTTCGGAACACGGCATTATTCATGAGAGGACACCTCCCTATTCACCCCAGTCAAACGGGGTTGCCGAGCGGAAAAACCGTACTCTAACTGATTTGGTTAACGCCATGTTAGATACATCGGGTTTATCGAAGGCATGGTGGGGGGAGGCTATATTGACGGCATGTCATGTCCTGAATAAAGTTTCGACAAAGGATATTGAGATCACTCCCTATGAGAAATGGGCAAAGAGGAGGACAACACTCTCGTACTTGCGCGCTTGGGGCTGTCTGGCGAAAGTCAATGTGCCGATCCCCAAAAAGCGTAAGCTAGGACCCAAGACTGTGGACTACGTTAATTTGGGCTACGTTAAGAACAGCATTGGCTATAGATTTCTAGTAGTAAAATCTGAGGTACCTGACCAGAAGGTCGGTTCAATTATGGAGTCTAAGGATGCTACATTGTTCGAGGATATTTTTCCTATGAGAGATATGCAAAGCACTTCTAGACAGGAATCTAAGGAGACTCCTGAACCTGCCATCCCTATGGAATATTATGAACAAACACATGATGAAAATCCTGAGGAGGATGACGAGGAAACCCTTGGTAGGGGCAAGAGACAAAGGACTGCAAAGACCTTTGGTGATGATTTCTTCCTGTACCTCGTGGATGATACTCCTGAAGGAAATATGCCCTAGAGGCAATAATAAAGTTATTATTTATTTCCTTGTAATCATGATAAATGTTTATTATTCATGCTAGAATTGTATTAACCGGAAACATAATACATGTGTGAATACATAGACAAACAAAGTGTCACTAGTATGCCTCTACTTGACTAGCTCGTTAATCAAAGATGGTTATGTTTCCTAACCATGAACAATGAGTTGTTATTTGATTAACAAGGTCACATCATTAGTTGAATGATCTGATTGACATGACCCATTCCATTAGCTTAGCACCCGATCGTTTAGTATGTTGCTATTGCTTTTCTTCATGACTTATACATGTTCCTATGACTATGAGATTATGCAACTCCCGTTTGCCGGAGGAACACTTTGGGTGCTACCAAACGTCACAACGTAACTGGGTGATTATAAAGGAGCATTACAGGTGTCTCCAAAGGTAGATGTTGGGTTGGCGTATTTCGAGATTAGGATTTGTCACTCCGATTGTCGGAGAGGTATCTCTGGGCCCTCTCGATAATACACATCACATAAGCCTTGCAAGCATTACAACTAATATGTTAGTTGTGAGATGATGTATTACGGAACGAGTAAAGAGACTTGCCGGTAACGAGATTGAACTAGGTATTGGATACCGACGATCGAATCTCGGGCAAGTAACATACTGATGACAAAGGGAACAACGTATGTTGTTATGCGGTCTGACCGATAAAGATCTTCGTAGAATATGTAGGAGCCAATATGGGCATCCAGGTCCCGCTATTGGTTATTGACCGGAGACATGTCTCGGTCATGTCTACATTGTTCTCGAACCCGTAGGGTCCGCACGCTTAAGGTTACGATGACAGTTATATTATGAGTTTATGCATTTTGATGTACCGAAGGTTGTTCGGAGTCCCGGATGTGATCACGGACATGACGAGGAGTCTCGAAATGGTCGAGACGTAAAGATTGATATATTGGAAGCCTATGTTTGGACATCGGAAGTGTTCCGGGTGAAATCGGGATTTTACCGGAGTACCGGGAGGGTTACCGGAACCCCCCGGGAGCTATATGGGCCATAGTGGGCCTTAGTGGAAAAGATAAGGGGCTGCCCTAGATGGGCTGCGCGCCTCCCCCTTCCCCTAGTCCTATTAGGACTAGGAGAGGTGGCCGGCCCCCTCCTCCTCTATTCCCCTCCGAGGAATCCTAGTTGGACTAGGATTGGAGGGGGAATCCTACTCCCAGAGGGAGTAGGACTCTCCTGCGCCCTCCTCCTTGGCCGGCCAGCCCTCCCCCTTGGCTCCTTTATATACGGAGGCAGGGGACACCTCTAGACACACAAGTTGATCCACGTGATCTATTCCTTAGCCATGTGCGGTGCCCCCTGCCACCATATTCCTCGATAATACTGTAGCGGAGTTTAGGCGAAGCCCTGCTGCTGTAGTTCATCAAGATCGTCACCACACCGTCGTGCTGACGGAACTCTACCCCGACACTTTGCTGGATCGGAGTCCGGGGATCGTCATCGAGCTGAACGTGTGCTCGAACTCGGAGGTGCCGTAGTTTCGGTGCTTGATCGGTTGGATCGTGAAGACATACGACTACTTCCTCTACGTCGTGTCAGCGCTTCCGCAGTCGGTCTGCGTTGGGTACGTAGAAAACACTCTCCCCTCTCGTTGCTATGCATCACATGATCTTGCGTGTGCGTAGGAAATTTTTTGAAATTACCACGTTCCCCAACAGTGGCATCCGAGCCTAGGTTATTTATGTTGATGTTATATGCACGAGTAGAACACAAGTGAGTTGTGGACGATACAAGTCATACTGCCTACCAGCATGTCATACTTTGGTTCGGCGGTATTGTTGGACGAGACGACCCGGACCAACCTTACGCGTACGCTTACGCGAGACCGGTTCCCTCGACGTGCTTTGCACATAGATGGCTTGCGGGCGACTGTCTCTCCAACTTTAGTTGAACCAAGTATGGCTACGCCCGGTCCTTGCGAAGGTTAAAACGGAGTCTATTTGACAAACTATCGTTGTGGTTTTGATGCGTAGGTGAGATTGGTTCTTGCTTAAAGCCCGTAGCAGGCACGTAAAACTTGCAACAACAAAGTAGAGGACATCTAACTTGTTTTTGCAGGGCATGCTGTGATGTGATATGGTCAAGGCATGATGCTAAATTTTATTGTATGAGATGATCATGTTTTGTAACCGAGTTATCGGCAACTGGCAGGAGCCATATGGTTGTCGCTTTATTGTATGCAATGCAATCGCGATGTAATGCTTTACTTTATTACTAAGCGGTAGTGATAGTCGTAGAAGCATAAGATTGGCGAGACGACAACGATGCTACGATGGAGATCAAGGTGTCGCGTCGGTGATGATGGTGATCATGACGGTGCTTCGGAGATGGAGATCACAGGCACAAGATGATGATGGCCATATCATATCACTTATATTGATTGCATGTGATGTTTATCTTTTAATGCATCTTATCTTGCTTTGATTGACGGTAGCATTATAAGATGATCTCTCACTAAATTATCAAGAAGTGTTCTCCCTGAGTATGCACCGTTGCGAAAGTTCTTCGTGCTGAGACACCACGTGATGATCGGGTGTGATAGGCTCTACGTTCAAATACAATGGGTGCAAAACAGTTGCACACGCGGAATACTCAGGTTATACTTGACGAGCCAAGCATATACAGATATGGCCTCGGAACACGGAGACCGAAAGGTCGAGCGTGAATCATATAGTAGATATGATCAACATAATGATGTTCACCGATGAAACTACTCCATCTCACGTGATGATCGGACATGGTTTAGTTGATTTGGATCACGTGATCACTTAGAGGATTAGAGGGATGTCTATCTAAGTGGGAGTTCTTAAGTAATATGATTAATTGAACTTAAATTTATCATGAACTTAGTCCCTGATAGTATCTTGCTTGTTTATGTTGATTGTAGATAGATGGCTCGTGCTGTTGTTCCGTTGAATTTTAATGCGTTCCTTGAGAAAGCAAAGTTGAAAGATGATGGTAGCAATTATACGGACTGGGTCCGTAACTTGAGGATTATCCTCATTGCTGCTCAGAAGAATTACGTCCTGGAAGCACCGCTAGGTGCCAGGCCTGCTGCTGGAGCAACACCAGATGTTATGAACGTCTGGCAGAGCAATGCTGATGACTACTCGATAGTTCAGTGTGCCATGCTTTACGGCTTAGAATCGGGACTTCAACGACGTTTTGAACGTCATGGAGCATATGAGATGTTCCAGGAGTTGAAGTTGATATTTCAAGCAAATGCCCGGATTGAGAGATATGAAGTCTCCAATAAGTTCTATAGCTGCAAGATGGAGGAGAATAGTTCTGTCAGTGAGCATATACTCAAAATGTCTGGGTATAATAATCACTTGATTCAATTGGGAGTTAATCTTCCAGATGATTGCGTCATTGACAGAATTCTCCAATCACTGCCACCAAGCTACAAGAGCTTCGTGATGAACTATAATATGCAAGGGATGAACAAGACTATTCCCGAGCTCTTCGCGATGCTGAAAGCTGCGGAGGTAGAAATCAAGAAAGAGCATCAAGTGTTGATGGTCAACAAGACCACTAGTTTAAAGAAAAAGGGAAAAGCAAAGAAGAAGGGGAACTTCAAGAAGAACGGCAAGCCAGTTGCTGCTCAAGAGAAGAAACCCAAGTTTGGACCTAAGCCTGAAACTGAGTGCTTCTACTGCAAGCAGACTGGTCACTGGAAGCGGAACTGCCCCAAGTATTTGGCGGATAAGAAGGATGGCAAGGTGAACAAAGGTATATGTGATATACATGTTATTGATGTGTACCTTACTAATGCTCGCAGTAGCACCTGGGTATTTGATACTGGTTCTGTTGCTAATATTTGCAACTCGAAACAGGGGCTACGGATTAAGCGAAGATTGGCTAAGGACGAGGTGACGATGCACGTGGGAAACGGTTCCAAAGTCGATGTGATCGCGATCGGCACGCTACCTCTACATCTACCTTCGGGATTAATATTAGACCTAAATAATTGTTATTTGGTGCCAGCATTAAGCATGAACATTATATCTGGATCTTGTTTGATGCGAGACGGTTATTCGTTTAAATCAGAGAATAATGGTTGTTCTATTTATATGAGTAATATCTTTTATGGTCACGCACCCTTGAAGAGTGGTCTATTCTTATTGAATCTCGAGAGTAGTGATACACATATTCATAATGTTGAAGCCAAAAGATGCAGAGTTGATAATGATGGTGCAACTTATTTGTGGCACTGCCGTTTAGGTCATATCGGTGTAAAGCGCATGAAGAAACTCCACACTGATGGACTTTTGGAACCACTTGATCATGAATCACTTGGTACTTGCGAACCGTGCCTCATGGGCAAGATGACTAAAACACCGTTCTCCGGTACTATGGAGAGAGCAACAAATTTGTTGGAAATCATACATACAGATGTATGTGGTCCGATGAATATTGAGGCTCGTGGCGGATATCGTTATTTTCTCACCTTCACAGATGATTTAAGCAGATATGGTTATATCTACTTAATGAAACATAAATCTGAAACATTTGAAAAGTTAAAGAATTTCAGAGTGAAGTGGAAAATCATCGTAACAAGAAAATAAAGTTTCTACGATCTGATCATGGAGGAGAATATTTGAGTTACGAGTTTGGTGTACATTTGAAAAATTGTGGAATAGTTTCGCAACTCACGCCACCCAGAACACCACAGCATAATGGTGTGTCCGAACGTCGTAATCGTACTTTACTAGATATGGTGCGATCTATGATGTCTCTTACTGATTTACCGCTATCATTTTGGGGATACGCTCTAGAGACGGCCGCATTCACGTTAAACAGGGCACCATCAAAATCCGTTGAGACGACGCCTTATGAACTATGGTTTGGCAAGAAACCAAAGTTGTCGTTTCTGAAAGTTTGGGGCTGCGATGCTTATATGAAAAAGCTTCAACCTGATAAACTCGAACCCAAATCGGAGAAATGTGTCTTCATAGGATATCCAAAGGAAACTATTGGATACAACTTCTATCACAGATCCGAAGGCAAGACTTTTGTTGCTAAATTCGGAAACTTTCTTGAGAAGGAGTTTCTCTCGAAAGAAGTGAGTGGGAGGAAAGTAGAACTTGACGAGGTAACTGTACCTGCCCCCTTACTGGAAAGTAGTTCATCACAGAAAACTGTTTCAGTGACTCCTACACCAGTTAGTGAGGAAGCCAATGATAATGATCATGAAACTTCAGACCAAGATACTACTGAACCTCGTAGATCAACCAGAGTAAGATCCGCACCAGAGTGGTACGGTAATCCTGTTCTGGAAGTCATGCTACTAGATCATGATGAACCTACGAACTATGAAGAAGCGATGGTGAGCCCAGATTCCGCAAAGTGGCTTGAAGCCATGAAATCTGAGATGGGATCCATGTATGAGAACAAAGTATGGACTTTGGTTGACTTGCCCGATGATCGGCAAGCAATTGAGAATAAATGGATCTTCAAGAAGAAGACTGACGCTGATGGTAATGTTACTGTCTACAAAGCTCGACTTGTCGCGAAAGGTTTTCGACAAGTTCAAGGGGTTGACTACGATGAGACTTTCTCACCCGTAGCGATGCTTAAGTCTGTCCGAATCATGTTAGCGATTGCCGCATTTTATGATTATGAAATTTGGCAGATGGATGTCAAAACTGCATTCCTGAATGGATTTCTGGAAGAAGAGTTGTATATGATGCAACCGGAAGGTTTTGTCGATCCAAAGCAAGCTAACAAAGTGTGCAAGCTCCAGCGATCCATTTATGGACTGGTGCAAGCCTCTCGGAGTTGGAATAAACGCTTTGATAGTGTGATCAAAGCATTTGGTTTTATACAGACTTTCGGAGAAGCCTGTATTTACAAGAAAGTGAGTGGGAGCTCTGTAGCATTTCTAATATTATATGTGGATGACATATTGCTGATTGGAAATGATATAGAATTTCTGGATAGCATAAAGGGATACTTGAATAAAAGTTTTTCAATGAAAGACCTCGGTGAAGCTGCTTACATATTAGGCATTAAGATCTATAGAGATAGATCAAGACGCTTAATTGGACTTTCACAAAGCACATACCTTGACAAGATTTTGAAGAAATTCAAAATGGATCAAGCAAAGAAAGGATTCTTGCCTGTGTTACAAGGTGTGAAGTTGAGTAAGACTCAATGCCCGGACACTGCAGAAGATAGAGAGAATATGAAAGATGTTCCCTATGCATCAGCCATAGGCTCTATCATGTATGCAATGCTGTGCACCAGACCTGATGTGTGCCTTGCTATAAGTTTAGCAGGGAGGTACCAAAGTAATCCAGGAGTGGATCACTGGACAGCGGTCAAGAACATCCTGAAATACCTGAAAAGGACTAAGGATATGTTTCTCGTATATGGAGGTGACAAAGAGCTCACCGTAAAAGGTTACGTTGATGCAAGCTTTGACACTGATCCGGACGATTCTAAATCGCAAACCGGATACATGTTTACATTAAACGGTGGAGCTGTCAGTTGGTGCAGTTCTAAACAAAGCGTCGTAGCGGGATCTACATGTGAAGCGGAGTACATAGCTGCTTCGGAAGCAGCGAACGAAGGAGTCTGGATGAAGGAGTTCATATCCGATCTAGGTGTTATACCTAGTGCATCGGGTCCAATGAAAATCTTTTGTGACAATACTGGTGCAATTGCCTTGGCAAAGGAATCCAGATTTCACAAAAGGACCAAACACATCAAGAGACGCTTCCATTCCATCCGGGATCTAGTCCAGGTGGGAGACATAGAGATTTGCAAGATACATACGGATCTGAATGTTGCAGACCCGTTGACTAAGCCTCTTCCACGAGCAAAACATGATCAGCACCAAGGCTCCATGGGTGTTAGAATCATTACAGTGTAATCTAGATTATTGACTCTAGTGCAAGTGGGAGACTGAAGGAAATATGACCTAGAGGCAATAATAAAGTTATTATTTATTTCCTTGTAATCATGATAAATGTTTATTATTCATGCTAGAATTGTATTAACCGGAAACATAATACATGTGTGAATACATAGACAAACAAAGTGTCACTAGTATGCCTCTACTTGACTAGCTCGTTAATCAAAGATGGTTATGTTTCCTAACCATGAACAATGAGTTGTTATTTGATTAACAAGGTCACATCATTAGTTGAATGATCTGATTGACATGACCCATTCCATTAGCTTAGCACCCGATCGTTTAGTATGTTGCTATTGCTTTTCTTCATGACTTATACATGTTCCTATGACTATGAGATTATGCAACTCCCGTTTGCCGGAGGAACACTTTGGGTGCTACCAAACGTCACAACGTAACTGGGTGATTATAAAGGAGCATTACAGGTGTCTCCAAAGGTAGATGTTGGGTTGGCATATTTCGAGATTAGGATTTGTCACTCCGATTGTCGGAGAGGTATCTCTGGGCCCTCTCGATAATACACATCACATAAGCCTTGCAAGCATTACAACTAATATGTTAGTTGTGAGATGATGTATTACGGAACGAGTAAAGAGACTTGCCGGTAACGAGATTGAACTAGGTATTGGATACCGACGATCGAATCTCGGGCAAGTAACATACTGATGACAAAGGGAACAACGTATGTTGTTATGCGGTCTGACCGATAAAGATCTTCGTAGAATATGTAGGAGCCAATATGGGCATCCAGGTCCCGCTATTGGTTATTGACCGGAGACATGTCTCGGTCATGTCTACATTGTTCTCGAACCCGTAGGGTCCGCACGCTTAAGGTTACGATGACAGTTATATTATGAGTTTATGCATTTTGATGTACCGAAGGTTGTTCGGAGTCCCGGATGTGATCACGGACATGACGAGGAGTCTCGAAATGGTCGAGACGTAAAGATTGATATATTGGAAGCCTATGTTTGGACATCGGAAGTGTTCCGGGTGAAATCGGGATTTTACCGGAGTACCGGGAGGGTTACCGGAACCCCCCGGGAGCTATATGGGCCATAGTGGGCCTTAGTGGAAAAGAGAAGGGGCTGCCCTAGATGGGCTGCGCGCCTCCCCCTTCCCCTAGTCCTATTAGGACTAGGAGAGGTGGCCGGCCCCCTCCTCCTCTTTTCCCCTCCGAGGAATCCTAGTTGGACTAGGATTGGAGGGGGAATCCTACTCCCAGAGGGAGTAGGACTCTCCTGCGCCCTCCTCCTTGGCCGGCCAGCCCTCCCCCTTGGCTCCTTTATATACGGAGGCAGGGGACACCTCTAGACACACAAGTTGATCCACGCGATCTATTCCTTAGCCATGTGCGGTGCCCCCTGCCACCATATTCCTCGATAATACTGTAGCGGAGTTTAGGCGAAGCCCTGCTGCTGTAGTTCATCAAGATCGTCACCACACCATCATGCTGACGGAACTCTACCCCGACACTTTGCTGGATCGGAGTCCAGGGATCGTCATCGAGCTGAACGTGTGCTCGAACTCGGAGGTGCCGTAGTTTCGGTGCTTGATCGGTTGGATCGTGAAGACGTACGACTACTTCCTCTACGTCGTGTCAGTGCTTCCGCAGTCGGTCTGCGTTGGGTACGTAGACAACACTCTCCCCTCTCGTTGCTATGCATCACATGATCTTGCGTGTGCGTAGGAAATTTTTTGAAATTACCACGTTCCCCAACAACTCCTACTTCTATTTCAGAAGCGTATGCCTCTCCAGAAGCTAACTACTGGAAGGATGCGGTCCGTAGCGAGATGGATTCCATCATGGCTAACGGGACATGGGAGATCACTGACCGTCCCTATGGTTGCAAACCACTGGGATGTAAGTGGGTGTTCAAAAAGAAACTTTGGCCCGATGGTACAATTAAAAAGTACAAGGCTAGGCTTGTGGCCAAGGGCTATGACCAGCAAGAAGAGGAAGATTTCTTCGATACTTATTCACCTGTGGCTAGACTGACCACCATTCGAGTATTACTCTCATTGGCGGCCTCACATGGTCTTCTCGTCCATCAGATGGATGTTAAGACGGCTTTTCTAAATGGAGAGCTAAAGGAGGAAATCTACATGCAACTGCCTGATGGCTTTGTGATAGATCGTCAGGAAAGAAAGGTGTGTAGGTTGATAAAATCTTTATATGGCCTGAAACAAGCACCTAAGCAATGGCATGATAAGTTTAATACAACTCTGACATCTGTTGGTTTCGTTGTTAACGAGGCTGACAAATGTGTATACTATCGCCATGGTGGGGGCGAAGGAGTTATACTGTGCTTGTACGTTGATGACATACTGATATTCGGAACAAACCTCAAAGTCATTCAGGAGGTCAAATCGTTTCTATCTCAGAACTTTGAGATGAAAGACCTTGGTGTGGCTGATGTTATCTTGAACATCAAGCTACTGAGAGATAATGAGGGTGGGATCACACTTCTGCAATCCCACTATGTTGAGAAGGTGTTGAGTCGTTTTGGATATTCGGACTGCACACCATCTCAAACACCATATGATCCTAGCGTGTTGATTCTAAAGTCCAAAGGCATGGCTAAAGATCAATTGAGATACTCTCAAATCATTGGTTCACTGATGTACCTAGCGAGCACAACGAGGCCTGACATCGCGTGTGAGCAAACTGAGCCGGTTTGTTTCCAAACCGGGTGATGTACATTGGCATGCTGTTGAGAGAGTTATGCGCTATCTGAAAGGTACTATGAACTATGGACTTCACTATACCGGATACCCGTCGGTACTTGAAGGGTATAGTGATGCGAATTGGATCTCCGATATTGATGAGATGAAGGCCACAACTGGGTATATGTTTACTCTTGGAGGTGGTGCTATTTCCTGGAAGTCTTGCAAGCAAACGATCTTAACGAGATTGACAATGGAAGCAGAATTAACGGCATTAGACACATCTGGTGTTGAAGCGAGATGGCTTCGAGATCTTTTGATGGACTTGCCATTGGTTGATCAACCGGTTCCGGCTATCCTTATGAACTGTGACAATCAGACTGCCATCACCAAGGTGAAGCGTTCAAAGGACAACATGAAGTCCACCAAACACATAAGAATGAGATTAAAAGCTGTCAGAAAATTAAGAAACTCCGGAGTGATAGCGTTGGACTATGTCCATACGGCTAAGAATCTGGCAGATCCCTTTACGAAAGGGCTATCACGTGTTGTGATAGATAATGCATTGAGGGAGATGGGTATGAGACCCACATGAGTTGCCATGGTAGTAACCCAACCTATGTGATCGGAGATCCCGTGAAGTAGGACCTGGGAAAACAAGCCAGTGGTGAACTGAGGAGAGTAACTATAATAACCCCCTCCGTTGGAGATGCAATACTCTCGATACTGTATGGTAGGATGACTACTGTCGTAATGTGTTCCGAAGCTTATATAAGCAAGATGCTATCCTACAGAGCGATCTTTGGAGGAACAAACCTATATGAGCCCGACTACTGGTCACAGTCTATGAGATTGGAGTGATCTCTAGTAAGCTCATGAGACTTATATGCTCCACCCGAGGGGTCAGCCTTTGGCAGCGCAGTACTAGTAAGACATGTGGTGAAACTTCTTTACGCCAAACTGACAATTCAAGGCATAGTCCATTGTTCAGTTGCGAAGGAGTGTAGCTACTTGCTCTAGGTGAAGCTCAACCTTAACAGGTCTTCACTGAAACACTGGTATATCAAAACAGTAATTGGAACAGAGGACACAATGGGCCCTCGAGATCTGGTGGGGGATTGCTGAAATTTGAGATGGGCTCTAGGCCCATACGGCAATTTCTGAAAAATCTCTAAGGGCCCATGTGGGTATATGGCACTAGGTGTAGTGGGAAGTTTAGTCCCACCCCGGAAGTGGAAGAGGAGTTGGACCTCCTTATAAGGGTTTCTTTTCTACATGCTATTGGAGCTTGAGAAGAGAAGAGGCCCTCGCGCACTCCTCCTCCGCCGCCCGCCTCGCCAAGCCACGCCTCGTCACGACGCTCCGCGGGTTGCGGGATTGAGCCGAGCCGAGCTCACACCTACGCGCTTATTTTTGCCAGTCACTAACGGAGAGTTCTCTAACAGCTGGGCCACGATTTGAGACGTCAGATCGTGGGCTGTTACGGACTCGGACGTGGGTCGAGCCCACGTCTCTCCACGCGGCTGCGTCTACATAAGTGTGCGGTGTCTCCTAACCCTAGCCGCCACGAACAGATCACATCTGCTCACGCGCACGCCCACCGTCGTTCCTTTGCTGCTGCTGCCGCCGGTGACTCCATCCCGTCCGCCGCGTACACGGTCGACGGGAGAGCAGGTCTCCGAAACCACGCGCTTCTGGTTCCTGTACGGGGTGAGGGGCGAATAGGTTTTTGGGCAGCGATTACGCGACTGCTCGCTTCCGGTCGTCTACTTCCTGTACGTCCGCGTCGCCTTCATCATCACCATGTCCACCGACGCCGACCGTGCCCCGCCGAGAAAGCTGAAGCTGACAAGAAGGCTGCTGAGGACGCCGCTGCTGCCACCAAAGCCGCGGCCTCTGCATGGCCTACTGGAGGGTATAACTCGTTTATCCCGCTCCTATTGTTTTCTGTTTTAGCCATACTAGCGTTATACGTAGATCTTTCTACAATTAGCGTAGTATGTGCTAGTTTGACTGAATATCAGTATGCGTTTATTTCTGTCAATACCATGCTAGTGATTTACTCGTGGATTAATTTAATTGAGAAATTGCCTATTTACTCAACAATCCAAAAACCTATTATGTGTAGGAATTTTTCGGCAAGTGGCTTTGCCGCTGCAATGAAACCAGATAAGTTTACCGGTACATACTTTAAGCGTTGGTAGACTAAGACCACGTTATGGCTCACGGCTATGAAAGTGTTCTGGGTCACCGGTGTCTCCACGGGAACGATTGCTCCTGAACAGAAGAAGGAGTTCAAGGAGGCTACCGTTGTGTTTCTCGGAGCAGTTCTTAGCATGATCGGGGATAAACTGCTCGACGCATATTTACATGTGCATGTCGCCAAGGACTTGTGGGAGGCGCTCGAATCTAAGTTTGGGGCAGCCGATGCCGGGAGCGAGATGTATATTATAGAGCAGTTCCACGATTACAAGATGGTTGAAAACCGTCCTGTATTGGAGCAGGCTCATGAGAGAATATGCATTGTTAAGGAGCTTGAACTTCTGAAGTGCGAGTTACCGGGCAAGTTTGTCGCGGGCTGCATAATCGCTAAGCTCCCTAATTCCTGGAGGAACTTTGCCACCACTCTGAAACATCAGAGGCGTGAATTCTCTGTGGAGGATGTCATTGGCCATATGAGTGTTGAGCAGAATTCAAGGGCAAAAGACTCGCATGGAAAAGGGGCCGAAGGGACCTTTGTCGCCAACATGGTGAACCAGAAGAACTTCAACTCCCATAAGCCCAAGGGAAAGAATGGTGTCCAACAAAATACCGGATTTAAGAAGAAGGGTAAGAAGACCTTCAAGAAGAACAAGAAGGATGAAGGCTGCTTTACTTGTGGTTGGGTTGAACATTGGGCCAACAAGTGCCCAAACAAGTACAAGAAGCCAGGACAGGACTCCAAGTCTGTCAATATGATTGTGGGCAACAATGAGAATGGTGCATCTGGGTACGGTAATCTGTTTACTGTCTTTTCAGTGTTTCAGCCCAACGATTGGTGGGTGTACACAGGTGCAGGTGTTCATGTGTGTGCTGACATTTCATTGTTCACTTCTTACCAGGTCACAGGTCATGGGTCCGTATTGATGGGGAATGGCGCGAGTGCTTCTGTTCATGGTGTTGGCACGGTCGATCTGAAGTTTACTTCGGGAAGGATCGTGCAGCTGAAGAACGTGCAGCATGTCCCCGCCATCAAGAAGAACCTCGTTAGTGGCTCCCTTCTATGTAGAGAAGGGTTTAAGTTGGTTTTCGAGTCCAATAAATTAGTTGTTACGAAATATGGAATCTTTGTTGGAAAAGGTTATGAGAGCGGAGGGATGTTCCGCCTTTCCCTCGCAGATTTTTGTAATAAAGTCGTGAACCATATTCATTCAAATGTTAAGGAATCTAAGGTTTGGCATTCACGTCTTTGTCACATTAGTTTCGGTGTTATGAAGCGGCTAGCCAAGTTGGATTTAATCCCGAGTTTCACTTTAGACAAAGGTTCTAAGTGCCTTTCATGTGTGCAAGCTAAGCAACCTCGCAAGCCTCACAAGGCCGCGGAGGAGAGACACTTGGCACCATTAGAACTCATACATTCTGATCTTTGTGAGATGAATGGTGTGTTGACTAAAGGTGGAAAGAAATACTTCATGACATTGATAGATGATTCCACTAGATATTGCTTTGTGTATCTGTTAAATACTAAAGATGAGGCTCTACCCTACTTTAAAATCTATAAGGCGGAAGTTGAGAATCAACTTGAAAAGAAAATTAAACGAGTCCGGTCAGATCGTGGTGGAGAGTACTTCTCGAGTGAGTTTGATTCCTTCTGTTCGGAAGACGACATTATTCATGAGAGGACACCTCCCTATTCACCCCAGTCAAACGGGGTTGCCGAGCGGAAAAACCGTACTCTAACTGATTTGGTTAACGCCATGTTAGATACATCGGGTTTATCCAAGGCATGGTGGGGGAGGCTATATTGACGACATGTCATGTCCTGAATAAAGTTCTGACAAAGGATATTGAGATCACTCCCTATGAGAAATGGGCAAAGAGGAGGACAACACTCTCGTACTTGCGCACTTGGGGCTGTCTGGCGAAAGTCAATGTGCTGATCCCCAAAAAGCGTAAGCTTGGACCCAAGACTATGGACTGCGTTAATTTGGGCTACGCTAAGAACAGCGTTGGCTATAGATTTCTAGTAGTGAAATCTGAGGTACCTAACCAGAAGGTCGGTACAATTATGGAGTCTAAGGATGCTACATTCTTCGAGGATATTTTTCCTATGAGAGATATGCAAAGCACTTCTAGACAGGAATCTAAGGAGACTCCTGAACCTGCCATCCCTATGGAATATTATGAACAAACACATGATGAAAATCCTGAGGAGGATGACGAGGAAACCCTTGGTAGGGGCAAGAGACAAAGGACTGCAAAGACCTTTGGTGATGATTTATTCGTGTACCTCGTGGATGATACTCCTACTTCTATTTCAGAAGCGTATGCCTCTCCCGAAGCTGACTACTAGAAGGATGCGGTCCGTAGCGAGATGGATTCCATCATGGCTAACGGGACATGGGAGATCACTGACCGTCCCTATGGTTGCAAACCACTGGATGTAAGTGGGTGTTCAAAAAGAAGCTTAGGCCCGATGGTACGATTGAAAAGTACAAGGCTAGGCTTGTGGCCAAGGGCTATGACCAGCAAGAAGAGGAAGATTTCTTCGATACTTATTCACCTGTGGCTAGACTGACCACCATTCGAGTATTACTCACGTTGGCGGCCTCACATGGTCTTCTCGTCCATCAGATGGATGTTAAGACGGCTTTTCTAAATGGAGAGCTAATGGAGGAAATCTACATGCAACAGCCTGATGGCTTTGTGATAGATGGTCAGGAAAGAAAGGTGTGTAGGTTGATAAAATCTTTATATGGCCTAAAACAAGCACCTAAGCAATGGCATGATAAGTTTAATACAACTCTGACATCTGTTGGTTTCATTGTTAATCAGGCTGACAAATGTGTATACTATCGCCATGGTGGGGGCGAAGGAGTTATACTGTGCTTGTATGTTGATGACATGCTGATATTCGGAACAAACCTCAAAGTCATTGAGGAGGTCAAATCGTTTCTATCTTAGAACTTTGAGATGAAAGACCTTGGTGTGGCTGATGTTATCTTGAACATCAAGCTACTGAGAGATAATGAGGGTGGGATCACACTTCTGCAATCCCACTATGTTGAGAAGGTGTTGAGTCGTTTTGGATATTCGGACTGCACACCATCTCAAACACCATATGATCCTAGCGTGTTGATTCGAAAGTCCAAAGGCATGGCTAAAGATCAATTGAGATACTCTCAAATCATTGGTTCACTGATGTACCTAGCGAGCGCAACGAGGCCTGACATCGCGTTTGCTGTGAGCAAACTGAGCCGGTTTGTTTCCAAACTGGGTGATGTACATTGGCATGCTGTTGAGAGAGTTATGCGCTATCTGAAAGGTACTATGAACTATGAACTTCACTATACCGGATACCCGTCGGTACTTGAAGGGTATAGTGATGCGAATTGGATCTCTGATGCTGATGAGATGAAGGCCACAACTGGGTATATGTTTACTCTTGGAGGTGGCGCTGTTTCCTGGAAGTCTTGCAAGCAAATGATCTTAACAAGATCGACAATGGAAGCAGAATTAACGGCATTAGACACATCTGGTGTTGAAGCGAGATGGCTTCGAGATCTTTTGATGGACTTGCCATTGGTTGATAAACCGGTTCCGGCTATCCTTATGAACTGTGACAATCAGACTGTCATCACCAAGGTGAAGAGTTCAACGGACAACATGAAGTCCACCAAACACATAAGAATGAGATTAAAAGCTGTCAGAAAATTAAGAAACTCCGGAGTGATAGCGTTAGACTATGTCCATACGGCTAAGAATCTGGCAGATCCCTTTACGAAAGGGCTATCACGTGTTGTGATAGATAATGCATCGAGGGAGATGGGTATGAGACACACATGAATTGCCATGGTAGTAACCCAACCTATGTGATCGGAGATCCCGTGAAGTAGGACCTGGGAAAACAAGCTAGTGGTGAACTGAGGAGAGTAACTATACTAACCCACTCCGTTGGAGATGCAATACTCTCGATACTGTATGGTAGGATGACTACTGTCTTAATGTGTTCCGAAGCTTATATAAGCAAGATGCTATCCTACAGAGCGAGCTTTGGAGGAACAAACCTATATGAGCCCGACTGCTGGTCACAGTCTATGAGATTGGGGTGATCTCTAGTAAGCTCATGAATAGGCCAGGAGTGTGACTTATATGCTCCACCCGAGGGGTCAGCCTTCGGCAGCCCAGTACTAGTAAGACATGTGGTGAAACTTCTTTAAGCCAAACTGATAATTCAAGGCATAGTCCATTGTTCAGTTGTGAAGGAGTGTAGCTACTTGCTCTAGGTGAAGCTCAACCTTAACAGGCCTTCACTGAAACACTGGTATATCGAAACAGTAATAGGAACAGAGGACACAATGGGCCCTCGAGATCTGGTGGGGGATTGCTGAAATTTGAGATGGGCTCTAGGCCCATATAGCAATTTCTGAAAAATCTCTAAGGGCCCATGTGGGTTATATGGCACTAGGTATAGTGGGAAGTTTAGTCTCACCCCGGAAATGGAAGAGGAGTTGGACCCCCTTATAAGGGTTTCTCTTCTACATGCTATTGGAGCTTGAGAAGAGAAGAGGCCCTCGCGCACTCCTCCTCCGCCGCCCGCCACACCTCGTCACGACGCGCCGTGGGTTGCGAGATTGAGCCGAGCCGAGTTCACACCTACGCGCTTATTTTTGCCAGTCACTAACGGAGAGTTCTCTAACAGCTGGGCCACGATTTGAGACGTCGGATCGTGGGCTGTTACGGACTCGGACGTGGGTCGAGCCCACGTCTCTCCACGTGGCTGCGTCTACATAAGTGTGCGGTGTCTCCTAACCCTAGCCGCCACGAACAGATCACATCTGCTCACGCGCACGCCCACCGTCGTTCCTTTGCTGCTGCTGCCGCCGGTGACTCCATCCCGTCCGCCGCGTACACGGTCGACGGGAGAGCAGGTCTCCGAAACCACGCCCTTCTGGTTCCTGTACGGGGTGAGGGGCGAATAGGTTTTTGGGCAGCGATTACACGACTGCTCGCTTCCGGTCGTCTACTTCCTCTACGTCCGCGTCGCCTTCATCATCACCATGTCCACCGACGCCGACCGTGCCGCCGCCAAGAAAGCTGAAGCTGACAAGAAGGCCACTGAGGACGCCGCTGCTGCCACCAAAGCCGCGGCCTCTGCATGGCCTACTGGAGGGTATAACTCGTTTATCCCGCTCCTATTGTTTTCTGTTTTAGCCATACTAGCGTTATACATAGATCTTTCTGCAATTAGCATAGTATGTGCTAGTTTGACTGAATATCAGTATACGTTTATTTCTGTCAATGCCATGCTAGTGATTTACTCGTGGATTAATTTAATCGAGAAATTGCCTATTTACTCAACACTGTTATCACAAAAGCTACCGAATGAGCCTAGCAAAAAAATAGAAAGGTTATAGGAACCAGTCTGTACGTCTCCCCTCAAAGCCATCGACGGTCCACCATGGATAAGACACTACAACTCTTCCTAGAATAAGTTTCTTCTTGACTCGTGTTACAATATCAGCATCCACATCACCTGAATGCCCCTCTTGGCTAGGGTAAACCTTATCTGGATCACAGAACTCATCATGTTGAGTCCGCTAGCACCGCTCTCTTCAACTGTCACAAGGTGGGTGGATTCCTTTGTCTGCAACCTGCCAGCAGATAAATGCTTCTAGTACATTCTTAAATTCGGATAAGAAGCAATAATATGAAACACTATATGAGTGGAGACATTATTTAATATTATTAGAAGGAAATGATGACCGAGGTTTAGTTGAGGGAGCAGTCAGAAAGAATTCTGGAGTGTAGAAAAGAGCACTTCTAATACATCGTGAGTTGGTGTTGTTTTCTAATACATTCTTAAATTCGGGTAAGAAGCAATATTTTGAAACACTATATGAGTGGTGACATTATTTAATATTATTAGAAGGAAATGATGACCGAGGTTGAGTTTGGGGAGCAGTCAGAAATAATTCTGGAGTGTAGAAAAGAGCACTTTTACTGAATTTCTTCGAAATAAAATAATTTCGACCATAGATGGAGACACCCTACAACAAAGGGAACCTCTATATAAAAACCTGGATAACCGAAGTACTCGAAAAGTTATCGTAATTTTTTGCATGACAATGGTTTTAAAGTCTGACTACATATTGGTTGCATGGCAGCATGGACTACTAATTCTTATAACACACACCTAATATATATTTTCCTTTATTCTATTTTCAGTGAGATGCTATCACACTAACATACAAGTCAACACTCGTGGGTCATGCTGAATTAGCTTCCAGATACATACAAAATGTAAGTTGTAAAGACAATGGACAAATCAGAATCTATGGCGGTGCATAGAGAAATCTGGGAGATGAGTTTCAGTTTTGTCAAGTTTGTTACTTTGTTTGGTGTTAACAGAGTTGATGGATATGCCAGAAGCAAAAAAACAAACAGATACAGCAGGCTGAATTCCACCCAACTTGACAATGGTGTGTCATTTTTTCTGCAGTAGATTAACTCCTGAACATTGGCATCGTTGTAATCTGGAAATAATTGAAGAGGATAGTAAGCAAAGTATTCTGCCATCTCGCATGAATAGTAAGCAAAGTAGATTAACTCCTGAACATTTTTTCCTTACAGTTTGAAAATGCTTACTAATTGATACTGTAGAAGAGAAATCAATATTCTCACATTGAAGATATGTGGCAAGCACCCCCTACAATCTGTCCATCACCCCGTTGGCAGCCAAGCTCCCCTTTTGCTTGGTTCCTCACTGCTGCACGTACCGATTAGTGGGGTCAGATTTTTTTTGTCTTCTCTACTTTGGAAAAGAAGAGGTAAGGACCTACAGTACTGCAAATCCTCATATTTAAACATATTAATAATCCCTCGTTTTTCTTTCAAGAAAATAATCCCTTGTTTTATTATAATTATAGATTATCTTAAAATCAATTTCTGCTTTGTCATTTGTAAAGCATAAGCAATTGTGTAGAATAAGTGGTCGTATTTGAATGATTTGGATGTTCCATTGACATCGCATAATTACATACTGCATGTAATAGCTAGTGATCGATGGATGCAAGTTGGTATAACTTTAATGTCAAATGTATAGGAAAATATCCAAAGTCTTGTCCTGGTGTTGCTGCAAGGATTAGTTGCTGGCATGTTGTGACTGGAACCAGCATAAATTGTACAAAATGTACAGTTTTAAAATTTATGAACTAATCGAGGTTGTTTTTCTCTTCATGTTACAGGTAAAAACAACATATAGATCAAATAAGTTAGATGAACCAGCAAATGTTATATTAGTGAGCTCTATAGGTGCAACAATCAGTAACAGACCATCTCCATGAGCTTTGACTCCATGATCACTACTTAATACAGGAAAAAGGAAAGGCCAATATTGCTCAATTGGTACTGAAATTTTAAAGGAAATCAAGTGGCACTACAATATCAGGACATATGTGTAGAATGAAATGTCCATTGGTTGCAGTAGAAGACAATTCACTTCATCTCCTTTCAGAATAACACATTTACTCTTGGAGCATGTACAACAAAAATAGAACATAAAGCTAACCAAGAATATACATATCCATGTGTGCCACTTTCAGACTATATGACATAGTACCTCTGAGATATCTAACTTTTTGTTTCCATGCATTCAAGAAGCACTTTATTACTTTCAGGGATCCTATTCCAAATTTAATTTGTTTGATTCAAACCTATGTAGTAGCATCGTAATTTTCTGTGACATCCAAAAAAATATGTTTACATACCAAATAGGCAATACCAGTAATTCTTGGTCCAAATCAAGCATGGACAGGTTTGCATCTGCTAAATAACACTATAATGTTTCTCCTATTCCACAACCTAATGACCACATTTAAGCATGGACAGATTTGTGTATATGATAAAAGAACAACATGCTCCAAGTAATAAACCACAGGCTGGGAGGAAGCGATGCAGATGTAGTGGATTAGCATACTTGTCAGTTGTCAGCAGTTGTGCTTGTCAGCCTGGTGGAGGAGGTGTTGGTAGGTGACGGAGCTTCTTCACCTCGGGTGACTGCACCGCCATGTTCTTACATAACATAATATTCTTGCAAATCTGCAATTTAGAACAGAAAGGTAAAATTATCAAGTTCAGTACCCTGTTCAGAACAGAAAAACAAATCTGCTTAATTGGGATTTACCTTATGCAGATATATAAAAGTTCAGTACCCTGTTCCTCCTTTCCAAATCTACCAGACTGCTTAATTTACAAACAAAGAAACTTGTGCTGCTTGCCATGGAAGAGATGGAGGCAGGGAAAACAAAACCTTACTCCCTCCGTCCCATAATAAAGAATGTTTTTGACACTACACTGGTGTCAAAAACGTTCTTATATTATGGGACAGAGGGAGTAGAAAACATGCTGCTTGTATAACCCCAGAAATGTCAAGGATTTGACATGAGTGTCACAGGCGGCCAAGCAAATCTGCTACTTATCAACACATGCACGCACGCACAGTACATATTATCTACCAAAGTAACAACAGATCAGAGACAGATGCCTCATGTTGTCCCCACGGTTCAATGGAATGGATGTTCAATTTGAGCGCTGGTTTTGCAGCCACAGTTTTTGATAATGAAACACTTTCCAGCGCATGGGCAACGCACAGGCACATTTACTTCCTTGATGTGGATGCATTGTCCACTCTGAATCTAAAGATCAAAATCTCGTCACCACGACTCGCCAGAGTTACGTATGCAAGTAGCAGCCTTCTGTGTGTTCTCTGTATAGATGTGTAGTACTCCCTCTGTCCGGAAATACTTGTCCTCAAAATGGATAAAATGAAATGTATCTATAACTAAAATAAGTCTAGATACAACCATTTCGAGGACAAGTATTTCCGGACGGAGGGAGTAGTAACCAAGCAACAGCATGAACAAAATCGCAGGAGCAGGCTGCTGCTCTCCTCCCTGATCTCCCTCTATATGCAATAGCAGTAGCAGAACATCATAATTAGCACCGGCAGAACAACCTCTGAAAAATAGTAGGGATAATTAAAAAGATTCTAATGCGTTTATTTTGGCATATCAGAACATTTAGTGTGTATATCTGAGTTCAACACCAGCTATCATGGTTACGCATCATAACTCAAAATGTCTTGTCATAATTCATAAGTCCGCACACAGTGCTTTACCATGTCAAATTCGCGACAAATATTTAAGAGTCTGGAAATGTTTGATAAGCATAATTATCTCATTCTGATGATTCAACAATGTTTGGCCAAGTGACTTCTACTCCTTCTAGCAATCTGTGGCAGTAGCAATTTACAAAAAAGTTTCAGATTTGTTTCAAAAAAAGAGGGAAATTATATTGGTGGCTGGTGCCTGTAGTCTGTAGATGGATGGGGGATGGCTGGATACAGTGTGCTGTACTAAATGTTTGGTAACCTCAGTTTGCAGCAAGCCTTATCACAGTACCTATTGTATATTCCATTTGGTTTTCCAACTCAATTTGTATTCTGATGGTAAGCTGCATGGCATCAAGTATTGCTGCAAAATTAGTAATTTGGTAGCAGTACATAATTAGAATTGTGGCGCGTGGCTTACTATCTAATGCTATTAGCAGGATGGTCTGTGGCATCAGATTTGACAGTAGTCTGCAACGGTGGAAAGGTGTACGAAGAAATTGCTGATTACCATGGGACGCGGTGCCGGATGTCGCTCGTGGAACTGATTGAAGACTGAAGAAGGTTCGCCTCTCTGGATGGATGGATGCGGAGGATGATAAAGGAGGTCCAAGGCGGGAAATATTGCCGGCGACAGCGAGCCATTGACGCAGCCGCTTCCCGGTGTCCCTATTTGGCGAGCTGGGCACCGGAAGTCATGGAAGCACGCACCCCGGGTCGATGAGATGGCTCCATTTGCTGCTTCGTCCATTTGCTACGGCCTCCTCGTCGGTCGTACCCGTCGTCCCGCCTGGACCGCTTGAAGGGCGGCGACGGGGACCTCCTGGACGGCGGCGAGTGGCATAGGCGCGGCGGGGGCTGCAGGAGGCACGGCGGTCGCGGATGCGCTCGGGGCGCGAGGAGCCGATGGACGGTGGCGGATGCGCTCGGGGCGCGAGGAGCCGATGGACGGCAGCGGTAGGGAGGGCCGCGGGGGCAGCGGCTGATGAATAAATAGGCAGCTTTTCGATTAAATTAATCCATAAATAAATCATGAGCAAGACATGGACAGCATTGGTAACACACTGATTATGATCTAACAGAGCATGTACTACGCACATAGTAGAAACATCTACGCATATCACTATTACTACTATAACAGAAAGAAACACGAGAGGGATAAGTGATGTATACCATCCTCGACGGCCTTTTTGTCGGCCTCGGCCTTCTCAGCGGCGGCACGGTCGGCGTCGGTCGACATGGTGATGACGAAGGTGATGTGGACGTAGATGAACAGAAGCGAGCAGTCGCGTAGTCGCTGCCCAAAAACCTAATCACCCCTCTCCCGTACAGGATCTGGAGAGGCGGGGTTTCGGAGGCCTGCTCTCCCGTCTACCGTGTACGGGATGGAGTCGCCGGCGGCAGCAGCAGCAGAGGAACGACGTGGGCGTGGAGGCGGAGATGCGTTCTGTTTCGCTGCGGCTAGGGTTGGCAGCGCCCCACATATATATGTGCGGCCGCGTGGGCTGAACCCACATCCAAGTCGGTAGCCCATGATCTGACGTCTCAGATCATGGCCCTACCTGTCAAAGACTCGGCAAAAAGAAGCGCATAGGAGTGAGCTCGGCTCGGCTCAATCCCGCAACCCGCGTCGGGTCGCGTCGTGACGAGGCGTGGCGAGCGGAGGAGGAGGAGTACGCGAGGGTCTCATCTCTTCTCAAGCTCCAATAGCATGAGGGAGAGAATCCCTTATAAACCACTCCAACTCTCCTTCCACTTCCAGGGTGGGACTAAACTTCCCACCACCTTATCATGCCACCTACATGGGCCCTTAGAGATTAAATCTGAAATTGTCATATGGGCTCTAGGCCCATCTCATATTTCAACAATCCCCCACCAGATCTCAGGGGCCCACTTTGTCCTTTGTTCCAAACGCTGTTTCAATATACCAGCATCTCAGTGGAGACCGATTAAGATTGAGCTCCACCTAGACCAAATAGTTACACTCCTTCACAACTGAACAATGAACTATGCCTTGAATTGTCAGTTTGGCGTCAAGAAGTTTCACCACAAGTCTCACTGATACGAGGCTGCCGAAGGCCGACCCCTCGGGTGGAGCATATTAGTCACACTCCTGGCCTGTTCATGAGCTTGCTAGAGATCACCCCAATCTCATAGACTGTGATCAGCAGTCGGGCTCATATAGGTGTGTTCCTCCAAAGATCGCTCTGTAGGATAGCATCTTGCTTATACATATAAGCCTTGAAACACATTAAGACAGTAGTCATCCTCCCATATAGTTTTCGAGAGTATTGCATCTCCAACGGAGTGGGTTAGTAAAGTTACTCTCCTCAGTTCACCATTGGCTTGTTTTCCCAGGTCCTACTTCACGGGATCTCCGATCACATAGGTTGGGTTTCTACCATTGCAACTCATGTGGGTCTCATACCCATCTCCCTTGATGCGCTATCTATCACAACACGTGGTAGCCCTTTAGTAAAGGGATCTGCCAGATTCTTAGCCGTTTGAATATAATCCAACGCTATCACTCCGGAGTTCCTCAATTTTCTGACAACTTTCAATCTCATTCTTATGTGTTTATTGGACTTCATGTTGTCCTTTGAACTCTTCACCTTGACAATAACTGTTTGATTGTCGCACTTCATAAGGATGGCCGGAACCGGCTTCTCAACCACTGGCAAGTCCATCAACAGATCTCGAAGCCATTCCGCTTCGCCACCCGAGGTATCTAATGCTGTTAATTCTGCTTCCATTGTCGATTTTGTTAAGATCGTTTGCTTGCAAGACTTCCAGGAAACAACACCACCTCCAAGAGTAAATATATACCCAGTTGTGGCCTTCATCTCATCAGCATCAGAGATCCAATTCGCATCACTATACCCTTCAAGTACCAACGGGTATCCGGTATAGTGAAGTACATAGTCCATAGTACCTTTCAGATAGCGCATAACTCTCTCAAGAGCACGCCAATGTACATCACCCGGTTTGGAAACAAATCGGCTCAGTTTGCTAATAGCAAATACGATGTCAGGCCTCGTTGCGCTCGCTAGATACTGGAGTGAACCAACAATCTGATAGTATCTCAATTGATCTATAGCTGTGCCTTTAGACTTTCGAATTAGCACACTAGAATCATATGGTGTTTGAGATGGTTTGCAGTCCAAATATCCAAAGCGACTCAACACCTTCTCAACATAATGGGATTGCCGAAGTGTAATCCCACCCTCACCATCTCTCAATAGCTTGATGTTCAAGATAACATCAGCCACTCCAAGGTCCTTCATCTCAAAGTTCTGAGATAGGAAAGACTTAACCTCCTCGATCAACTTGAGATTAGATCCAAATATCAGTATGTCATCAACATACAAACACAGTATAACTCCTTCGCCCCCACCATCGCGATAGTATACACATTTGTCAGCCTCATTAACAACAAAGCCAACAGATGTCAAGGTTTCATTAAACTTGTCATGCCATTGCTTAGGCGCTTGTCTCAGGCCATACAAAGATTTCACCAACTTACAAACCTTTTCTTCCTGACCATCCACCACAAAGCCATCAGGCTGTTGCATATAGATTTCCTCCTTTAGCTCTCCGTTCAGGAAAGCCGTCTTAACATCCATCTGATGAATGAGAAGACCATGCGAGGCCGCCAACGAGAGTAATACTCGAATGGTCGTCAGTCTGGCCATAGGTGAATAAGTGTCGAAGAAATCTTCTTCTTCTTTCTGGGCGTAGCCCTTGGCCACAAGCCTAGCCTTGTACTTTTCTATCGTACCGTCGGGCCTAAGCTTCTTCTTGAACACCCACTTGCATCCCAATGGTTTGCAACCATAAGGACGTTCAGTAAGCTCCCAAGTCCCGTTAGCCATGATGGAATCCATGTCACTACGGACCGCATCCTTCCAGTAGACAACTTCTAGAGATGCATACGCTTCTGAAACAGAAGTGGGATTATCCTCCACGAGGTATATGAAGAAATCATCACCAAAGGTCTTTACAGTCCTTTGTCTCTTGCCCCTACCAAGGGTTTCCTCATTATCCTCCTCAGGATTTTCATCATGTGTTTGTTTATAATATTCCATCGGAGTGGCAGGTTCAGGAGTCTCCTCAGATTCCTGTCTAGAAGTGCTTTGTACATCTCTCATGGGGAAAATGAAGGAAATATGCCCTAGAGGCAATAATAAAGTTATTATTTATTTCCTTATAATCATGATAAATGTTTATTATTCATGCTAGAATTGTATTAACCGGAAACATAATACATGTGTGAACACATAGACAAACAAAGTGTCACTAGTATGCCTCTACTTGACTAGCTCGTTAATCAAAGATGGTTATGTTTCCTAACCATGAACAATGAGTTGTTATTTGACTAACGAGGTCACATCATTAGTTGAATGATCTGATTGACATGACCCATTCCATTAGCTTAGCACCCGATCGTTTAGTATGTTGCTATTGCTTTCTTCGTGACTTATACATGTTCCTATGACTATGAGATTATGCAACTCCCGTTTACCGGAGGAACACTTTGGGTGCTACCAAACGTCACAACGTAACTGGGTGATTATAAAGGAGCATTACATGTGTCTCCAAAGGTAGATGTTGGGTTGGCGTATTTCGAGATTAGGATTTGTCACTCTGATTGTCGGAGAGGTATCTCTGGGCCCTCTCGGTAATACACATCACATAAGCCTTGCAAGCATTACAACTAATATGTTAGTTGTGAGATGATGTATTACGGAACGAGTAAAGAGACTTGCCGGTAACGAGATTGAACTAGGTATTGGATACCGACGATCGAATCTCGGGCAAGTAACATACCGATGACAAAGGGAACAACGTATGTTGTTATGCGGTCTGACCGATAAAGATCTTCGTAGAATATGTAGGAACCAATATGGGCATCCAGGTCCCGCTATTGGTTATTGACCGGAGACGTGTCTCGGTCATGTCTACATTGTTCTCGAACCCGTAGGGTCCGCACGCTTAAGGTTACGATGACAGTTATATTATGAGTTTATGCATTTTGATGTACCGAAGGTTGTTCGGAGTCCCGGATGTGATCACGGACATGACGAGGAGTCTCGAAATGGTCTAGACGTAAAGATTGATATATTGGAAGCCTATATTTGGATATCGGAAGTGTTCCGGGTGAAATCGGGATTTTACCGGGTTACCGGGAGGTTACCGGAACCCCCCGGGAGCCATATGGGCCTTCATGGGCCTTAGTGGAAAGGAGAAAGGGGCAGCCCAAGGTGGCTGCGCACCTCCCCCCTCCCCTAGTCCTATTAGGACTAGGAGAAGGTGGCCGGCCCCCCTCTCTCTCTTTCCCCCCTTGGGAATCCTAGTTGGAATAGGATTGGGGGGGGGAGTCCTACTCCCGGAAGGAGTAGGACTCCTCCTGCGCCCTCTCCTGGCCGGCGCCCCCCTCCCCCCTTGGCTCCTTTATATACTGAGGCAGAGGCACCCCAGAAACACACAAGTTGATCCACGTGATCTATTCCTTAGCCGTGTGCGGTGCCCCCTGCCACCATATTCCTCGATAATACTGTAGCGGAGTTTAGGAGAAGCCCTGCTGCTGTAGTTCATCAAGATCGTCACCACGCCGTCGTGCTGACGGAACTCTTCCCCGACACTTTGCTGGATCGGAGTCCGGGGATTGTCATCGAGCTGAACGTGTGCTCGAACTCGGAGGTGCTGTAGTTTCGGTGCTTGATCGGTTGGATCGTGAAGACGTACGACTACTTCCTCTACGTCGTGTCAGCGCTTCCGCAGTCGGTCTGCGTTGGGTACGTAGACAACACTCTCCCCTCTCATTGCTATGCATCACATGATCTTGCGTGTGTGTAGGAAATTTTTTGAAATTACTACGAGACCCAACAGTGGCATCCGAGCCTAGGTTATTTATGTTGATGTTATATGCACGAGTAGAACACAAGTGAGTTGTGGGCGATATAAGTCATACTGCCTACCAGCATGTCATACTTTGATTCGGCGGTATTGTTGGACGAGACGACCCGGACCAACCTTACGCGTACGCTTACGCGAGACCGGTTCCCTCGACGTGCTTTGCACATAGATGGCTTGCGGGCGACTATCTCTCCAACTTTAGTTGAACCGAGTGTGGCTACGCCCGGTCCTTGCGAAGGTTAAAACGGAGTCTATTTGACAAACTATCGTTGTGGTTTTGATGCGTAGGTGAGATTGGTTCTTACTTAAGCCCATAGCAGCCACGTAAAACTTGCAACAACAAAGTAGAGGACGTCTAACTTGTTTTTGCAGGGCATGTTGTGATGTGATATGGTCAAGGCATGATGCTGAATTTTATTGTATGAGATGATCATGTTTTGTAACCGAGTTATCGGCAACTGGCAGGAGCCATATGGTTGTCGCTTTATTGTATGCAATGCAATCGCGATGTAATGCTTTACTTTATTACTAAACGGTAGTGATAGTCGTGGAAGCATAAGATTGGTGAGACAACAACGATGCTACAATGGAGATCAAGGTGTCGCGCCGGTGACGATGGTGATCATGACGGTGCTTCGGAGATGGAGATCACAAGCACAAGATGATGATGGCCATATCATATCACTTAAATTGATTGCATGTGATGTTTATCCTTTTATGCATCTTATCTTGCTTTGATTGACGGTAGCATTATAAGATGATCTCTCACTAAATTATCAAGAAGTGTTCTCCCTGAGTATGCACCGTTGCCAAAGTTCGTCGTGCCCAGACACCACGTGATGATCGGGTGTGATAAGCTCTACGTCCATCTACAACGGGTGCAAGCCAGTTTTTGCACACGCAGAATACTCAGGTTAAACTTGACGAGCCTAGCATATGCAGATATGGCCTCGGAACACGGAGACCGAAAGGTCGAGCGTGAATCATATAGTAGATATGATCAACATAACGATGTTCACCATTGAAAACTACTCCATCTCACGTGATGATCGGTTATGGTTTAGTTGATTTGGATCACGTAATCACTTAGAAGATTAGAGGGATGTCCATCTAAGTGGGAGTTCTTAAGTAATTTGATTAATTGAACTTAAACTTATCATGAACTTAGTCCCTGATAGTATCTTGCTTGTTTATGTTGATTGTAGATAGATGGCTCGTGCTGTTGTTCCGTTGAATTTTAATGCGTTCCTTGAGAAAGCAAAGTTGAAAGATGATGGTAGCAATTACACGGACTGGGTCCGTAACTTGAGGATTATCCTCATTGCTGCTCAGAAGAATTACGTCCTGGAAGCACCGCTGGGTGCCAGGCCTGCTGCTGGAGCAACACCAGATGTTATGAACGTCTGGCAGAGCAAAGCTGATGACTACTCGATAGTTCAGTATGCCATGCTTTACGGCTTAGAATCGGGGCTTCAACGACGTTTTGAACGTCATGGAGCATATGAGATGTTCCAGGAGTTGAAGTTGATATTTCAAGCAAATGCCCGAATTGAGAGATATGAAGTCTCCAATAAGTTCTATAGCTGCAAGATGGAGGAGAATAGTTCTGTCAGTGAGCATATACTCAAAATGTCTGGGTATAATAATCACTTGATTCAATTGGGAGTTAATCTTCCGGATGATTGCGTCATTGACAGAATTCTCCAATCACTGCCACCAAGCTACAAGAGCTTCATGATGAACTATAATATGCAAGGGATGAACAAGACTATTCCCGAGCTCTTCGCAATGCTGAAAGCTGCGGAGGTAGAAATCAAGAAGGAGCATCAAGTGTTGATGGTTAACAAGACCACTAGTTTCAAGAAAAAGGGCAAAGGGAAGAAGAAGGGGAACTTCAAGAAGAACGGCAAGCAAGTTGCTGGTCAGGAGAAGAAACCCAAGTCTGGACCTAAGCCTGAAACTGAGTGCTTCTACTGCAAGCAGACTGGTCACTGGAAGCGGAACTGCCCCAAGTATTTGACGGATAAGAAGGATGGCAAGGTGAACAAAGGTATATGTGATATACATGTTATTGATGTGTACCTTACTAGAGCTCGCAGTAGCACCTGGGTATTTGATACTGGTTCTGTTGCTAATATTTGCAACTCGAAACAGGGACTACGGAATAAGCGGGCACTGGCAAAGGATGAGGTGACGATGCGCGTGGGAAACGGTTCCAAAGTCGATGTGATCGTGGTCGGCATGCTACCTCTACATCTACCTTCGGGATTAATATTAGACCTAAATAATTGTTATTTGGTGCCAGCGTTGAGCATGAACATTATATCTGGATCTTGTTTAATGCGAGACGGTTATTCATTTAAATCAGAGAATAATGGTTGTTCTATTTATATGAGTAATATCTTTTATGGTCATGCACCCTTGAAGAGTGGTCTATTTTTATTGAATCTCGATAGTAGTAATACACATATTCATAATGTTGAAGCCAAAAGATGCAGAGTTGATAATGAAAGTGCAACTTATTTGTGGCACTGTCGTTTAGGTCATATCGGTGTAAAGCGCATGAAGAAACTCCATACTGATGGACTTTTGGAACCACTTGATTATGAATCACTTGGTACTTGCGAACCGTGCCTCATGGGCAAGATGACTAAAACACCGTTCTCCGGTACTATGGAGAGAGCAACAGATTTGTTGAAAATCATACATACCGATGTATGTGGTCCGATGAATATTGAGGCTCGTGGCGGATATCGTTATTTTCTCACCTTCACAGATGATTTAAGCAGATATGGATATATCTACTTAATGAAACATAAGTCTGAAACATTTGAAAAGTTCAAAGAATTTCAGAGTGAAGTTGAAAATCATCGTAACAAGAAAATAAAGTTTCTACGATCTGATCGTGGAGGAGAATATTTGAGTTACGAGTTTGGTGTACATTTGAAAAACTGTGGAATAGTTTCGCAACTCACGCCACCCGGAACACCACAGCGTAATGGTGTGTCCGAACGTCGTAATCGTACTTTACTAGATATGGTGCGATCTATGATGTCTCTTACTGATTTACCGCTATCGTTTTGGGGTTATGCTCTAGAGACGGCTGCATTCACGTTAAATAGGGCACCATCAAAATCCGTTGAGACGACGCCTTATGAACTGTGGTTTGGCAAGAAACCAAAGTTGTCGTTTCTTAAAGTTTGGGGCTGCGATGCTTATGTGAAAAAGCTTCAACCTGATAAGCTCGAACCCAAATCGGAGAAATGTGTCTTCATAGGATACCCAAAGGAAACTGTTGGGTACACCTTCTATCACAGATCTGAAGGCAAGACATTCGTTGCTAAGAATGGATCCTTTCTAGAGAAGGAGTTTCTCTCGAAAGAAGTGAGTGGGAGGAAAGTAGAACTTGACGAGGTAACTGTACCTGCCCCCTTACTGGAAAGTAGTTCATCACAGAAAACTGTTTCAGTGACTCCTACACCAGTTAGTGAGGAAGCCAATGATAATGATCATGAAACTTCAGACCAAGATACTACTGAACCTCGTAGATCAACCAGAGTAAGATCCGCACCAGAGTGGTATGGTAATCCTGTTCTGGAAGTCATGCTACTAGATCATGATGAACCTACGAACTATGAAGAAGCGATGGTGAGCCCAGATTCCGCAAAGTGGCTTGAAGCCATGAAATCTGAGATGGGATCCATGTATGAGAACAAAGTATGGACTTTGGTTGACTTGCCCGATGATCGGCAAGCAATTGAGAATAAATGGATCTTTAAGAAGAAGACTGACGCTGATGGTAATGTTACTGTCTACAAAGCTCGACTTGTCGCAAAAGGTTTTCAGCAAGTTCAAGGGATTGACTACGATGAGACCTTCTCACCCGTGGCGATGCTTATGTCCGTCCGAATCATGTTAGCGATTGCCGCATTTTATGATTATGAAATTTGGCAGATGGATGTCAAAACTGCATTCCTAAATGGATTTCTGGAAGAAGAGTTGTATATGATGCAACCGGAAGGTTTTGTCGATCCAAAGGGAGCTAACAAAATGTGCAAGCTCCAGCGATCCATTTATGGACTGGTGCAAGCCTCTTGGAGTTGGAATAAACGTTTTGATAGTATGATCAAAGCATTTGGTTTTATACAGTCTTTCGGAGAAGCCTGTATTTACAAGAAAGTGAGTGGGAGCTCTGTAGCATTTTTGATATTATATGTGGATGACATATTGCTGATTGGAAATGATATAGAATTTCTGGATAGCATAAAGGGATACTTGAATAAAAAATTTTCAATGAAAGACCTCGGTGAAGCTGCTTACATATTAGGCATTAAGATCTATAGAGATAGATCAAGACGCTTAATTGGACTTTCACAAAGCACATACCTTGACAAAATTTTGAACAAGTTCAAAATGGATCAAGCAAAGAAAGGGTTCTTGCCTGTGTTACAAGGTGTGAAGTTGAGTAAGACTCAATGCCCGACCACTGCAGAAGATAGAGAGAATATGAAAGATGTTCCCTATGCATCAGCCATAGGATCTATCATGTATGCAATGCTGTGTACCAGACCTGATGTGTGCCTTGCTATAAGTTTAGCAGGGAGGTACCAAAGTAATCCAGGAGTGGATCACTGGACAGCGGTCAAGAACATCCTGAAATACCTGAAAAGGACTAAGGATATGTTTCTCGTATATGGAGGTGACAAAGAGCTCACCGTAAAAGGTTACGTTGATGCAAGCTTTGACACTGATCCGGACGATTCTAAATCGCAAACCGGATACGTGTATACATTAAACAGTGGAGCTGTCAGTTGGTGCAGTTCTAAACAAAGCGTCGTAGCGGGATCTACATGTGAAGCGGAGTACATAGCTGCTTCGGAAGCAGTGAACGAAGGAGTCTGGATGAAGGAGTTCATATCCGATCTAGGTGTCATACCTAATGCATCGGGTCCAATGAAAATCTTTTATGACAATACTGGTGCAATTGCCTTGGCAAAGGAATCCAGATTTCACAAAAGGACCAAACACATCAAGAGACGCTTCAACTCCATCCGGGATCTAGTCCAGGTGGGAGACATAGAGATTTGCAAGATACATACGGATCTGAATGTGGCAGACCCGTTGACTAAGCCGCTTCCACGAGCAAAACATGATCAGCACCAAGGCTCCATGGGTGTTAGAATCATTAAAGTGTAATCTAGATTATTGACTCTAGTGCAAGTGGGAGACTGAAGGAAATATGCCCTAGAGGCAATAATAAAGTTATTATTTATTTCCTTATAATCATGATAAATGTTTATTATTCATGCTAGAATTGTATTAACCGGAATCATAATACATGTGTGAATACATAGACAAACAAAGTGTCACTAGTATGCCTCTACTTGACTAGCTCGTTAATCAAAGATGGTTATGTTTCCTAACCATGAACAATGAGTTGTTATTTGATTAACGAGGTCACATCATTAGTTGAATGATCTGATTGACATGACCCATTCCATTAGCTTAGCACCCGATCGTTTAGTATGTTGCTATTGCTTTCTTCATGACTTATACATGTTCCTATGACTATGAGATTATGCAACTCCCGTTTACCGGAGGAACACTTTGGGTGCTACCAAACGTCACAACGTAACTGGGTGATTATAAAGGAGCATTACAGGTGTCTCCAAAGGTAGATGTTGGGTTGGCGTATTTCGAGATTAGGATTTGTCACTCCGATTGTCGGAGAGGTATCTCTGGGCCCTCTCGGTAATACACATCACATAAGCCTTGCAAGCATTACAACTAATATGTTAGTTGTGAGATGATGTATTATGGAACGAGTAAAGAGACTTGCCGGTAACGAGATTGAACTAGGTATTGGATACCGACGATCGAATCTCGGGCAAGTAACATACCGATGACAAATGGAACAACGTATGTTGTTATGCGGTCTGACCGATAAAGATCTTCGTAGAATATGTAGGAACCAATATGGGCATCCAGGTCCCGCTATTGGTTATTGACCGGAGACGTGTCTCGGTCATGTCTACATTGTTCTCGAACCCGTAGGGTCCGCACGCTTAAGGTTACGATGACAGTTATATTATGAGTTTATGCATTTTGATGTACCGAAGGTTGTTCGGAGTCCCGGATGTGATCACGGACATGACGAGGAGTCTCGAAATGGTCGAGACGTAAAGATTGATATATTGGAAGCCTATATTTGGATATCGGAAGTGTTTCGGGTGAAATCGGGATTTTACCGGGTTACCGGGAGGTTATCGGAACCCCCCGGGATCCATATGGGCCTTCATGGGCCTTAGTGGAAAGGAGAAAGGGGCAGCCCAAGGTGGCTGCGCACCTCCCCCCTCCCCTAGTCCTATTAGGACTAGGAGAAGGTGGCCGGCCCCCCTCTTTCTCTTTCCCCCCTTGGGAATCCTAGTTGGAATAGGATTGGGGGGGGGTCCTACTCCCGGAAGGAGTAGGACTCCTCCTGCGCCCTCTCCTGGCCGGCGCCCCCCTCCCCCTTGGCTCCTTTATATACTGAGGCAGAGGCACCCCAGAAACACACAAGTTGATCCACGTGATCTATTCCTTAGCCGTGTGCGGTGCCCCCTGCCACCATATTCCTCGATAATACTGTAGCAGAGTTTAGGCGAAGCCCTGCTGCTGTAGTTCATCAAGATCGTCACCACGCCGTCGTGCTGACGGAACTCTTCCCCGACACTTTGCTGGATCGGAGTCCGGGGATCGTCATCGAGCTGAACGTGTGCTCGAACTCGGAGGTGCCGTAGTTTCGGTGCTTGATCGGTTGGATCGTGAAGACGTACGACTACTTCCTCTACGTCGTGTCAGCACTTCCGCAGTCGGTCTGCGTTGGGTACGTAGACAACACTCTCCCCTCTCGTTGCTATGCATCACATGATCTTGCGTGTGCGTAGGAAATTTTTTGAAATTACTATGAAACCCAACAGAAAATGTGCTCAAAGAATGTAGCATCCTTAGACTCCATAATTGTACCGACCTTCATGTCAGGTACCTCATATTTCACTACTAGAAATCTATAGCCAACACTATTCATAGCACAACCCAAATTAACACAGTCCACAGTCTTTGGTCCAAGCTTATGCTTTTTGGGGATCGGCACATTAACTTTCGCCAAGCAGCCCCAAGTACGTAAGTACGAGAGTGTTGTCCTTCTCTTGGTCCACTTCTCATAAGGAGTGATATCGTTATCCTTTGTTGGAACTTTATTCAGGACATGACATGATGTCATTATAGCCTCCCCCCACCATGCCTTGGATAAACCCGACGTATCTAACATGGTGTTAACCAAATCAGTTAGAGTACGATTTTTCCGCTCGGCAACCCCGTTTGACTGGGGTGAGTAGGGAGGCGTCCTCTCATGAATAATATCGTGTTCCGCACAAAAGGCATCAAATTCTTTCGAGAAGTACTCTCCACCACGATCTGACCGGACTCGTTTAATTTTCTTTTCGAGTTGATTCTCAACTTCTGCCTTATAGATTTTAAAGTAGTGTAGAGCCTCATCTTTTGTATTTAATAGATACACATAGCAATACCTAGTGGAATCATCTATCAAAGTCATGAAATATTTCTTTCCATCTTTAGTCAACACACCATTCATCTCACAAAGATCAGAATGTATGAGTTCAAGTGGCGCCAAGTGTCTCTCCTCTGCTGCCTTGTGAGGCTTGCGAGGTTGCTTAGATTGCACACACGAATGGCACTTAGAACCTTTGGCTAAAGTGAAACTTGGGATTAAATTCGATTTTGCTAGCCGCGTCATAACGCCGAAACTAATGTGACAAAGACGTGAATGCCAGACTTCAGATTCATTAACACTCAAATGAATATTGTTCATGACTTTATTACATAGATTTGCAAGAGAAAGGCGGAACATGCCTCCGCATTCATAACCCTTTTCCAAAAAATAGTCCATATTTCGTAACAACTAATTTATTAGACTCGAATACCAACTTAAACCCTTCTCTACATAGAAGGGAGCCACTAACGAGGTTCTTCTTGATGGCGGGGACATGCTGCACGTTCTTCAGCTGCACGATCCTTCCCAAAGTAAACTTCAGATCGACCGTGCCAACACCAAGAACAGAAGCACTCACGCCATTCCCCATCAGTACGGACCCGTGAGCTGTGGCCTGGTAAGAAAAAAACAATGAAATGTCAGCACACACATGAACACCTGCACCTGTGTCGACCCACCAATCGGTGGAAGGCCAAACTGAAAATACAGCAAATAAATTACCGTACCCAGATGCACCACTCTCATTGTTGCTCACAATCATATTGACAGACTTGGAGTCCTACCCTGGCTTCTTGTACTTGTTTGGGCACTTGTTGGCCCAATGTTCAACCGAACCACAAGTAAAACAGCCCTCATCCTTCTTGTTCTTCGTGAAGGTCTTCTTACCCTTCTTCTTAAAGTCGGCATTCTGTTGGACACCGTTCTTTCCCTTGGGCTTGTGGGAATTGGAGTTCTTCTGATGTACCATATTGGCCACAGAAGTTCCTTCGACCCCTTTTCCGTGCGAGTCCTTTGCCCTTGAATTCTGCTCAACACTCAGATGGCCAATGACATCCTCCACAGAGAATTCACGCCTCTGATGTTTCAGAGTGGTGGCAAAGTTCCTCCAGGAATTGGGGAGCTTAGCGATTATGCAGCCCGCGACAAACTTGCCCGGTAACTCGCACTTAAGAAGCTCAAGCTCCTTAACAACGCATATTATCTCATGAGCCTGCTCCAATACAGGACGGTTTTCAACCATCTTGTAATCGTGGAACTACTCTATAATATACATCTCGCTCCCTGCATCGGCAGCCCCGAACTTAGATTCGAGCGCCTCCCACAAGTCCTTGGCACACCGCATATGCAAATATGCATCAACCAGCTTATCTCCAATCACGCTCAGAACTGCCCCGAGGAACACGACAGTGGCCTCCTTGAACGTCTTCTCCTGTTCAGGAGCGATCGTTCCTTTGGGAGTCACACCGGCGACCCAGAACACATTCATGGTCGTGAGCCATAAGGTGGTTTTAGTCTGCCAACGCTTAAAGTACGTCCCCGTAAACGGGGACGGTTTCAGTGCAACAGCAAAACCAGAATTCGAAAAACTCCTACACACATTAGGTTTTTGGATTGATGAATAAATAGGCAGTTTTTCGATTAAATTAATCCATGAATAAATCATGAGCAAGACATGGACAGCATTGGTAACACACTGATTACGATCTAATAGAGCATGTTGAAAGAACATGCGGTGCCCCCATGTTTGGTTTTGGTAATTAATGACAATCTCTATGAACTAATGGTTGCCTTGAATTATATTTGAAGGATTTGTCCATAGGCATTTCTTGAGGTCCATGTGTTGGTTTCAAGGAGTTTATGTGGTGATCAAGGTGTTATTAAGGAATTATCCAAAGATTGGTCATGTGAGAGTTGAGCTTATTGCAAGCATGTCTTGAAGAAGAAGATTGTGTGATCATTCATGTTTACCTTCAAGACATCATCCAAATGAAGAGAGTTGGAAAGAGTCAAGGTTGATCAAGACTAAGTCAAGAGTGAATCAAGTTGATCAACACACAAAGCACACAAGATGTACCTGTTGGAAATATGCCCTAGAGGCAATAATAAAATGATTATTATTATATTTCCTTGTTCATGATAATTGTCTATTATTCATGCTATAATTGTGTTATCCGGAAATCGTAATACATGTGTGAATACATAGACCACAACATGTCCCTAGTGAGCCTCTAGTTGACTAGCTCGTTGATCAATAGATGGTTACGGTTTCCTGACCATGGACACTGGATGTCGTTGATAACGGGATCACATCATTAGGAGAATGATGTGATGGACAAGACCCAATCCTAAGCATAGCACAAAGATCGTGTAGTTTGTTTGCTAGAGCTTTCCAATGTCAAGTATCATTTCCTTAGACCATGAGATCGTGTAACTCCCGGATGCCATAGGAATGCTTTGGGTATGCCAAACGTCACAACGTAACTGGGTGACTATAAAGGTATACTACGGGTGTCCCCGAAAGTATCTGTTGGGTTGACACGGATCGAGACTGGGATTTGTCACTCCGTATGACGGAGAGGTATCTCTGGGCCCACTCGGTAAGCATCATCATAATGATCTCGATGTGATCAAGAAGTTGTTCACGGGATGATGTGTTACGGGAACAAGTAAAAGAGACTTGCCGGTAACGAGATTGAACAAGGTATCGGGATACCAATGATCGAATCTCGGGCAAGTATCGTACCGATAGACGAAGAGAATTGTATACGGGATTGATTGAATCCTTGACATCATGGTTCATCCGATGAGATCATCGTGGAACATGTGGGAGCCAATATGGGTATCCAGATCCCGCTATTGGTTATTGGCCGGAAAGGTGTCTCGGTCATGTCTGCATGGTTCCCGAACCCGTAGGGTCTACACACTTAAGGTTCGGTGACGCTAGAGTTGTTATGGGAAATAGTATGTGGTTACCGAAGGTAGTTCGAAGTCCCGGATGAGATCCCGGAAGTCACAAGGAGTTCCGGAAGTGTTCCGAGGGTACTAGGCTATGGCCAGCATGACCGAAAGGTGTTTTGGGAGCCCCGGCAAGCTTCCACCTTCTTGGCTTGGGAGGGAAGCCTCCTTGGCTTGGGAGGCAAGCTTCCACCTTCTTGGCTTGGGAGGGAAGCCTCCTTGGCTTAGGAGGCAAGCTTCCACCTTCTTGGCTTGGGAGAGAAGCCTCCTTGGCTTGGGAGGCAAGCTTCCACCTTCTTGGCTTGGGAGGGAAGCCTCCTTGGCTTAGGAGGCAAGCTTCCACCTTCTTGGCTTGGGAGGGAAGCCTTCCTGGCTTGGGAGGCAAGCCTCCACCTTCTTGCCTTGCCCCTATATATAGTGGAGGGGTGGGAGGGCAGCAGTGGCCTCTTCCCTGGCGCAGTCCTCCCTCCTCCTACACCTCCTCCTCCTCCATAGTGCTTGGCGAAGCCCTGCCGGAGAACCACGAGCTCCACCACCACCACGTCATTGTGCTGACGGAGCTCTCCTTCAACTTCTCCTCTCCCCTTGCTGGATCAAGAAGGAGGAGACGTCCCCGGGCTGTACGTGTGTTGAACGCGGAGGTGCCGTCCGTTCGGCACTTGGATCGGATCTTCCACGATTTGAATCACCGCGAGTACGACTCCATCAACCGCGTTCTTGTAACGCTTCCGTTTTGTGATCTTCAAGGGTATGAAGATACACTCCCTCTCTCGTTGCTAGAATCTCCTAGATTGATCTTGGTGACACGTAGGAAAATTTTGAATTATTACTACGTTCCCCAACAGTGGCATCATGAGCTAGGTCTATGCGTAGATTCTATGCACGAGTAGAACACAAGTAGTTGTGGGCGATGATTTGTTCAATTTGCTTGCCGTTACTAGTCTTATCTTGATTCGGCGGCATCGTGGGATGAAGCGGCCCGGACCGACCTTACACGTACGCTTACGTGAGACAGATTCCACCGACTGACATGCACTTGTTGCATAAGGTGGCTAGCGGGTGTCTGTCTCTCCCACTTTAGTCGGATCGGATTCGATGAAGAGGGTCCTTATGAAGGGTAAATAGCAATTGGCATATCACCGTTGTGGCTTTTGCGTAGGCAAGAAACGTTATTGCTACAAACCCATAGCAGCCACGTAAAACATGCAACAACAATTAGAGGACGTCTAACTTGTTTTTGCAGCAAGTGCTTTGTGATATGATATGGCCAAAGGTTGTGATGAATGATATATGTGATGTATGAGATGATCATGTTATTGTAATAGGAATCACGACTTGCATGTCGATGAGTATGACAACCGGCAGGAGCCATAGGAGTTGTCTTAATTTGTTTATGACCTGCTTGTCAACATAAACGTCATGTAATTACTTTACTTTATTGCTAAAGCGTTAGCCATAGTAGTAGAAGTAATAGTTGACGTGGCAACTTCATGAAGACACGATGATGGAGATCATGATGATGGAGATCATGGTGTCATGTCGGTGACGACGATGATCATGGCGCCCCGAAGATGGAGATCAAAGGAGCGAAATGATATTGGCCATATCATGTCACTATTTGATTGCATGTGATGTTTATCATGTTTTACATCTTATTTGCTTAGAACGGCGGTAGCATAAATAAGATGATCCCTCGTTAAAATATCAAGAATGTGTTCTCCCTAACTGTGCACCGTTGCTAAGGTTCGTCGTTCCGAAGCACCACGTGATGATCGGGTGTGATAGGTTCTTACGTTCGCATACAACGGGTGTAAGCCAGATTTACACACGCAATACACTTAGGTTGGATTGACGAGCCTAGCATGTACAGACATGGCCTCGGAACACGGAAGACCGAAAGGTCGAACATGAGTCGTATAGAAGATACGATCAACATGGAGATGTTCACCGATGATAACTAGTCCGTCTCACGTGATGATCGGACACGGCCTAGTTGACTCGGATCATGTATCACTTAGATGACTAGAGGGATGTCTAATCTGAGTGGGAGTTCATTAAATAATTTGATTAGATGAACTTAATTATCATGAACTTAGTCTAAAATCTTTACAATATGTCTTGTAGATCAAATGGCCCACGCTAATGTCAACCTCAACTTCAACGCGTTCCTAGAGAAAACCAAGCTGAAAGATGATGGCAGCAACTATACGGACTGGGTCCGGAACCTGAGGATCATCCTCATAGCTGCCAAGAAAGCATATGTCCTAGAAGCACCACTAGGTGAAGCTCCCATCCTAGAGAACCAAGACGTTATGAACACTTAGCAGTCTCATGCTGATGATTACTCCCTCGTTCAGTGCGGCATGCTTTACAGCTTAGAACCAGGGCTCCAAAAGCGTTTTGAGAAGCACGGAGCATATGAGATGTTCGAAGAGCTGAAATTGATTTTCCAAGCACATGCCCGGGTCGAGAGATATGAAGTCTCCGACAAGTTCTACAGTTGTAAGATGGAGGAAAATAGTTCTGTCAGTGAGCACATACTCAAGATGTCTGGGTTACACAACCGCTTGTCCCAGCTGGACATTAACCTCCCGGACGAGGCGGTCATTGACAGAATCCTTCAGTCGCTCCCACCTAGCTACAAGAGCTTTGTGATGAACTACAATATGCAGGGGATGGAAAAGACCATTCCTGAGGTATATTCAATGCTGAAATCAGCAGAGGTAGAAATCAAAAAGGAACATCAAGTGTTGATGGTGAATAAAACCACTAAGTTCAAGAAAGGCAAGGGTAAGAAGAACTTCAAGAAGGACGGCAAGGAAGTTGCCGCGTCCGGTAAACCAGCTACCAGGAAGAAGTCAAAGAATGGACCCAAGCCTGAGACTGAGTGCTTTTATTGCAAGGGAAAGGGACACTGGAAGCGGAACTGCCCCAAATACTTAGCGGACAAGAAGGCCGGCAACACTAAAGGTATATGTGATATACATGTAATTGGTGTGTACCTTACCAGTACTCGTAGTAGTTCCTGGGTATTTGATACCGGTGCGGTTGCTCATATTTGTAACTCAAAACATGAGCTGCGGAATAAACGGAGACTGGCGAAGGACGAGGTGACGATGCGCGTCGGGAATGGTTCCAAGGTCGATGTGATCGCCGTCGGCACGCTACCTCTACATTTACCTACGGGATTAGTTTTAAACCTTAATAATTGTTATTTAGTGCCAGCTTTGAGCATGAACATTGTATCAGGATCTTGTTTAATGCGAGATGGCTACTCATTTAAATCCGAGAATAATGGTTGTTCTATTTATATGAGAGATATGTTTTATGGTCATGCCCCGCTGGTGAATGGTTTATTCTTGTTGAATCTCGAACGAAATGTTACACATATTCATAGTGTGAATACCAAAAGATGTATGGTTGATAATGATAGTCCCACATACTTGTGGCACTGCCGCCTTGGTCACATCGGTGTCAAACGCATGAAGAAGCTCCATACAGAAGGACTTTTGGAGTCTCTTGATTTCGAATCATTTGACACGTGCGAACCATGCCTCATGGGCAAGATGACCAAGACTCCATTCTCCGGAACAATGGAGCGAGCAACCAATTTATTGGAAATCATACATACTGATGTGTGTGCTCCAATGAGCGTTGAGGCTCGCGGTGGCTATCGTTACGTTCTCACTCTCACTGATGACTTAAGTAGATATGGGTATGTCTATTTGATGAAATACAAGTCTGAGACCTTTGAAAAGTTCAAGGAATTTCAGAATGAGGTAGAGAATCAACGTGACCGAAAGATAAAATTCTTACGATCAGATCGTGGGGGAGAATATTTAAGTCACGAATTTGGTACGCACTTAAGGAAATGTGGAATCGTTTCACAACTCGCGCCGCCTGGAACACCTCAGCGTAACGGTGTGTCCGAACGTCGTAATCGCACTCTATTAGATATGGTGCGATCTATGATGTCACTCACTGATTTACCGCTATCATTTTGGGGATACGCTCTAGAGACAGCCGCATTCACTTTAAATAGGGCTCCGTCGAAATCCGTTGAGATGACACCGTATGAATTATGGTTTGGGAAGAAACCTAAGCTGTCGTTTCTAAAAGTTTGGGGATGCGATGCTTATGTCAAGAAACTTCAACCTGAAAAGCTCGAACCCAAATCGGAAAAATGCGTCTTCATAGGATACCTCATTGAAACAGTTGGGTATACCTTCTACCTCAGATCCGAAGGCAAGATCTTTGTTGCCAAGAACGGGTCCTTTCTGGAGAAAGAGTTTCTCTCGAAAGAAGTAAGTGGGAGGAAAGTGGAGCTTGATGAAGTACCGCCTCTTGAAACAGAAGGCAGCGCAGCTCAGGAAGATGTTCCTGTGATGCCTGCATAGGCTAGAGAGGAAGTTAATGATGATGATCAAGGTACTTCGGATCAAACTCCTAATGAACTTCGAAGGTCCACAAGGACACGTTCCGTACCAGAGTGGTACGGCAATCCTGTCTTGGAAATCATGTTCTTAGACAACGGTGAACCTTCGAACTATGAAGAAGCAATGGCGGGCCCAGATTCCGACAAATGGCTAGAAGCCATGAAATCTGAGATAGGATCCATGTATGAAAAGGAAGTATGGACTTTGACTGACTTGCCCGATGATCGGCGAGCCATAGAAAATAAATGGATCTTTAAGAAGAAGACAGGCGCGGATGGTAATGTGACCATCTATAAGGCTCGACTTGTCGCTAAGGGTTATCGACAATTTCAAGGGGTTGACTACGATGAGACTTTCTCACCCGTAGCAAAGCTGAAGTCCGTCCGAATCTTGTTAGCAATTGCCGCATACTATGATTATGAGATATGGAAAATGGACGTCAAAACGGCATTCCTCAACGGCTTTCTTAAGGAAGAATTGTATATGATGCAGCCGGAAGGTTTTGTCGATCCTAAGAATGCTAACAAGGTATGCAAGCTCCAGCGCTCGATCTATGGGATGGTGCAAGCATCTCGGAGTTGGAACATTCGTTTTGATGAGATGATCAAAGCGTTTGGGTTTACACAGACTTATGGAGAAGCTTGTGTTTACAAGAAAGTGAGTGGGATCTCTGTAGCATTTCTCATATTATATGTAGATGACATACTTTGATGGGAAATGATATAGAACTTTTGGACAGCATTAAGGCCTACTTGAATAAGTGTTTTTCAATGAAGGACCTTGGAGAAGTTGCTTATATATTAGGCATCAAGATCTATAGAGATAGATCGAGACGCCTCATAGGTCTTTCGCAAGGCACATACCTTGATAAGATATTGAAGAAGTTCAATATGGTTCAGTCCAAGAAAGGGTTCTTGCCTGTATTGCAAGGTGTGAGATTGAGCACAGCTCAATGCCCGACCACGGCAAAAGATATAGAAGAGATGAGTGTCATCCCCTATGCCTCAGCCATAGGGTCTATTATGTGTGCCATGCTGTGTACCAGACCTGATGTAAACCTTGCCGTAAGTTTGGTAGGTAGGTACCAATGTAATCCCGGCAAGGAACACTGGACAGCGGTCAAGAACATCCTGAAGTGCCTGAAAAGGACTAAGGATATGTTTCTCATTTATGGAGGTGACGAAGAGCTCGTCGTAAAGGGTTACGTCGACGCTAGCTTCGACACAGATCTGGATGACTCTAAGTCACAAACCGGATACGTGTATATTTTGAATGGTGGGGCAGTAAGCTGGTGCAGTTGCAAGCAAAGCGTCGTGGCGGGATCTACATGTGAAGCGGAGTACATGGCAGCCTCGGAGGCAGTGCATGAAGCAATATGGATGAAGGAGTTCATCACCGACCTAGGAGTCATACCCAATGCGTCGGGGCCGATCACTCTCTTCTGTGACAACACTGGAGCTATTGCCCTTGCCAAGGAGCCCAGGTTTCACAAGAAGACTAGGCACATCAAGCGTCGCTTCAACTCCATTCGTGAAAATGTTCAAGATGGAGACATAGAAATTTGTAAAGTGCACACGGATTTGAATGTCGCAGATCCGTTGAGTAAACCTCTTCCGCGGGCAAAACATGATCAACACCAGAACTCTATGGGTATTCGATTCATCACAATGTAACTAGATTATTGACTCTAGTGCAAGTGGGAGACTGTTGGAAATATGCCCTAGAGGCAATAATAAAATGATTATTATTATATTTCCCTGTTCATGATAATTGTCTATTATTCATGCTATAATTGTGTTATCCGGAAATCGTAATACATGTGTGAATACATAGACCACAACATGTCCCTAGTGAGCCTCTAGTTGACTAGCTCGTTGATCAACAGATGGTTACGGTTTCCTGACCATGGACACTGGATGTCGTTGATAACGGGATCACATCATTAGGAGAATGATGTGATGGACAAGACCCAATCCTAAGCATAGCACAAAGATCGTGTAGTTCGTTTGCTAGACCATTCCAATGTCAAGTATCATTTCCTTAGACCATGAGATCGTTTAACTCCCGGATGCCGTAGGAATGCTTTGGGTATGCCAAACGTCACAACGTAACTGGGTGACTATAAAGGTATACTACGGGTGTCCCCGAAAGTATCTGTTGGGTTGACACGGATCGAGACTGGGATTTGTCACTCCGTATGACGGAGAGGTATCTCTGGGCCCACTCGGTAAGCATCATCATAATGAGCTCAATGTGATCAAGAAGTTGTTCACGGGATGATGTATTACGGGAACGAGTAAAAGAGACTTGCCGGTAATGAGATTGAACAAGGTATCGGGATACCGACGATCGAATCTCGGGCAAGTATCGTACCGATAGACGAAGAGAATTGTATACGGGATTGATTGAATCCTTGACATCATGGTTCATCCGATGAGATCATCGTGGAACATGTGGGAGCCAATATGGGTATCCAGATCCCGCTATTGGTTATTGGCCGGAAAGGTGTCTCGGTCATGTCTGCATGGTTCCCGAACCCGTAGGGTCTACACACTTAAGGTTCGGTGACGCTAGAGTTGTTATGGGAAATAGTATGTGGTTACCGAAGGTAGTTCGAAGTCCCGGATGAGATCCCGGAAGTCACAAGGAGTTCCGGAAGTGTTCCGAGGGTACTAGGCTATGGCCAGCATGACCGAAAGGTGTTTTGGGAGCCCCGGCAAGCTTCCACCTTCTTGGCTTGGGAGGGAAGCCTCCTTGGCTTGGGAGGCAAGCTTCCACCTTCTTGGCTTGGGAGGGAAGCCTCCTTGGCTTAGGAGGCAAGCTTCCACCTTCTTGGCTTGGGAGAGAAGCCTCCTTGGCTTGGGAGGGAAGCCTCCTTGGCTTAGGAGGCAAGCTTCCACCTTCTTGGCTTGGGAGGGAAGCCTTCCTGGCTTGGGAGGCAAGCCTCCACCTTCTTGCCTTGCCCCTATATATAGTGGAGGGGTGGGAGGGCAGCAGTGGCCTCTTCCCTGGCGCAGCCCTCCCTCCTCCTACACCTCCTCCTCCTCCATAGTGCTTGGCGAAGCCCTGCCGGAGAACCACGAGCTCCACCACCACCACGTCGTTGTGCTGACGGAGCTCTCCTTCAACTTCTCCTCTCCCCTTGCTGGATCAAGAAGGAGGAGACGTCCCCGGGCTGTACGTGTGTTGAACGCGGAGGTGCCGTCCGTTCAGCACTTGGATTGGATCTTCCACGATTTGAATCGCCGCGAGTACGACTCCATCAACCGCGTTCTTGTAACGCTTCCGTTTTGTGATCTTCAAGGGTATGAAGATACACTCCCTCTCTCGTTGCTAGAATCTCCTAGATTGATCTTGGTGACACGTAGGAAAATTTTGAATTATTACTACGTTCCCCAACAGTACCGAGGGATCAAGCGATCCCATGGTATGGTAAGCATTGTCAATTACGCTTTGTGTACTAACCCATGGTCTTCATGAGAGTTCTTTGTGGGGTTAGGTTGCGGTGTGCAAGTTCAAGTGAAGCGGGCAAGTTCAAGTAAAGCATCATGAAGAGATCAAATGCTTGAAGCTTGCCATCCATTGTGGTGACAACAGACTTGTGAAGATGTGCGGAAGGGTGACTCACCCATAGTGGAGTATGGGGGAGCAATCAACTAGTCTTCATCGAGCCAACGCAATTGAGAAAGGTGGTTCATCTTGAGGGAGTCAAGATCGTCATCATCTAGCTCAAGTGGACCATGTGCAAGGCAAAGGTTTGCTCTTAATAGGTTTTCTATTTTACCAGTCTCATGATGGTAGTTGGGAGACCGGGTTATAGGATCGATTGTCGTACTATCAAGGGGGGCTCTCGATGAGTAGCTTGATCGTATCGTTCATAGAGAGCTCAAACCATTGCATCCTTGCATCATCTTTATTGGTTCTTGTTTGGTTCTTCTCTTTGTGAGTTTTGGAGCTTATGGTCATCTTGATGACAAGCTCGAGTTCATCGAAAATGGAGTTCACTCGCATCTTCAATGATGTTTTTGATGTTGGAGGTTATGCCGGTTCTTCTCGGTTGGAGGTTTCACTCCTCTTTTGTTGGCATACCTCCCCTGCCTCTTCTTACTATAACCAGTCGATGTTTTGATGCTACTCGTCGTCTTGTTTCCAACAAGCTTGAGTTTGCTCAATTCGGAGATCATATGAAGAAGTTGTGGCAGTTCTGGTTGGTCCCAGCGGTAGTAACGCTTGGGTGCTACAAGCGGCAGTACTGCTCCACAGCGGTAGTACCGCTGGTAGCCCCCAGCTGTAGTACCGTTGCGGCTTCGTGCTAGTACCGCCTTGATTTGAGGGGTCTTTTTCGTGTCGGGTTTTACGGTGCTAGCCGCGGCAGTGGAGGTGGTAGTACCGCTCGTGTGCGGTAGTACCGTCCTGACCACCACGGTAGTACCACTCTGGGCCCAGCGGCAGTACCGCGAAGGGGAGCGGTAGTACCGCTGGCCAAGCGGTAGTACCGCGGTAGTCAAGCGGTAGTACCGCTCTCTGCGGGGCTGATATGGGGGTAACAGTTGGATTTTCCCCCTCCTATAAAAGGGGGTCTTCTTCCCCAATGAACCTTATCCTTTGAGCTCGTGTTCTTCCCCCATTGTTGACCTTCTTCGAGCTTGCTAACTCTCAATCCCTCCATGGATTCTTGCTAGTTTTTGAGGGAAAAGAGAGAGGAGATCTAGATCCACATTTCCACTAATCACTTTCTCCTCTATGTGAGGGGAACCCCTTGGATCTAGATCTTGGAGTTCTTGGTGTTCTCCTTCTTGTTCTTCCTCTCATTTTCCTCCCTAGCATTAGTTGCTTCGGTGGGATTTGAGAGAGAAGGACTTGGGCACTCCGTGTGCCCTTGCCATTGCATTTGGTGCATCGGTTTGAGTTCTCCACGGTGATACGTGGAAGTTTCAAGTTGAGAAGCTTATTACTCTTGGGTGCTTGGTACCCTTGAGCTTGTTCCTCTTGGGTGCTTGGGCGCCCTAGACGGTTGGTGGTGTTCGGAGCTCAATCATTGTGGTGCAAAGCTCCGGGCAAGCGTCGGGGTTTCCAACTAGGTTGTGGAGATCGCCCCGAGCAATTTGACGGGTACCGGTGACCGCCCCCAAGGGTTGCCAAAGTGTACGGGTTCGGTGACCGCCCCCAAGGGTTGCCATTTGTACGAGTTCGGTGACCGCCCTCAAGGGTCCCTTAGTGAAATCACGGCATCTTGCATTGTGCGAGGGCGTGAGGAGATTACGGTGGCCCTAGTGGCTTCTTGGGGAGCATTGTGCCTCCACACCGCTCCAAACGGATATTAGCATCCGCAAGGGTGTGAACTTCGGGATACATCGTCATCTCCGCGTGCCTCGGTTATCTCTTACCCGAGCCCTTTACTTGTGTACTTTACTTTGTGATAGCCATATTGTTTCTTGTCATATATCTTGCTATCACTTAGTTGTTTATCTTGCTTAGCATAAGTTGTTGGTGCACATAGGTGAGCCTAGTTGTTGTAGGTTTTGTGCTTGTCAAATTAACCGCTAGGTTTATTCCGCATTTGTTCAAGCCTAAACCGTAATTATTTTAAAGCGCCTATTCACCCCCCTCTAGGCGATGTGTACCCTCCAATCGGCCATGCGGCGGCGGTGACGGTGGCAGCAGCCGCGGCATCCTCGGCAGCCTTCTTGTCGGCCTCGGCCTTCTCAACGGCGGCATGATCGGCGTCGGTCGACATGGTGATGACGAAGGTGGTGTGGACGTAGATGAACAGAAGCGAGCAGTCGCGTAGTCACTGCCCAAAAACCTAATCGCCCCTCTCCCGTCTACCGTGTACATGGTGAACAGGATGGAGTCGCCGGCGGCAGCAGCAGCAGAGGAACGACATGGGCGTGGAGGTGGAGATGCGTTCTGTTTCCCTGCGGCTAGGGTTGGCAGCGCCCCACATATATATGTGCGGCCGCGTGTGGAGAGACGTGGGCTGAACCCACATCCAAGTCGGTAGCCCATGATCTAACATCTCAGATCGTCCCTACCTGTCAAAGACTCTCCGTTCCTGACCGGCAAAAAGAAGCGCATAGGAGTGAGCTCGGCTCGGCTCAATCCTGCAACCCGCAACCCGCAATCCGGCGCGGCGCGTCGTGGCGAGGCGAGCGGAGGAGGAGGAGTGTGCGAGGGCCTCATCTCTTCTCAAACTCCAATAGCATGAGGTAGAGAATCCCTTATAAACCACTCCAACTCTCCTTCCACTTCCGGGGTGGGACTAAACTTCCCACCACCTTGTCATGCCACCTACATGGGCCCTTAGAGATTAAATCTGAAATTGTCATATGGGCTCTAGGCCCATCTCATATTTCAACAGCGGCGGCTGGTGCAGTGGCAGCGGCACGGGGCGGTCCTCGGGGCTGTCGGGCGGCGGAGGCAACGGGCGGGGCGCCCCGGAGCCGGGCGGAATTCTTTCAGATCCAAGGGCTTATTTGTAAAACTGAATCGTTTCCCAGATATAATCACTTAAAGAGGGACTGCGGGTGCAATTTCCAGAAAACAAGAGGACCTTTTTGCAAAAGTGTCATGATGACGGATGACCAGAAGAAAGTGGTTTATTAGTACGTAACTAGCACATATGTCCGTGCGTTGCAACGGAAGGATTATGACTATGTTTTAAAAAATTGGAACCGTGTAAAATCACACATGTTGTGCTATGGAGTAAGTAAATGCTAGCTGTCATGAATTAGGATTGCCTGAGTAACAAACTGGATCGTAGGAGAAGAGTCGCTAGCGACAAAAATGCGTCATCAATGTGTTCTTGGAGATGGGACTCATGGAACATGATAGCACTTGCTAGAGAATGATAGTCTGACGTTCCTCCAACACCATGTTGAGAACCCACCCGATGGCAAGCCAAGCACCAATTCAGGTTGCTAATGTTATGGGCATCGCCGTCGCGGCTAAAGGAGACCATGTGAGGGAGGAGTTTGGACATGGGCGCACGAGGAGGGGTTAATATTATAGGTGTTGGTACACAAACAATTCAGTCCATGCACTTAAGATTTACGGTCCCGGAAGAAATTTAGCACACCAAAAACAATGCATTATCTGAAAATAGCTTCAACGGGGGGTACGCAAAGGCAGGATACAATCCCGTTTAAATGTCAAATGCATACAGCAGGGTGTATGCCCTCATATAGCCTCATTTAATCCCACAAATTGTTCCGATTAATATCCATGCATGCTCACAAGTTATACTCTTGTTTCGCACCCTTATTCCTTATTCAGCCCACAATTGACTCACCTTTAATCCACGTTTAGTGTCATGCAGCCTCCTATAGCCTCTTTTAATCTCATAAATTATCTCAATTAATATCCATGCATGCTCATGATTAAAGGCTGCCCACAATTCCTGTATGTAATGTCATTCACAGAGAGGCACCTCCTCCGTCCTGGTTAATTCCTGAGTTCTCTTGTTGGCAGGCTACTCGCGAACGTATAAGAATTGGTAGAATTTAATGTAAGAAGTCAAGGTGGGATTATTAAACTATGGAACCTGTGCGTCCTTCATCTGTAATATATTTTTCCAAAGTTTTCCAATGTAAACTTGAATAGATGCTTGGCCTAGTTGGCAGCTGCAGCTACTGCTAGTACACAAGGTCCTGAGTTCGATTCTTCACCTTGCCAGCTAATTTTTTCCTTGTTTTGCTGTAGTAGGCCCACTTGCGTGCCTGATGGCCCATAACAGTAGCGCGGAGCAACTACCTGGCCCTGTACGTGAATATTTTTCGTTTTCATAGAACAAGAAAATTAGTACCACCTCGGATTTTCAAAATTCTCAAAAAATATAATATGGGTGAACGGATGAAAATTTTGGATAAACGCACCTTACTTTATTAGTAGGTATAGAGGTATAGATTATTTCTTTTCAATATTCCACTCAGTTTTAATTATTATATCTGATATGTATTTGTAAGATGTGGTAGCTACATGAATATTATGACATCCAGCAGCAAGTAATTATAATGGGTGCGCTCATTCAAAAATATTGTAAGGGCATGTACAACAGCATCTAGTCAGTCCTATGTAACAAAGGACACGTAGGAAAAAAGTGACGTGGGGGGAGTTAGAGCATTTTACGGCTGGCCTAACAGACAGCCTGCTATGTGGTTTATTTCTAACCCCGCTGTTTCTTTTGCTCGCAGCTTGCGAGGAGGCCAGGGCGCGCCTCGTCCAGCCGCGGCCTACCTGCTGTGTCAGTCAGCCCAGCCGCCTCGACTCGGCCTTCTCTGCTCCCACTTTTTGGAAATCGCGTGTCCTCCGTCGAGCGAGGGCGCCGGTGGTGGTGTTCGCTCGGTGGACTCTGTTCCATTTTCTTCGCTCCTTCACGCTTTGGCGATTCCTTCCGTTCCCTTTCTCTGCTTGTTTTGATTTCTAATGTAGCTTGTTGATTCTCATGGCAGCTCTCGTACACATATAAATTGGTGAGAATATATGTATATCAGCGAGGTGGGACAATTTAATTGAAGTGCAGTTGCAAAGCTCGTTGTATCTGAATTTAGCCACCTAAAAAGGACAGCGGGTTGAATACTCAAAAGCATAGGGTCTTTTCTGTAAGAACGAAACGTTTTCTTCGAGAACCACTTAAAATAGGACTGCGGATTGAATACCTGAAACAGTAGGGACTTTTGTAGATGCCCTTACAATGTTTTTGGATGAGCGCACCCATTATAATTACTTGCTGCTGGATGTCATAATATTCATATACCTACCACATCTTACAAATACATATCAGATATAATAATTAAAATTGAGTGGAATATTGAAAAGAAATAATATTTATTAAGGGAAATGATATTTGAGGCTCACCGGTATTTGCTGATCATCAAGGATATTCCTCAACTAAGAACGAAACGTTTTCTTCGAGAGCCACTTAAAATAGGACTGCGGGTTGAATACCTAAAACAGTAGGGACCTTTTTACAAAAAACGTCGACGACATACGACCAGAAGCACTTGGTGCTTTATTAGTAGATAAAGATAAAGACTAGTACAAATGCCCTGCGTTGCAACGGGCATAGAAACTCGCAAAATCTGATCTATCTGCTATTACGTTCTATTTTTTTATTCAATTATGATAAACATCGATAATAAGGTTACATTGATTATTACCTTTTAGAGTATGCATTTTGGACGTTAAGAAGCCACCTTAGTTTTGTTCATCGGATAGAAGAGTAGTGGCCCATGGAATAGTCTGTGAATACTTTTTTTTCTTCAAAGAAACATGACTATTTATTTATTTTTATATAAGAGTAGTGAACGCTTTATTCAAATTGAATTTTTTAAGGAAAACATTTTCTGAACTGAATTTTTAAAAATGTGAATATTTTAATTTTCTTTGAATATTTCTATATGTATTTTTTAAATGGAACATTTTTTGTGGTTTTGACCAGTTTTTAAAGAGTGTTACATATACATCTATGTGCAAATTTTAAACTATTTTTCTTACTATATTAAAATGTTTTTAGATATAGTTCGTAGTTTGGTTGGGAAGAGTTATTGTTTTTTTTTCATTATTTGGGTTTGGCCCAAACAAAGAAGGCATATGGCAATAAAAATATTATACACATAACATTTTTGTTGAAGTAATTTTAACTAGACGCAATTGTTCCTTCGCACGCTAAGCATGGCATCTTCTTGTCGGAAACAACAACTTGAGTTTGATCAGACTCTATGGCCATGACTTCTAACTGTGTTTTGGCATTGGTGGTATATCAACATGTATATATAGGCAAGCTCGGCAGTGTCCGTTCGCAAAACACATTGGTGGTATATATCAACGTGTATATATAGGCAAATTCAGCAGTGTCCGGCGGATCTCATGGGGTCCGGTTGGTTTTTGTCTTCGGTGGGTCTGACTGGATCCGGTCTTCGTTCATCTACGTCTATGTGTCTGCAGGTTGGATCCTTCCGATCTATGCTTCTCTTCATCGGCGGCGGCTGCTGTTCTGGTGTGCTGGTCCTATGAGACCTTAGCACGCCGACTTCCCTACTGTCTACTACAACAATGTTTGTCCGGCTCCGACGAGGGAGGGGCGATGACGATGGCGCGCCTTCGGCTCGCTCCACTGATTGTAGTCGTCGCTAGGTGGTCTACGGACCTGTATGTAAATTTTACTTTTTGTGCTTTTTGTACTACCTTGACAGTTGATGAATAGATCGAAAGTTTTCTTGCAAAAAAAATCAGCAGTGTCCGAAAGAAGTTCACTTTCCTGTTGTACGTCGTAGGTCCGTGTTCGTTTGCTTTCTGCCTGTACGTAAGCTCTGACATGTTTTGTTTTTGTTGGGCATGAGCAACGCATGCAGTAGCAAACCTGCATGCAATGCATCACACAAGAGGTCGGGGCTTGCCTGCTCCTGCCTCCCTGCTGTTCCTTTTAGCACTGATCCAGCAAAAAATTTCTCCCACGTTTCTTTTTTATTGCCAAAAGAGAAAGCAAGAAATACCTCATCCAATTGGCGATATATGCATATCATTGAAACCTCCTTTGGCCAATACGTCCATGGGATAAAGTCCGTTCACAGTAGCCATGCCATGTTGACGCCGTCCTGCCGCCCAAAGCTGCAAGTTCTTGAATCTTGATACTGGCATGTTCGCGCCCCAGCGAGCTCGCCGTGCTTAATGTTGGCTGGCCGTCCTCCAAGAGATCATAGTGCAAAATTATGGAGACCATCCACTCTCCAGTGTAGCACCCGCCGAATTCTGCCCGCCCTCGCCCTTGCATGTACAGCCTCATGCCCTCATCCACGGCCTTTGGCGTTCCCCATTGCCACTCTATCCGCCTCAACCCCCCCCCCCCCCCCCCCCCCCCTCCCGGTGTTGTCCCCTTGCTCCAACGGCCCATGCCCAACCGGTTCAGTTCAGAACTTCAGATACCGATCTTTTGCTGCTGAAATTCCACCGTGTATCAAACGCCAACATCCATCTTATTATCTTCAGTAAAAAAAAAGGCTGACCACTTGAAGCATAACTGGCATTCAATCTCTTATATATATATATATATATATATATATAAAATAAAAAAATAAAAAAAAGAAAAGATAAAGATAAAGGTTAGGTCAAGATAAGATTTGTATTGGCCGAGCGAACGAGCGTGTCAGGTTTGGTGTTGGGGGCGTCGGTGCGCCTGAAGCGGCCTACACATTAGTCTGTGGTCTGTGTGGAATTAGTCTGTGCTCGACTCGACCTACACGGAATTAGTCTGCGGCTTACGCATTAGTCCAGGCGGTCATTTTTAAAAGGCGATGCTAGGCGCCGGTGCGCCGGCCGAAACGTTTCGGCCGGTCGCACCCTAGCCGTCAGATCGGCCCGTCCCGAGCCATTGAATCCTTATCCGACCAGGTCGTCGTCTTCCTCTCGCGAGCGCGTAACGAGCGTCGTCTTGCACTCGCGAACCCCGTCTCGCCGGCCGCACGCGTCCTCCCTCGTCGCCGCCCCTCCCTCGCCTGCCCTCCTCGTCCCTGGTCGCCGTCCTCGCCGGCCGTCTTTCCCGGCCGCCCTGGTCGCCGGTCCAGTCCTTGGCGGCCATCCTCGTCACCGGCTTCGCCCCATGCAACAGCCCACCCCTGCGATTGAAGCTTTCATGGCCACCGTTGCAGCTCCGGTGGCGACGACCGGAGCTCACCGGTGTGCTCGCCGCGCGCTCATATCCAGGTTGCAAACAAAAAAAACGAGCGCCAGGGGAGATGCCCGGTGCTGCAACCGACGATGGAAAAAGCTACAATCGCTGACGAAAAAAGCTTCAACCAGCTATGAAAAAAGTTTCAACTCTTACGACGGAAAACTATGAACGACCAAAGAAAAGCTACAACCAGCGATGAAAAAAAGCTTCATCCGACGACCAAAAAAGCTTCAACCGGCTATGAAAAAAGTTTCAACTCGTATGACGAAAAACTATGAACAATCAAAGAAAAGCTACAATCGGCGACGAAAAAAGCTTCATCCGACGACGAAAAAAGCTTCAACCGTGGAGCGTAAGCCATGGACGACAAACGAAAAGCTACAACCGGCGGTTACAAAAGCTACAACCGGCATTGAAAAAAGTTTCAAACTAATTGTCTCAGCTGTGAATCCCGCGATGGCGATGACGTCGTTTTGCTGCAACCATAGTTGGTTTTGCTACAAACGGCGTTGGAATTTGCTACAACCATTTTTCACAGCTACTTGCTGCTGCTCCGCCGAGCTCCCACGTCTGCCCATGGCCATCGTCGCCGCGGTGCCGTTTCGGGAGGAAAAAGGTTCAACGGTTGCAGCTCCGCGCGTGGTGGGTTGCAGCTCAGACGTGTGGTCGGGTCCGACGAGGGCAGGCAGAGCTCCGGCGGCGCAGATCCGAGCAGATCTGGCCGAGGGCAGCTGGATCAGCTGATTCCCATGGCGCCGGCGCCCTAGGAGTTCTCCGGACGGCGAAGCTTGGCCATGGCAGCGGGGAGAGAGAGAGACAAGCGACGGGAAGAAGAGAAACAGGGGGGAGAAGACGCACGTGGGCGGGCCCCCCGTCCTACGTGTCGCTAGGTGAGTCGCTTGGTATGTTTGCGTGTGGACGCATCGGCCGAAGCTTCGGCCGGTGTCCCGTCGTGAAACGTTTCCCTTTTTAAAAAGAACTAAATAGGCATGAGCTACTTAAAATAAAGCCATGCATGTGAATCAACCGGTCAAAGTCCACTTAGACCATGATTAAAAATAAAATATTAATAATAAAACTAAAGAAAAAGGACCAAGGACATCCTAGTTCGGGGAGTTTGGTACGTATGTGGCGTTGCGGTGTTGCTTCGGCGTGAGGAGAGCCCACCGCTTGCGGATCTCTTTGGCACGCACGTAATTGGACTACGACACAGTTGACACTGGAATGCGGTGGGGGTCGAGTGCCAGCCGTGGGGAGATTCACGTCCGGCCACAACAGCGGGACGCGGTACTCCCAGTGGTACTCCGCGCGGTGCACCCGGATGTACGGTTGGTCGCGTGGTCGTGCCCTCCCCACGGCACCAACTTGAAGCCGTCTGGCCTCGCGATGAGCCGACCTCATGGTCATGCTTGCCCTTGCCCTTGCCGAAGAAGCTCATAGTGACAGCGTGGCTAGGGCTTGTGTCGGCCGGTGTGGGAGCACAACGGTCCGTCTCGTGTCCATGTGGACGCAAATCATGCGCAAATTTGGACCAGAAATGCATCTAGATGGACAACGAGCGGACATGATTTTAGTTTAGGTCAGCGAGTTGGGTGAATGTTTTTGTCCATTTCAACACAAACAGACATGCACGGACAAAATGCTTCGGCGTGTTGGAGTTGTCCCGAATCGACCACAATTATGGACACTTTTTAGCCATCCAATGTGGGTCATCTAAAATGTTCAAAATGATTATCTGAAATCCCACAAATCAACATATTGATTTTATGTGGAACCAAAAACAAATAGAAAACATGAACTCAAATAACAGGTTAGCCTAGAAAATAATATAAATTGTTATAAGAAGTATATAAAGGTACTAACATAATAGCATGAACAATAAAAATTTATAAATATGTTTAAGACGTATCAAGCGCCTATTAGATTAGAATCCTCTCTTTATTAAAAAGATAATCATACTAGTATTATTTATGTTTTCATCCACCTCGTTCTTCGGCTCCGGGCCGGTTTTCTCGCCCGTGTCGGTTGGGCCCATACACCCGGTTGACTGGGAGTGGTGTGTGGCCGTATGATCCGAGATGGCCAGCCGGTTGTGTCGATAGGGTCGGTCGTCTAGGTAGATATGGCCAGCCGACCGTATCGAGAGGGTCAACCGGGTAGAGATGGTCAGGCGGACAGAGATGGCCAGCCGTCCAGACGGGTAGAGATGGCTAGCTAGGAAGAGATGGTAAACTGGCTGGATCGAGAGGGCTAGCTGGCGGAGGTGCAGCTGTAAGGACCCGGGCAACCAGCGTGTCTCTAGTTGGAGGGACCAGGTGAGTGGGTCACCAGTCGTCGGTGTGTATATCAGTTTGAAGTAAATTGCAAGAACCCACCACTTTGAAGGTTAGGTTTGCAGAGAACACTACGTTACATTTTTTTTACAGAAAACACCATGTATTGTGTAATCGTTTTGCAAAAAACACTGATCAGCGGATATGGCTATGTTAAGTGAGCTTGTGACAGATGGACCCTGCTTTTTGCATATGTGGCACTCCTAGCCGCCCCGATAGCCATTAGACGGCACCGTCGGGACCAAATCCATTTCCTCCCGCTCACGCCACACACCATTTTTCCCCTTCCCACTCCCTTCTCGTTGCCCGCTCCCTCCCTCCATCCTCGCGGTACAGAGATGGCTACTTATGCGAGACCAGGTGATGCTAGCGGCGGCGGGTGATACGTCTCCATCGTATCTATAATTTTTGATTGTTCCATGCCAATATTATTCAACTTTCATATACTTTTGGCAACTTTTTATACTATTTTTTGGGATTAACATATTGATCCAGTGCCCAGTGCCAGTTCCTGTTTGTTGCATGTTTTATGTTTCGCAGAAAACTCATATCAAATGGAGTCCAAACGGGATAAAAACGGATGGAGAATATTTTTGGAATATTTATGATTTTTGGGAAGAAGAATCAACACGAGACGATGCTCGAGGGGCCCACAAGGCAGGGGGCGCGCCCTAGGGGGGTGGGCGCGCCCCTGACCCTCGTGGACACCCCGTAAGGTGCTGCTCTTCTTTTGCCGCAAGAAATCTAATATCCGGAAACAAATCGTGTTGAAGGTTTCAATCCAATCGGAGTTACGGATCTCCGGTAATATAAGAAACGGGTAAAGGGCAGAATCGGGAAACGCAGAAACAGAGAGAGGCAGAGAGACAGATCCAATCTCGGAGGGGCTCTCGCCCCTCCCACGCCATGGAGACCATGGACCAGAGGGAAACCCTTCTCCCATCTAGGGAGAAGGTCAAGGAACAAGAAGAAGAAGGGGGGGCTCTCCCCCTCTCTCCCGGTGGCGCCGGAATGCCGCCGGGGCCATCATCATCACCGCGATCTACACCAACACCTCCGTCATCTTCACCAACATCTCCATCACCTTCCCCCATCTATATTCAGCGGTCCACTCTCCCACAACCCGCTGTACCCTCTACTTGAACATGGTGCTTTATGCTTCATATTACTATCCAATGATGTGTTGCCATTCTATGATGTCTGAGTAGATTTTCATTGTCCTTTCGGTTATTGGTGAATTGCTATGATTGGTTTAATTTTCTTGTGGTTATGTTGCTGTCCTTTGGTGCCCATCATATGTGCGCGCGCGTGGATCACAACATAGGGTTAGTTGTATGTTGATAGGACTATGTATTGGAGGGCAAGAGTGACAGAAGTTTCAACCTAGCATAGAAATTGATGCATACGGGATTGAAGGGGGACCAATATATCTTAATGCTATGGTTGGGTTTTACCTTAATGAACGTTAGTAGTTGCGGATGCTTGCTAATAGTTTCAATCATAAGTGCATAGAATTCCAAGTCAGGGATGACATGCTAGCAGTGGCCTCTCCCACATAAAACTTGCTATCGGTCTAGTAAAGTAGTCAATTACTTAGGGACAATTTCACAACTCCTACCACCACTTTTCCACACTCGCTACTAACTTTATTGCTTCTTTATCTAAACAGCCCCTAGTTTATATTTGTGTGCTCTTTATATTCTTGCAAGCCTATCCAACAACACCTACAAAGTACTTCTAGTTTCATACCTGTTCTAGGTAAAGCGAACGTCAAGCGTGCGTAGAGTTGTATCGGTGGTCGATAGAACTTGAGGGAAGATTTTTTCTACCTTTAGCTCCTCGTCGGGTTCGACACTCTTACTTATCGAAAGAGGCTACAGTTGATCCCCTATACTTGTGGGTTATCAATACCGTTTTCTGGCGCCGTTGCCGGGGAGTTATAGCGTGGGGTGAATATTCTCGTGTGTGCTTGTTTGCTTTATCACTAAGTAATTTTTAGTTGCTGTTCTTAGTTGTTCTCTATCTTTAGTTATGGATATGGAACACGAAATACCAAAAAAAATTAGGTGTACTTGCTACTCATGGAGATGGGGAACCTCCTAAAACCCTCGATGCTCATTATGTGAAAGATATTATGTACTACTTTGATAATCTTGAGAAAACCCCATTCAATTATGTTATGGGAGACACGTTGGATCAACGTGAATACTTTAGGGATTATCGCTTGACACAAAAAGGGAAACTATTATGGGATCAAATTTATATGTTGCATTGGTATGCTCGGCAACTATGCTTGAGATATGATTATACTTGTTGCTCTAGGATGAAGGCTCCACACCTTCCCTTTTCATGCAAATTTAATGATGATAAAACCTTGGCTTCTTATGCTAATGATATATATGATTACTATGATGTGGAACAAATAGAAGAATTTGTTGCTTTTATGGGTGCTTATGAAATTGAATCTCTGTTTAAAGAGTGTGAAAATCTTGATGATGTTGTTTACAGACCTGGAAATTTTGCTATACTTAAATATTGTTATGAGAATTATGAATACAATGCCGATATTGATGCGTTTATTGAGAAAGTCTCCGATGTGCAAGAAGAGACTAATATTTTGCAGGAATCTATGGAAGAAGAAATTGATGAAACTATGAGCTCATTGAATGAAAAAGATGAGGAGGAGAGCGAAGAACAAAAGGAGGAAGAGCGGATTGATACCCCGTGCCCATCTTCTAATGAGAGTAACTCTTCAACTCATACATTGTTTAATTTCCCTTTGTGCTTACCGAAGGATGATAGCTATGATGATTGTTATGATCCCGTTGATTCTCTTGTCGTGGAATTGTCACGTCAGATGTCCTAGTGTGAGGACTTAGTCATGAGGCCAACGCATCTATGCGGTAGCTTGAAGGGGTTGGTCAGAGTCGACAGACGCGGGGCGGATCAACACACAAGACAAGGATTTAGACAGCTTCGGGCCCCGGGAAACATCATCCGGTAATAACCCTACATGCTGTTTGTGGCTAGGTCTCATTATGATCATGAGAGAGTTGCCGGTAAGCCGGCTCTTTTTGTCTAGCCCTAGAGATTGTTTCCTGCCCTCTTGGGGTGCCCCGCCCCTCCTTATATAAGCTGAAGGGGAGGGTTACATGTAGAGTCCAACTCGGACTTAATACTTAACCTTATTTTGATGTCTTACCATGGGCTTCTTTAACGTCTTGGGCTTCTTACGGACTGGCTTACCATCTGGCTTACCGTCTGTCGGGTTACATGACTGTGTCTGCCGGGTTATATGACTATGTCTGTCGGGTTATATGACTGTGTCTGCCGGGTTATATGACTGTGTCTGCCGGCTTACAATGCTTAACTGTTCCCGCCGGTCTTATAGTCTGCTGGGTCACCAATGAAACATCAAGCCCCAGCCGGGTCATATCTCCGGCCGGGTCATACCGCGGGGTATATCCCCGACATTAGCCCCCAGTTTAATTTGGATTCATCCATGTTAAACTGATCCTATAAAACAAACACAAGAACAATTTTGACAGATTATGCTCCGGGTAAAACATCTTTGTAAGCCAGCACCCGATCATCCTTAACTCTTTGTTATTTCCTTTTTAACAAATTCGGGTCAATAAGCCAACTTCGTAATCAATTTGCTGACGTTGGTTTCTCACAGAGAAAGACTGAAGAATAACTCATTTGACCCAGCTCCCAATGTTTAAAAATATAGGTCTTGAAATACTCATGTGACCTTCAACCGGCTTAAAGATGAAAAAACTTGTCGGGTTATAAATAGATGATGCCGAGTCATAATTGTTGCCGATGCTGGGTCAAAACTGAGAATTTTGAAGATTTCTCTCCCTCATATCCATATTACCTGTAGCCCCCAAGTCTTGAGTAGAGCAAAGTGATGACTTAAGACTTGCTTCAATATAAATATTATCACTTTGAAGAAATCCATGTTGCTCATCTCAATCACTAGTCAAAACTGAGTATTCCACATATGTAGCCCCTAAGTGCCGGGTCATTATGCAATAATGAGCAAAGACTTTATGGATATGATCATGTAGACTTAAGCAGCAACGTGTAGCCCCCAAGGACCGGCTCAGTAAGATAATATTGAGCTGAGACTTTATGTATACTTCTTTGCAAAGAACATCTTATGCCGCAACCCTCACCATGGGGCTCGAACCCACGTCCATAAGGTTAAGAGCTTTTTACTCTACCAACTGAGTAGTAGACCGTTCAATATAATGGATTAATGCTTATGTACCTTGAATTTTTGACAGGAGCAATTGATAGCCCTCAAGGGCCGGCTCATTAAAATGGGATGAGTCGGGTCTTCGATAAGTTGATCAAAAAATGACTTTACATTAGCCCCCAAGTGTCATGGTGCATGCTTGCAGCAACATGAAACTTGCATATTTGATTTAATCTCAACTTGAGTAATGTAGCCCCCAAGTGCCAGGTCGTAAGCCTACAGCAACTCGGGACTATTCCCTCCATTGTAAAAATAAATCATGTCCATTAATAAAATAATAACCATTGCGCTGAAGCGACTTTGAAAACCTCCATCATAATATTGGCTATTGATAACCATAAAAAATCCACCCATGTTTGCTATTAAAGATTTGAATAATATAATCTGGTTTGGAAAACCGGTTCCTGTGATATTGAATCGTACTGCCGGTTTAAGATACCTGTGCAGTAAGGGTGATAACCCAATTTTTTGAAGCCAAAAACTTCCAAATGTTTATGATTTTCATATATGGCGACTTATCATCCAAAGTCAAGCCGGGTTAATAGAAACCACATATTTGCTTCAAATATGAACAAAAAGGTCTCAAGATAAAACCAAAGATTGCTTTCAAAAAACTTAAGCCAAATAGAAAGAAAAATTGAGGCTTCTGATTCGAATACGATCAGTAAACCGTTCCAAAGGGGTTAAGCTAGGATTCGAATACGATCATGTAGCCCCCAGTGGCTTTGGCGTTGTGTCGATCAAGAGGGTACCGACAGCTGTGTTCTCTTTGGTTCAAATACGACCTATGTTTGAACAAGAAGCCCCCAAATGACCTTGAGAGGTTTTTGACGACCCTGATTCGAATACGATCCAAGTCGGACCCAAAAGGGGTTAAGCTATGGTTCGAATACGATCAAGAAGCCCCCTAGTGAGTTTGGCAGTGTGCCGATCAAGAGGGTACCGACAACTGTGTTCTCTTTGGTTCAAATACGACCTATGTTTGAACAGGAAGCCCCCAAGTGACCATATAAATTTTGCCATCGCGCCGATCAAGAGGGTACCGACAGCTGTGCTCGATGAGCAAGAAGCCCCCAAGTGACCATAATAAGATAAGCCGTAAGGCAGGATACCCATGTTTGAGCCGCGCAGCATGGCGTCAAGTTCTCTTTGGCAACCTTTAATTTTCCTTGAGCCGGATGTTTGAACCGGATTTGAGAGCTTCAAAGCTTTGCAGGAGAGAGATGTCTCTTGAACCAGATTTTAAACCAGAATCTTTATTTTGAACCGACAATCTTCTGACGGCCTTTAAATTTTCATCAATATGGCGGTGTCCTCCGAAACCGGGTTATCATTCCCTCCAATGACCCGGAATTCCCGATTCATGCCATTGTAGCCCCCAAGTCTTAAGACTTAAAGAGTTGGCTTAAGATTCTCCGTAGTTGACCGTGATATAAACCGGTTTGAGTCCTGCATGGGAGAACTTGCAAGCCAAAGTAATTGCTCTTTTAAAGAAAATAATATGCAATATAAATATACTGGATGGATTTCACCTGGTATGCCAGGCTAGTGATTATCCACCGCAGAGTTGATGATCACCATAGTAAAACTGAAAATCAATCACGGGTGAGCCATCCGCGGCAGTGTGAGCCAGTGCGGACGGGCGAGTCAACCACGTTATGTTGATGTAGCCCTTTGCGACACCTTTGTAATGAATAGTGGTCCTGCGAGAGAAATACCACGAACCCAAAGTAATGTCTCTTAAAAAAATAAAAACATATATTGATGAAATTCATAAGAAAAATAGCATCTGGTATTTTTTGTTGGATGACCGTGCTGGACAATGCATAACACCGCTTTGGCTTTTGACAGAAGAATTGCTCTGATGTGTGTAAAGACAGTGATTGGAGACTGAAATCTGCCAACACGTCTCATTTGGTTCCTTGAAAATCGTGCCATGTTGAGAGGAGCAATAATACTGATTCTCCTGTCTTCAAATGCCCGGGATGATTGAGGTCTCTTTATATAGCTTCTTTTGACCGCGACTTACTTGATCGTGAAATCTTTCGCGTGAACAGTGGCAGGAGTGACTGAAGGAACTTTGCTTCTGCCCCACTGTTGCTTTTAACCTCACGTGCATGTGTAGCAGACTTCTATTTGTTTTCCTCATCATCAGGATATCCACGCAGATTGATAAACCAGTCTTTCCAGCATCAAGCAATATACAAGTGCCGAAAACTATGACACAGCGTAGTAACGGGCGGCTCATGGTTGTGAAGACGACGACTGTGAGGCGGAATCGAAGTTGACTTGGAAACGAGGCGGGACTGTCCGCGACCCGGATCCAGACCCGTGGCCATCTTTTCGCCGGAGGGGCCGGCGACAGCGACTCGGACGACGGCGGCTCTGCCGCGGGCGACTCGTGCGACGGCGACGGTGACTCGGATGACGGCGGCTCTGATGCGGGCGATTCGTGAGCCGGCGGCGACTCGGATGATGGCGGTTCTGCCCCGGGCGACTCGTGAGCCGGCGACGGTGACTTGGTTGACGACAGCTCTGGTGCGGGCGATTCTTGAGCCGGCGGCGACTCGGACGACGGCGGCTCTGCCCTGGGCGATCGTGAGCCGGCGACGGCGACCCGTATGACGGCGGCTCTGTCGCGTGCGATTCGTGAACCGGCGGCGACTCGGACGACGTTACGGGGCCAGCCGCGGTGCGAGAGGCCAGCGGCAGAGGGCACGGGGCCAGCCCCGGACGGGTGCAGCAGCGAGGTTGAGCACCCGGTCGCGGGCGGTTCCACACGGGGTAAGGCCGGCTCATCCTGGCCCCGAGGACGTTTTAACACTGACGGGAGTGAGGCGCGGCGGCGGCTCTCATAGTAGGGGCAAGCGGCTCGAGGCCGGAGCCAGGCGAAGCTGCAGCAGCGGTTCAAAGTCAAGGGCATTCGGAGTAGAAGCAGAGAACACTCGATGGATAGGGCGGCCCGCAGCGGTGAAGGCGTCTGGCGGCTCAAGGCGCGGGCGAGTGAGGCCGCGGCAGCGACTCGACACTGCGGAGGCGGTTGGGCATGTCGGCGAGCCCGCGGTGGCGAGGCGGGGCAGCTTGAGGCAGAGCCTGCCCAGCGCGGCCGCGACTTGAGGCTGCGGTGGCACAAGGCCGAGACGGCGGCCGGCGACGCAAGGCTGGATAACTTATGGCAGAACAGGGGCGGCAAGACCACACGGCTGAGGTCAGTGGAGGCAACTCGAGGCTGGTGACCCGGGGGCGGCGACTTGAGGCCGGATGGCAGCCCGTCAGTAGCGGCATCTCACAAGCAGCAGTTGTGGCCTGAGGTGCATCGATTTAGAGGTGACGGCGACTCACATCCGGGGCAGCCCAGTAGATGGTGACGGTGACTCAATACATTAGGCCAATTCGAAGTGCGGCGGCTGATTTGACCACTGCGGCGGCTCGCACGGAGTCCGGAAGAGACAACCAGGGCGGCGACTTTCAAAACGAGTGCAAACGCAGCGAGGCGGCTTGGAGACCAAGGCGGTGCAGGGCGCTTGGACAAACCGAGGACCGCCGCGGCCAGAGGCGGCTTGCGAGGCTAGGCGGCGCAGGGCGCTTCAGATAAAGGTGAGTGACGAGGCGGGGTCCCGGGCCATCATGGGAGGAGCGCTTAGGCGGGGCGACTTTGGCAGCGACGAACCGAGGCGGAGCGATGAATCGGACTAACGAAACAGCGGCTTGACCACGGTCTAGTGAGGCAAAACAGCCGGCGTAGGCGAGGCGTCAGGGCACCGCAGCGGCTTAACTCGGCTGCGTGGGCGGCGGCTTGAGACCGGAGCAAGGTGATTGCGGCAGCTCGACAGGGCCCGGCAGAGGAGATCACGACAGCGACTCTGCGGTCATGGCGATTTGATGCATCGGGTGGATTTTAATGGTGATGTCTCTGGTCACTTTAGATTTTGATGGTTGTATATGCGGAGCAGCTACGGCGACTATAAAGTGGCGATAGAGAGGCACCGTGGCGAGACGAGGTCGAAGCAAAAGCGAGCGGCTTGCGACAGGGTCGGGCCCGCGAAGCCACGGTGGCAAAGGCCAGTGGCAGCTCAGAAACAGGGCACAGTTCAGCGCACGTACAATGCTTGATAAGACAGTCTTATCTTAAGTCTTGCATGTAATTTAGAGATGACAAAAAAGTATGTCTACAATAGGTTATATCTTAGTCTTATCTTCAATAACTAGCAATTCCTTAAAACATGGTGAGACAAATTGTGTTAAGAGATCATCTCTTGTCTTATCTTAAATAAGAGAAGACAAGCCTTTTCTTACGAGTTCTCTCTCCTCCACCTCATCATTTATCCTACGTGGCAATCCTAAGATAGCACCATTGTACATGCCCTCAGAGGCAGCTCTGGCAAGGCCGCAGTGGTGGCAGCGAATTTGAAAGTAGAAGCAGGGTGAGGCAAGTCCGGGTTGTGATCGGCCCCATTTCCGCGTCTTCAGAAAATTCACGTCTGCCTCTTCCCTTTTCCTTGACTTTTTCCTTTGCGGTTGATGGTTGAACGGTGAACGGCAACTCCAACCGTACTGGTTTTGACGAGTTACCGACAGAAACCTGACACGCCGATGATTTTGGCGACTTTGTGATTTTTTTCTTGGCGACTTACGGCAGCCATCAGATCGCAACCTTAATTTTCCTTAAATCTCCTAGACTATGAATCTGGACCAATGAACTCGAAGCTGATGCATATCCTTCCAAACCGGCTCTTCTTCAACCAGAAATTACGAACTTCTCGATCCCTGTGAGAGATCCCTCCAAGAACTCAACACCACCGTGCGCTAGCCCTATGGTGGGCGCCAACTGTTGTGGAATTGTCACGTCAGATGTCCTAGTGTGAGGACTTAGTCGTGAGGCCAACGCATCTATGCGGTAGCTTGAAGGGGTTGGTCGGAATCGACAGACGCAGGGCGGATCAACACACAAGACAAGGATTTAGACAGCTTCGGGCCCCGGGAAACATCATCCGGTAATAACCCTACATGCTGTTTGTGGCTAGGTCTCATTATGATCATGAGAGAGTCGCCGGTAAGCCGACTCTTTTTGTCTAGCCCTAGAGATTGTTTCCTGCCCTCTTGGGGTGCCCCGCCCCTCCTTATATAAGCTGAAGGGGCGGGTTACATGTAGAGTCCAACTCGGACTTAATACTTAACCTTATTTTGACATCTTACCATGGGCTTCTTTAACGTCTTGGGCTTCTTACGGACTGGCTTACCATCTGGCTTATCGACTGCCGGCTTACATGACTGTGTCTGCCGGGTTACATGACTGTGTCTGCCGGGTTATATGACTGTGTCTGCCGGCTTACAATGCTTAACTGTTCCGGCCGGTCTTATAGTCTGCTGGGTCACCAATGAAACATCAAGCCCCAGCCGGGTCATATCTCCGGCCGGGTCATACCGCTGGGTATATCCCCGACATCTCTTGAAATACCCCTTTTTGATGATGCTTGCTATGCTTGTGGCCATGATGCCAATATGAATGATGCTTATGGAGATGAACTTGCTATAGTTCCTTATGTTAAACATGAAATTGTTGCTATTGCACCCACACATAATAGTCCTATTATCTTTTTGAATTCTCCAAACTACACTATATCGGAGAAGTTTGCTCTTATTAAGGATTATGTTGATGGGTTGCATGTTACCGTTGCACATGATGATTTTGATAGATATAATATGCATGTGCTTGCTGCTCCAACTTGCAATTATTATGAGAGAGGAACTACATCTCCGCCTCTTTATGTTTCCAACACGATAGGATTGCAAGAAACTGCTTATACTATGCATTGGCCTTTACTTGGTGTGCATGAATTGTTCTTTTATGACATGCCGATGCATAGGAAGAGAGTTAGACTTCGTTGTTGCATGATATATGTTACTTTATGCTCACTACTAAATCACAAATAATTGTTAATTAAAATTGGCTTTGATATACCTTGGGATCCGGGTGGATCCATTACTTGAGCACTATATGCCTAGCTTAATGGCTTTAAAGAAAGCGCTGCCAGGGAGACAACCCGGAAGTTTTAGAGAGTCATTTATTTCTGTTGAGTGCTTTAATAATGTTTAAAAACAAAAAATAAAGAGGGGAACCCAAAAAATTTCATCAAAAATAATTATCCCCTTGTACAATTCCATTGTATTATAAAAATAATGTGCCAAGGTTTGCCTTTAGAATGTTTACAATGCTTGTTGGTTTGTGCGGTGCAGGACATAAACTTTGGCTGTAGTGCGCAATTTTACATTTTTTTACTGGAACATCAAATGATTCTGAAACTTTTTGCACTGTCTTTCTATACAAATTGTTTATTTTTCCTAATTTTGGTAGAATTTTTGGAGTACCAGAAGTATGGTGAATGTTCAGATTACTACAGACTGTCCGGTTTAAGACAGATTCTGTTTTTGATGCATAGTTTGCTTGTTTTGATGAAACTATCAATTTCTATCAGTGTATTAAGCCATGGAAAAGTTATATTACAGTAGCTACAATGCAAAAACAAAATATGAATTGGTTTGCAACAATACTTAGAGTAGTGATTTGCTTTATTATACTAACGGATCTTACCAAGTTTTCTGTTGAAGTTTTATATGGATGAAGTGTTGGAAGATCGAGGAGGTCTTGATATGAGGAAAAGGAAGAGAGGCAAGATCTCAAGCTTGGGGATGCCCAAGGCACCCCAAGTGAATATTCAAGGAGACTCAAGCGTCTAAGCTTGGGGATGCCCCGGAAGGCATCCCATCTTTCTACAAGTATCGGTATGTTTTCAGATTCGTTTCATTCATGTGATATGTGCAAATCTTGGAGCGTCTTTTGCGTTTAGTTTTCACTTTTATTTTATGCACCATTCTGGTATGAGATAGTCCTTGGTTGATTTATAGAATGCTCTTTGCATTTCACTTAAATCTTTTGAGTATGGCTTTATAGAATGCTTCATGTGCTTCACTTATATCTTTTGAAGTTTGAATTGCCTGTTTCTCTTCACATAGAAAACCGCCATTTGTAGAATGCTCTTTTGCTTTACTTATATTTGTTAGAGCGTGGGCATATCTTTTGTAGAAAGAATTAAACTCTCTTGCTTCACTTATATCTATTTAGAGAGATGACAGGAATTGGTCATTCACATGGTTAGTCATAAAATCCTACATAAAACTTGTAGATCATCGAATATGATATGTTTGATTCCTTGTAATAGTTTTGCGATATAGAGATGATAATATGTGGGAGGTTCTAGTAAATGGTTGTGTTTAGTAAGGATATTGGTGTTAAGTTTGTGATTCCCGAAGCATGCACATATGGTCTCCTAACTATGTATCCAAATTGGCGCGCATTGCATTTTGATTCTTTATCTTTGCGTGAAGGTCGGGGGCGCGTGATGGTTAACTCCTACCAACGTCCCCCCTAGGAGCATGTGTAGTAGTACTTTGCTTCGAGGGCTAATAAACTTTTGCAATAAGTATATGAGTTCTTTATGACTAATGTGAGTCCATGGATTATACGCACTCTCACCCTTCCGTCATTGCTAGCCTCTTCGATACTGTGCATTGCCCTTTCTCACCTCGAGAGTTGGTGCGAACTTCGCCGGTGCATCCATATCCTGTGATACGATACGCTCTATCACACATAAGCCTCCTTATATATTCCTCAAAACAGCCACCATACCTACCTATCATTGCATTTCCATAGCCATTCCGAGATATATTGCCGTGCAACTTTCATCATCATCATATACATGACTTGAGCATTCATTGTCATATTGCTTTGCATGATGTAAGATAGCTAGCATGATGTTTTCATGGCTTGTCCGTTTTTTGATGTCATTGCTATGCTAGATCGTTGCACACCCCGGTACACCGTCGGAGGCATTCATATAGAGTCATATTTTTGTTCTAGTATCGAGTTGTAATATTGAGTTGTAAGTAAATAAAAGTGTGATGATCATCATTATTAGAGCATTGCCCCAGTGAGGAAAGGATGATGGAGACTATGATTTCCCCACAAGTCGGGATGAGTCTGGACTTTATGAAAAATAAAAGAGGCCAAAGAAGCCCAAATAAGAAAAAAGAGGCCAAACAAGCCCACCAAAAAAATATAAAAAAGAAAAAAAGAAAAAAATGAGAGAAAAAGAGAGAAGGGACAATGTTACTATCCTTTTACCACACTTGTGCTTCAAAATAGCACCACGTTCTTCATATAGAGAGTCTCTTGAGTTATCAGTTTTATATACTAGTGGGAATTTTCATTATAGAACTTGGCTTGTATATTCCGATGATGGGCTTCCTCAAATGCCCGAGGTCTTCATGAGAAAGCAAGTTGGATGCACACCCACTTAGTTTTAGTTTTAGCTTTCATACACTTATAGCTCTTAGTGCATCCGTTGCATGGCAATCCCTACTCCTCGCATTGACATCAATTGATGGGTATCTCCATAGCCCGTTGATTAGCCGCGTCGATGTGAGACTTTCTCCCTTTTTGTATTCTCCACACAACCTCCACCATCATACTCTATTCCACCTGTAGTGCTATATCCATGGCTTGCGCTCATGGAAATGCAATGATAGGTAGTCCATGCCAATATTATTCCTCAAAACAGTCTCCATCGTATCTATAATTTTTTTTGTTCCATGCCAATATTATTCAACTTTCATATACTTTTGGCAACTTTTTATACTATTTTCGGATGTTTTATGTTTCGCAGAAAACCCATATCAAACAGAGTCCAAAGGGGATAAAAACATACGGAGAATATTTTTGGAATATTTATGATTTTTGGGAAGAAGAATCAACGCGAGACGATGCTCGAGGGGCCCACGTGTTGGGTAACGCAGTAATTTCAAAAAATTTCCTAGGCACACGCAAGATCATGGTGATGCATAGCAACGAGAGGCGAGAGTGTTGTCTACGTACCCTCGTAGACCGGCAACGGAAGCGTTGACGCAACGTAGAGGAAGTAGTCGTACGTCTTCCCGATCCGACCGATCAAGCACCGAAACTATGGCACCTCCGAGTTCGAGCACACGTTCAGCTCGATGACGATCCCCGGACTCCGATCCAGCAAAGTGTCGGGGATGAGTTCCGTCAGCACGACGGCGTGGTGAAGACCTTGATGTTCTACCGTCGCAGGGCTTCGCCTAAGCACCGCTACAATATTATCGAGGATTATCGTGGAGGGGGGCACCGCACACGGCTAAGAGAACGATCACGAAGATCAACTTGTGTGTCTATGTGGTGCCCCCCACCCCCGTATATAAAGGAGTGGAGGGGAGGGGCGGCTGGCCAGGAGGAGGCGCGCCAGGGAGGAGTCCTACTCCTACCGGGAGTAGGACTCCCTCCTTTTCCTTGTCCAACTAGGAGAGGGGGAAGGAAGGGAGAGAGGAGAGGAAGGAAAGGGGGGCACCGCCCCCCTCCTTGTCCAATTCGGACTAGAGGGAAAGGGGGCGCGCGGCCTGCCCTGGCCACCCCTCCTCTTCTCCACTTTGGGCCCATGAGGCCCATTAACCCCCCGGGGGGGGGGGGGGGGTTCCGATAACCCCCCGGTACTCCGGTTTTATCTGAAACTCTTTCGGAACACTCCCGGTGTCCGAATATAGCCATCCAATATATCAATCTTTATGTCTCGACCATTTCGAGACTCCTCGTCATGTCCGTGATCACATCCGGGACTCCGAACAACCTTCGGTACATCAAAATATATAAACTCATAATGAAACTGTCATCGTAACCTTAAGCGTGCGGACCCTACGGGTTCGAGAACAATGTAGACATGACCGAGACACGTCTCCGGTCAATAACCAATAGCGGAACCTGGATGCTCATATTGGCTCCCACATATTCTACGAAGATCTTTATCGGTCAGACCACATAACAACATACGTTGTTCCCTTTGTCATCGGTATGTTACTTGTCCGAGATTCGATCGTCGGTATCTCAATACCTAGTTCAATCTCGTTACCGACAAGTCTCTTTACTCGTTCCGTAATACATCATCTCGCAACCAACTTATTAGTTGCAGTGCTTGCAAGGCTTAGGTGATGTGTATTACCTTGAGGGCCCAGAGATACCTCTCCGACAATCGGAGTGACAAATCCTAATCTCGAAATACGCCAACCCAACATGTACCTTCGGAGACACCTGTAATGCTCCTTTATAATCACCCAGTTACGTTGTGACGTTTGGTAGCACCCAAAGTGTTCCTCCGGCAAACGGGAGTTGCATAATCTCATAGTCATAGGAACCTGTATAAGTCATGAAGAAAGCAATAGCAACATACTAAAGGATCAAGTGCTAAGCTAACGGAATGGGTCAAGTCAATCACATCATTCTCCTAATGATGTGATCCTGTTAATCAAATGACAACTCATGTCTATGGCTAGGAAACATAACTATCTTTGATCAACGAGCTAGTCAAGTAGAGGCATACTAGTGACACTTTGTTTGTCTATGTATTCACACATGTATTATGTTTCCGGTTAATACAATTCTAGCATGAATAATAAACATTTATCATGGTGTAAGGAAATAAATAATAACTTTATTATTGCCTCTAGGGCATATTTCCTTCAGTCTCCCACTTGCACTAGAGTCAATAATCTAGTTCACATCGCCATGTGATTTAACACCAATAGTTCACATCGACATGTGACCAACACCCAAAGGGTTTACTAGAGTCAATAATCTAGTTCACATCGCCATGTGATTTAACACCAATAGTTCACATCATCATGTGATTAACACCCATAGTTCACATCGCTATGTGACCGACACCCAAAGGGTTTACTAGAGTCAATAATCTAGTTCACATCACTATGTGATTAACACCCAAAGAGTACTAAGGTGTGATCATGTTTTGCTTATGAGAGAAGTTTAGTCAACGAGTCTGACATATTCAGATCCGTATGTATTTTGCAAATTTCTATGTCAACAATGCTCTGCAAGGAGCTACTCTAGCTAATTGCTCCCACTGTCAATATGTATCCAGATTGAAACTTAGAGTCATCCAGATCAGTGTCAAAACTTGTATCGACGTAACCCTTTACGACGAACCTTTTGTCACCTCCATAATCGAGAAACATATCCTTATTCCACTAAGGATAATTTTGACCGCCGTCCAGTGATCTACTCCTAGACCACTATTGTACTCCCGTGCCAAACTCAGGGTAGGGTATACAATAGGTCTGGTACACAGCATGGCATACTTTATAGAACCTATGGCCAAAGCATAGGGAATGACTTTCATTCTCTTTCTATCTTCTGCCGTGGTCAGGCTTTGAGTCTTACTCAACTTCACACCTTGTAACATAGGCAAGAACTCTTTCTTTGACTGTTCCATTTTGAACTACTTCAAAATCTTGTCAAGGTATGTACTAATTGAAAAACTTATCAAGCGTCTTGATCTATCTCTATCGATCTTTGATGCTTAATATGTAAGCAGCTTCACCGAGGTCTTTTTCTTTGAAAAACTCCTTTGAAACACTCCTTTATGCTTTGCAGAATAATTCTACATTATTTCCGATCAACAATATGTCATTCACATATACTTATCAGAAATGTTGTAGTGCTCCCACTCACTTTCTTGTAAATACAGGCTTCACCGCAAGTCTGTATAAAACTATATGCTTTGATCACACTATCAAAGCGTATATTCCAACTCCGAGATGCTTGCACCAGTCCATAGATGGATCGCTGGAGCTTGCTCACTTTGTTAGCACCTTTAGGATCAACAAAACCTTCTGGTTGTATCATATAAAAAAATACATCCATTAAGGAATGCAGTTTTGACATCCATTTGCCAGATTTCATAAAATGCGGCAATTGCTAACATGATTCAAACAGACTTAAGCATAGATACGAGTGAGAAATTCTCATCGTAGTCAACACCTTGAACTTGTCGAAAACCCTTTTTGCGACAATTCTAGATTTGTAGATAGTAACACTACTATCAGCGTCCGTCTTCCTCTTGAATATCCATTTATTTTCTATGGCCTGCCGATCATCGGGCAAGTCAACCAAAGTCCATACTTTGTTCTCATACATGGATCCTATCTCAGATTTCATGGCCTCAAACCATTTTGCGGAATCTGGGCTTACCATCGCTTCCTCATAGTTCGTAGGTTCGTCATGGTCAAGTAACATGACCTCCAGAACAGGATTACCGTACCGCTCTGGTGCGGATCTCACTCTGGTTTAGCTACGAGGTTCGGTAGTAACTTGATCTGAAGTTACATGATCATCATCATTAGCTTCCTCACTAATTGGTGTAGTAGTCACAGGAACAGATTTCTGTGATGAACTACTTTCCAATAAGGGAGCAGGTACAGTTACCTCATCAAGTTCTACTTTCCTCCCACTCACTTCTTTCGAGAGAAACTCCTTCTCTAGAAAGGATCCATTATAAGCAACGAATGTCTTGCCTTTGGATCTGTGATAGAAGGTGTACCCAAATGTTTCTTTTGGGTATCTATGAAGACGCACTTCTCCGATTTGGGTTTGAGCTTATCAGGACGAAACTTTTTCACATAAGCATTGCAGCCCCAAACTTTAAGAAACGACAGCTTAGGTTTCTTGCGAAACCATAGTTCATATGGTGTCATCTCAACGGATTTAGATGGTGCCCTATTTAACGTGAATGCAGCTGTCTTTAATGCATAATCCCAAAACGATAGTGGTAAATCAGTAAGAGACATCATAGATCGCACTATATCTAATAAAGTGCGTTTACGACGTTCGGACACACCATTACGCTATGGTGTTCCAGGTGGCATGAGTAGTGAAACTATTTCACATTGTTTTAACTGAAGACCAAACTCGTAACTCAAATACTTTTTTTCACGATCAAATCATAGAAACTTTATTTTCTTGTTACGATGATTTTTCACTTCACTCTGAAATTATATGAACTTTTCACATGTTTCAGACTTCTATTTCATTAAGTAGATATACCCATATTTGCTCAAATCATCTATGAAGGTCAGAAAATAATGATACCCGCTGCAAGCCTTAATATTCATCGGACCACATACATTAGTATGTATGATTTCCAACAAATCTGTTGCTTGCTTTATTGTTCCGGAGAACGGCATTTTAGTCATCTTGCCCAAGAGGCATGGTTCGCAAGCATCAAGTGATTCATAATCAAATGATTCCAAATTCCCATCAGCATGGAGTTTCTTCGTGCGCTTTACACCAATATGACTTAAACGGCAGTGCCACAAATAAGTTGCACTATCATTATTAACTTTGCGTCTTTTGGCTTCAATATTACGAATATGTGTATCACTACGATCGAGATCCAACAAACCATTTTTGTTGGTGTGTATGACCATAGAAGGTTTTATTCATGTAAATAGAACAACAATTGTTCTCTAACTTAAATGAATAACCGTATTGCAATAATCATGATCAAATCATATTCATGCTCAACGCAAACACCAAATAACACTTATTTAGTTTCAACACTAATCCCGAAAGTATAGGAAGAGTGCGATGATGATCATATCAATCTTGGAACTATTTTCAACACACATCGTCACCTCGACTTTTACTAGTTTCTGTTTATTCTGCAACTCCCGTTTCGAGTTACTACTCTTAGCAACTGTACCAGTATCAAATGCCGAGGGGTTGCCATAAACACTAGTAATGTACACATCAATAACCTGTATATCAAATATACCTTTGTTCACTTTGCCATCCTTCTTATCCGCCAAAATACTTGGGGTAGTTCCGCTTCCAATGACCAGTCCCTTTGCAGTAGAAGCACTTAGTCTCAGGCTTAGGACCAGACTTGGGCTTCTTCACTTGAGCAGCAACTTGCTTGTCGTTCTTCTTGAAGTTCCCCTTCTTCCCTTTGCCCTTTTCTTGAAACTAGTGGTCTCGTCAACCATCAACACTTGATGTTTTTCTTGATTTCTACCTTCGTCGATTTTAGCATCACGAAGAGCTTGGTAATTGTATCCGTTATCCCTTGCATATTATAGTTCATCATGAAGTTCTACTAACTTGGTGATGGTGACTAGAAAATTCTGTCAATCACTATCTTATCTGGAAGATTAACTCCCACTTGATTCAAGCGATTGTAGTACCCAGACAATCTGAGCACATGCTCACTGCTTGAGCGATTCTCCTCCATCTTTTAGCTATAGAACTTGTTGGAGACGTCATATCTCTCAACTCGGGTATTTGCTTGAAATATTAACTTCAACTCTTGGAAAATCTCATATGGTCCATGACGTTCAAAACGTCTTTGAAGTCCCGATTCTAAGCCGTTAAGCATGGTGCACTAAACTATCAAGTAGTCATCATATTGAGCTAGCCATTCATAACGTCTGCATATGCTCCTGGAATAGGTTTGTCACCTAGCGGTGCATCAAGGACATAATTCTTCTGTGCAGCAATGAGGATAATCCTCAGATCACGGATCCAATCCGCATCATTGCTACTAACATCTTTCAATATAATTTTTCTCTAGGAACATATCAAAATAAACATAGGGAAGCAACAACGCGAGCTATTGATTTGCAAAATACTATCAGGACTAAGTTCATGATAAATTAAAGTTCAATTAATCATATTACTTAAGAACTCCCACTTAGATAGACATCCCTCTAATCTTCTAAGTGATTACGTGATCCATATCAACCACACCATGTTCGATCATCACGTGAGATGGAGTAGTTTCAATGGTGAACATCAATATGTTGATCATATCTACTATATGATTCTCGCTCGACCTTTCGGTCTCCGTGTTCTGAGGCCATATCTGTTATATGCTAGGCTCGTCAAGTTTAACCTGAGTATTCTGCGTGTGCAACTGTTTTGCACCCGTTGTATTTGAACGTAGAGCCTATCACACCCGATCATCACGTGGTGTCTCAGCACGAAGAACTTTCGCAACGGTGCATACTCAGGGAGAACACTTATCTTGATAATTTAGTAAGGGATCATCTTATAATGCTACCGTCAATCAAAGCAAGATAAGATGCATAAAAGATAAACATCACATGCAATCAATATAAGTGATATGATATGGCCATCATCATCTTGTGCTTGTGATCTCCATCTTCGAAGCACCGTCATGATCACCATCGTCACCGGCGCGACACCTTGATCTCCATCGTAGCATCGTTGTCGTCTCGCCGATCTTATGCTTCTACGACTATCGCTACCGCTTAGTGATAAAGTAAAGCATTACAGGGCGATTGCATTGCATACAATAAAGCGACAACCATATGGCTCCTGCCAGTTGCCGATAACTTCGGTTACAAAACATGATCATCTCATACAATAAAATTTAGCATCATGTCTTGACCATATCACATCACAACATGCCCTGCAAAAACAAGTTAGACGTCCTCTACTTTCTTGTTGCAAGTTTTACGTGGCTGCTACGAGCTTAGCAAGAACCGTTCTTACCTACGCATAAAAAACCACAACGATAGTTTGTCAAGTTGGTGATGTTTTAACCTTCGCAAGGACCGGGCGTAGCCACACTCGGTTCAACTAAACTTGGAGAAACTGACACCCGCCAGCCACCTGTGTGCAAAGCACGTCGGTAGAACCAGTCTCGCGTAAGCGTACGCGTAATGTCAGTCCAGGCCGCTTCATCCAACAATACCGCCGAACCAAAGTATGATATGCTGGTAAGCAGTATGACTTATATCGCCCACAACTCACTTGTGTTCTACTCGTGCACAACATCAACGCATAAAACCAGGCTCGGATGCCACTGTTGGGTAACGTAGTAATTTCAAAAAATTTCCTACGCACACGCAAGATCATAGTGATGCATAGAAACGAGAGGGGATAGTGTTGTCTACGTACCCTCGTAGACCGGCAACGGAAGCGTTGACGCAACGTAGAGGAAGTAGTCGTACGTCTTCCCGATCCGACCGATCAAGCACCGAAACTACGGCACCTCCGAGTTCGAGCACACGTTCAGCTCGATGACGATCCCCGGACTCCGATCCAGCAAAATGTCGGGGATGAGTTCCGTCAGCACGACGGCGTGGTGAAGATCTTGATGTTCTACCATCGCAGGGCTTCGCCTAAGCATCGCTACAATATTATCGAGGATTATCGTGGAGGGGGGCACCGCACACGGCTAAGAGAACGATCACGAAGATCAACTTGTGTGTCTATGTGGTGCCCCCACCCCCGTATATAAAGGAGTGGAGGGGAGGGGCGGTCGGCCAGGAGGAGGCGCGCCAGGGAGGAGTCCTACTCCTACCGGGAGTAGGACTCCCTCCTTTTCCTTGTCCAACTAGGAGAGGGGGAAGGAAGGGAGAGAGGAGAGGAAGGAAAGGGGGGGGGCGCCGCCCCCCTCCTTGTCCAATTCGGGTTCCGGTAACCCCCCGGTACTCCGGTTTTATCCGAAACTCTTCCGGAACACTTCCGGTGTCCGAATATAGCCGTCCAATATATCAATCTTTATGTCTCGACCATTTCGAGACTCCTCGTCATGTCCGTGATCACATCCGGGACTCCAAACAACCTTCGGTACATCAAAATATATAAACTCATAATGAAACTGTCATCGTAACCTTAAGCGTGCGGACCCTACGGGTTCGAGAACAATGTAGACATGACCGAGACACGTCTCCGGTCAATAACCAATAGAGGAACCTGGATGCTCATATTGGCTCCCACATATTCTACGAAGATCTTTATCGGTCAGACCACATAACAACATACGTTGTTCCCTTTGTCATCGGTATGTTACTTGTCCGAGATTCGATCGTCGGTATCTCAATACCTAGTTCAATCTCGTTACCGACAAGTCTCTTTACTCGTTCCGTAATACATCATCTCGCAACCAACTTATTAGTTGCAGTGCTTGCAAGGCTTAGGTGATGTGTATTACCTTGAGGGCCCAGAGATACCTCTCCGACAATCGGAGTGACAAATCCTAATCTCGAAATACGCCAACCCAACATGTACCTTTGGAGACACCTGTAATGCTCCTTTATAATCACCCAGTTACGTTGTGACGTTTGGTAGCACCCAAAGTGTTCCTCCGGCAAACGGGAGTTGCATAATCTCATAGTCATAGGAACCTGTATAAGTCATGAAGAAAGCAATAGCAACATACTAAAGGATCAAGTGCTAAGCTAACGGAATGGGTCAAGTCAATCACATCATTCTCCTAATGATGTGATCCTGTTAATCAAATGACAACTCATGTCTATGGCTAGGAAACATAACTATCTTTGATCAACGAGCTAGTCAAGTAGAGGCATACTAGTGACACTTTGTTTGTCTATGTATTCACACATGTATTATGTTTCCGGTTAATACAATTCTAGCATGAATAATAAACATTTATCATGATATAAGGAAATAAATAATAACTTTATTATTGCCTCTAGGGCATATTTCCTTCACCACGAGGCAGGGTGGCGCGCCCCTGACCCTCGTGGACACCCCGTAAGGTTCTGCTCTTCTTTTGCCGCAAGAAAGCTAATGTCCGGAAACAAATCGTGTTGAAGGTTTCAATCCTATCGGAGTTACGGATCTCCGGGAATATAAGAAATGGTGAAAGGGCAGAATCGGGGAACACAGAAACAGAGAGAGACAGAGAGACAAATCCAATCTCGGAGGGGCTCTCGCCCCTCCCATGCCATGGAGACCATGGACCAGAGGGGAAACCCTTCTCCCATCTAGGGAGAAGGTCAAGGAAGAAGAAGAAGGGGGGCTCTCTCCCCCTCTCTCCCGGTGGTGCCGGTACACCGCCGGGGCCATCATCATCACCGCGATCTACACCAACACCTCTGTCATATTCACCAACATCTCCATCACCTTCCCCCATCTATATTCAGCGGTCCACTCTCCCGCAACCCGTTGTACCCTCTACTTGAACATGGTGCTTTATGCTTCATATTATTATCCAATGATGTGTTGCCATCCTATGATGGCTGAGTAGATTTTCGTTGTCCTTTCGGTAATTGGTGAATTGCTATGATTGGTTTAATTTTCTTGTGGTTATGTTGCTATCCTTTGGTGCCCATCATATGAGTGCGCGCGTGGATCACACCATAGGGTTAGCTGTATGTTGATAGGACTATGTATTGGAGGGCAAGAGTGATAGAAGCTTCAACCTAGCATAGAAATTGATGCACTCGGGATTGAAGGGGGACCAATATATCTTAATGCTATGGTTGGGTTTTACCTTAATGAATGTTAGTAGTTGCGGATGCTTGCTAATAGTTCCAATCATAAGTGCATAGAATTCCAAGTCAGGGATGACATGCTAGCAGTTGCCTCTCCCACATAAAACATGCTATCGGTCTAGTAAAGTAGTCAATTGCTTAGGGAAAATTTCATAACTCCTACCACCACTTTTCCACACTCACTACTAACTTTATTGCTTCTTTATCTAAACAGCCCCTAGTTTATATTTACGTGCTCTTTATATTCTTGCAAGCCTATCCAACAACACCTACAAAGTACTTCTAGTTTCATACTTGTTCTAGGTAAAGCGAACATCAAGAGTGCATAGAGTTGTATCGGTTGGTCGATAGAACTTGAGGGAAGATTTGTTCTACCTTTAGCTCCTCGTTGGGTTCGACACTCTTACTTAACGAAAGGGGCTACAATTGATCCCTATACTTGTGGGTTATGAGCGGGCCGCCCGGAAGTGGCGCGAGCGACGTGGATCCAGAGCCAGGCAAGCTTTGCGGGAGGTCAAACCCTAGCAAGCCGCCGGAGAAAGCACAACTGCAATATTCGGTAGAATACGCGGTAGTAGAGCGTTCGCCGCTGTTGTGAAGGCCAATCTGACGGGAAGCCACCACATCGTGTCATCCTTCAACGCATATAGTGAGATTTGTTTCCCCTTACCCCATCTCTTCTACTTTTACTAGGGTTAGGGTTTCTGTTGCTTTACTATGCTGTGATGGTCATATTGTTTAATTTGTACACTGTTTGTATGCGATTTAGTTCAAATCAGGTGATGTTTAACCCCAGCATTAGGACTACTCTGTCATATTAGTTGTTGTTGAAAGCTTTGGTTAGTGTACTGTGTTGCTTTGTATTGCACAATTTTTTAACTAAAGCTTTGTATTGCTCTGTGTTTTGTTGTTCTAGTTTTAATTTAAGCAAATATTTGTATTGCAGTGCTAGGATATGTTTCATTTGTCTTAATTAAGTTTGTATTGGTATGTTTTCTTGTATTGCTCTGCTTTGACTAGGCACTTATACTGCACAACTATGTTGTTTTTATTATTTGCAGTCTAGATGATGAGGTTTGAGAACCGTGGATGCATTTTCATGACAGAGACAATCTTGAGATAACTATGATGCCAGACATCCCATTTTACAACCTAGTAGCACTGATAGAGACTAAAGGATATGGTTTGGGTGATTACATGTACTATGGTAGGGATCCTGGGCTAGGGATAGAAGGAATCGAAGAAATAGATGATGATGACAAGCTGGACAAAATTCTAGACCACAATCATGCAGAAGTAGAAGATATTGAATGTCACAGTTGTTACGGCTAGTTCTCCCAAACCTACAGATATAAACACCAGTGCCAATGTCATTGAGCAGCAGACCACTCTAGAAGAAATTGGAGAGCCCCAACTATATCAGATAAATGATGAAGGCGTTGGGGAACACGGTAATTTCAAAATTTATCCTATGATCACGCAAGATCTATCTAGGTGATGCATAGCAACGAGAGGGGAGAGTGTTTCCACGTACCCTCTTAGACCGAAAGCGGAAGCGTTTCAATAACGCGGTTGATGTAGTCGAACTTCTTCGCGATCCAATCGATCAAGTACCGAACGTACGACACCTCCGCGTTCAGCACACATTCACCTCGATGACGTCCCTCGTGCTCTTGATCCAGTTGAGGATGAGGGTGAGTTCCGTTAGTACGAAGGCGTGGCGATGGTGATGATGATGCTACCGGCGCAGGGCTTCGCCTAAGCACTACGATGGTATGATCGAGGTGTGTAACTGTGGAGGGGGGCACCGCACACGGTTAAGAGAAACTTGTGTGTTCTAGGGTGCCCCCTGCCCCCGTATATAAAGGAGCAAGGGGGAGGCCGGCCGGCCCCTAGGGCGCGCCCCAAGAGGGGAGTCCTACTTGGACTACTAGTCCTAGTAGGATTCCACCAAGAGGGAGAGAGGGGGAAGGAAGGAGAGGGAGAGGGAGTAGGAAAGGGGGGCGCCGCCCCCCCTTCCCTAGTCCAATTCAGACCCAAGGGGAGGGGGCACGCGGCCTTCCCTGGCCACCCCTCTCTCTCTCTCCACCAAGGTCCAATGTGGCCCATTAGTTCCCCGGGGGGTTCCGGTAACCCCTCCGGCGCTCCGGTTTTACACGAAACTTTCCGGAACACTTCCGGTGTCCGAAAATAGATGTCCAATATATCAATCTTTATGTCTCGACCATTTCGAGACTCCTCGTCATGTCTGTGATCTCATCCGGGACTCCGAACAAACTTAGGTCATCAAAAACACATAACTCATAATACATATCGTCATCAAATGTTAAGCGTGCGGACCCTACGGGTTCGAGAACTATGTACACATGATCGAGACATATCTCCGGTCAATAACCAATAGAGGAACCTGGATACTCATATTGGCTCCCACATAATCTACGAAGATCTTCATCGGTCAAACCGCATAACAACATATGTTGTTCCCTTTGTCATCGGTATGTTACTTACCCGAGATTCGATCATCGGTATCATCATACCTAGTTCAATCTCGTTACCGGCAAGTCTATTTACTCGTTCTGTAATACTTCATCCCACAACTAACTCATTAGTTACATTTCTTGCAAGGCTTATAGTGATGAGCATTACCGAGAGGGCCCAGAGATACCTCTCCGAAACACGGAGTGACAAATCCTAATCTTGATCTATGCCAACCCAAGAAACACCTTCGGAGACACCTATAGAGCACCTTTATAATCACCCATTTACGTTGTGACGTTTTGTAGCACACAAAGTGTTCCTCCGGTATTCGGGAGTTGCATAATCTCATAGTCTGAGGAACATGTATAAGTCATGAAGAAAGCAGTAGCAATGAAACTGTAACGATCATAATGCTAAGCTAACATATGGGTCATGTCCGTCACATCATTCTCCTAATGATGTGATCCCATTCGTCAAGTGACAACATATGTCTATGGTTAGGAAACATAACCATCTTTGATTAACAAGCTAGTCAAGTAGAGGCATACTAGGGACACTATGTTTTGTCTATGTATTCACACATGTACTAAGTTTCCGGTTAATACAATTCTAGCATGAATAATAAACATTTATCATGAAATAAGGAAATAAATAATAACTTTATTATTGCCTCTAGGGCATATTCCCTTCAGTCTCCCACTTGCACTAGAGTCAATAATCTAGTTCACATCGCCATGTGATTTAACATCAATAGTTCACATCTGTATGTGATTAACACCCATAGTTCACATCGTCATGTGACTAACAACCAAAGGGTTTAGATTCAATGATCTAGTTCACATTGATATGTGATTAACACCCAAAGAGTACTAAGGTGTGATCATGTTTTTCTTGTGAGAGAAGTTTAGTCAACGGGTCTGTAACATTCAGATCCGTATGTATTTTGAAAATTTCTATGTCTACAATGCTCTACTTGAGCTACTCTAGCTAATTGCTGCCACTTTTAATATGTATCCAGATTGAGACTTAGAGTCATCTGGATTGATGTAAAAGCTTGCATCGACGTAACTCTTTACGACGAGCTCTTATATCACCTCCATAACCGAGAAATATTTCCTTAGTCCTCTTAGGTAACTAAGGATAACTTTGAACGCTATACAGTGATTCACTCCTGGATTACTATCGTACCCCCTTGCCAAACTCATAGCAAGGCACACAACTGGTTTGGTACATAGCATGGCATACTTTATAGAACCTATGACTGAGGCATAGGGAATGACTTTCATTCTCTTTATATCTTCTGTCGTGGTCGGGTTTTGAGTCTTACTCAACTTTACACCTTGTAATACAGGCAAAAACTCCTTCTTTGACTGATCCATTTTGAACTCTTTCAAAATCTTGTCAAGGTATGTACTCATTTGAAAAATCTTATCAAGCGTCTTGATCTATCTCTATAGATCTTGATGCTCAATATGTAAGCAGCTTCACTGAGGTCTTTCTTTGAAAATCTCCTTTCAAATTCTCCTTTATGCTTTCTAGAAGATTCTACATCATTTCCGATCAACAATATGTCATTCACATATACTTATAAGAAAGGCTATAGTGCTCCCACTCACTTTCTTGTAAATACAGGCTTCACTGCAAGTCTGTAGAAAACTATATGTTTGGATCACACTATCAAAGCGTTTATTCCAACTCCGAGAAGCTTGCACCAGTCCATAGATGGATCGCTGGAGCTTGCACACCTTGTTAGTACCTTTAGGATCGACAAAACCTTCTGGTTGCATCATATACAACTCTTCTTTAAGAATCATCCATTTAAGGAATGCAGTTTTGACATCCATTTGCCAGATTTCATAAAATATGGCAACTGCTAACATGATTCGGACGGATTTAAGCATCACTACAGTTGAGAAAAACTCATTGCAGTCGACACCTTGAACTTGTCGAAATCATTTTGCAATAAGTCGAGCTTTGTATATAGTAACACTACTATCAGCGTCCGTCTTCCTATTGAAGATCCATTTATTTTCTATGGCTTGCCGATCATCGGGCAAATCCACCGAAGTCCATGCTTTGTTCTCATACATGGATCCCATCTCAGATTTCATGGCCTCAAGCCATTTCGCGGAATCTGGGCTCATCATCGCTTCCTCATAGTTCGTATGTTCATCATGGTCTAGTAACATGACTTCCAGAATAGGATTACCATACCACTCTGGTGCGGACCGTACTTTGGAAGACCTACGAAGTTCTGTAGTAACTTGATCTGAAGTTTCATGATCATCATCATTAGCTTCTTCACTAATTGGTGTAGGAATCACTGGAACTGATTTCTGTGATGAACTACTTTCCAATAAGGGAGAAGGTACAATTACCTCATCAAGTTCTACTTTACTCACACTCACTTCTTTTGAGAAAACTCCTTCTCTAGAAATGATCCATTCTTAGCAACAAACATTTTGCCTTCGGATCTGTGATAGAAGGTGTACCCAACAGTTTTCTTTGGGTATCCTATGAAGACGCACTTCTCTGATTTGGGTTCGAGCTTATCAGGTTAAAGCTTTTTCACATAAGCATCGCAGCCCCAAACTTTAAGAAATGACAACTTTGGTTTCTTGCCAAATCACAGTTCATAAGGCATCATCTCAACGGATTTTGATGGTGCCCTGTTCAACGTGAATGCCGTTGTCTCTAATGCATAACCCCAAAATTATAGTGGTAAATCGGTAGAGACATCATAGATCGCACCATATCTAATAAAGTGTGGTTACGATGTTCGGACACACCATTATGCTGTGGTGTTCCAGGTGGCGTGAGCTGTGAAACTATCCCACATTGTTTTAAATGAAGGCCAAACTCGTAACTCAAATATTCACCTCCACGATCAGATCGTAGAAACTTTATTTTCTCATTACAATGATTCTCCACTTCACTCTGAAATTCTTTAAACTTTACAAATGTTTCAGACTTGTGTTTCATTAAGTAGATATACTCATATCTCCTCATATCATCTGTGAAGGTCAGAAAATAATGGTACTTGCCACGAGCCTCAACACTCATCGGACCGCATACACCGGTATGTATTATTTCCAATAAGTCATGAGCTCGTTCCATTGTTCCGAAGAACGGAGTTTTAGTCATCTTGCCCATAAGGCACGGTTCGCAAGTATCAAATGATTCATAATCAGGTGATTCCAAAAGCCCATCAACATGGAGTTTCTTCATGCGCTTTACACCAATATGACCTAAACAGCAGTGCCACAAATATGTTGCACTATCATTATCAACTTTGCATCTTTTGGCATCAATATTATGAATATGTGTATCACTATTATCAAGATTCAATAAACCATCAACATTGGGTGTATGACCATGGAAGGTTTTATTCATGTAAATAGAATAACAATTATTCTATGTCCTAAATGAATATCTGTATTTGCAATAAACATGATGTAATCATATTCATGCTCAACGTAAACACCAAATAACATTTATTTAGGTTCAACACTAATCCCGAAAGTATAGGGAGTGCACGATGATGATCATATCAATCTTGGAACCACTTCCAACACTCATCGTCACTTCATCCTCAACTAGTCTCTATTTATTCTGCAACTCCTGTTTCGAGTTACTAATTTTAGCAACCGAACAAGTATCAAATACCCAGGGGTTACCACGAGCTCTAGTAAGGTACACATGAATAACATGTATATCAAATATACCTTTGTGCACTTTGCCATCCTTCTTACCCGCCAAAATATTCAGGACAGTTCCGCTTCCAGTGACCATTTCCTTTGCAGTAGAAGCACTCAGTTTCAGGCTTAGGTCTAGCTTTGGGCTTATTCACGGGAGTAGCAACTTGCTTCCTATTCTTCTTGAAGTTCCCTTTCTTCCCTTTGCCCTTTTCATGAAACTAGTGGTCTTGTCAATCATCAACACTTGATGCTCTTTCTTGATTTCTACCTTCGTTGATTTTAGCATCACGAAGAGCTCGGGAATCGCTTTTGTCATCCCTTGAATATTATAGTTCATCACGAAGTTCGAGTAACTTGGTGATGGTGACTATAGAACTCTGTCAATCACTATCTTATCTGGAAGATTAACTCCCACTTGATTCAAGCGATTGTAGTACCCAGACATTCTGAGCACATGCTCACTAGCTGAGCAATTCTCCTCCATCTTTTAGGCGAAGTACTTGTCGGAGGTCTCATACTTCTCGACATGGGCATGAGTCTGAAATACCAATTTCAGCTCTTTGGAACATCTCATATGCTCCGCGGTGTTCAAAACATTTTTGAAGTCCCTGTTCTAAGCCGTAAAGCATGGTGCACTAAACTATCAAGTAGTCATCATATTGAGCTAGCCAAACGTTCATAACGTCTGCATCTGCTCCTGCAATAGGTTTGTCACCTAACGGTGCATCAAGAACATAATTCATCTGTGCAGCAATGAGGATAAACCTCAGATCACGGACCCAGTCCGCATCATTTCTACTATCATCTTTCAACTTAGTTTTCTCTAGGAACATATAAAAAACATAGGGAAGCTACAATGTGAGCTATTGATCTACAACATAATTTGAAAAATACTATTAGGACTAAGTTCATTATAAATTAAAGTTGAATTAATCATATTACTTAAGAAGTCCCACTTAGATAGACATCCCTCTAGTCATCTAAATGATCACGTGATCCATATCAAGTAAACCATGTCCGATCATCACATGAGTTGGAGTAGTTTTCAATGGTGAACATCTCTATGTTGATCATATCTACTATATGATTCACGCTCGACCTTTTGGTCTCTAGTGTTCCGAGGCCATATCTGCATATGCTAGGCTCGTCAAGTTTAACCCGAGTATTCTGCATGTGCAAAACTGGCTTGCACCCATTGTATGTGAACGTAGAGCTTATCACACCCGATCATCATGTGGTGTCTCGGCACGACAAACTGTAGCAACGTTGTATACTCAGGGAGAACACTTATACCTTGAAATTTAGTGAGGGATCATCTTATAATGCTACCGTCGTACTAAGAAAAACAACATGCATAAAAGATAAACATCATATGCAATCAAAATATGTGACATGATATGGCCATCATCATCTTGTGCCTTTGATCTCCATCTCCAAAGTACCATCAAGATCTCCATCATCACTGGCATGACACCATGATCTCCATCATCTTGATCTCTATCAATGCGTCATCACATGGTCGTCTCGCCAACTATTGCTTTTGCAACTATTGCTATCGCATAGCGATAAAGTAAAGCAATTATATGGCACATGCATCTTATGCAATAAAGAGACAACCATAAGGCTCCTGCCAGTTGCCGATTACTTTAACAAAACATGATCATCTCATACAACAAATTATATCACATCATGTCTTGAACATATCACATCACAACATGCCCTGCAAAAACAAGTTAGACCGTCCTCTACTTTGTTGTTGCAAGTTTTACGTGGCTGCTATGGGCTTCTAGCAAGAACCGTTCTTACCTACGCATCAAGAGCACAACGATTTTTCATCAAGTGTGCTGTTTTAACCTTCAACAAGGACCGGCCATACTCAAACTCGATTCAGTTAAAGTTGGAGAAACAGACACCCGCCAGCCACCTATGTGCAAAGCACGTCGGTTGAACCAGTCTCATTAACGCGGTCATGTAATGTCGGTCTGAGCCGCTTCATTCAACAATACCACCGAATCAAAGTAAGACGTTGGTGGTAAGCAGTATGAATATTATCGCCCACAACTCTTTGTGTTCTACCCATGCATATAACATCTACGCATAGACCTGGCTCGGATGCCACTGTTGGGGAACGCGATAATTTCAAAATTTATCCTACGATTACGCAAGATCTATCTAGGTGATGCATAGCAACGAGAGGGGATAGTGTGTCCACGTACACTCGTAGACCGAAAATGGAAGCGTTTCAATAACGCGGTTGATGTAGTCGAACTTCTTCATGATCCAACCGATCAAGTACCGAACGTACGACGCTTCCGCGTCCAGCACACGTTCCGCTCGATGACGTCCCTCATGCTCTTGATTGCTACCTCTTGAGCACTGTGTTGGTTTTCCCTTGAAGAGGAAAGGGTGGTGCAGTAAAGTAGCGTAAGTATTTCCCTCAGTTTTTGAGAACCAAGGTATCAATCCAGTAGGAGGCTCCACACAAGTCCCTCGTACCTACGCAAACAAACAAGAACCTCGCAACCAACGCGATAAAGGGGTTGTCAATCCCTTCACGACCACTTGCGAAAGTGAGATCTGATAGAGATAATAAGATAAGATAAATATTTTTGGTATTTTTATGATATAGATTGGAAAGTAAAGATTGCAAAATAAGATAGATCGGAAACTTATATGATGGAAAATAGACCCGGGGGCCATAGGTTTCACTAGTGGCTTCTCTCAATATAGCATAAGTATTACGATGGGTGAACAAATTACTGTCAAGCAATTGATAGAAAAGTGCATAGTTATGAGAATATCTAGGCATGATCATGTATATAGGCATCATGTCCGCGACAAGTAGATCGAAATGATTCTGCATCTACTACTATTACTCCACACATCGACCGCTATCCAGCATGCATCTAGAGTATTAAGTTCATAAGAACAGAGTAACGCATTAGGCAAGATGACATGATGTAGAGGGATAAACTCAAGCAATATGATATAAACCCCATCTTTTTATCCTCGATGGCAACAATACAATACGTGCCTTGCTGCCCCTGCTGTCACTGGGAAAGGACACCGCAAGATTGAACTCAAAGCTAAGCACCTCTCCCATTGCAAGAAAGATCAATCTAGTAGGCCAAACCAAACTGATAATTCAAACAGACTTGCAAAGATAACCAATCATACATAAAAGAATTCAGAGGAGATTCAAATATTTCTCATAGATGAACTTGAGTATAAACCCACAATTCATCGGATCTCGACAAACACACCGCAAAAAGAGTTACATCAAATAGATCTCCAAGAATATCGAGGAGAACTTTGTAGTGAGATTCAAAGAGAGAGAGAGAGAAGAAGCCATCTAGCTAATAACTATGGACCCGAAGGTTTGTGGTAAACTAGTCACAACTCATCGGAGAGGCTATGGTGTTGATGTAGATGCCCTCCATGATCGATTCCCCCTCCGGCGGAGCGCCGGAAAAGGCCCCAAGATGGGATCTCACGGGTATAGAAGGTTGGAGCGGTGGAAATAGGGTTTCTTGGTGCTCCTGGATGTTTTCGGGGTACGTAGATATATATAGGCGAAGGAAGTCGGTCAGGGGAGCCACGAGGGGCCCACGAGGGTGGGGGGCATGCCCTCCTGCCTCGTGGCTTCCTCGTGTGTTTCTTGACCTCCACTCCAAGTCTCCTGGATTGTGTTTGTTCCAAAAAGATCTCTCCCGAAAGTTATTATTTATTTCCTTATTTCATGATAAATGTTTATTATTCATGCTATAATTGTATTAGCCAGAAACATAATACATATGTGAATACATAGACAATAAAGTGTCACTAGTATGCCTCTACTTGACTAGCTCGTTGATCAAAGATGGTTAAGGTTTCCTAACCATAGACATGAGTTGTCATTTGATAAACGGGATCACATCATTAGGAGAATGATGTGATTGACTTGACCTAGTCTGTTAGCTTAGCACTTGATCGTTTTAGTTTACTACTGTTGCTTTCTTCATGAATTATACATGCTCCTATGACTATGAGATTATGCAACTCCCGATTACCGGAGGAACACTTTGTGTGCTACCAAACATCACAACGTAACTGGGTGATTATAAAGGTGCTCTACAGGTGTTTCTGATGGTACTTGTTGAGTTGGCATAGATCGAGATTAGGATTTGTCACTCCGATTATCGGAGAGGTATCTCTGGGCCCTCTCGGTAATGCACATCACTATAAGCCTTGCAAGCAATGTGACTAATGAGTTAGTTACGGGATGATGTATGTAACATCCCAAATTTTCAATTTGGAATGTTATACATTAGGTCATCATGCATATCATATTTTATTTTGCTTTTGGTTTTGATCCTAGAAAATCCTAAGAAACTCAAGGACCCACGGAGAGAGTTGGGGATTTCGTTATTTACGTATTTGAGTTTTCTCAAATTATGTAAACAGGATCATTTGATTTTATTTATTTTATCATCAATTATTTCTATTACAAAAATATGAGAGAGGGAATAAAATGACTTTCCCAAAATATAGAAATATTGAGGACATAATAAAAAAATCAAATAAGTTTATTTCAGAGTTTTTCGGTATTTTTATTTGAATTTAGGAAAAATGCGCGTTTCTCAAAGTTGTAGTTTGGGCCCGGGTAAATGTTCACTTTATCGGGCTTGATTTTAGAAACCCGGCAAAATTTATTTCGTGTTTTTTGGAGTCCGTTTAGTATTTCTTTTTATTTTTATTCCGAGCGGATTTATATAAAAAAAACTGGAACCGACTCCGGGCCGTAACCGGCCAGGAAACCGCCGGCCAGGCCTTTATATAGCGCCCGCCCGGGCGAGAGAGAGAGAGCCAGCCCAGCCCTTGCGAAACCCTAGCCGCCGCCGCCTTTAGCCGCCGCCGCCGCCGCCGGAGCCGCGCGCCTTTCGAGGTTCGCCGCCGCCTCGTTTTCCGTGCTGTTTAAAAAAAAAGTTCTGTTCGTCGTTTTTCTTTTTCGTCGGATTTTCCGCGGTTATTTTATGACCGCGATTTCTGATCCGATTTTCGTTTTAGTATAAATTTTCGCTCGTTTATCGGAATCAGGCGATTCAAGCGCCTGGAGTTTCGTCTCGAAACCCTCTGTCCGAATAACCAACTTAAACATGTTTTTGCTACTGTAAAATTTGCCCTAGATCCAGATTACTAGAACGAAGCTGTTTTCTTTCGCCGTTTGATTTCTTTTGCTTCGTTCGATTTGATTCTTTTGCAAACCAGGGTTCTTAAGTTGAACTTTCTGGTTAGATCTTTTAGTTGAGTTTTACCTGTGCATTAGATGAGTACTTATTGTATGCTTGTTGTTTGTCTGCGATAGAATACCCGGAGTGCGCCGCTTGTTACTTCGAATCTCTAGATTACGCGGATCATCAGCAAGGCAAGTAACACTTTGATCATACCTTTTCTACAACCCAGTTTTATTGCATTAGATCAATCCCCACACATTGCATGATTAGGATCTAATTAAACTGTGGGATGGGAAGTAGATGAGGTAGTACCTATTACCTGTTTATTATCAAACCTTTGGGAGTTACTTCTACGTTTGCTCATTATGCCATGCTATGCTAGTAGACGTGGATTGGGAGAGTGATATCCATGACAGATGTGAGATTTATAATTAAGGGTTTATCTGAGGTGGCAACCTAACACACATCTGGGTGGATTGAGGCACCTGGGGTTACCAGGACTTGCCTGTTTTCTTTGGACCGCCACCCAGGCTCAAAGGGATCATGAGATTATTCATACTAGAAACTTCCGTGTGCAGCCACAAGCCATTATGGGCTTTGGCATAGTTGACTAAGTTGTGCGAACTCTTACAGGGTAGACTAGCAGATGTAGGGGAAAGTAGGTGTACCGGTCTATCCGTCGTAAGGTGCTAGCGCTTCTGAAAGACTGTGTCTCGATCATCCGTCTTCTCAAACACCCTGTAGTGCGAGAAACCAAACGGAGGCGATTGATTCTTGTGGGGAAAAGTGTGCAAACCTCTGTAGAGTGTAACAAACTAATCATGGTTAGCCGTGTCCCCGGTTATGGACATCTTGAGTATCTAGTACCTGGATTATCATATGAATCTCAACATGTTACTCTAAATTAATTTTGATGGGTTTTAATGATGATGTTTAATTGGGATTGAGAATGCTGTCAACCATTCTCAATGCTTAACCACCACCATGATAGTAATTAAATTTATTCCTTTGAAGTAGGGAAAAATTGGCTTTACGCAAAAAAACAGTAACCATAGAGCTTTCCACCAGCCAAATATGCATATAGTATAGCTGTTGCATTCCATTACTCTCGATGTGTTACCTTGCCAGCATATTCCATGTGCTGACCCGTTTTCGGGCTGCAACGTTAATGTTGCAGACTTTTCAGACGATGATTAAGGAGTTTTAGGTCGTGGTTCTATACTCAGTGATGCCGTTGGAGTTGATGGACTCACTTATCTTCCAAGCCTTCCGCTGTTATCGTTATTAGATGGCCTTAAGCCATATTTATTGTAATAAGTTCTCTTTTGAGACACTCGATGTAATAAGTGTGTGATTGCTACTCTGCTATAAATCCTCCGAGTACTGTGTGGTGTCAGCATTACTGATCCAGGGATGACACCGGAGCACAGAGATCAGACTGTTTGAGGTCTGGTCGCTACAGAGATGGTATCAGAGCACACGCTGACTGTAGGACACGACCACTAAGCTAAAGACCTAGATCACTACTCACTCTCTTCTCTTCTGACTTCTCATCTTTTCTACTCTTTAGGATGGCGGATGCAAGGAACAAGTTCGCCCAACCGGATGAAGATACACCCTTTGGACGCCACTTGAAGGAAGTCACCAGATACCTGAACATAGGAATACCAAGCTTCACGGGAACCTACAATGCCACTTTACCTGAAGAAGAGCGCTGGATGATTCAAGTTCAAGTTCCAGGAAGGACGTTCATGCCAGTCACTGAGCCCATAGAGTTTTCTTTTGATGCACCAACTTGGAGTCTAGGAAAGAGTATGGCAGCTCACATCGCCATGGGACGCATTGGAGAAGTCTACCGCAAGGATCTTAAGGATACTATCTACCAGATTTGTGGACGCTGAGATGAACACTGGGAGATGATCAGCACCAGGAAAGATAGATCAATTGCAGCTTTTATTCAGGAGTTAAACCAACACATTCGACGACAGGAGAATCAGATGTGCGCCGACATGATAGATCTGAAGAAGGCTAAGACTAGAATCAAGGAACTGGAGGAAGAACTCAAGGCTACACGCGAAGATTATGAAGAAGAAATTGAAGTATTGGTGGATAAGAATGCCGACCTAACTATGAAGATTTGAATATTTATGGGAGGCCCAACACCAATAGATGAAGACGAAGAACCCAAGGAGATTAGCCCGGAGGACTACATCATCATTGACGGCACCGACTCAGAACAAGATAGTAGCGATGATGTCTATGTTGATGAAGTAGGAGCAGTTATCATGGAGTCTACAACCGTAGAATATTTCTAGTAGACCACCTCATCAGTAGTAGTAGTCCACCATGTAAATATAGTAGTCCGAGCACTTTTGCGATAGCTAGATCGATTGTATGTCCTTGTTTGATTGATTGAAGTGAATTGTGTGCTTTTGCCTCATGTGCATATGGGTAGTGTTTTCCCTTTAGACCCCCTCTATTCTTATATCTCATCTTTTCTAAAAACCCTCAGATGCCTCTGAGACGTGACCCCGGATTTACCTTTCCGCCGGAGCTCACTCAGTTGATCCAGCAGCAGAACACCTTGATGCAGTTGCTAGTTCAGAATTAGAATCAGGGGAACAACAACAACAACCCACCACCACCACCACCACCTGTTGACCACTTAGCCCGTTTTCTTAGGCTGAATCCGCCGGTGTTTTCCAGTAGCACCGAGCCGATTGTAGCAGATGATTGGCTCCGAAAGATAGCTAGAGAGTTGACCACAGCAGGATGCATAGATGTGGAGAAGGTGAAGTTTGCCGCACATCAGTTAGAAGGACCCGCAACATCTTGGTGGGAGAATTTCACAGCCACCTTCCCAGTCAACACTGTCACATGGGACCAGTTTCAGCAGGCTTTTCGTACTGCCCATGTTTCAGCAGGAGCAATGGCCATGAAGAAGCGTGAGTTTCATAACTTACGCCAAGGAGGACGGACAGTTGGCCAGTATGTGGAGGAGTTTAGTAATTAAATTTATTCCTTTGAAGTAGGGAAAAATTGGCTTTACGCAAAAAACAGTAACCATAGAGCTTTCCACCAGCCAAATATGCATATAGTATAGCTGTTGCATTCCATTACTCTCTATGTGTTACCTTGCCAGCATATTCCATGTGCTGACCCGTTTTCGGGCTGCAACGTTAATGTTGCAGACTTTTCAGACGACGATTAAGGAGTTTTAGGTCGTGGTTCTATACTCAGTGATGCTGTTGGAGTTGATGGACTCACTTATCTTCCAAGCCTTCCACTGTTATCGTTATTAGATGGCCTTAAGCCATATTTATTGTAATAAGTTCTCTTTTGAGACACTCGATGTAATAAGTGTGTGATTGCTACTCTGCTATAAATACTCCGAGTACTGTGTGGTGTCAGCATTACTGATCCAGGGATGACACCGGAGCATAGAGATCAGACTGTTTGAGGTCTGGTCGCTACAATGTATTACATAATGAGTAAAGAGACTTGCCCGTAATGAATTGAGCTAGGTATTGAGATACCGACGATCGAATCTCGGGCAAGTAACATACCGATGACAAAGGGAACAACGTATGTTGTTATGCGGTTTGACCGATAAAGATCTTCGTAGAATATGTAGGAGCCAATATGAGCATCCAGGTTCCGCTATTGGTTATTGAACGGAGACGTGTCTCGGTCATGTCTAAATAGTTCTCAAACCCGTAGGGTCCGCACGCTTAACGTTCGATGACGATCGGTATTATGAGTTTATGTGTTTTGATGTACCGAAGGTAGTTCGGAGTCCCGGATATGATCACGGACATGACGAGGAGTCTCGAAATGGTCGAGACATAAAGATCGATATATTGGACAACTATATTTGGACTTTGGAATGGTTCCGGGTGAAATCGGGATTTTACCGGAGTACCGGGAGGTTACCGGAACTCCCCGGTAAGTGTATGGGCCTTATTGGGCCTTAGTGGAATAGAGGAGGAGGAAGCCTAAGAGGGGGCGCCCCCCCTGTAACACCCCGGATGTAACTTTCCCTATTTGTACTCCAACTCTTGCCATTTCCGGCGTTAAGTTATATTTATTTCCTCGGGTTCGGGTTTTGTCTCCGTGTTTTGTTGTCGTTGTCATGCATCTCATATCATGTCATCATGTGCATTGCATTTGCATACGTGTTCATCTCATGCATTCAAGCATTTTCCCTGTTGTCCGTTTTGCATTCCGGCGCTTCGTTCTCCTCCGGTGATCATTTCTAGCTTTCTTTTGTGTGTGGGGATTAAACATTTCTAGATTGGACCAACACTTGCCAAGTGGCCTTGGTTTACTACCGGTAGACCGCCTGTCAAGTTTCGTACCATTTGGACTTCGTTTGGTACTCCAACGGTTAACCGAGGGACCGAAAAGGCCTCGTGTGTGTTGCAGCCCAACACCCCTCCATTTTGGCCCAAAAACCCACCAAACTCTGCTCCATCACCTAGAGCGTTCGATCACGATCGCGTGGCCAAAAACCGCACCTCATTTGGACTCTCCTAGCTCCACTTATGCCTATAAATAGACCCCCCCCCCCCGAATTTTGGATCTCTCCCTCTCCCCGAAACCCTAATTTCATCTCCGCGCGTCGGACACGTCCGCCCGGCGCCGGACACGTCCGCCGCCGCCTCCCTCGCCCTATCCGCTGCCGCCACGTGGCAACCGGCCATGTCGGGTGGTGGGTGCGACATATGCCAACGGGTGGCTTATCTGTGTGGGAACCAGTAAGACGCCGCCGGTGCCTGGAAGCGGGATGAGGCGTAGACATGCACGCCGGCGGATCTTACCCAGCTTCGGGGCTCTCCGAGGAGATAACACCCCTACTGCTGCTCTGCGGGGTCTCCGCATGCTCACTAGATGAATTGAGTAGCTACACAACGCTCCTTGAGCTGTTTCGGGGGGAGGAGGAAGAAAGGGCACGGCTAGCCTGCTTCTTCTCCTTGTATGGTGTCCAGAACTAGCAGGGGGTCGAACCCTTTGCATGGGTGCCCCGGGGGGTTTATATAGGCCTACCCCTCGGGGGTACAACGGTAATCCGGCTGGGCGCGGGGCCCAGCCGTCTGTGACTGCGCTCGCCGGCTTCTGCGCCGGCTGCTGGGGCCCGCCGGCTGGTGGGTCCCGCCGGCTACCAACTCCGTGGTCACTGTGGCTTCATCTTGCTGACGTGAGCTTCATCGTGGTAAGCGCGGCTACAGTACCGCTGCCTGCCGGGCGATCGCTGTAGCCTTACCGCGTCTTGTCTCCTTAATGGGGCGTCTTCTTCGAGGGAGGCGGCAAGCCGGCTGCGGGGAGCCGGCTCCGTCTCGGGCCGGCTGGTTGGAAGCGTGGCCGCCTTCGGCCGTCCCTCCGCGTGAAGGGGCCCACCGCCTGTGGGCCGCGCTGGCGGCCCGTCGTGGGTGACGCCAGGGTCAACGTGGCTACAGTGCTGCGCCGGACGGGTCGTGCCTACCTCATACGGCGCACTGTGCCAGGCGTGCCCCGGGATTCGGGGGTGGCAGGCTCTCCTGTAGCCACGCCCCGTCGCACCGCCGTTAGGTGGGTGCAAACTTTGTGGGTACGGTCTTGACTGCTTTATGACGAGCCGGCTCGAAGGAATCGGCCTTCTCACAGCCGGCCTCTTAGAGTCGGCCCTTTCATGAGGGCTAAAGTCGGACCGCCTTCTGAAAGCCGGCCTTGACCGCAGCCGGCTAGTGGAAGGCGGCCCCAGGTCTTGGGTTCTCGAGAGCCGGGCAGGCTCGTAATTTTTGCAAAAGTGCCAGGGGAAGCCGGCTAGGCTACCCATGGCTATTTACTCCGATAGGTCACCTCCCACCGCCACGGGCCCGAAGGCCCAAGGCCGGCCCCCGACGCCGCCACCGCGGGCCGCGCCCCACGCCGCCGTCCTCCGCCGCGCCCCACGCCGCCATCCTCCACCGCCTCCCGCCATCCTCCGCCGCCGCCGCCTCGCCGGGCCGCCCCCGCCGCCACCGCGGGCCGCCGCTGCCGCCGCCACCGCGGGCCGCCGCCGCCGCCCCGCCGCCCGCTCCTCTCCGGCGACCGGAGCCCGGATCCGACCGCCCCCTCCAACTCCGGCCGTCTACAGCTCCGACGAGCTCGGATCCAGCCGTGCCTCGTTTTCCATGCAGATCTGAGATATTTTGGATCGGTTGACTTTCTCCTCCTGAAACCCTAATTTTATGCAATCTTTGACCTGTGATATCTCCGCATCCGTAGCTCCGATTTGGGCATATAGTATATCAAAATGTTCGTCTCGATGAGTACATCACTACATTCCATTGCATCATTCTCATTTGAGGGCATCTTGATGCCCGAAATGCTGTTAGAAGGAGGCTTAGTGAGTAAATTGTCAGATCTGCTAGTTCATCTTAGACTTTTGTCATTTTTGCCATGATTGTTGTGTGCATGATATGCCTGTGAGTCCTTCATATGTTTTGTTAAGCATCTTGTTATCTTTCCAGAGGTGCAACCCATACATTTTTAGGATGTGTATGGTGACTTGTGCAAGCTTGCAAAGTGAGGCACCCGGTAAATCTGTTTTCAGGGACTTAGTAGTTTTCACCAAGTCTGGGATTATTTAGTTCATGATGCCATATGTTCTTGTTGTTTCCTAGTGATCCGTGCCTCTTTTGAGGATGATCAGTAAAGGAGTTTTGTTAATCTTGTTATGATCTATCCATCCATTTCTTTACTTGCAATTATGGAGCACCCTAGCTTGAGTCAATCAAGCTCTACTTTTGCTTCGTTGTGAATCTAGGCAGATCGTCAACTTGTTTGCGATTTTGCCGATGTTATTGTAGTTGATCCGTGCATGCTATGCCATTGTTCTTGCCATGTCTAGCTTGTATTTTGTGCCTTATTTAGGGATGTATGCTTGTATTGACATGACTTGCACCGTGGTGAGTGCATCGAGCTCGTAAACATGCCTTCGTGAGTTATGTTTCAGCATGTCCCAGTTTTCACTGTCTGAAAACTGATTATGTTTTTGCTATGTTCGTGTGCTTGTTAGTATATTTTGTGATCCCTTTTGGCTCAAGGTCACTAAGGGTCTTTTGTTAAACTTGTTGAGTAGCTCCATACCATGTCTTTCTTTGTCATGTTCAGGTCCTGTAGCATGTTGTTTTGTTGCTCCGAAGAGGGCTATATGATCTGAAATTCCAGACAAGTGTTAATTTCACAGTCTGAGATCTGTTTTACCATTTGCGTTTTTGCCATGCTTGTTTGAACCTCCTAATGGATGAATTGGCCGTAGCTCAGTGCTAGGCTTTTGTTAAGCATCTTGTGTGCATCCCTGCCATGTATTTTTTTGTCATGTTTGGGTGCTGTAGCATGTTCATCTCATTGCATTTAGATGCCTACTTGCTGTAAATCGCAGACCGGTGTCAATTTTTGAATCGCTTGCCATTTCCAAACCGTAACTCCGATTCCGGCGTTCTTTATATCGTTTTCAAGCGATTTCATCTCATCTTTCCAGTGGCACCCTTGGAATTCCAAGTTGAGGCCAGGTTCATGCATTTCCTATCATATCTTGCATTTTGCATCCCGCATCGCATCCCGCATAGCATATCATCTTTGCATCGTGTTGTTTGAGTTTGCACGTGGTTGATTGTATCCTTGTTGCTTGTTTGTATTGTTTGGGTAGAGTCGGGAGACGAGTTCGCTAATGAGGAGCCTGTTGAGTTTGCTCTTGAGGATCCAGTCAACTCTGTCAACTGTGCAGGCAAGATGATCATACCCTCGAAATCACTACTATCTTTGCTATGCTAGTTTGCTCGCTCTTTTGCTATGCCATTGCTACGATGCCTACCACTTTCTTGCAAGCCTCCCAAATTGCCATGTCAAACCTCTAACCCACCATTGTCCTAGCAAACCGTTGATTGGCTATGTTACCGCTTTGCTCAGCCCCTCTTATAGCGTTGCTAGTTGCAGGTGAAGATTGGAGGCCGTTCCTTGTTGGACATTTATTTACTTGTTGGGATATCATTATATTGCTAAGTTATCTTAATGCATCTATATACTTGGTAAAGGGTGGAAGGCTCGGCCTCTCGCCTAGTGTTTTGTTCCACTCTTGCCGCCCTAGTTTCCGTCATATCGGTGTTATGTTCCCGGATTTTGCGTTCCTTACGCGGTTGGGTTATAATGGGAACCCCTTGACAGTCCGCCTTGAATAAAACTTCTCCAGCAATGCCCAACCTTGGTTTTACCATTTGCCACCTAGCCTTTTCCCTTGGGTTTCACGGACTCAAGGGTCATCTTATTTTACCCCCCCGGGCCAGTGCTCCTCTGAGTGTTGGTCCAACCTAGAGCACCGTGCGGGGCCGTCCCTTGGCAACTTGGGTTACATTGGCTCCCGTACGCTTAGCTTATCCGGTGTGCCCTGAGAACGAGATATGTGCAGCTCCTATCGGGATTTGTCGGCACAGCGGGCGGTGTTGCTGGACTTGTTTTACCATTGTCGGAGTTGTCTTGAATTACCGAGACACCGAGTCTGATCAGAACGTCTTGGGAGGAGGTCTATTCCTTCGTTGACCGTGAGAGCTTGTCATGGGCTAAGTTGGGGCTCCCCTGCAGGGAATGAACTTTCGAAAGCCGTGCCCGCGGTTATGGGCAGATGGGAATTTGTTAATGTCCGGTTGTAGATAACTTGAACCTTAATTAATTAAAATGAATCAACTGAGTGTGTTACCGTGATGGCCTCTTCTCGGCGGAGTCCGGGAAGTGGACATGGTGTTGGAGTATTGTTTGCGCAGGTTGTTCTCTAGTTTCTCGCTCGTGCTTTGCCTCCTCTTCTCGCTCTCCTTTGCGAATAAGTTAGCCACCATACTTGCTAGTCGCTTGCTGCAGCTCCACTCATATTTTACCTTGCCATACCTATAAGCTTAAATAGTCTTGATCGCGAGGGTGCGAGATTGCTGAGTCCCTGTGGCTCACAGATTACTATTACACCAGATGCAGGGCCTGATGATTCCGCTCCAGGTGACGCGTATGAGCTCAAGTGGGAGTTCGACGAAGACTCTCAACGATACTACGTTTCCTTTCCCGATGATCTGTAGTGGTGCCCAGTTGGGGGTGAACGGGACCGTTGTCTCATGTTGGGTTCTCTTTTATTTTGGCGCCGTAGTCGGGCCATGAGTGTTTGGATGATGTAATGTTAGTTATGTACTTGATTGACGTGGCAAGTGTAAGGCAACTATGTTATCTCCCTTTTTATCTTATTACATGGTATGTTGTGAAGATTTCCTAACTTGCGACATATGCCTTCAATGCGATTATATCGGAGAGTTTAGGAATTCTTTTTACTTACCAGTCTCCTCATCGCTCTGGTAAGGCATCCTGGCGTAGAGTTTTGACTCTTCTCTTCTCAAATTTCACTAAATTTTTTTTAGGATCACGTGGGTATCTTGGAATCGTTCCGATGGTTTTATGATGAGAACATTGTCTTGGTGCCTCCTGTCAGGGGTTTAGTGGAACTATCCCGGGGAGTTGAGCTCTGAGGTATTGTCATCATAATTTTATCATTGCAGTTCTGGAATACCTGAGTTTAGTACGCCGACATCAAAAATCTCTTTTATGCAGTTCGTTGGTGAGATAACCTCGACGCCACCCAGTACTCGGGCGGGAGTTCGGGAGTATCGCCATAACTTGTATAACGGATGCTTTTCGAAGGTTGAGGTAGATGGTTTCCGAAGTTTTCTCTGTTTTGTGTTGAAGGATGGATACAGCTGGATCTAGGTTTTGCTAGTTTGGGTGAGATATTATGCTTCCCCTGTATCCCCAACACCTGATTGCATAACCGGAAAGGTTCGGGAGTTTCATAGGTGGGAATTCTAGTAGCTCTAGTTCTTCTTCCACGGATATTGGTTTGAGATTGGGATTTCTTACCGATTATTCGTTCTTGATCCGTACCTTGTTGATTTATTTCTCTACCTTAATTCTACGTGGCTTCTCAATTTATGGATATGTGACCATTTCAAGAGGAATGCATTCGTTCATTTTGTTCGGATGTGAAGACTATATGTTGCAATTTTCATTCCGTTGGATTCAGCTTCAATATTTATCTATCAATGTGCTAATGGTAGTCAACCTCTTCAGGATGGCTCCTCCAACGCGCACGACTCCGAATCCTGATCCGCCACCACCTCCACCTCCTCCAGAGGCATGGCAAGCTGTGATGGCCGCAACCAATGCCAACACACAGCTGATCATGCAAATTCTTCAAGAGCGCAATCAAGGCAGTCAAGGGAATCAAGGCAGCAATCAGAGTCACTTTGCTACACTCAACCAGTTCCTTGCTAACGGGCAAAGACTTTCAGCAATTGTGTTGAGGCAACCGATGCTGACGATTGGCTTGTGGATCTGTGTAAGCATTTTGAGTGCAGTAACGTCAGGCCTGAGGACTTTGTCAAGTTTGCTTCCTTCCAAATCAAAAATCAAGCTGCAGAATGTTTCCAGCAGTACAAGGATTCCAGAGGTGGACGTGTTATCACTTGGGATGATTTCCGTCGAGATTTCCGAGCTCATCATATTCCGCAGAGCGTGGTTGAAAGCAAGCGTGAGGAATTCCGCAATCTGAAGCAAGGCTCTTTGTCTGTCTATGACTACAACAAGTTGTTCCAGAAGCTCGCCCGCTTTGCCAAGCAGGACGTGCCCGATGAGAAGAGCATGATATATCAGTTCAGGGGTGGTCTCAGAGAAGAAATTTAGCTCGCTCTTGTCCTCTTCGAGCCCTTGAGATACGATGAGTTCTACAACATGGCACTGAAGCAAGAGGCTGCTCAGTTGAGGTGTGATGCTTCCAAGAAGCAAGTCAGAGATGTTACTCCTTCTTCCTCTACTCAAGTGGCCAAGCAGCAGAAGTTTTGGCTTCCTCCTCCTCCGTTCCGTCAGCCGTTTCAGCAGAAGAGCAAAGGTGGCAGTGGTTCTTCCCACCCACCCAACCCTGGCTTTCAGAACAAGACTTCGTCTCAAGCTCCAAGATCGAGTGCTCCGTATCACCGTCCGCTTTCAGAGGTCACGTGCAACAAGTGCCAACAGAAGGGTCACTATGCCAACAAGTGTCTCAACCAGAGGCGTCTTCCTCCCCCTCCTCCTGTCAGATCGACAAGTACATCTGTGGTCAAGCATAACCCAAAGCATGCCAAGGTCAATTTGATGAATGCAGCTCAGGCAGAGGAATCATCAGATGTCATCATGGGTAACTTTCCAGTTAACTCTTTTCCAGCAAAAGTTCTTTTTGACACTGGTGCATCGCATTGTTTCATGTCAAGATTTGTTTCCAAGCATGACTTCGTTTCACAAATGTTGGGTAAACCTATGGGAGTGGTTTCTCCGGCTAAGTCTATGAGGGCTACTTCAATAGTCCTGGATGTTTCTATCATGATGGGTGATTTCAAGTTTCTGGCTTCTCCAATGGTTCTTGGTAACTCGGATATTGATCTTATTCTCGGGATGGATTGGCTTTCTAAGCACAAGGCTCAGCTTGATTGTGCAGCCAGGCAGATTCAATTGACTCATTCGTCTGAGGATGTAATTGTCTTTGCCGCTCGTGATGATACCATTCGTCTGTTTTCTCTCAATGAGAAGGGTGAATTGGACGCCATCTTGCAAATTCCAGTCGTTTGCGAATATCAAGACGTCTTTCCAGAAGAGCTCCCAGGAATGCCTCCGCACCGGCCAGTTGAATTCGTTATTGATCTTGAGCCTGGCACGGAACCTGTGTGCAAACGTCCTTACAAGCTCGGACCTGAAGAGTTGAAGGAGCTGAAGAAGCAACTCGATATGCAAGAGAAAATGGGTCTCATCCAGCCTAGTTCTTCTCCGTGGGGTTGTGGTGTTCTTTTTGTGAAGAAGAAGGATGGAACAGACCGACTTTGTGTTGATTACCGTCCAGTGAACAAGAAGACCATCAGGAACAAATATCCACTTCCCAACATCAATGAGCTGTTCGAACAACTCAAAGGTGCTCAAGTATTCTCCAAGCTTGATCTCCATATGGGTTATCATCAGATTCGCATTCGTGAAGAAGATATTCCCAAGACAACATTCAGAACAAGCTTTGGTTCATATGAATACACTGTCATGTCTTTTGGCCTCGCCAACGCTCCTCCGACGTTCTCTCGCATGATGAACTTCATCTTCAATGCCTACACCAATGACTTCGTTTTGGTCTATCTCGACGACATTCTGGTTTTCTCCAAGAACAAGGAAGATCATGCCAAACACTTGCGTTTGGTGCTTGATAAGCTCAGGGAACATCAGTTCTACGCCAAGTTCTCCAAGTGTGAATTTTGGCTTGATGAGGTTCTTTATCTTGGTCATATCATCTCTGCCAAGGGCATTGCCGTGAATCCTGAGAAGGTTTCTGCAATTGTGAATTGGGAACCTCCTCAGAACGTGAAGCAACTCCACAGTTTTCTCGGTCTCGCAAGCTATTGCCGAAGATTCGTTGAAAACTTTTCTAAGACCGCGAAGCCTCTCTCTAATCTTCTTCAGAAGCACGTCAAGTACGTCTGGTCTCCGGAGTGTGATATTGCTTTCAACACTTTGAAAGAGAAGTTGATCACTGCTCCAGTTCTGACTCCACCTGATGAATCCAAGCCGTACGAGGTCTTTTGTGATGCCTCTCTCCAAGGTGTTGGCGCAGTATTGTTGCAAGAGAAGAAAGTTGTTGCTTATACATCTCGCCAGTTGAAGCCTAATGAGAAGAACTACCCCACTCATGATCTCGAGTTGGCGGCAGTTGTGCATGCTCTTTTGACTTGGAGACATCTTCTCTTGGAAAGAAAAGCGGACATTTTCACTGATCACAAGAGTCTCAAGTACGTCTTCACTTAGCCTAATCTCAACCTCAGGCAAAATCGATGGGTCGAAATGATTCAAGAGTATAATCCGAGTATTGAGTACACTCCAGGCAAGGCTAATGTGATTGCTGACGCTTTGAGCAGGAAGGCTTACCGCAACAGTCTGATTCTTAAGCCTTATCAACCCGAGCTTTGTGAAGCTTTCCGCAAACTTAATCTGCAAGTTGTTCCTCAAGGTTTCCTCGCCAACCTTCTAGTCTCTCCTACCTTGGAAGACCAGATTCGCCAAGCCCAGCTTCTTGATGCTATGGTGAAAAAGGTGAAGATTGGGATTGCCAAGAGTCAGTCCAAGTACAAGTGCTACCGCCTTGATGACAAGGACACTCTCTTCTTCGAGGATCGTATCGTTGTGCCCAAAGGTGACCTCCATAAAGTGATCATGAACGAGGCTCACAATTCTCTCCTCTCCATCCACCCTGGGAGCACGAAGATGTATCAGGACCTTAAGCAAGCTTATTGGTGGACTCGAATGAAGCGCGAGATCGCTCAATTTGTGAATGAATGTGATGTCTGCAGAAGAGTGAAGGCAGAACACCAAAGGCCAGCATGTCTCCTCCAACCTCTTGCCATTCCAGAATGGAAGTTTGACCACATTGAAATGGACTTCGTGACTGGGTTTCCAAAGTCCAAGCGTGGCAATGATGCTATATTCGTTGTCATCGACAAACTCACCAAAGTGGCTCACTTTCTGCCTATCAAAGAGTCCATCACTGCAGCTCAATTGGCGGAACTCTATACCTCTCGCATTGTCTCTCTGCACGGTATTCCTCAAGTGATCTCTTCAGACCGTGGCAGCATCTTTACCTCGAAGTTTTGGGATTCTTTTCAGAAGGCCATGGGCACCAACATCCGCTTCAGCACAGCTTTCCATCCTCAAACAAGCGGTCAAGTCGAGCGTGACAACCAGATTCTTGAAGATATGCTCAGGGCTTATGTGATCTCCTTCGGCATGAAGTGGGAGGATTGTCTTCCTTATGCTGAATTCTCCTACAACAACAGTTTTCAAGCAAGTTCGGGCAAGGCCCCTTTTGAAATTCTGTATGGCAGGAAGGGCCGTACCCCTCTCAACTGGTCTGAAACCGGTGGACGTCAGCTTTTGGGTAATGACTTAATCACAGAGGCAGAAGAAATGTGCAAAGTCATTCGTGATAATCTCAAAACAGCCCAATCCCGTCAGAAGAGCTACTATGATAGTAAGCACCGCGATTTGGCTTTCGAGATCGGAGATCATGTTTACCTCCGTGTCTCTCCTATGAAAGGTACTCGTCGCTTCGGTATCAAAGGGAAGCTTGCCCCTAGATACGTGGGACCTTTCAAGATTGTCAGCAAGAGAGGCGACCTCGCCTATCAACTCGAGCTTCCTTCAAACTAAGTCTGAGATCTGTTTTACCATTTGCGTTTTTTCCATGCTTGTTTGAACCTCCTAATGGATGAATTGGCCGTAGCTCAGTGCTAGGCTTTTGTTAAGCATCTTGTGTGCATCCCTGCCATGTATTTTGTTGTCATGTTTGGGTGCTGTAGCATGTTCATCTCATTGCATTTAGATGCCTACTTGCTGTAAATCGCAGACCGGTGTCAATTTTTGAATCGCTTGCCATTTCCAAACCGTAACTCCGATTCCGGCGTTCTTTATATCGTTTTCAAGCGATTTCATCTCATCTTTCCAGTGGCACCCTTGGAATTCCAAGTTGAGGCCAGGTTCATGCATTTCCTATCATATCTTGCATTTTGCATCCCACATCGCATCCCGCATAGCATATCATCTTTGCATCGTGTTGTTTGAGTTTGCACGTGGTTGATTGTATCCTTGTTGCTTGTTTGTATTGTTTGGGTAGAGTCGGGAGACGAGTTCGCTAACGAGGAGCCTGTTGAGTTTGCTCTTGAGGATCCAGTCAACTCTGTCAACTGTGCAGGCAAGATGATCATACCCTCGAAATCACTACTATCTTTGCTATGCTAGTTTGCTCGCTCTTTTGCTATGCCATTGCTACGATGCCTACCACTTTCTTGCAAGCCTCCCAAATTGCCATGTCAAACCTCTAACCCACCATTGTCCTAGCAAACCGTTGATTGGCTATGTTACCGCTTTGCTCAGCCCCTCTTATAGCGTTGCTAGTTGCAGGTGAAGATTGGAGGCCGTTCCTTGTTGGACATTTATTTACTTGTTGGGATATCATTATATTGCTAAGTTATCTTAATGCATCTATATACTTGGTAAAGGGTGGAAGGCTCGGCCTCTCTCCTAGTGTTTTGTTCCACTCTTGCCGCCCTAGTTTCCGTCATATCGGTGTTATGTTCCCGGATTTTGCGTTCCTTACGCGGTTGGGTTATAATGGGAACCCCTTGACAGTCCGCCTTGAATAAAACTTCTCCAGCAATGCCCAACCTTGGTTTTACCATTTGCCACCTAGCCTTTTCCCTTGGGTTTCACGGACTCAAGGGTCATCTTATTTTACCCCCCCAGGCCAGTGCTCCTCTGAGTGTTGGTCCAACCTAGAGCACCGTGCGGGGCCGTCCCTTGGCAACTTGGGTTACGTTGGCTCCCGTACGCTTAGCTTATCCGGTGTGCCCTGAGAACGAGATATGTGCAGCTCCTATCGGGATTTGTCGGCACAGCGGGCGGTGTTGCTGGACTTGTTTTACCATTGTTGGAGTTGTCTTGAATTACCGAGACACCGAGTCTGATCGGAACGTCTTGGGAGGAGGTCTATTCCTTCGTTGACCGTGAGAGCTTGTCATGGGCTAAGTTGGGACTCCCCTGCAGGGAATGAACTTTCGAAAGCCGTGCCCGCGGTTATGGGCAGATGGGAATTTGTTAATGTCCGGTTGTAGATAACTTGAACCTTAATTAATTAAAATGAATCAACTGAGTGTGTTACCGTGATGGCCTCTTCTCGGCGGAGTCTGGGAAGTGGACACGGTGTTGGAGTAATGTTTGCGCAGGTTGTTCTCTAGTTTCTCGCTCGTGCTTTGCCTCCTCTTCTCGCTCTCCTTTGCGAATAAGTTAGCCACCATACTTGCTAGTCGCTTGCTGCAGCTCCACTCATATTTTACCTTGCCATACCTATAAGCTTAAATAGTCTTGATCTCGAGGGTGCGAGATTGCTGAGTCCCTGTGGCTCACAGATTACTATTACACCAGATGCAGGGCCTGATGATTCCGCTGCAGGTGATGCGTATGAGCTCACGTGGGAGTTCGACGAAGACTCTCAACGATACTACGTTTCCTTTCCCGATGATCAGTAGTGGTGCCCAGTTGGGGGTGAACGGGACCGTTGTCGCATGTTGGGTTCTCTTTTATTTTGGCGCCGTAGTCGGGTCATGAGTGTTTGGATGATGTAATGTTATTTATGTACTTGATTGACGTGGGGAGTGTAAGCCAACTATGTTATCTCCCTTTTTATCTTATTACATGGGATGTTGTGAAGATTTCCTAACTTGCGACATATGCCTTCAATGCGATTATATCTCTAAGTCGTGCCTCGACACGTGGGAGCTATAGTCGCGTCGAGGGTGTTACACCCCCCAAGCCCAATCCGAATTGGGTGAGGGGGCCGCCCCCCTTTCCTTCTTCTCTCCCTCCTCTTTCCTACCTCTCCTACTCCAAGTTGGAAGGGGGAGGAATCCTACTCCTGGTGGGAGTAGGACTCCCCTTGGCGCGCCCTCCTCCTGGCTGGCGGCCTCCCCCTCCTCTACTCCTTTATATATGAGGAGGGGGCACCCCATGGAGACACACAAGTTGATCATTGATCTTAACCATGTGCGGTGCCCACTCCACCATAATCCACCTCGGTTATAACGTAGCGGTGCTTAGGCGAAGCCCTGCGTCGGTAGCTTCATCAACACCGTCATCACGCCGTCGTGCTGACGAAAATCTCCCTCGAAGCTCTACTGGATTGTGAGTTCGTGGGACGTCACCGAGCCGAACGTGTGCAGATCGCGGAGGTGCCGTACGTTCGGTACTTGGATTGGTTGATCGTGAAGACGTACGACTACATCAACCGCGTTGTCATAACGCTTCCTCTTACGATCTACGAGGGTACGTGGAGGACACTCTCCCCACTCGTTGCTATGCATCACCATGATCTTGCGTGTCTGTAGGAAATTTTTTGAAATTACTGCGTTCCCCAACAGTGGTTTCAGAGCAGGTTTATGCGTAGATGTTATATGCACGAGTAGAACACAAGTGATTTGTGGGTGATACAAGTCATACTGCTTACCAGCATGTCATACTTTGGTTCGGCGGTATTGTTGGATGAAGCGGCCTAGACCAACATTACGCGTATGCTTACGCGAGACTGGTTCTACCGACGTGCTTTGCACATAGGTGGCTAGCGGGTGTCAGTTTCTCCAACTTTAGTTGAACCGAGTGTGGCTACGACCGGTCCTTGAGAAGGTTAAAACAGCACTAACTTGACAAAATATTGTTGTCGTTTTGATGCGTAGGTAAGAACGGTTCTTGCTCAGCCCATAGCGGCCACGTAAAACTTGCAACAACAAAGTAGAGGACATCTAACTTGTTTTTGCAGGGCATGTTGTGATGTGATATGGTCAAGACATGATGCTAAATTTTATTGTATGAGATGATCATGTTTTGTAACAAAGTTATCGGCAATTGGCAGGAGCCATATGGTTGTCGCTTTATTGTATGCAATGCAATCGCCCTGTAATTGCTTTACTTTATCACTAAGCGGTAGCGATAGTCATAGAAGCAATAGTTGGCGAGACGACAATGATGCTATGATGAAGATCAAGGTGTCGTGCCGGTGACGATGGTGATCATGACGGTGCTTTGAATATGGAGATCAAAGGCACAAGATGATGATGGCCATATCATATCACTAATATTGATTGCATGTGATGTTTATCTTTTATGCATCTTATTTTGCTTTGATTGACAGTAGCATTATAAGATGATCTCTCACTAAATTTCAAGGTATAAGTGTTCTCCCTGAGTATGCACCGTTGCAAAAGTTCGTCGTGCCGAGACACCACGTGATGATCAGGTGTGATAAGCTCAAGGTTCACATACAATGGGTGCAAGCCAGTTTTGCACACGCAGAAATACTCGGGTTAAACTTGACGAGCCTAGCATATGCAGATATGGCCTCGGAACGCTGGGACCGAAAGGTCGAGCGTGAATCATATAGTAGATATGATCAACATAGTGATGTTCACCATTGAAAACTACTCCATCTCACGTGATGATCGGTTTTGGTTTAGTTGATTTGGATCACGTGATCACTTAGATGATTAGAGAGATGTCTATCTAAGTGGGAGTTCTTTAGTAATATGATTAATTGAACTGAAATTTAGCATGAACTTAGTACCTGATAGTATTTTGCTTGTCTATGTTGTTGTAGATAGATGGCCCGTGCTGTTGTTCCGTTGAATTTTAATGCGTTCCTTGAGAAAGCTAAGTTGAAAGATGATGGTAGCAATTACACGGACTTCCGTAACTTGAGGATTATCCTCATTGCTGCACAGAAGAATTACGTCCTGGAAGCACCGCTAGGTGTACCACCCGCGCTGGCAACTGCAGACATTGTGAATGCCTAGTAGTCGCGTGTTGATGACTACTCGATAGTTCAGTGTGCCATGCTTTACGGCTTAGAACCGGGACTTCAATGACGTTTTGAACGTCATGGAGCATATGAGATGTTCCAGGAGTTGAAGTTAATATTTCAAGCAAATGCCAGGATTGAGAGATATGAAGTCTCCAATAAGTTCTATAGCTGCAAGATGGAGGAGAATAGTTCTGTCAGTAAACATATACTCATAATGTCTGGGTATTGCAATCACTTGATTCAACTGGGAGTTAATCTTCCGGATGATAGTGTCATTGACAGAATTCTTCAATCACTGCCACCATGCTACACGAGCTTCGTGATGAACCATAATATGCAAGGGATGAACAAGACAATTCCCGAGCTCTTCACAATGCTAAAGGCTGCGGAGGTAGAAATCAAGAAGGAGCATCAAGTGTTGATGGTCAATAAGACCACCAGTTTCAAGAAAAAGGGTAAAGGGAAGAAGAAGGGGAACTTCAAGAAGAACAACAAACAAGTTGCTGCTCAAGAGAAGAAACCTAAATCTGGACTTAAGCCTGAGACTGAGTGCTTCTACTGCAAAGGGACTGGTCACTAGAAGCGGAACTGCCCCAAGTATTTGGCGGATAAGAAGGATGGCAAGGTGAACAAAGGTATATGTGATATACATGTTATTGATGTGTACCTTACTAGAGCTCACAGTAGCACTTGGGTATTTGATACTAGTTCTATTGCTAATATTTGCAACTCGAAACAGGGACTACGGATTGAGCGAAGATTGGCTAAGGTCGAGGTGACAATGCACGTGGGAAATGGTTCCAAAGTCGATGTGATCGCCGTAGGCACGCTACCTCTACATCTACCTTCGGGATTAGTTTTAGACCCGAATAATTGTTATTTGGTGCCAGCGTTAAGCATGAACATTATATCTGGATCTTGTTTGATGCGAGATGGTTATTCATTTAAATCCGAGAATAATGGTTGTTCTATTTTTATGAGTAATATCTTGGTCATGCACCCTTAAAGAGTGGTCTATTTATCTTGAATCTCGATAGTAGTGATACACATATTCATAATGTTGAAGACAAAAGATGCAGAGTTGATAATGATAGTACAACTTATTTGTGGCACTGCCATTTAGGTCATATTGGTGTAAAACACATGAAGAAACTCCATACTGATGGACTTCTGGAATCACTTGGTACTTGCGAACCATGCCTTATGGGCAAGATGACTAAAACCCCGTTCTCCGGAACAATGGAGTGAGCAACATATTTGTTGGAAATCATACATACTGATGTATGTGGTCCAATGAATATTGAGGCTCGCGGCGGGTATCGTTATTTTCTCACCTTCACAGATGATTTAAGCAGATATGGGTATATCTACTTAATGAAACATAAGTCTGAAACATTTGAAAAGTTCAAAGAATTTCAGAGTGAAGTTGAAAATCATCGTAACATGAAAAAAATGTTTCTATGATCTGATCATGGAGGAGAATATTTGAGTTACGAGTTTGGTCTACATTTGAAACAATGCGGAATAGTTTCACAACTCATGCCACCCGGAACACCACAACAAAATGGTGTGTCCGAACATCGTAATCATACTTTATTAGATATGGTGCGATCTATGATGTCTCTTACTGATTTACCGCTATCGTTTTGGGGTTATGCTTTACACTCAGCTGCATTCACGTTAAATAGGGCACCATCGAAATCCATTGAGACGACGCCTTATGAACTATGGTTTGGCAAGAAACCAAAGTTGTCATTTCTTAAATTTTGGGGCTGCGATGCTTATGTGAAAAAACTTCAACCTGATAAGCTCGAACCCAAATCGGAGAAATGCGTCTTCATAGGATACCCAAAGGAGACTTTTGGGTACAACTTCTATCACAGATCCGAAGGCAAAACATTTGTTGCTAAGAATGGATGCTTTCTAGAGAAGGAGTTTCTCTCGAAAGAAGTGACTGGGAGGAAAGTAGAACTTGATGAGGTAACTGTACCTTCTCCCTTATTGGAACCGGTTCCTGTGACACCTACACCAATTAGTGAGGAAGCTAATGGTACTGATCATGAAACTTCAGATCAAGTTACTACTGAACCTCGTAGGTCAACCAGAGTAAGATCCGCACCAGAGTGGTACGGTAATCCTATTCTGGAGGTCATGTTACTTGACCATGGCGAACCTACAAACTATGAGGAAGCGATGATGAGCCCAGATTCCGCAAAATGGCTTGAGGCCATGAAATCTGAGATGGGATCCATGTATGAGAACAAAGTGTGGACTTTGGTTGACTTGCCCGATGATCGGAAAGCCATCGAGAATAAATGGATCTTCAAGAAGAAGACTGACGCTGACAGTAATGCTACTATCTACAAAGCTCGACTTGTTGCGAAAAGTTTTTGACAAGTTCAAGGGGTTGACTATGATGAGACTTTCTCACCCGTAGCGATGCTTAAGTCTGTCTAAATCATGTTAGCAATTGCCGCATTTTATGATTATGAAATTTGACAAATGGACGTCAAAACTACATTCCTGAATGGATTTCTGGAAGAAGGGTTGTATATGATGCAACCAAAAGGTTTTGTCGATCCAAAAGGTGCTAACAAAGTGTGCAAGCTCCAGCGATCCATTTATGGACTGGTGCAAGCCTCTCGGAGTTGGAATAAACGTTTTGATAGTGTGATCAAAGCCTATGGTTTTATACAGACTTTTGGAGAAGCCTGTATTTACAAAAAAAGTCAGTGGGAGCTCTGTAGCTTTTCTAATATTATATGTTGATGACATATTGTTGATTGGAAATGATATAGAATTTCTGGATAGCATAAAGGAATAGTTGAATAAAAGTTTTTCGATGAAAGACCTCGGTGAAGCTGCTTACATATTGGGCATCAAGATCTATAGAGATAGATCAATACGCTTAATTGGACTTTCACAAAGCACATACCTTGACAAAGTTTTGAAAAAAAAGTTCAAAATGGATCAAGAAAAGAAAGGGTTCTTGCCTGTGTTACAAGGTATGAAGTTGAGTCAGACTCAATGCCCAACCACTTCAGAAGATAGAGAGAAAATGAAAAATGTTCCCTATGCTTCAGCCATAGGCTCTATCATGTATGCAATGCTATGTACCAGACCTGATGTGTGTCTTGCTATTAGTTTAGCAGGGAGGTACCAAAGTAATCCAGGAGTGGATCACTGGACAGCGGTCAAGAACATCCTGAAATACCTGAAAAGGACTAAGGATATGTTTCTCGTTTATGGAGGTGACAAAGAGCTCGTCGTAAATGGTTACGTCGATGCAAGCTTTGGCACTGATCCGGACGATTCTAAATCGCAAACCGAATACATGTTTATATTGAACAGTGGAGCTGTCAGTTGGTGCAGTTCTAAACAAAGCGTCGTGGCGGGATCTACGTGTGAAGCGGAGTACATAGCTGCTTTGGAAGTAGCAAATGAAGGAGTCTGGATGAAGGAGTTCATATCCGATCCAGTTGTCATACCTAGTGCATCGGGTCCAATGAAAATCTTTTGTGACAATACTGGTGCAATTGCCTTGGCAAAGGAATCCAGATTTCACAAGAGAACCAAGCACATCAAGAGACGCTTCAATTCCATCCATGACCAAGTCTAGGTGGGAGACATAGAGATTAGCAAGATACATACAGATCTGAATGTTGCAGACCCGTTGACTAAGCCTCTCTCACGAGCAAAACATGATCAGCACCAAGACTCCATGGGTGTTAGAATCATTACGATGTAATCTAAATTATTGACTCTAGTGCAAGTGAGAGACTGAAGGAAATATGCCCTAGAGGCAATAATAAAGTTATTATTTATTTCCTTATATCATGATAAATGTTTATTATTCATGCTAGAATTGTATTAACCGGAAACATAATACATATGTGAATACATAGACAATAAAGTGTCACTAGTATGCCTCTACTTGACTTGCTCGTTGATCAAAGATGGTTAAGGTTTCCTAACCATAGACATGAGTTGTCATTTGATAAACGGGATCACATCATTAGGAGAATGATGTGATTGAATTGACCCATTCTGTTAGCTTAGCACTTGATCGTTTTAGTTTACTGCTATTGCTTTCTTCATGACTTGTACATGTTCCTATGACTATGAGATTATGCAACTCCTGATTACCGGAGGAACACTTTGTGTGCTACCAAATGTCACAACGTAACTGGGTGATTATAAAGGTGCTCTACAGGTGTTTCCGATGGTACTTGTTTAGTTGGCATAGATCGAGATTAGGATTTGTCACTCCGATTGTCGGAGAGGTATCTCTGGGCCCTCTCGGTAATGCACATCACTATAAGCCTTGCAAGCAATGTGACTAATGAGTTAGTTACAGGATGATGTATTATAGAACGAGTAAAGAGACTTGCCGGTAACGAGATTGAACTAGGTATTGAGATACCGACGATCGAACCTCGGGCAAGTAACATACCGATGACAAAGGGAACAACGTATGTTGTTATGCGGTTTGACCAATAAAGATCTTCATAGAATATGTAGGAGCCAATATGAGCATCCAGGTTCCGCTAATGGTTATTGACCAGAGACGTGTCTCGGTCATGTCTACATAGTTCTCGAACCCGTAGGGTCCGCACGCTTAACATTCAGTGACGATCGGTATTATGAGTTTATGTGTTTTGATGTACCGAAGGTAGTTAGGAGTCTCGGATATGATCACGGACATGACGAGGAGTCTCGAAATGGTCGAGACATAAAGATCGATATATTGGACAACTATATTTGGACTTCCGAATGGTTCCGGGTGAAATCAGGATTTTACCAGAGTACCGGGAGGTTACCGGAACCCCCCACTAAGTGTATGAGCCTTATTGGGCCTTAGTGGAATAGAGGAGGAGGAAGCCTAGGAGGGGGCGCTCCCCCCAAGCCCAATCCGGATTGGGTGAGGGGGCCGGCCCCCCTTTCCTTCTTCTCTCCCTCCTCTTTCCTACCTCTCCTATTCCAACTTGGAAGGGGGAGGAATCCTACTCCCGGTGGGAGTAGGACTCCCCTTGGCGCGCCCTCCTCCTGGCCGGCGGCCTCCCCCTCCACTACTCCTTTATATACGGGGAGGGGCACCCCATGGAGACACACAAGTTGACCATTGATCTTTAGCCGTGTGCGGTGCTCCCCTCCACCATAATCCACCTCAGTCATATCGTAGCTGTGCTTAGGCGAAGCCCTGCGTCGGTAGCTTCATCAACACCGTCATCACACCATCGTGCTGACTAAACTCTCCCTCGAAGCTCTACTGGATTGTGAGTTCGTGGTACGTCACCGAGCTGAACGTGTGCAGATCGCGGAGGTGTCGTACGTTTGGTACTTGGATCGGTCGATCGTGAAGACGTATGACTACATCAACCACGTTGTCATAATGCTTTCGCTTACGGTCTACGAGGGTACGTGGACGACACTCTCCCCTCTCGTTTCTATGCATCACCATGATCTTGCGTGTCCGTAGGATTTTTTTGAAATTACTGCGTTCCCCAACAAGTCTCACATCAACTAGGCGTATTAACGGGCTATGGAGATGCCCATTAATAGATATCAATGTGAGTGAATAGCGATTGCCATGCAACGAATGCACTAGAGCTATAAGTGTATGAAAGCTCAACAAAAGAAACTAAGTGGATGTGCATCCAACTCGCTTGCTCACGAAGACCTAGGGCATTTTGAGGAAGCCCATCATTGGAATATACAAGCCAAGTTCTATAATGAAAAATTACCACTAGTATATGAAAGTGACAACATAGGAGACTCTCTATCATGAAGATCATGGTGCTACTTTGAAGCACACGTGTGGAAAAAGGATAGTAACATTGTCCCTTCTCTCTTTTTCTCTCATTTTTTTGTGGGCATCTTTGGCCTCTTTTTTTGTTTGGGCTTCTTTGGCCTCTTTTATTTTTATAAAGTCCGGAGTCTCCTCCCGACTTGTGGGGGAATCATAGTCTCCATCATCCTTTCCTCACTTGGGACAATGCTCTAATAATGAAGATCATCACACTTTTATTGATTTACAACTCAAGAATTACAACTCAATATTAGAACAAAATATGGCTCTATGTGAATGCCTCCGACGGTGTACCGGGATATGCAATGAATCAAGAGCGGCATGTATGAAAGAGTTATGAAGGTGGCCTTGCCACAAATATGATGTCAACTACATGATCATGCAAAAGCAATATGACAATGATGGAGCGTGTCATAATAAGCGGAACGGTGGAAAGTTGCATGGCAACATATCTCGGAATGGCTATGGAAATGCCATAATAGGTAGGTATGGTGGTTGTTTTGAGGAAGGTAAATGGTGGGTTTATGATACCGGCGAAAGTTGCGTGGCACAAGATAGGCTAGCAATGGTGGAAGGGTGTGAGTGTGTATACTCCATGGATTCACATTAGTCATAAAGAACTCATATACTTATTGCAAAACTTTATTAGCTCTCGAAGCAAAGTACTACTACTCATGCTCCTAGGGGAAGGGTTGGTAGGAGTTAACCATCGCGCGATCCCGACCTCCACACATAAGGAAGGCAATCAAAAGAGCCCCCCATGCAACAAATTTGTTACACAACTTTTACCATACGTGCATGCTACGGGACTTGCCAACTTCAACACAAGTATTTCTCAATTTCATAATTACCCAACTAGCATAACTCTAACATTACCACCTTTATATCTCAAAACAATTATCAAGCAACAAATTGATCATAGTATTCAATGCACTTTCTATGATAGTTTTTATTATACCCAACTTGGATGCCCATCATTCTAGGACCAATTTTATAACCATAGCAAATACCATGCTGTTCTAAACGACTCCCAAAATAATATAAGTGAAGCATGAGAGATCAATAATTTCTACAAAATAAAGCCACCGCCGTGCTCTAAAAAGATATAAGTGAAGCACTAAAGCAAAATTGTCTAGCTCAAAAGATATAAGTGAAGCACATAGAGTATTCTAATAAATTCCAAATCATGTGTGTCTCTCCCATAAGGTGTGTACAGCAAGGATGATTGTGGTAAACTAAAAAGCAAAGACTCATATCATACACGACGCTCCAAGCAAAACACGTATCATGTGGTGAATAAAAATATAGCTCGAAGTAAAGTTACCGATAGACGAAGACGAAAGAGGGGATGCCTTCCAGGGCATCCCCAAGCTTAGGCTTTTGGTTGTCCTTGAATTATCCTGGGGTTCCATGGGCATACCCAAGCTTAGGCTCTTGCCACTCCTTATTCCATAGTCCATCAAATCTTTACCCAAAACTTGAAAACTTCACAACACAAAACTCAACAGGAAATCTCATGAGCTCCGTTATTGCAAGAAAGAAAACCACCACTTAAGGTACTGTAATTAACTCATTCTTTATTTATATTGGTGTTAAACCTACTGTATTCCAAGTTCTCTATGGTTCATACCCCCCGATACTAGCCATAGATTCATCAAAATAAGCAAACAACACACGAAAACAAAATCTGTCAAAAACAGAACAGCCTGTAGTAATCTGTAACTTTGGAATACTTCTGGAACGCTAAAAATCCTACCAAAATAGGAAGTCCTAGGAAATTTGTCTATTAATCTTCTTCAGAAAGAATCAACTAAAAATCACGTTTCTGTGATTTATTAAAATTATTCTCGTGCGCGCAAAAGTTTCTGTTTTTCAGCAAGATCAAATTAACTATCACCCACGATGATCCTATAAGTTCTACTTGGCACAAACACTAATTAAAACATCAAACCACGTCTAAGTAGAAGCTATATGAATTATTTATTACTAAATAGGAACAAAAAGCAAGGAACAAAAATAAAATTGGGTTGCCTCCCAACAAGCGCTATCGTTTAACGCCCCTAGCTAGGCATAAAACCGAGAAATAGATCTAAGTATTGCCATCTTTGGTATTCAATTCATAAGTGGCTCTCATAATAGATTCATAAGGTAATTTGATTTTCTTCCTAGGAAAGTGTTCCATGCCTTTCCTTAATGGAAATTGGAATCTAATATTTCCTTCCTTCATATCAATAATTGCACCAATCGTTCTAAGGAAAGGTCTACCAAGAATAATAGGACATTAAAGATTGCAATTATATCAAGAACAATAAAATCTATGGGCACATAATTCCTATTTGCAACAATAAGAACATCATTAATCCTTCCCATAGGTCCCAATCCTCTAAGGATAACAGGTAAAACCCTTTGAAGTAGGACGTGGCAGTCATGAGTTTTCAACCCTTGTACCTTGTTTCCATCTGCACTGACTCTCCTTTCAGGGTTGGAAGCAAATCCATGTGGGAATCTCACACGTGACAGGGCCTCGCAGAATTCTTTTCTTTTTACCTTGTCCAAGACGTACACAGCTGGTGCCATATCCCATGGTTTACCTTCATCTTGCACCTGCAAATCATGTCTGATACCCAGGCGTGTCAAATCAAGCCTAGATTTTAAGGTATCTTTCGTCTTGCCTTCAATATTAAGAAGTGTGCTGATAATGTAGTCACATATATTTTTCTCGATGTGCATCACATCAAGATTATGCCGCAGATCCAAATCTTTCCAATACTCCAAGTCCCACAGAGTGTACCTGCGGGTAAACAATAATCTCTCTTCTGCCCTGCCATGCTTCCTTTTCCCGCTACCATTACCAGGATGGTTTCCTGATGTAATATGCCCGACCTTCTCTAATACCACTTGCAACTCATCGGCGGTGAGCCTCTTTGGCACATCACGGTTTTCATGCTTTGCATTGAACACATGTCTTCGGTATCTTCTAGGATGCGGCTTGTCCTTGGCAAGGAAACGGCGGTGTCCAATGTAACAGAGCTTGCTAAGTATTGCATATGACAGCGGATTCCTGTCACAGCGAACACATGCCTTGTAACCATGTGTCGTTCGCCCTGACATAGTGCCCAAAGCTGGATAATCATGGATGCACCAAATTATAACAGCACACAGAAAGAAATCAGCTGGTGGGCTGCTATATAGGTCTCAAGTGAGAACACCCCTCCATAGCTGTTGAAGTTCCTCCGCAAGAGGTTCCATGAACAAATCAAAATCCTTTCCAGGACTTTTTGGACCAGGGATGAGCAAGGCCATCATGTAGTTTGATTCTTTGGTGCAGACATTTGGAGGCATATTGTTAGGGATAACAAGCACTGGCCACATGCTATATGTGGCGCTCTGGTGGCCAAATGGGTTAAATCCATCTGAAGCTAAGCCAAGTCTAATGTTTCTCGGGTCAGCAGCAAACTTTTTGTGTTTATGATTGAAGCTTTTCCACTCACTACTGTTGGGAAACTTAGTAATTTCAAAAAAATTCCTACGCACACGCAAGATCATGGTGATGCATAGCAACGAGAGGGGAGAGTGTGTCCATGTACCATCATAGACCGAAAGTGGAAGAGGTAGCACAACATGGTTGATGTAGTCGTACATCGTCACGATCCGACCGATCAAGTACCGAACGCACGGCACCTCCGAGTTCAGCACGCGTTTAGCTCGATGACGTCCCTCGAACTTCGATCCAGCCGAGCTTTGAGGGAGAGTTCCGTCAGCACGACGACATGGTGACGATGATGATGTTCTACCGATGCAGGGCTTTGCCTAAGCACCGCTACGATATTATCGAGGTGGATTATGGTGGAGGGGGGCACCGCACACGTCTAATAGATCTCAAGGATCAATTGTTATGTATAGAGTTGCCCCCTGCCCCCGTATATAAAGGAGCAAGGGGGAGGGGGCAGCCGGCCAGGAGGGGCGCACCAGGGAGGAGTCCTACTCCCACCGGGAGTAGGACTCCCTCATTTCCTTGTCCAAGTAGGAGAGGGGAAGGAAGGGGAGAGAGGAGAGGAAGGAAAGGGGGGGGGAGCGCGGCCCCCCTCCTTGTCCTATTTGGACTAGAGGGGAAGGGGGCGCGCGGCCTGCCCTGGCCGCCCCTCCTCTTCTCCACTTTGGGCCCATGTGGCCCATTAACCCCCTGGGGGGTTCCGGTAAAACCCCGGTACTCCGGTATTTATCCGATAACCCCCGGAACCATTCCAGTGTCCGAATATAGTCGTCCAATATATCAATCTTCATGTCTCGACCATTTTGAGACTCCTCGTCATGTCCGTTATCACATCCGGGACTCCGAACTATCTTCGGTACATCAAAACGCATAAACTCATAATATAACCATCATCTAACTTTAAGCGTGCGGACCCTACGACTTCGAGAACTATGTAGACATGACCGAGACATGTCTCTGATCAATAATCAATAGCGGAACCAGGATGCTCATATTGTCTCCCACATATTCTACGAAGATCTTTATCGGTCAAACCGCATAACAACAGACGTTGTTCCCTTTGTCATCGATATGTTACTTGCCCGAGATTCGATCGTCAGTATCTCAATACCTAGTTTAATCTCATTACCGGCAAGTCTCTTTACTCGTTCCGTAATACATCATCCCGCAACTAACTTATTAGTTACAATGCTTGCAAGGCTTATAGTGATGTGCACTACTGAGTGGGCCCAGAGATACCTCTCCGACAATCGGAGTGACAAATCCTAATCTTGAAATACGCCAACCCAAGAAGTATCTTTGGAGACACCTGTAGAGCACCTTTATAATCACCCAGTTACGTTGTGACATTTAGTAGCACACAAACTGTTCCTCCGGTAAACGGGAGTTGCATAGGCTCATAGTCATAGGAACATGTATAAGTCATGAAGAAAGCAATAGCAGAATACTAAACGATCAAGTGCTAAGCTAACGGAATGGGTCAAGTCAATCAGATCATTCTCCTAATGACGTGATCTCGTTTAATCAAATGACAACTTATGTCTATGGTTAGGAAACATAACCATCTTTGATCAATGAGCTAGTCAAGTAGATGCATACTAATGACACTCTGTTTGTCTATGTATTCACACATGTATCATGTTTTAGGTTAATACAATCCTAGCATGAATAATAAACATTTATCATGATATAAGGAAATAAATAATAACTTTATTATTGCCTCTAGGGCATATTTCCTTCAGTCTCCCACTTGCACTAGAGTCAATAATCTAGATTACACAGTAATGATTCTAACACCCATGGAGCCTTGGTGCTGATCATGTTTTCCTCGTGGAAGAGGCTTAGTCAACGGGTCTGCAACATTCAGATCCGTATGTATCTTGCAAATCTCTATGTCTCCCACCTGGACTTGGTCATGGATGGAATTGAAGCGTCTCTTGATGTGCTTGGTTCTCTTGTGAAATCTGGATTCCTTTGCCAAGGCAATTGCACCAGTATTGTCACAAAAGATTTTCATTGGACCCGATGCACTAGGTATGACACCTGGATCGGATATGAACTCCTTCATCCAGACTCCTTCATTTGCTGCTTCCGAAGCAGCTATGTACTCCGCTTCACACGTAGATCCCGCCACGACGCTTTGTTTAGAACTGCACCAACTGACAGCTCCACTGTTCAATATAAACACGTATCCAGTTTGCGATTTAGAATCGTCTGGATCAGTGCCAAAGCTTGCATCGACGTAACCATTTACGACGAGCTCTTTGTCACCTCCATAAACAAGAAACATATCCTTAGTCCTTTTCAGGTATTTCAGGATGTTCTTGACCGCTGTCCAGTGATCTAGTCCTGGATTACTTTGGTACCTCCCTGCTAAACTAATAGCAAGGCACACATCAGGGCTGGTACACAGCATTACACACATGATAGAGCCTATGGCTGAAGCATAGGGAACTTCTTTCATTTTCTCTCTATCTTCTGCAGTGGTCGGGCATTGAGTCTGACTCAATTTCACACCTTGTAACACAGGCAAGAACCCTTTCTTTGCTTGATCCATTTTGAACTTTTTCAAAACTTTGTCAAGGTATGTACTTTGTGAAAGTCCAATTAAGCATCTTGATCTATCTCTATAGATCTTGATGCCCAATATATAAGCAGCTTCACCGAGGTCTTTCATTGAAAAACTCTTGTTCAAATATCCCTTTATGCTATCCAGAAATTCTATATCATTTCCAATTAACAATATGTCATCTACATATAATATCATAAATGCTACAAAGCTCCCACTCACTTTCTTGTAAATACAGGCTTCTCCAAAAGTCTGTATAAATCCATATGCTTTGATCACACTATCCAAACGTTTATTCCAACTCCGAGAGGCTTGCACCAGTCCATAAATGGATCGCTGGAGCTTTGCACACTTTGTTAGCTCCCTTTGGATCGACAAAACCTTCCGGTTGCATCATATACAACTCTTCTTCCAGATATCCATTAAGGAATGCAGTTTTGACATCCATTTGCCAGATTTCATATTCATAAAATGTGGCAATTGCTAACATGATTCGTACAGACTTAAGCATCGCTACGGGTGAGAAAGTCTCATCGTAGTCAATCCCTTGAACTTGTCGAAAACCTTTTGCAACAAGTCGAGCTTTATAGACAGTAACATTACCGTCAGTGTCAGTCTTCTTCTTGAAGATCCATTTATTCTCAATGGCTTGCTGATCATCGGGCGAGTCAACCAAAGTCCACACTTTGTTCTCATACATGGATCCCATCTCAGATTTCGTGGCCTCAAGCCATTTTGCAGAATCTGGGCTCACCATCGCTTCTTGATAGTTCGTAGGTTCCTCATGGTCTAGTAACATAACTTCCAGAAAAGGATTACCGTACCACTCTGGTAAGGATCTTTCTCTGGTTGACCTACGAGGTTCAGTAACAACTTGATCTGAAGTTTCATGATCATCATCTTTAACTTCCTCACTAATTGGTGTAGGTGTCACGGGAACCGGTTTCTGTGATGAACTACTTTCCAATAAGGGAGCGGGTACAGTTACCTCATCAAGTTCTACTTTCCTCCCACTCACTTCTTTCGAGAGAAACTCCTTCTCTAGAAAGGATCCAAATTTAGCAACAAAAGTCTTGCCTTCAGATCTGTGATAGAAGGTGTACCCAACAGTTTCCTTTGGATATCCTATGAAGACACATTTCTTCGATTTGGGTTCGAGCTTATCAGGTTGAAGCTTTTTCACATAAGCATCGCAGCCCCAAACTTTAAGAAATGACAACTTTGGTTTCTTGCCAAACCATAGTTCATAAGGCGTCGTCTCAACGGATTTAGATGGTGCCCCATTTAACGTGAATGCAGCTGTCTCTAGAGCATAACCCCAAGACGATAGCGGGAAATCAGTAAGAGACATCATAGATCGCACCATATCTAGTAAAGTACGATTACAACATTCGGACACACCATTACGCTGTGGTGTTCTGGGTGGCGTGAGTTGCGAAACTATTCCACATTGTTTCAAATGAAGACCAAACTCGTAACTCAAATATTCTCCTCCACGATCAGATCGTAGAAACTTTATTTTCTTGTTACAATGATTTTCCACTTCACTCTGAAATTCTTTGAACTTTTCAAATGTTTCAGATTTATGTTTCATTAAGTAGATATACCCATATCTGCTTAAATCATCTGTGAAGGTGAGAAAATAACGATACCCGCCGCGAGCCTCAACATTCATCGGACCACATACATCTGTATGTATGATTTCCAATAAATCTGTTGCTCGCTCCATAGTTCCGGAGAATGGCGTTTTAGTCATCTTGCCCATGAGGCACGGTTCACAAGTACCAAGTGATTCATAATCAAGTAATTCCAAAAGTTCATCAGTATGGAGTTTCTTCATGCGCTTTACACCAATATGCCCTAAACGGCAGTGCCAAAAATAAGTTGCACTATGATTATCAACTCTGCATCTTTTGGTTTCAATATTATGAATATGTGTATCACTACTATCGAGATTTAATAAAAATGGACCACTCTTCAAGGGTGCATGACCATAAAAGATATTACTTATATAAATAGAACAACCATTATTCTTTGATTTAAATGAATAACTGTCTCGCATCAAACAAGATCCAGATATAATGTTCATGCTCAACGCTGGCACCAAATAACAATTATTCAGGTCTAAAACTAATCCCGAAGGTAGATGTAGAGGTAGCATGCCGACTGCGATCACATCGACTTTGGAACCATTTCCCACGCGCGTCGTCACCTCGTCCTTAGCCAATCTTCGCTTAATACGTAGTCCCTATTGCGAGTTGCAAATATTAGCAACAGAACCAGTACCAAATACCCAGGTGCTACTGCGAGCATTAGTAAGGTAGACATCAATAACATGTATATCACATATACCTTTGTTCACCTTACCATCCTTCTTATCCGCCAAATACCTGGGGTAGTTCCGCTTCCAGTGACCAGTCTGTTTGCAGTAGAAGCACCCAGCCTCAGGCTTAGGTCCAGACTTGGGTTTCTTCTCCTGAGCAGCAACTTGTTTGCTGTTCTTCTTGAAGTTCCCCTTCTTCTTCCCTTTGCCCTTTTTCTTGAAACTGGTGGTCTTGTTGACCATCATCACTTGATGCTCCTTTTTGATTTCTATCTCCACAGCTTTTAGCATTGCGAAGAGCTTGGGAATCGTCTTATCCATCCCTTGCATGTTATAGTTCATCACGAAGCTTTTGTAGCTTGGTGGCAGTGATTGAAGAATTCTATCAATGACACTATCATCCGGAAGATTAACTCCCAGTTGAATCAAGTGATTGTTATACCCAGACATTTTGAGTATATGCTCACTGACAGAACTATTCTCCTCCATCTTACAGCTGTAGAACTTATTGGAGACTTCATATTTCTCAATCCGGGCATTTGCTTGAAATATTAACTTCAACTCCTGGAACATCTCATATGCTCCATGACGTTCAAAACGTCGTTGAAGTCCCGGTTCTAAGCCGTAAAGCATGGCACACTGAACTATCGAGTAGTCATCAGCTTTGCTCTGCCAGACGTTCATAACATCTGGTGTTACTCCTGCAGCAGGTCTGGCACCTAGCGGTGCTTCTAGGACGTAATTCTTCTGTGCAGCGATGAGGATAATCCTTAGGTTACGGACCCCGTCTGTGTAATTACTACCATCATTTTTCAACTTTGCTTTCTCAAGGAACGCATTAAAATTCAACGGAACAACAGCACGGGCCATCTATCTACAATCAACATAGACAAGCAAAATACTATCAGGTACTAAGTTCATGATAAATTTAAGTTCAGTTAATCATATTACTTAAGAACTCCCACTTAGATAGACATCCCTCTAATCCTCTAAGTGATCACGTGATCCAAATCAACTAAACCATGTCCGATCATCACGTGAGATGGAGTAGTTTCAATGGTGAACATCACTATGTTGATCGTATCTACTATATGATTCACGCTCGGACTTTCGGTCTCAGTGTTCCGAGGCCATATCTGTTATATGCTAGGCTTGTCAATTTTAACCTGAGTATTCCGTGTGTGCAACTGTTTTGCACCCGTTGTATTTGAACGTAGAGCCTATCACACCCGATCATCACGTGGTGTCTCAGCACGAAGAACTTTCGCAACGGTGCATACTCAGGGAGAACACTTATACCTTGATAATTTAGTGAGAGATCATCTTATAATGCTACTGTCAATCAAAGCAAGATAAGATGCATAAAAGATAAACATCACATGTAAAAATATAAGTGATATGATATGGCCATCATCATCTTGTGCTTGTGATCTCCATCTCCGAAGCACCGTCATGATCACCATCGTCACCGACAAGACACATTGATCTCCATCGTAGCATCGTTGTCCTCTCGCCAACTTATGCTTCTACGACTATTGCTACCGCTTAGTGATAAAGTAAAACATTATAGGGCGATTGCATTGCATACAATAAAGCGACAACCATACGGCTCCTGCCAGTTGCCGATAAGTCAGTTACAAAACATGATCATCTCATACAATAAAATTTAGCATCATGCCTTGACCATATCACATCACAACATGCCCTGCAAAAACAAGTTAGACGTCCTCTACTTTGTTGTTGCAAGTTTTACGTGGCTGCTACGGGCTTAGCAAGAACCGTTCTTACCTACGCATCAAAACCACAACAATAGTTCGTCAAGTTAGTGTTGTTTTAACCTTCTCAAGGACCGGGCGTAGTCACACTCGGTTCACCTAAAGTTGGAGAAACTGACACCCGCCAGCCACCTGTGTGCAAAGCACATCGGTAGAACCAGTCTTGCGTAAGCGTACGCATAATGTCGGTCTGGGCCGCTTCATCCAACAATACCGCCGAACCAAAGTATGACATGCTGGTAAGCAGTATGACTTGTATCGCCCACAACTCACTTGTGTTCTACTCGTGCATATAACATCTACGCATAAAACCTGGCTCGGATGCCACTGTTGGGAAACGTACTAATTTCAAAAAAAATCCTACGCACATGCAAGATCAAGGTGATGCATAGCAACGAGAGGGGAGAGTGTGTCCACGTACCCTCGTAGACCGAAAGAGGAAGCGTTAGCACAACACGGTTGATGTAGTCGTACGTCTTCACGATCCGACCGATCAAGTACCGAACACACGACACCTCCGAGTTCATCACACGTTCAGCTCGATGACGTCCCTCGAACTCCGATCCAGCCGAGCTTTGAGGGAGAGTTCCGTCAGCATGATAGTGTGGTGACGATGATGATGTTCTACCGACGCAGGGCTTCGCCTAAGCACCGCTATGATATTATCGAGGTGGATTATGGTGGAGGGGGCCACCGCACACGGCTAATAGATCTCAAGGATCAATTGTTGTGTCTAGAGGTGCCCCCTGCCCCCGTATATAAAGGAGCAAGGGGAAGGGGGCGGCCGGCCAGGAGGGGCGCGCCAGGGAGGAGTCCTACTCCCACCGGGAGTAGGACTCCCTCCTTTCCTTGTCCAAGTAGGAGAGGGGAAGGAAGGGGAGAGAGGAGAGGAAGGAAAGGGGGGCGCCGCCCCCCTCCTTGTCCTATTCGGACTAGAGGGGAAGGGGGCGCGCGGCCTGCCCTGGCCGCCCCTCCTCTTCTCCACTTTGGGCCCATGTGGTCCATTAACCCCCCCTCCCGGGGGGTTCCGGTAACCCCCCGGTACTCCGGTATTTATCCGATAACCCCCGGAACCATTTCGGTGTCTGAATATAGTCGTCCAATATATCAATATTCATGTCTCGACCATTTCGAGACTCCTCGTCATGTCCGTGATCACATCCGGGACTCCGAACTATCTTCGGTACATCAAAACACATAAACTCATAATATAACCGTCATCTAACTTTAGGCGTGCGGACCCTACGGGTTTGAGAACAATGTAGACATGACCGATACACGTCTCCGGTCAATAACCAATAGCGGAACCTGGATGCTCATATTGGCTCCCACATATTCTACGAAGATCTTTATCGGTCAAACTGCATAACAACATACGTTGTTCCCTTTGTCATCGATATGTTACTTGCCCGAGATTCGATCGTCGGTATCTCAATACCTAGTTTAATCTCGTTACCGGCAAGTCTCTTTACTCGTTCCGTAATACATCATCCCACAACTAACTTATTAGTTACAATGCTTGCAAGGCTTATAGTGATGTGCATTACTGAGTGGGCCCAGAGATACCTCTCCGATAATCGGAGTGACAAATCCTAATCTCGAAATACGCCAACCCAACAAGTACCTTTGGAGACACCTGTAGAGCACCTTTATAATCACCCAGTTACGTTGTGACATTTGCTAGCACACAAAGTGCTCCTCCGGTAAACGGGAGTTGCATAATCTCATAGTAATAGGAACATGTATAAGTCATGAAGAAAGCAATAGCAGAATACTAAACAATCAAGTGCTAAGCTAACAGAATGGGTCAAGTCAATCACATCATTCTCCTAATGATGTGATCCCGTTTAATCAAATGACAACTTATGTCTATGGTTAGGAAACATAACCATCTTTGATCAACGAGCTAGTCAAGTAGAGGCATACTGGTGACACTCTATTTGTCTATGTATTCACAAATGTATCATGTTTTCGGTTAATACAATTCTAGCATGAATAATAAACATTTATCATGATATAAGGAAATAAATAATAGCTTTATTATTGCCTCTAGGGCATATTTCCTTAAACTACCATGAGATGGATGGCTCATTACATTCTGATCTCTGTACTCCTAGTTCCTAGAATGCCACCGTACATCCTCTCTTGTTTCACCATCATGAAACAACCTCCGGAATCTTGGTATAATTGGAAAATGTCTCAGAACATTATGAGGAATCCTCTTGACAGCATCGCCAACTTTCCATCTTGATGATTAGCATTTCGGGCATTCACTTAAGTTGGCATAATCGTTCTAGAACAGAACACAATTATTCTTACAAACATGGATCATATCATATCCAATTCCAACTGCATGAAGGAAATTCTTCATTTTACTGTAGATGTGTGGCAGCTCAGACGCATCTGGGAAAGATTTGCGAAAAGCAGCCAACATCGCATCGAATGATTTGTTGGTCATCCGCTCAGATGTCTTCACCTGAAGAAAGGTGACCATAGTCGAGAATACTGACAACTTCTTTCCTGGGGTGACAGCCACATTGCATTGTTCCAACATGCGGGCCACCGTTTTTCTTCTGCAGGTGAAAGTTCACGGAATGCACGAGCATTGCGTAGCATTGTTTCAATGTTGGTCAAACTCACTGGCTCTGCCACCACCACCTCCTCCTCCTCTTCCACCTGAGCATCAAGCAGATCAAGATGGTGATCTGCTGCTTCCACGTAGTCAATGACATTGACATTCATAGTTTCACCATGATGGACCCGCCTAGTATATGTGACCGACATCCCATACAAGTGTAGATGATTTTGCACAGTTGACACGGGTCTTGTAACTGAATTCATACAACTACTACACGGGTAGAGCACATCTGATTTTGGACCACCGTACTCAGCTCTGATAAAGTTCATGAAGTTTTCAACCCCCTCGACATATGCAGCGGAGAATCTTTGAGCAGAAGTTATCCAAGTCCTGTCCATCTATTAGACATAGAAATTAGTTCTTCTACTAGATATTACAGGAAAAACATATATGCTTTTTTATGAACTCCAAAAAATACCTAGGTCGATGTCTAAAGCTATGGCAAGATATTTGGACGAGCAGATCTAAGTAACGAAATATATGTAAAGCTAATTCAGCAAACAGATTTGAGTGCTAAATTATGCAGGCTGTTTCAGCAGTCAATGAGGCCGAGCACAGAGCCATCGAACTATCGAAGGCCATCGCAGCAACAAAGATCGAGTATAAACGGTGTAGAGCTATTTCACCTAACAGATTGGCTACTAGACCATGGCAATCTACGTCACAATAAATATATGGCAGGATATTTTAGCAACTAATCGGCCTTGGCATGCCATCTCAGCTAAACAGATTGAGTGTAGAACAGGGCAAGGAAGCTTCTTAAGCAGATCATATTGACTGTAAACTACTTCGGCAAATAGTGAGATTAACAACATCTATCAGCTAATATTCAGCGCTACACCGACATGCACGGGGCCTCAGTCTAGAATGCGTGTACCGTGGGAGAAGCTGACCGCCGTGCGTCTCCACATGAATGTCGCCAGCGGTGGCGGCGCTGACCGCCGTGCCCCTCCACAAGAATGTCGCCAGCGGTGGCGGCGCGGCTAGAGGACAACAGTCTACGAGAGCGTACTGTGGGAGCGAGAGGATCGCCGTGCATCCCCTCGATGAACCGCGCCGCCGACGTATCAGCGCGGCGGGGAGGGCGGCTTTGGCAGAGCGAATGGAGTGGAGGGGGAAGGGGGAGGGGGGTTTGGGGAATATTATTGGCTAGTTGGCCGAAGGGCGGTTGAATTGGATTTGAGGGGAATTTTTGGGTGGGGGGAGGATTTTCGCGTGGTGGGCGGGGGGACTTTGGCGCATGGTCGGTTTCTCCAAGTGCAGTCCAACTTGTCAGTGAAGAGGCAAGCCGAAGTGCGTTCCGTTTGCATGAGCCATGTGCAGGACCGAACGTGTGTGGGGTGCAATGCGACCGCGACAGGAGTGTTGTGAGTGTACCTCCTTTTTTCCTTTTAAACTAGGTGCTTCGCCCCCTAAAAAAAACTTGTTGCTTCGCGCGATCCATCGATACTACTACTAGTAATCCAGTAATGCCGACTAAAATGGCGCGGCCGGGTGTTTTCCCGCGCGATATGCCGGGAGGTTGGCTTAGTTGGATTTTTTAGGACGAGTAATGCTACACCTACGTAATCCCAGTTACGTAATGAACATAATGTGAAACGTGTGATTTGTTCATTGTAGATTGGGGGGAGGGAGGGGCCTACCACCATGAAAATCAGGGGAGGAGAGAGAGAGGCAATTTACGTTAACCCTTTCGTAGGTTCCCGTAGATGTAGAAAGATGTGAAATGCGTGAATGTGTAGTGGACGTACTATTGGAGTGCCTAAGATAAATTGTGTATGTATAGACCCTATGTGTTTATTTTACTTCGCATGTTAGCTTTGTCTCAGTTCAATAAAAAGCAAAGTTGGTGATGATGGTGTGCCTGTCATCCTGCAATATAGGTCGTCCGATCTATATCTAACGGATAGGAAGGAAACTATGACAATTTACCCGCACTCCTCTCCACATTTGCATATAAGGCTTTCCCTCGTTCATCTTTTTCTCCCACAAGATCTCAATCTTCCGTGCAACGCACGGGCATCTTGCTAGTACTCCTACAATATACTATATTATTGTGAAAGTTCATATACACCGGCCGAGATTAATGCAAACACGACAGATTTTCATTACATTTCGAACTTTTATAGGACAGAAAAATAAAAGAAACCGACCCTAAACCTATTCTATGGCGGCGACCGACGTCCTCCATCTACGATCTCTATGTACGGGGGCGGGGTTCAAGACCCATGAAGTGAAGGTGCGGTCTTCGGCGAGGAAGAGTAGAACACGGGATACGGACCAGCCAGTTGGCACACCATGCCCTGCCGCCTCCCATGCCCTACTCATCCTCGGAGGAGTCCCCGACCTCGGCGGTGCCGGACGTTGGATGGAGGAAAGTAGGACACGTGGCTAACAGTGCTCCCATCGTCGACCGCCAACGTGGCCACCGCTTGTGCGGTCGCTTCCGTGTCTGGCTACGCCGCTATTGCGTCATGAGAAGCGACTTGAGCGAGGTCGGAGACCTCGAGCTTCATCCCCGAAGACAAGCTCTCCCACAGAGCGTTCGCGCTTGCGGTCATGGCGGATGTGGTGCCAGGTGGGAGGACGATGCGCTATGGTGTGGAGATTAGCTGGGAGTTGCCACTTTAAGTAGTGCATTCCGGCGAGGCCAAGCGTCCGGGTGCGTCATTAAGTCGCCGGAGTTGGTTCCTCGGGCACCGAGCCTCTTAACGATGGGATACGAACGGACAGCATGAATGCCGGCAGCTGGCATCGGCTGGGAACGCACCACGCAATGGCGCGAGGGACGAGGGTTTTTGGTGTGCCAGGGTAGTCAGCTGCGGTCGTGGCAACGTTGGAGATGCCCTTTTCTCACATGCGATCCCCGCATGTCATTGAAAAAGTAAGACGACCCGGCATGGTCTCAGGTCCTGAGGATGCAGTTAGCCGCGCTACACCACTCCACAGACGCGTCGCGGTGCCCCGTGCATCCTCGACGAGCCGGGTGTTGGGTTGTGTTTGGATTGTGGCCAAAGTGCACCTTACCAAAATTTTGGTCATGACCCAAAGATTGGTCTTTGTTTGGATGGTTGCCATTTTTTTGGCATGCCAATGAACTCTAGCCAACTCTAGTTCATTTTTCTTGCCAATGTCAGCCAAATCATGGGCAACCAAAACCTCAACCAATATTTTGGCTACCCAATGCTTTGATGGGGCAACCTTGGGCACAAATCAAACATACTGTTGGTCGTGCCACAGTACTAACGCCACCCTCGGCACACTGAAACCGACCGTGTCTAGCGACGATGAGCGTGTCGCCTACCGCGGTCGTCGTGTCCAGAGGCGGTGTTGGAGCTGCGCCATGTTGTTGGTGTTGGGGATCGTAGCAGAAATTAAAATTTTCCTACGCATCACCAAGATCTATCCATGGAGTATTCTAGCAACGAGGGAATAGGAGAGCATCTACATACCCTTTGTAGATCGCAATGGAAGCGTTCAAGTGAACATGGATGATGGAGTCGTACTCGCCGTGATCCAAATCACCGATGACCTAGTGCCGAACGGACGGCACCTCCGCGTTCAACACACGTACGGTCGAGAAGACGTCTCCTCCTTCTTGATCCAGCAAGGGGGAAGGAGAGGTTGATGAAGATCCAGTAGCACAACGGCGTGGTGGTGGATGCAGCAGAGTTTCAGCAGGGCTTCGCCAAGCGTCTGCGCGAGAGGGAGAGGTGTAGCAGGGGAGAGGGAGGCGCCAAGGATGCAGGGTCCAGCTGCCCCTCCCTCCCCCCCTTTATATAGGCCCCCTAGGGGGCGCCGGCCCTGGAGATGGATCTCCCAAGGGGGCGACGGCCAAGGGGGGAGGAGTGCCCCCCAAGGCAAGTGGGGCGCCCCCCACCCTAGGGTTTCCAACCCTAGGCGCAGGGGGGAAGCCCATCGGGGGTGCACCAGTCCACTATGGGCTGGTTCCCTCCCCACTTCAGCCCACGGGGCCCTCCGGGATGGGTGGCCCCACCCGGTGGACCCCCGGGACCCATCCGGTGGTCCCGGTACAATACCGGTGACCCCCGAATCCTTCCCGATGGCCAAAACGACACTTCCTATATATAATTCTTTACCTCCGGACCATTCCGGAACTCCTCGTGATGTCCGGGATCTCATCCGGGACTCCGAACAACCTTCGGTTTGCTGCATACTAATATCTTTACAACCCTAGCGTCACCGAACCTTAAGTGTGTAGACCCTACGGGTTCGGGAGACATGCAGACATGACCGAGACGATCTCCGGTCAATAACCAACAGCGGGATCTGGATACCCATGTTGGCTCCCACATGCTCCTCGATGATCTCATTGGATGAACCACGATGTCAAGGACTTAATCAATCCCGTACTCAATTCCCTTTGTCTATCGGTATGATACTTGCCCGAGATTCGATCGTCGGTATACCGATACCTTGTTCAATCTCGTTACCGGCAAGTCTCTTTACTCGTTCCCGTAACACATCATCCCGTGAACAACACCTTGATCACATTGAGCTCATTATGATGATGTCTTACCGAGTGGGCCCAGAGATACCTCTCCGTCATACGGAGTGACAATTCCCAGTCTTGATTCGTGCCAACCCAACAAACACTTTCGGAGATACCTGTAGTGCACCTTTATAGCCACCCAGTTACGTTGTGACGTTTGATACACCCAAAGCACTCCTGCGGTATCCGGGAGTTGCACAATCTCATGGTCTAAGGAATGATACTTGACATTAGAAAAGCTCTAGCAAACGAACTACACGATATTTGTGCTATGCTTAGGTTTGGGTCTTGTCCATCACATCATTCTCCTAATGATGTGATCCCGTTATCAATGACATCCCCATGTCCATAGTCAGGAAACCATGACTATCTATTGATCAACGAACTAGTCAACTAGAGGCTTACTAGGGACACATTATGGTCTATGTATTCACACATGTATTACGATTTCCGGACAATACAATTATAACATGAAAAATAGACAATTACCATGAACAAGGAAATATAATAATCTTTTATTATTGCTTCTAGGGTATATTTCCAACAGTCTCCCACTTGCACTAGAGACAATAGTCTAGTTACATTGTGATGAATCGAACACCCATGGAATTTTGGTGTTGATCATGTTTTGCTCTAGGGAGAGGTTTAGTCAACAGATCTGCCACATTCAGGTCCATATGCACTTTACAAATCTCTATGTCTCCATTTTGAACACTTTCACGAATGGAGTTGAAGCGACGCTTGATATGCCTGGTCTTCCTGTGAAACTTGGGCTCCTTCGCAAGGGCAATAGCTCCAGTGTTGTCACAAAAGAGAGTCATCGGGTCCGACGCATTGGGTATGACTCCTAGGTCGGTAATGAACTCCTTCACCCAGACTGCTTCTTGTGCTGCCTCCGAGGCTGCCATATACTCTGCTTCACATGTAGATCCCGCCACGATGCTTTGCTTGCAACTGCACCAGCTTACTGCCCCTCCATTCAAAATATACACGTATCCGGTTTGTGACTTAGAGTCATCCAGATCTGTGTCAAAGCTAGCGTCGACGTAACCCTTTACGACGAGCTCTTTGGCACCTCCATAAACGAGAAACATATCCTTGGTCCTTTTCAGGTACTTTAGGATGTTTTTGATTGTTGTCCAGTGTTCCTTGCCGGGATTACTTTGGTACCTACCTACCAAACTTACGGCAAGGTTTACATCGGGTCTGGTACACAGCATGGCATACATAATAGACCCTATGGCTGAGGCATAGGGGATGACACTCATCTCTTCTATATCTTTTGCCGTGGTCGGGCATTGAGCCATGCTCAATCGCACACCTTGCAATACAGGCAAGAACCCCTTCTTGGACTGATCCATTTTGAACTTCTTCAAAATCTTGTCAAGGTACGTACTTTGTGAAAGACCGATGAGGCGTCTCGATCTATCTCTATAGATCTTGATGCCTAATATATAAGCAGCTTCTCCAAGGTCCTTCATTGAAAAACACTTGTTCAAATAGGCCTTTATGCTTTCCAAGAATTCTATATCATTTCCCATCCATAGTATGTCATCCACACATAATACGAGAAATGCTACAGAGCTCCCACTCACTTTCTTGTAAATGCAGGCTTCTCCATAAGTCTGCATAAACCCAAATGCTTTGATCATCTCATCAAAGCGAATGTTCCAACTCCGAGATGCTTGCACCAGCCCATAGATTGAGCGCTGGAGCTTGCACACCTTGTTAGCATTCTTAGGATCGACAAAACCTTCCGGTTGTACCATATACAATTCTTCCTTAAGAAAGCTGTTAAGGAATGCCATTTTGACGTCCATTTGCCATATCTCATAATCATAGAATGCGGCAATCGCTAACATGATTCGGACGGACTTTAGCTTCGCTACGGGTGAGAAAGTCTCATCGTAGTCAACCCCTTGAACTTGTCGATAACCCTTAGCGACAAGTCGAGCCTTATAGATGGTCACATTACCATCCGCGTTTGTCTTCTTCTTAAATATCCATTTATTCTCTATGGCTCGCCGATCATCGGGCAAGTCAGTCAAAGTCCATACTTTTGTTTTCATACATGGATTCTATCTCGGATTTCATGGCTTCTAGCCATTTGTTGGAATCTGGGCCCACCATCGCTTCTTCATAGTTCGAAGGTTCACCGTTGTCCACTCTGGTGCGGAACGTGTCCTTGTGGACCTACGAAGTTCAGTAGGAGCTTGATCAGAAGTATCTTGATCATCATCATTAACCTCCTCTCTAATCGGTGCAGGCACCACAGGAACATTTTCCTGAGCTGCGCTACTCTCCGTTTCAAGAGGCAGTACTTCATCAAGCTCTACTTTCCTCCCACTTACTTCTTTCGCGAGAAACTCTTTCTCTAGAAAGGACCCGTTCTTGGCAACAAAGATTTTGCCTTCGGATCTAAGGTAGAAGGTATACCCAACTATTTCTTTGGGGTATCCTATGAAGACGCATTTTTCCGATTTGGGTTCGAGCTTTTCAGGTTGAAGTTTCTTGACATAAGCATCGCATCCCTAAACTTTCAGAAACGACAGCTTAGGTTTCTTTCCAAACCATAATTCATACGGTGTCGTCTCGACGGATTTCGACGGAGCCCTATTTAACGTGAATGCGGCAGTCTCTAAAGCATACCCCCAAAATGAAAGCGGTAGATCGGTAATAGACATCATAGATCGCACCATATCCAATAGAGTGCGATTACGACGTTCGGACACACCGTTACGCTGAGGTGTTCCAGGCGGCGTGAGTTGTGAAACGATTCCACATTTCCTTAAGTGTGTGCCAAATTCGTGAGTTAAATATTCTCCCCCACGATCTGATCGTAAGAACTTTATTTTTCTGTCACGTTGATTCTCAACCTCACTCTGAAATTCCTTGAACTTTTCAAAGCTCTCAGACTTGTGTTTCATTAAGTAGACATACCCATATCTACTTAAGTCATCGGTGAGAGTGAGAACATAACGATAGCCTCCGCGAGCCTCAACGCTCATTGGACCACACACATCAGTATGTATGATTTCCAATAAGTTGGTAGCTCGCTCCATTGTCCCAGAGAATGGAGTCTTGGTCATCTTTCCCATGAGGCATGGTTCGCACGTGTCAAATGATTCGAAATCAACAGACTCTAAAAGTCCATCTGTATGGAGCTTCCTCATGCGTTTGACACCTATATGACCAAGGCGGCAGTGCCACAAGTATGTGGGACTATCATTATCAACTTTACATCTTTTGGTATTCACACTATGAACATGTGTAACATAACGCTCGAGATTCATCCAGAATAAACAATTCACCAGTGGGGCATGACCATAAAACATATCTCTCATATAAATAGAACAACCATTATTCTCATATTTAAATGAGTAGCCATCTCGAATTAAACGAGATCCTGATACATTGTTCATGCTCAAAGCTGGAACTAAATAACAATTATTGAGGTTTAAAACTAATCCCGTAGGTAAATGTAGAGGTAGCATGCCGACGGCGCTCATATCGACTCTGGAACCATTCCCGACGCGCATCGTCACCTCGTCCTTCGCCAGTCTCCGCTTATTCCGCAGCTCCTGCTTTGAGTTACAAATATGAGCAACCGCACCGGTATCAAATACCCAGGAGCTACTACGAGTGCTGGTAAGGTACACATCAATAACATGTATATCACATATACCTTTTGTGTTGCCGGCCTTCTTATCCGCTAAGTATTTGGGGCAGTTCCGCTTCCAGTGACCATTTCCCTTGCAATAAAAGCACTCAGTTTCAGGCTTGGGTCCATTCTTTGACTTCTTCCTGGCAACTGCTTTACCAAGCGTGGCAACCTCCTTGCCGTCCTTCTTGAAGTTCTTCTTACCCTTGCCTTTCTTGAACTTAGTGGTTATATTCACCATCAACACTTGATGTTCCTTTCTTATCTCCACCTCCGCTGATTTCAGCATTAAATATAGCTCGGGAATGGTCTTTTCCATCCCCTGCATATTGTAGTTCATCACGAAGCTCTTGTAGCTAGGTGGGAGCGATTGAAGGATTCTGTCATTGACCGCCTCATCCGGGAGATTAACTTCCAGCTGAGTCAAGCGGTTGTGCAACCCAGACATCTTGAGTATGTGTTCACTGACAGAGCTATTTTCCTCCATCTTACAGCTAAAGAACTTGTCAGAGACATCATATCTCTCGACCCGGGCATGATCTTGGAAAATCAATTTCAGCTCCTCGAACATCTCATATGCTCCGTGTTGCTCAAAACGCTTTTGGAGCCCCGGTTCTAAGCTGTAAAGCATGCCGCACTGAATGAGGGAGTAATCATCAGCACGTGACTGATGGGCGTTCATAACGTCCTGGTTTGCTGGGAATGGTGCATCACCTAGCGGTGCTTCTAGGACATAATCTTTCTTGGCAGCTATGAGGATGATCCTCAGGTTCCGGACCCAGTCCGTATAGTTGTTGCCATCATCTTTCAGCTTGGTTTTCTCTAGGAACGCGTTGAAGTTGAGGGTGACATTAGCGTGGGCCATTGATCTACAAGACATATTGTAAAGATTTAGACTAAGTTCATGATAATTAAGTTCATCTAATTAAATTAATGAATGAACTCCCACTCAGATTTGACATCCCTCTAGTCATCTAAGTGATACATGATCCGAGTCAACTAGGCCGTGTCCGATCATCACGTGAGACGGACTAGTTATCATCGGTGAACATCTCCATGTTGATCGTATCTTCTATATGACTCATGTTCGACCTTTCGGTCCTCCGTGTTCCGAGGCCATGTCTGTACATGCTAGGCTCGTCAATCCAACCTAAGTGTATTGCGTGTGTAAATCTGGCTTACACCCGTTGTATGCGAACGTAAGGACCTATCACACCCGATCATCACGTGGTGCTTCGGAACGACGAACCTTAGCAACGGTGCACAGTTAGGGAGAACACATTTTTGATATTTTAATGAGGGATCATCTTATTTATGCTACCGTCGTTCTAAGCAAATAAGATCTAAAAACATGATAAACATCACATGCAATCAAATAGTGACATGATAAGGCCAACATCATTTCGCTCCTTTGATCTCCATCTTCGGGGCGCCATGTTCATCGTCGTCACCAGCATGACACCATGATCTCCATCATCATGATCTCCATCATCGTGTCTTCATGAAGTTGTCACATCAACTATTACTTCTACTACTATGGCTAACGCTTTAGCAACAAAGTAAAGTAATTACATGACGATTTAAGTTGACACGCAGGTCATAAATAAATTAAGACAACTCCTATGGCTCCTGCCGATTGTCATACTCATTGACATGCAAGTTGTGATTCCTATTACAATAACAAGATCATCTTATACATCACATACATGATCACAACTTTTGGCCATATCACATCACAAAGCACTTGCTGCAAAAACAAGTTAGACGTCCTCTAATTGTTGTTGCAAGTTTTTACGTGGCTGCTATAGGTTACTAGCAAGAACGTTTCTTACCTACGCCAAAACCACAACGTGAATTGTCAATCTCTATTTACCCTTCATAAGGACCCTGTTCATCGAATCCGATCCAACTAAAGTGGGAGAGACAGACACCCGCTGGCCACCTTATGCAACTAGTGCATGTCAGTCGGTGGAACCGGTCTCACGTAAGCGTACGTGTAAGGTTGGTCCGGGCCGCTTCATCCCACAATACCACTGAATCAGGATAAGACTAGTAGCGGCAAGAAGAATTGACAATTCGACGCCCACAACTACTTTGTGTTCTACTCGTGCATAGAAACTACGCATAGACCTAGCTCATGATGCCACTGTTGGGGATCGTAGCAGAAATTAAAATTTTCCTACGCATCACCAAGATCTATCCATGGAGTATTCTAGCAACGAGGGAATAGGAGAGCATCTACATACCCTTTGTAGATCGCAATGGAAGCGTTCAAGTGAACGTGGATGATGGAGTCGTACTTGTCGTGATCCAAATCACCGATGACCTAGTGCCGAACGGACGGCACCTCCACGTTCAACACACATACGGTCAGGAAGACGTCTCCTCCTTCTTGATCCAGCAAGGGGGAAGGAGAGGTTGATGAATATCCAGCAGCACGACGGGGTGGTGGTGGATGCAGCAGAGTTTCAGCAGGGCTTCGCCAAGCGTCTGCGCGAGAGGGAGAGGTGTAGCAGGGGAGAGGGAGGCGCCAAGGATGCAGGGTCCGGCTGCCCCTCCCTCCCCCCCTTTATATAGGCCCCCTGGGGGGGCGCCGGCCCTGGAGATGGATCTCCCAAGGGGGCGGTGGCCAAGGGGGGAGGAGTGCCCCCAAGGCAAGTGGGGCGCCCCCCACCCTAGGGTTTCCAACCCTAGGTGCAGGGGGGAAGCCCATGGGGGGGCGCACCAGTCCACTATGGGCTGGTTCCCTCCCCACTTCAGCCCACGGGGCCGTCCGGGATGGGTGGCCCCACCCGGTGGACCCCCGGGACCCATCTGGTGGTCCCGGTACAATACCGGTGACCCCCGAATCCTTCCCGATGGCCGAAACGACACTTCCTATATATAATTCTTTACCTCCAGACCATTCCGGAACTCCTCGTGACGTCCGGGATCTCATCCGGGACTCCGAACAACCTTCGGTTTGCTGCATACTAATATCTTTACAACCCTAGCGTCACCGAACCTTAAGTGTGTAGACCCTACGGGTTCGGGAGACATGCAGACATGACCGAGACGATCTCCGGTCAATAACCAACAGCGGGATCTGGATACCCATGTTGGCTCCCACATGCTCCTCGATGATCTCATCGGATGAACCACGATGTCAAGGACTTAATCAATCCCGTACTCAATTCCCTTTGTCTATCGGTATGATACTTGCCCGAGATTCGATCGTCGGTATACCGATACCTTGTTCAATCTCGTTACCGGCAAGTCTCTTTACTCATTCCCGTAACACATCATCCCGTGAACAACACCTTGATCACATTGAGCTCATTATGATGATGTCTTACCGAGTGGGCCCAGAGATACCTCTCCGTCATACGGAGTGACAAATCCCAGTCTCGATTCGTGCCAACCCAACAAACACTTTCGGAGATACCTGTAGTGCACCTTTATAGCCACCCAGTTACGTTGTGACATTTGATACACCCAAAGCACTCCTACGGTATCTGGGAGTTGCACAATCTCATGGTCTAAGGAATGATACTTGACATTAGAAAAGCTCTAGCAAACGAACTACACGATCTTTGTGCTATGCTTAGGTTTGGGTCTTGTCCATCACATCATTCTCTAATGATGTGATCCCGTTATCAATGACATCCCCATGTGCATAGTCAGGAAACCATGACTATCTATTGATCAACGAGCTAGTCAACTAGAGGCTTACTAGGGACACATTATGGTCTATGTATTCACACATGTATTACGATTTTCGGACAATACAATTATAGCATGAACAATAGACAATTACCATGAACAAGGAAATATAATAATCTTTTATTATTGCCTCTAGGGCATATTTCCAATAGTTGGCCCCCACGACCCACATGAACGGTTGTCGGTGGTGAGGAGGTCGTGGGCCAGCTCCTCCATTGGACTAGTCTGCACTATGTCATCCCGACGGGTGTGCCCCACATGTCGGTTTCCCTGTTTTCCTGGCCATATTCGAGCGTCAGTGCTTCGTGTTGCGCATTAGGCCTTTTACTATGTAGGCCAAGTGAGACAACTTATTGTTTATTTGAGCCATTCAAGTATAATCATGTGACGTTTGCTTATTTGTCGTTCCTCTCCAACCCCCTTCTCCATCGATCATGTGACCCTCCGGTCGAGTCCATCCTCCCGCATGCCTCATTTGAACATTCTGCCGAGTATCATTCGCATGTACCCACCCTAGTCCTCTTTCAATCGATCTCCGGACCCCGAGATGAAATCGAGAGAGAACGAGTGGGGGCACGTGATACCTAAGGTGGATTCAAAATTTTGAACCGGTGATCATAGCATCCGCAAATCATATATGAAGGGCATTCAATGTTTGTTTTGTTTTTGAACGTACAATATACTCCCTCCTATCCTTTCTAGTTTACATATAAGTTTTATTTGTAGTCAAAGTATCTCTACTTTGATCAAAAAAGTATCAACATTCAACAACGCCCAATCAATATTGTTAGATTCGTATGTACTCCTAGATTTGTACTTGAGATGGTTTCCAATTTGTTTTCAACCACGTGAATGTGCTTGTTCTCGCGCATGCTCTTCCTACTAGGATTTCGCCACGTATAGCCAATAGTCCAATAGTAACTTTTTTAAGCTCCCTGTCTAATAGTACTAGTGGAGTACTGACAACATCTGTACTAGTATGCAGTGCTCATAGTAGTACTCCCTCCTTCCATTTATATAGGGCCTATGTGGAGGAGAGAGATGTGAAAAAGTAAGGGGAGTGAGCTCTCATGCAAGAGCCTAGCTATATACGCATTCCTAGTTAAATACAATAAATATGAAGAAAGACATAGAGAGGAGATGGAAAAAAGTACTAATACAATAGCCAACCTTATAATTTTTTTGTGGGAAATAGCCAACCTTATAGCCCACACTACTGTATGAGTGCATATAATAGATGATGGCTATAGATGACATGGCAGTCCCTCATAGCCATCGACCGCCTATATTATTAACCATGCTCTAATGCATTTTTCAAAACCTTCTTTGACTATTGACAAGATTAATAGTACATGAGATGTATAATGTGAAAATTATACCATTGGAAACTCTTTTCACATACGAATTTGACCGTATTATTTGTGTAAGTTGCATGCCATATATTATTACTCTAACATTTGGTCAAAGTTAGCCTGGAAAAATGCATTAGGCCTTGTATAGTAAATGGAAGGAGAGAGTAGTAGTGGAAGTGGATCCTCTGACGTAGGTATCCCTGCCTTACCCTCCCTTTCGGTCACTTACTGGCGGACCCCATGCTTGCTAGGCCCCGCATGTCAGTTACTCAATGGGTTCGGCCATGTCAGGGGATCCTCATCCGTAGCATACTCCCTCTGTTTTTATTTACTCCACATAAAACGGAGGGAGTGGTAGTATAAATGACGCGGGCGGGGGAGGGGGAGGGACGTCGGTTTGCTCTCAACTGTGGTCCCACAAGCGAGCGAAAACGCAAGACGAAGTGTGTTCCATTCGGTGAGCGACATCGAGGGTCCAGCATGCCGGGCTGCAACGCGAATGCGACAAGAGCGATGTACAGTCAAAACCGGTTGACCGGTCGTCACCGGAACCACTATTCACACCAGAACCTTCGCTGCTCGGCCTACGCCAGCCACTGCCCTAAAACCACACCTAATCTCCAGCCCATTCCCCCACCTTTCGATCCCCTAGCCCGCATCAAGCGTCCCCTAGTTCTCTGGACAGCCATGGTGCGCCGCAAGATCACTTACTACAAGATGTTGACACCGGAGCGCCGCGCAGAAATCAAGGCGGCGGTAGGCACCACAGACCTCCGTTCCCAAGCTCGCTTTGCGGAGGGCCAATCCCTAAGTTCTCTAGAGCCAAGCTACGATGAGGAGGAAGCCGATCCAATGTTCATGGCGGAGGTCGTGGTGCAGAAGGCCCCCGATGGGTATGAGACGATGGACGTCGACTTCGTGCCGGCGTCCGAGTCCCCCATGGTGCAGGCGGACCAGCGGTTCAACATGGCGATACTAAAGGAGGACCAGGAGGCAGAGGCTCAACTCAACGCGGAGCGCGCGCATGCCGCTGCCATCGAGGCTCTCCTGCAGGCAAAACCGGATGTCGTGGATGCTAACCGCGCGGCGGAGGCTCAACTTGAGGCGGAGCTTGCGGATGCCGCTGCCATCGAGGCCCTCCTGCAGGGGAACCGGACGTCCTGGACTTGAACCGGGCGGCAGAGGCTCAACTCGACGCAGAGCGCGCGGATGCCGCTCTCATCGACGTCCTCCTGCAAGCGGAACTGGACGTCCTGGACTTGAGCCGAGCGGCGGAGGCTTGACTCGACGCGGAGCGCGCGGATGCCACTGCCATCGAGGCCCTCCTGCAAGCGGAACCGAATGTCCTTGACTTGAACCGGGCTGTGCTCTCGCCCGTGCGGAGCGCCCGCACGCTCCGCGGGAACGAGTAGCTGGAGGCCGAGGACAACCACGGTGCGGAGACACACGTGGGCAGCTACGGCTGGTTCGCGCCGGCAGCCAAAGACGACGAGGCCGTCTCGTTCCGCGAGCAGTGATAGTTTTTCTTTATGTTGTTATTTTTATGCATCTTTTGCTATGTAAAAACATATATTGTTATGCAAGTCGCCTGACTTGGGTCAGTCTACCATTTCAGGCGGTTGGATGAATATCCTACGTCTCATAACCCTTCTTCCTCACCTCTTCCTCTTCCCCAACACACCATCGCACGGGCCGTTCGGATACCCCCCAACATGCGGTTGGATAAACATACTCTATGTACGAAAATTATGTGTCAGTGGTAGGATGCCTGAGTTTGGTTTGTTCACATGCGACAGCACGTGTTAGTGAGGGTGCGTTCCCTTGGTTGGGTTTGCGGCATGCAGGAGTGACTATGTGAGGGTGTGGTGCGACCGCGGCGTGCAGGAGCGACCGTGTGAGGGTGCGGACCGCGACAGTCATGCACAAGTGTACCTCCTTTTCATTTTGAAAACTTTAGGCAAGCTTGGCAAAAATGTGTGGCGAAGTATGGCAATGCAAGGCCTAGACCCAAACAGGATAAGTACGTACGTACTAGGAGTACTAGTGTTAAAAAAGAAAGGCAGGGTTTTCCTTCACGGGATTAGGCTGGCCATAGTGGGGGTAACATAACTAGTATCATATATTTGGGACTCGCAAACATGCTTATGTGGTAGACAATTAAAGAAGAGAGAGAGGGTAGTAGTAACATAGGTAGATACCGTATCATAATTAATGTTATGCTACTATGTGTCATGCATGGCAATAAATAAGACCATCTATCATACTACTTTATGATACTATGCACTATGGATGTAGTATCATACACTACTATCATAATGCATGATACTAGTATATGTTACTCTCCACTATGACCAGCCTTAATCGATACAAATCCTCGTTTCACGTGTCAATTAATGCGTATTTTTTTCTCCAAAGACCAAAGAGCTAACCATCTCACTCCTCATCGCTTGATTAATGCAGCGCCATGCAAACAAACCTTCTCACTTCTTCATGCATGCAGGGGATATTAATGTCCTTGTTTGCTAGTATGAGGCAAACCCCATCAATTTTGCCTCGATTAGTGTTAGTGGCCTTTTGCAAATTGTAATTTTAATATACTGGCCTTGTGTACAAAAAATGGAGGTAGTAACTATATTTGACTTCCTTCCCCATTGCGGTGACGTCGACAATATCTCAAACGTTGTGGTTTGGTGAAGTGCGTTCGACGGAGAACACCATTGAGGGAGACCACGGTAAGTCGTTCACAACTGCTGCCTGCAAGCTGAGACAACCGCCTTATTTGCATCTAGGAAGTCCGTTGAACCAAAGCACGCATAAATGTACTAGTACTACTAGTACACAATAGCGCCGTCCGTCCAGCTTAGTGCGGTGAGATGGTTTCTCGAAGAAGACGATGGAGAAGCGGAGTCAGCGAAGAGTGAAATGATGGTTGCTTCGTCTGTGCTTTTGTGATTTGACGCTTCACTGCTTTGTGATTTGTGATAGAAGGGACAAGGGGTAGACTCTGTGCTCTATACTATACATGCGTCCAAGCATAGGAGAAAGAGGAGAGACGTTGCATTTTTCTATTCCTTCGATCAATCAATCAGGGAGCTTCGGTTCCATCTTTTTGGCTTTGGCAACACCGTCCACAGTGGTTCCCATGATGTCAAAAGCTATTTTCACATTTGGCTACACATTGTGGATGCCCTTAACCGTAGCACTTGGTTTTGCTCATGTGTGCTATCTATACAAATCTCAATTATATTGATCTAAAAAATTATAGAATCAAGATTAATAAAAAGGAGGCGCGCGGATGGCGGGGGAGGTTTCTTATTTTTAGAGGATGTTGTCCTGGCGGTTTGCTAACATGTGGTCCCACGTGTCAGTGCTTTACCAAGCCGATCCGCGTCCCACATGAGGCAGAACAATGGCAGAAGCAACACGTGGTTAAGTTGAAGAAGATGAGGGAGAAGCGGATTCAACAACGAGTGAAATGATGGTTGCTTCGTCCCTCCAACTTCTTTTTTTAGCATTATTACTTCATCCCTCCAACTTAACTGCGGGAAAGGTGCAGCTTTGTGATTTGACGCCTCATTGCTCATTACTACGCCGGTGCCATGACTGGGGTGCTTCACCCCGGCTGCTCTGCACTGTATTCTATATGGCACGTGGACCCGGTAGCTTGATGTCCCACATGTCGGCGAAAGGGACTAGAAGATTTATGAAAGCGAGTGCTCCACTCTTACGATGGAGGAGTACACGACACGATGGCCCAGTGAATTGTCACTTGTACTGTATAGTACTATAGTTTTGTTGTTGCGCACGATCCATCGATACAAACCCGATTAAACAGGAAAGGGCGGGATTTTTCACGCGAGGTAGATGATACTGGCCATACATTTCAAAGGCAATTTTAATGTATGCAAACTCAATAATTAAGTAACAATATGATATCTAGTAAAACTAAAAACACATATGATTTATTGTGTTAGAGTGTAGTAGTAGTGCTGTATTGCATAGTTGTTAGATGTAACATGCGAGAACGTGTAGAGATGTAGTTTTGGAGAGCCTACAGAGATAAAAGCGTAATACGGTCACCGAACTTCAGAATAAGCTGATTACGGTCACTATATATGTTTTGCGGTGATTATATGGTCACTTGCTCATGGTTCAGCATCGGATTGCACTCTATTGACCGGCCAAATAGTATGCGTGGCGCCATGTTGACTAGTTAAATTGACCATGTTCCTTGTGGGTCCCACCTGTCAGTTCGCATAGGGAAAAGGTCAGATAAACACAAATTTACGCAGGCGCAACAAGACTCCAACCCGTGCGCGGGAATCACCTGGTTGTGTATGTGTCTGTCAGGGCCTGATGTGTGCGCATGCACGTGTAGGTTGAGCACTTGAGCGTGAGAGTGTGTGTTGGTCGTGTGGTGTACTGGTGTGTGCATGCATGCGTGCATGTGTGCATGTGAGTGTTGCGTGCGTGCATGGCTGCGTGTGTACGTGTGAGTGTTGCGTGCGTGCGTGGGTGCATGTGTTCATGTGAGTGTTGCGTGCATGCAGTTCGTGTGCATGTGTGCGTGTGTGTATAATCACCACACCAGCTCATGTGTGTTAAAACAGATGGCTCAGCATACCAATACAAGGCCACCTTGTCCACTGTGCCCGCGGTCATCACTTCGAACCACCGTCCAATATTTTTTTGTCGTTTGTTTTCATTCTTACTAGCAAGATGCCGTGCATTGCACGTAACATCAAGATGCATTTGTATGACTAGTTTATCTTGTGAGAGAAAAGGATGAATGAGGGAAGACCTTATTTGCAAATGTGGAGAGGTGTGTGGGTACCTTTTTGCAAAATTGCCATAGTTTCTTTCCTATCCTTCGGATATAAATCAGACGGCCTATATTGCAGGATGGCAGGCACACCATCATCACCAACTCTGTTTTTGTAAGAGTGTATTTTATAAGAGTGTAGATGTAGAGTAGATACAAGCCGACAAGTGGGCACGATGGTAGTGAGATAATGTGATGCAACACTAGAGGTGCCACGTGGAGCGTTTAACTGGTCAACTAGTCATGTCTTGAGCAAATACAGAGTTGTACGATGAGCCCGTGACTGTATAATAACCACAAAACATAAATGGTGACCGTAATGAGTGGATTCTGAAGTTCAATGTACGTATTGTTCTTTCGCTTCAAATACAATGATCGCCATTGTATATATCGCGAGAGAAAGATGAAACATGCGTGAATGTGCTGGGGGCTTACTTTTAGAGGACCTGGAGATAGTTTGTGTGCATACGTGAAAGGGGCGTAGAGGGGGGGTATGCGATGGAGAGAGAGATGCTCTTTGTTTCTCTTTATTATGACTAACTTTGTATATAGTATGAAAATATACAAATTCACAGTGCGGAATAAATATCATTGTGGGCACCATGCAATGCAAATTAGCGTTCGTACTCCTCCATATAACTTTGTAATGTTGTATATATGTAGAAATTCTAAAATAATTTTTTGGCCACACTTTATTCAAAAGGAATGTTGTATGTGAAATAAACGTGAAGAGAGGGCTTTTTAGATCAATGGGGTACGTGATGTAACATGATTGAATGTGTAGTTGATGCATTTGGCAGGGCCTAGAGAGGTATGTGTGTGTATTACATATTCGAGAGAGGCATGGATAGAGGAGCCGGTGGGGGCGTGGGAGAGATAGCACGAGAAATGAGAGTGGTCTAGAGAGAGAGACGAATATGACGTCACGACGAGAGATTCCCTTGAGTGTGTATATGCAAGGGGGAGGGGATAGAGGCACCAGGAGAATATATATTTTTGTGTCTGGTGTTTGTGTTGGTATGTGTGGGTGTGAGAATATAATGAGTCGTGGGGGCAGAGGGTGTGTCACCACGTGAGGTCCAGTGGGTCGTGGTGAGGCCCTTTGTTCGGTTCTGTCCTGCGCCACATTGGTTGGCCCGTGACGCATTTAGGGAGACCCATGGATGACTAGTCGTACAAGACAAAGATAGCAGAATTGTGAAGGACTCTGTGTCCACTGACAAAGCTAGCTAGGATTTGTAACCCTAGGTTCTCGGACTAAGGTAACCCCTTTATCTCTGATATTACTATTCATCCAACCTAACTTTAAGGGGCATCCTACAGAATGCTCTGCTAGAATCACACTCGTCGATTAGGAAGAGAGGTGTGATACAATGCGTGAGAGATAGGCCTAAAGATAATGTGCGTACAGGAGACACGTAGGCAGGTCTATGTATATAGAAAGGGTCGATGGGGATTGTGCGTGTGTATACTTGCGAGAGGAAGAGTGCTTGTGATAAAGGTTAGTGAAAATGGTCGTAAATGGTTACGAGAGGGAGGGAGGGTTATATCTAGAGCATGTGTGTGAGAAAGACACCTCGGGAGAGAGTGTGTGAGCATGTGTGAGAGACCACCGATGGAGAGTGAAACTACACATAAAAGACTGTTGTACACATTGATTAAAGATATAAATTGTATCCAAATATTAGGATGGGATCATGATATTTGCAATTTGCGTAAGGAACGGTCATTGATCCATCAGACATCTAGATTCTATCGAATTTGAGCATGTCCATGTTATTATTTGACACAATTGATCCACATAGTTAGTATTCTGAACTCCAGACAATGCATCGCTTTAGCAATCGAATATAAACGTGAGTATAGTTCATGTTGTGTGTGTAAAGCACATTATACAGACGAAAGTTACACAACGAACATTATAAATAGCTACCTATGAACTAGCATACATTTGAATTAAACTTAAGGTGGTTTAAAAAAATCGAATTCAACATGAAGTCCATTCAATTATTTGAATTTGATTTCATGGCATTTGTAAATCATACCTAAATTATGGGGGCACCAATCTTTGCTCTGATTTTGTACATAATAGCATATGTAGTCGTGTACAGAATAGATTCAAATTTAGCTCCTCCATTCCAAAATAATCGTAGTTATAGGATTTTCAAGTGTCAAAATTTCAAAAAGAAACGGATAATTTAATGAAGTTTTCAAACATACAAGGTCAAATATAACGTTGTCTATTTAGGTCAATCCTCATAGTTCAAGAGTACTCTAAATGTGAATGCTTGTGTTTCAAAATTTCGAACGAAGCGCCAAAAGAACCTCTACTCGCTCAAAACCGCATGAGACCAATGTTTGGTAGTACAAGGAAATTACTTTTCTAATAACTCCAACCCGTGAAACCTACCGTCACGACTGATGTCTACTACACAACCTTCTCACTGTAGACGTTGTTGGGCCTCCAAGTGCAGAGGTTTGTAGGACAGTAGAAAATTTCCCTCAAGTGGATGACCTAAGGTTTATCAATCCGTGGGAGGCGTAGGATGAAGATGGTCTCTCTCAAACAACCCTGCAAACCAAATAATAGAGTCTCTTGTGTCCCGAACACACCCAATACAATGGTAAATTGTATAGGTGCACTAGTTCGGCGAAGAGATGGTGATACAAGTGCAATATGGATGGTAGATATAGGTTTTTGTAATCTGAAATTATAAAAACCGCAAGGTAACAAGCGATAAAAGTGAGCGTAAACGGTATCGTAATGCTAGGAAACAAGGCCTAGGGTTCATACTTTCACTAGTGCATGTTCTCTCAACAAGGATAACATAACTGGACCATATAACTATCCCTCAACATGCAACAAAGAGTCACTCCAAAGTCACTAATAGGAGAGAACAAACGAAGAGATTATTGTAGGGTACGAAACCACCTAAAAGTTATCCTTTCTGATTCATCTATTCAAGAGTCCGTAGTAATATAACATGAAGCTATTCTTTCCGTTCGATCTATCCTAGAGTTCGTACTAGAATAACACCTTAAGACACAAATCAACCAAAACCCTAATGTCACCTAGATACTCCAATGTCACCTCAAGTATCCATGGGCATTATTATATGATATGCATCACACAATCTCAGATTCATCTATTCAACCAACACAAAGTACTTCAAAGAGTGCCCCAAAGTTTCTACCGGAGAGTCAAGACGAAAACGTGTGCCAACCCCTATGCATAGGTTCATTGAACCCGCAAGTTGATCACCAAAACATACATCAAGTAGATCACGTGAATATCCCATTGTCACCACATATAAGCACGGCAAGACATACATCAAGTGTTCTCAAATCCTTAAAGACTCAATCCGATAAGATAACTTCAAGAGGAAAACTCAATTCATCACAAGAGAGTAGAGGGGGAGAAACATCATAAGATCCAACTATAATAGCAAAGCTCGCGATACATCAAGATCGTATCACCTCAAGAACACGAGAGAGAGAGAGAGAGATCAAACACATAGCTACTGGTACATACCCTCAGCCCCGAGGGTGAACTACTCCCTCCTCATCATGGAGAGCGCCGGGATGATGAAGATGGCCACCGGTGAGGGATTCCCCCCTCCGGCAGGGTGCCGAAACAGGGTCCCGATTGGTTTTTGGTGGCTACAGAGGCTTGCGGCGGCGGAACTCCCGATATATTGTGCTCCTTGATGTTTTTAGGGTATATGGATATACATAGGCGAAAGAAGTCGGTCAGGGGAGCCACGAGGGGCCCACATGGGTGGGGGGCGCGCCCAGGGGGTAGGGCGCGCCTCCCTGTCTCGTGGCTTCCTCGTTGCTTCCCTTACGTGCACTCCAAGTCTCCTGGATTGCTTCCGTTCCAAAAGTAACTCTCCCGAAGGTTTCATTCCGTTTGGACTCCATTTGATATTCCTTTTCTTCTAAACACTGAAATAGGCAAGAAAACAGCAATTTGGGTTGGGCCTCCGGTTAATAGGTTAGTCCTGAAAATGATATAAAAGTGCAGAGTAAAGCCCATAAACATCCAAAACGGGTTATATAATAGCATAGAACAATAAAAATTATAGATATGTTGGAGACGTATCAAGCATCCCCAAGCTTAATTCCTGCTCGTCCTCGAGTAGGTAAATGATAAAAACAGAATTTTTGATGTGGAATGCTACCTAGCATATTTCTCAATGTAATTTTCTTTATTGTGGTAAGAATGTTCAGATCCAAATGATTCAAGATAAAAGTTCATATTGACATGAAAACAATAATACTTCAAGCATACTAACAAATCAATCATGTCTTCTCAAAATAACATGACTAAAGAAATCTATGCCTACAAAATCATATAGTCTGGCTATGCTCTATCTTCATCACACAAAGTATTTAATCATGCACAACCCCGATGACAAACCAAACAATTGTTTCATACTTTAGTATTCTCAAACTTTTTCAACTTTCACGCAATACATGAGCGTGAGCCATGGACATAGCACTATATGTGGAATAGAATGGTGGTTGTGGAGAAGACAAAAAAGGAGAAGATAGTCTCACATCAACTAGGCGTATCAACAGGCTATGGAGATGCCCATTAATAGATATCAATGTGAGTGAGTAGGGATTGCCATGCAATGGATGCACTAGAGCTATAAGTGTATGAAAGCTCAACAAAAGAAACTAAGTGGGTGTGCATCCAACTTGCTTGCTCACGAAGACCTAGGGAATTTTGAGGAAGCCCATCATTGGAATATACAAGCCAAGTTCTATAATGAAAAATTCCCACTAGTATATGAAAGTGACAACATAGGAGACTCTCTATTATGAAGGTAATGGTGCTACTTTGAAGCACAAGTGTGGATAGAGGATAGTAGCATTGTCCCTTCTCTCATTTTCTCTCATTTTTTTGGGCCTTTCTCTTTTTTTATGGCCTTTCTCTTTTTTTGGGCCTTTCTTTTTTATGGCCTTTCTCTTTCTTTTCATAAAGTCCGGAGTCTCATCCCGACTTGTGGGGGAATCATAGTCTCCATCATCCTTTCCTCACTTGGGACAATGCTCTAATAATGAAGATCATCACACTTTTATTTACTTACAACTCATGAATTACAACTCAATACTTAGAACAAAATGTGACTCTATGTGGATGCCTCCGGTGGTGTACCGGGAGATGCAATGAATCAAGAGTGACATGTATGAAAGAATTATCAAGGTGGCTTTGCCACAAATACGATATCAACTACATGATCATGCAAAAGCAATATGACAATGATGATGCGTGTCATAATAAACGGAACGATGGAAAGTTGCATGGCAATATATCTCGGAATGGCTATGGAAATGCCATAATAGGTAGGTATGGTGGCTGTTTTGAGGAAGGTATATGGTGGGTGTATGGTACCGGCGAAAGTTGCGCGGCACAAGAGAGGCTAGCAATGGTGGAAGGGTGAGAGTGCGTATAATCCAAGGACTCAACATTAGTCATAAAGAACTCATATACTTATTGCAAAAATCTACAAGCCATTTAAAACAAAGTACTACGCGCATGCTCCTAGGGGGATAGATTGGTAGGAAAAGACCATCGCTCGTCCCCGACCGCCACTCATAAGGAAGACAATCAATAAATAAATTATGCTCCAACTTCATCACAAAGCGGTTCACCATATGTGCATGCTACGGGAATCACAAACTTCAACACAAGTATTCCTCGAATTCATAATTACTCCACTAGCATGACTCTAATATCACCATCCTTATATCTCAAAACAATTATCAAGCATCGAATTGATCATAGCATCCAATTCACTTTCTATGATAGCTTTTTATTATACCCAACTTGGATGCCCATCATTCCAGGACCAATTTTATAACCATAGCAAATACCATGCTGTTCTAAAAGACTCTTAAAATAATATAAGTGAAGCATGAGAGATCAACAATTTCTACAAAATAAAACCACCGCAGTGCTCTAAAAGGATATAAGTGAAGCACTAGAGCAAATGACAAACTACTCCGAAAGATATAAGTGAAGATCAATGAGTAGTCAAATAATTGTGCAACTATGTGAAGACTCTCTAACATTTAAGAATTTCAGATCTTGGTATTTTATTCAAACAGCAAGCAAAACAAAATGACGCTCCAAGCAAAACACATATCATGTGGCGAATAAAAATATAGCTCCAAGTAAAGTTACCGATGAACGAAGACGAAAGAGGGGATGCCATCCGGGGCATCCCCAAGCTTAGGCTCTTGGTTTTCCTTGAATATTACCTTGGGGTGCCTTGGGCATCCCCAAGCTTAGGCTCTTGCCACTCCTTATTCCATAGTCCATCGAATCTTTACCCAAAACTTGAAAACTTCACAACACAAAACTCAACAGAAAACTCGTAAGCTCCGTTAGTATAAGAAAATAAAACCACCACTTAGGTACTGTTGTGAACTCATTATAAATTCATATTGGTGTAATATCTACTGTATTCCAACTTATCTATGGTTCATACCCTCCGATACTACTCATAGATTCATCAAAACAAGCAAACAACACAATGAAAACATAATCTGTCAAAAACAGAACAGTCTGTAGTAATCTGTATCAAACGTATACTTCTGGAACCCCAAAAATCCTAAAAAAATTAGGAAACCCTAAGCAATTTGTTTACCAATCCAGAGAAAAAAGAATCAGATCAAAATCACATTTCTGTGAATTATCAAAACTAATTTACTGGGTGCAAAAGTTTCTGATTTTCAGCGGGATCAACACAATTATCACCGTAAGCTATCCTAAAGGTCTTACTTGGCACTTTATTGAAACAAAAGCTATAAAACATGATTACTAAAGTAGCATAATCATGTGAACACACAAAAACAGTAAAGTTAAATATTGGGTTGTCTCCCAACAAGCGCTTTTCTTTAATGCCTTTTAGCTAGGCATGATGATTTCAATGATGCTCGCATAATAGATAAGAATTGAAACATAAAGGGAGCATCATGAAGCATATGACTAGCACATTTAAGCCTAATCCACTTCCTATGCATAGGTATTTTGTGAGCAAACAACTTATGGGAACAATAATCAACTAGCATAGGAAGGCAAAACAAGCATAGCTTCAAGATTTTCAACCCATAGAGAGGAAACTTGATATTATTGCAATTCCAACAAGCATATGTTCCTCCCTCATAATAATTTTCAGTAGCATCATGAATGAACACAACAATATAACCAGCACATAAAGCATTCTTTCCATGATCTACTTGCATAGAAAATTTACTAATCTCCACATAAGCAAAATTCTTCTCATTCGGGATAGTGGGAGTATCATAAGAGACTCGAATACTATAAATTGTTTCCACATAAAAAGAGTAATGTTCAGAAAAAGGGTAATCATAATCATGACAAGTTTTACAAATATAATCATCACTACTTTTTATAGCATAAGTTTCATCACAATAATCATCATAAGTAGCAACTTTGTTCTCATCATAATCGATTGAAACCTCTTCCAAGATAGTGGAATCATCACTAAATAAAGTCATGATCTCTCCAAATCCACTTTCATATTCATCACAATAAGATTCAACATCCTCCAAAGTAGTGGGATCATTACTTCCTAAAGTTGACACTCTTCCAAACCCACTTTCATCAATATAATCATCATAAGTAGGAGGCATGCTATCATCGTAACAAAATTGCATATCAAAACTTGGGAGGCTAAAAATATCATCTTCATCAAACATAGCATCCCCAAGCTTGTGGCTTTGCATATCATTAGCATCATGGTTATTCAAAGAATTCATACTAACAACATTGCAATCATGCTCATCATTCAAAGATTTAGTGCAAAACATTCTAATGCATTCTTCCTCTAGCAATTGAGCACAATTATCGGAATCCTTATTTTCACGGAAGACATTAAAAAGATGAAGCATATGAGGCACCCTCAATTCCATTTTTTTGTAATTTTCTTTTATAGAATAAACTAGTGATAAAACAAGAAACAAAAAGATTCGATTGCAAGATCTAAAGATATACCTTCAAGAACTCACCTCCCCGGCAATGGCGCCAGAAAAGAGCTTGATGTCTACTACACAACCTTCTCCTTGTAGACTTTGTCAGGCCTCCAAGTGCAGAGGTTTGTAGGACAGTAGCAAATTTCCCTCAAGCGGATGACCTAAGGTTTATCAATCCGTGGGAGGCGTAGGAAGAAGATGGTCTCTCTCAAACAACCCTGCAACCAAATAACAAAGAGTCTCTTGTGTCCCCAACACCCAATACAATGGTAAATTGTATAGGTGCACTAGTTTGGCAAAGAGATGGTGATACAAGTGCAATATGGGTGGTATATATAGGTTTTTGTAATCTGAAATTATAAAAACAGCAAGGTAACAAGCGATAAAAGTGAGCGTAAACGGTATCGTAATGCTAGGAAACAAGGCCTAGGGTTCATACTTTCACTAGTGCAAGTTCTCTCAACAAGGATAACATAACTGGATCATATAACTATCCCTTAACATGCAACAAAGAGTCACTCCAAAGTCACTAATAGGAGAGAACAAACGAAGAGATTATTGTAGGGTACGAAACCACCTCAAAGTTATCCTTTCTGATTGATCTATTCAAGAGTCCGTAGTAATATAACATGAAGCTATTCTTTCCGTTCGATCTATCCTAGAGTTCGTACTAGAATAACACCTTAAGACACAAATCAACCAAAACCCTAATGTCACCTAGATACTCCAATGTCACCTCAAGTATCCATGGGCATTATTATATGATATGCATCACACAATCTCAGATTCATCTATTCAACCAACACAAAGTACTTCAAAGAGTGCCCCAAAGTTTCTACCGGAGAGTCAAGATGAAAACGTGTGCCAACCCCTATGCATAGGTTCATTGAACCCGCAAGTTGATCACCAAAACATACATCAAGTAGATCACGTGAATATCCCATTGTCACCACATATAAGCACGGCAAGACATACATCAAGTGTTCTCAAATCCTTAAAGACTCAATCCGATAAGATAACTTCAAGAGGAAAACTCAATTCATCACAAGAGAGTAGAGGGGGAGAAACATCATAAGATCCAACTATAATAGCAAAGCTCGCGATACATCAAGATCGTATCACCTCAAGAACACGAGAGAGAGAGAGAGATCAAACACATAGCTACTGGTACATACCCTCAGCCCCGAGGGTGAACTACTCCCTCCTCATCATGGAGAGCGCCGGGATGATGAAGATGGCCACCGGTGAGGGATTCCCCCCTCCGGCAGGGTGCCGGAACAGGGTCCCGATTGGTTTTTGGTGGCTACAGAGGCTTGCGGCGGCGGAACTCCCGATATATTGTGCTCCTTGATGTTTTTAGGGTATATGGACATATATAGGCGAAAGAAGTCGGTCAGCGGAGCCACGAGGGGCCCACATGGGTGGGGGCGCGCCCAGGGGGTAGGGCGCGCCTCCCTGTCTCGTGGCTTCCTCGATGCTTCCCTTACGTGCACTCCAAGTCTCCTGGATTGCTTCCGTTCCAAAAGTAACTCTCCCGAAGGTTTCATTCTGTTTGGACTCCGTTTGATATTCCTTTTCTTCTAAACACTGAAATAGGCAAGAAAACAGCAATTTGGGTTGGGCCTCCGGTTAATAGGTTAGTCCTGAAAATGATATAAAAGTGTAGAGTAAAGCCCATAAACATCCAAAACGGGTTATATAATAGCATGGAACAATAAAAATTATAGATATGTTGGAGACGTATCACCGACGTCCAAAGGTCTAAACCGGGGTGGGTTTGTAGCTTCATCTAGACGCCACGCAACTGCCTCCGAAAAACATTCATACACAATGGCCGCCTAAGCACACATGCACGCGGCCGAAATCACTCCCGCCCACTATTTGGGACACCTGGGATTACCATCCTACCCCCGACCCGCAGTAGGTCCGAAATTTAAGACGGGGGCAAAGTTTGTACTTTCTCCAAATTTGAAACAAGTGCGTCCCATCTTCTGTTCAAAAAAGCCAAAAACAAGCACGTCCCAGACCGAAACATGGTCCCCCCCCGCCCACCCATCTAATTCCCCATTCGTACTCCGTGGGCGCAAAAACTACCTCTCCACCAGCCGCGAAACCCCGGCGTCCTCTGTCCACCTCCCATCCCACCCATCATCCGCCGCCCTCCTCCATCACGTCGGAGCCGATACCCCGACGTCATCGTCCACCGCAACCTCAACCGCAACACTCTCCACGGCTAGTAGTTGAAGCCGAGGCCGAGCCGTCCGTACCCGAGCCAGTTCAACCACGTCGTCCTGCGCCTCACCACTGTCACTCTAACTTCGCCATTGTCCACCGCACCGGAGCTGTTCCTTCTACGTCGTCCTTCACCGCCTCGGATCTGCTTCCCCTTCGCGATATACGGCCACGGCAACACAGTCAACAATTTGGCCATGGGTTTGTCCAAGGATCCGCGGCTCTCCAAAACATCGGTTCCCCCGGGAAAAAAAGAAGATCACAGCAACATATGGAGGAGACCACACTGGCAACCGATAAGGGTACTCCTCTTCCCTTATTCGTGCAAATCTTACGTGACACTAGTTGACCGCTTCTTCTTGATACTAGATGTTCCTAGTAACTCGTGATGCACAAGGTTTCTCCTCATATACTATTTCACCTTAGCTAGAGGTCCATCGCCCCCCTGAATTCAATTTTTGGTCAGTTGATTCCCAATTAACGGAAGCATTCCCCAGCGTAACAGGCGCTAGTACGCCTATGATGCTGGGGAAGCAGTGCCTCGGTGTTTATCTTAGGGGCGTGTAGGGCCTAGAGCTATTGGTGCCCGATCTGGAGGTTGGCCGGGATTAAAGGGATGGCCTGGGGGCGCTTCCAAGCATGGCGGTGGTGTGAGGTCGAGGGGAGGGCGGGGCGGCAGAGGCAGGGGTCTGGGCCGGTGGTCGCTGGCGGTTCGAGAAAGATTGTCAATAGTGACTGGCAGGAGGTAGACGAAGGCCATCTGCCCGTTCCTTATAGATTGGACGGTTCATTAAAAAATTGACTGACCTATTTATTTTCAGTCGACTGTTATCTTAGATATGACCAATGTGGTGGTGTGCTGGAGGAGTACCTGCATTTCCTGTGCTCATATATTACAAAATCATACGGAGTAGAATCTAATTTTGTTTGCCATGCAATGTTGTAGAGCTATCATATGTCTCCTGTCATTTAATTTTAAGCCACCTGCTATCTGCTACTTTTACAGTGCACTAGTTCTGCACACACTTCACCCATACTCTCACTATTGTGTTTTTATGCAAGGGTATTTCAGAGTCTGCCTCGAGAGACGTAGCAAAGAAAAGAGAGAAGTTGTGCCAGCTTCCTTCACGGGTAGGCACAACACTTTACAATGCTATAAAGGGTGCAGTGTCAGCAGATGGAGGTGGTAAACGTAGCTCTGGAGCTGATGACCTCGCTCGCAATGAACCACCATCCCAGGTGCTTGCTTTAACTACGCGGTGTCATATGTGGTTGCATGTTCCATATGGTGTCTAGCTTGTATTCGAAAGGCCAAAGTCGGTCTTTATTAAGATAAGGAAAGATATTTTTTACATGAACCACCATCCCGTGAGCACCAGAAGACAAATAGCTAGTCAGGGCACTGCCGAGCCAGTGACAAGCCCAGCAAATACAGGCATAACCTGGAAGCCAACTAAATGTTGGGGAACGTAGTAATTTCAAAAAAAATCCTATGCACATGCAAGATCATGGTGATGCATAGCAATGAGCGGGGAGAGTGTGTCCACGTACCCTCATAGACCGAAAGCGGAAGCGTTAGCACAACGCGGTTGATGTAGTCGTACGTCTTCACGATCCGACCGATCCAAGTACCGAACGTACGGCACCTCCGATTTCAGCACACGTTTAGCTCGATGACGTCCCGCGAACTCCGATCCAGCAGAGCATCACGGCAGAGTTTCGTCAGCACGAGAGCGTGATGACGGTGATGATGTTGCTACCGACGCAGGGCTTCGCCTAAGCACCGTTGCGATATGACCGAGGTGGAATATGGTGGAGGGGGCACCGCACACGGCTGGGAGAGATCAACGGATCAACTTGTGTGTCTAGAGGTGCCCCCTGCCCCCGTACATAAAGGAGTAAGGAGGAGGCCGGCCGGCCCCTGTAGGGCGCGCCAGGAGGAGGAGTCCTCCTCCTAGTAGGAGTAGGACTCCCCTTTCCTACTCCCACTAGGAGGAGGAAAGGAAGGAGGAGAGGGAGAAGGAAGGAGAGGGAGGAAAAGGAGGAAAGGGGGCCGGCCCCCTAGTCCAATTTGGTTTGGGCTAGGGGGGCGCGCCCTGCCTCCTCTCTTCCATCACTTGGCCCATGAGGCCCATTACTTCTTCCTCGTATTCCCGTAACTCACTGGTACCCCGAAAAATACCCTAATCACTCGGAACCTTTCCGATGTCCGAATATAGTCGTCCAAAATAACGATCTTTACTTCTCGACCATTTCGAGACTCCTCGTCATGTCCCCGATCTTATCCGGGACTCCGAACTACCTTCGGTACATCAAATCACATAAACTCATAATACCGATCGTCACTGAACTTTAAGCGTGCGGACCCTACGGGTTCGAGAACTATGTAGACATGACCGAGACACATCTCCGGTCAATAAGCAATAGTGGAACCTGGATGCTCATATTGGCTCCCACATATTCTATGAAGATCTTTATCGGTCAAACCGCATAACAACATGCGTTGTTCCCTTTGTCATCGGTATGTTACTTGCCCGAGATTCGATCGTCGGTATCTCAATACCTAGTTCAATCTTGTTACCGGCAAGTCTCTTTACTCGTTATGTAATGCATAATCCCGCAACTAACTCATTAGTCACATTGCTTGCAAGGCTTATAGTGATGTGCATTACCGAGAGGGCCCAGAGATACCTCTCCGACAATCGGAGTGACAAATCCTAATCTCGAAATACGCCAACTCAACAAGTACCTTCAGAGACACCTGTAGAGGACCTTTATAATCACCCAGTTACGTTGTGACGTTTGGTAATACACAAAGTGTTCCTCCGGTAAACGGGAGTTGCATAATCTCATAGTCATAGGAACATGTATAAGTCGTGAAGAAAGCAATAGCAACATACTAAATGATCAAGTGCTAAGCTAACGGAATGGGTCAAGTCAATCACATCATTCTCCTAATGATGTGATCCCGTTAATCAAATGACAACTCATGTCTATGGTTAGGAAACTTAACCATCTTTGATTCAACGAGCTTGTCAAGTAGAGGCATACTAGTGACACTTTGTTTGTCTATGTATTCACACATGTACTAAGTTTCCAGTTAATACAATTCTAGCATGAAATAATAAATATTTATCATGAAATAAGGAAATAAATAATAACTTTATTATTGCCTCTAGGGCATATTTCCTTCAGTCTCCCACTTGCACTAGAGTCAATAATCTAGTTCACATCACCATGTGATTTAACACCAATATTCACATCTATATGTGATTAACACCCATAGTTCACATCGTCATGTGACCAACACCCGAAGGGATTACTAGAGTCAATAATCTAGTTCACATCGCTATATGATTAACACCCAAAGAGTACTAAGGTATGATCATGTTTTGCTCGTGAGAGAAGTTTAGTCAACAGGTCTGTCACATTCAGAGCCATATGTATTTTGCAAATATTCTATGTCTACAATGCTCTGCACGGAGCTACTCTAGCTAATTGCTCCCACTTTCAATATGTATCCAGATTGAGCTTAGAGTCATCTGGGTCGGTGTAAAAGCTTGTACCGATGTAACTCTTTACGACGAACTCTTTTATCACCTCCATAATCGAGAAACATTTCCTTAGTCCTCACTAAGGATATTCTTGACCGCTGTCCAGTGATCTACTCCTAGATCAAAATTGTACTCCCTTGCCAAACTCAGAGCAAGGTATACAATAGGTCTGATACACAACATAGCATACTTTATAGAACCTATGGCTGAGGCATAGGGAATGACTTTCATTCTCTTTCTATCTTCTGCCGTGGTCGGGCTTTGAGTCTTACTCAACTTCACACCTTGCAACACAGGCAAGAACTCTTTCTTTGACTGTTCCATTTTGAACTACTTCGAAAAACTTGTCAAGGTATGTACTCATGGAAAAAACTTATCAAGCCTCTTGATCTATCTCTATAGATCTTGATGCTCAATGTGTAAGCAGCTTCACCAAGGTCTTTCTTTGAAAAACTCCTTTCAAATACTCCTTTATGCTTCCAGAAGATTCTACATTATTTCTAATCAACAATATGTCATTCACATATACTTTATCAGAAATGTTGTAGTGCTCCCACCCACTTTCCTGTAAATACAGGCTTCACCGCAAGTCTGTATAAAACTATATGCTCTAATCAAGTCATCAAAGCGTATATTCCAACTCCGAGATGCTTGCACCAGTCCATAGATGGATCACTGGAGCTTGTACACTTTGTTAGCACCTTTAGGATTGACAAAACCTTCTGGTTGTATCATATACAACTCTTCTTTAATAAATCAATTAAGGAATGCAGTTTTGACATCCATTTGCCAGATTTCATAAAATGTGGCAATTGCTGACATGATTCGGACAGACTTAAGCATCGATACGAGTGAGAAAATGTCATCATATTGAACACCTTGAACTTGTGGAAAAACCTTTTGCGACAAGTCGAGCTTTGTAGATAGTAACACTACTATCATCGTCTGTCTTCCTCTTGAAGATCCATTTATACAATATGGCTTGCCGATCATCGGGAAACTCCACCAAAGTCCACACTTTGTTCTCATACATGGATCCCATCTCAGATTTCATGGCCTCAAGCCATTTCACAGAATCTGGGCTCATCATCGCTTCCTCATAGTTCATAGGTTCATCATGGTCTAGTAACATGACTTCCAGAATAGGATTACCGTACCACTCTGGTGCGGTCTATACTCTGGAAGACCTACGAGGTTCTGTAGTAACTTGATCTGAAGTTTCATGATCATCATCATTAACTTCCTCACTAATTGGTGTAGGAATCACTGGAACTGATTTCTGTGATGAACTACTTTCCAATTAAGGAGAAGGTACAATTACCTCATCAAGTTTTACTTTCCTCCCACTCACTTCTTTCGAGAGAAACTCCTTCTCTAGAAAGTATCCATTTTTAACAACAAATATCTTGCCTTCGGATCTATGATAGAAGGTGTACCAACAGTTTCCTTTGGGTATTCTATGAAGACGCACTTCTCTGATTTGGGTTCGAGCTTATCAGGTTGAAACTTTTTCACATAAGCATCGCAACCCCAAACTTTATGAAACGACAACTTTGGTTTCTTGCCAAACCACAGTTCATAAGGCGTCGTCTCAATGGATTTTGATGGTGCCCTTTTTAAAGTGAATACAGTTGTCTCTAATGCATAACCCCAAAACGATAGTGGTAAATCGGTAAGATACATCATAGATCGCACTATATCCAATAAAGTGCGGTTATGATGTTCGGACACACCATTATGCTGTGGTGTTCCATGTGGCGTGAGCTGTGAAACTATTTCACATTGTTTTAAATGAAGGCGAAACTCGTAACTCAAATATTCTCCTCTACGATCAGATTGTAGAAACTTTATTTTCTTGTTACGATGATTCTCCACTTCACTCTGAAATTCTTTGAACTTTTCAAATGTTTCAGACTTGTGTTTCATTAAGTAGATATACTCATATCTGCACAAATCATCTGTGATGGTCAGAAAATAATGATACCCGCCACGAGCATCAACAATCATTGGACCGCATACATCGGTATTTATTATTTCCAACAAGTCAATAGATCGTACCATTGTTCCGGAGAATGGAGTTTTAGTCATCTTGCCCAAAAGGCACGGTTCGCAAGAATCAAATGATTCGTAACCAAGTGATTCCAAAAGTAAATCTATATGGAGTTTCTTCATGCGCTTTACACCAATATGACCCAAACGGCAGTGCCACAAATAAGTTGCACTATCATTATCAACTTTGCATCTTTTGGCATCAATATTATGAATATGTGTATCACTATGATCGAGATCCAACAAAGTATTTTCATTGGGTGTATGACCATCGAAGGTTTTATTCATGTAAACAGAACAACAATTATTCTCTGACTTTAAATGAATAATCGAATTGCAATAAACATGATCAAATCATATTCATGCTCAATGCAAACACCAAATAACATTTATTTAGGTTTAACACTAATCTCGAAAGTATAGGGAGTGTGCGATGATGATCATATCAATCTTGGAACCACTTCCAACACAGATCGTCACTTCACCCTCAACTAGTCTCTATTTATTCTGTAACTCCTGTTTCAAGTTACTAATTTTTAGCAACCGAACAAGTATCAAATACCCAGGGGCTACTATAAACACTAGTAAGGTACATATCAATAACCTGTATATCAAATATACCCTTGTTCACTTTGCCATCCTTCTTATCCACCAAATATTCAGGGCATTTCCGCTTCAAGTGACCATTTCCTTTGCAGTAGAAGCACTCAGTTTCAGGTTTTGGTACAGCTTTGGGCTTCTTCGCGGGAGTGACAACTTGCTTGCCATTCTACATGAAGTTCCCTTTCTTTCCCTTTGCCCTTTTCTTGAAACTAGTGATCTTGTTAATCATCAACACTTGATGCTCTTTCTTGATTTCTACCTTCATCGATTTCATCATCATGAAAAGCTCGGAATCGTTTTCGTCATCCCTTGCATACTATAGTTCATCATGAAATTCTTCTAACTTGGTGATGGTAACTAGAGAACTCTGTCAATAACTATTTTATCTGGAAGATTAACTCCCACTTGATTCAAGCGATTGTAGTACCCAGACAATCTGAGCACATGCTCACTGCTTGAGCTATTCTCCTCCATCTTTTAGCTATAGAACTTGTTGGAGACTTCATATCTCTCAACTCGGGTATTTGCTTGAAATATTGACCTCAACTCCTGGAACATCTCATATGGTCCATGACATTCAAAACGTCTTTGAAGTCCCGATTCTAAGCTGTTAAGCATGGTGCACTAAACTATCAAGTAGTCATCATATTGAGCTAGCCAAACGTTCATAACATCTGCATCTGCTCCTGCAATAGGTCTGTCACCTAGCGGTGCATCAAGGACATAATTCTTCTGTGCAGCAATGAGGATAAACCTCAGATCACGGACCTAGTCCGCATCATTGCTACTATCATCTTTCAACTTAGTTTTCCCTAGGAACACATATAAAGCATAGGGAAGCAACAACGCGAGCTATTGATCTACAACATTATTTGCAAAATACTATCAGGACTAAGTTCATGATAAGTTAAAGTTCAATTAATCATATTACTTAAGAACTCCCACTTAGATAGACATCCCTCTAATGATCTAAGTGATCACGTGATCCAAATCTACTAAACCAGTTCTGATCATCACGTGAAATGGAGTAGTTTTCAATGGTGAACATCACTATGTTGATCATATCTACTATATGATTCACGCTCGACTTTCGGTCTCAGTGTTCCGAAGCCATATCTGCATATGCTAGGCTCATCAAGTTTAACCCGAGTATTCTGCGTGTGCAAAAACTGGCTTGCACCCGTTGTAGATGAACGTAGAGCTTATCACACCCGATCATCACGTGGTTTCTCGGCACGACAAACTTTGGCAACGGTGCATACTCAGGGAGAACACTTTTATCTTGAAATTTAGTGAGAGATCATCTTATAATGCTACCGTCAATCAAAGCAAAATAAGATGTATAAAAGATAAACATCACATGCAATCAAAATATGTGACATGATATGGCCATGATCATCTTGCGCCTTTGATCTCCATCTCCAAAGTACTGTCATGATCTCTTTTGTCACCGGCATGACACCATGATCTCCATCATCTTGATCTATATCAATGTGTCGTCACATGGTCGTCTTTCCAACTATTGCTCTCGCAACTATTGCTATCGCATAGCGATAAAGTAAAGCAATTATTTGGCACTTGCATCTTATGCAATAAAGAGACAACCATAAGGCTTCTGCCAGTTGCTGATAACTTCAATTAAACATTATCATCTCATACAACAACTTATATCTCATCACGTCTTGACCATATCACATCACAACGTACCCTGCAAAAACAAGTTAGACGTCCTCTACTTTGTTGTTGCAAGTTTTACGTGGCTGTTACGGGCTGAGCAAGAACCGTTTTACCTACGCATCAAAACCACAACGATATTTCATCAAGTTAGTGTTGTTTTAACCTTCTCAAGGACCGGGCGTAGCCACAATCGGTTCAACTAAAGTTGGAGAAACTGACACCCGCCAGCCACCTATGTGCAAAGCACGTTGGTAGAACCAGTCTCGCGTAAGCGTACGCATAATGTCGGTCCAGGCCGCTTCATCCAACAATACCGCCGAACCAAAGTATGACATGCTAGTAAGCAGCATGACTTGTATCGCCCACAACTCACCTGTGTTCTACTCGTGCATATAACATCTACGCATAAACCTAGCTCGGATGCCACTCTTGGGGAACGTAGTAATTTCAAAAAAATTCCTACGCACACGCAAGATCATGGTGATGCATAGCAACGAGCGGGGAGAGTGAGTCCACATACCCTCATAGACCGAAAGCAGAAGCATTAGCACAACGCGGTTGATGTAGTCGTACGTCTTCACGATCCAATCGTTCCAAGTACCGAACGTCGGCACCTTCGAGTTCAGCACACGTTCAGCTCAATGACGTCTCGCGAACTCCGATCCAGCAGAGCTTCACGAGAGAGTTCCGTCAGCATGACGGCGTGATGACGGTGATGATGTTGCTACCGACGCAGGGCTTTGCCTAAGCACCGCTACGATGTGACCGAGGTGGAATATGGTGGAGGGGGCACCGCACACGGCTGGGAGAGATCAATAGATCAACTTGTGTGTCTAGAGGTGCCCCCCTGCCCCCATACATAAGGAGCAATGGGGGAGGCCGGCCGGCCCCTGTAGGGTGCGCCAGGAGGAGGAGTCCTCCTCCTAGTAGGAGTAGGACTCCCCTTTCCTACTCCCACTAGGAGGAGGAAAGGAAGGACGAGAGGGAGAAGGAAGGAGAGGGAGGAAAAGGAGGAAAGGGGGCCAGCCCCCTAGTCCAATTCGGTTTGGGCTAGGGGGGCACGCGCCCTGCCTCCTCTCTTCCACCAATTGGCCCATGAGGCCCATTACTTCTTCCTCGTATTCCCGTAACTCGCTGGTACCCCGAAAAATACCTGAATCACTCGGAACCTTTCCGATGTCCGAATATAGTCGTCCAATATATCGATCTTTACGTCTCGGCCATTTCGAGACTCCTCGTCGTGTCCACGATATTATCCGAGACTCCAAACTACCTTCGGTGCATCAAATCACATAAACTCATAATACCGATCGTCACCGAACTTTAAGCGTGCGGACCCTACGGGTTCGAGAACTATGTAGACATGACCGAGACACGTCTCTGGTCAATAACCAATAGCGGAACCTGGATGCTCATATTGTCTCCCACATATTCTACGAAGATCTTTATCGGTCAAACCGCATAACAACATACATTGTTCCCTTTGTCATCGGTATGTTACTTGCCCGAGATTCGATCGTCGGTATCTCAATACCTAGTTCAATCTCGTTACCGGCAAGTCTCTTTACTCGTTATGTAATGCATCATCCCGCAACTAACTCATTAGTCACATTGCTTGCAAGGCTTATAGTGATGTGCATTACCGAGAGGGCCCAGAGATACCTCTCCGACAATCGGAGTGACAAATCCTAATCTTGAAATACGCCAACTCAATAAGTACCTTCGGAGACACCTGTAGAGCACCTTTATAATCACCCAGTTACGTTGTGACGTTTGGTAGCACCCAAAGTGTTCCTCCAGTAAACGGGAGTTGCATAATCTCATAGTCACAGGAACCTGTATAAGTCGTGAAGAAAGCAATAGCAACATACTAAACGATCAAGTGCTAAGCTAACGGAATGGGTCAAGTCAATCACATCATTCTCCTAATGATGTGATCCCGTTAATAAAATGACAACTCATGTCTATGGTTAGGAAACTTAACCATCTTTGATTCAACGAGCTAGTCAAGTAGAGGCATACTAGTGACACTTTGTTTGTCTATGTATTCACACATGTACTAAGTTTCCGGTTAATACAATTCTAGCATGAATAATAAATATTTATCATTAAATAAGGAAATAAATAATAACTTTATTATTGCCTCTAGGGCATATTTCCTTCACTAAAAAGCCGCGATGGTGGCGAAGCAGCCCGCCTCCCACCAGGCTCTTAGGTCCTAGATGATCATGCTCACCACTCCAGCCGGATGTCTAGCTTGTGTTGATTCCAATTTGGTTAAATTGCATCTGCTTAGCTTACACATTATACCTTTGAATATTACATGCCTTTCTGTTTTTGGTACATACTAGTACATCTGTGTATTAAGCATGTTCTTACATCAAACTAATGTTCTTGTGTATCCCTCATCAATTACTTATGATGAGGCAGTCAGGCAAGTGGACTACTCCTCATTTAAAGAATGCAGCGTCAGCCTCCCGACATGATTCTCAAGAAACAGCAAGGCTAGACGAATAGTGAATGTAGCTCTGTAGTTGATTACCGCATTTCCTCTACACTAGCATCGCAGGTGCTTGCTCTAACTTGGCAACGTGATATGTGGTTGCATGTTGCATATGGTGTCTAGATTGTAATTCTTCCAATCTGGTTAAACTGCATGTGCTATTCTGCTTAGCTTATACATTATACCTATTAATGTGACATACCTTCCTATATTTAGTACATAGTACATCTGTCTATTAAGCATGTCCTTACATAAAACTATTTTTTTTGTATCCCGCATCAATCAGTATGACGAGACACTTTAGTATATGCAGTGCGATATTAGTTGCATCTTTCATATGATTTATAACATGTGCTGCTTCTAATTTGTTGAAATTCCATTTATGATGGGACGCTTTTAACTTGGCAGAGTCATATGGTTGCATCTTTCATGTGGTGTCTAGCTTGCATTGGTTCTTATTTGTTGGAATGGTTTCTGCTTAGTTTACACAAACAGTTGTGAACATGCCATGTCGTCCTGTTTTTCGTACATATTCCATCCTGGTATCATGTGTTTGCCTTACATCAAAGTAGTGATTGTCAGTATCATGCATGAATGAGTTCTGAAGAGAGAATTTTATTGCTTTTTCTTGTTGTTTTTACTTGACAATTCAAAATCAATAAAGCGGAAGGAAGTTAGCAAGGCAACGGATAAAGGTGCTCCTTCCAAATGGAGGGCCTCTACAGTTTCTACTCCTCCACCCCCCCCCCCAAGATGATTTCCACGACAACACATGCATAGACACTCAACAAAGCTGTGTTTATGATGAGCACGTCTCCCCTAGTGCATCATCACCGGTGCTCCCTCTAACTTGGCACTGTTATATGTGGTTGCATGTTATGTGTGATGTCTAGCTTGTATTGCTTCTAATTTTGTTGAATTTCATCTGCTTACTTTACACATTATACTTGAATAAGACACGTGTTCCAGTTTCTAGAACATACAATATCTGTCTATCACACCATGTTCTTACATCAAATTACTACTGTTGTGTAACCTGCAACAATCACTTATCATAAGAGACGTTTGACTTCAGAGTGTGATATAGGTTTCATCTCGCATTCTTTTCTAGCTTGTACTAGTAATTTGTTGAAATGGCACTTATGACGAGACAGTTTGAACTTGGTAGAGTGATATTACATCCTCCTATCATGTGGTTGTCTAACATCAAAGTTCAGTTCATCTGCATCACGCATCAATTTGTTCTGAAGAACTAAATTGTTATTCGTTTTTCTGGTCGGCTTGACTTAATATGGCACAGAGAAAGAGGAAGAAACACAGAATGGCAGGGAATGAGAAGCGGATGAATCCTGCAGATTCTGCTGGTACTGATGGTGCAATAGAAGGTCAAAGTCCAGCGGAAAATTCTACAAACATGGTATCCCATGCTACACGAGCTGCAAAAAAAGCCAAACAGAAACAAATAGCTGCCACCAAACAAGCAGAGACAACCCTAGTTCTTGCAACACCTACCACAGTACTACCAGTTGCACGAGTTACTCGTGCGTCAACTGAGCTAGCAGCACGTTCCCAAGCTCCCTTGCCACCTGACACTACTTCCCAAGCACTCTTGACACAAGACGAGTTGGCAAGATCAGATGAACCTTGTGAGCTTCAACAGAAAGAAGGTAGTTGCCGGAGTCAAGTTACAGTTGCATGCTTCTTTATATGTAGTCTCATAGTTTGATGTACACTAACACTTCCTATGTTCGTTGTTGGACTAGCACCTAGGCGCAAGAGGAAACAAACATCAAGGATAATGCTCGAGAGGTTAACTAAATCTAGAGGAGGAAGAATGGAGATCCATTTTGAGGCAGGTTTAAAAAGGCCACGTGATGCTACAGAGTCAGCCAAGTTAGTATCAGAGGCAGCGGTTGCCGTTAGGTGTCATGTACGATCCTCCCAACATGGATTTAGTACAGGAATGACAAAGACGACACCCAGTTCAACACCTTCCTCGACCATTTATCTGTAAGTATGGCTATGTATGGAAACTAGTAATATCGTCTTGCTCAGTCCCATACTTTCTAGGTTGCTGATAATGAGACTCCCATAATTTTCAACAGATGAGGTTCAAGTTGGATAGCCAAGATGATGCAACCAGACAAGCTTGCACCCATGTTTTCAAGTCTGCTCTGCGACAGTATCGGTATAACTTGAGGAAAACTCACTTTGAAGGCAAGGCTAACAGTGAACTTTCCCAAACATCTCCAGTGGAAAATATATCGGATGAAGACTGGAGGGGCCTCGTTAAACACTGGTCTGATCCGAAGTATCAGGTACATTATATATATATGTGTGATCAGATCACATGTTGAAGTCCTATTTACGCATGTGCCAAACAAATCTATCTTCTTGTAGGTGAACTGTTCAAAGAACAAGGCCAACCGTACGAAAGTGAAATTCCAACAGACGACAGGATCTCATAGCTATATTGCACACTATGAGGCTCTTGTAATTAGTTGTTGTTTCACTCTTTTCATTGTACCATATTATCAGATCTATATTGACTTGTTCCAAATGCAGAGGAAAGCCCGCAAGGACCAAAAAGCACCTGAACCAAATGCTCTGGAAATCTTCAAGGACTGTCACACCAGCAAGAAGAAGGGCATGACTACACCAGTCAAAGCCGCTTTTGTAAGTCCTTAATCCTCATGCCTTTTAACTACTACTTACTCTGACTTGTACCTTGAACTGCATGGTTTGCAGCCAATGTCTATTACTCTTTTCAATTTTATACACAATTGTCTTAGCGTATCATTGCACCTTACAAGGTTTAAAAGAGAGGAGTGATGTTCCTTTGATCTTGACCTGTAATCTAGTTCCGTGCTGGACTTGCCCACACAATGTTACAATTGCCTGTTTGTCTGTTCTCAGTTGTTTTGTGATATGAATGATGTCATACTATGCTTACCGTATTATAAACTTCGTCTCTTTATCCTTAGCCCTCTATACAATGTGAAGAAATAGACAATACATTAGCCATGGTACATGGTCATATGTTTGGAACCTGGTTTTATTATGCACTTTGCAATAAAATACAACTAATATTTTACATGGGTTCACCAGAATAAGTTCTGTATATAGACCAAAGCTATTTTGTTTGGTTTTGCTGCCTCAATATCTTCTATTGTGGTACTACTAATGTAAAAACTCAACTTTTCAGCGAGCTATGGAAAAAATGGTGGAACTGCCACCTTCTGAAGGTGGCGAGGCAACTATAACCGCAATGTCAGCTCTTGCTGCAGTGGGTCAGTACCTGTCCACTAACAGTGCCAAAAGCACGTTCCTGCGTAATACTGGGTTGGTTATTAAGGCAATCTCATCCAAACTGCCTCATGATCAGGATATGCAAGCTCAAAGCAATGTTGTATTTGCGCTCCAGACACAAGTCCATTCCCTAACAGAGCCCCTTTGTGAAACAAGGAGAGACATTGTTCGATGTCGTCAAGATATACATGGTTTTGAAACCTGACTATCAGACATTTGCTATGTTGTTCAGGAGCCTAGGAGAAATGAAGGCGAGTGTTATGGTGCTCCATCGGACAATACATCATGAAAACGTAACAGTCAGGTCAAATGAACTGAGCTTCTGAACTTCTGGTGGTGCATTTATCTGCTAGACTATTAAGTTTTATGCCAACCTTCCTTTTGTTATATAGTTGTAATTTGTTTTGGTGCGATACAAAATTTGTTCTTAACGTGTAGCCACTGCTGAAGAAAACAGCAAGCCATTTTTGTATAGTGTAGGGTGTTCCCTATATTTGCACTGGTGGCAATCTTTGATGACGAGTGGATGTAATCTGTGCAATCCCCTTAATAGCCTAGCGTTAGTTTCGGCCTTATTTATTTCCTAGTCTTCTTTTTCCCTGGTTTGCTAGTGGCCGCAACAACCATGGGCCATATACGGGCCGTAGGATCCATGGGTCTCCTACGGGCCATCGATAAATGGGCCTCCAACAGGGCCGTAGAATCGGTGGGCCTCGGGCCGTCGGATAAATGGGTCTACATGGGCCATAAACGGGCGTAATTGGTATCGGCCCAGCATGGTAATGGGCCGTTAGCAGGCCGGAGGATAGCAAAGGCTTAATTCTTTCATAGGCATAACGGGTCGTTAATGGACTAGAATATAGGACGGGCTGGAAACGGCGCAATGGGTTAACAGGCCAGAAACAAGCTGACTCTTGCCATGGGCCGAATTTGGCCCATTAGGGGAACATGCCAGTAACGGGCCGGAAGTAATCAAGGGCCGGAAAGGAGCCCAAGAACGTATGGGCCATCAATAGGCCGAAAGCTAACACGGGCTGGAAACGGCCCATGTGAATTACGGGCCGTTAACGGGTACAAAGAAAATTACTGTTCATTATGGGCTAGAGTCACCGTGGGCCTCTAAAGGGCCTAAAGATACGAAGGCCTCATATGGGCCGAAAGACGTCGTGGGCCATACATGGGACGAAAGTGAAATGGGCTTGTGTTATATTCGACAGCCCACATGACGTTGTTGGGCCGATTTCCGTTAGGGCCTAACGGGTCGTGAGTTACCGGGCCGTAAAATGGGCTATTTGTGAAGAGACCGTTAACAGGCTTCTCATGGGACAGCCCGTTAACTTTTGACCAAGTCAAACAGGCCGTCTTTGTAAGCTAAATGGGCCAATGGTGGGCCGTGGCATGTGTCGACATATCATAGGCGCCTATCTGACCCACTGACGAGCAGACACGTGTTTCGTCCGGCCAATAAGAATTTTACACATGGAAATTTCCCATTGGTCTGGGCTGTTAACGGGTTATCGGATCCAAAACCCAACCCGATAGCTTAACGGCGTTCCATTACGGTGGATGCCATGTGTCAGTCACCCTTGACGAAAGCACTTCTATGACGCCCGATTTATCATCATGGAAGTGGACACTTCCGTGATGATAATTCTGGTAATGTCATGGAACACTTCTACGACAGCACGGGTATGACTGTCTTGATTCTTTCATAAAATCGTCATGGATGTACATGCATGACAAAAAACGCGACCTACTGTGACAAACACATATCATCATGGAAGTGTATTTTTTTGTAGTGCATGGGCCTTCTACGGGCCGTACGATCCATGGGCCTTCTACGGGCCGTAGGACCCATTGGTCTTCTACGGGTCGTAGGATCCATGGGCCTTCTACGGGGCGTAAAATCATTTCGCCAATCATGGGCCGTACGATTCGTGGACCATAACAGGCCATTAATAGGCCGTATTTGTTTCAGTGGAAACGACACCTATGGGACTGTGGGGATCCCTTTTGCTACGGTCGAGGGGTGCGGTGTTGTGAAAAGAGCGGATCCAACAGATAGCACGCCGTTCCTTTACCCAGGTTCGGGCCGCAAGGACGCGTAAAACCCTACTCCTGCCTTTGTGGTTTGTATATCAGTGTTCTTGAACTAGCTATGGGGCGTGAGGAGCTCCAAAAAGCCGAATCCTTCTCCTGGTCGCCTTGGGCCTCCTTTTATAGGCAAAGGGGCTGCCACAGTGGCACACAGGAGGTGGAAAGGTAGAGGACGTGGCGAGATTATCCCTGGCATTACAAGACAAGACGCATTAAATGCACTGGCTAGGTGTCCTCCTCTCGTAACGGGGACGGGGGCGAGGCCCGTCCCGTCCGTCACCGCTTCTTCTTGTGTTGACACGCGCCCTGGCCAGCAATGCCCGTGGTGCCACGTAGGCAGACAGGCAGCTGAGGTGGCAAGATGTTGGGTCTTTGCGAGGGTCCCACGCCGCCACGCAGGCGCTAGCCCAGCTGGTTGGGTCGGCGGCTGCATGTGGACAGCGGTGGGGGTTTGGTTGGAGTGGCCCTGTTGGTGCGTCTGGCGAGGGCCTCGCCGAGGCCCCGGCAAGGGGTCTTGCCGGGGCGCTCGATGTCATCCCCGGCAAGGTACTTGCTGGGGGCCTTGTGTTCTTCCTTGGCTGGGATCCTGCCAAGGGTCGCCATCTCCTTGGCGTGCATCTGGTCTTGTATGTCTTCACAAAGATCTGCATACCACCACGGGGATGTCTCCCGAATCCTCGCCTCATAGGGGCAGTGGACTCAAGGGTGACTCACTCCGTAGGTGCGAGGCGAATCGCCCCCGGCAAGGGTCTTGCCGGGTTTACTAGGACTGCACCCCGGCAAGGCTCTTGCCGGGGGAGTCTGCTTCGTCCCCTTTGTTCTTTGTGGCCTTGGCCTTGGTCTTGGAGTCGATCTGCTTCTCTTGAGCTCCGATCCTATCTTGGCTCACCTCTCTTGCCATGCCCAGCGTGGTGATGCCTGTGGCTCGAACTGCCCGTGCATAGTTATAGGGGTACAAAAGGTGTACCCCTCTTTTTGTACACCGACAGGAGCCCCCGGGTCTGGGTCACACATAAGCGCGACGCGTTGTTGGGCCAGGCCCAAGAACGGTGCGCGGGCAGGCGGGGCGGTTTTTACCGCGGTAAGCTTCTTCACGCGCTTTGCCTCCCACGACTCCCGCGCGTGGCGCGGTGTGGGGAGTTGGGCATGACGTGGGCGGCATGCGTGGGGTTGGCTCCCACAAGCATGCGTCACATCACGGTTAATGTGAAAGGAGGCGGCCCGCGTTTTCCCCCATAAGAAGGAACAACCGCGGGTCCGCTGCTCACTTTCCCCTCTTCTCTTCATACCTTTTCCAATCTCAACAGCCGTCGCTTCGTCTCTTCCTTTCTCTCTAAGCTCCCGCCGTCGCCTGCTGTCGCTGCTTCGTCATTCCCCTCCCCCAATCCTCTCAATCTCTTGGCTGCCATGGCGCCCAAATCTGCTAAGGGAAAGGGGGCAGCCAAGGGCTCTGGAACTGTGGAGCCGCCGGAGAGCGCGCTGTCGGGGGAGCGGACGAGGTCCGCCTTTTTCTTCCCCTTGACGGTCGGCGTCCACGAGCTCCGGGCTTCCTTCAAGCCCCTATGGGGAGTGAAGACGGGGGGAGAGAATTCGGGGCATCCGGCGACGCGCGTTGTTCCTGCCGCCTGCGCCGAACCCGCCCCAAATCGGTATCCCTTTTTTGTCGATTACTTTTCTTGCGGGTTATGTCCTCCTTTATCCGACTTCTTCTGTGATGTCATGCACACCTTTGGCTTCCGCCTCTTGGATTTTACTCCGAATGCGGTGGCATGCATGGCTTTCTTTGCGCACCTTTGCGAGGGCTTTGCCGGGGTGCACCCCAACACGGTGCTTTTCCGCCACTATTTCTATCCTCGAATCAATCCTGGGGGCGCCATCTCGGGCTGCGTCACCTGGATCCCAAGGTCCAAGGGGGCGTACCCGGACGGTGCCATGAAGGAGAGGTGGGAGGAATGGCGCGGCCGGTGGTGTTGGATCGAGGAGGAAGACCCGCCGGAGTTTTGCAGAGTTCGCCGGGTGCCGCCGGTCCGTGGTGATGACTGGAGCGACGTCGATGCGGCCGACGAAAGGCTTACGGTCGCCACCACCAGGATTCTTCGGCTCACTGAGGCCGGGCTCACCCTTGAGATGATTGGGAAAGATTTCATCCGTCGTCGGATTGCCCCGCTGCACAACAAGGGGAGGCCGGCCAGGCTCTTCACGAACCCGGCGAACATCATACGGCTCCGCCCCGGCCTTGATCATAACTTCACGACGATGCAGCACGGCCACTTCTGTCAGCGGCTCTTCCAGCTTGACGTGGGCTGCGATGGCGAAGTCGAGCGGACCGGCAAGGCCGGGAGGGCCGCCGTGAAGGCCGGCAAGGCCGTCAGGGGGCCCTGGTTCAAATTGCCAGCGGGAGTGGTCCTGATGTGCAACAACTCGCGTCGGTCTGACATCATCGCCATGATGCCGGACTGCAACGCGCACGGCCCCGTCCAGAGCTGGGCCTCGCCGGACGAGGCCCGTGTGCAGGAGTTCTTCGATTCCCTCCACGAGGGGTACGTCAACGCCAGCGCCGAGCGACTGCTCATCATGGACACCACCCAAGCGGAGCTGGATTACATCGCCACCAGGGCAAGGGAAGCGCAGCTCGCCACGGAGGCTGGCAGCGCTGGGGGTGTGGCGGGCGTGGCCGCGGCGGTCGCGGAGGAGGAGGAGCTTGTCCGGTGGGCGGCAGCCACCAGGGAGGCCAGCGGTGCCGACACCGAGGCTCCGCTCGTCAAAGACGCGGCCGACGAGTCGTCGTCGGAGGAAGACGTGGCGGCGGGTTCGACGCTAGCTAGGGGAAGAGGGCGAGCCCCGCGGCGGTCTGGCTCAAGCGAGCCGGTCCGGCCTGACAAGGGCCTGCAGCCTCAATTGACCCTGGAGGGGTCCGGGCGCCACACGAGGGCCACGGCGGCGAGGAGGTTGACGAAAGCCGCCGAGAAGAAGAAGGCGACAGCCTCTTCCTCGTCGAGCCGCACTCGAACCCTGCCTCCCTCACCTCCTCCGGTGGATGCTGAATTGGACGAGGAGGTGGAGCTCCCCTTCGACCTCGAGCCTCTCAGCCCAGAGAGGAAAAGGAAGCAGGTGGAGGAGGAAGAAGCGGACGACGAGTAAGTACTTCATCCCTTACTGTCACTTCCATTCCCCCTGACTTGGGCAACTCATCTTGATCTGTTTTCGCCTTTGCAGGGACAGAGAGACATTGGCGCAGAGGGCGAAGACCTCGGCGAGCGGTCAGCCCCCAGCTGGGGCTTCGAGGACGCCTCTGGTGGTGCTGAGCAGCCCGGACAGCAGCCCCCGGCGTAAGTTCGTCACCCTCTTCTTACTCGACACGTGGTAGGTGCTCGATGCCATGACGCTGACCTTGCCGGGTTTGCAGGAGGGGAATGGCAGCAGGAGGAGCCACAGAGGGCTACTCCCAACACACCACCTACATCGACCACACCGCCGCGAGGGGCGTCCCCGGCAAGGGCATCAGACACGGAGCCCACGCCCATGGAGGAGGAGGGGAACTTGGGCGCCGGCGGGGAGGGGATTTCTGCTTCACAGCCCGGTGCTGGTGACTCGCCTGCCCTCTGTCTCTGCCTTTCCCTTATTCTTTTTCTTGGTTTCATTGCTTCCATTGCCGCCCAGGCCCTCCTCTAACAGCCACGGAAGACGTGGACACTGTCGTCGGGGAGATTGCCGAGGAAGCCGCGGCGAAGGCCGACAGGATCGCCGTCGAGGAGTCCGCCAAGGGCGCCGCCGAGGCCACCGCCGACGAAGCCGCCAAGGGTGCTGCCGAAGACGCCGCTGCGGGGGCCACCAAGGGGACCGGCGAGGCTTCTGCCGAGGGCGCCGGAGGCGGGCCCGCCGGAGACGCCGGCAAGGCCCCTGCCGAGGAGGAAGCGGCCGGCGATCAGCCCTCCTCCTCCTTAGCTTCGGGCCCCGGCAGGTATCTGAAGGTGGGCGACGACCTGTTCGTCCATCTCCCAGGGGCGTCAAGCTCCCGGGCGCCCGTCGAAAGGGAGGTCTTCGATGGCGAGGTGTTCGCCGCCGCCGGGCTCAAGGTGGTCGACGAGCTGGGCGTAGGCGGCGACAGTTCCCCGGAGGGGCAGCTCTTCCGCGCCATGGGGGCCAACTTTCGGAAGCTCCAGGTGCTCTACCACGCTCGCCTGGACAAGGTCAAGTCCAGGACGGCAGCGGTGGACCAAGCGGAGGTGGACTTCCAGGCGCGCGTTGTCGAGACGCAGACCTGGTTCCGGCAGACCCGCGAGGAGCAGAGGGCCTTCCAGGAAGAGCTAGCCAGGCGCGATGTAGAGCTCACCATCAGGATGGCTGACATCGAGAAGGCCCAGGAACAGGCGGCGAACTTGGCTGCCGTGGCCGAGGCCGCCAGGAACGAGCATCAAGCCGCACTGGATTCCCAGGAGGAGGACCTCTCCGTGCGCGAGGCGAAGCTCGAGGGGCTGAAGGTAGAGCGGGACGAGCTGAAGGAGCAGGTCCTCAAGCTGTCCGATGAGAAGAGCACGCTCAACCGCGCCTTGATAGAGGCGCAAGGAGCGGTCATCAGCAGGGCTGGGGAGCTCTCCGAGGCGCGAGACTCCATCAGGGATCTCAAGCTGATGCTGGAGAATCTCGAGGCGACGATGTCGGAGAGCAAGGCTCGGGAGGAGACCTTGAGCAGGAGCCTGGAGGAGGAGAAGCAGCTGCGGGCGAACGAGGCCGCCTCCCACCAAGAGTATGTGGCGGGCGAGAACAGGTGGATCAGCCGTCTGGAGGACGTCGCCGGCAGGGTCACCTCGCAGTTGGCCACCATGGGGATGGCAAACGTGAGGTACGCCCCCGAGCGCAGCGGGACCGTCCATGCCAAACTGACCCAGTTCTTCGAGGGCGTCTTCGAAGCCTTGGCCTACCTCCACTCCAGCAGGACGGCCACGATGGCCGAGGAGGCCCGGCGACTTTGCCGGAAGGTCGTGACCAAGGTCCTCACCAAGGTGGCGCACTGGAACCCCGACCTCGACTTCACGGCAGCGATGAGGTGCTTGCCGGAGGATGCGGACCTGACGGGGCTCAAGGAGCGCATCAAGCCCATCACCGACCGCATCAACGAAATCAAGAGGGTGGAGGGCCAGCGCCGGGCATCCCGTTCTTCTTCGCCGCTGTAGGTTCCCGACCAAGACAAAATTTTATCTTTAGTTAGAACCGCAGCGATGAAGTGGTGTAATATAACTTGAAGTACTCTTTAAATTTATGCATGTTATTTCCCGTTCGATTCCTCTTTGTATGGGCGCCCCTCGTCGATTGGGTAGGCTCGCCGGCGCGGAAGCCCCTAGCGGCGCTGTGGGGACGGATCCCCACGGCCTGCCGGGTACGCGTGCCGCCGGACGAGCCACCTTTCCGCTTTGGACGCAGCCGCTCGGACTATCGAGCTTGACTCGAGTCAGACTCGAGGGCGTTGTCGATCGCGGAAGGCTACTCTGCCACTCTCACCGCAGCCGCTTGCGCTATTGAGCGGACTCGAAATAGGGCAAGGGCGTTGCCGATCGTAGGAGAGCCCCCTGGCGTTCAGGGTCCGCATACAAAGGCGTGACATCTCCGGGGAGAAATAATCTCAAATAAGTAGAGTAGTGTAAACAAAAGTTCGGTGCGACTTAGCTTCTATTCAGCGATCGCTCGAGCATCGATCTTCCGGCCTCCCTCCTTCCTCGAGAGTCACGAAGACGAGGGTGCGCCGGGCCAACCGCAGAAGCCGATTCTCACAACAGCAACCATCCCCTACCTGGCGCGCCAAAGATGTTGGTGGAAACGACACCTATGGGACCGTGGGGATCCCTTTTGCTACGGTCGCGGGGTGCGGTGTTGTGAAAAGAGCGGATCCAATAGATAGCACGCCGTTCCTTTACCCAGGTTCGGGCCGCGAGGACGCGTAAAACCCTACTCCTGCCTTTGTGGTTTGTATATCAGTGTTCTTGAACTAGCTATGGGGTTTGAGGAGCTCCAAAAAGCCGAATCCTTCTCCTGGTCGCCTTGGGCCTCCTTTTATAGGCAAAGGGGCTGCCACAGTGGCACACAGGAGGTGGAAAGGTAGAGGACGTGGCGAAATTATCCCTGGCATTACAGGACAAGATGCATTAAATGCACTGGCTAGGTGTCCTCCTCTTGTAACGGGGACGGGGGTGAGGCCCGTCCCGTCCGTCGCCGCTTCTTCTTGTGTTGACACGCGCCCTGGCCAGCGATACCCGTGGTGCCACGTAGGCAGACAGGCAGCTGAGGTGGCGCGATGTTGGGTCTTTGTGAGGGTCCCACGCTGCCACGTAGGCGCCAGCCCAGCTGGTTGGGTCGGCGGCTGCATGTGGATAGCGGTGGGGGTTTGGTTGGAGTGGCCCTGTTGGTGCGTCTGGCGAGGGCCTCGCCGAGGCCCCGGCAAGGGGTCTTGCCGGGGCGCTCGATGTCATCCCCGGGGGCCTTGTGGTCTTCCTTGGCTGGGATCCCGCCAAGGGTCACCATCTCTTTGGCGTGCATCTGGTCTTGTATGTCTTCACAAAGATCTGCATACCACCACGGGGATGTCTCCCAAATCCTCGCCTCATAGGGGCAGTGGACTCAAGGGTGACTCACTCCGTAGGTGCGAGGCGAATCGCCCCTGGTAAGGGTCTTGCCGGGTTTACTAGGACTGCACCCCGGCAAGGCTCTTGCCGGGGGAGTCTGCTTCATCCCCTTTGTTCTTTGTGGCCTTGGCCTTGGTCTTGGAGTCGACCTGCTTCTCTTGAGCTCCGATCCTATCTTGGCTCACCTCTCTTGCCGTGCCCAGCGTGGTGATCCATGTGGCTCGAACTGCCCGTGCACAGTTATAGGGGTACAAAAGGTGTACCCCTCTTTTTGTACACCGACAATTTGATAACTCTATGAAAACATCCCAACAGGTTTATTTTACATGAAAACGGCCCAACGTATTAACGGGCCGACTGTAATGACGGGCTGAATTTGGCCCACAAGCAGAAAATGACAGTAACGGGCCGTAATTAACCGAATGCTGGAAATGAGCCCAAGAATAAATGGCCCTGAGAAGGCCGAAAGATAACTTGGGCTGGAAACGGCCCAATAGAATAATGGGTCGTTAATGGGTGTAAAGTGATACACTATTCATTACGGGCCAGTTTCACCACGGGCCGTTAATGGGCCAAGAGTTACAAAGGGCCTCATATGGGCCGAAAGACGTCATGGGTCATACATGGGCCAGAAGTTAAAATGGGCTAGAATCATATTGGACAGCCCAGATGACGCTACTAGGCCTAATTCGGATAGGTCGTAACGGGCCCTAGGTTAGCGGGCTGTAAATGGGCTATATGTGAACAGGCCGTTAACAAGCTTTCGTGGGCCGGCCCGCCACCTTTTGACCAAGTCAAACGGGCTGACCTTTTCACAGGAATGAGCCTCTGTTGGGCCGTGCCACGTGTTGACGTATCATAGGTGCCTTCGGTCCAATGAGTGGATGACATCTGTCCCAACGGTGAGCCAACACGTGTTTCCTCGAGCCAATGATGATTTTACACGTGGAAAATCCCCATTGGTCGGGGCTGTTAACGGGTTATCGGATCCAAAACCGGACCTGATAGCTTAACGGCGTTCCGTTACGGTGGATGCCACGTGTTGGTCACCCTTGACGAAAGCACTTCTGTGACGCGCGATTTATCGTCATGGAAGTGGACACTTCCGTGATGATAATTTTGGTAACGTCATGGAACACTTCTACGATAGCACAGGTATGACTATCTTGATTCTGTCATAAAAATGCCATGGATGTACAAGCATGACAGAAACGTGACCTACTGTGACAAACATGTATCATCATGGAAGTGTATTTTTTGTAGTGATTTTTGGATGAAGCGGCCTATACCAACCTTACATGACCACGTTCATGAGACCGCACCGACAGACATACAATTAGTTTTGCATAAAGGTGGTTGGCCGGTGTCTGTTTCTCCAACTTTAGTTGAATCAAATTTGACTGTGACCAGTCCTTGTGAAGGTTAAAACAGCAAACTTGATAAATCACCGTTGTGGTTTTTGTGTCGTAGGTATGTACGGTTCATGCTAGAAGCCCGTAGCAGCCACGTAAAACTTGCAACAAACAAAGTAGAGGACGTCTAACTTGTTTTTGCAAGGCATGTTGTGATGTGATATGGTCAAAGATGTGATATAAATTGTTGTATGAGATGATCATGTTTTGTAACAAGTTATCGGCAACTAGAAGGAGCCATATGGATGTCGCTTTATTGTATGAAATACAAACACTATGTAATTGCTTTACTTTATCACTAAGCGGTAGCGATAGTCGTAGAAGCAATGGTTGGTGAGACGACCACGACGCTATGATGGAGATCAAGGTGTCAAGCCGGTGACGATGGAGATCATGACGTTGCTTCGATGATGGAGATCAAAAGCACAAGATGATGATGGCCATATCATGTCACATATTTTGATTGGATGTGATGTTTATCTTTTATGCATCTTATTTTGCTTAGTACGGCGGTAGCATTATAAGTTGATCCCTCACTAAAATTTCAAGGTATAAGTGTTCTCCCCGAGTATGCACCATTGCGAAAGTTCTTCGTGCTGAGACACCACGTGATGATCGGGTGTGATAGCCTCTACGTTCAAATACAACGGGTGCAAGCCAGTTTTGCCCACGCAGAATACTCGGGTTAAACTTGACGAGCCTAGCATATATAGATATGGCCTCGGAACACTGGAGACCGAAAGGTCGAACGTGAATCATATAGTAGATATGATCAAAATAGTGATGTTCACCATTGAAGACTACTCCATCTCACATGATGATCGGACATGGTTTAGTTGATTTGGATCACGTATCATTTAGATGACTAGAGGGATGTCTATCTAAGTGGGAGTTCTTAAGTAATATGATTAATTGAACTTAATTTATCATGGACTTACTCCTGATAGTTTTTTTGCATATCTATGTTGTATATCAATGGCCCGTGCTACCGTTCCTTTGAATTTTAATGTGTTCCTAGAGAAAGCTAAGTTGAAAGATGATGGTAGCAACTACACAGACTGGGTCCGTAACTTGAGGATTATCCTCATTGCTGCACAGAAGAATTATGTCCTTGATGCACTGCTAGGTGCAAGGCCTGCCGCAGGAGCAGAAGCTGATGTTGTGAACGCCTGGCAAGCTCGATCTGATGACTACTCGTTAGTTCAGTGTGCCATGCTTTACGGCTTAGAATCGGGACTTTAAAGACGTTTTGAACGTCATGGACCGTATGAGATGTTCCAGGAGTTGAAGTTGATATTTCAAGGAAATGCCCGAGTTGAGAGATATGAAGTCTCCAACAAGTTCTATAGCTGCAAGATGGAGGAGAACAGTTCTTTTAGTGAGCACATACTCAGAATGTCTGGGTACCATAATCACTTGACTCAGCTGGGAGTTAATCTTCCAGATGATTGTATCATTGACAGAGTTCTTCAATCACTGCCACCAATCTACAAAGGCTTCGTGGTGAACTACAATATGCAAGGGATGGGACAGACTATTCTTGAGCTTTTCGCGATGCTAAAGGCCGTGGAGGTAGAAATCAAGAAGGAGCATCAAGTGTTGATGGTTAACAAGACCACTAGTTTCAAGAAAAAGGGCAAGGGTAAAAAGAAGGGGAACTTCAAGAAGAATGACAAGCAAGTTGTCACTCCCGGGAAGAAACCTAAAGATGGACCCAAGCCTGAAACTGAGACTGGAAGCAGAACTGCCCCAAGTATTTGGCGGACAAGAAGGATGGCAAAGTGAGCAAAGGTATATTTGATATACATGTTATTGGTGTGTTCCTTACTAATTCTCGTAGTAGTGCCTGGGTATTTGATACCGGTTCGTTTGCTCATATTTGTAACTCGAAGCAGGGACTATGGACTAAACGAAGATTGGCTAAGAATGAGGTGACGATGCACGTTGGAAATGGTTCCAAGGTTGATGTAATCGCCGTTGGCACGCTACCTCTACATCTACCATTGGGATTAGTTTTAGACCTGAATAATTGTTATTTGGTGCCAGCGTTGAGCATGAACATTATATCTGGATCTTGTTTAGTGCGAGACGGTTATTTCATTTAAATCGGAGAATAATGGTTGTTCTATTTATATGAGTAATATCTTTTATGGTCATGCACCCTTGAAGAGTGGTCTATTTCTATTGAATCTTGATCGTGATGATACACATATTCATAATATTGATGCCAAAAGATGCAAAGTTGATAATGATAGTGCAACTTATTTGTGGCACTACCGTTTGGGTCATATCGGTGTAAAGCGCATGAAGAAACTCCATAAAGATGGACTTTTGGAATCACTTCAATATGAATCATTTGATACTTGCGAACCATGCCTTATGGGCAAGATGACTAAAACTCCGTTCTCCAGAACAATGCAATGAGCTAGTGACTTATTGGAAATAATACATACTAATGTATGCGGTCCAATGAGTTTTGATGCTCGTGGCGGGGATGTTTCCCCGGCAGAACAGCTCCGCCGGAGCCCTAGATTGGTTTCGCCAAGGTTCCGCCTCGTGGCGACGGTGTTTCGTCCTGAAAGCTTGCTTATGATTTTTTTTTCCAGGGTAAAAGACGTCATATAGCAGAAGATGGTCACCGGAAGGCTGCCAGGGGGCCCATGAGGCAGGGGGCTCGCCCAGGGGGTAGGGTGCGCCCCTCACCCTCGTGGACGGTGGGTGGCCCCCCTCTAGAACTTCTTCCGCTCAATATTTTTTATTAATTCCAAAAATGACTTTCGTGAAGTTTCAGGAATTTTGGAGTTGTGCAGAATAGGTCTCTAATATTTGCTCCTTTTCCAGCCCAGAATTCCAGCTGCCGGCATTCTCCCTCTTCATGTAAACCTTGTAAAATAAGAGATAATAGGCATAAGTATTGTGACATAACGTGTAATAACAGCCCATAATGCAATAAATATCGATATAAAAGCATGATGCAAAAGAGACGTATCAACTCCCCCAAGCTTAGACCTCGCTTGTCCTCAAGCGGAAGCCGATATCGAAAAATATGTCCACATGTTTAGAGATAGAGGTGTCGATAAAATAAAATACGGACATGAGGGCATCATGATTGTTCTTATAACAGCAACATATATATATATATATATTGTCATATGATTTCTTATGCTAAAGTAACAATCTATTCACAATGTCAAGTATGAATTAGAAACTTCATTGAAAACTAACAAACTATGATCTTGGTCATTAAAGCAATTGCAATTTATCATAACACCGAAAAGAGTCAATATAAGAGCTTTTCAGCAAGTCCACATACTCAATTATCATTTAGTCTTTCACAATTGCTAACACTCGCGCAATATTATGGGTATGGAGTTTTAATCGAACACAGAGAAAGATAGGGGCTTATAGTGTTGCCTCCCAACCTTTTACCTCTAGGGTAATGTCAACAATAATAGTTCATGCTAACTTACATCCAATTGGATATATATATATATATCAGGATCTTTCCAACACAAGGTGCTTGCCAAAGGATAAAATGTAAATAGGAAAGGTGAAGATCACCATGACTCTTGGATAATGTATAAGACAAGAATAAAAGATAGGCCCTTCGCAGAGGGAAGCAGAGGTTGTCATGTGCTTTTATGGTTGGATGCACGAAATCTTAATGCAAAAGAACGTCACTTTATATTGCCACTTGTGATACGAACCTTTATTATGCAGTATGTCACTTTTATTGCTTCCATATCACAAGATCGTATAAAGCTTATTTTATCCACACTAATAAGTCATACATATTTAGAGAGCAATTTTTATTGCATGCAACATGACAACTTACTTGAAGGATCTTACTCGATCCATACATAGATATGGTGGACTCTCATGGCAAAACTGGGTTTAAGTATATTTGGAAGCACAAGTAGTATCTCTACTTGGTGGAAAGAATTTGGCTAGCATGAGGGGGAAAGGCAAGCTCAACATGTTGGATGATCCATGACAATATACTTTATTTCGGATATGAGAAAACATAACCCATTACGTTATCTTCCTTGTCCAACATCAACTCTTTAGAATGTCATATTTTAATGAGTGCTCACAATCATAAAAGATGTCCAAGATAGTATATTTATATGTGAGAACCTCTCTTTCTTTATTACTTCCTATTAATTGCAATGATGACCAAAACTATGTTTGTCAACTCTCAACAACTTTTATTCATCGTACTCTTTATATGCGAAGTCATTACTCTCCATAAGATCAATATGATCTCTTTTATTTCTTTTTATTCTTTCTTTTATTCCCTCAAGATCATAGCAAGATAGCAAAGCCCTTGTCTCAACAGTAATCTTTATTATATATGGCTCACGGACTCGATTACATAGAGGGATCATAAAGCAAAACTCAAAACTAGATCATACTAAAAACTTTATTCTACTAGATCAAGATATTACTAAAAGGATTGAACTAAGAAAAACGGTAAAGATAGGAGTGTGATGGTGATACGATACTGGGGCACCTCCCCCAAGCTTGGCAGTTGCCAAGGGGAGTGCCCATACCCATGTGATTATGTCTCTTTCTTCGGAGGTGGTGATGATGGAGTTGTTGATGATGTAGGCTTGTCGTCCGTCTTCCAAAGCATAGGCTCACCATCATAGAAGGATGATCGAGTCTCTAGGATCCTCAAATCTGCAGCCAAACTCATCCTCTTTAATCTATATTCATACTCACAGTTTTGGTTTTGCAGGTCATAGATCTGGGCTTGGAGGTGCTCGATTTTCTCATGAAGCTTGAAGATGGTCTCCCCAATGTTCTTGGCATCCAGCTTGTGGTTGTTGGTGAACTCCACGATCATCATCTGGTTGGCGTTGAGTCTGCGTTCCACCATCCCTTGGCACTTGAAAACTTATTGTTCCATTGCTTTGAGTCTTGTCTCCATGCTTCCGGTCCTTCTTGGTCCCTCAACATCGTGGATGTGTAGCACCCCCTCACGCATCTCAATGGTTTGAGGGTGTTGCAGCACCTTCGCGAGGTAGGGGTTGATGACCTTCTCGAAAAACTTGTCCTTCGGGGCGCTTGAAGACGTCATGGTGATCTAGATCTGTCAGAAAAACAGCTCGAAACAAAGACAGAAGATATTTGCGTGATACGGTGGTCAAAACCTTCAGGAGATTATATAATGAATTTTTACCGACCAAAAGAAGTATCGTGCAAGAAAACGGAGTCCGGAGAGCACCCGAGGTGCCCACGAGGCAAGGGGCGCGCCCATGGGGTAAGGCGCGCCCTCCACCCTCGTGGATGCCTCGTGTCCTTCCCGGACTACTTCTTATTTTCCTATTTTCTTAAATATTCCAAAATGGAGAAAAATTGCTATTAGAACTGTTTTGGAGTCGGTTTACTTACCATACCACATACCTATTCCTTTTCGGATTCTGAAACATTCTGGAAAGTGTCCCTTATGTATTCCTCCGGGGTTACGGTTTCAATAACATTAGTTTCAACATTTATGGGATTACCTGAGATATAATGTTTGATCCTTTGACCATTCACCACCTTCGGACTTGTGCCTTCGAAGTTGTTGATTTTTATGGCACCGGAACCATAGACTCCTCGATAACGTAAGGGCGTTCCCATTTAGAGAGAAGTTTTCCTACAAAAAATCTTAAACGATAGTTGTATAGCAACACATAATCACCTACATTAAACTCACGCTTTTGTATCCTTTTGTCATGCCATCTTTTAACTTTTTCTTTAAAGAGTTTGGCATTCTCATAAGCCTGGGTTCTACATTCATCAAGTGAGCTAATGTCAAATAACCTCTTCTCACCGGCAAGTTTGAAATCATAATTGAGCTCTTTAATGGCCCAATATGCCTTATGTTCTAGTTCGAGAGGTAAGTGGCATGCTTTTCCATAGACCATTTTATATGGAGACATACCCATAGGATTTTTATATGTAGTTCTATAAGCCCATAATGCATCATCAAGTTTCTTGGACCAATTCTTTCTAGATCTATTAATAATCTTTTGCAAAATTAATTTAAGCTCTCTATTACTCAATTCTACTTGACCACTAGACTGTGGGTGATATGGAGATGCAATTCTATGATTAACATCATACTTAGCAAGCATTTTACGAAAAGCACCATGAATAAAATGTGAACCACCATCAGTCATTAGGTATCTAGGGACTCCAAACCTCGGAAAAATAACTTCTTTAAGCATCTTAATAGAAGTGTTATGATCAGCACTACTAGTTTGAATAGTTTCTACCCACTTAGTAACATAATCAACAGCAACTAAAATATGTGTATACCCATTAGAGGAAGGAAATGGTCCCATATAATCAAAGCCCCAAACATCAAATGGTTCAATAACAAGTGAATAATTCATAGGAATTTCTTGACGTCTACTAATATTACCAATTCTTTGACATTCATCACAAGACAAGACAAACTTACGGGCATCCTTGAAGAGAGTAGGCCTATAAAGACCGGATTGCAATACCTTATGCGCAGTCCTATCTCCAGCGTGGTGTCCTCCATAAGCCTCGAAGTGACACTTGCGTAGGATATGTTCCTGTTCATGCCCAGGTACACAACGTCTAATAACACCATCTACTCCTTCTTTATAAAGGTGTGGGTCATCCCAGAAGTAATGTCTTAAATCATAGCAGAACTTTTTCTTTTGCTGGTATGTGAAACTAGGTGGTATAAATTTAGCAACAATGTAATTAGCATAATCAGCATACCATGGATCAGTACGAGAAGCATTTATGATAGCTAATTGTTCATCAGGAAAGCTATCATCAATAGGTAGTGGGTCATCAAGAACATTCTCTAACCTAGACAAGTTGTCTGCAACGGGGTTCTCAGCTCCCTTTCTATCAATAATATGCAAATCAAATTCTTGTAGTAGGAGAACCCATCTAATAAGTCTAGGTTTAGCATCTTTCTTTTCCATAAGATATTTAATAGCAGCATGATCAGTGTGAACAGTTACTTTAGAATCAACAATATAAGGTCTAAAATTATCACAAGCAAATACAACTGCTAAAAATTCTTTTTCAGTAGTAGCATAATTTCTCTGGGCACTCTCTAGAGTTTTACTAGCATATTGAATAACATTTAGTTTCTTATCAACTCTTTGTCCTAGAACAGCACCTACAGCATAATCACTAGCATCACACATAATTTCAGAGGGTAAATTCCAATTAGGTGGCTGAACAATAGGTGCAGAAATCAAAGCTTTCTTAAGTATTTCAAATGCTTCTACACAATCATCATCGAAGACAAAAGGAATATCTATTTGTAAGAGATTAGTCAGAGGCCTAGAAATTTTAGAGAAGTCCTTAATGAACCTCCTATAAAAACCGGCATGACCAAGGAAACTTCTTATACCTTTAATGTCCTTGGGACACGACATCTTTTCAATAGCATCAACTTTAGCTTTATCAACTTCAATACCTCTTTCAGAAATTTTATGCCCCAAGACAATGCCTTAATTAACCATAAAGTGGCACTTCTCCCGATTCAAGACAAGACTAGTATCTTTGCATCTCTGCAAAACTCGATCAAGGTTGCTCAAGCAATCATCAAAAGAAGATCCATAAACAGAGAAATCATCCATGAAAACCTCAACAATTTTTTTGACAAATGTTAGAGAATATAGCCATCATGCATCTTTGAAAGGTAGCAGGTGCATTACATAAACCAAAAGGCATACGTCTATAAGCAAAAGTACCGAAAGGGCAAGTAAAAGTGGTCTTTTCCTGATCCTCCGCTGACATAGGTATTTGAGAGAAACCAGAGTAACCACCTAGAAAGCAAAAATGTGTATGTTTTGATAATCTTTCTAGCATTTGATCAATAAAAGGCAAAGGGTAATGATCCTTTTTAGTAGCTTTATTTAATTTGCGGAAATCAATTACCATCCTATAACCTGTAACAATTCTTTGTGGGATCAATTCATCTTTATCATTAGGAACGACAGTAATACCTCCCTTCTTTGGGACACAATGGACAGGACTTACCCACTGACTATCAGCAATGGGATAAATTATACCTGCCTCCAGGAGCTTTAGTATTTCTTTCTTACTACTTCTTTCATCTTAGGATTTAACCGTCGTTGGTGATCAATAACTGGTTTGGCGTCTTTCTCCAATTTTATTTTGTGTTGGCATAGAGTGGAACTAATGCCCTTAAGATCATCAAGAGTATATCCAATAGCAGCACGGTGCTTCTTCAGAGTTTTCAATAATTTCTCCTCTTCCTGCTTAGCACTAATAATAACAGGATATATCTTCTTTTCATCAAGATAAGCATATTTAAGAGTATCAGGTAATGGTTTAAGCTCAAACACGAGATCACCCTTGGCTGGTGGAGGATCCCCTAGAATTTCAATAGGCAAGTTGTGTTTCAAAATAGGTCCCTGTTTAAAGAATACTTCATCTATCTCCCTTCTTTCATTCATAAACATATCATTTTCATGGTCTAGTAAATATTGTTCTAAAGGATCATTAGGAGGCACGGCAATAGAAGCAAGACCAATAATTTCATCCTTACTAGGCAATTCTTTATCATGGGGTTGTTTACGAACTTTAGCAAAATTAAACTCATGAGACATATCCCCCAAACCAATAGTAACAATATCCTTTTCGCAGTCTATCTTAGCATTAACAGTATTCAAGAAGGGTCTACCAAATATAATGGGACAAAAGCTATCTTGTGGGGAACGAAGAACAAGAAAATCAGCAGGATATTTAACTTTCCCACACAAGACTTCAACATCTCTAAAATCCCAACTGGTGAAATAGTATCTCTATTGGCAAGCTTAATTGTAACATAATTTCTTCTATCTCAGCAGGTGCAATATCATGCATAATTTCTTTGTATAAGGAATGAGGTATTGCACTAGCACTAGCACCCATATCACATAAGCCATGATAACAATGATCTCCTATTTTAACAGAAATAACAGGCATGCCAACAACAGGTCTATGTTTATTCTTAGTATCTGGTCTAGCAATTCTAGCAGCTTCATCACAGAAGTAAATAACATGCCCATCAATATTATCAGCCAAGAGATCTTTAACCATAGCAATACTAGTTTCAACTTTAATTTCTCACGTAGTGTAGGTGTTCTAGTATTACTCTTACGAACCACAATTGAAGCTTTAGCATGATCCTTTATCCTAACAGGAAAAGGTGGTTTCTCAATATAGGTAGTAGGAACAATAGGATCATTATAAGTGATAGTATTTTCTTCAACTTTGATAGGTGCAACTACTTTTACTTCAGTGGGAGGATTATATTTAAACCACTTCTCCTTAGGGAGGTCAACATGGGTAGCAAATGATTCACAGAAAGAAGCTACTATCTCAGAGTCAAGTCCATATTTAGTGCTAAATTCATGAAAAGCATCGGTATCCATAAAAGATTTAACACAATCAAACTTAGGTGTCATACCTGACTCCTTACCTTCGTCGAGATCCCAATCTTCAGAGTTGTGTTTAATTCTTTCCAATAAATCCCATCTAAATTCAATAGTCTTCATCATAAAAGAGCCAGTACAAGAAGTATCGAGCATGGAGCGATTGTTGAGAGAAAGTCGAGCATAAAATTTTGAATAATCATTTCTCTTGAGAGCTCACGATTAGGGCATGAATATAACATTGACTTAAGCCTCCCCCAAGCTTGAGCGATGCTTTCTCCTTCACGAGGCCAAAAATTATATATGTAATTACGATCACGATGAACAAGATGCATAGGATAAAACTTCTGATGAAATTCCAATTTCAATCGGTTGTAGTTCCATGATCCCATATCATCATAGAGCCTAAACCATGTCAATGCCTCTCCCTTCAAAGATAAAGGGAAGACCTTCTTCTTGACAACATCATCAGGCATACCTGCAAGATTAAATAATCCACAAACTTCATCCACATAGATTAGGTGCAAATCGGGATGCAATGTTCCATCTCCTGTAAAAGGATTAGCTAGCAGTTTCTCTATCATACCCGAAGGAATTTCAAAGTAAACATTTTCAGTAGGTTCAGTAGGTTGAGGAGAAACTCTTTCCTCTACTGTTCGGGGTGAAGATACCCCGAACAAGCCCCTCAAAGGATTATGTTCCATAGTAACAACTGACAGTAAATTTCAGCACACTATATAAATTTTTCCTTACCAAGTTCCACTTACCAAAGGCGCTTCACTCCCCGGCAATGGCGCCAGAAAAGAGTCTTGATGACCCACAAGTGTAGGGGATCTATCGTAGTCCTTTTGATAAGTAAGAGTGTCGAACCCAACAAGGAGTAGAAGGAAATGACAAGCGGTTTTCAGTAAGGTATTCTCTGCAAGCACTGAAATTATCGGTAATAGATAGTTCTGTGATAAGGTAATTTGTAACGGGTAACAAGCAATGAAAGTAAATAAAGTGCAGAAAGATGGACCAATCCTTTTTGTAGAAAAGGACAAGCCTGGACAAATTCTTATATAGAGAAAAGCGCTCCCAAGGACACATGGGACTTATCGTCAAGCTAGTTTTCATCACGCTCATATGATTCGCGTTTGTTACTTTGATAATTTGATATGTGGGTTGACCGGTGCTTGGGTACTACCCGTCCTTGGACAAGCATCCCACTTATGATTAACCCCTATTGCAAGCATCCGCAACTACAAAAGAAGTATTAAGGTAAACCTAACCATAGCATGAAACATATGGATCCAAATCAGCCCCTTACGAAGCAACGCATAAACTAGGGTTTAAGCTTCTGTCACTCTAGCAACCCATCATCTACTTATTACTTCCCAATGCCTTCCCCTAGGCCCAAATAATGGTGAAGTGTCATGTAGTCGACGTTCACATAACACCACTAGAGGAAAGACAACATACATCTTATCAAAATATCGAATGAATACCAAATTCACATGACTACTTATAGCAAGACTTCACCCATGTCCTCAGGAACAAACGTAACTACTCACAAATCATATTCATGTTCATAATCAGAGGGGTATTAATGTGCATTAAGGATCTGAACATATGATCTTCCACCGAATAAACCAACTAGCATCAACTACAAGGAGTAATCAACACTACTAGCAACCCACAGGTACCAATCTAAGGTTTTGAGACAAAGATTGAATACAAGAGATGAACTAGGGTTTGAGAGGAGATGGTGCTGGTGAAGATGTTGATGGATATTGACCCCCTCCCGATGAGAGGATCATTGGTGATGACGATGGTGATGAATTCCCCCTCTCGGGGGGATGTTTCCCTGGCAGAACAGCTCTGCCGGAGCCCTAGATTGGTTCCACCAAGGTTCCGCCTCGTGGCGGCGGTGTTTCGTCCCGAAAGCTTCCTTATGATTTTTTCCAGGGTAAAAGACTTCATATAGCAGAAGATGGTCACCAGAAGGCTGCTACGGGGCCCACGAGGCAGGGGGCGCGCCCAGGCGGTAAGGCGCGGCTCCCACCCTCGTGGACGGTGGGTGGCCCCCCTCTGGAACTTCTTCCGCTCAATATTTTTTACTAATTCCAAAAATGACTTTCATGGAGTTTTAGGACTTTTGGAGTTGTGCAGAATAGGTCTCTAACATTTGCTCCTTTTCCAGCCCAGAATTCCAGCTGCCGACATTCTCCCTCTTCATGTAAACCTTGTAAAATAAGAGAGAATAGGCATAAGTATTGTGACATAACGTGTAATAACAGCCCATAATGCAATAAATATCGATATAAAAGCATGGTGCAAAATGGACGCATCATTGGGCCATAGTGGAGAGGAGTTCTACCTCTTGAGCTTGTGTTGGTTTTTCCCTTGAAGAGGAAAGGGTGATGCAGCAAAGTAGCGTAAGTATTTCCCTCGGTTTTGAGAACCAAGGTATCAATCCAGTAGGAGACGACGCACAAGTCACCTACTACCTACACAAATAATCAAGAACCTTGCAACCAATGCGATAAAGGGGTTGTCAATCCCTTCACAGTCACTCGCAAAAGTGAGATCTAATAAAGATAGTAAAGTAAATATTTTTGGTATTTTTGTTGTATAGATTGGAAAGTAAAGATTGCAAGATAGTAAACGAGATGCGATATAATGGAAAAGAGATGCAATATAATATAAAAGAGACCCAGGGGCCATAGGTTTCACTAGTGGCTTCTCTCAAGATAGCATGTATTACGGTGGGTGAACAAATTACTGCCGAGCAATTGATAGAAAAGCGCATAGTTATGAAGATATCTAAGGCAATGATCATGAATATCGGCATCACGTCCGTGTCAAGTAGACCGGAACGATTCTGCATCTACTACTATTACTCCACACATCGACCGCTATCCAGCATGTCTAGAGTTTTAAGTTCATAAGAACGGAGTAACGCATTAAGCAAGATGACATGATGTAGAGGGATAAACTCAAGCAATATGATATAAACCCCATCTTTTTATCCTCGATGGAAACAATGCAATACGTGCCTTGCTGCCCTACTGTCACTGGAAAGGACACCGCAAGATTGAACCCAAATCTAAGCACTTCTCCCATTGCAAGAAAGATCAATCTAGTAGGCCAAACTAAACCGATAATTCGAAGAGACTTGCAAAGATATCAAATCATGCATATAAGAATTCAAAGAAGAACCAAATAATATTCATAGATAATCTTGTTCATAAATCCATAATTAATCGGATCTCAGCAAACACACCGCAAAAGAGTATTACATCGAATAGATCTCCTAGAACATCGAGAACTTTGTATTGAGAATCAAAGAGAGAGAAGAAGCCATCTAGCTAATAATTATGGACCCAAAGGTCTATGGTAAACTACTCACGCTTCATCAGAGAGGCAATGGTGTTGATGTAGAAGCCCTCCGTAACCGATTCCCCCTCTAGCAGATCGCCGGAAAAGGCCCCAAGATGGGATCTCATGGGTATAGAAGGTTGCGTCAGTGGAAAAGTTGTTTCATGGCTCCCCCTGATGTTTCTAGGGTATAAGAGTATATATAGGCGAAAGAAGTACGTCGGCGGACCTATGAGGGGCCCACGAGGGTGGGGGCGTGCCTACCCCCCTAGGCGCGCCCTCCTGCCTCGTGGACGCCTCGTGGCGTTTCTGACTTCAACTCCAAGTCTTCTGGTTTGCTTTCGGTCCAAGAAAGATCATCATGAAGGTTTCATTCCATTTGGACTCCGTTTGGTATTCCTTTTCTGCAAAACTCTAAAATAGGCAAAAAAACAAAAACTGGCATTGGTCCTCCGGTTAATAGGTTAGTCCCAAAAATAATATAAAAGAGCATATTAAAGCCCATTAAACATCCAAAATAGATAATATAATAGCATGGAACAATCAAAAATTATAGATATGTTGGGGACGTATCAAGCATCCCCAAGCTTAATTCCTGCTCGTCCTCAAGTAGGTAAATGATAAAAACAGAATTTTTTATGTGGAATGCTACCTAACATATTTATCAATGTAATTTTCTTTATTGTGGCATGAATGTTCAGATCCGAAAGATTCAAGACAAAAGTTTAATATTTACATAAAAACAATAATACTTCAAGCATACTAACAAAGCAATCATGTATTCTCAAAATAACATGGCCAAAGAAAGCTATCCCAACAAAATCATATGGTCTGGTTGTGCTCTATCTTCATCACACAAAGTATTTAATCATGCACAACCCCGATGACAAGCCAAGCAATTGTTTCATACTTTTGATGTTCTCAAACTTTTTCAATCTTCACGCAATACATGAGCGTGAGCCATGGACATAGCACTATGGGTGGAATAGAATGGTGGTTGTGGAGAAGACAAAAAGGAGGAAGATAGTCTCACATCAACTAGGCGTATCAACGGGCTATGGAGATGTCCATCAATAGATATCAATGTGAGTGAGTAGGGATTGTCATGCAACGGATGCACTAGAGCTATAAGTGTATGAAAGCTCAACAAGAAACTAAGTGGGTGTGCATCCAACTTGCTTGTTCACGAAGACCTAGGGCATTTTTCAAGAAGCCCATCATTGGAATATACAAGCCAAGTTCTATAATGAAAATTCCCACTATTAAATGAAAGTGACAACATAGGAGACTCTCTATCATGAAGATCATGGTGCTACTTTGAAGCACAAGTGTGGTAAAAGGACAGTAGCATTGCCCCTTCTCTCTTTTTCTCTCATTTTTTTATTTGGGCCTTTTCTCTTTTTTATGGCCTCTTTTTCTCTTTTTTTATTTAATCTGGAGTCTCATCCCGACTTGTGGGGGGGTCATAGTCTCCATCATCCTTTCCTCACCGGGACAATGCTCTAATAATAAAGATCATCACACTTTTATTTACTTACAACTCAAGAATTACAACTCAATACTTAGAACAAAATATGACTCTATGTGAATGCCTCCGGCGGTGTACCGGGATGTGCAATGATTCAAGAGTGACATGTATGAAAAATTATGAACGGTGGCTTTGCCACAAATATGATGTCAACTACATGATCATGCGAGGCAATATGACAATGATGGAGCATGTCATAATAAACGGAACGGTGGAAAGTTGTATGGCAATATATCTCGGAATGACTATGGAAATGCCATAGTAGGTAGGTATGGTGGCTATTTTGAGGAAGGTATATGGTGGGTGTATGGTACCGGCGAAAGTTGTGCGGTACTAGAGAGGCTAGCAATGGTGGAAGGGTGAGAGTGTGTATAATCCATGGACTCAACATTAGTCATAAAGAACTCACATACTTATTGCAAAAATCTATTAGTAATCGAAACGAAGTACTACGCACATGCTCCTAGGGGGATAGATTGGTAGGAAAACACCATCACTCGTCCCCGACCGACACTCATAAGTAAGACAATCAATAAATAAATCATGCTCCAACTTCATCACATAACGGTTCACCATACGTGCATGCTATGGGAATCACAAACTTTAACACAGGTATCTCTCAAATTCACAATTACTCAACTATCATGACTCTAATATTACCATCTTCATATCTCAAAACAATCATAAAGAATCAAACTTCTGATAGTATTCAATGCACTTTATATGAAAGTTTTTATTATACCCATCTTGGATGCCCATCATATTAGGACTAATTTTATAACCAAAGAAAATTACCATGTTGTTCTAAAAGACTCTCAAAATATAAGTGAAGCATTAGAGATCAATAATTTCTATAAAATAAAAACCACCACCGTGCTCTTACTATATAAATGTGGCTATTTCTGTTTAGATGTGGTTTTTGCTCCCATTTAGTAATAAATTCATCTAGTTTCTGTTCCAAAGGTTCTACTTGGCACAAACACTAATTAAAACATAAAACCACATCTAAACAGAAGCTAGATGAATTTATTACTAAATGGGAGCAAAAAGCAAATAACAAAAATAAAATTGGGTTGCCTCCCAACAAGCGCTATCGTTTAACGCCCCTAGCTAGGCATAAAAACGCGAATAGATCTAGGTATTGCCATCTTTGGTATGCAATCCATAAGTGGCTCTCATAATAGATTCATAAGGCAATTTAATTTTCTTCCTAGGAAAGTGTTCCATGCCTTTCCTTGATGGAAATTGGAATCTAATATTTCCTTCTTTCATATCAATAATTGCACCAATCGTTCTAAGGAAAGGTCTACCAAGAACAATAGGACATGTAGGATTGCAATCTATATCAAGAACAATGAAATCTAGGGGCACATAATTCCTATTTGGAACAATAAGGACATCATTAATCCTTCGCATAGGTTTCTTAATGGTGGAATCCGCAAGATGCAAATTTAAAGAACAATCATCAAATTCACGGAAACCTAGCACATCACACAACGTTTTTGGAATCTTGGAAACACTAGCACCCAAATCACACAAAGCATAACATTCATAATATTTAATCTTAATTTTAATAGTAGGTTCCCACTCATCATAAAGTTTTCTAGGGATAGAAACTTCTAGTTCAAGCTTTTCTTCGTAAGATTGCATCAAAGCATCAACGATATGTTTAGTAAAAGCTTTATTTTGATTATAAGCATGAGGAGAATTTAACACGGATTGCAACAAGGAAATACAATATATTAAAAAAAATTATCATAATTAAATCCCTTGAAATCCGAAATAGTGGGTTCATTGCTATGTAAAGTTTTGACCTCTTCAATCCCACTTTTATCAAGTTTTGCATCTAGATCTAAAAATTCTGAATCATTGGGACGCCTTTTAACTAAAGTTGACTCATCTCTAGTCCCATCTTTATCAAGATTCATATTGGAAAACAAAGATTTAATAGGAGTCACATCAACCACTTTTAGATCTTCATCATTATTATGTAGGTCTTCCGGTTTAGCAGCCATCTTATTAACTAAGGTCGCTTGTTTATCCGAAATTTGGCCTACTAAATTTTCAAGATGAGCAAACTGATATTTCAAACCATAAAATTCCTTAGTCATATCATCGAGCTCTTTATTCATGTACTCCATAAAACTTTTTTGTTCTTTAAACTCGTTTCTGAAGAAAATATTGTGCTCAAATTGCAGACATAAAGTTCTAACGTTGTTTTCAATTTCTTCCAACCTCCTAAGGTGAGGATCAACAATTTTTGGCAAAGACATCAAAGCAAACAGGCACACCAACACACAAGCACACAAGAAGCAAACGAAAAGAGGCGAACGGAAGAGGAGCGAAGAAAAGGAAAACGTTTTCGAAAATTGTTTTAGAAGTGGGGGAGAGGAAAGCGAGAGGCGAATGGCAAATAATGTAATGCGAGGGAGAAGAGTTTATGATGTGTACTTGGTATGGCTTGACTTGGCATAGATCTCCCCGGCAACGGCGCCAGAAATCCTTCTTGCTACCTCTTGAGCTTGCGTTGGTTTTTCCCTTCAAGAGGAAAGGGTGATGCAGCAAAGTAGCATAAGTATTTCCCTCAGTTTTGAGAACCAAGGTATCAATCCAATAGGAGACGACACACAAGTCACCTAGTACCCACACAAACAATCAAGAACCTTGCAACCAACGTGATAAAGGGGTTGTCAATCCCTTCACGGTCACTCGCAAAAGTGAGATCTAATAAAGATAGTAAAGTAAATATTTTTGGTATTTTTGTTGTATAGATTGGAAAGTAAAGATTGCAAGATAGTAAACGAGATGCGATATAATGGAAAAGAGATGTAATATAATAGAAAAGAGACCTGGGGGCCATAGGTTTCACTAGTGGCTTCTCTCAAGATAGCATGTATTATGGTGGGTGAACAAATTACTGCCGAGCAATTGATAGAAAAGCGCATAGTTATGAAGATATCTAAGGCAATGATCATGAATATAGGCATCACGTCCATGTCAAGTAGACCGAAACGATTCTGCATCTACTACTATTACTCCACACATCGACCGCTATCCAGCATGCATCTAGAGTAGTAAGTTCATAAGAATGGAGTAACGCATTAAGCAAGATGACATGATGTAGAGGGATAAACTCAAGCAATATGATATAAACCCCATCTTTTTATCCTCGATGGCAACAATACAATACATGCCTTGCTGCCCCTACTGTCACTGGGAAAGGACACCGCAAGATTGAACCCAAAGCTAAGCACTTCTCCCATTGCAAGAAAGATCAATCTAGCAGGCCAAACTAAATCGATAATTCGAAGAGACTCGCAAAGATATCAAAGCATGCATATAAGAATTCAGAGAAGAACCAAATAATATTCATAGATAATCTTGTTCATAAATCCACAATTAACCGGATCTCGGCAAACACACCGCAAAAGAGTATTACATCGAATAGATCTCCATGAGGAGAACTTTGTATTGAGAATCAAAGAGAGAGAAGAAGCCATCTAGCTAATAACTATGGACCCGAAGGTCTGTGGTAAACTACTCATGCTTCATCGGAGAGGCAATGGTGTTGATGTAGAAGCCCTCCACGATCGATTCCCCCTCCGGCAGATTGCCGGAAAAGGCCCCAAGATGGGATCTCACGGGTACAAAAGATTGTGTCGGTGGAAAAGTGGTTTCATGGCTCCCCTGATGTTTTTAGGGTATAAGAGTATATATAGGTGAAAGAAGTACGTCGGTGGAGCTATGAGGGGCCCATGAGGGTGGGGGGCGTGTCTACCCCCTAGGTGTGCCCTCCTGCCTCGTGGCGTTTCTGACTTCAACTCCAAGTCTTCTGGTTTGCTTTTGGTCCAAGAAAGATCATCGCGAAGGTTTCATTCCGTTTGGACTCCATTTGGTATTCCTTTTCTGCACAACTCTAAAATAGACAAAAAAACAGAAACTGGCACTGGTCCTCCGGTTAATAGGTTAGTCCCAAATATAATATAAAAGAGCATATTAAATCCCATTAAACATCCAAAACAGATAATATAATAGCATGGAACAATCAAAAATTATAGATACGTTGGAGACGTATCAAGGAGGAGGCAGGCCGCAAGAGGTGCCCCCCCCAAGGGAGTCCGAATTGGACAAGGGAGAGGGGGCGTGGCCCCCCTTTCCTTCTCCCTCTCCCTCTCTTTCCCTCTTCCCCCTCCGTTGGAAAGGAAGGGGCGACTAGGATTGGGAATCCTAGTAGGACTCCCCCCCCACTTGGCGCACCCCAAGGGTCGGCCTCCTTCCCTCTCCTCCTTTATATACGGGGGAAGGGGGCACCCCAAAGGACAACAGTTGTTTTAGCCGTGTGCGGTGCCCCCTCCTCCGTTTACTCCTCCAGTTATATTGTTGTAGTGCTTAGGCAAAGCCCTGCGCGGATAACATCACCAACACCGTCACCACGCCGTCGTGCTGACGGAACTCATCGACTCCTTCGTGCCTTTACTGGATCAAGAGTTCGAGGGATGTCATCGAGCTGAACGTGTGCAAAACTCGGAGGTGCCGTATGTTCAGTACTTAATCGGTTGATTCGAGAAGACATTCGACTACATCAACCGCGTTAAGTTAACGCTTCCGCTTTCGGTCTACGAGGGTACGTGGACACACTCTCCCCCTCTCGTTGCTATGCATCTCCTAGATAGATCTTGCGTGAGAGTAGGAATTTTTTTGAAATTGCATGCTACGTTTTCGAACACTGTTCCCCTCCTCTCCTCCTCCTCCCCCCTCCCACCCGCGCCCCAACACCGCCGCCCACGCTCTCCGGCCGCCCGCTCTCCGACCTCCCGTAGTGAGCTCCGGCTGCCTTGGCCCCTTCCCCTGCGACGCTGCGCGCCTCCCCTGCCCTGCCTCACCCCTGCTCTCTGCTGCCGCCGCGCCGCCCCTGCCTACACCGCCCCTGCCTTGCACAGCATCAAGTTAGAATTTGCAAAGATTTTGCAGAAGTTAGAATTTTTTATGTGTATGTATGTTCATATGCATATATGTATGTGTATATATGTGTGTGTCTATGTATATATGTATGTGTATATATGTGTGTATGTATATAGCATTTTTTGGTCCATGTATATATGTATGTGTATGTATGGATGAATGGATGGATATGGATGGATGTATATATGTAGAAAATGTTCATATGATTTTTTTTGTTCATATATATGATGATTTTTTGTTCATACATGATCATATGATGTTTTTTCTGTTAATAGATAATCATATATATGATGTTTTTTTGTTCATATGTATGCATGGATGTGGATGGATGGATGGATGTATATAGAAAATGATCATATGATGTTTCTTTATTCATAGAATATTTTTTTGTTCATAGAAATTAGTTAAAATTTACTAAGTTACTAAGTTAAAATGTTCATATATTGAAAATGAGTTAAAATGTTACTTACTCCCGGTACGCTCGCCCGACCAACTCTCAAGGGCCACCCAAAACCTAGAAGAAAGAGCGACGTCCCTGCAGATCTACCCCCTCCTCGATAACTTCGACATGAGGGGGGACGTCGGACATGCATGAGAGAGAGGCGAACCGCTCATCGGACATGTCATGTGGATTTTTTTTGTCCATATAGAAAACTCCGATGACTTCGACATGAAGGGGGACGTCGATCAACCCCCTCTCGCCCAACCAACTCTCGAGTCCACCCAAACCGGCACTGAAAAAGCGTTGTCGAGGCCACCCCAAACCCTATAAGAGTTGTCGAGGCCACTTCCCCCAAACCCTAGAAGCATTGTCGAGGCCACCCCAAACCCTAGAAGCGTTGTCGAGGCCATCGTACCGACTTGTCAAGGCCACCCAAATTTACCAAGTTAAAAGAGCGTTGTCGAGGCCACCCCAAACCCTAGAAGTGTTGTCGAGGCCACCCAAATTTACCAAGTCTCTAGGCCACCCAAACCCTAGAAGAAAGAGCGTTGCCGATCTACCCCCTCCCTGCATAGCGATTATTTTTTGCAGAGTGTCCTCTCCTGAAAGTATAACCCCGGCCTAATAACTTCGACATGAGGGGGGATGTCCCTAGTAGAAAAAGGACCTTTTGTCCCGGTTTATAAGGGCCTTTAGTCCCGGTTCTGGAACCGGGACTAAAGGGTCGTTACTAAAACCTCCCCCTTTAGTCCCGGTTCTTACACGAACCGGGACTAAAGGCCGTCCACGTGGCCGCTGTCTGGAGCTCCACCTTTAGTCCCGGTTGGTAACACCAACCGGGACTAAAGGTATTTTTACGAATTTTTTTGAATTTTTTTTTTAAAAAAATTGGAATTTTTTTGAATTTTTTTCGATTTTCAAATTTCTGAATTATTTTCCAATTTAATCTCTAATCACCCCTCATCATTGCTCAATTTAACCTCTAATCTCTAATCACCCATCATCATTCCAAATCATCTAACTTCCCGGCCGGTCACCCATCCTCTCACTACTCCAGCCTGAGCACGCTTAACTTTCGGGTTCTATTCCCCCTCGTTCCCAAGTCTGCACTTGTTGTTTTCGTGACAATATATAGTAAGATGTCAATCCTATTAACCCTCAGGAGTTTAGCTTGAGCATGAAGTCACACGTTTCACTGTTTGAGTTTGAATCTATTATTCTAAAAAACAATAATTATTTAGTAACACTAATATTTCTTCAATAAGTAGTTTGACCATAGTTTGACCAAATTTGACCAAAATTCAAAAAATTGAAATAATTATTTAGTAACACCAATATTCTTGAATAATTATGTAGTAACACTAATATTTCTTGAATAAGTAGTTTGACCATAGTTTAACCATAGTTTGACCACAGTTTGACCAGATTTGACCAAAATTCTAAAAAATTGTAATAATATTTAGTAACACTAATATTATTGAAAAATTATTTAGTAACACTAATACTTCTTGAATAAGTAGTTTGACCAAAGTTTGACCTGTTTTAACCAAAATTCAAAAAAATTGAAATTTGAGCATAACTTTTTTTCCTTTTAGAATTTGAGGATCTAAAAATTTGCAAACAGGCCGTACGCTGTCAAAATCGGATGCGGATTTTCGTGCTGAACATTTTGATATATTATACGTTTTTTCTGACATCGTATGCAAAAGTTATAGCCGTTTTACATTTTCCCTACACTTTTTGCAAAACATGTCCAAATTTAAGTTTTTAAATTTTCCTAACTAGTACATGTAGTAACATAACTACATCTGGAAGGATTTTAATTTTTGAAGTTTTTATCATTTTCTTTTGCTTTTTACATAACTGAAAAGGCGATCCACGGGGGGGTAGAGTTTGAAAATGGGACCATTAGTACCGGTTCGTGGCACCAACCGGTAGTAAAGGTGCCACGAACCGGTACCTTTAGTACCGGTTGGTGCCACGAACCGGTACTAATGGGCATCGCACCCTTTAGTCCTGGTTCATGGCACCAACCGGGACTAAAGGTCCCATATGAACCGGGACTAATGCTTGTACGGTGCCCTAGCCCCTCGAACCGGGACTAATGCTCACATTAGACCCGGTTCATAATGCAACCGGGATTAATGCTCTTTCTGGCCGAACCAAAGCCCTGTTTTCTACTAGTGGTCGGACATGCATGAGAGAGGCGGTCCACAACTAATCCATTGCTCATATATGCATATGATTCCTTGTTGCGATTAGCTAGGTCTATGTTTGCCACTAATTAATCCATCTCTCATGTTTGTATATTGCCATGCATGTTGTAATATTTGCAGAAACTATGGAAAGAGACTACAAACAAGAACAATTGTTGGGGGATATAATCCTCGCTGGAGGTGATCCCTTGTCGTTTCACAATGACACCGATGGGCAGGAAGGAGAGGATGACGGCTCCGGTGATCCAACAATGGAGGAGGAAGGAGATCATGATGATGGCTCCAGTCACCGAATGGAGGAGGGAGCTGTTGCAAAGTCTGGCGAGGTATATACATTAATTAAGCCTGTGCTGACTTGATGCATTAATTGTTTTGGTATGTACATATATTAACACTTCTTTCTTCTTTTATAGCCCTCCGAATCGAGCCAAACTTCCGTAAGGAGACGAGGCCCGATGAAAAGATTGCGCCGAGATGAAAAGTTCAGGATCACAGAAATCGCGAATGATGGCCAACCGATTGCTCCCAATCAGACCAAGGACGCATTTGTACATCAGTGCGGACCTATTGTTAGGGACATGGTCCCGATCAGCGTCCAGCAATGGAATAAGAATAATGACGACCCTAAAGTTTTGTATGTTCAGGATAGACTGAAAGGTGATCTTTGGACCTCTCCAATGACAAATTTCAGCCTACCGCCAAAGGAGGATCTGAATAACCCAGTTATAGAGCCAAAGGTCAAGAAGTTTGCTATTAAGAAGATGGCAGATCTATTCAGGAACTGGAATAAAGTGTTGAACACAAAGTTTGTCGACAAAGGGAAGACTCCAGAATTCACCGGCCGATATGAGAAGATAAGAGATCACTAGCCCGCATTTGTGGCGTACAAGCAATCGGATAAGGGTAAGAAAAGGTCAGTGACAAACAAGAAAATGCTGCAAAGAAGAAGGATCACGATCACACGGGGTCAGGTGGCTACTACAAAGCTCGGCCGTTGTGGGACAAAGTTGAGCAAGACCTGCTTGCTAAAGGGGTCCAACCAGTGACATTGAATTGGCCAGATCATTCAAGGACTTGGTTGTTCGGGGTTGGGGGAACTTTGGACCTAGAAACAGGGGAGTGTCATTGGACGGAGGAGCAACTTGCAATACCCATCAAGAAGCTTCAGAAATATATCAAGGTAGCGCAAGAAGGGACGTTCATTCCCGACAGAGAGAAGGATGAGCTGACAGAGGCCCTCGGGAATCCTGAGCACCCTGGACGAACAGGAGGCACACCAGGCTCCATTCCGTGGGTGGTTGGGTTTCCCGATAGTGGTGGTTACAGAACCCGAGAAAGAAAGAGGAAAAGGAAGTGAGCAAAATGCAGAAGCTCAATGCAAGACTAGCAAAGCTAGAGGAACTTGCAGCTACCGGCCAACCATCTCAGCGGCATGAAGATTCTTGCTTCGACGATGCCCCAGAAGCTACCCCACCATATCAGCGGAGAAGCAGTGTGGCTTCCACGGAGCTCGTTCAGCCTGATTTCACGGCTCCTTGCTACCCCGTGGATACTATCATGGAGGCTCAACATTGCGAGCTAATGACGAAATGGCAGAGCTAGACTTTGAAGGCGGTTGTCGGCTCTGTTGCACCTCCTCAAGCTAACAGAACTTTTCATTATCGTTCGATTCCACATGGCTATGCTATTGTGACGGTGGATGAAATAATGGAGGGATTTGAGGAGCTGGAGATTGACTACCCTACAGGTGAAGGGGAGAATCATCTGGTGAATGCTTTAAGGAGTACCTGTCTATGGAGGAAGGAGTACATCAAGCTTCCAAACTGGACGCCCCCTCCTCCTCCTCCTCTGGCGAGTCAGGGCACTCCGCCTCCTCCTCCGACGAGTGATCAGGGCACTCCGCCTCCTCCGGCAGGTGACGGCACTCCGGCTCCTCCTCTGCCTCCTCCGGCGTGTCGGATCACTCCGCCTCCTCCGGTGCGTGAGGGCACTCTGGCTCCTCCTCCGCCTCCTCCGGCGTGTCAGCGGACTCCGCCGCGTCAGCAACGGCGAAAGAGAGACGCCGCCACTCCAGCTGCTAGTAGTACAAGCAGAGGCGGGAAGCAATTCAAATATGGTCCATGTCTCAAGGCTCCAGAAAAGTTACCATATGAGAGGACCGACAAGGAAAACACGGACATCTGTGCTGCCCAAGTGAGGGACCATTTTGCACGGAAACCTCCACCTCGGAAGGAAATGTTAGATCCAGTGAAAGTGAAGCGCACTCTGAATGCCCTTAAGCGACCACCACCGCCTCCGCCGCAATCCAACTATGAGCGCATTATTGAAAGGGCATATAAGGAAGCGCAAAGGTCAGGAAGTACTTCCAGTGATGCAAGATTAGCACAACGAAGAAGTGGGAAAACAATTCCCCATCTCAGCGAACAGGCGAAGCAATCGTGCCCCCCACTCAAGGTGTCTAGCGATATCACCGCTAATCATCTGGGGCTAGTGCCCGGTACCAATCCTACTGATTACCTGAGTGATGATGTACAGTTTGAAATGTTAGAGGTAGATATCTTTAGATATGAGGACGGGAAGCCTCTCGTCAAACCTGATCATCCTCCTCTAACAATGATGATGCGAAGATTGCATGAATGGTACATGGATACCTACAAGTCTGGGACTCGGAAGGATAGTTTGATGCTGGGAATTAAAGAGGAGCACGACCTCGTTGGAACTGAGGTGTTGCCTGTTCAATTTGTGGAGTTATTCCAGTTATACAATCAAGATGCCCTCGACAAACAACTCATGACTTGCTACTGTCTATAAGTATTACTTCTGTAATTAAGTCTTTATAGCTCAGCTCTTTCACTGCATGTATATAATTATCCTCACTATACTATGCATATTGCAGATCATCGAATGCAAAAAAGCACAAATCTGTGACATTGGGTTCATTAACCCAAATACCATAAATGAATGGTCAGTTCAAAACAGAGTCGAAGATACTGAGGACAACTTGCTACCATCGTTACTTCAAAATCAAAACAAAGGGAAAATACTCTTTCCTTACAACTTTAAGTGAGTGTTACTGTCTTGTGCATATTTCGTTTTGCTTACTCGAGGGGGGCGCCTCTCCCTGGCCGCCGGCCTTATAGGGAAGGAAAGGGGGCGCCTAAGGCAAGGGAGTCGCTGGCCTCCTCTTGCCTTCTCCTCCACCCACAAGAAAGGAAAGGGGGGCGCGGCCAGTGCAGGAGCCCAGCGCAGCCGCCGACCCTCTTGGGGGCACCCTAGGCTGCCTCCCCTCCTCCTCCCAACTATATATATGAGAGCAGGGAGAGGGGCAACACACACCACGATCCTCAAGCCGTGTGTGGCGCCCCGTCTCCCTCTAGTTCTAGTTCCTCCTCCGTCCATGTCCGTTGTGCTTGGTGAAGCCCTATGGATAGTTTCACTGCCACCGTCACCACGCCGTCGTGCTGCCAGAACTCATCTACTACTTCACCCGTCTTGCTGGATCAAGAAGGTGAGGACGTCATCGAGCTGAATGTGTGCTGAACGCGGAGGTGTCGTGCGTTCGGTACTTGATCGGGCAGATCATGAAGGTGTACAACTACATCAACCGCATTGATAAACGCTTCTGCTTAACGGTCTACGAGGGTATGTAGACACACTCTCCCCTCTCGTAGCTATGCATCTCCATGGATAGATCTTGCGTGTGCGTAGAAATTTTTTGTTTTCCATGCAACGTTCCCCAACAGTGGCATCATGAGCCAGGTCTATGTGTAGATGATATGCACGAGTAGAACACAAAGGAGTTGTTGGTGCTGATGTTCATACTGCTTACCACCAACTTCTTATTTTGATTCAGCGGTATTGTGGGATGGAGCGGCCCGGACCAACATTACATGTCCACATACATGAGACCGGTTCCCCCGACTGACATGCAACCTGTTTTGCATAAAAGTGGTTGGCCGGTGTCTGTTTCTCCTACTTTAGTTGAATCGAATTTGACTACGGCCGGTCCTTGAAGAAGGTTAAAACAGAAAATTTGATAATCATCGTTGTGGTTTTGTGTAGGTAAGAACGGTTCTTGCTAGTTGCCCGTAGCAGCCACGTAGATATGATCAAAATAGAGATGTTCACCATTGATGACTACCCGATCTCACGTGATGATCAGACATGGGTTAGTTGATTTGGATCATGTATCACTTAGATAACTTGAGGGATGTTAATTTAAGTGGGAGTTCATTAGTAATTTGATTAATTGAACTTAATTTATCATGAGCTAGTCTTAATAGTTTTTGAATATCTATGTTGTAGATCAATGGCTTGTGTTATCGTTCCCTTGAATTTTAATGCGTTCCTAGAGAAAGCTAAGTTGAAAGATGATGGTAGCAACTACACGGACTGGGTCCGTAACTTGAGGATTATCCTCATTGATGCACAGAAGAATTATGTCCTTGATGCACCGCTAGGTAACCCACCCGCTCCCGCTAATCTAGATGTTGTGAACGCCTGGCAAACTCGGACTGATGACTACTCGCTAGTTCAGTGTGCCATGCTTTATGGCCTAGAACCGGGACTTCAAAGACGTTTTGAACACCACAGAGCATATGAGATGTTCCAAGATCTGAAGTTGATATTTCAAGGTAATGCCCGGGTTGAGAGATATGAAGTCTCCAACAAGTTCTATAGTTGTAAGATGGAGGAGAACAGTTTTGTCAGTGAACACATACTCAGAATGTCTGGGTACCACAACCACTTGACTCAGTTGGGAATTGATCTTCCAGCTGAGAGTGTTATTGACGGAGTTCTTCAGTCACTGCCACCAAGATATAAAGGCTTTGTGATGAACTATAATATGCACGGGATGGAGAAAACAATTATCGATCTCTTCGCAATGCTTAAGGCCGCGGAGGTAGAAATCAAGAAGGAGCATCAAGTGTTGATGGTTAACAAGACCACTAGTTTCAAGAAAAATGTCAAGGGAAAGAAAGCGAACTTCAAGAAGAATGGCAAGAAAATTGCTACTCCCGTGAAGAAGCCCAAAGCTGGACCCAAGCCTGAAACTGAGTGCTTCTACTACAAGGGAAATGGTCACTGGAAGCAGAACTACCCCAAAATATTTAGCGGATAAGAAGGATGGCAAAGTGAACAAAGGTATATTTGATATACATCTTATTGATGTGTTCCTTACTAATGCTCATAGTAGTGTCTGGGTATTTGATACCGGTTCGGTTGCTCATATTTGTAACTCGAAATAAGAGCTACGGAATAAATGAAGATTGGCTAAGGACGAGGTGACGATGCGCGTCGGGAATGGTTCCAAGGTCGATGTGATCGCCGTCGGCACGCTACCTCTACATCTACCTTCGGGATTAGTTTTAGACCTCAATAATTGTTATTTGGTGCCAGCGTTGAGCATGAACATTATATCTGGATCTTGTTTATTGTGATATGATTATTCATTTAAGTCAGAGAATAATGGTTGTTCTATTTATATGAGTAATATCTTTTATGGTCATGCACCTGTGACAAATGGTCTGTTCTTGTTGAATCTCAATCGTAGTGATACACATATTCATAATATTGATGCCAAAAGATGCAAAGTTGATAATGATAGTGCAACAAGCGCATGAAGAAACTCCATGCGGATGGACTTTTGGAATCTTGATTATGAATCATATGATACTTGCGAACCATGCCTCATGGTGAGATGACTAAAACTCCGTTCTCCGGAACAATGGAGCGAGCTAATGACTTATTGGAAATAATACATACTGATGTATGTGGTCCGATGAGTATTGAGGCACGCAGCGGGTATCGTTATTTTCTAACCTTTACAGATGAATTGACTAGATATGGGTATATCTACTTGATGAAACACAATTATGAAACATTTGAAAAGTTCAAAGAATTTCAAAGTGAAGTAGAGAATCATCGTAACAAGAAAATAAAGTTTCTACGATCTGATCGTGGAGGTGAATATTTGAGTTACGAGTTTGGCCTTCATTTAAAACAATGTGGAATAGTTTCACAACTCACGTCACCTGGAACACCACAGCATACTGGTGTGTTTGAACGTCGTAACCGTACTTTATTAGATATGGTGTGTTCTATGATGTCTCTTACCAATTTGCCTTTATCATTTTGGGGTTATGCATTAGATACAGTCGCATTCACGTTAAATAGGGCACCGTCTAAATCCATTGAGACGACACTGTATGAACTATGGTTTGGGAAGAAACCTAAGTTGTCGTTTCTTAAAGTTTGGGGATGTGACACTTATGTCAAAAGGCTTCAGCCTAATAAGCTCGAACCCAAATGGGAGAAGTGCGTCTTCATAGGATACCCTAAAGACCATTGGGTATACCTTCTACCACAAATCCGAAGGCAAGATCTTTGTTGCCAAGAACGGGTCCTTTCTAGAGAAGGACTTTCTCTCGAAATAAGTGAGTGGGAGGAAAGTAGAACTTGATGAGGTAGTTGTACCTTCTCTCAAATTGGAAAGTAGCACACCAGGGAAAACCATTTCTGTGATGCCTACACCGATTAGAGAGGAAGCTAATGATGATGATCATAAAACTTCAGATCAACTTACTACTAAACTTTGTAGGTCGACCAGAACACGTACAACACCAGAGTGGTACGATAACCCTGTCCTGGAAGTCATGTTATTAGACCACGGATTACCTATGAACTATGAAGAAGCTATGATGAACCCAAATTCCGACAAATGACTTGAGGCCATGAAATCTGAGATAGGATCCATGTATGAGAACAAAGTTTGGACTTTGGTAGACTTGCCCGTTGATCGGCAAGCCATTGAGAATATGGAACTTCAATAAGAAGACGGACGCTGATGGTAATATCACTATCTATAAAGCTCGACTTGATGCAAAAGGTTTTTGACGAGTTCAAGGGGTTGACTATGATGAGACTTTCTCACTCATAGCGATGCTTAAACCTGTCCGAATCATGTTAGCAATAGCCGCATTTTATGATTATGAAATCTGACAAATGGACATCAAAACTGCATTCCTTAATGAATTTCTTAAAGAAGAGTTGTATATGATGCAACCAGAAATTATTGTCGATCCTAAGGGTGCTAACAAAGTGTGCAAACTCCAGTAATCCATCTATGGACTGGTGCAAGCATCTCAGAGTTGGAATATACACTTTGATGAGGTGATCAAAGCATATGGTTTTATACAGACTTATGGTGAAGCCTGTGTTTACAAGAAACTGAGTGGGAGCTTTGTAGCATTTTCTCATATTATATGTGGATGACATATTGTTGATTGAAAATGATATAGAATTTCTGGATAGCATAAAAGGATACTTGAATAAGAATTTTCAATGAAAGACCTCGGTGAATCTACCTATATATTGGGCATCAAGATCTATAGAGATAGATCAAGACGCTTAATAGGACTTTCACAAAGCACATACCTTGACAAAGTTTTCAAGAATGGACCAGTCAAAGAAAGGGTTCTTGCCTGTGTTGCAAGGTGTGAAGTTGAGTAAGACTCAAAGCCCGACCATGGCAGAAGATAGAGAGAGAATGAAAGTCATTCCCTATGCCTCAACCATACGTTCTATTATGTATGCCATGCTGTGTACCAGACTTGATGTGTGTCTTTCCATGAGTCTGGCAAGGGGGTAAAATAGTGATCCAGGAGTGGATCATAGGACAGTGGTCAAACTTATCCTTAGGTACCTAAAGAGGACTAAGGAAATGTTTCTCGGTTATGGAGGCGATAAAGAGTTCGTCATAAAGGGTTACGTCGATGCAAGTTTTGACACTGATCCGGATGACTCTGAGTCTTAATCTGGATACATATTGAACGTGGGAGCAATTAGCTAGAGTAGCTCTATGCAGAGCATTGTAGACATAGATATTTGCAAGGTACACACGGATCTGAATGTTGCAGACTTGTTGACTAAAAACCTCTCTCACAAGCAAAACATGATCACACCTTAGAACTCTTTGGGTGTTAATAACATAGGGTTGTGAACTAGATTATTGACTCTAGTGAACTCTTTGGGTGTTAATCACATGGCGATGTGAGCTAGATTATTGACTCTAGTGCAAGTGGGAGACTGATGGAAATATGCCCTAGAGTCAATAATAAAGTTGTTATTATTATATTTCCTTATTCATGATCAAGGTTTATTATTAATGCTAGAATTGTATTGACCGGAAACTTAAATACATGTCTGGATACATAAACAAATACCGTGTCCCTAGTGAGCCTCTACTAGACTAGCTCGTTGATCAAAGGATGGTTAAGGTTTCCTAACCATAGACATGAGTTGTCATTTGATAATGGGATCACATCATTAGGAGAATGATGTGATGGACAAGACCCATCCATTAGCTCAGCATATGATCATTCAGTTTATTGCTACTTCTTTCTTAATGTCAAATACATATTCCTTCGACCATGAGATCATGCAACTCCCGGATACCGCAGGAATACCTTATGTGCTATCAAACATCACAACGTAACTGGGTGATCATAAAGATGCTCTATAGGTATGTCTGAAGGTGTATATTGAGTTGGCATGAATCGAGATTGGGATTTGTCACTCCGTATGACAGAGAGGTATCTCTGGGCCCTCTTAGTAATACAACATCACAAGAAGCTTGCAAGCAAAGTGACTAAGGAGTTAGTTACGAGATGATGTATTACGAAACGAGTAAAGAGACTTGCCGGTGACGAGATTGAACTAGGTATGGAGATACCGATGATCGAATCTCAGGCAAGTAACATACCGACAGACAAAGGGAAATACGTATGTTGTCATAAAGGTTTGACCGGTAAAGATCTTTGTAGAATATGTAGGAACCAAAATGGGCATCCAGATCCCGCTATTGGTTATTGATTGGAGAAGCGTCTCGGTCATGTCTACATCATTCTCGAACCCGTAGGGTCCGCACGCTTAACGTTCGTTGACGATATAGTATTATATGAGTTATGTGAATTGGTGACCGAATGTTGTTCAGAGTCCCGAATGAGATCACGGACATGATGAGGACCTCTGGAGTGGTCCGGAGGTAAAGATTAATATATAGGACGATGCTATTTGGTCTCCGGAAAGGTTTCGGAATGCACCGGGTATTCATTGGGTCATCGGAAGGGGTTCCGGGAGACATATAGGGAGTATATGGGCCTAATGGGCCAAGGGAGGAACACACCAGCCCACAAGGGTCTGGCGCGCCCTCTCCCTGGCCGCCGGCCCTATAGGGAAGGAAAGGGGGGCACCTAAGGCAAGGGAGCCTCCGGCCCCCCTCCTACCTTCTCCTCCACCCCACAAGAAAGGAAAGGGGGGCGCGGCCAGGGCAGGAGCCCAGGGCGGGCGTCGGCCATCTTCGGGGAGCCCTAGGCTACCTCCCCTCCCCCACCTATATATATGAGAGGAGGGAGAGGAGCAACACACACCACGATCCCCAACCCGTGTGCGGTGCCCCGTCTCCTCTAGTTCTAGTTCCTCCTCCGTCCACGTCCGTTGTGCTTGGCAAAGCCCCGCGGATAGTTTCACCACCACCGTCACCACGCGTCGTGCTGCCGGAACTCATCTACTACTACGCCCGTCTTGCTGGATCAAGAAGGCGAGGACGTCATTGAGCTGAACGTGGCTGAACGCGGAGGTGTCGTACGTTCGGTACTTGACCGGGCAGATCGTGAAGGTGTACGACTACATCATCCGCGTTGAAAAACGCTTCCGCTTAACGGTCTACGAGGATACGCGGACACACCCTCCCCTCTCATAGCTATGCATCTCTATGGATAGATCTTGCGTGTGCGTAGAAATTTTTTGTTTTCCATGCAACGTTCCCCAACACTTGATGTATCGCGGGCTTTGTTAATATAGTTGGATCATATGGTGTTTTCTCCTCTCTATCTTGTTGTGATGAATTGAGTTTTCCCTTTGAGATTTCGTTTTATCAGATTGAATACTTTTATGGATTTGAGAGCACTTGATGTATGTCTTGCTATGAATATCAGTGGTGACAATGGGGTATCATATTGATTCACTCGATATATGTTTTGGCACTCAACTTGTGGATTTCTAAGGTGACATTGGGGTAATCTATGCATGGGGTTGATGCACATTTTCGTCCTTGTTTCTTCGGTAGAAATCTTGGGGCACTCTTTGAGGTTCTTTGTGTTGGATTAAGTATTATAAATCAGAAATTGTTTGATGCATATCGTATAATCAACTCACGGATACTCCTGGTGACATTGGAGTATTTAGGTGACATTAGAGTTGGTTGATGTGTATCATATGGTGTTATTTAGTACAAACTATTAGATAGATCGATCGGAATGGATAACTTGGTGTTATTTTAGTACGAACTCTTGGGTAAGATCGATCGAAAAGGATAATTTTGAGGTGGTTTCGTACCCTACAAACAATTTCGTCTTATATTCTCCGCTAGATAAGAACTTTGGAGTGATTCTTCATCGCACGTTGAGGGATGGTTATATGATCCAATTATATTAGCATTGTTGGGAGATTGCACTAGCGAAAGTACGGACCATAGGCCTCATTTTCAAGCATTGCAATACTGTTTGTGCTCACTTTTGTTACTTGCTACCTTACTGTTTTTTATTGTTACCATTACAAAAAGCAATATCTACTATCATTACGACACTTGTATCACCATCTCTTCGCCGAACTAGTGCATCTATATAATTTATCATTGTATTTGGTGTGTTGGGGACACAAGAGACTTTTTATTATTTGGTTGCAGGGTTGTTTGAGAGAGACCATCTTGATCCTACGCCTCCCACGGATTGATAAACCTTAGGTCATCCACTTTATGAAAAATTGTTACTGTCCTACAAAACTCTGTGCTTGGAGGCCTAACACAAGTCTACAAGAACAAGTTGTGTAGTAGACATCTCCAGGTTACTTATTATTAATAACAACAAGCATTTTTCATCTGAAAGTATATTTAAAAGTGAAAACAATGTATTGTATTGTTTATCAAAATTGGATGATGAGATAGTTCATTGTGTTGGACTAAAATAGGAGAACACAACTTCATTAGAAACAATGATGCTTCTTATTTCAATATATACATAAGATTGTATACTCTGATATATAAGAATAATTATGAAAATAACTTTAAATACCTTATACATATCTCCTTCAATTTGATTCAAAGTGAAAGACAACACATTAACTATTATGTGCTTTGTTTATCTGGTTGTCGCATCATCTTTATCCATCAAAAGCAATGTATTTCAAGCCTGGATTATGTTGGTTGGAAAAAGGATCACAACAGAGGCACAATAAACTGCCTACAACTTAACACCATATCGGCATAGTTGCAGTGGGTAAAAGGATGTTGCCTCCGGAGTTAGATCTTAAGTTAGGGCATATACTGTAATGTATGGCCAGCCCCTCTTATTAAATAACTGCGGGCAAAAAATCCTATTACTATATCAAGCGGCCAGCTTGGTGAGCTACCAACAAAAAATACAATCAGTGATGTAGATGCAGATAAATTTATGATTTAATTGTAACCTACTACCTCTCAAACTTAATTAAAAAACTTTTTTAACACTATGACAATGTAAAAAAAGGTAGGGCCATTTGCATTTCTGTCCCTAACTCGAACCACCTAATCAGATATACCCCTAATTCGAAAGCCTGCTCAAAAATGCCCCTCCGCCGTTACGTGCCCTTACAGAAATGCCCTTTTGCGCTGTTACCGTCCGGTCAAACAACTTTGACCGTCCTGAAAAAAATAGCAAAAATATTTAAAAAAATCTAAAATTTTGTGAGATCGAAGATACTCATGTGCGCAAGGTGCGTGCAAATTTTTGTGCTATTTGGACATTCCAGGAGCTCGTGGCGAGGAAAAACAGTTAATATGCACGCTAGTGAACAGTAAATTTGAAATAAAATAGCAAGAAAATTCAAAAAAATATAAAATTTTTTGGCATCAAAGAGGATTGGGTGCACAAGGTGCTTGCAAGTTTTTGTGATCAAATGACTTGCGAGGAGCTCTCGCAAGAAAAAACAAAATAGTCATTTTTTCCCAAGTTTTTTCCCGGGCCAGATTTTGTTTTTTTCTCCACAAGCCCCTCCAATGTCCAAACACAAAAAAAATTGGCACGCAGCTTTTAGACCATAGCCTCTTTGATGCCAAAAAATTTCATATTTTTTTGAATTTTCTTGCTATTTTTTTGAATTTACTGTTCACAGGCTTACATATTTACTGTTTTTCCTTTAACACGAGCTCCTGGAATGCCCAAATAGCACGAAAAATTGCACGCACCTTGCGAACCTGAGTATCTTTGATCTCACAAATTTTCAGATTTTTTAGATTTTTTTTTGCTATTTTTTTGGGGCCGGTCAATGCCCTTTGACCGGCTTTGACCGGACGGTAACGGCGTAAAAGGGCATTTCTGTAAGGGCACGTAACGGCGGAGGGGCATTTTTGAGAAGGCTTTCGAATTAGGGGCAAATGTGAGTAGTGGGTTCGAGTTAAGGACACAGATGTAAAAGACCCAAAAAGGTATTATATTTTTTAGTAATACAGAGGAGTATTATGTATTCGTTGAAATGTTTTTGAAGTTTAAAAATACTCCTACCATTTTCAGTATAATATACAAAAATAACTCTTCCCCGCAAAAGGAAAAGGTAGACGTGCTCTGCATGCAAGTTTTCTATACGTGACAAAGGGGAAAGACCAAACGTAGTTTCCGGTTACGCGCAACCGGAACTGGGCGGAGCACACGAGCCGCGTCCGTGGGTCGAACACCCGCACCCACCCCAGTCCCCTCGCCTCGCCTCGCCTCCCCTCCCCTCCCTAAACCTTTCTCCGCGGCGCAGAAACCCTACCTGAATCTCGTCGCCGGGCCGGGACGACGTGATCGAGGATCTCGTCGCTTCTCTTCTTCGGTCGCGTCTGCCGCAGTCGCCAGCTCCCGCAGGTGTGTCTTCCTCGCCTCTTCAATTTTCTGCGAGTGTTGGTTTACGCGCCATGAATCCCCTTTGCGAGATCAGTTCCCTGCCGCGGATCGCATTTCGATATCAGTTTCGCACCGCGGATCGCATTTCGATATCAGTTTCGCGCCGCGGGTCGCATTTCGACATCAGTTTCGCGCCGTGGATCGCATTTCGAAATCAGTTTCGCGCCGCGGATCGCATTTTGAGATCAGTTTCCTGCCGTGAATGCGAATCTGACCTGGTGATCTTCCCCGTTCATGCTTCGATTTTGCAATCTGGTCTACGTTTAGGGCGTCGTCCTTCTATCCTCCAATTTGTGAATTGAGACTCCTGATCTAGGACGTGACAGGGGTCGTACGTGCACTTATTATGTTTCAAGTCTTTCGGGATATGCGAATTTGCGACTTCAATTGGTTGATATGTGGTTTATTAAATTTTGCTTCAGTTTGATACATATGTATCTGTTATGTTATAATGTATGCATTATAGATCATAAGGGGAATGCTTGGATATTATACACTTGGCTATGACCATAATAGAAGTGATCTAGTATTCAGACAGTAAAGGTGGCAGTTAATGCTGGTATATTATGAGGACTATCTTGAATGCACATATTAGTTCTTATTCAAACAACTCCTATTATGTGGACTATCTTGAATGCACATATTAGTTCTTATTTAGACAGTAAAGGAGTATTTGAGTACACTTGGCCTTGACCAGTAATAGTAGTAGACATCTGCTATTAATCATACAGTTAGGTTAGCATTTATAGCAAGATGGCTATACATGCCCTTATATTTGTGTGGTTTAGTTTTTATCGGTTTATATGCTGCTGTTCATAGCAGTGATTTTGTAACAATACCTTTCCATTGTCACTCATTTTGCGTTTACTCAGCTTATATGTTTCTGTGTTTCTGCTGTATCAGGTTCTAAGAAAGATGCCTCCTCGAAGGGCGAGGAGGGGTCGCAGGCATGGGGGTAATCCCAGGACTCAGGAAGATAAGGATCAGCTTAGTAATAATCAATCTCTACCACTTACACTATATTTTCTCCTCTTTCCATCTCTCTCTCTCTCTCTCACGCACAATCCATTCTTTAAAGGGGTCCAACAACTCATAACCGCTACACTCTATGCCACTACTACGAGGGAGAAAAAGAGTATTAGAGGTATAAGATGTTATGTTTATTTTTTAACAGAGTTCTAGCATGTAGTTCTGGTTACTTATTTTCTTAATTTTGAAAAAATGCAGAGGAGGCCAAGACTATGGGAGAGAGTGAGAAATACGTAAACATTTTTGCAAACAATCAGATTCAAGGTGTGGGTGTGCTCAGCTATGCTTTACTGAATAAAAACAACTTGCTTGCCACTTGTTTACTGGAATATCTTCATTCCGACCCAAGCTCTAGGCTTCATGACGAGGCTGGTAGGCTTCCTACATTACTAGTTGTTATTGTTTTATGCAATAATCTAGAAATGCTCTCTCATGTGGTCTAGTAATTATAGGACGAACTCCCCTGCATTTTGCTGCCCGAGGTGGAAACATTGTTCTGATGGACAGTCTGGTGAACACTCATCACGTTGATGTGAATGCAACAGATAATTCAGGGTTAATTCCATTGCATTTGGCAGTTTTCTATGGTATGACTGCTTCTGTGGTGACGCATTTGTCACCATTTCAAATTTCTGGTTCTTGTTGCCGTCATGTTATGAATATTCATTTGTGTTTTCCTTTCAGATAATATTGATGCTCTACTTGAACTGATGAGGCTGGGAGCAACCATTGAGGGGAATACTTGTTTTGGGAAGGCTATCCACGGCGCTGCCTTTTTAGGAAGTCTTGGGGCTATTAAAGCTATTCACCAGGATTTCCCCAATGAGGTGGCTTTTTTTTCATACTATGCATCAGCTAGTTTTCTTTACTCGGTTCTGTAATGTGGTTTATATTTGCGTTTATTTGCTAATAGGTAAACATTGCTAGTGCTGGAAATTTCACGCCACTTATTTGTTCCCTGTTTGGCACTTCAGTTGACTGTCAGAACTTTCTTACAAGGGTAATAACATTTTACTTATTATATTTATAATGTTTTCCCTGTTCATAGTTTCACACTAATTCATATTTGCTCTTCTATAATTTTGCCATTTGAAAGGTATCTGATGTGGGTACTCTTCCCTTGTTCACCAAAGTGGCATTGGTTAAAACCAATGAGGCTGAAGCTCATGCTCTTATGAAAACGCTTTTAAACCATGGAGCAGATGTGAACATATGGGACCAGGTCTTCGTCGGTGTAACACCCTCGATGCGACTATAGCTCCCACGTGTCGAGGCACGACTTAGAGATATAATCGCATTGAAGGCATATGTCGCAAGTTAGGAAATCTTCACAACATCTCATGTAATAAGATAAAAAGGGAGATAACATAGTTGGCTTACACTCGCCACGTCAATCAAGTACATAAATAACATTACATCATCCAAACTCTCATGGCCCGACTACGGCGCCAAAATAAAAGAGAACCCAACATGCGACAACGGTCCCGTTCACCCCCAACTGGGCACCACTACTGATCATCGGGAAAGGAAATGTAGTATCGTTGAGAGTATTCGTCGAACTCCCACTTGAGCTCATACGCGTCACCTGGAGCGGAATCATCAGGCCCTGCATCTGGTGTAATAGTAATCTGTGAGCCACAGGGGCTCAGCAATCTCGCACCCTCGCGATCAAGACTATTTAAGCTTATAGGTATGGCAAGGTAAAATATGAGTGGAGCTGCAGCAAGCGACTAGCAAGTATGGTGGCTAACTTATTCGCAAAGGAGAGCGAGAAGAGGAGGCAAAGCACGAGCGAGAAACTAGAAAACAACCTGCGCAAACATTACTCCAACACCGTGTCCACTTCCCGGACTCCGCCGAGAAGAGGCCATCACGGTAACACACTCAATTGATTCATTTTAATTAATTAAGGTTCAACTTATCTACAACCGGACATTAACAAATTCCCATCTGCCCATAACCGCGGGCACGGCTTTCGAAAGTTCATTCCCTGCAGGGGACTCCCAACTTAGCCCATGACAAGCTCTCATGGTCAACAAAGGAATAGACCTCCTCCCAAGACGTTCCGATCAGACTCGGTATCTCGGTAATTCAAGACAACTCCGACAATGGTAAAACAAGTCCAGCAACACCGTCCGCTGTGCCGACAAATCCTGATAGGAGCTGCACATATCTCGTTCTCGGGGCACACCGGATAAGCTAAGCGTACGGGAGCCAAGGTAACCCAAGTTGCCAAGGGACGGCCCTGCACGGTGCTCTAGGTTGGACCAACACTCAGAGGAGCACTGGCCCGGGGGGTAAAATAAGATGACCCTTGAGTCCGCGAAACCCAAGGGAAAAGGCTAGGTGGCAAATGGTAAAACCAAGGTTGGGCATTGCTGGAGAAGTCTTATTCAAGGCGGACTATCAAGGGGTTCCCATTATAACCCAACCGCATAAGGAACGCAAAATCCGGGAACATAACACCGATATGATGGAAACTAGGGCGGCAAGAGTGGAACAAAACACTAGGCGAGAGGCCGAGCCTTCCACCCTTTACCAAGTATATAGATGCATTAAGATAACTTAGCAATATAATGATATCCCAACAAGTAAATAAATGTCCAACAAGGAACGGCCTCCAATCTTCACCTGCAACTAGCAACGCTATAAGAGGGGCTGAGCAAAGCGGTAACATAGCCAATCAACGGTTTGCTAGGACAATGGTGGGTTAGAGGTTTGCCATGGCAATTTGGGAGGCTTGCAAGCAATTGGTAGGCATCATAGCAATGGCATAGCAAAAGAGCGAGCAAACTAGCATAGCAAAGATAGTAGTGATTTCGAGGGTATGATCATCTTGCCTACACAGTTGACAGAGTTGACTGGATCCTCAAAAGCAAATTCAACGGGCTCCTCGTTAGCGAACTCGTCTCCCGGCTCTACCCAAACAAGACAAACAAGCAATAAGGATACAATCAACCACGTGCAAACTCAAACAACACGATGCAAAGATGATATGCTATGCGAGATGCAAAATGCAAGATATGACAGGAAATGAATGAACCTGGCCTCAACTTGGAATTCCAAGGGTGCCACTGGAAAGATGAGATGAAATTGCTTGAAAACGATATAAAGAACGCCGGAATCGGAGTTACGGTTTGGAAATGGCAAGCGATTCAAAAATTGACACCGGTCTGCGATTTACAGCAAGTAGGCATCTAAATGCAATGAGATGAACATGCTACAGCACCCAAACATGACAAAAAAATACATGGCAGGGATGCACACAAGATGCTTAACAAAAGCCTAGCACTGAGCTACGGCCAATTCATCCATTAGGAGGTTCAAACAAGCATGGCAAAAACGCAAATGGTAAAACAGATCTCAGACTTAGTGAAATTAACACTTGTCTGGAATTTCAGATCATGTAGCCCTCTTCGGAGCAACAAAATAATATGCTACAGGACCTGAACATGACAAAGAAAGACCTGGTATGGAGCTACTCAACAAGTTTAACAAAAGTCCCTTAGTGACCTTGAGCCAAAAGGGATCACAAAATATACTAACAAGCACACGAACATAGCAAAAACATAATCAGTTTTCAGACTTAGTGAAAACTGGGACATGCTGAAACATAACTCACGAAGGCATGTTTACGAGCTCGATGCGCTCACCACGGTGCAAGTCATGGCAAGACAAGCATACATCCCTAAAGAAGGCACAAAATACAAGCTAGACATGGCAAGAACAATGGCATAGCATGCACGGATCAACTACAATAACATCGGCAAAATCGCAAACAAGTTGACGATCTGCCCAGATTCACAACGAAGCAAAAGTAGAGCTCGATTGACTCAAGCTAGGGTGCTCCATAATTACAAGTAAAGACATGGATGGATAGATAATAACAAGATTAACAAAACTCCTTTAATGATCATCCTCAAAAGAGGCACGGATCACTAGGAAATAGCAAGAACATATGGCATCATGAACTAAATAATCCCAGACTTAGTGAAAACTACTAAGTCCCTGAAAACAGATTTACCGGGTGCCTCACTTTGCAAGCTTGCACAAGTCACCACACACATCCTAAAAATGCATGGGTTGCACCTCTGGAAAGATAACAAGATGCTTAACAAAACATATGAAGGACTCACAGGCATATCATGCACACAACAATCATGGCAAAAATGACAAAAGTCTAAGATGAACTAGCAGATCTGACAATTTACTCATGAAGCCTCCTTCTAACAGCATTTCAGGCATCAAGATGCACTCAAATGAAAATGATGCAATGGAATGAAATGATGCACTCATTGATACGAACATTTTGATATACTATATGCCCAAATCGGAGCTACGGATGCGGAGATATCACAGGTCAAAGATTGCATAAAATTAGGGTTTCGGGAGGAGAAAGTCAACCGATCCAAAATATCTCAGATCTGCACGGAAAACGAGGCACGGCTGGATCCGAGCTCGCCGGAGCTGTAGACGGCCGGAGTTGGAGGGGGCGGCCGGATCCGGGCTCCGGTCGCCGGAGAGGAGCGGGCGGCGGGGCGGCGACCCGCGCGGGGCGGCGTCGGCGGCCCGCGGTGGCGGCGGCAGCGGCGGCCCGCGGTGGCGGCGGGGGCGGCCCGGCGAGGCGGCGGCGGCAGCCGGGCGAGGCGGCGGCGGCGGAGGACGGCGGGAGGCGGCGGAGGACGGCAGTGTGGGGCGCGGCCCGCGGTGGCGGCGTCGGGGGCCGGCCTTGGGGCTTCGGGCCCGTGGCCGGTTGCCACGTGGCGGCGGCGGATAGGGCGAGGGGGGCGGCGGCGGACGTGTCCGGCGCGCGGAGATGAAATTAGGGTTTCGGGGAGAGGGAGAGATCCGAAATTCGGGGGGGTCTATTTATAGGCATAAGTGGAGCTAGGAGAGTCCAAATGAGGTGCGGTTTTCGGCCACGCGATCGTCATCGAACGCTCTAGGTGATGGAGCAGAGTTTGGTGGGTTTTTGGGCCAAAATGGAGGGGTGTTGGGCTGCAACACACACGAGGCCTTTTCGGTCCCTCGGTTAACCGTTGGAGTACCAAACGAAGTCCAAATGGTACGAAACTTGACAGGCGGTCTACCGGTAGTAAACCAAGGCCGCTTGGCAAGTGTCGGTCCAATCCAGAAATGTTTAATCCCCACACACAAAAGAAAGCTAGAAATGATCACCGGAGGAGAACGAAGCGCCGGAATGCAAAACGGACAACGGGGAAAATGCTTGAATGTATGAGATGAACACGTATGCAAATGCAATGCACATGATGACATGATATGAGATGCATGACAACGACAACAAAACACGGAGACAAAACCCGAACCCGAGGAAATAAATATAACTTAACGCCGGAAACGGCAAGAGTTGGAGTACAAATAGGGAAAGTTACATCCGGGGTGTTACAACACTCCACCACTACGAAAGGATCTCGTCCCGAGATCTAGGACTGAAAGAACGCCGGGTACTCAGAACGGAGGTGATCCTCGCGTTCCCAGGTAGCTTCACGCTCGAAATGGTGTGACCACTTGACTTTGAGAAATTTGATTGACTTGTTGCGAGTCTTGCGTTCAGTCTCTTCAAGAATAGCAACTGGGTGCTCACGATAAGAGAGATCTTCTTGGAGCTCAATGTCCTCGAAGTTGACGGTGCGGTCAGGAGTCTTGAAGCACTTTCGAAGCTGAGAGACATGGAACACGTCATGAACATTTGCAAAGTTTGAAGGAAGCTCGAGTTGATAGGCGAGGTCGCCTCTCTTGCTGACAATCTTGAAAGGTCCCACGTATCTAGGGGCAAGCTTCCCTTTGATACCGAAGCGACGAGTACCTTTCATAGGAGAGACACGGAGGTAAACATGATCTCCGATCTCGAAAGCCAAATCGCGGTGCTTACTATCATAGTAGCTCTTCTGACGGGATTGGGCTGCTTGGAGGTTATCACGAATGACTTTGCACATTTCTTCTGCCTCCGTGATTAAGTCATTACCCAAAAGCTGACGTTCACCGGTTTCAGACCAGTTGAGAGGGGTACGGCACTTCCTGCCATACAGAATTTCAAAAGGGGCCTTGCCCGAACTTGCTTGAAAACTGTTGTTGTAGGAGAATTCAGCATAAGGAAGACAATCCTCCCACTTCATGCCGAAGGAGATCACACAAGCCCTGAGCATATCTTCAAGAATCTGGTTGACACGCTCGACTTGACCGCTGGTTTGAGGATGGAAAACTGTGCTGATGCGGATGTTGGTGCCCATGGCCTTCTGAAAAGAATCCCAAAACTTCGAGGTAAAGATGCTGCCACGGTCTGAAGAGATCACTTGAGGAATACCGTGCAGAGAGACAATGCGAGAGGTATAGAGTTCCGCCAATTGAGCTGCAGTGATCGACTCTTTGATAGGCAGAAAGTGAGCCACTTTGGTGAGTTTGTCGATGACAACGAATATAGCATCATTGCCACGCTTGGACTTTGGAAACCCAGTCACGAAGTCCATTTCAATGTGGTCAAACTTCCATTATGGAATGGCAAGAGGTTGGAAGAGACCTGCTGGCCTTTGGTGTTCTGCCTTCACTCTTCTGCAGACATCACATTCATTCACGAATTGAGCGATCTCGCGCTTCATTCGAGTCCACCAATAAGCTTGCTTAAGGTCCTGATACATCTTCGTGCTCCCAGGGTGGATGGAGAGGAGAGAATTTTGAGCCTCGTTCATGATCACTTTACGGAGGTCACCTTTGGGCACAACGATACGATCCTCGAAGAAGAGAGTGTCCTTGTCAGAAAGGCGGTAGCACTTGTACTTGGACTGACTCTTGGCAATCCCAATCTTCACCTTTTTCACCATAGCATCAAGAAGCTGGGCTTGGCGAATCTGGTCTTCCAAGGTAGGAGAGACTAGAAGGTTGGCGAGGAAACCTTGAGGAACAACTTGCAGATTAAGTTTGCGGAAAGCTTCACAAAGCTCGGGTTGATAAGGCTTAAGAATCAGACTGTTGCGATAAGCCTTCCTGCTCAAAGCGTCAGCAATCACATTAGCCTTGCTTGGAGTGTACTCAATACTCGGATTATACTCTTGAATCATTTCGACCCATCGAGTTTGCCTGAGGTTGAGATTAGGCTGAGTGAAGATGTACTTGAGACTCTTGTGATCAGTGAAAATGTCCACTTTTCTTCCCAAGAGAAGATGTCTCCAAGTCAAAAGAGCATGCACAACTGCCGCCAACTCGAGATCATGAGTGGGGTAGTTCTTCTCATTAGGCTTCAACTGGCGAGATGTATAAGCAACAACTTTCTTCTCTTGCATCAATACTGCGCCAAGACGTTGGAGAGAGGCATCACAAAAGACCTCGTATGGCTTGGATTCATCAGGTGGAGTCAGAACTGGAGCAGTGATCAACTTCTCTTTCAAAGTGTTGAAAGCAATATCACACTCCGGAGACCAGACGTACTTGACGTGCTTCTGAAGAAGATTAGAGAGAGGCTTCGCGATCTTAGAAAAGTTTTCAACGAATCTTCGGCAATAGCTTGCGAGACCGAGAAAACTGCGGAGTTGCTTCACGTTCTGAGGAGGTTCCCAATTCACAATTGCAGACACCTTCTCAGGATTCACGGCAATGCCCTTGGCAGAGATGATATTACCAAGATAAAGAACCTCATCAAGCCAAAATTCACACTTGGAGAACTTGGCGTAGAACTGATGTTCCCTGAGCTTATCAAGCACCAAATGCAAGTGTTTGGCATGATCTTCCTTGTTCTTGGAGAAAACCAGAATGTCGTCGAGATAGACCAAAACGAAGTCATTGGTGTAGGCATTGAAGATGAAGTTCATCATGCAAGAGAACGTCGGAGGAGCGTTGGCGAGGCCAAAAGACATGATAGTGTATTCATATGAACCAAAGCTTGTTCTGAATGCTGTCTTGGGAATATCTTCTTCACGAATGCGAATCTGATGATAACCCATACGGAGATCAAGCTTGGAGAATACTTGAGCACCTTTGAGTTGCTCGAACAGCTCATTGATGTTGGGAAGTGGATATTTGTTCTTGATGGTCTTCTTGTTCACTGGACGGTAATCAACACAAAGTCGGTCCGTTCCATCCTTCTTCTTCACAAAAAGAACACCACAACCCCACGGAGAAGAACTAGGCCGGATGAGACCCATTTTCTCTTGCATATCGATTTGCTTCTTCAGCTCCTTCAACTCTTCAGGTCCGAGCTTGTAAGGACGTTTGCACACAGGTTCCGTGCCAGGCTCAAGATCAATAACGAATTCAACTGGCCGGTGCAGAGGCATTCCTGGGAGCTCTTCTGGAAAGACGTCTTGATATTCGCAAACGACTGGAATTTGCGAGATGGCGTCCAATTCACCCTTCTCATTGAGAGAAAACAGACGAATGGTATCATCACGAGCGGCAAAGACAATTACATCCTCAGACGAATGAGTCAATTGAATCTGCCTGGCTGCACAATCAAGCTGAGCCTTGTGCTTAGAAAGCCAATTCATCCCGAGAATAAGATCAATATCCGAGTTACCAAGAACCATTGGAGAAGCCAGAAACTTGAAATCACCCATCATGATAGAAACATCCGGGACTATTGAAGTAGCCCTCATAGACTTAGCCGGAGAAACCACTCCCATAGGTTTACCCAACATTTGTGAAACGAAGTCATGCTTGGAAACAAATGATCTTGACATGAAACAATGCGATGCACCAGTGTCAAAAAGAACTTTTGCTGGAAAAGAGTTAACTGGAAAATTACCCATGATGACATCTGATGATTCCTCTGCCTGAGCTGCATTCATCAAATTGACCTTGGCATGCTTGGGGTTATGCTTGACCACAGCTGTACTTGTCGATCTGACAGGAGGAGGAGGAGGAGGAGGAAGACGCCTCTGGTTGAGACACTTGTTGGCATAGTGACCCTTCTGTTGGCACTTGTTGCACGTGACCTCTGAAAGCGGACGGTGATACGGAGCACTCGATCTTGGAGCTTGAGACGAAGTCTTGTTCTGAAAGCCAGGGTTGGGTGGGTGGGAAGAACCACTGCCACCTTTGCTCTTCTGCTGAAACGGCTGACGGGACGGAGGAGGAGGAAGCCAAAACTTCTGCTGCTTGGCCACTTGAGTAGAGGAAGAAGGAGTAACATCTCTGACTCGCTTCTTGGAAGCATCACACCTCAACTGAGCAGCCTCTTGCTTCAGTGCCATGTTGTAGAACTCATCGTATCTCAAGGGCTCGAAGAGGACAAGAGCGAGCTGAATTTCTTCTCTGAGACCACCCCTGAACTGACATATCATGCTCTTCTCATCGGGCACGTCCTGCTTGGCAAAGCGGGCGAGTTTCTGGAACAACTTGTTGTAGTCATAGACAGACAAAGAGCCTTGCTTCAGATTGCGGAATTCCTCACGCTTGCTTTCAACCACGCTCTGCGGAATATGATGAGCTCGGAAATCTCGACGGAAATCATCCCAAGTGATAACACGTCCACCTCTGGAATCCTTGTACTGCTGGAACCATTCTGCAGCTTGATCTTTGAGTTGGAAGGAAGCGAACTTGACAAAGTCCTCAGGCCTGACGTTACTGCACTCGAAATGCTTACACAGATCCACAAGCCAATCGTCAGCATCGGTTGCCTCAACACAATTGCTGAAAGTCTTTGGCCCGTTAGCAAGGAACTGGTTGAGTGTAGCAAAGTGACTCTGATTGCTGCCTTGATTCCCTTGACTGCCTTGATTGCGCTCTTGAAGAATTTGCATGATCAGCTGTGTGTTGGCATTGGTTGCGGCCATCACAGCTTGCCATGCCTCTGGAGGAGGTGGAGGTGGTGGCGGATCAGGATTCGGAGTCGTGCGCGTTGGAGGAGCCATCCTGAAGAGGTTGACTACCATTAGCACATTGATAGATAAATATTGAAGCTGAATCCAACGGAATGAAAATTGCAACATATAGTCTTCACATCCGAACAAAATGAACGAATGCATTCCTCTTGAAATGGTCACATATCCATAAATTGAGAAGCCACGTAGAATTAAGGTAGAGAAATAAATCAACAAGGTACGGATCAAGAACGAATAATCGGTAAGAAATCCCAATCTCAAACCAATATCCGTGGAAGAAGAACTAGAGCTACTAGAATTCCCACCTATGAAACTCCTGAACCTTTCCGGTTATGCAATCAGGTGTTGGGGATACAGGGGAAGCATAATATCTCACCCAAACTAGCAAAACCTACATCCAGCTGTATCCATCCTTCAACACATAACCGAGAAAACTTCGGAAACCATCTACCTCAACCTTCGAAAAGCATCCGTTATACAAGTTATGGCGATACTCCCGAACTCTTACCCCGGTACTGGGTGGCGTCGAGGTTATCTCACCAACGAACTGCATAAAAAAGATTTTCGATGTCGGCGTACTAAACTCAGGTATTCCAGAAATGCAACAATAAAATTATGATGACAACACCTCAGAGCTCAACTCCCCGGGACACTTCCACTAAACCCCTGACAGGAGGCACCAAGACAATGTTCTCATCATAAAACCATCGGAACTATTCCAAGATACTCGCGTGATCCTAAAAAAAAATTTAGTGAAATTTGAGAAGAGAAGAGTCAAAACTCTATGTCAGGATGCCTTACCAGAGCGATGAGGAGACTGGAAAGTAAAAAAGAATTCCTAAACTCTCCGATATATAATTCCTAAATGAATCAAAACATTTTTCTAGACACAAATCGGCCGCTAAAAACGATCAAGCAATGGGGTTCCTAAGGTCGGGGAAGGCTCTGATTACTAACTTGTAACACCCTCGATGCGACTATAGCTCCCACGTGTCGAGGCACGACTTAGAGATATAATCGCATTGAAGGCATATGTCGCAAGTTAGGAAATCTTCACAACATCCCATGTAATAAGATAAAAAGGGAGATAACATAGTTGGCTTACACTCGCCACGTCAATCAAGTACAAAAATAACATTACATCATCCAAACTCTCATGGCCCGACTACGGCGCCAAAATAAAAGAGAACCCAACATTCGACAACGGTCCCGTTCACCCCCAACTGGGCACCACTACTGATCATCGGGAAAGGAAACGTAGTATCATTGAGAGTATTCGCCGAACTCCCACTTGAGCTGATACGCGTCACCTGGAGCGGAATCATCAGGCCCTGCATCTGGTGTAATAGTAATCTGTGAGCCACAGGGACTCGGCAATCTCGCACCCTCGCGATCAAGACTATTTAAGCTTATAGGTATGGCAAGGTAAAATATGAGTGGAGCTGCAGCAAGCGACTAGCAAGTATGGTGGCTAACTTATTCGCAAAGGAGAGCGAGAAGAGGAGGCAAAGCACGAGCGAGAAACTAGAGAACAACCTGCGCAAACATTACTCCAACACCGTGTCCACTTCCCGGACTCCGCCGAGAAGAGGCCATCACGGTAACACACTCAGTTGATTCATTTTAATTAATTAAGGTTCAAGTTATCTACAAGCGGACATTAACAAATTCCCATCTGCCCATAACCGCGGGCACGGCTTTCGAAAGTTCATTCCCTGCAGGGGAGTCTCAACTTAGCCCATGACAAGCTCTCACGGTCAACGAAGGAATAGACCTCCTCCCAAGACGTTCCGATCAGACTCGGTATCTCGGTAATTCAAGACAACTCCGACAATGGTAAAACAAGTCTAGCAACACCGCCCGCTGTGCCGACAAATCCCGATAGGAGCTGCACATATCTCGTTCTCAGGGCACACCGGATAAGCTAAGCGTACGGGAGCCAACGTAACCCAAGTTGCCAAGGGACGGCCCTGCACGGTGCTCTAGGTTGGACCAACACTCAGAGGAGCACTGGCCCGGGGGGGTAAAATAAGATGACCCTTGAGTCCGCGAAACCCAAGGGAAAAGGCTAGGTGGCAAATGGTAAAACCAAGGTTGGGCATTGCTAAAGAAGTCTTATTCAAGGCGGACTGTCAAGGGGTTCCCATTATAACCCAACCGCGTAAGGAACGCAAAATCCGGGAACATAACACCGATATGACGGAAACTAGGGCGGCAAGAGTGGAACAAAACACTAGGCGAGAGGCCGAGCCTTCCACCCTTTACCAAGTATATAGATGCATTAAGATAACTTAGCAATATAATGATATCCCAACAAGTAAATAAATGTCCAACAAGGAACGGCCTCCAATCTTCACCTGCAACTAGCAACGCTATAAGAGAGGCTGAGCAAAGTGGTAACATAGCCAATCAACAGTTTGCTAGGACAATGGTGGGTTAGAGGTTTGACATGGCAATTTGGGAGGCTTGCAAGCAAGTGGTAGGCATCGTAGCAATGGCATAGCAAAAGAGCGAGCAAACTAACATAGCAAAGATAGTAGTGATTTCGAGGGTATGATCATCTTGCCTGCACAGTTGACAGAGTTGACTGGATCCTCAAGAGCAAACTCAACGGGCTCCTCATTAGCGAACTCGTCTCCCGGCTCTACCCAAACAAGACAAACAAGCAATAAGGATACAATCAACCACGTGCAAACTCAAACAACACGATGCAAAGATGATATGCTATGCGGGATGCAAAATGCAAGATATGACAGGAAATGAATCAACCTGGCCTCAACTTGGAATTCCAAGGGTTCCACTGGAAAGATGAGATGAAATCGCTTGAAAACGATATAAAGAACGCCGGAATCGGAGTTACAGTTTGGAAATGGCAAGCGATTCAAAAATTGACACCGGTCTGCGATTTACAGCAAGTAGGCATCTAAATGCAATGAGATGAACATGCTACAGCACCCAAACATGACAAAACAATACATGGCAGGGATGCACACAAGATGCTTAACAAAAGCCTAGCACTGAGCTACGGCCAATTCATCCATTAGGAGGTTCAAACAAGCATGGCAAAAACGCAAATGGTAAAACAGATCTCAGACTTAGTGAAATTAACACTTGTCTGGAATTTCAGATCATGTAGCCCTCTTCGGAGCAACAAAACAATATGCTACAGGACCTGAACATGACAACGAAAGACCTGGTATGGAGCTACTCAACAAGTTTAACAAAAGTCCCTTAGTGACCTTGAGCCAAAAGGGATCACAAAATATACTAACAAGCACACGAACATAGCAAAAACATAATCAGTTTTCAGACTTAGTGAAAACTGGGACATGCTGAAACATAACTCACGAAGGCATGTTTACGAGCTCGATGCGCTCACCACGGTGCAAGTCATGGCAAGACAAGCATACATCCCTAAAGAAGGCACAAAATACAATCTAGACATGGCAAGAACAATGGCATAGCATGCACGGATCAACTACAATAACATCGGCAAAATCGCAAACAAGTTGACGATCTGCCCAGATTCACAACGAAGCAAAAGTAGAGCTCGATTGACTCAAGCTAGGGTGCTCCATAATTACAAGTAAAGACATGGATGGATAGATAATAACAAGATTAACAAAACTCCTTTAATGATCATCCTCAAAAGAGGCACGGATCACTAGGAAATAGCAAGAACATATGGCATCATGAACTAAATAATCCCAGACTTAGTGAAAACTACTAAGTCCCTGAAAACAGATTTACCGGGTGCCTCACTTTGCAAGCTTGCACAAGTCACCACACACATCTTAAAAATGCATGGGTTGCACCTCTGGAAAGATAACAAGATGCTTAACAAAACATATGAAGGACTCACAGGCATATCATGCACACAACAATCATGGCAAAAATGACAAAAGTCTAAGATGAACTAGCAGATCTGACAATTTACACACGAAGCCTCCTTCTAACAGCATTTCGGGCATCAAGATGCACTCAAATGAAAATGATGCAATGGAATGAAATGAGGCACTCATCGAGACGAACATTTTGATATACTATATGCCCAAATCGGAGCTACGGATGCGGAGATATCACAGGTCAAAGATTGCATAAAATTAGGGTTTCGGGAGGAGAAAGTCAACCGATCCAAAATATCTCAGATCTGCACGGAAAACGAGGCACGGCTGGATCCGAGCTCGCCGGAGCTGTAGACGGCCGGAGTTGGAGGGGGCAGCCGGATCCGGGCTCCGGTCGCCGGAGAGGAGCGGGCGGCGGGGCGGCGACCCGCGCGGGGCGGCGGCGGCGGCCCGCGGTGGCGGCGGCAGCGGCGGCCCGCGGTGGCGGCGGGGGCGGCCTGGCGAGGCGGCGGCGGCAGCCGGGCGAGGCGGCGGCGGCGGAGGACGGCGGGAGGCGGTGGAGGACGGCGGTGTGGGGCGCGGCCCGCGGTGGCGGCGTCGGGGGCCGGCCTTGGGCCTTCGGGCCCGTGGCCGGTTGCCACGTGGCGGCGGCGGATAGGGCGAGGGGGGCGGCGGCGGACGTGTCCGGCGCGCGGAGATGAAATTAGGGTTTCGGGGAGAGGGAGAGATCCGAAATTCGGGGGGGTCTATTTATAGGCATAAGTGGAGCTAGGAGAGTCCAAATGAGGTGCGGTTTTCGGCCACGCGATCGTCATCGAACGCTCTAGGTGATGGAGCAGAGTTTGGTGGGCTTTTGGGCCAAAATAGAGGGGTGTTGGGCTGCAACACACACGAGGCCTTTTCGGTCCCTCGGTTAACCATTGGAGTACCAAACGAAGTCCAAATGGTACGAAACTTGACAGGCGGTCTACCGGTAGTAAACCAAGGCAGCTTGGCAAGTGTCGGTCCAATCCGGAAATGTTTAATCCCCACACACAAAATAAAGCTAGAAATGATCACCGGAGGAGAACGAAGCGCCGGAATGCAAAACGGACAACGGGGAAAATGCTTGAATGTATGAGATGAACACGTATGCAAATGCAATGCACATGATGACATGATATGAGATGCATGACAACGACAACAAAACACGGAGACAAAACCCGAACCCGAGGAAATAAATATAACTTAACGCCGGAAACGGCAAGAGTTGGAGTACAAATAGGGAAAGTTACATCCGGGGTGTTACAACACTCCACCACTACGAAAGGATCTCGTCCCGAGATCTAGGACTGAAAGAACGCCGGGTACTCAGAACGGAGGTGATCCTCGCGTTCCCAGGTAGCTTCACGCTCGAAATGGTGTGACCACTTGACTTTGAGAAATTTGATTGACTTGTTGCGAGTCTTGCGTTCAGTCTCTTCAAGAATAGCAACTGGGTGCTCACGATAAGAGAGATCTTCTTGGAGCTCAATGTCCTCGAAGTTGACGGTGCGGTCAGGAGTCTTGAAGCACTTTCGAAGCTGAGAGACATGGAACACGTCATGAACATTTGCAAAGTTTGAAGGAAGCTCGAGTTGATAGGCGAGGTCGCCTCTCTTGCTGACAATCTTGAAAGGTCCCACGTATCTAGGGGCAAGCTTCCCTTTGATACCGAAGCGACGAGTACCTTTCATAGGAGAGACACGGAGGTAAACATGATCTCCGATCTCGAAAGCCAAATCGCGGTGCTTACTATCATAGTAGCTCTTCTGACGGGATTGGGCTGCTTGGAGGTTATCACGAATGACTTTGCACATTTCTTCTGCCTCCGTGATTAAGTCATTACCCAAAAGCTGACGTTCACCGGTTTCAGACCAGTTGAGAGGGGTACGGCACTTCCTGCCATACAGAATTTCAAAAGGGGCCTTGCCCGAACTTGCTTGAAAACTGTTGTTGTAGGAGAATTCAGCATAAGGAAGACAATCCTCCCACTTCATGCCGAAGGAGATCACACAAGCCCTGAGCATATCTTCAAGAATCTGGTTGACACGCTCGACTTGACCGCTGGTTTGAGGATGGAAAACTGTGCTGATGCGGATGTTGGTGCCCATGGCCTTCTGAAAAGAATCCCAAAACTTCGAGGTAAAGATGCTGCCACGGTCTGAAGAGATCACTTGAGGAATACCGTGCAGAGAGACAATGCGAGAGGTATAGAGTTCCGCCAATTGAGCTGCAGTGATCGACTCTTTGATAGGCAGAAAGTGAGCCACTTTGGTGAGTTTGTCGATGACAACGAATATAGCATCATTGCCACGCTTGGACTTTGGAAACCCAGTCACGAAGTCCATTTCAATGTGGTCAAACTTCCATTATGGAATGGCAAGAGGTTGGAAGAGACCTGCTGGCCTTTGGTGTTCTGCCTTCACTCTTCTGCAGACATCACATTCATTCACGAATTGAGCGATCTCGCGCTTCATTCGAGTCCACCAATAAGCTTGCTTAAGGTCCTGATACATCTTCGTGCTCCCAGGGTGGATGGAGAGGAGAGAATTTTGAGCCTCGTTCATGATCACTTTACGGAGGTCACCTTTGGGCACAACGATACGATCCTCGAAGAAGAGAGTGTCCTTGTCAGAAAGGCGGTAGCACTTGTACTTGGACTGACTCTTGGCAATCCCAATCTTCACCTTTTTCACCATAGCATCAAGAAGCTGGGCTTGGCGAATCTGGTCTTCCAAGGTAGGAGAGACTAGAAGGTTGGCGAGGAAACCTTGAGGAACAACTTGCAGATTAAGTTTGCGGAAAGCTTCACAAAGCTCGGGTTGATAAGGCTTAAGAATCAGACTGTTGCGATAAGCCTTCCTGCTCAAAGCGTCAGCAATCACATTAGCCTTGCTTGGAGTGTACTCAATACTCGGATTATACTCTTGAATCATTTCGACCCATCGAGTTTGCCTGAGGTTGAGATTAGGCTGAGTGAAGATGTACTTGAGACTCTTGTGATCAGTGAAAATGTCCACTTTTCTTCCCAAGAGAAGATGTCTCCAAGTCAAAAGAGCATGCACAACTGCCGCCAACTCGAGATCATGAGTGGGGTAGTTCTTCTCATTAGGCTTCAACTGGCGAGATGTATAAGCAACAACTTTCTTCTCTTGCATCAATACTGCGCCAAGACGTTGGAGAGAGGCATCACAAAAGACCTCGTATGGCTTGGATTCATCAGGTGGAGTCAGAACTGGAGCAGTGATCAACTTCTCTTTCAAAGTGTTGAAAGCAATATCACACTCCGGAGACCAGACGTACTTGACGTGCTTCTGAAGAAGATTAGAGAGAGGCTTCGCGATCTTAGAAAAGTTTTCAACGAATCTTCGGCAATAGCTTGCGAGACCGAGAAAACTGCGGAGTTGCTTCACGTTCTGAGGAGGTTCCCAATTCACAATTGCAGACACCTTCTCAGGATTCACGGCAATGCCCTTGGCAGAGATGATATTACCAAGATAAAGAACCTCATCAAGCCAAAATTCACACTTGGAGAACTTGGCGTAGAACTGATGTTCCCTGAGCTTATCAAGCACCAAATGCAAGTGTTTGGCATGATCTTCCTTGTTCTTGGAGAAAACCAGAATGTCGTCGAGATAGACCAAAACGAAGTCATTGGTGTAGGCATTGAAGATGAAGTTCATCATGCAAGAGAACGTCGGAGGAGCGTTGGCGAGGCCAAAAGACATGATAGTGTATTCATATGAACCAAAGCTTGTTCTGAATGCTGTCTTGGGAATATCTTCTTCACGAATGCGAATCTGATGATAACCCATACGGAGATCAAGCTTGGAGAATACTTGAGCACCTTTGAGTTGCTCGAACAGCTCATTGATGTTGGGAAGTGGATATTTGTTCTTGATGGTCTTCTTGTTCACTGGACGGTAATCAACACAAAGTCGGTCCGTTCCATCCTTCTTCTTCACAAAAAGAACACCACAACCCCACGGAGAAGAACTAGGCCGGATGAGACCCATTTTCTCTTGCATATCGATTTGCTTCTTCAGCTCCTTCAACTCTTCAGGTCCGAGCTTGTAAGGACGTTTGCACACAGGTTCCGTGCCAGGCTCAAGATCAATAACGAATTCAACTGGCCGGTGCAGAGGCATTCCTGGGAGCTCTTCTGGAAAGACGTCTTGATATTCGCAAACGACTGGAATTTGCGAGATGGCGTCCAATTCACCCTTCTCATTGAGAGAAAACAGACGAATGGTATCATCACGAGCGGCAAAGACAATTACATCCTCAGACGAATGAGTCAATTGAATCTGCCTGGCTGCACAATCAAGCTGAGCCTTGTGCTTAGAAAGCCAATTCATCCCGAGAATAAGATCAATATCCGAGTTACCAAGAACCATTGGAGAAGCCAGAAACTTGAAATCACCCATCATGATAGAAACATCCGGGACTATTGAAGTAGCCCTCATAGACTTAGCCGGAGAAACCACTCCCATAGGTTTACCCAACATTTGTGAAACGAAGTCATGCTTGGAAACAAATGATCTTGACATGAAACAATGCGATGCACCAGTGTCAAAAAGAACTTTTGCTGGAAAAGAGTTAACTGGAAAATTACCCATGATGACATCTGATGATTCCTCTGCCTGAGCTGCATTCATCAAATTGACCTTGGCATGCTTGGGGTTATGCTTGACCACAGCTGTACTTGTCGATCTGACAGGAGGAGGAGGAGGAGGAGGAAGACGCCTCTGGTTGAGACACTTGTTGGCATAGTGACCCTTCTGTTGGCACTTGTTGCACGTGACCTCTGAAAGCGGACGGTGATACGGAGCACTCGATCTTGGAGCTTGAGACGAAGTCTTGTTCTGAAAGCCAGGGTTGGGTGGGTGGGAAGAACCACTGCCACCTTTGCTCTTCTGCTGAAACGGCTGACGGGACGGAGGAGGAGGAAGCCAAAACTTCTGCTGCTTGGCCACTTGAGTAGAGGAAGAAGGAGTAACATCTCTGACTCGCTTCTTGGAAGCATCACACCTCAACTGAGCAGCCTCTTGCTTCAGTGCCATGTTGTAGAACTCATCGTATCTCAAGGGCTCGAAGAGGACAAGAGCGAGCTGAATTTCTTCTCTGAGACCACCCCTGAACTGACATATCATGCTCTTCTCATCGGGCACGTCCTGCTTGGCAAAGCGGGCGAGTTTCTGGAACAACTTGTTGTAGTCATAGACAGACAAAGAGCCTTGCTTCAGATTGCGGAATTCCTCACGCTTGCTTTCAACCACGCTCTGCGGAATATGATGAGCTCGGAAATCTCGACGGAAATCATCCCAAGTGATAACACGTCCACCTCTGGAATCCTTGTACTGCTGGAACCATTCTGCAGCTTGATCTTTGAGTTGGAAGGAAGCGAACTTGACAAAGTCCTCAGGCCTGACGTTACTGCACTCGAAATGCTTACACAGATCCACAAGCCAATCGTCAGCATCGGTTGCCTCAACACAATTGCTGAAAGTCTTTGGCCCGTTAGCAAGGAACTGGTTGAGTGTAGCAAAGTGACTCTGATTGCTGCCTTGATTCCCTTGACTGCCTTGATTGCGCTCTTGAAGAATTTGCATGATCAGCTGTGTGTTGGCATTGGTTGCGGCCATCACAGCTTGCCATGCCTCTGGAGGAGGTGGAGGTGGTGGCGGATCAGGATTCGGAGTCGTGCGCGTTGGAGGAGCCATCCTGAAGAGGTTGACTACCATTAGCACATTGATAGATAAATATTGAAGCTGAATCCAACGGAATGAAAATTGCAACATATAGTCTTCACATCCGAACAAAATGAACGAATGCATTCCTCTTGAAATGGTCACATATCCATAAATTGAGAAGCCACGTAGAATTAAGGTAGAGAAATAAATCAACAAGGTACGGATCAAGAACGAATAATCGGTAAGAAATCCCAATCTCAAACCAATATCCGTGGAAGAAGAACTAGAGCTACTAGAATTCCCACCTATGAAACTCCTGAACCTTTCCGGTTATGCAATCAGGTGTTGGGGATACAGGGGAAGCATAATATCTCACCCAAACTAGCAAAACCTACATCCAGCTGTATCCATCCTTCAACACATAACCGAGAAAACTTCGGAAACCATCTACCTCAACCTTCGAAAAGCATCCGTTATACAAGTTATGGCGATACTCCCGAACTCTTACCCCGGTACTGGGTGGCGTCGAGGTTATCTCACCAACGAACTGCATAAAAAAGATTTTCGATGTCGGCGTACTAAACTCAGGTATTCCAGAACTGCAACAATAAAATTATGATGACAACACCTCAGAGCTCAACTCCCCGGGACACTTCCACTAAACCCCTGACAGGAGGCACCAAGACAATGTTCTCATCATAAAACCATCGGAACTATTCCAAGATACCCGCGTGATCCTAAAAAAAATTTAGTGAAATTTGAGAAGAGAAGAGTCAAAACTCTATGTCAGGATGCCTTACCAGAGCGATGAGGAGACTGGGAAGTAAAAAAGAATTCCTAAACTCTCCGATATATAATTCCTAAATGACTCAAAACATTTTTCTAGACACAAATCGGCCGCTAAAAACGATCAAGCAATGGGTTCCTAAGGTCGGGGAAGGCTCTGATTACTAACTTGTAACACCCTCGATGCGACTATAGCTCCCACGTGTCGAGGCACGACTTAGAGATATAATCGCATTGAAGGCATATGTCGCAAGTTAGGAAATCTTCACAACATCCCATGTAATAAGATAAAAAGGGAGATAACATAGTTGGCTTACACTCGCCACGTCAATCAAGTACAAAAATAACATTACATCATCCAAACTCTCATGGCCCGACTACGGCGCCAAAATAAAAGAGAACCCAACATGCGACAACGGTCCCATTCACCCCCAACTGGGCACCACTACTGATCATCGGGAAAGGAAACATAGTATCGTTAAGAGTATTCGTCGAACTCCCACTTGAGCTGATACGCGTCACCTGGAGCGGAATCATCAGGCCCTGCATCTGGTGTAATAGTAATCTGTGAGCCACAGGGACTCGGCAATCTCGCACCCTCGCGATCAAGACTATTTAAGCTTATAGGTATGGCAAGGTAAAATATGAGTGGAGCTGCAGCAAGCGACTAGCAAGTATGGTGGCTAACTTATTCGCAAAGGAGAGCGAGAAGAGGAGGCAAAGCACGAGCGAGAAACTAGAGAACAACCTGCGCAAACATTACTCCAACACCGTGTCCACTTCCCGGACTCCGCCGAGAAGAGGCCATCACGGTAACACACTCAGTTGATTCATTTTAATTAATTAAGGTTCAAGTTATCTACAAGCGGACATTAACAAATTCCCATCTGCCCATAACCGCGGGCACGGCTTTCGAAAGTTCATTCCCTGCAGGGGAGTCTCAACTTAGCCCATGACAAGCTCTCACGGTCAACGAAGGAATAGACCTCCTCCCAAGACGTTCCGATCAGACTCGGTATCTCGGTAATTCAAGACAACTCCGACAATGGTAAAACAAGTCCAGCAACACCGCCCGCTGTGCCGACAAATCCCGATAGGAGCTGCACATATCTCGTTCTCAGGGCACACCGGATAAGCTAAGCGTACGGGAGCCAACGTAACCCAAGTTGCCAAGGGACGGCCCTGCACGGTGCTCTAGGTTGGACCAACACTCAGAGGAGCACTGGCCCGGGGGGTAAAATAAGATGACCCTTGAGTCCGCGAAACCCAAGGGAAAAGGCTAGGTGGCAAATGGTAAAACCAAGGTTGGGCATTGCTGGAGAAGTCTTATTCAAGGCGGACTGTCAAGGGGTTCCCATTATAACCCAACCGCGTAAGGAACGCAAAATCCGGGAACATAACACCGATATGACGGAAACTAGGGCGGCAAGAGTGGAACAGAACACTAGGCGAGAGGCCGAGCCTTCCACCCTTTACCAAGTATATAGATGCATTAAGATAACTTAGCAATATAATGATATCCCAACAAGTAAATAAATGTCCAACAAGTAACGGCCTCCAATCTTCACCTGCAACTAGCAACGCTATAAGAGAGGCTGAGCAAAGCGGTAACATAGCCAATCAACGGTTTGCTAGGACAATGGTGGGTTAGAGGTTTGACATGGAAATTTGGGAGGCTTGCAAGCAAGTGGTAGGCATCGTAGCAATGGCATAGCAAAAGAGCGAGCAAACTAGCATAGCAAAGATAGTAGTGATTTCGATGGTATGATCATCTTGCCTGCACAGTTGACAGAGTTGACTGGATCCTCAAGAGCAAACTCAACGGGCTCCTCGTTAGCGAACTCGTCTCCCGGCTCTACCCAAACAAGACAAACAAGCAATAAGGATACAATCAACCACGTGCAAACTCAAACAACACGATGCAAAGATGATATGCTATGCGGGATGCAAAATGCAAGATATGACAGGAAATGAATGAACCTGGCCTCAACTTGGAATTCCAAGGGTGCCACTGGAAAGATGAGATGAAATCGCTTGAAAACGATATAAAGAACGCCGGAATCGGAGTTACAGTTTGGAAATGGCAAGCGATTCAAAAATTGACACCAGTCTGCGATTTACAGCAAGTAGGCATCTAAATGCAATGAGATGAACATGCTACAGCACCCAAACATGACAACAAAATACATGGCAGGGATGCACACAAGATGCTTAACAAAATCCTAGCACTGAGATACGGCCAATTCATCCATTAGGAGGTTCAAACAAGCATGGCAAAAACGCAAATGGTAAAACAGATCTCAGACTTAGTGAAATTAACACTTGTCTGGAATTTCAGATCATATAGCCCTCCTCAGAGCAACAAAACAATATGCTACAGGACCTGAACATGACAAAGAAAGACATGGTATGGAGCTACTCAACAATTTTAACAAAAGTCCCGTATTGACCTTGAGCCAAAAGGGATCACAAAATATACTAACAAGCACACGAACATAGCAAAAACATAATCAGTTTTCAGACTTAGTGAAAACTGGGACATGCTGAAACATAACTCACGAAGGCATGTTTACGAGCTCAATGCGCTCACCACGGTGCAAGTCATGGCAAGACAAGCATACATCCCTAAAGAAGGCACAAAATACAAGCTAGACATGGCAAGAACAATGGCATAGCATGCACGGATCAACTACAATAACATCGGCAAAATCGCAAACAAGTTGACGATCTGCCCAGATTCACAAGGAAGCAAAAGTAGAACTCGATTGACTCAAGCTAGGGTGCTCCATAATTACAAGTAAAGACATGGATGGATAGATAATAACAAGATTAACAAAACTCCTTTAATGATCATCCTCAAAAGAGGCACAGATCACTAGGAAATAGCAAGAACATATGGCATCATGAACTAAATAATCCCAGACTTAGTGAAAACTACTAAGTCCCTGAAAACAGATTTACCGGGTGCCTCACTTTGCAAGCTTGCACAAGTCACCACACACATCCTAAAAATGCATGGGTTGCACCTCTGGAAAGATAACAAGATGCTTAACAAAACATATGAAGGACTCACAGGCATATCATGCACACAACAATCATGGCAAAAATGACAAAAGTCTAAGATGAACTAGCAGATCTGACAATTTACTCATGAAGCCTCCTTCTAACAGCATTTCAGGCATCAAGATGCACTCAAATGAAAATGATGCAATGGAATGAAATGATGCACTCATTGAGACGAACATTTTGATATACTATATGCCCAAATCGGAGCTACGGATGCGGAGATATCACAGGTCAAAGATTGCATAAAATTAGGGTTTCGGGAGGAGAAAGTCAACCGATCCAAAATATCTCAGATCTGCACGGAAAACGAGGCACGGCTGGATCCGAGCTCGCCGGAGCTGTAGACGGCCGAAGTTGGAGGGGGCGGCCGGATCCGGGCTCCGGTCGCCGGAGAGGAGCGGGCGGCGGGGCAGCGACCCGCGCGGGGCGGCGGCGGCGGCCCGCGGTGGCGGCGGCAGCGGCGGCCCGCGGTGGCGGCGGGGGCGGCCCGGCGAGGCGGCGGCGGCAGCCGGGCGAGGCGGCGGCGGCGGAGGACGGCGGGAAGCGGCGGAGGACGGCGGTGTGGGGCGCGGCCCGCGGTGGCGGCGTCGGGGGCCGGCCTTGGGCCTTCGGGCCCGTGGCCGGTTGCCACGTGGCGGCGGCGGATAGGGCGAGGGGGGCGGCGGCGGACGTGTCCGGCGCGCGGAGATGAAATTAGGGTTTCGGGGAGAGGGAGAGATCCGAAATTCGGGGGGGTCTATTTATAGGCATAAGTGGAGCTAGGAGAGTCCAAATGAGGTGCGGTTTTCGGCCACGCGATCGTCATCGAACGCTCTAGGTGATGGAGCAGAGTTTGGTGGGTTTTTGGGCCAAAATGGAGGGGTGTTGGGCTGCAACACACACGAGGCCTTTTCGGTCCCTCGGTTAACCGTTGGAGTACCAAACGAAGTCCAAATGGTACGAAACTTGACAGGCGGTCTACCGGTAGTAAACCAAGGCCGCTTGGCAAGTGTCGGTCCAATCCAGAAATGTTTAATCCCCACACACAAAAGAAAGCTAGAAATGATCACCGGAGGAGAACGAAGCGCCGGAATGCAAAACGGACAACGGGGAAAATGCTTGAATGTATGAGATGAACACGTATGCAAATGCAATGCACATGATGACATGATATGAGATGCATGACAACGACAACAAAACATGGAGACAAAACCCGAACCCGAGGAAATAAATATAACTTAACGCCGGAAACGGCAAGAGTTGGAGTACAAATAGGGAAAGTTACATCCGGGGTGTTACAGTCGGTCTCTTTGTGGATTTATTAGGTGTCATGTTATGTTGTTTTCTCTCCTTTTGACATGTATCTCTTAAAAATATAGGATTTTCTTGAAGAACCAGCATTGGTCATCGCCGCCAAAAACAAATGGAATCTGGTCATCGACCTTTTATTTGATAGAACAGAACAGATAGCTGGCATAGAGGACTGGACCGTTGCAAATTTACTCAGCCATGTCCAGACAGAAGAGTTCTTGCATGAGGTATTGTTTTGACTTCAGTGTTCAATGCTTCCATTTTTCTTGTGGCATAATTTATTTACATTTCACAAATCCGTTATGCTTTAGGACCGTTTGAGGAAAGCAAATAAAGTCCAGCAGCTGCGCCCCAGAATAATTGTTGAACTGGAAGCTAGAAATGTTGTTGTCGCGACCTATCTTTGCAAGGTAAGTCCAAAAGTATGGATTTCCTGAGTAGCAAAGTGTCGGCTTGCCAGTTTCAGTCATGTTACAATTCGAATATGGCGATGCACCCATGAAACTGGGTCCTATAAACACGTAGAATTGTCGCCATTGCATCCTTATTCCAATCATTGCACCAGTACAAATTGTGATGTATCATGAAGACTTGAACTATATTTCCTTTATGTGGCAGGCTTTAAAATCTGATATGGATGAATGGGACTGGAGCAACATCAGCAGTCTATGCGACCTCTGTGTACACTTTGGAATAACGTCATCTGAATATGAAATAACAGTGGAATGTATTTCTACGTACATGAGTGCTTATTTCTCAAAAGAGGTTGGTCATGCAGTATTTTGTTATACCGATTACACAATAAGCTGTATCTTATTTTCTTAACAGTATCATGGTAAAATAAGCAGCTTGTTAATATGCTAACTAGGCACTTCGCAGGAACGCTGGATGCCCAGTTTGTGTAGTAGTTTTGGACTTCTGTTGGATGACCAGATTTGCATTGGGAATAGTTTATAAAAGCTGTATATCCTTGTGATTTGGGATTAGTTTATTGCTAGTATGCTTACATTTACATAAAATTGTGCTGTTGAATTGATTTACTGTTACTGAGGCGGCGTTGCCAAGGCAGTTGCTGCTGGGCACAGGGCCGGCCCATAGGCCGGGCAAAAGGGGCGACCGCCCCGGGCCCCAAGAGGGGAGGGGCCCAACTAAAACTTACACTAGTAAGATTTTTGGTAAGCACAAAACTGCAGCGAGAGGAGTGGCTGAGGGCAGATTGGGATCATCTGCAGGCCAGGAGGAAGGAAAAGCCTGGTCGGCACTTTGAAATATACCTATACTCTCGAAGATCAAACTATTCATCTGGCGTTTGGCACGGCATTCGCTGCATACCACGGATGTGTTACACCACAGGAATATGGCAACCCAGGGCACATGTCCTTTGTGTGGATGCCAAGACTCGTGGCGGCACACTTTGATCTCCTGTACGATGTCGAGGTGTGTGTGGGCACTATCGGATGCAGATGTGCTGCTAGCGATGGCAGAATTAGAGGAACCAAGTGCAAAGAGATGGCTGTTTGAATTATACAGTAGGATGGATCACTCCAAGTTTACAACAATGGTTGTCACACTTTGAGCGATTTGGTATGCTCGGCGAAAAGCTGTGTACGAGGCAATCTTTCAAGCGCCGCACCAAACTGTTTCTTTTGTGAACAACTTCCTTGCGGACTTGCAACATATCCCTAAGGTGAACATGACGGTGAGCATGTCAGCACGGGCGGCCAGGACTCAACACTGGCTCGCTTCGGGAACCACCACTGTCAAAGTGAACGTTGATGGAGCAGTAGCTCGGAGCAGAAGGGCGAAGCTGTGGCTGCACTATGTCGAGATGAGAATGGCAACTACCTAGGGTCTTATGGAGTGTTCTACAAAGGTGTCGTTGATCCAACGGTCTTAGAAACCTTTTCTTGCAGAGAGGGACTAGCTTTGGCAGAAGATCTGGATGTTCATGATGTGGTTCTGGCTTCCGATTGTGAAGGAGTAATTAATGACATCAACTGGGGAACAAGTGGACCGAGCACAACAATCACACATGAAATAATAGCTCGTAGTTCTGGTTTTTCTTCTTCCAAGTTTATTTTTGAGCGTAGAAACTTCAATTTGGAGGCTCACAATCTCGCAAAGTATGCATATAATCTAGGCATAGATAGAGATGTGTGGTTGGGCAATCCTCATGACCCAACTATTGTCCCTATGAACATGTCTCTGAATCAATAAAGCTTGCGAGATCTCTCCAAAAAAGAGTATACATTACATCTGGAATATTATTCAATGGATAAAATAGAGCCTCAATTAGCATAAGCATAAGTTCACACCACATACTGATAAGTTATACCACGCTTAGGCAAACCAATCTGACTGCGGAGTTGAGTTCAAATACATTAGTCTCTCTTTTACAATGCATGTCTTAGTATCATAATGAAAATTATGATATATCGATTTCAATGTTTAAACCAATGCACAATTTTTAATTTGATAAACGTTTAGGCATCTCATTTGCACCAAACTAAACTAAGTGAATCTGGACGAGCACATTAGGTAATCGAATCATGCATAAAAGCATAATCAACAACATTTTTGGTTCTTCGAATTACTGAACCTATTATGCAGGCCACATTTTCTATGCCCTAGAAGTTTCCATGAATATGACCACCTAATATATACTAGAAATTGCTATAAAAATATTTGTTGGTATATCTATAATTTATAAATCTATATCGTAATATTCAATATAACATGAAAAGATATATGAACACACGCATGTATATGCAAATGTGTATACACTACACCGTTTATGCAATATTAGAAAAATAAATATGAAAGATTGTCTTAACAATAAAGAAAAGTTTTGGTACATCATAAATTTTTCATTTTGTAAAATTAAGATGTTCAATTATATACATTACAGATGCATACCAAATAATAATATAAATGTTATTTGAAAACATTTTATGTGGCTAAGTAATAAAAAATATTAATTACAATTATAATATGATACACTTAGTTAAAATAAGTATAAAAGTTTAATATGATAAGGCTCTTTTAGCTATAAAGGCTTGTCTTGCTCTGGAACCGGACAACCAGGAATTCATCAGACTCCACACGAAAGATACTTTTATGACTACATATCAGTTAATGTTTATGTAGTTTTGTGACTACATATCAGTTAATGTTTATGTAGTTTTGTGACTACATATCAGTCAATGTTTATGTAGTTTTATGACTACATATCAGTCAATATTTATGTAGTTTTGTGACTACATATCAGTTTGTGTTTATGTTCTGTAACTGTTAATTCACATTCAATCTTTTCAGAATGGTGAAAAGGTTATCTGAAGAGAATACAGCGAGTACAAGTGGGCCTTCGCAGTAAAGCTGAGTGTCTTCGATCACAATGTCTCTGGGATACACCTGTCGCAACTTCTGGTTACTGTTTGAATGATCTAGTGTAGTTAGCCTAGCTGTTTCTGGTTATGTTTGGAGTCTGATGATATATGCGAAGGTTTCCAGTCTTGAGACTGGCTTCGTGTGTGGATCTTGCATGATCCGGTTTTTATGTGTTGTGGTTCTTTGCAACCCAGCAATGCAAGGTAACTCTAAATGTTAGGTAACTCTAAATGTTTCTAGCTGGGAGTTTTGAGTCTTGTGCAGTCTGATGATATATGTGAGGGTTTCCAGTCTGAGACTGGCCTGGTGCGGGTAAACAGACCTTGGTTCCTGTGTTTGATGGAACCATGATGGTCTAATCAGTGTTCGGTGATGATGTGACCGGATACATCTTGGTTAATGGAAACATGATGTTCCCACTGTTCTTTAAACTGGAACGTTTGCGTTTGCTTAGGGGTTACGGCCAAGTAACATATTTTCTGTTGGCCGATTGGTTTACCTTTTGCCCAAAGGTAAAAGATACTTTCTCAATTACGTCTGAGATATATCTACCATCATATTTGTGTATCAAAGAGGAAAGAACATAAATTTCAGTTTCACCAAAGACCGCTACCAGCCATCAAAATTTGCTATTACATAGAATGTCTCCCGCCAAAGCCAAAACCACAAAAATGTTTCCCTGCAAAAAACTACCTCAACAATTTCCTGTGACAGTCATTTCAGGCAGGGCGCAAAAGAATAGGGTTTCAAACCTACACCTGCCGTCTACAATGGAAACAGAGAAGAAAACTGGACATGACATTCCCCAGAAATCACGCATTCTACATCCAATCATTCCAACACCTCTCCATCCGTGCTTGCACACAGAAATTGCTTCACTGAACGGAACGGTAAAGCTGGTGCATCATAGAACTATAGCATGCGTGAAGCTTGTGGTTCAACCTTCCTGTATCTTTCAGCTGCGAGCATGACTGACACTCATGGTGTTGGTACAATCTTTCTCGTCTTGACAGTGTATGAACAAGCCGCAGGGTGTTTCTCAATGCGCAGGCTATCTACCTTACAAATCTTCAGAGTCATCTTGTAGACTGAGCCGATGAATTGCAACCCCATTCTTTGCTGTTGCGACTCGGCCCCATTTTCCAAGACGAGGTTCCTAAGAAAATGGAGATAATCAAGTCATGCTGTTGAAGATACAATAGTGTATGACACTTTGTTTCGTGCTGGTACACGGAATTTCTTGAGAGCAGACATAAGAACGACCATCAGTAGTGGTTATCATGTTTGCATTTCTTGAGATTTTTTCTATATATAAGAAGAGACAACTTTCTTGGCCTCTGGATCATATTATGCACACAACCAAATTTCACCAGCTAAAAAAGATGGGAAAAACTCTTACTCGGCCAACACCAGCAACAATGAAGCGTCCCGATTTTGCTATTGCAAGAGAATTGACAAAGCCATCCTGTGCATGACAAATTGCAGATCAGACTTACAACAGGGTCATACGGAAAAGAGAGGGTAGTCATTACAGTAGTAAGTAATGACCACTGGTGTGAAGTAGAATAATGCGAGTTAAATACCAGTGGCAAGTCGAACAATGGCTGCATCCCTTTTGAATCAGGTTGAATTGTCCAAAGGCGAACAACACCATTAGCTGCTCCAGACGCAGCCAGATCAGAACCTTTTCTTGCAGCAACAGCACTAATCCATGAATGAGCTGATGAAAGGCTTTGAGGCTTACAAATTCCATTTTCTGCATAGTTGCACAAGGAATAAACATGACATAATCTCAGTTGTTGAAATGAGGGAGCATACAGGAAGGCAATGTTCTCACTGCATTGACCACAAGTACCGAACTACCAACGCATGGTGAAAAAGGGAAATATGACTAATATTGCCTGGTCAAATACCATCTTTACATGGTTTCCAATCACTACAAGAAGCTAAACAAATAAAATCCTACCATACCTTGCATCAAAATAAATGATTCTTTTTTTATCGCAGAAAGAGAGCAACAGGGTTGAGAAAGTATCTTTTACCTTTGGGCAACTTTTCATCAGCACTGTCAAGTGAACTAGGAGCTAATGCTGGATGGGCATTTTTTATTATGTGAGTAGGTTTCTTTCTCATAACACTCCAAAGCTCGAGGCTTCCATCATCTGATCCAGACAAATATTCCTTGTCATCGATAAAGCAGCAGCACTCCAAAGACACAGCAGGAGCACGAAAGACTAACTGTGACTCCTCCGGTATCTGCCAAGAAATGAAAGCTTATTAAATGGAAAGGTAAGTCCTTACATTACAAGGTTTTAGCCTACATTTCTTAACAGAGAAAGGCATGTCTGTTCGAGAATTAAAGCATCTCTCCTTGGTTGCATGAAACAGAGATGAAAGTGTCATTTACATGCTCACACATTGTTGAAAACCCTACTTGAGGTCTTATCAGTCTACCTATTTATTGAAAGCAGCTAGACATGCAGATGAATCACACAGCGTTATCTGATTGTATCACAAACATATGAAGCGTAGAAGCTACAACGAACGAAACAGAGCTAAGTGCAAATTACCTTCCAAAGATGCATTGTTCTATCCCGTGCTACAGTCAGAAGTCTATCTTTGCTGAGTGCGTCAGTTGTCAATATTTCACCCTGATGACCATATAGGCAGTGCATGTATGTTCTATCTTCAGCATTCCACTGCATTATTGAACGATCATAAGAACCAGAGAATAGCTCTGAAGAGTCCAGGCCGAAAGCAAGACAGGATACGGGCCCTCTATGTCCACTGAATGCCTGCAGAACAGCAGAAAACAGTACTGAATTAAATTACATAAGCAGCGCAAACAATTAACATCATCCATAGTAGTAAAATTAACTCTGGCTCATGAGGGCATCAATAGTGATAGTATATGTTACTTTCAGAAAGATGTTGACAACGGTAAAGAGTGGATCCAAAAGGATCATGGATCTTGCGAGATAAGCTAGTGCAGGGGCCAAAGAAATAAGAAGCGCCCAAAAGAGGGAAGGTCATCATTAGCAATTTAGCATTGGGCAATAGGTTATATGTATTTGAAGTTTGATAAATACAGAGTGACAGAATATTACATGGCAAAAGTAAGCTATACACACTGACATTAAACGAACATCTACAATCCAACTGAAAATGCTGCTCCCTGAATCATAAACAAACAGCTTACACTTGTAAACGGATCCTGATATGGAATTCAAGTTCCGTGTGAATTGACCTAAGAATACATCTGGTCAGTAGCAGACCCCAAACAGATATCTACGAAGGGCTACAGCATTCTAACATTGATCAATACTGACAGCAATATCTTGGGGTAGTAAACACTTGACATGGGGGGGGGGGGGGGGGGGGGGAGGGGGTACTTTTCTACAAACAGCCTTGGCAAATGCAACATGTATATATATAACGTTATTCCTTCTACTTTGTGATTGTACTCCACCTTCCAGAAAAACTATGAGCACAGTAACAAAACAATGTTTGATAGCTTATATTGTCTAAATAACATTGCGAAGGCAATAACAGCTCAAGAGAAACATCTCAGATGAACTATAAGTGGTTTGCCTTGATTTGTTTTGGGTTATTCGACAGTATGACTCTGACATACAACACATATACAGGGAAATAATGTAAGCTACCCATTCCGTCACACAAATTAATAAAGAAAAACAATTTTCAATTTTACAAGCACGATAGTTCCTGCTAGCTAGCTCTACAATTTTGCTTTTCATCATTGTTCTGGTTTGCTTCTGTCGGGACCTTCTGGTTTGCAGTTTTTGTTTGCCTTGTTTTGGTTGGGCCGTTACAAATTCTGCGGCATCTTGACAGTTTCTTCTAATATACAATGACACATTAGGGTGCTTGTTCGAGAAAAAGGAATCAAACTTGCAAGCATTTCTCTGAGTAATATGGTTAGCTCTTATATCATCGACAAATGAATACCACACCTGTATGTGCTCCCGTGATCGAACATCCCACAAATGGATATGCCTATCGAAGCCACCAGTGGCCAAGTATCGCCCATCGGAACTAACAGCCAGTGCAAGCACCTGCTGGCTTCTCTTCTTAGAGAGAGGAGCTTTAGCATGGTGAGAAACCAACACCTTTTCAGTTGGCCACAAATACTTCTCGCTTTGCCCGGTCTCGACATCCCAATGGAGGATAACTCCATCTTTGGATGCCGAAAACCCCTTGTCGCTGTCCTTCGACAGAGCAACGGCAGTCACTGGCTGCCGGTGCTTGGCTATAAATTTGAATCCATCCTGCTGGCCAGGTGGTAACACCCTGCAAATTGCAATGCCTTGTCACATACATGAGGTGAAAAAAATCCTACTCCATTAATTTGATTTGAGCGAGGCAGTCGAAGCAACAATACAACCGGGTGGCAAAATGGAAGGACAGCAAAAATTAATAAACTCGCAGAGAATTGCTGCTCACCTTGCGGCGAGGCTCAGGCGCTGCCTGCCACTCTCCACGAGCTGCTTCTTCCGGAGGAGCTTGGCGACCCGCCTCCCCCCGGGCAAACCATCATCCTCGTCGTCATCTTCGTCGTCGTCCTCCTCCTCTTCCTCCTTGTTCCTCTTCACCGCGTCGGCGATCCTCTCCAGGTACTCCTTGGTCATCCGCAACCTCTTCTCCCCGGCCGTCTCCTTCTCCTCCTCCTCCTCCTCCTCCTCATCCCCGCCCGCGACGGCGCCGCCCAGCGCGAGGGTGTCGTCGTCGCTGTCCCCGCTCTCGATGTCCTCGTCCGCGCGGGCGCGGCGGCGCTTGGGCTCCGACTCGAAGAAGGGGTCGTCTCCGGCGGCGGCGGCGGAGGGGCGCTTGCCCTTGCCCTTGCCCCGCGGCGGCGGCGGCGGCTTCTTGCTGCTGCGGTTGCCGCGCGGCGCCATTGGTCGGTGTTGTGGGGGGAGGAAGGGGGCGGCAAGTTAGGGTTTTAGGTTTCCTTTCTGCGGCGGGGTTTTGCGCCGGAGCCCGACCGCCCAGTTAGCACCGTTTTGTGGGCTTTTTGTGGGCCAGTGTTGAAGCTGGGCAGGAAAAAACCTAGGCCCACTTTCACCTAAAAAAAAACCTAGGCCCATTTGTGTGGTTACAGATTCTCTTTTATTTATGCGGGAGTTCTTCTCTTCTCAAATTTTTTTTTATGCGGGAGCAACTAACGCTAAAACAATTCCCCTAAAAAGAATTAGCCCTAAAAAATGCGGGAGCAACTTTTTTTTTTACGGGAAGGCCTTCATGGCTAGTTTTATTCATCTCAAATCAAACTTACATCGTTAGCTAAGAGCTTGTAGATAAAACTAGGGGGTGTATCCAACAATGCTCTTCCCCAATTGTCCATCTCAACATCAGACACTTACATCGTTAGCTAAGAGCTTGTAGATAAAACTAGGGAGTGTATCCAACAATGCTCTTCCCCAATTGTCCATCTCAACATCAGACATTTCCCTAGAAAAGACACAATCTGTACATGGTCCAAATAAAAAATGGACATCCAATGGATTTTTCTATACATGGCTCAAACATCTACGAACCTCCAAACCCAGCTCGTCTACAAGGGATAAACCTTGTCGTTCCAGTGGCTAAGCTTGTGACCACATAATTCACTAAAATCAAATCGTCCACCATATTACATCAGTTTTCCTTTACAACGGCTGAATTTTTTTTAAACTTGTTTACTCTTCCTCTTTGACATGCTCAAAGCAGAATAATTCACTTTTATAAATATCTTAAGTCCGGACAATTGCACAAAAAGGTAAATGATTTGTTTCATACTATCTGTCTTGTTCACGTCGTGCTCCATAAAAATTATAGTATTACCCGCTTACTAGAGAATGATACCCACTTCCCGTCAATAGATTTCCTGGATGAGACCATCCACCTAGCCATCCTGCTTACCCCTTGCTATAATGACCACCAACAGATCAACAACAATGTTGAATAGGATTGGCGGCATAGGATCCCCTGGCTGCAACCCCTTCCTAGGTTTTAAAATAGTGGTCGATGTATTGTCACTGATTTTCACCCCAATAGTACCACCCTAAATGACTTTATCATAGGGTTTTCACAAATCCACTTTAAAATTAATCTCCTCGAGGTTCTTAGAGTGCAACTCATGAATAGTTTCATGAAGGACGACCACCCCCTCAAGGATGTGTTGGCAGGCATGGAAGTCATAGTAGTATGTACCACAATTTGTGCTATCATTGTTAGCCTATTTTTATCCATTCGATATAAAATTGAAACTAACATTTAGCAAATAATTTGACCGAAATCACTTAAACCACGCCACGCCACATCGTTCGACGGAGGCCAGGGAGCGTTTGGTTACTGCATCTGTCCGGTGGGAGATGGTAGCGCGGGATATCTTCAACCGGTTTGGATGGCGGTCATGTAATAGGATAGGCGATTAGTTTACCTATCTTTGTTATGCCAGCCGGTTGTGGCTTTTGGACCTATTGTTTTTGGCGTCGGGGCTCTTTGTGAGCTTGCCGTTATTTTGTTTTCAGACTATAAAACTTTGTTGAACCTCTTTATTTATCTATAAATGTGGCCGTATGCATTGTTCTGATGCAGAGGCCGGGGAGTCCCCCTTTTTCGAAAAAAAACATCGTCCTTCTTAGGAAGCAAAGTGACCATGCCAAAGTTGAGTTTAAACTTTAAGCAATTAAAGCTTTCGGTTGAATAAGTCCTCAAACATTGGCATCATGTCCCCATTGATAGTCCTCAAACTATGGTGTCTTCATCCATCGATATGAAGTTGAACATGGGGCGCCCAAACAATTGTTTATAGTAATTAGAAATACATGACTTGGGATTCTCCTGACCCACACTGGTTCACTCGTCTTTTTTAAGTTGGACATTTTTCGTTTTTCTACGCTTCACATCGGCGATCAAATGAATTTTGTGGTGTTATTGCCACCTTCCCTCACGTACCTCACTTTGGAAATTCAGGCCCATTTAATATGCTCCGCATGCAGAAGTTTAGCTATGCTCTTGCTGGCCTCTCTTTTAGTAGCGCATTCTGCCTGAACAAGGGGAGTCGATTATGCTTTGATATCTAATACATCAATAAGACAAAGTATCCTTTATTTTTTAATTTTATAAAATACGCTCACATTCTTAGTTCCCATGCAAGAACCGTCTAAGATGATGGATCTTATATTGCTACCTTTCTCAACATTGGTGGTATCCTAATTCTTTTTCCCATCCTATAACAATCATCTCAATAAAGCCGTCGTTCTCAAACCATGATAACTCGAAAGAGAAAGCCGCTTTGTTCCCCACGTGAGCAGTCTTATTAGAGTCAAACGGAAGGGGATCATGATCAGAAAGTCCCCTTCGCAATGCACACAACATAATTAGGGAAAAGAAATTATCCCCTCTCGGAGCTATCCGAAAGGTGACCCGACTTTTAATAAGTTGGTGTAGCAAGACTATTATTTCAAGTAAATCGACGTCCTGAGAGAGCTATCTCCATCACGCCAAAGATTTTCAATTATAGCATTAAACATAAAAAGTCCATCTAGCGCTGAAATTTTCATTATTCTTTTTGGCACATTAACAAATAATATTAAAACATCCTCCCACAACCATGAATAAATTTTCATCTCCACAAGTACGAACCAACTCAGTCAAGAAAGCGAGTTAGTGCTCAGGTTATGCAGCCCTCTTAACCACAACAACAGTCCTATCAAAGCCGTCAAGTTTAGACCGCATGTAAAACTTAATAATCAACCTAATCCTCCATTTCCATTTTTTCTAACATCAAGTGAACGCCTATTAACTCCTAGCAAAATACACTTGATCTCCCTAGAGAAGGAAGGCCTAGCAGTCAAGTAATATTACCAAGTAAAATTAGGCCTAGCGGTTTCCATAGAAGTGATAAAATCCGCCTTTTGCTTCCTAGTAGTCTTCGTCAGAAAACAACCCTTAGCCGTCAGAGTTTTCTAGGACTACGTCGCAACATAGAAAGGTATTTCCATGCCCGCTCGCGAATGACTTTCGTCGAGGACCATGGCTTTATGAGGTTCTATTGGATGGACGGCAATAAAAATAGCGACTATTGCCAGAAAGATTATCTCTCGACCACTACAAGTCAAGCATCTTATTGTTCCACATGCGTTACCTCTACACAAATCCCACGCCCCACCTTATGAAAAACTAAACCACATATCCATTTTACACCACATCATATATATAGGCAAAAAGCAAAAATCTATCTCACTTGCCCTTTCGGGCCGAAAGAGTTTACAGAAACAGATTCCTTACGCAAACGGCCTCTTTTTCAATTATGCTATGCTGCATGCGTTGGGGTTCTCCTCGCTGAACATCGAAGTGATCTGGCTCCCATCTCCTCTTCCCCTAGCAGCCGCTGGATGGTAGTAGCATCTTCCTTCTTGGGCTGAAGAGCCCACATGGCCGTACTCTGATATGCGAGGAGGACTGTAGCTACGACTATGTGCTGCGTAATATGGTGCAGCATCATCATATTCATATCCATATCTGACGCCATGAATGTTGCTCGGATGGGTTGCCCAATGACCTCTGTACGCATGGTGGCTGTATGGGCAGTCACGCACCATGTATATCATGGAGGTGGCTGGTGCTCCAGCCGGTGGTGGCGCCTCTTTGTTCTCTGCCGCGGTGGGTTCTGCTGGTGCCTCTTCTGCAGGCGGAGGCGGAGGCACATCAGCAACCGGGGCTTCCCCTTCCGCGGGTGGCGCCGGAGCTGCAGGCGGGGCTTCTCCCCCTCCCGCGGGTGGCGCCGGAGCTGCAGCCGGGGCTTCTCCCCCTTCGGCGGGTGGCGCCGGAGCTGCAGGGTCGGTGTGCGAGCAGATGGTGGGAACCCTGTTGGCCTTCCTGATGGCCTTGACGATCCTCGCAGGATCGGCGATCCCCACCACCGTGATCTTGTGGTTCGCTTGATCAACATGTACCTCGCCTACACCGTCAATGCCGGTCAGGGTCTTCCTCATCTTGTGCACGCACCCGTTGCAGTCCATCCTTACATGGAGCTCGGTTATTCGCGGTGTCTGCAGATTGATACATGTAGATATATTAGAAAAATGTGCTATCTGATACTCCCTCCGTTCCATAATATAAGACGCTCATATATTATAGGATGAAGGGATAGGACATAAGCGTCAATGACTAGTGTGGTTAGTTACATAGAATCTCCCTCCATCTCATAATATAAGAGCGTTTTTGACATTACACTAGTACAGAGGAAGTAGTTAATAAATCAAAAAAATATGCACAAGCATTACCCTAAAAAAAAGCACAAGCATGAGAAGAGAAAAAAATGGTTTGAGTTACACGGATAGATGGGCAGGCTCACAAACCTCTGGTTCGGAAGTCATTCTTGAAGCCTCCGGTTGGAGCTTGGAGCTGGAAGTTCTTGTGGAGAGCTCTCAAGACATTATAAGGCAGGCTGGTGGAATCATGGACAACGCAAGAAGTTGCATTTATATGGAGCTAATGAGCTGAGACGGAATATTTGTGTGGGTCACCTAAGGAATCGTTGGAAAGTGAAAAGAGGGGCCCTTTGATATATACAACCTGCTCTTCTTTTCCATGAGTTGTAGTCGTGGCCGTAAGTGGGTTCCAAGATGAGCTAACAACTGGCCACAACCATTCTAGACCTAGAATAATCCAACCGGTAATTGTTGCACCTGCTATACCTAAATAACACCCCTATCATAGATTTCGAGATGGAACATCATTTTACCATTCAACAGCGAGCGGTACATTCGTAAATTTCAAGATGATATATCGACTCAGTCTTTCGGAGATGCTTATAGGAGTAGGTTGTTAAAAGAAAAAACAGCAAGCGGTGCAGCTGCTGCCTTATTTACCTTGAACACCACAACCCCAATGAGTTAAAAATCGACCTGGTTTCCTACAAGACAGTATATGTAGAACGGAACTCGGCAGTCATTGAATTCTGCATGACTTGTTTTCCTTCTCGAGGATACCATGGAATGAAATATTAATTATGTTTAGGATGAAATACTCAAAGCAATATTGCTTTGAAACTATATGTCTGGGTTTTATTCAGTTGGGTATAGTTGAGCACCTCCATTTCAAGCACGGCCACCAGTTTGCATTTTTGGCATTCATCGATTGGAATGGGGATAGGAATATCCCTGGCCGGCCAACGGAGAAGAGAAAGCATGAGAAGATCATAGATAGTGGCTTCTTTGGTCACAAGAAGGGTTCTTTTAAAGGTGGAGGATAACCACTCGTGGGAATCCCCTCAGCTAAAGAAAGGTATAGCTTCGTAGCCATGTTAAAATCATATATAATGAAAATTTATGCACCTTTTTAGCACTCTAGCCATGGACCATGCATGATAGACATTTTCTGAAGTTTCAAAGTATTATGTTCTGGAAGAGAGTGGATTTTTTTTAGCTCCAGCGCGCTTTTTGGAAAATCTAAAAAACAAATCATATTTTGAAGTTTCAAAAAAATCGGAAAAAATACACATGAACCTACACTACGTCTTCATGGCGAAATATGTTTTGGTGTGAGCCGCACAAGAAAATGATGGACTTTTATAATGAATAGTGTATGTGCTAGAAATACACGGTTTTGTTTACTTGTACAACCCACACCAAAACGTATTTCGTCATGAAATTTTACAAAGATATAGTATGCATACCTAGGTTCATGTTTTTTCTATATATTTTGAAACTTCAAAATATGATTTTTGGATATTTTTTCCAAATAAAAAGCACTATGGTGCTCAAGCTCTATCTGGCATTTCAGGTTCTAAAAAGCACTATGGTGCTCAAGCTCTATCTGGCATTTCAGGTTCTTGAATTCTTTCTATAGCAAACAACAGTTTGTTTGATTACAGATAAAAAAAAGTGTATTTCTATGTTGTGTCAGTATAATGTGTCAGTAGCTCCAACGGGACCCTCTACTACTTCATCCCCATGTGTCCGGACCAAAAAACGCCACCCAACCGGATCCCTCAAATCCAACCCATATGTCTGGGTTGTCCGACACGGCGACACCCCCCATATGTGCGCCGATTTGGGGTCGCCAGGACATGTCCGTCACGCCAGATTCCGCCAGGACCCATCCAAATCCCTTCCTCCTGCGCATGCGCCGTTGCTCTCCTCCGTCATTGCTCCATGTCCACGTCGCTGACCTCCTCCAAAAAAACATATTTTGAAGTTTCAAAAAACAATCTGAAAAAATGCACATGAACCTACAGATTTATACTACATCTGCATGACGAAATACGTTTTAGCGTGAGCTGCACACAAAAAATGATGGACTTTTATAGTGACTGATGCATGTGCTAGAAATACATAGTTTTCCTTTTTTTTGCACAGCTCACACCAAAATGTATTTCGTCATGAAATTTTACAATGATGTAGTATACATATGTAGGTCCATGTCTTTTTTTTCTTCAGTTTTTTCGTGAAACTTCAAAATATGATTTTCGAATTTTTCAAATAAACAAGCTCTACTTGGCATTTCCAGTTTTTGAATTCTTACTAGTCAATGTGTATGTGCAATGCACGTTTTGTTTTTGCAGATGTACGTGCAATGCACGCTCATTTGGAAATATTTGTCAAAATGTACGTGCAATGCACTTAATTTAGAAATATATTAAGTGCATGCGGATATTAAGTATGATATTATTTGCGTGTTATTATGTGATTAGCACTATATTTGGCATGAAATTAACTGCATGCTAAACGTGTTGAGCGCTCGACATTGAAGCAGTCTAGGTCGTTAGATTGATATGATTTGATGGTCGAGATTAATTGAATCTACCTCTTTGAGTCTTTTTATATTGGTATAGGTTATAGAAAACAACAGTTTGTTTGATTAAAGATAAAAAATATTTTCAAATGATAAGTACCACACGTGTGGTACAAAGCAGTTCAGGCTCAGATGGTTTTTACAACTAAAGTTGTCATCCGAAAAGAATAACCAAACCAAAAAAAGCTGAAACTTGTCATCCGAAAAAAGTTGCCATGCTTGACAACTAAAATTGTCATCCTCGCGTCGCTAAACTTGCCAAAAAAACGTTAGAAGTTGCCATGTGTTCATGCCACACGTGTGACACTTATCAGGGCCCAAGATATCTGTACCTCTCTGTTGTATAAGTAATGGATCCTCTAGTTTTAACAAGATTAGAGCATCTCCAATCCGACCCTCTATTCCACCCCATGTGTTCAGACCAATAAACGGCACCCAATTTGATTCCCCAAATTCAGCCCATATGTTTGGGCTGTCTGATAGGGGAAGCTCCGCCTAAATCGAGGGCAAATGGGATGGCCCGCCCACTCTGCCTATGAGTTCTTTTTTTCTCTTTTGCTTTGTAGTCGGATTTTCACCAAAACCCGGCTATTAATTTTTAGGACCAAGATATTTTTAAAACTATCATTTTTTAAAAAATAGCTCAGTATGTTAAAGAAATCAAATGTATATTAAAAAATCACTGCATATTAAGAAAAGGTTTCTCTATAGTTAGTAAAGTTTATCAAATATTCAAAAATGTTCTATATCAAAAAAATATTCATCTTATATTAACAAATCATTTGAAAAATGTTTATCGTATACTAAAAATAGTTCAATGCATATATGTAAAAGCTTTACCGTATATTATAAAAATATTTATCGTGTATTATAAAAATTATAATAAAGAAAATGTGAAAAAGGAAAAAAAGAAGAAAAAACCAAATCTAAAAGGAGAAAAAGACATAATTTAAATAAAAAAAGCACATAGAGGTAAAAAGGAGAAAATGCCAATTTATAGTGAACAAACAAAAAAAACAATGCTGGGAACCCAGCACGCTGACCGTCCCACCTCCATCGATAGCGGCGAAGCCACCCCTCACTCAGTGAAGCCTTGTCTATTTGCCGCATGCCAACAAATAAGATCTACCCTAAACATACACGTTTTTTCGAGAAAAATCTCGACCTATTTCTCTTCAATGATGATAGTACAACAAACACTGAAAACAAAATTTACAAAGACAACTACAAGCACTGAAGCGAGTAGAAGGCGCGCCGGTATTATCGCCCCTCTGTCGCCGGAGTCAAGCAAAACTTATTATAGTAAACAGTCAAAAAAGTTGTCGGACTAAGGCCTCATAGGAACAATGTACCAAACACAGCAAGCACTGTCAATGAAGAGTATAGGTCGAAAGCATTCAACTTGAAGACACACGAATGTAGAAGAACGAAGACTAGATCCGAGCATATCCATTAAAGACAACCACCAATCAAATCATGTGACATACCTCCACACGTTCCCTGACGATGCAAAACGCACCATCGGGGCGGAGGCTAGGCGGGGGGAACATTATTCCAACTTCAGAAAGCTGTCGCTGTCTCGCCTTCCCAGGCAGGACACAAACCCCAACAAAACTCAAAGAAATATCTAATAAAAAAGCCTTTCCATCGACAAGGCCGAGATCCACCATGCCCCCATGGCCCTAAGGCCACAAAATATGAGGTGGATCGACGGCACCACCTCCGAAAGGCAAAAATCCTAGTCGACGAAGGGGTAAATCGAGCTTCTTGATGTTATTCTAAACATACACACTTGACATGCAAGTCAAATGGTCCTTCGAGACTTCAGTATTTTAATTAGGCCGAGGTATAAGATTTAGATTGCTACAAAATATTATACTGAAGGTTGTGGCTAGGTCTCAGTTGACTGAGATTTAACCAAGTTTTGGTCAAGTTGCATAGCATGCAAGAGAGAAAATAAAAAAACTGAAAACAAAATGTTACGCAAATCTAACGTAAGATTTGACAAATTAATATAGCATCGACTGAGACTTAATTAATTGAGACTTAGCAAGACTGCGTATTAAATCAGCTAACCATACTTTCGTCAAAAAATTCTTAACAAATAAAACGACACTACTAGTAGCTAGTACATCAACTAATTTGCGATTGTGAAAAATAATGGACGTACAGATCACTAGTCTAATGAATTCCTGTGCTAATTAGCTGCTAGCTCCGGCAATTTCCACGGCCTTGTGGCCGCCTTCTTCCACCCTGGCGGCGGCAGCCTCGGCCGCGAGCACCTTGGCAGTGTCGTAGGAGGCGTGGAGGCCGACGAAGAAGTAGTACACGAGCAACGCCACCGTCCATATCGCGAACCTCATGAAAGACTTTGCATCGATGGATCCGAGCAGGAAGATGTTGATGAAGATGGACGCCGACGGCAGCCACGGCACCAGCGGCACCCCCCACATCGTTGGCACCCTCGCCTTTGGCACCCCGAGGTGCAGGTAAAGCGTCGCCGCGAACCACGCCGGCACGGTCACCACGTATGCCGCCCACCCGCCGTCCACCGCCACGCCCCAGTACACCGCTGTACCGACGGAGGCGGCGAGGATCACGGCGACGCACGAGACGAGCTTGTTACGGTTGGCGGCGGTGGTTTCACCGGAGGCGTAGTAGCGGTGGACGAGCAGTGCGACGGCGACGAGCATGAAGATGAAGAGCGTGGAGATGGAGAGGAGGTTGGAGAGGATGCCGAGGTCGGTGAAGAACGCGATGATGGCCGTGGCGGTGAGCATCGTGACTGTGGCGCGCACCGGCGTTCCCCAGCGCGGGGACACGACGGCGAGGCACGGCGGCGCCATGTGCGTCCGCGCGATGTGGGTGAGGTACCTGGCCTGGCCCACGGCGCTGACGAGCAGCACGGTGGTCATCCCCTTGAGCGCGCCGAAGGCCACGATGTACTTGGCCCAGTCCATGCCGACGGCGCTGAAGGCGACGGAGAAGGGCGCGTCGGGGTCGATGTCCCGGTACGGCTGCATGAGGCAGAGCGTGACGGCGAGAATGCAGTAGACGACGGTGGTGAGCGCCATGGCGCCGACGAGCCCCACGGGGATGTCCTTGGCCGGGTTCTTGGTCTCCTCGGCCATGGTGCTGACGGCGTCGAAGCCGATGTAGGCGAAGAAGAGCACCGCGGACGCGGCGAAGATGCCGCGGGCGCCGTAGGGCGCGAACTCGGCGGTGAAGTTGGAGAGCTTGGCCTTGGAGAGGCCGGCGCCGATGATGAAGATGATGACGGCGAAGTGGACGATGGAGAGGATGTAGTTGAAGCGGGAGGAGCCCTTGGTGCTGAGCACGGCGAAGAGGCAGATGAGCGTGATGACGACGACGGCGATGGGGTCGAGGCGGTTGTAGTCCTCGGCGAGCGACGTGGCGTGGATGCGGAAGTCGTTGGGGTGGTGGTTGAGTAGCGTGGCGAAGTAGGAGGTCCAGGAGCGCGCCACCGCCGCGCCGCCGATGCAGTACTCGAGCAGGATGTTGCCGGCGGCGATGAAGGCCATGAAGTCGCCCAGCTCCACCCGCAGGTACGCGAACGAACCGCCTGCATGCATGGAGTCAATGAGATGAGAGTTCTACTCATCCATCTCATGCATGCATGGAGTCAATGGAAGTAGGAACGTAGGTAGGATACGATCTAGCCGTAGATCGGACATGAGATGAGATGAGAGTCACCTGCGACTGGGATCTCGATGGCGAACTCGGTGTAGCAGAACACGGAGAGCATGGCCGAGATGCCGGAGACGGCGTAGGAGAGCACGACGGCGGGGCCAGCGGCCTCCTTGGCCTCCTGGCCGGTGAGCACGAAGATGCCGGCCCCGATGACGGCGCCGACGCCGAACCACGCGAGGTCCCACCAGTTGAGCTCCCGGCGCATGTCGGCGCCGCTGCGGCCGCGGACGGCGTGCACCTCGACGTCTACGGCGGAGCGCGCCGTGAGCCGGTCCCTGAGCCGCGGCCCCGTCTCCAGCAGCGCGCGCCCGTACGCGCCCCAGCTCGCGAACGAATCCTCCGGGAAGACGCCGCCGCCGCAGCACCCGGCGGGCCGGCGCATGCCGACGTCCGTCGCCTCGCCGGGCGCCATGGCTGGTGGCGGCAGTACGCGCGCGCGCGAGCTGGCGGGTCGCAGGCACGCGCGAGCTGGTGGCCGGACGCGCGGGTATCTCGGGGCGGAGAATGAATCTGTGACCGATGCATGGGGTCGGGCGTGCGTATATGTAGGAGAGCCGGCGACCGGAGGGAATCCGGTGAGTTCGTTCGCGTCGAGTGGAATCAAGCGAGTTGGTTACGTCAACACTCAACAGCCTCACCGGAGATGCTGCACTACGTACGCGGCTGTGGAAATGTCGTCGATCGTGCCGGGCCGGGCCTGCTTGCGATAAGGAAGGAGTTGAAAGGCCGCCTGGCTGCCATTTGCACTGGGCCTGTCGAGAGGGTTCCTGCCTCTCGCAGGGAACTGGGCCTGCGCTTGACAGACGTTTTTATGAAACTAGATGATGCGCCGCACGTTGTTGCGGGAATATTTATAATATTTCAATAAGATTTTGATTATATGAAACATGAATTTTTGAAACAATAGTTTTTGAAAGTGTATAAGAATTAAATGTAAATAGCATAATAAAATGAAATTTTACATGCATGCATGTTGTAGTGGATTTTTAATATGAATAGTTGCATATTAAGGTGGGCCTTTCCTAATGCATGTTGAATGATGAGGTGGCATGCTTGCGATAAGGAAGGAGTTGAAAGGCCGCCTGGCTGCCATTTGCACTGGGCCTGTCGAGAGGTTCAGCCTGCGCTTGACAAACGTTTTTGAGAAACTAACTGTAGAATTTCCCCCGCAAAAAAAAAAACTGTAGAACTTCTCCAAAAAAGGGGGAGAAATCTAACTGCAGAAAAAGTAATAGAGAATTCACTGTAATTATTAGTCATAAAAGCTACTCCAGGAGTTCTGGAGTATTTTGCAATTTCTTGGAACTACAATACAGTTCGAAGCATGGTTATAATTTGGCCAGATTGAATAAAGTTAGAGGTCATCCTCAAAAGGAAATTGTTGTGCAAGATGGTGCTACAATTGTCAAATCAAACTTAAACGTAACTTTCACTCTCTCAAAAAAAATTTCAAATGTAACTTTGGGCATGGTGTGAAGAAAGATTAGACGTTTCATCTCTTTTAGTCCATCCGATCCGTATTAACTGTCCCTCGTGGGAGTACATTTTTGGCGGGGGCATTTATTGTACTTTTACAAGGCTTAGCTCCATGGATGCGGAAAATTTTGAAATTTTCAAACTTTTTACTTAAAAAAATTCTGAAAACAATTATACATATATACAAAGATGTAATGTATATGCATGTAAAATTTCACAATGAAATACCGTGAATTTTGAGCTGCACAAAAAAAATCATGGACTTTGAGAATGAATAATGCACGTGTTGAAAAGCCACATAGTATTTTTTATGTAGCTGTCGTTTTAATGCATTTAATCCTGAAAAATTACACACATATACATTATGTCTCTAGTTGTATGCGTATTTTTTCAAAAAAAAACTGAAAAGTAAAAAAAAGAATTTCGAATTTATCAAATTCAGCCTCCATGGAACAGCATTTTGGCCGAGGAATCTCCTTTTGCTTTTCCACTATCTGTCTTCCATCTATTCTCTCCACTAAATTGGTCCACCAAATAGTTTGGTTTCAGATCAAGGCCACCCATTAATAAATGGTCTCAACGCTAATTGAATCTTTTCTTTTTCCAGACCATGCATGAGAATTTATTTATTTTTTGAGCAAAATGCATGAGAATTTATTAACAAAGAAAATGATGCAATGCCAAAGAGGCACTGCACAACTGACAAAATCTAAACAACCCAAGAGTCGGCGATCCACGGCTAGAAGATGACCAGACTCAGCCTAGAGTAGCGCAAAGTACATCATAAGAAAACTTGTAGTGAGTGGTGTGTGCCCCCCCCCCCCCCCCCCGCGCGTCGTCCGTTCTCGGGCGACCCGGGGGCGAAACCCTAGGCGCCGCCGGTCCCCCGCCTCCCCTTCTCCTCCTTCCCCGCCGCCGCCGGCAGCCGTCGTCGGGCTTGCCCGCGCGGCGGTAGGCGGCGGCGGGGGCTTCCCCGCGCACCCGCCTCGACCTCTGGAGAGCCGGCCCCCACCCCGCATCGGGCGCCGCCGCCCGCTTTTCCCTGGTGGCCGCCGAGGCCGGCCCTCTGCGGCGGCTGCCACCGGCGTTGTCGCCCCGCGCCTGTCGCCGGGGACGGCTCCGCCCATCAGATCCGGCCGCCTTGGCCCTGGGATCGGAGCCATACTCCGATCTGGCGGCTGGTGGGCCAGGTTTCGCCGGATCCACCCGGATCTGGCCGGCGTGGCCTTGCCTCGTCCTGCCCGGCTTGGATGATCGCGGTGTGGTGCTCCCTGGTGGCGGTGGTGTGGGTCGTTCTCCATGTTTCGACGAGATGTGTGCGGTGGGTGGATGCCGGGGCGGCGGCCTCGGGCGGTGTGGACGGCGTTGCCTCTTCGGCGGGCGACGGTCGTGGGTGCTGGTGGTCCACGACTTCGGCCATGCGGGCGGCGAGGTCTCGGTGGACGTCTACTACAGTGGGTCGGGGTGCCCCATCACCCGACATGCCTGCTTCGATGAAGTCCAACGCTTTCTCCGGCTGCGTGCGCTCCCCTGGCCAGGTCTTTGGCTGGGTGGATGGGATGGGGGCGGGACCGGGGGAAACCCTTGGCCGTCGGCGGAGGCCACGACAATGGCGGCGCCTTTGCTGGGCGTCGATCCCATTCTTGGAGGCCTTGTCGAGGTCCTCTCCCGTCTTTCACCGTGATCTTCCTTTGGGCGAAAGCTCTAGTTCCCCTTGCGGGCGACGGCGTCGTACCCTCGTCGCGCTCCTTCTTGAACGCGTCGCCCGGGGTTCCCGGAAGCATGGTGGGCGCTTTGCGGTGCGTGTGAGGAGTTTGGCGGCGGCATTGTGTGCAGCGTTTCACCTATTCTCCGCCGGTCTTCGTCCTGTGGTAGCGCTCCTTCTGCTTGGAGATGGGCTAGCGTAGATGGTGGTCGTCATTTGGCGTCTTGATGGCGTCGATGGCGGAGGATCCTGCCAAGGTTGGCACCTCAATCTGCTCTGAAGATGGACCAGTGGAAGATGGTGGCGACGACACATGTGAGTGCGTCAGACCGGATTGTGCCCCGGACCTGGTATGTGGCTCGGTCGAGGCCTCCGATTTTAGATGTTAGGCTTAGGTGAGAGGTCTGGGTATTTGGCCCAGCTTGCACCCCCTTCATCATATGGATAGGAGTAGTGGCATATGTTGCCAAGATGGCGGATTCAAACATATTGTTGTACTACTTTGTAAGGTCCTCGAGAATAATCAATAAAATGACCGTATGCATCTCCCAGATGCAGATGCCGGGGGTCATCCTCCTTTTCTAAAAAAAAAACTTGTAGAAGAGAACTTGTAGCCCAACCACAACAACACGCACAGAAGGACTACCAAGACTATGATGACACCAACAACTGAAGCACGAGCATCGGTACATCACAAGGATGGATCCATCACCGGCCTCGAACCAAACCACTTACGCAACCTAGTCCCGAAGATCTCTGCAGAAATGCATACCTTGAGGCGTTAACTGAAGAAACCTGACAGTTTTACAGTTCCCGCCATCTCCGGCTCATCCCTGCCATTGGCTCATCACTGCCATCTTACTGCATCTAACATTGCCATAAATATCGTAGCAACATCACCGTGAATTCAAAAGGAACAACTAATTGTGATCCTGATGGGTGAGCCGAGCTTAAATGATCACTTGATGCCAATATATTCACAAGGACAAACAAACTTGATCAGGACTTTTTTTTTCAAAACGAAGGCAAATATTGCGTCATCTATTAATTAAGCAGAAAAGAATTACCTAGTTAATTACATAAAACCGGGCAAAAACCGGGACAACAAGAACCAAGCCCACTCCATAGACTGAAACACACAGGGCAAAGTTCACCTTAATCGACGACAAGTCGACCTACGGCCAGACAATGCAGCTCTGACTCAGACGGAGAACTCAGAAGAACAAAACCAGGCACGGCTGGCGCCACAGAAGATCGCCGAACGGGCCACCTGCAGCCAGTCATCGTACACCACAGGGCCCCGCCGCCGCAACTTCGACTCCACAGCAACAAACAAACCGAGGCAAAACTGTGGACACGCCAGAGAAGAGTCGACTACCGCAACCATTGTCGTGTCGCCGACATCGCTCCCACCATTATCGTTGTCACAGAAGTCTGATCGCCACAGAGATTCTCTCGGGGCCGCCGCCCTGACATACCACCGCTCCCCTCGAGCAGCAACACCGCACAACCCAGCTGCCCGCAGCCCACGCTGCTCAGGGCAACCGCTCGCAGACCACGAACGCCGCACCACATCCGGGGCCGCCACCCCGACATAAAGTCAAATCGCCCCCTCTGGGGCGCATCGACCGAGCCGACACCCCTACCGCCCAAGTGGGATAAGGATGCCACCCAACCAATGTCGAGATAGAGCCCCACCTCATAGAGCTGCCACTCACATTGTTCCCAAGATCGCCATCTCGACGCACAATCATAAATCACCCGGAGCCGCCGCCCCGACGTCCACTGTCCCCGACGACGAAGAGATCCGTGCAAACTGCAACATGCTGACTCTCCAAGGCGATGCCTCAAAGAAGGAAATGACGTAGCCGCCATCATCACCCGCTTCGGCCACCCGAAGCTAGGGATTTCTCCCGGAGAGTCGTGTAATGGAGCTCCACGGCAACACCTTCAAGAAGGGGAACGACACCATGGCCATGGCGCCGCTGTTGCCAGCACCGACCCAAGGTCAGTGTTGGACTTTCGCCCGGAGCTCCTCCACACCTTCGAATCCGAGCAGATCCGGAGCACTGCACAGCACAAAATCCCCATGGTCGACGTCCACCGGCTCCACCTGAATCCGAGCAAATCCGAAGCTGTTGCTCCTGCATCCTTATAGCGAAGCCGCTCCACCATGCTGCCTGAGCAGCAGCCCCTCACCGCGCCGTCGCGCAACCTCCCGGCGATAGATCCGCGCCGCCGGACCCCTTGTGCAGCACCTTGCCGTGCAGCAGCACCTCGTCCCAGCTCCTCTCAAGCCCCTCACGCCGCGGAGCAGGGTACCCAGCAGCGCACGACCACAAATGGCCGCCCGAGCCGCCACGCACGCGCGGCGCGACCTCGCCGCGGCGCCCACGCAACCCCATCACGCTCCTCTCCGTGACCCGCTTAAATCTGCGCCCTCCGCTCCGTGCGCCCGTGCCAACGCCCGCGGCGAGCCGCCGCGCGTAGAACCGCGCCAGCTAGCCCCGAAGCGCGCCTGACCCGCCCCTGCGCTACCTTGCCGCACCGCCTCGAGCTAGCATCACCGCCGGCCGAGCTCCCGTCGAAGAGGACGGCCCGCGCCACGCCGCTCCGACCAGAAGGAGGAAAGGGCCCCGCCATCGCCGAGCCGCACGGGCTTTGCCTGGCGACGCCGTCCGGCGGCGGCGAGGGGAGGCGGGGGAGGTGGGTGCTGCGCTGCTGGCGGCTAGGGTTCGCTCCCGGCCGCCCGCGGGAGCGACCAGGAAGCGAGCGTGTTTCCTACACTCTACGCGAATTTACACATTTGCCTACTGCCACGGATGATCTTGACCAGGACTTTTGTATTGTTGCTAGTCATCTTATGGCAACTTGTTTAGCTTATGTCTGTACTCAGATATTGTTGCTTCCGCTGACTCGTCTATAATCAAGCTCTTGTATTCGAGCCCTCGAGGCCCTGGCTTGTAATATGATGCTTGTATGACTTATTTTATTTTTAGAGTTGTGTTGTGATATCTTTCCATGAGTCCCTGATCTTAATCGTACACGTTTACGTGTATGATGAGTGTACAATCAAATCGGGGGCGTCACAAGAATTTAGGGTTAAGGTTATGGTTTGGGGTTTAGGGTACCTGCATGGGGCAACCGTCTGGAGCCCTTGGAGCTCCTCTCCAGGTGGGTCTAGGTCCCTTGGGTCTCTTATTTTTCAAAATAAATCCTTGTAAATCCCCGTTTAGCTTCACAAGTATGATATTTTTTTTTGCAAATCGAAAACATGCATAAAATAACAACTGGCTCTGGGCACTGAATTAGTAGGGTAGTTCAAAAATAATAATATGAATTATTATAAAAAGTATCTAAAAATGATATTATAATAGCATGAAACAATAAAAAAATATAAATACGTTTGAGACGTATCACCTAGCACCCTCGTTCGTCGAACATAGATAGGGGAATAACAGAGACTGTATTTAGTTGTGTCCATGGGAGACCCTTTAATCGTTGTTGCGTCTATCCAGTAGGGAGGAACACTGGTGGCGTGCATGACACGGAATTGTGGTAGTATGCACATATCATTTTCCGATAAACCTCTATAAGAGTCAAATATCATTTTCCAAAGCTCTCTCTCGAATCGATACTTTTATTTCAAAAATGCTACAACTCAACCATATGCATTTGTAGGCCATCAGTTGCGCTCCTGCGGGATAGGCTATCGCCTGGTCTTGGAGGGCATGGTCTTGTGCAAGTGGCACATGTTGGCGTGTAAGCCGTGGGCCCCTCTCAAAGTCAAGCTTTTCGCATGGCCCTCCAAGACCTGTGCTGGACGTTGGATAGACTTGTGCACCGGGTCTGCCTCACCAAGCGTCGTGTCCGATGTGTGTGAAGGTAGACGGGAGGACCAACACCATTCACATCACACGCGTCTACCCCCGCAAGGTCAGGTTCAAGGTTCTTTACAACGGAACGAATACGTTTATTTTTCAAGTGATTCGTATCGTCATGGTGTATCGGTTCCTCCCAATCGTCGCCCACCTCTGATGGTGTTTAGGAACTTATAATTCTTGATTGACGATTTTTAAATGACCTCTCACATGACTGCACATATATAAAAAGATCATTCGTTCGCGCGGACAAACTAAGGATCAAAGTCAATCCGCGTTGAACGTGTGCGCGCAGGTTCCATGGACCGATTCGTACCGTGTATCTTTGATCCCACTTGTCGTCTCATGCATGCGAGAATTCATTTATCCAGAGGCAATTCCGGTTGAATTTCCCGTAGTTTGGCCGCGAATAGAACACACCCCAAAGTCCAGTGACCAAGGTTAAACAACTAACCTGTCACAAATCAGCCAGTCGCTACTCTCAGTTTGACCACCAGCGTCCTCCTTGATGCATATAAGAGGGTGCAATCAGTGCATCTCAGCACAAGAAAAGTGTGATGGAGAGAGCACGCGGAGCCATCATCCTCTTCCTGTTACTCGCTGTCGATTTCGGCGTCGCCCAGAACACCACCGGCAAAACAGATGGATTCCATGTCGGGGTGATCCTCGACCTAGGATCGCCGGTGGGAAAGGTGGCGCGAACCAGCGTTTTGCTGGCCGTTCAAGACTTCTACGCGGCCCACCGGAACTACAGCACCAAGCTTGTTCTCCACGTTAGGGACTCCATGGGCAGTGACATCAAGGCCGCATCAGCAGGTACATAGTACGTGTGTATGCACTAGGCAGTATGTCACGTCGTCAGGATTCGGAAATATCAAAGGATTTTATTTGCTACTACTTCGTAAATATAAAAATTGGCCTAAGAAAGAGATCATATACATATACATTGGCTTAAGAATCTAATTGATCAGGACTAGCCTATATCCTAAGGGCTTGTTCGGTCACTCCTCTCCCGAGAGGATTGGAGGGGATTGGCGTGGATTAGGACGTATTTTGACTTACAAGGGGTTTAAATCCTCTTCAATCCATTCGGATCCACACTCAACCGAACAATGCCTAAGGATAAATTGCTTGACTGTCCAACTACTAGTCATTTCTAGACGCTCATTCTAGTGTACGGATCGGCTGCTTCATGCGCCTCGTTAAAGTAGAATATCTTACTTTTATGAAAGCAGTATCTTTGCTCAAATGTACCAAGCTAGTTTTAGGGTTATCTTTCATTGCCTTTCGGATGTCAAGATCCATAAATACGATGCATCATCCGCGTACTATAGAATAGATAATCCGCCATCCACCAGATGAAGCACCATCCCATTAATAAGATCCGCTGACTTGGCTCTCTCGATCAACTACATTAAAAAGGACAGGGAAAGAGGACCCCCCCCCCCCCCCCCCTGACATAGGTCCTTTTCATTAGGAATGTGGCTCTAAATTATTGCTAACATTGGTGCCAACACTTCCTTCGGAAAAGTAAACCTTTTCACCAACTTGCAGCAAGATGGTGAAAATCCTTTCATCTGGAGGGTCTGAAGAAGAAAAGGTCACTTAAATTTATGGCACGCTTTGTCAAATCAATTTTAAAAATCACTCCTCCCATGTATGATGGAGCTCGCGAACAGTCTCAAGAAGAAATAGAATTTCTCCAAGAATGTTTCTACACTTAATGAATATCATTTGAGTTGGACGAACCATGTGATCAACAGCCTGATTAATATTCTATTTGTTGCCAGTTTAGTGAATACTTTGAACCTCGTGTTTAGCAGGCAAATGTGTTTGTAGTGTTGAGAGCCTAATTAGTCTGACACCAAAAGTTGACATACCAGATTTTGGCATATGCCAAATTTTGGCTAGAGATTGGTTGGTTACCAATTTTCATTGTCAATCTCACAAAAGGTTGCCAATGTTGGCAACTTTTAATTTTGCCAAATCTTGGTAGCAAACCAATCAGCCTCTAAATTCGCACGGCCTCTTTAAATTTTGGAAGCAAGTTAATTACCCCAAAGTTGAGATTACACAGTGGTAGGTCACTGCTATGAAATGCATGGAATGGATCCATCAAATCAACTTTTATTACCTCCCAAAATACCTGGTAAAACTCGGCCAGAAATTCATCCGGTCCAAGGGCTTTATTATGTTCTATCCAAGAGATAGCATCCCAAACCCCACTTTTCATGCAAGGAGTAGTGAGGAATTTATTTTCTGGCATGAAAAGTTGAGGGACATCTTACCCAAAAGCTGTAGACATCATAATATTGTTGTGCTCAGACGAATCAAACAACCCCTTATAACAGTTTGTGATGTTATCTTTGAATCTAGCATCACTCACTACCGAGCCATCATCTCTTTTTAATTTGAAAATATGATATTCCTGATGCTTCTAGTTTAGTTGGGAATAGTTGAGAGATCTTAGACCAAATGCAAAATGTATGAAAATCATAATACAGAAAAGGTGTTTTTTAATTAAAAGGTGGTCTATTTCTAGCTGAAACCCCATTCTTGAGTGACATATTAACTTCTCCTAACAGGCTCAATCAAGCAATCCCCTATTATAGTATGGCCTCAAAATTGAAATTAAAACATGTTCAAGCTCTCCACACTCTCAATTGATAAGCAAAATTTAGAACCTCATCGTTGTTAATGTGTTACTAAAAACATGTATTGAAAACCTCCACAAGTCAATGATATAATTCCATAGGAAATAGAAAATTAGTACCTCGATGGAAAAACATATGGCATACTTGGCCTGTACAAAGACATGCACCAGCCAACAATTAATCCAATAATACATGGATTATGGTATATAATCTAGATGCAATTGGAATTTAGATTGCTATTTAAATGCATTATATTCTAATTGTAATTTTGTACTATAAATAGAATGTTGTAATACGAAATTTAAGTTCAAGGTTTGAAACCGGACAGTCAAAATACACGGCAACCAACATCCGTAACAATCTAGAACCAATTGTGAGATGAGAGGTAACAACATACATGAGTTCTTTCTACCTATGTAACGATATGAAAGCTTTGCATTTTCACAGAAAAAGTGCAACGAAAGGAGTACATTTTACTCATGTCATTTCGCATAAGTTTGCTAATAGTTAGAATACCTCAGAAACTCGACTCTGGCATTTCTAATTGGGCGGGTTCATATTCTTGACTTGTATCTCGCATTTTGAATACAATTTGCTTGTAATCCCTTTGTTCCAAAATGCATTGCATATTGGTTTTGTCTTAAGCTAAAATATGTTAAGTTTGACTAAAATTATATTGAAAATATATAAACATTTGCAATACGAAATAAATACAATATGGAAATATATTTCACTATGGATTGATTTGGTATTGTAAATTTCTATAAACTTAGTCAAACTTTATAAAGTTTAGAGAACAGGCTTTCACCCTGCTCTATAGATATAGCTAAATTGTCGCCCGAGTTGCCCTATAGAGCATAAGGGTGACATTAAAGAGTGACATCTCAAACTTTATGAAGTTTGCTTACGAATATGGAATGTATTTTGGAGCGGAGGGAGTAAATATCTCTCCATGGTGTTACACTATTTTGTTCAGAAATAGGCTTTTGCCCCACTTTATAGATAAAGCACCAACCAAGTCCATACAAGTCATCCAAGTATGAGGAAAAAAAATACTACCTTTGATCCATAATAGGTGCCACAGTTTTGAACTAACCCCAGTTCAAAACTGCGACACTAACTTTGGATCCAAGGGAGTAAGAGGTTTTTGGGTGTTACACTATTACCCTTATATTTTTAATATATGTGGAAAAACAGTAGGGTCTAGTTCCCTATTGTGTTTCCTGATAAGAGTTCAGATTTTTTTTTATTTTCTTGACATGTTTGTATTGTCAAATATCAGCTTCTTGTAACATTATTTGGCTATTTGTTATGTCTGGGGAGTATAGAGGCAATATTTTAAATTAGAGTATTGACTCAGAAAACTGGAAGGTCCAAAACTAAGTTTTTTCCAACCTTCTTCCAATTTTGAAATAGTTGATTATGTTGTTGAGTACTACAGACTATTCCATAGATATTATCTAACCATCATTTTCTTTGTTCTGCCCTTCCCAAAGCTATTGAATTACTAGAGAATTACAAAGTGCAAGCCATTATTGGTCCCCAGAAATCATCAGAAGTTGTGTTCATATCCAAACTTGGAAATATAACCCAAGTCCCCATAGTATCATTCACAGCAACAAGCCCCTCTCTCACTTGTGATAGTATGCCCTATTTTGTACGAGCAACACCAGATGACTCGGCTCAGGTGAATAGCATTGCCTCGCTTGTACAAGCATATGGATGGAGAGAAGTGGTAGCAGTATATGATGACACTGACTACGGGAGAGGCATTGTACCATACCTCACTGATGCACTTCAAAACATTGATGTTCGTGTTCCATATCGTAGTGTTATCCCTTCATCGGCAACAAGTGAGACCATTATAAAAAAACTAAATGAGTTGATGGCAATGCAAACAAGGGTATTTATTGTTCATATGTCATCCACTATGACTTCCCTTCTTTTTATGAAGGCCAAAGAGGTAGGGATGATGAACCAAGGATTTGTGTGGATTACCACAAGTGGAGTGGCAAACATCATGGACACACTCAATCCAAGTGTCATTGAGGCAATGAATGGTGTGCTTGGAGTAAGGTATCATGTTCCCAGATCGCAAGAACTTGATAACTTATCCAAAAGGTGGAACATAATGTACTTGCAGGATAACCCAGATGAATCACCCTCCAATAAACTAAGCATTGTTGGGCTATGGGGCTATGATACAATATGGGCATTGGCACGAGCAGCAGAAAAGGTTGGAGTATCCAATATCACAAACAAGCCACCATTGTCCACTAAAAACTCCACATACTTGGAATCCATGATTATTTCCACTAAGGGTCATGAACTCTTAAAGACAATTGTACAAAATAAGTTCAGAGGTTTCAGTGGTGAGTTTGACCTTACAGATAGACAACAACATAAAACTTATGTGTTCCAGATAATAAATGTTGTTGGAAGAGGTTGGAGAGAAATTGGATTTTGGACTGTGAAAAGTGGACTTTCACGACAGTTAAAGCAAGATGGCTTCAAAAAAACAGGACAACACTCAATGCATGATCTAAATCCTGTAATTTGGCCTGGAGAGTCAACCAAAATACCAATGGGCTGGGAAATTCCTACCGTTGGCAAGAAGCTTAGAGTTGGTGTGCGTTCAAGCAAAATTCCGGAGTTTATAAAGACATACAAAGATCCTGTCAAAAATGAAACAACAGTGAGTGGCCTTACAATTGACATATTTGAGGAGGCAGTAAAGAGGCTACCTTTTCCACTTTCTTATGAGTACCTAGAATTTGACACAGCTGATACAGGGAGCTACAATGATTTTGTTTATCATGTTTATCTTCAGGTAAGAAATACTTTAGACAATTGAGCTTATATTGTTTAGTCAATCATAAAATATAGTTATTCGTCTTTTTCTCAAGTATAAAAGTCTGACTAGTGTCATTGTAGGAATACGACATAGCGGTTGCAGATATTACTATAAGATACAACAGATCATTATATGTCGACTTCACTGTACCATACACAGAGTCTGGAGTAGGGATGATTGTTCCAGTGAAGGAAAACGTGATGAAGGATGTGTGGCTTTTCTTGAAACCATTGAGCACTGAGATGTGGTTTGGCAGCATCGTATTATTTATGTACACCGGAGTTGTTGTCTGGCTGCTGGAGTATCTAAATGGCAATGAACATGTGCATGGTCCCTTTTCACTCAAACAACTGGCGACTACAATATTCTCCATTTTTGAAGAGAGTGAGTACTGTTATAGTTTCTTTGATCTTGGTAGAATTTTGAACAAGTATTTTAGTCGCATAGACAAAGCATGTGTTGCACTATGTCAAAATAAGAGGAATCATCAATAGATTACTACACTGAGCTGACTAAACATCTCTAGGAATCTATGGTAATTAATTTTATTTTAAAAATTCAACAACACAAAAACTTGATCTTCCTACTTAATAATGCTCAATAAACACAATACGAAGAATCAAGGTGGGGGGTGAACTAACCCAAGCTTGTATTTTCTAGAAAAAAATCAACAATGCACATGTTCTTCTTAATTGCACTTCATTACAGATAAAATATAGACATTATTCGTTATTTGAATTAGTTAAAAAATGATGGCATAACTTGCACTAATCATATAAACAAATATTCATATACCTTCTAGCAAGTCCTGAAATGTCGTGCATTGCATTCCAGCTTCAAAATTTCTTATGTTTCTTAATAAAGAATGATTGTTATTTCTACAGAGGAGAAGCTAGAATGCTTTCTACCTAGAATTGTTTTGCGTGTATGGATGGTTGTACTTCTGGTACTTGCAGCAAGTTATACAGCAAGCTTTGCATCAATGCTTACTGTACATAAGCTTTCACCAACAGTGACTGATGTTCATGAACTCCAAAAGAATGGAGAATATGTAGGGTTCCACCAAGGTTCTTATATAGAGGGTCTACTGGTGGAAATTGGTTTTGATACATCTAAGCTCAGGGCCTATGCAACACTTGAAGATTTCTATAGTGCTCTTTCTAATGGAAGCATTGTTGCGGTTGTACTTGACGTCCCATACATCAAACTGTTCCTCGCAAAGTACAACAAAGGTTACGTAATGGTGGGGCCTATATACAAGAGTGCAGGTTTTGCATTTGTAAGTTTAACTAATCTCACTATTCTCTTCTAGTACCATATTACCACAAGATTGTAGTTTAAAATTCAAACTTGTAAATATATAAATATATGTTGAAAAATCAAAGATAAATAGATAGTATGATTATCTAATAGCGTCCCAATGGAATGATGGAATTTTATTACAAGAATTGTTGCAACCAATTTGGTAACAACAGATAAGAAAATAAATAGCAAAATGAACACAATAATCTTTTTAATAAATTTAGCTACAATACACGAACAACATATATATAAGAGGCTTGGCGAAACAATCACATATAACAACATAACTCCATATGTTTACTATCGGAAACATTAACCTGAGCTGATATTTGTAACTCATCACACTAAGGCTCTTTTTGGAATTGACCTGCATTATGATAAATAGTCTTTGTCGGTTGGTTTATTTTTGGATACCTAGGTGTTTGACTATCTCTCTTTTTCTAATCAAATAGCATATTTGCATTTGAAAACATATGAGATCTCATGTGGGAGATCAACTTTGATAATACTTCATCTAACTCTAATTTGATTTATCCCGCAAAAAAAACTCTGATTTGATTTACCAACAGATCAATAGACTTTTCACAACCTTTTTACACCAACTTTAAAAGTAAGTACATGATGCTCCACAACAATCACAAACTAAGCCTGAAAGAGTTTACTGGATTTTTGTGCTATTTAAGCAACTTTTTGAATGATTAATTGAGGGGTATGGCAGTGCTAAATAATAGAACCCTCATATTAGTTGCATATTATATTAGAAAAAAAGTTTTCAGGATTTTACCGAGTCAATGTTGTTAGTGGGACATTATATGTTAGCATGCACATCTTATAACAATTATCTCATTGCTAATTAGGCGCTTCCCAGGAATTCTCCACTATGTGCTGAGATGTCAAGGGCGATACTCAACATAACAGGAGGAGATACTATCATTCAATTTGAAAAGAAATGGATAGATCAAAATAGCCATGAAAATGATGGCACGCTTGATGGTTCAGGCGCTATCACTTTTGAAAGTTTTGGGGGATTATTCCTCTTAACTGGAGTTGTGACAACATGTTCCCCTTTTGTAGCGGTGTTGATGAACCGCTACAAAGAACATCAACAAGATCCAGGGAACAAATCAGATGACCAGAATGAATTTGAACACAAGCAAGTTAAGAAAAGGAGAAATGGGAAGAACAAAGAGATGAAAACGGAAAATGAATTGAGAGAGACAAACAACACTGTTATTGCCTCACAGTTCGAGCAGAAATGGTGACCGACTACCACACAGTAGGTACTCACACCCAAAATAACAATGCAACATCACTGACTCATATCGGTTCACAAACCATTCTTGGGGAGACAAAAGTGGTAGGTGGCTCAAGTTATTTCCAAACTGAGCAAAGTTCACCTTTCAAGCTCAAAGATGAACAACTAACTAACTACAGGGGCAAAGCTGGTACAACCAAACTTGGGTACACTGTGCATTCAAAATCAAGTAAATTTTTAGTTTACTTATGCTTCAACCTTTCAGGCATCGCTTGGTCGACAACTGAAAAGGCTAATTGGTCCCATTATATAATGTAATTTTTCCTGAAAGAATCAAAGCTCTCTATGAAGTAGTAGGGTATATGCTCCTTTAGTAAGATCATTGAGATGGTAGTGCACAATATATTGTAAGGCATCCAACACTATCTATCCCCGAACAGAACTTTACAACACTATGTCAATAATACAGTGTAGGGGAATGCAGTAATTTCAAAAAAATTCCTACGCACACGCAAGATCATGGTGATGCATAGCAACAAGAGGGAAAAGTGTCGTCCACGTACCCTCGTAGACCGTAAGCGGAAGCGTTGTGACAACGTGGTTGAAGTAGTCGTACGTCTTCACGATCGACCGATCCCTAGTACCGAACGTACGGCACCTCCGCGATCTGCACACGTTTAGCTCGGTGACGTCCCGCGAACTCACGATCCAGTAGAGCTTCGAGGGAGAGTTTCGTCAGTACGACGGCGTGATGACGGTGATGATGATGCTACCGAAACAGGGCTTCGCCTAAGCACCGCTACGATATAACCGAGGTGGATTATGGTGGAGGGGTGCACCGCACACGGCTAAAAGATCAACTGATCAACTTTTGTGTCCATGGGGTGCCCCCCTCCCCCGTATATAAAGGAGTGTAGGAGGGGGAGGGCCGTCCCTCTCTATGGTGCACCCTGGGGGAGTCCTACTCCCTACTCCCTCCAGGAGTAGGATTCCCCCCTTTCCTAGTAGAAGTAGGAGCCCTTCCAAGTAGGAGTAGGAGAGGAAGGAAGGAGGAGAGAGGGAGGAAGGAAAGGGGGGCCGGCCCCCCTCCCAATTCAGATTGGGCTTGGGGGCGCGCCTCCCTCCTTTCCCTTCCCTCTCCTCTATTCCACTAAGGCCCAATAAGGCCCATATACTCCCCGGGGGGGTCCGGTAACCTCCCAGTACTCCGAAAAAATGCCCGAACCACTCGGAACCATACCGATGTCCAAATACAGGCTTCCAATATATTGATCTTCACATATAGACCATTTCGAGACTCCTCATCATGTCCGTGATCAAATCCGGGACTTCGAACTACCTTCGGTACATCAAAACACATAAACTCGTAATACCGATCGTCACCGAACGTTAAGCGTGCGGACCCTACGGGTTCGAGAACTATGTAGACATGACCGAGACTCATCTCCGGTCAATAACCAATAGCGGAACCTGGATGCTCATATTGGTTCCTACATATTCTACGAAGATCCTTATCGGTCAAACCGCATAACGGTATATGTTGTTCCCTTTGTCATCGGTATGTTACTTTCCCGAGATTCGATCGTCGGTATCTCAATACCTAGTTCAATCTCGTTACCGGCAAGTCTCTTTACTCATTCCGTAATGCTACATCTCGTAACTAACTCATTAGCTACATTGCTTGCAAGTCTTATAGTGATGTGCATTACCTAGAGGGCCCAGAGATACCCCTCCGACAATCGGAGTGACAAATCCTAATCTTGATCCATGCCAACTCAACAAACACCATCGGAGACACCTGTAGAGCACATTTATAATCACCCAGTTACGTTGTGACGTTTAGTAGCACACAAAGTGTTCCTCCGGTATTCGGGAGTTGCATGATCTCATAGTCATAGGAACATGTATAGTTATGGAAAAAGCAATAGCAACAAAACAAAAAGATCATCGTGCTAAGCTAACGGATGGGTCAAGTAAATCACATCATTCTCTAATGTTGTGATCCCGTTAATCAAATGACAACTCATGTCTATGGTTAGGAAACATAACCATCATTGATTCAACGAGCTAGTCAAGTAGAGGCAAACTAGTGACACTATGTTTGTCTATGTATTCACACATGTACTAAGTTTTCGGTTAATACAATTCTAGCATGAATACTAAACATTTATCATGATATAAGGAAATATAAATAACAACTTATTATTGCCTCTAGGGCATATTTCCTTCAGTCTCCCACTTGCACTAGAGTCAATAATCTAGATTACATTGTAATGATTCTAACACCCATGGAGTCTTGGTGCTGATCATGTTTTGCTCATGAGAGAGGCTTAGTCAACGGGTCTGCAACATTCAGATCTGCATGTATCTTGCAAATCGCTATGTCTCCCTCCTTGACTTGATCACGGATGGAATTGAAGCGTCTCTTGATGTGCTTGGTTCTCTTGTGAAATCTGGATTCCTTTGCCAAGGCAATTGCTCCAGTATTGTCACAAAAGATTTTCATTGGACCCGATGCACTAGGTATGACACCTAGATCGGATATGAACTCCTCCATCCAGACTCCTTCATTCGCTGCTTCCGAAGCAGCTATGTATGCCGCTTCACACGTAGATCCCGCCACGACGCTCTGCTTGGAAATGCACCAACTGACAGCTCCACCATTTAATAAAAACACGTATCTGGTTTGTGACTTAGAGTCATCCGAATCATTGTCAAAGCTTACATCAACGTAACCGTTTATGATGAGCTTTTTGTCACCTCCATATACGAGAAACATATCTTTAGTCCTTTTCAGATATTTCAGGATGTTCTTGACCACTGTCCAGTGATCCACTCCTGGATTACTTTGGTACCTCCCTGCTAAAATTATAGCAAGGCACACATCAGGTCTGGTACACACCATTGCATACATGATAGAGCCTATGGCTGAAGCATAGGGAACACCTTTCATTTTCTCTCTATCTTCTGTAGTGGTCGGGCATTGAGTCTGACTCAACTTCACACCTTGTAATACATGCAAGAACCCTTTCTTTGCCTGATCCATTTTGAACTTCTTCAACACTTTATCAAGGTATGTGCTTTGTGAAAGTCCAATTAAGCGTATTGATCTATCTCTATAGATCTTGATGCCCAATATATAAGCAGCTTCACCGAGGTCTTTCATTGAAAAATTCTTATTCAAGTATCCTTTTATGCTATTCAGAAATTCAGTATCATTTCCGATTAAAAATATGTCATCTACATATAATATCAGGAATGCTACGGAGCTCCCTCACTTTCTTGTAAATACAGGCTTCTCTAAAAGTCTGTATAAAACCATATGCTTTGATCACACTATCAAAGCGTATATTCCAACTCCGAGAGGCTTGCACCAGTCCATAAATGGATCGCTGGAGCTTGCACACTTTGTTAGCACCTTTTGGATCGAAAAAACCTTCTGGTTGCATCATATACAACTCTTCTTTCAGATATCCATTAAGGAATGCAGTTTTGACATCCATTTGCCAAATTTCATAATCATAAAATGCGGCAATTGCTAACATGATTCGGACGGACTTAAGCATCGCTACCGGTGAGAAGGTCTCATCGTAGTCAAATCCTTGAACTTGTCAAAAACCTTTCGCAACAAGTTGAGCTTTGTAGACAGTAACATTACCGTCAGCGTCCGTCTTCTTCTTGAAGATCCATTTATTCTCTATGGCCTGCCGATTATCGGGCAAGTCAACCAAAGTCCACACTTTGTTCTCATACATGGATCCCATCTCAGATTTCATGGCTTCAAGCCATTTTGCGGAATCTGGGCTCATCATCAATTCCTCATAGTTCGTAGGTTCGTCATGGTCAAGTTGTTGGGGAACGTAGTAATTTCAAAAAAATTCCTACGCACACGCAGGATCATGGTGATGGCAACGAGAGGGGAGAGTGTCGTCCACGTACCCTCGTAGACCGTTAAGCGGAAGCGTTATGACAACGCGTTGATGTAGTTGTACATCTTCACGATTGAACGATCCTCAGTATCGAACGTACGGCACCTCCGCGTTCAGCACACGTTCAGCTCGGTGACGTCCCGCGAACTCACGATCCAGTAGAGCTCAGGGAAGAGTTTCTTCAGCACGACGGCTTGGTGACGATGTTGATGAAGCTACCGCAGCAGGGCTTCGCCTAAACACCGCTATAGTATGACCGAGGTGGATTATGGTGGAGGGGGGCACCGCACACGGCTGGGAGAGATCTTTGTGATCAACTTGTGTGTCTAGAGGTGCCCCCTGCCCCTGTATATAAAGGAGCAATGGGGAGGCCGGCCGGCTCTTGTTGGTGCGCCAGGAGGAGGAATCCTCCTCCTAGTAGGAGTAGGATTCCTCCCTTTCCTACTCCTACTAGGAGGGGGAAAGGAAGGGGAAGAAAGAGAAGGAAAAGGGGGGCGCCGCCCCCCCCCTCTCCTAGTCCAATTCGAACCAGAGGGAGGGGGCACGATGCCTGCCCTAGGCTGGCCCCTCTCTCTTTCCCTTATGGCCCAACAAGGCCCATTAGCCCCGTACTCCGGTAAAATCCTGATTTTACCCGGAACTCTTCCGATGTCCAAATGTAGGCTTCCAATATATCAATCTTTATGTCTCGACCATTTCAAGACTCCTCGTCATGTCCGTGATCATATCCGGGACTCCTAATTACCTTCGGTACATCAAAACATATAAACTCATAAAACCGATCATCACAGAACTTTAAGCGTGCGGACCCTACGGGTTCGAGAACTATGTAGACATGATCGAGACATGTCTCCGGTCAATAACCAATAGCGGAACCTGGATGCTCATATTGGTTCCTACATATTCTACGAGGATCTTTATCGGTCAAACCGCATAACACTATACGTTGTTCTCTTTGTCATCGGTATGTTACTTGCCCGAGATTCGATCGTCGGTATCCCAATACCTAGTTCAATCTCGTTACCGGCAAGTCTCTTTAATCGTTTCGTAATACACTATCCTGCAACTAACTTATTAGTTGCATTGCTTGCAAGGCTTATAGTGATGTGCATTACCGAGAGGGCCCAGAGATACCTCTCTGACAATCGAAGTGACAAATCCTAATCTTGATCTATGCCAACTCAACAAGTACCATCGGAGACACCTGTAGAGCACCTTTATAATCACCCAGTTACGTTGTGACGTTTAGTAGCACACAAAGTGTTCCTCCGGTATTCGGGAGTTGCATGATCTCATAGTCATAGGAACATGTATAGTTATGGAAAAAGCAATAGCAACAAAACAAAACGATCATCGTGCTAAGCTAACGGAATGGGTCAAGTCAATCACATCATTCTCCTAATGATGTGATCCCATTGATCAAATGACAACTCATGTCTATGGTTAGGAAACTTAACCATCTTTGATCAATGAGCTAGTCAAGTAGAGGCACACTAGTGACACTATGTTTGTCTATGTATTCACACATGTATTATGTTTCCGGTTAATACAATTCTAGCATGAATAATAAACATTTATCATGAAATAAGGAAATAAATAATAACTTTATTATTGCCTCTAGGGCATATTTCCTTTACAAGTAACATGACTTCCAGAACAGGATTACCGTACCACTCTGGTGCGGATCTTACTCTGGTTAACCTACGAGGTTCGGTAGTAACTTGATCAGAAGTTTCATGATCATCATCATTAGCTTCCTCACTTACTGGTGTAGGAATCACTGGAACTGATTTCAGTGATGAACTACTTTCCAATAAGGGAGAAGGTACAATTACCTCGTCAAGTTCTACTTTCCTCCACTCACTTCTTTCGAGAGAAACTCCTTCTCTAGAAAGGATCAATTCTTAGCAACGGATACCTTGCCTTCGGATCTGTGATAGAAGGTGTACACAACAGTCTCCTTTGGGTATCCTATGAAGACACATTTCTCCGATTTGGGTTCGAGCTTATCAGGTTGAAGCCTTTTCACATAAGCATCGCAGCCCCGAACTTTAAGAAACGACAACTTGTGTTTCTTGCCAAACCACAATTCATAAGGTGTCGTCTCGACAGATTTAGATGGTGCCCTATTTAACATGAATGCAGTTGTCTCTAAAGCGTAACCCCAAAACGATAGCGGTAAATCAGTGAGAGACATCATAGATCGCACCATATCTAGTAAAGTACGATTACGACGTTCGGACACACCATTACGCTATGGTGTTCCAGGTGGCATGAGTTGCGAAACTATTCCACATTGTCTCAAATGAAGTCCAAACTCATAACTCAAATATTCACCTCCATGATCAGATCGTAGAAACTTGATTTTCTTGTTACGATGATTTTCCGCTTCACTCTGAAATTCTTTGAACTTTTCAAATGTTTCAGACTTATGTTTCATTAAGTAGATATACCCATATCTGCTCAAATCATCTGTGAATATGAGAAAATAACGATACCCGCCGCGAGCCTCAATATTCATCTAACCACATACTTCAGTATGTATGATTTCCAACAAATTTGTTGCTCGCTCCATTGTTCCGGAGAACAGCGTTTTAGTCATCTTGCCCATGAGGCATGGTTCGCAAGTACCAAGTGATTCATAATCAAGTGATTCCAGAAGTCCATCAGAATGGAGTTTCTTCATGCGCTTTACACCAATATGACCTAAACGGCAGTGCCACAAATAAGTTGCACTATCATTATCAACTCTGCATCTTTTGGCTTCAATACTATGAACATGTGTATCACTGCTATCAAGATTTAGTAAAAATAGACCACTCATCAGGGTTGCATGACCATAAAAGATATTACTCATATAAATAGAACAACCATTATTCTCTGATTTAAATGAATAACCGTCTCGCATCAAACAAGATTCAGATATAATGTTCATGCTCAACGCTGGCACCAAATAACAATTATTTAGGTCTAATGCTAATCCCGAAGGTAGATGTAGAGGTAGTGTGCCGATGGCGATCACATCGACTTTGGAACCATTTCCCACGCGCATCGTCACCTCGTCCTTAGCCAATCTTCGCTTAATCCGTAGCCCCTGTTTCGAGCTGCAAATGTTAGCAACTGAACCAGTATCAAATACCCAGGCACTACTGTGAGCATTAGTAAGGTACACATCAATAACATGTATATCAAATATACCTTTCACTTTGCCATCCTTCTTCTCCGCCAAATACTTGGGGCAGTTCCACTTCCAGTGACCAGTTCCTTTGCAGTAGAAGCACTCAGTCTCAGGCTTGAAGGAAATATGCCCTAGAGGCAATAATAAAGTTATTATTTATTTCCTTATATCATGATAAATGTTTATTATTCATGCTAGAATTGTATTAACCGGAAACATGATACATGTGTGAATACATAGACAAACGGAGTGTCACTAGTATGCCTCTACTTAACTAGCTCGTTGATCAAAGATGGTTATGTTTCCTATCCATAGACATGAGTTGTCATTTGATTAACGGGATCACATCATTAGGAGAATGATGTGATTGACTAGACCCATTCTGTTAGCTTAGCACTTGATCGTTTAGTATGTTGCTATTGATTTCTTCATGACTTATATATGTTCCTATGACTATGAGATTATGCAACTCCCGTTTACCGGAGGAACACTTTGTGTGCTACCAAACGTCACAATGTAACTGGGTGATTATAAAGGTGATCTACAGGTGTCTCCGGAGGTACTTGTTGAGTTGGCGTATTTCGAGATTAGGATTTGTCACTCCGATTGTCGGAGAGGTATCTCTGGGCCCACTCGGTAATGCACATCACTATAAGCCTTGCAAGCATTGTAACTAATGAGTTAGTTGCGGGATGATGTATTACGAAATGAGTAAAGAGACTTGCCGGTAACGAGATTGAACTTGGTATTGAGATACTGACAATCGAATCTCGGGTAAGTAACATACCGATGACAAAGGGAACAACGTATGTTGTTATGCGGTTTGACCGATAAAGATCTTCGTAGAATATGTGGGAGCCAATATGAGCATCCAGGTTTCGCTATTTTTTATTGACCGGAGACGTGTCTCGGTCATGTCTACATAGTTCTCGAACCCGTAGGGTCCGCACGCTTAAAGTTTGGTGATGATCGGTATTATGAGTTTTTGTGTTTTGATGTACCGAAGTTAGTTCGGAGTCCCGGATATGATCACGGACATGACGAGGAGTGTCAAAATGGTCGAGACGTAAAGATCAATATATTGGACGACTATGTTTGGACACTGGAAAGGTTCCGGAAGGTTTCGGACATATACCGGAGTACCGGGGGGGTTACCGGAACCCCCCGGGGGCTTAATGGGCCTACATGGGCCTTAGTGGAAATAGAGGGCGTCAAGGGGAGTGTGGGGCGTGCCCCCCCAAGGCCCAAACCAAATTGGTTTAGGGCAAAGGGGGTCGGGCCCCTCTTTCATTCTCCTCATCTCCCTTTCCTTCCCCCTCTCCTACTCCTACTAGGAATAGGAGGAGTCCTACTCCTAGTGGTAGTAGGACTCCCCCTTGGCGCGCCTCTCCCTGGTCGGCCGCCTCCTCCCCCTTGATCCTTTATATACGGGGGCAGGGGGCACCCCATAGACACAACAATTGATCATTGATCTCTTAGCCGTGTGCGGTGCCCCCCTCCACCATAATCCACCTCGATTATATCGTAGCGGTGCTTAGGTGAAGCCCTGCGTCGGTAGCATCATCATCACCATCACCACGCCGTCGTGCTGACGAAACTCTCCTGTGAAGCTTTGCTGGATGGGAGCTCGCGGGACGTCATCGAGTTGAACGTGTGCAGAACTCGGAGGTGCCGTGCATTCGGTACTTGGATCGGTCGGATCGTGAAGACGTATGACTACATCAACCGCGTTATGACAACGCGGTTGATGTAGTCGTACGTCTTCACGATCGACCGATCCTCAGTACCGAATGTACGGCACCTCCGCGTTCAGCATGCATTCAGCTCGGTGACGTCCCGCAAACTCACAATCCAGTAGAGCTCGGGGAAGAGTTTCGTCATCATGGCAGCGTGGTGACGATGTTGATGAAGCTACCATTGCAGGGCTTCGCCTAAGCACCGCTACAGTATGACCGAGGTGGATTATGGTGGAGGGGGGCACCGCACACGGCTAGGAGAGATCAATGATCAACTTGTCTGTCTAGAGGTTCCCCCTGCCCCCGTATATAAAGGAGCAAGGGGGAGGCCGGCCGTCCCTAGAGGGCGTGCCAGGAGGAGGAATCCTCCTCCTAGTAGTAGTAGGATTCCCCTCTTTCCTACTCCTACTAGGAGGGGAAAAGGAAGGCGGAGAAGGAGAAGGAAAAGGGCCCCCCCTCTCCTAGTCCAATTCGGACCAGAGGGGGAGGGGGGGTGCGGCCTACCCTGGCCGGCCCCTCTCTCTCCACTAGGGCCCAATAAGCCCCATTAACCCCTGGGGGTTCCGGTAACCCCTCCAGCACTCTGGTAAAATCCCGATTTCACCCGGAACTCTTCCGATGTCCAAATGTAGGCTTCCAATATATCAATCTTTATGTCTCGACCATTTCGAGACTCCTCGTCATGTATGTGATCATATCCGAGACTCCGAAGTACCTTCGGTACATCAAAACATATAAACTCATAATACCGATCGTCACAGAACTTTAAGCATGCGGACCCTACCGGTTCGAGAACTATGTAGACATGATCGAGACATGTCTCCGGTCAATAACCAATAGCAGAACCTGGATTCTCATATTGGCTCCTACATATTCTATGAAGATCTTTATCGGTCAAACCGCATAATAATATACGTTGTTCCTTTTGTCATCGGTATGTTACTTGCCCGAGATTCGATCGTCGGTATCCTAATACCTAGCTCAATATCATTACCGGCAAGTCTCTTTACTCGTTCCGTAATGCAACATCCCGCAACTAACTCATTAGTCAGATTGCTTGCAAGGCTTATAGTGATGTGCAATACCGAGAGGGCCCAGAGATACCTCTCCGACAATCGGAGTGACAAATCCTATTCTTGATCTATGCCAACTCCACGAACACCATCGGAGACACCTGCAGAGCACCTTTATAATCACCCAGTTACGTTGTGACATTTGGTAGCACACAAAGTGTTCCTCCGATATTCGGGAGTTGCATAATCTCATAGTCATAGGAACATGTATAAGTCATGAAGAAAGCAATAGCAGTAAACTTAAACGATCAAGTGCTAAGCTAACGAAATGGGTCAAGTCAATCACATCATTCTCCTAATGATGTGATCCCGTTGATCAAATAACAACTCATGTCTATGGCTAGGAAACTTAACCATCTTTGATCAATGAGCTAGTCAAGTAGAGGCATACTAGTGACACTATGTTTGTCTATGTATTCACACATGTATTATGTTTCCGGTTAATACAATTCTAGCATGAATAATAAACATTTATCATGAGATAAGGAAATAAATAATAACTTTATTATTGCCTCTAGGGCATATTTCCTTCAATACGTTGTTCCCATTGTCATCGGTATGTTACTTGCCCGAGATTCGGTCGTCGGTATCTCAATACCTAGTTCAATCTCGTTACCGTCAAGTCTCTTTACTCGTTCCGTAATGCTACATCCCGTAACTAACTCATTAGCTACATTGCTTGCAAGGCTTATAGTGATGTGCATTACCGAGAGGGCCCATAGATACCTCTCCGACAATCGGAGTGACAAATCCTAATCTTGATCCATGCCAACTCAACAAACACCATCAGAGACACTTGTAGAGCTCCTTTATAATCACCCAGTTACGTTGTGACGTTTGGTAAAACACAAAGTGTTCCTCCGATATTCGGGAGTTGCATGACCTCATAGTCATAGGAACATGTATAGTTATGGAAAAGGCAATAGCAACAAAACAAAACGATCATCGTGCTAAGCTAACGGATGGGTCAAGTAAATCACATCATTCTCTAATGATGTGATCCCGTTAATCAAATGAAAACTCATGTCTATGGTTAGGAAATATAACCATCATTGATTCAATGAGCTAGTCAAGTAGAGGCAAATTAGTGACACTCTGTTTGTCTATGTATTCACACATGTACTAAGTTTCCGGTTAATACAATTCTAGCATGAATAATAAACATTTATCATCATATAAGGAAATATAAATAACAACTTATTATTGCCTCTAGGGCATATTTCCTTCATGCAGGACTATAGCCCTATGTTCCCTCAAAAAAGGCTATAGCCCTTTGAAATTGTAGTAATGAACTTACCATTTTTACATTTATAGTAGGCCCTAACACTTTATTTTACACATCACAAGATACAATATGATGATGGCGTGTTGTAGTTATCCTATCAAAAATAAAGTTGTAGTTGATTATTCAGTCAGTTGCTAGCAAACCATCTCTATCAATCAGAGACAAACTGGACTCCTAAAGTATCGATTACCAAACCATGTGGAATCAAATAGATTGAATTGAAAGCAGAATCGCTCGAAGTAATGATCAAACTGAAAGCAAAGCAAAAAGATAGCCCATATCCACATGTATCCTCTGCGACAAGCCGACCATGAGGAAGCTTTGTATGATCCAAGGCATAGCAGCAGAGGTGGATTTAAGGTGGTGCTACTATTGGTGACGCACCACTACACAATTAAATTGCATTGCACAGTACAACATGACAATGAACAATTACTGGTCCATTTTTTTCTTACTTTGAGTCTTAAATCTGCTACAAAAGTTTTTATAGATAGTGTGTCATAAGATTCTTTGATAAGAATAAAAAATGAATAATTTCACATGAGCTATCTAGTATTCAGGATAGTGATGCTTCTTGAATTGACACAAAAGCAAAAATAGAGTATAAATACAAGGACATAATTATACTACTAAGAAGCATGACAATCCAACAATACTTCAGCAAAGAGTATGAACTTATCTCAACCCTTGCTAGTGAAGAGCTGGAGGAAGAGATAAAGCTACAATATCTTAATTCAAAATATTTTAATTCCAAAAAGTAGGAGTTCTAGCATTTCATTTATCAAACATAGATCATAGGAAATGACTCGGATCATTCATTTGAAATGACTCGGATCTCTATGATTTTGATTCAATAAAGAATGTTACACTAGCAGGCTATATAGATGATGACAGTTAAATAGTGAAAAGCAAGCATCATCATGATTATTTATGCAAGCTATGTTATTTAGGCTTGTGTCTAGTACAACCCATTGGTAGAAAGGTAGGTCGTATATAATGTAAGCGCACTTAAATGTAATAGATCAGAAGAAAAAGAATCGTTGAAGACAATGGATTACCATATATCAAACACTACAAATATGTGGCCAAACAGACCAACAAGGCACAATGTTCTAAGATATTGTACAAAACTACAATTCTACCCAAGAAGTGTTGGGGAACGTAGCAATAATTCCAAATTTTCCTACGTGTCACCAAGATCAATCTAGGAGATACTAGCAACGGGAGAGAGGGAGTGCATCTTCATACCCTTGAAGATCGCTAAGCGGAAGCGTTCAAGAGAACGGGGTTGATGGAGTCGTACTCGTCGTGATCCAAATCACCGATGATCCTAGCGCCGAACGGACAGCACCTCCGCGTTCAACACACGTACGGAACGGAGAAACGTCTCCTCCTTCTTGATCCAGCAAGGAGAGAGGAGAGGTTGATGGAGATCCAGCAGCACGACGGCGTGGTGGTGGAAGCAGCGGGATCTCGGCAGGGCTTCGCCAAGCACCAACGAGAGGGAGAGGTGTCACGGAGGGAGAGGGAGGCGCCAGGGACTTTGGTGTGGCTGCCCTCCCTACCCCCCCACCATATATAGGACCCCTAGGGGGGCGCCGGCCCTAGGAGATCCAATCTCCAAGGGGGGGGGGGGGGCGGCGGCCAAGGGGGGGACTTGCCCCCCAAGTCAGGTGGGGCGCCCCCCACCCCTAGGGTTTCCAACGTAGGCGCAGGGGGAGGCCCATGGGGGGCTCACCAGCCCACCTGGGGCTGGTTCCCCTCCCACTTCAGCCCATGGGGCCCTCCGGATAGGTGGCCCCACCCGGTGGACCCCCGGGACCCTTCCAGTGGTCCCGGTACAATACCGATTACCCCGGAAACTTTCCCGATGGCCGAAACTGGACTTCCTATATATAAATCTTCACCTCCGGACCATTTCGGAACTCCTCGTGACGTCCGGGATCTCATCCGGGACTCCGAACAACTTTCGGGTACCGCATACTAATATCTCTACAACCCTAGCGTCACCAAACCTTAAGTGTGTAGACCCTACGGGTTAGGGAGACACGCAGACATGACCGAGACGACTCTCCGGTCAATAACCAACAGCGGGATCTGGATACCCATGTTGGCTCCCACATGTTCCACGATGATCTCATCGGATGAACCACGATGTCGATGATTTAATCAATCCCATATACAATTCCCTTTGTCTATCGGTACGATACTTGCCCGAGATTCGATCTTCGGTATCCCGATACCTCGTTCAATATCGTTACCGGCAAGTCTCTTTACTCGTTCCATAACACATCATCCCGTGATCAACTCCTTGGTCACATTGTGCACATTATGATGATGTCCTACCGAGTGGGCCCAGAGATACCTCTCCGTTACACGGAGTGACAAATCCCAGACTCGATTCGTGCCAACCCAACAGACACTTTCGGAGATACCCGCAGTGCACCTTTATAGCCACCCAATTACGTTGTCACGTTTGGTACACCCAACGCATTCCTATGGTATCCAGGAGTTGCACAATCTCATGGTCTAAGGAAATGATACTTGACATTAGAAAAGCTTTAGCATACGAACTACACGATCTTGTGCTAGGCTTAGGATTGGGTCTTGTCCATCACATCATTCTCCTAATGACGTGATCCCGTTATCAATGACATCCAATGTCCATGGTCAGGAAACCGTAATCATCTATTGATCAACGAGCTAGTCAACTAGAGGCTTACTAGGGACATGGTGTTGTCTATGTATCCACACATGTATCTGAGTTTCCTATCAATAAAATTCTAGCATGGATAATAAACGATTATCATGAACAAGGAAATATAATAATAACTAATTTATTATTGCCTCTAGGGCATATTTCCAACAGTCTCCCACTTGCACTAGAGTCAATAATCCAGTTCACATCACTATGTGATTAACACTCAAGGTCACATCCCCATGTGACTAACACCCAAAGAGTTTACTAGAGTCAATAATCTAGTTCATATTACCATGTGATTAACACTCAATGAGTTCTGGGTTTGATCATGTTATGCTTGTGAGAGATGTTATAGTCAACGGGTCTGAACCTTTCAGATCCGTGTGTGCTTTACAAATCTCTATGTCATCTTGTAGATGCAGCGACCATGCTCTTTTGGAGCTATTCCAAATAACTGTTCTACTATACGAATCCGGTTTACTACTCAGAATCATCCAGATTAGTGCCAAAGATTGCATCGGCGTAACCCTTTACGACGAACTCTTTAACCACCTCCATAATCAAGAAAATTCCTTAGTCCACTAGTTACTAAGGATAACCTTGACCGTTGTCCTGTGATCCATTCCTAGATCACACTTGTACCCCTTGACTGACTCAAGGCTTAGCACGCTTCAGGTGCGGTACACAACATTGCATACTTTAGAGCCTACGTCTAAAGCATAAGGGACGATCTTCGTCCTTTCTCTCTCTTCTGCCGTGGTCAGGTCTTGAGTCTTACTCAATACTCATACCTTATAACACAGCCAAGAACTCCTTCTTTGCCGATCTATTTTTGAACTCCTTCAAAATTTTGTCATGGTATGTGTTCGTTTCAAAGTACTATTAAGAAATTTTGATCTATCCTTATAGATCTTGATGCTCAATGTTCAAGTAGCTTAATCCAGGTTTTCCATTAAAAACACTTTTCAAATAACCCTGTATGCTTTCCAGAAATTCTACATCATTTCTGATCAACAATATGTTAAAAACATATACTCATCAAAAATTCTATAGTGCTCCCACTCACTTCTTTGGAAATACAAGTTTCACATAAACTTTGTATAAACCCAAAATCTTTGATCATCTCATCAAAGCGTACATTCCAATTCCGAGATGCTTACTCCAGTCCTTAGAAGGATTGCTGGAGCTTTGCATACTTGTTAGCATCTTTCAGGATTGACAAAACCTTCTGGTTGTATCACATACAACCTTTCCTCAAGAAAAACGTCGAGGAAACAATGTTTTGACATCCTATCTGCAAGATTTCATAAATAATGCAGTAACTGCTAACATAATTCCAACAGACTCTTAGCATCGCTACGAGTGAGAAAGTCTCATCGTAGTCAACTCCTTGAACTTGTCGGGAAACATTTTAACAACAAGTCGAGCTTTCTTAATGGTGACACTTACCATCATTATCCGTCTTCCTTTTAAAATCCATCTGCACCCAACAGCCTTACGACCATCAAGTAGTTCTTTTCAAAGTCTATACTTTGTTTTATACATGGATCCTCTCTTGGATTTTATGGCCTCGAGCCATTCGTCGGAATCCGGGCCCACCATCGCTTCTCCATAGCTCGTAGGTTCATTGTTGTCTAGCAACATAACTTCCAAGACAGGATTACGTACCACTCTGAAGTAGTACACATCCTTGTCAACCTATGAGGTTTGGTAGTGACTTGATCCAAAGTTTCATGATCATTATCATAAGCTTCCAATTCAATTGGTGTAGGTGCCACAGGAACAACTTCATGTGCCCTGCTACACACTAGTTGAAGTGACAGTTCAACAACCTCATCAAGTCTCCACCATCCTCCCACTCAATTCTTTCGAGAGAAACTTTTCCTCGAGAAAGGACCCGTTTCTAGAAACAATCACTTTTGCTTCCGGATCTGAAATAGGAGGTATACCCAACTATTTTTGGGTATTCTATGAAGATGCATTTATCCGCTTTGGGTTCGAGCTTATCAGCCTGAAACTTTTTCACATAAGCGTCGCAGCCCCAAACTTTTAAGAAACGACAGCTCAGGTTTCTCTAAACCATGGTTCATACGGTGTCGTCTCAACGGAATTGTGTGGTGCCCTATTTAAAGTGAATGCGGTTGTCTCTAATGCCTAACCCATAAACGATAGTGGTAATTCGATAAGAGACATCATGGTATGCACCATATCCAATAGGGTGCAGTTATGATGTTCGGACACACCATCACACTATGGTGTTCCAGGCGGTATTAGTTGTGAAACAATTTCCACAATGTCTTAATTGTGTGCCAAACTCGTAAGTCAAATATTCATCTCTATGATCATATCATAGACATTTTATCATCTTGTCACGACGATCTTCAACTTCACTCTGAAATTACTTGAACCTTTCAATAATTCAGACTTGTGTTTCATCAAGTAAATATACTCAGCATCTACTCAAAGCATCTGTGAAGTAAGAACATAATGATATCCACTCTGTGCCTCAGCACTCATTGGACTGCACACATCAAAATGTATTACTTCCAACAAGTTGCTTTCTTGTTCCATCTTACTGAAAACGAGGTCTTTCAGTCATCTTGCCCATGTGGTATGTTTTGCATGTCTCAAGTGATTCAAAATCAAGTGAGTCCAAATGATCCATCTGTATGGAGTTTCTTCATGCATATCTACCAATAGACATGGTTCGCATGTCTCAATCTTTTCAAAAACGAGTGAGTCCAAAGATCCATCAACGTGGAGCTTCTTCATGCATTTTACACCAACATGACTCAAATGGCAGTGCCACAAGTACGTGGTACTATCATTACTATCTTATATCTTTTGGCATGAACATGTGTATCACTACGATCGAGATTCAATAAACCATTCATTTTAGGTGCAAGACCATTGAAGGTATTATTCAAATAAACAGAGTAACCATTATTCTCCTTAAATGAATAACCGTGTGGCAATAAACATAATCCAATCATGTCTATGCTCCACGCAAACACCAAATAACAATTATTTCGGTTTAACACCAATCCCGATGATAGAGGGAGCGTGCGATGTTTGATCACATCAACCTTGGAAACACTTCCAACATATCGTCATCTCACCTTTAGCTAGTCTCCGTAGCCTTTTATTTTGAGTTACTAACACTTAGCAACCGAACCGGTATTTATTACCCTGGTGCTACTAGGAGTACTAGTAAAGTACACAATAATATAATGTATATTCAAAATACTTATGTCGACCTTGCCAGCCTTCTCATTTACCAAGTATCTAGGGTAGTTCTGCTTCAGTGACCGTTCCCCTCATTATAGAAGCACTTAGTCTCGGGTTTGGTTCAACCTTGGGTTTCTTCACTAGAGCAGCAACTGATTTGCCATCTCATGAAGTATCCCTTCTTTCCCTTGCCCTTCTTGAAACTAGTGGTTTTACTAACCATCAACAATTGATGCTCCTACTTGATTTCTACTTTCACGGTGTCAAACATCGCGAATTGCTCAAGGATCATCATGTCTATCCCTGATATGTTATAGTTCATCACTAAGCTCTAATAGCTTGGTTGCAGTGACTATGGAGAACTATCACTATCTCATCTGGAAGATTAACTCCCACTTGATTCAAGCGATTGTAGTACTCAGACAATCTGAGCACATGCTCAATGATTTAGCTTTTCTCCCTTAGTTTGTAGGCTTTAGAAACTTGTCAGAGGTCTCATACCTCTTGACGTGGGCACTAGTCTGAAATCCCAATTTCAGTCTTTTGAACATCTCATATGTTCTGCGATGTTTCAAAAACGTCTTTGGTGCCACAATTCTAAACCGTTAGTATTACGCACTGAACTATCACGTAGTCATCAAAACGTGTATGTCAGATGTTTCCCAACATCTACAGACGACGCTCGAGGTTCAACGCACTGAGTGGTGCATTAAGGACATAGCCCTTCTATGCAGCAATGAGGACAATCCTCAGTTCACGGACCTAGTCCGCATAATTGCTACTGTCAACTCTCAACTAAATTTTCTCTAGGAACATATCTAAAATAGTAGAACCAAAGCGTGAGCTATGACATAATTTGCAAAGACCTTTTGACTATGTTCATGATAATTAAGTTCATCTAATCAAATTATTCAATGAACTCCCACTTTGATAGACATCCCTCTAGTCATCTAAGTGATACATGATCCGAGTCAACTAGGCTGTGTCCGATCATCACGTGAGACAGACTAGTCATCATCGGTGAACATCTTCATGTTGATCGTATCCACTATACGACTCATGTTCGACCTTTCGGTCTTCCGTGTTCCGAGGCCATGTCTGTACATGCTAGGCTCGTCAAGTCAACCTAAGTGTTTCGCATGTGTAAATCTGGCTTACACCCGTTGTATGTGAACGTTAGAATCTATCACACCCGATCATCACGTGGTGCTTCGAAACAACGAACCTTCGCAACGGTGCACAGTTAGGGGGAACACTTTTCTTGAAATTTCAGCGAGGGATCATCTTATTTATGCTACCGTCGTTCTAAGCAAATAAGATGTAAACATGACAAACATCACATGAAAATCATAAAGTGACATGATATGGCCAATATCATCTTGTGCCTTTTGATCTCCATCTTCGAGGCGCGGCATGATCACCTTCATCACTGGCATGACACCATGATCTCCATCATCATGATCTCCATCATCGTGTCTGTTGGGGAACGTAGCAGAAATTCAAAATTTTCCTACGTGTCACCAAGATCTATCTATGGAGAGACTAGCAACGAGGGGAAGGAGAGTGCATCTACATACCCTTGTAGATCGCTAAGCGGAAGCGTTCAAGTGAACGGGGTTGATGGAGTCGTACTCGTCGTGATTCAAATCACCGATGACCAAGTGCCGAACGCACGGCACCTCCGCGTTCAACACACGTACAGCCCGGTGACGTCACCCATGCCTTGATCCAGCAAGGCGAGAGGGAGAGGTTGAGGAAGACTCCATCCAACAGCAGCACAACGGCGTGGTGATGATGGAGGAGTGTGGCAATCCTGCAGGGCTTCGCCAAGCACCACAGAAGAGGAGGGAGAGAGATGCAGGGCTGCACCAACGAGAGATCGAATCGTGTGTCTAATGGGCAGCCCTAGGCCTCATATATATAGGGAAGGGGAGGGGCTGCGCCCCCTCTAGGGTTCCCACCCCCTAGGGGGGCGGCAGCCCTAGATGGGGATCAAGGATGGCGGCCAAGAGGGGGTGGGGAGAGGGAGGCGCACCAATATGGGCCTTAAGGCCCATATCCCTTAGGGTTTGCCCCCTTTCCACCTCTTAGGCGCCATGGGCCCTTGTGGGAGGTGCACCAGCCCACTAAGGGGCTGGTCCCTCACCACTCTTAGCCCACGCAAGCCTCCGGGGTTGGTGGCCCCACTTGGTGGACCCCCGGGACCCTCCCGGTGGTCCCGGTACATTACCGATAAACCCCGAAACTCTTCCGGTGACCAAAACAGGACTTCCCATATATAAATCTTTACCTCCGAACCATTCCGGAACTCCTCGTGACGTCCGGGACTCCGAACAACATTCGGTAACCACATACAAACTTCCTTTACAACCCTAGCGTCATCGAACCTTAAGTGTGTAGACCCTACGGGTTCGGGAGACATGCAGACATGACCGAGACGTTCTCCGGTCAATAACCAACAGCGGGATCTGGATACCCATGTTGGCTCCCACATGTTCCACGATGATCTCATCGGATGAACCACGATGTCAAGGACTTAATCAATCCCGTATACAATTCCCTTTGTCTAGCGGTACGATACTTGCCCGAGATTCGATCGTCGGTATCCCGATACCTTGTTCAATCTCGTTACCGGCAAGTCTCTTTACTCGTTCCGTAACACATCATCCCATGATCAACTCCTTGATCACACTGTGCACATTATGATGATGTCCTACCGAGTGGGCCCAGAGATACCTCTCCGTTTACACGGAGTGACAAATCTCAGTCTCGATTCGCGCCAACCCAACAGACACTTTCGGAGATACCTGTAGTGCACCTTTATAGTCACCCAGTTACGTTGTGACGTTTGGCACACCCAAAGCACTCCTACAGTATCCGGGAGTTGCACAATGTCATGGTCTAAGGAAATGATACTTGACATTAGAAAAGCTTCAGCATACGAACTACACGATCTAGTGCTATGCTTAGGATTGGGTCTTGTCCATCACATCATTCTCCTAATGATATGATCCCGTTATCAACGACATCCAATGTCCATGGTTAGGAAACCATAACCATCTATTGATCAACGAGCTAGTCAACTAGAGGCTCACTAGGGACATGGTGTTGTTTATGTATCCACACATGTATCTGAGTTTCCTATCAATACAATTATAGCATGGACAATAAACGATTATCATGAACAAGGAAATATAATAATAATCAATTTATTATTGCCTCTAGGGCATATTTCCAACAGTCTCCCACTTGCACTAGAGTCAATAATCTAGTTCACATCGCCATGTGATTAACACTCACAGGTCACATCGCCATGTGACTAACACCCATAGAGTTCTTGGTTTGATCATGTTGCTTGTGAGAGAGGTTTTAGTCAACGGGTCTAAACCTTTCAGATCTGTGTGTGCTTCACAAATCTCTATGTCATCTCCTAGATGCAGCTACCACGTTCTATTTGGAGCTATTCCAAATAACTGTTCTACTTGGAGCTATTCTAAATTGTTGCTCCATTATACGTATCCGGTGTCTCCACTCAGAGTTATCCGGATAGGTGTTAAGCTTGCATCGACGTAACCCTTTATGACGAACTCTTTTACCACCTCCATAATTGAGAAAATTCCTTAGTCCACTAGTTACTAAGGATAACTTTGACCACTGTCCTGTGATTCGTTCTTGGATCTCTCTTGTACCCCTTGACTGACTCATGGCAAGGCATACTTCAGGTGCGGCACACAGCATAGCATACTGTAGAGCCTATGTCTTAAGCATAGGGGACGACCTTCGTCCTTTCTCTCTATTCTGCCGTGGTCGAGCTTTAAGTCTTGACTTCATACCTTACAACTCAGGCAAGAACTCCTTCTTTGACTGATCCATCTTGAACACCTTCAAGATCATGTCAAGGTATGTGCTCATTTGAAAGTACCATTAAGCGTTTTGATCTATCCTTATAGATCTTGATGCTCAATGTTCAAGTAGCTTAATCCAGGCTTTCCATTGAAAAACACTTTCCAAATAACCCTATATGCTTTCCAGAAATTCTACGTCATTTCTGATCCATAATATGTCAACAACATATACTCATCAGAAATTCTATAGTGCTCCCACTCACTTCTTTGGAAATACAAGTTTCTCATAAACTTTGTATACACCCAAAATCTTTGATCATCTCATCAAAGCGTACATTCCAACTCCGAGATGCCTACTCAATTCCTTAGAAGGATTGCTGGAGCTTTGCATACTTATTAGCATCTCTCAGGATTGACAAAACCTTCCGGTTGTATCACATACAACCTTTCCTCAAGAAAATCGTCGAGGAAACAATGTTTTGACATCCTATCTGCAAGATTTCATAAATAATGCAGTAATCGCTAATATAATTCCAACAGACTCTTAGCATCGCTACGAGTGAGAAAGTCTCATCGTAGTCAACTCCTTGAACTTGTCAGAAAACATCTTAATGACAAGTCGAGCTTTCTTAATGGTGACATTTACCATCATTGTCCGTCTTCCTTTTAAAATCCATCTACACTCAACAGCCTTACGAACATCAAGTAGTTCTTCCAAAGTCTACACTTTGTTTTCATACATGGATCCTCTCTCGGATTATATGGCCTCAAGCCATTTATCGGAATCCAGGCCCACCATCGTTTCTCCATAGCTCGTAGGTTCATTGTTGTCTAGCAACATGTCTTCCAAGACAGGATTACGTATCACTCTGAAGTAGTATGCATCCTTGTCATCCCACGAGGTTTGGGAGTGACTTGATCCGAAGTCTCATGATCAATATCATAAGCTTCCACTTCAATTGGTGTAGGTGCCACAGGAACAACTCTTTGTGCCCTGCTATACACTAGTTGAAGTGACGGTTCAATAACCTCATCAAGTCTCCACCATCCTCCCACTCAATTCTTTCGAGAGAAACTTTTCCTCGAGAAAGGACCCGATTCTAGAAACAATCCTTTATTGCTTTCGGATCTGAGACAGGAGGTATACCCAACTGTTTTTGGGTTGTCCTATGAAGATGCATTTATCCGCTTTGGGTTCGAGCTTATCGGCCTGAAACTTTTCCACATAAGCGTCGCAGCCCCAAACTTTTAAGAAATGACAGCTTAGGTTTCTCTAAACCATAGTTCATACGGTGTCATCTCATCGGAATTACGTGGTGCCCTATTTAAAGTGAATGTGGTTGTCTCTAATGCTCAACCCATAAACTATTGTGGTAATTTGATAAGAGACATCATGGTATGCATCATATCCAATAGGGTGCAGTTATGATGTTCGGACACACCATCACACTATGGTGTTCCAGGCTGTATTAGTTGTGAAACAATTTCCACAATGTCTTAATTCTGTGCCAAACTCGTAATTCAGATATTCATCTCTATGATCATATCATAGATATTTTATCCTCTTGTCACGACAATCTTTCAACTTCACCCTGAAATTACTTGAACCTTTCAATAATTCAGACTCGTGATTCATCAAGTAAATATACTCAGCATCTACTCAAATCATCTGTGAAGTAAGAACATAACGATATCCACTACATGCCTCAGCACTCATTGGATTGCACACATCAAAATGTATTACTTCCAACAAGTTGCTTTCTAGTTCCATTTTACTGAAAACGAGGCTTTCAGTCATCTTGCCCATGTGGTATGATTTGCATGTCTCAAGTGATTCAAAATCAAGTGAGTACAAAATGGTCCATTTGCATGGAGTTTCTTCATGCATATATGCCAATAGACATGGTTCGCATGTCTCAAACTTTTCAAAAACGAGTGAGCCCAAAGATCCATCAACATGGAGCTTCCTCATGTGTTTTATACCGATATGACTTAAGTGGCAGTGCCACAAGTAGGTGGTACTATCATTACTATCTTATATCTTTTGGCATGAACATGTGTATCACTACGATCCAGATTCAATAAACCATTCATTTTAGGCGTAAGACCATTGAAGGTATTATTCAAATAAACAGAGTAACAATTATTCTCCTTAAATAAATAACCGTATTGCTATAGTCATAATCCAATCATGTCTATGCTCAACGCAAACACCAAATAACAATTATTTAGGTTTAACACCAATCTCGATGGTAGAGGGAGCGTGCGATGCTTGATCATATCAATATTGGAAACACTTCCAACACATATCGTCAGCCCACCTTTAGCTAGTCTCCGTTTATTCCGTAGCTTTTATTTCGAGTTACTAACACTTAGCAACCGAACCGGTATCTAATACCCTGGTGCTACTAGGAGTACTAGTAAACTACACATCAACACAATGTATATCCAATATACTTATATCGACCTTGCCAGCCTTCTAATCTACCAAGTATCTAGGGTAATTCTGCTCCAGTGGTTGTTCCCCTTATTACAGAAGCACTTAGTCTCGGGTTTGGGTTCAACCTTGGGTTTCTTCACTAGAGCAGCAGCTGAATTGCTGTGTCATGAAGTATCCCTTCTTGCCCTTGCCCTTCTTGAAACTAGTGGTTTCACTAACCATCAACAATTGATGCTCCTTCTTGATTTCTACTTTCGCGGTGTCAAACATCATGAATATCTCAAGGATCATCATATATGTCCCTGATACATTATAGTTCATCACGAAGCTCTAGCAGCTTGGCGGTAATGACTTCGGAGAAACATCACTATCTTATCTGGAAGATCAACTCCCACTTGATTCAAATGATTGTTGTACTCAGACAATCTGAGCACAAGCTCAACAATTGAGCTTTTCTCCCTTAGTTTGCAGGCTAAGAAAATCGTCGGAGGTCTTATACCTCTTGACGTGGGCACGAGCCTGAAATCCCAATTTCAGCCCTCGAAACATCTCATATGTTTCGCGACATTTCAAAAATGTCTTCGGTGCCTCAACTCTAAACCGTTTAACTGAACTATCACGTAGTTATCAAAATGTGTATGTCAGATGTTCGAAACATCCACAGACAACGTTCGAGGTTCAGCACACTGAGCGGTGCATTAAGGACATAAGCCTTCTATGAAGCAATGAGGACAATCCTCAGTTTACGAACCTAGTCCGCACAATTGCTACTATCAACTTTCAACTAATTTTTCTCTAGGAACATATCTAAACAGTAGAACTGAAGCGCGAGCTACGACATAATTTGCAAAATCCTTTTGACTATGTTCAGAATAATTAAGTTCATCTTATGAACTCCCACTCAGATAGACATCCCTCTAGTCATCTAAGTGATTACATGATCCGAGTCAACTAGGCCGTGTCCGATCATCATGTGAGACGGACTAGTCAACATCGGTGAACATCTTCATGTTGATCGTATCTTCTATACGACTCATGCTCGACCTTTCGGTCTTCTGTGTTCCGAGGCCATGTCTGTACATGCTAGGCTCGTCAAGTTAACCCTAAGTGTTTCGCGTGTGTAAATCTGTCTTACACCCGTTGTATGTGAACGTTAGAATCTAACACCCGATCATCACGTGGTGCTTCGAAACACGAACTGTCGCAACGGTGCACAGTTAGGGGAGAACACTTCTTGAAATTGTTGTAAGGGATCATCTTATTTACTACCGTCGTTCTAAGCAAATAAGATGTATAAACATGATAAACATCACATGCAATCAAATAGTGACATGATATGGCCATCATCACTTTGCTCCTTTTGATCTCCATCTTCGGGGCTCCATGATCATCATCGTCACCGGCATGACACCATGATCTCCATCATCATGATCTCCATCATCGTGTCTTCATGAAGTTGTCTCGTCATCTATTACTTCTACTACTACAGCTAACGGTTAGCAATAAAGTAAAGTAATTACATGACGTTTATGTTGACACGCAGGTCATAAATAAATAAAGACAACTCCTATGGCTCCTGCCGGTTGTCATACTCATCGACATGCAAGTCGTGATTCCTATTACAAGAACATGATCAATCTCATACATCACATATATCATTCATCACATCCTTTGGGCCATATCACATCACATAGCATACCCTGCAAAAACAAGTTAGACGTCCTCTAATTGTTGTTTGCATGTTTTACGTGGCTGCTATGGGTTTCTAGCAAGAACGTTTCTTACCTACGCAAAGACCACAACGTGATATGCCAATTGCTATTTACCCTTCATAAGGACCCTTTTCATCGAATCCGATCCGACTAAAGTGGGAGAGACAGACACCCGCTAGCCACCTTATGCAACTAGTGCATGTTTGTCGGTGGAACCGGTCTCACGTAAGAGTACGTGTAAGGTTGGTCCGGGCCGCTTCATCCCACGATACCGCCAAATCAAGATAAGACTAGTAACGGCAAGCATATTGAACAAAATCAACGCCCACAACTACTTTGTGTTCTACTCGTGCATAGAATCTACGCAATAGACCTAGCTCATGATGCCACTGTTGGGGAACGTAGCAGAAATTCAAAATTTTCCTACGTGTCACCAAGATCTATCTATGGAGAGACTAGCAACGAGGGGAAGGAGAGTGCATCTACATACCCTTGTAGATCGCTAAGCGGAAGCGTTCAAGTGAACGGGGTTGATGGAGTCGTACTCGTCGTGATTCAAATCACCGATGACCAAGTGCCGAACGCACGGCACCTCCGCGTTCAACACACGTACAGCCCGGTGACGTCACCCATGCCTTGATCCAGCAAGGCGAGAGGGAGAGGTAGAGGAAGACTCCATCCAACAGCAGCACAACGGCGTGGTGATGATGGAGGAGTGTGGCAATCCTGCAGGGCTTCGCCAAGCACCACAGAAGAGGAGGGAGAGAGAGATGCAGGGCTGCACCAACGAGAGATCGAATCGTGTGTCTAATGGGCAGCCCTAGGCCTCATATATATAGGGAAGGGGAGGGGCTGCGCCCCCTCTAGGGTTCCCACCCCCTAGGGGGGCGGCAGCCCTAGATGGGGATCAAGGATGGCGGCCAAGAGGGGGTGGGGAGAGGGAGGCGCACCAATATGGGCCTTAAGGCCCATATCCCTTAGGGTTTGCCCCCTTTCCACCTCTTAGGCGCCATGGGCCCTTGTGGGAGGTGCACCAGCCCACTAAGGGGCTGTTCCCTCACCACTCTTAGCCCACGCAAGCCTCCGGGGTTGGTGGCCCCACTTGGTGGACCCCCGGGACCCTCCCGGTGGTCCCGGTACATTACCGATAAACCCCGAAACTCTTCCGGTGACCAAAACAGGACTTCCCATATATAAATCTTTACCTCCGAACCATTCCGGAACTCCTCGTGACGTCCGGGACTCCGAACAACATTCGGTAACCACATACAAACTTCCTTTACAACCCTAGCGTCATCGAACCTTAAGTGTGTAGACCCTACGGGTTCGGGAGACATGCAGACATGACCGAGACGTTCTCCGGTCAATAACCAACAGCGGGATCTGGATACCCATGTTGGCTCCCACATGTTCCACGATGATCTCATCGGATGAACCACGATGTCAAGGACTTAATCAATCCCGTATACAATTCCCTTTGTCTAGCGGTACGATACTTGCCCGAGATTCGATCGTCGGTATCCCGATACCTTGTTCAATCTCGTTACCGGCAAGTCTCTTTACTCGTTCCGTAACACATCATCCCGTGATCAACTCCTTGATCACACTGTGCACATTATGATGATGTCCTACCGAGTGGGCCCAGAGATACCTCTCCGTTTACACGGAGTGACAAATCTCAGTCTCGATTCGCGCCAACCCAACAGACACTTTCGGAGATACCTGTAGTGCACCTTTATAGTCACCCAGTTACGTTGTGACGTTTGGCACACCCAAAGCACTCCTACGGTATCCGGGAGTTGCACAATCTCATGGTCTAAGGAAATGATACTTGACATTAGAAAAGCTTCAGCATACGAACTACACGATCTAGTGCTATGCTTAGGATTGGGTCTTGTCCATCACATCATTCTCCTAATGATGTGATCCCGTTATCAACGACATCCAATGTCCATGGTTAGGAAACCATAACCATCTATTGATCAACGAGCTAGTCAACTAGAGGCTCACTAGGGACATGGTGTTGTTTATGTATCCACACATGTATCTGAGTTTCCTATCAATACAATTATAGCATGGATAATAAACGATTATCATGAACAAGGAAATATAATAATAATCAATTTATTATTGCCTCTAGGGCATATTTCCAACAGTGTCTTCATGAAGTTGCCTCGCCAACTATTACTTCTACTACTATGGCTAACGGTTAGCAATAAAGTAAAGTAATTACATGGCGTTTTCATTGACACGCAGGTCATAAATAAATTAAGACAACTCCTATGGCTCCTGCCGGTTGTCATACTCATCGACATGCAAGTCGTGATTCTTATTTCAAGAACATGATCAATCTCATACATCACATATATCATTCATCACATCCTTTTGGCCATATCACATCACATAGCATAACCTGCAAAAACAAGTTAGACGTCCTCTAATTGTTGTTGTATGTTTTACGTGGCTGCTATGGATTTCTAGCAAGAACGTTTCTTACCTACGCAAAACCGCAACGGTGATATGCCAATTGCTATTTACCCTTCATAAGGACCCTTTTCATCGAATCCGATCCGACTAAAGTGGAAGAGACAGACACCCGCCAGCCACCTTATGCATCAAGTGCATGTTAGTCGGTGGAACCAGTCTCACGTAAGCGTACGTGTAAGGTCGGTCCGAGCCGCCGGATCAAGATAATACTAGTAACGATAAGCAAATTGAACAAATCATCACCCACAACTACTTTGTGTTCTACTCATGCATAGAATCTACGCATAGACCTAGCTCATGATGCCACTGTTGGGGAACGTAGCAATAATTCCAAATTTTCCTACGTGTCACCAAGATCAATCTAGCAGATACTAGCAACGAGAGAGAGGGAGTGCATCTTCATACCCTTGAAGATCGCTAAGCGGAAGCGTTCAAGAGAACGGGGTTGATGGAGTCGTACTCGTCATGATCCAAATCACCGATGATCCTAGCATCGAACGGACGGTACCTCCGCGTTCAACACACGTACGGAACGGAGAGACGTCTCCTCCTTCTTGATCCAGCAAGGGGAGAGGAGAGGTTGATGGAGATCCAGCAGCACGACGGCGTGGTGGTGGAAGCAGCGGGATCTCGGCAGGGCTTCGCCAAGCACCAACGAGAGGGAGAGGTGTCACGGAGGGAGAGCGAGGCGCCACGGACTTTGGTGCGGCTGCCCTCCCTCCCCCCACTATATATAGGACCCCTAGGGGGGCCTAGGAGATCCATACTCCAAGGGGGGCGGCGTCCAAGGGGGGGACTTGCCCCCAAGTCAGGTGGGGCGCCCCCCACCCCTAGGGTTTCCAACCCTAGGCGCAGGGGGAGGCCCATGGGGGGCGCACCAGCCCACCTGGGGCTGGTTCCCCTCCCACTTCAGCCCATGGGGCCCTCCGGGATAGGTGGCCCCACCAGGTGGACCCCCGGGACCCTTCCAGTGGTCCCGGTACAATACCGATTACCCCCGAAACTTTCTCGATGGCAGAAACTGGACTTCCTATATATAAATCTTCACCTTCGGACCATTCCAGAACTACTAATAATGTCCGGTATCTCACCCGGGACTCCGAACAACTTTCAGGTACTTCATACTAATATCTCTACAACCCTAGCGTCACCGAACCTTAAGTGTGTAGACCCTACGGGTTCGGGAGACACGCAGACATGACCGAGACAACTCTCCGGTCAATAACCAACAGCGGGATCTGGATGTTGGGGAACGTTGCAGAAAACAAAAAATTTCCTACGGTTTCACCAAGATCCATCTAGGAGTTCGTCTAGCAACGAGTGATCGGATTGCATCTACATACCTTTGTAGATCACGCGCGGAAGCGTTCAAAGAACGGGGATGAGGAAGGCGTACTCGACGTGATCCAAATCACCGGAGATCCTAGCGCCGAACAGACGGCACCTCCGCGTTCAACACACGTACGGCCAGCGTGACGTCTCCTTCTTCTTGATCCAGCAAGGGGGAAGGAGAGGTTGAGGAAGATGGCTCCAGCAGTAGCACGACGGCGTGGTGGTGGTGGAGCTGCAGTACTCCGGCAGGGCTTCGCCAAGCACTATGGAGGAGGAGGATGTGTTGGAGAGGGAGAGGGAGGCACCAAAGGCATGGGGTGAGAAGTCCTCCATCTCCCCACTATATATAGGAGGGCCAAGGGGGGGCGCCGGGCCTAGGAGATCCAATCTCCTAGGGGGCGGCGGCCAAGGGAGGAATCCCTCCTCCCCAAGGCACCTAGGAGGTGCCTTCCCCCTTTGGGACTCTTCCCTTCTTGAACCCTAGGCGCATGGGCCTCTTGGGGCTGGTGCCCTTGGCCCATGTAGGTCAAGGCGCACACCCCTACAGCCCATGTGCCCCCCCGGGGCAGGTGGCCCCACCCGGTGGACCCCCGGGACCCTTCCGGTGGTCCTGGTACAATACCGGTGACCCCGAAACTTGTCCCGATGCCCGAAATAGCACTTCCTATATATAATTCTTTACCTCCGGACCATTCCGGAACTCCTCGTGACGTCTGGGATCTCATCCAGGACTCCGAACAACATTCGGGTTACTGCATATACATATCCCTACAACCCTAGCGTCACCGAACCTTAAGTGTGTAGACCCTACGGGTTCGGGAGACATGTAGACATGACCGAGATCGCTCTTCGGTCAATAACCAACAGCGGGATCTGGATACCCATGTTGGCTCCCACATGCTCCTCGATGATCTCATCGGATGAACCACGATGTCGAGGATTCAATCAATCCCGTATACAATTCCCTTTGTCAATCGGTATGTTACTTGCCCGAGATTCGATCGTCGGTATCCCAATACCTCGTTCAATCTCGTTACCGGAAAGTCACTTTACTCGTACCGTAATGCATGATCCCGTGCCCAGACACTTGGTCACTTTGAGCTCATTATGATGATGCATTACCGAGTGGGCCCAGTGATACCTCTCCGTCATACGGAGTGACAAATCCCAGTCTTGATCCGTGTCAACCCAACAGACACTTTCGGAGATACCCGTAGTATACCTTTATAGTCACCCAGTTACGTTGTGACGTTTGGTACACCCAAAGCACTCCTACGGTATCCGGGAGTTACACGATCTCATGGTCTAAGGAAAAGATACTTGACATTGGAAAACTCTAGCAAACGAACTATACGATCTTGTGCTATGTTTAGGATTGGGTCTTGTCCATCACATCATTCTCCTAATGATGTGATCTCGTTATCAATGACATCCAATGTCCATAGTCAGGAAACCATGACTATCTGTTGATCAACGAGCTAGTCAACTAGAGGCTTACTAGGGACATGTTGGTGTGTATTATTCACACATGTATTACGATTTCCGGATAACACAATTATAGCATGAATAAAGACAATTATCATGAACAAGGAAATATAATAATAATGCTTTTATTATTGCCTCTAGGGCATATTTCTAACAGTCTCCCACTTGCACTAGAGTCAATAATCTAGTTACATTGTTATGAATCGAACACCCATGGAATTCTAGTGTTGATCATGTTTTGCCCAAGGGAGAGGTTTAGTCAACGGATCTGCTACATTCAGATCTGTATGGACTTTACAAATTTCTATGTCTCCATCTTGAACATTTTCACGAATGGAGTTGAAGCGACGCTTGATGTGCCTTGTCTTCTTGTGAAACCTGGACTCCTTGGCAAGAGCAATAGCTCCAGTGTTGTCACAGAAAAGCTTGATCGGCCCCGACGCATTGGGTATGACTCCTAGGTCGGTGATGAACTCCTTCACCCAAATTGCTTCATGCGCTGCCTCCGAGGCTGCCATGTACTCTGCTTCACATGTAGATCCCGCCACAACGCTCTGCTTGCAACTGCACCAGCTTACTGCCCCACCATTCAATATATACACGTATCCGGTTTGTGACTTAGAGTCATCCAGATCTGTGTCGAAGCTAGAGTCGACGTAACCTTTTACGACGAGCTCTTCATCACCTCCATAAACGAGAAACATTTCCTTAGTCGTTTTCAGGTACTTCAGGATATTCTTGACCGCTGTCCAGTGTTCCTTGCCGGGATTACTTTGGTACCTTCCTACCAAACTTACGGCAAGGTTTACATCAAGTCTGGTACACAGCATGGCATACATAATAGAACCTATGGCTGAGGCATAGGGGATGACACTCATCTCTTCTATATCTTCTGCCGTGGTCGGACATTGAGCCGAGCTCAATTTCACACCTTGCAACACAGGCAAGAACCCCTTCTTAGACTGATCCATATTGAACTTCTTCAATATCTTATCAAGGTATGTGCTTTGTGAAAGACCTATGAGGCGTCTTGATCTATCTCTGTAGATCTTGATGCCTAATATATAAGCAGCTTCTCCAATGTCCTTCATTGAAAAACTCTTATTCAAGTAGGCCTTTATGCTGTCCAAGAGTTCTATATCATTTCCCATCAAAAGTATGTCATCTACATATAATATGAGAAATGCTACAGAGCTCCCACTCACTTTCTTGTAAACACAGGCTTCTCCATAAGTCTGCGTAAACCCAAACGCTTTGATCATCTCATCAAAGCGAATGTTCCAACTCCGAGATGCTTGCACCAGCCCATAAATCGAGCGTTGGAGCTTGCACACCTTGTCAGCATTCTTAGGATCGACAAAACCTTCCGGCTGCATCGTATACAATTCTTCCTTAAGGAAACCATTAAGGAATGTCGTTTTGACGTCCATTTGCCATATCTCATAATCGTAGAATGCGGCAATTGCTAACATGATTCGGACGGACTTTAGCTTCGCTACCGGTGAGAAAGTCTCATCGTAGTCAACCCCTTGAACTTGTTGATAACCCTTAGCGACAAGCCGAGCTTTATAGATGGTCACATTACCATCCGCGTCTGTCTTCTTCTTAAAGATCCATTTATTTTCTATGGCTCGCCGCTCAACGGGCAAGTCAGTCAAAGTCCATACTTCGTTTTCATACATGGATCCTATCTCGGATTTCATGGCTTCTAGCCATTTGTCGGAATCCGGGCCCGCCATCGCTTCTTCATAGTTCGAATGTTCACCGTTGTCTAACAACATGATTTCCAAGACAGGGTTGCCGTACCAATCTGGTGCGGAACGTGTCCTTGTGGACCTTCAAATTTCAGTAGGAGCTTGATCAGAAGTATCCTGATCATCATCATTAACTTCCTCTCTTGTCGGTGCAGGCACCTCAGGAACATTTTCTTGAGTTGCGCCATTTTCCGGTTCAAGAGGTAATACTTCATCAAGTTCTACTTTCCTCCCACTTACTTCTTTCGTGAGAAACTCCTTCTCTAGAAAGGATCCATTCTTGGCAACAAAGATCTTGCCTTCGGATCTGAGGTAGAAGGTATACCCAATAGTTTCTTTAGGGTATCCTATGAAGACGCATTTTTCCGACTTGGGTTCGAGCTTTTCAGGTTGAAATTTCTTGACATAAGCATCGCATCCCCAAACTTTTAGAAACGACAGCTTAGGTTTCTTCCCAAACTATAATTCATACGGTGTCGTCTCAACAGATTTCGACGGAGCCGTATTTAAAGTGAATGCGGCAGTCTCTAAAGCATAGCCCCAAAAAGATAGCGGTAAATCGGCAAGAGACATCATAGATCGCACCATATCTAATAGAGTGCGATTACGACGTTCGGACACACCATTACGCTGAGGTGTTCCAGGCGGCATGAGTTGTGAAACTATTCCACATTTTCTTAAGTGCGTGCCAAACTCGTGACTCAAGTATTCTCCTCCGCGATCTGATCGCAGGAACTTGATTTTCCTGTCACGTTGATTCTCAACCTCACTCTGAAATTCCTTGAACTTTTCAAAGGTTTCAGACTTGTGTTTCATTAAGTAGACATACCCATATCTACTCAAGTCATCAGTGAGGGTGAGAACATAATGATAGCCACCGCGAGCCTCAACACTCATTGGACCGCACACATCAGTATGTATGATTTCCAATAAGTTGGTTGCTCGCTCCATTGTTCCTGAGAACGGAGTCTTGGTCATTTTACCCATGAGGCATGGTTCGCACGTGTCAAATGATTCGTAATCAAGAGACTCTAAAAGTCCATCAGCATGGAGCTTCTTCATGCGTTTGACACCTATGTGACCAAGGCGGCAATGCCACAAGTATGTGGGACTATCATACATCTTTTGGTACTCACACTATGAACATGTGTAGTATTACGCTCGAGATTCATTAAGAATAAACCATTCACCATCGGAGCATGACCATAAAACATATCTCTCATATAAATAGAACAACCATTATTCTCGGATTTAAATGAGTAGCCATCTCGAATTAAACGAGATCCTGATACAATGTTCATGCTCAAAGCTGGCACTAAATAACAATTATTAAGGTTTAAAACTAATCCCGAAGGTAAATGTAGAGGTAGCGTGCCGACGGCGATCACATTGACCTTGGAACCATTCCCGACTCGCATCGTCACCTCGTCCTTCGCCAGTCTCCGCTTATTCCGCAGCTCCTGTTTTGAGTTACAAATGTGAGCACCCGCACCGGTATCAAATACCCAGGAGCTACTACGAATACTGGTAAGGTACACATCAATTACATGTATATCACATATACCTTTCATTTTGCCGGCCTTCTTGTCCGCTAAGTACTTGGGGAAGTTCCGCTTCCAGTGACCACTTCCCTTGCAATAAAAGCACTCAGTCTCGGGCTTGGGTCCATTCTTTGGCTTCTTCCCGGCAGCTTGCTTACCGGGCGCGGCAACTCCCTTGCCGTCCTTCTTGAAGTTCTTCTTACCCTTGCCTTTCTTGAACTTAGTGGTTTTATTCACCATCAACACTTGATGTTCCTTTTTGACTTCTACCTCTACTGATTTCAGCATTGCAAATAATTCGGGAATGGTCTTTTCCATCCCCTGCATATTGAAGTTCATCATAAAGCTCTTGTAGCTCGGTGGAAGCGACTGGAGGATTCTGTCAATGACCGCGTCATCCGGGAGATTAACTCCCAGCTGAGTCAAGCGGTTATGTAACCCAGACATAGTGAGTATGTGCTCACTGACAGAACTGTTTTCCTCCATCTTACAGCTGAAGAATTTGTCAGAGACTTCATATCTCTCGACCCGGGCATGAGCTTGAAAAACTATTTTCAGCTCTTCGAACATCTCATATGCTCCATGTCTCTCAAAACACTTTTGGAGCCCCGGCTCTAAGCTGTAAAGCATGCCGCACTGAACGAGGGAGTAGTCATCAACACGTGTCTGCCAAGCGTTCATAACGTCTTGGTTCTGTGGGACGGGTGCGTCACCTAGCGGTGCTTGTAGGACATAATCTTTCTTGGCAGCTATGAGGATGATCCTCAGGTTCCGGACCCAGTCCGTATAGTTGCTGCCATCGTCTTTCAGCTTGGATTTCTCTAGGAACGCGTTGAAGTTGAGGACTACGTTGGCCATTTGATCTACAAGACATATTGTAAAGATTTTAGACTAAGTTCATGATAATTAAGTTCATCTAATCAAATTATACAATGAACTCCCACTTAGATAGACATCCCTCTAGTAATCTAAGTATAACATGATCCGAGTTAACTAGGCCGTGTCCGATCATCACGTGAGACGGACTAGTCAACATCGGTGAACATCTTCATGTTGATCGTATCTTCTATACGACTCATGCTCGACCTTTCGGTCTTCTGTGTTCCGAGGCCATGTCTGTACATGCTAGGCTCGTCAAGTCAACCTAAGTGTTTGCATGTGTAAATCTGTCTTACACCCGTTGTATGTGAACGTTAGAATCTAACACCCGATCATCACGTGGTGCTTCAAAACAACGCACTGTCGCAACGGTGCACAGTTAGGGGAAACACTTTCTTGAAATTATTATGAGGGATCATCTTATTTACTACCGTCGTTCTAAGTAAACAAGATGCAAAACATCACATGCAATCAAATAATAATAGTGACATGATATGGCCAATATCACATAGCTCCTTTGATCTCCATCTTGGGGCTCCATGATCATCTTGTCACCGGCATGACACCATGATCTCCATCATCATGATCTCCATCATCATTTCTCCATGAAGTTGCTCGCCAACTATTACTTCTACTACTATGGCCAACGCGTTTAGCAATAAAGTAAAGTAATTTACATGGCGTTTCTCAATGACACGCAAGTCATACAAAAATAAAGACAACTCCTATGGCTCCTGCCGGTTGTCATACTCATTGACATGCAAGTCGTGATTCCTATTACAATAGCATGAACATCTCATACATCACATATATATCATTCATCATTCATCACAACTTTGGCCATATCATATCACAAAGCACTTGCTGCAAAAACAAGTTAGACGTCTTCTAATTGTTGTTGCAAGTTTTACGTGGCTGAAATAGGGTTCTAGCAAGAACGTTTTCTTACCTACGTGAAAGCCACAACGTGATTTGTCAACTTCTATTTACCCTTCATAAGGACCCTTTTCATCGAATCCGCTCCAACTAAAGTGGGAGAGACAGACACCCGCCAGCCACCTTATGCAACTTGTGCATGTTAGTCGGTGGAACCGGTCTCACGTAAGTGTACGTGTAAGGTCGGTCTGGGCCGCTTCATCCCACAATACCGCTGAAGCAAGATAAGACTAGTAGTGGCAAGAAAGTTGACAACATCTACGCCCACAACAAATTGTGTTCTACTCGTGCAAGAGAACTACGCATAGACCTAGCTCATGATGCCACTGTTGGGGAACGTTGCAGAAAACAAAAAATTTCCTACGGTTTCACCAAGATCCATCTAGGAGTTCATCTAGCAACGAGTGATCGGATTGCATCTACATACCTTTGTAGATCACGCGCGGAAGCGTTCAAAGAACGGGGATGAGGAAGGCGTACTCGACGTGATCCAAATCACCGGAGATCCTAGCGCCGAACAGACGGCACCTCCGCGTTCAACACACGTACGGTCAGCGTGACGTCTCCTTATTCTTGATCTAGCAAGGGGGAAGGAGAGGTTGAGGAAGATGGCTCCAGCAGCAGCATGACGGCGTGGTGGTGGTGGAGCTACAGTACTCTGGCAGGGCTTCGCCAAGCACTATGGAGGAGGAGGATGTGTTGGAGAGGGAGAGGGAGGCACCAAAGGCGTGGGGTGAGAAGTCCTCCATCTCCCCACTATATATAGGAGGTCCAAGGGGGGGCGCTGGTCCTAGGAGATCCAATCTCCTAGGGGGGCGGCGGCCAAGGGAAGAATCCCTCCTCCCCAAGGCACCTAGGAGGTGCCTTCCCCCTTTGGGACTCTTCCCTTCTTGAACCCTAGGCGCATGGGCCTCTTGGGGCTGGTGCCCTTGGCCCATGTAGGCCAAGGCGCACACCCCTACAGCCCATGTGCCCCCCGGAGCAGGTGGCCCCACCCGGTGGACCCCCGGGACCCTTCCGGTGGTCCCGGTACAATACCGGTGACCCCGAAACTTGTCCCGATGCCCGAAATAGCACTTCCTATATATAATTCTTTACCTCCGGACCATTTCGGAACTCCTCGTGACATCCGGGATCTCATCCGGGACTTCGTACAACATTCGGGTTACTGCATATACATATCCCTACAACCCTAGCGTCACCGAACCTTAAGTGTGTAGACCCTACGGGTTCGGGAGACATGTAGACATGACCGAGATCGCTCTCCGGTCAATAACCAACAGCGGGATCTGGATACCCATGTTGGCTCCCACATGCTCCTCGATGATCTCATCGGATGAACCACGATGTCGAGGATTCAATCAATCCCTTATACAATTCCCTTTGTCAATCGGTATGTTACTTGCCCGAGATTCGATCGTCGGTATCCCAATACCTCGTTCAATCTCGTTACCGGCAAGTCACTTTACTCGTACCGTAATGCATGATCCTGTGACCAGACACTTGGTCACTTTGAGCTCATTATGATGATGCATTACCGAGTGGGCCCAGTGATACCTCTCCGTCATACGGAGTGACAAATCCCAGTCTTGATCCGTGTCAACCCAACAGACACTTTCGGAGATACCCGTAGTATACCTTTATAGTCACCCAGTTACGTTGTGACGTTTGGTACACCCAAAGCACTCCTACGGTATCCGGGAGTTACACGATCTCATGGTCTAAGGAAAAGATACTTGACATTGGAAACCTCTAGCAAACAAACTATACGATCTTGTGCTATGTTTAGGATTGGGTCTTGTCCATCACATCATTCTCCTAATGATGTGATCTCGTTATCAATGACATCCAATGTCCATAGTCAGGAAACCATGACTATCTGTTGATCAACGAGCTAGTCAACTAGAGGCTTACTAGGGACATGTTGGTGTCTATTATTCACACATGTATTACGATTTCCGGATAACACAATTATAGCATGAATAAAGAAAATTATCATGAACAAGGAAATATAATAATGATGCTTTTATTATTGCCTCTAGGGCATATTTCCAACACTGGATACCCATGTTGCTCCCACATGTTCCACGATGATCTCATCGGATGAACCACGATGTCGAGGATTTAATCAATGCCGTATACAATTCCCTTTGTCTATTGGTACAATACTTGCCCGAGATTCGATCGTCGGTATCCTGATACCTCGTTCAATCTCGTTACCGGCAAGTCTCTTTACTCGTTCCGTAACACATCATCCCGTGATCAACTCCTTGGTCACATTGTGCACATTATGATGATGTCCTACCGAGTGGGCCCAGAGATACCTCTCCGTTACACGGAGTGACAAATCCCAGTCTCGATTCGTGCCAACCCAACAGATACTTTCGGAGATACCCGTAGTGCACCTTTATAGCCACCCAGTTACATTGTGACGTTTGGTACACCCAAAGCATTCCTACGGTATCCGGGAGTTGCACAATCTCATGGTCTAAGGAAATGATACTTGACATTAGAAAAGCTTTAGCATACGAACTACACGATCTTGTGCTAGGCTTAGGATTGGGTCTTGTCCATCACATCATTCTCCTAATGATGTGATCCTGTTATCAATGACATCCAATGTCCATGGTCAGGAAACCGTAACCATCTATTGATCAACGAGCTAGTCAACTAGAGGCTTACTAGGGACATGGTGTTGTCTATGTATCCACACATGTATCTGAGTTTCCTATCAATAAAATTCTAGCATGGATAATAAACGATTATCATGAACAAGGAAATATAATAATAACTAATTTATTATTGCCTCTAGGGCATATTTCCAACAAGAAGAGGATGTCTGGACTTTGGTGGTAGACTAGCTCCTAATGAATTTGAAAAGATCTTGTTTAGGCTTTAAAACCTCCAGCATCTTAACAGCTTCCAGCACCCTGAAATGCATAATTGTTCCAGCATCTACAAGAGGAAGCATCGGATACACGTTTAAACTATTCCAAATGATTAGATAATTAGACTAACATTACTAGCATAAAAGTATCATAGAAATATCACATAACTGTTGGAGTTGTGCATACCCTGCGTTGCTTATACTTTTGTCTCGAATTGCTGGTAAAGATGGGCCCTTTCTATTGAGCCGCAAATCTTGTATGGCTATAATGCAATCCTTCAGCTCTGATGCTTTGTAGCCTATCGGTTTTGCATTTCCTTACTCTACTACACAAAATCACAGGATTGTTTTGTTGGAAATATACCCTAGAGGCAATAATAAAAGCATTATTATTATATTTCCTTGTTCATGATAATTGTCTTTATTCATGCTATAATTGTGTTATCCGAAAATCGTAATACATGTGTGAATAACAGACACCAACATGTCCCTAGTAAGCCTCTAGTTGACTAGCTCGTTGATCAACAGATAGTCATGGTTTCCTGACTATGGACATTGGATGTCATTGATAACGAGATCACATCATTAGGAGAATGATGTGATGGACAAGACCCAATCCTAAACATAGCACAAGATCGTATAGTTCGTTTGCTAGAGTTTTCCAATGTCAAGTATCTTTTCCTTAGACCATGAGATCGTGTAACTCCCGGATACCGTAGGAGTGCTTTGGGTATACCAAACGTCACAACGTAACTGGGTGACTATAAAGGTAGACTACGGGTATCTCCGAAAGTGTCTGTTGGGTTGACATGGATCAAGACTGGGATTTGTCACTCCGTATGACGGAGAGGTATCACTGGGCCCACTCGGTAATGCATCATCATAATGAGCTCAAAGTGACCAAGTGTCTGGTCACGGGATCATGCATTACGGTACGAGTAAAGTGACTTGCCGGTAACGAGATTGAACGAGGTATTGGGATACCGACGATTGAATCTCGGGCAAGTAGCATATCGATTGACAAAGGGAATTGCATACGGGGTTGATTGAATCCTCGACATCGTGGTTCATCCGATGAGATCATCGTGGAGCATGTGGGAGCCAACATGGGTATCCAGATCCCGCTGTTGGTTATTGACCTGAGAGTCGTCTCGGTCATGTCTTCTTGTCTCCCGAACCCGTAGGGTCTACACACTTAAGGTTCGGTGATGCTAGGGTTGTGAAGATATGTATATGCAGTAACCCGAATATTATTCGGGGTCCCGGATGAGATCCCGGACGTCACGAGGAGTTCCGGAATGGTCCGGAGGTAAAGAATTATATATAGGAAGTGCTGTTTCGGCCATCGGGACAAGTTTCGGGGTCACCGGTATTGTACCGGGACCACCGGAAGGGTCCCGGGGGTCCACCGGGTGGGGCCACCTATCCCGGGGGGCCCCATGGGCTGAAGTGGGAGGGAACCCAGCCCATAGTGGGCTGGGGCGCCACCCCCCAAGGGCCCATGCGGCTAGGGTTGGTGGGGAAACCCTAGAGGGGGCGCCCCCTTGCTTGGGGGGCAAGCCCCCCACCCTAGGCCGCCCCCCCCCTAGTAGATCCATCTACTAGGGCCGGCGCCCCCCCCCCCATGGCACCCCTATATATAGTGGGGGAGAGGAGGGACTTCATACCCAGCCCCTGGCGCCTCCCTCTCTCCCCGTTACGTCTCTCTTCCTCGTAGTATAGGCGAAGCCCTGCTACTGTGACGCCCTGCATCCACCACCACGCCGTCGTGCTGCTGGATCTTTGTCAACCTCTCCTTTCCCCTTGCTGGATCAAGAAGGAGGAGACGTCTCCCGTCCCGTACGTGTGTTGAACGCGGAGGTGCCGTCCGTTCGGCGCTTGGTCATCGGTGATTTGGATCACGTCGTGTACGACTACTTCATCACCGTTCTTTGAACACTTCCGCACGCGATCTACAAAGGTATGTAGATGCATCCGATGGCTCGTTGCTAGTTGAACTCCTAGATGGATCTTGGTGAAACGAGTAGGAAAATTTTTGTTTTCTGCAACGTTCCCCAACAGTGGCATCATGAGCTAGGTCTATGCGTAGTTCTTCTTGCGCGAGTAGAACACAATTTGTTGTGGGCGTAGATTTGTCAACTTTCTTGCCGCTACTAGTCTTTTCTTGCTTCAGCGGCATTGTGGGATGAAGCGGCCCAGACCAACCTTACACGTATGCTTACGTGAGACCGGTTCCACCGACTAACATGCACTAGTTGCATAAGGTGGCTGGCGGGTGTCTGTCTCTCCCACTTTAGTTGAAGCGGAATCGATGAACAGGGTCCTTATGAAGGGTAAATAGAAGTTGACAAATCACGTTGTGGCTTTAACGTAGGTAAGAAATCGTTCTTGCTAGAACCCTAATTTAGCCACGTAAAACTTGCAACAACAATTAGAGGACGTCTAACTTGTTTTTGCAGCAAGTGGTTTGTGATATGATATGGCCAAAGTTGTGATGAATGATGAATGATCTATATGTGATGTATGAGATGTTCATGCTATTGTAATAGGAATCACGACTTGCATGTCGATGAGTATGACAACCGGCAGGAGCCATAGGAGTTGTCTTTATTCTTTTATATGACCTGCGTGTCATTGAGAAACGCCATGTAAATTACTTTACTTTATTGCTAAACGCGTTAGCCATAGTAGTAGAAGTAATAGTTGGCGAGCAACTTCATGGAGACACGATGATGGAGATCATGGTGTCAAGCCGGTGACAAGATAATCATGGAGCCCCAAGATGGAGATCAAAGGAGCTATGTGATATTGGCCATATCATGTCACGTTTATTATTTGATTGCATGTGATGTTTATCATGTTTTGCATCTTGTTTACTTAGAACGACGGTAGTAAATAAGATGATCCCTCATAATAATTTCAAGAAGTGTTCCCCCTAACTGTGCACCGTTGCGACAATTCGTTGTTTCAAAACACCACGTGATGATCGGGTGTTTTATTCAGACGTTCACATACAACGGGTGTAAGACAGATTTACACATGCAAACACTTAGGTTGACTTGACGAGCCTAGTATGTACAGACATGGCCTCGGAATACAGAAGACCGAAAGGTCGAGCATGAGTCGTATAGAAGATACGATCAACATGAAGATGTTCACCGACGTTGACTAGTCCGTCTCATGTGATGATCGGACACGGTCTAGTTAACTCGGATCATGTAATACTTAGATGACTAGAGGGATGTCTAATCTAAGTGGGAGTTCATTAATATTTTGATTAGATGAACTTAATTATCATGAACTTAGTCTAAAATATTTTACAATATGTCTTGTAGATCAAATGGCCAACGTAGTCCTCAACTTCAACGCGTTCCTAGAGAAAACCAAGCTGAAAGACGATGGCAGCAACTATACGGACTAGGTCCGGAACCTGAGGATCATCCTCATAGCTGCCAAGAAAGATTATGTCCTACAAGCACCACTAGGTGATCCACCCGTCCCACAGAACCAAGATGTTATGAACGCTTGGCAGACACGTGTTGACGACTACTCCCTCGTTCAGTGCGGCATGCTTTACAGCTTAGAACCGGGGCTCCAAAAGCGTTTTGAGAGACATGGAGCATATGAGATGTTCGAAGAGCTGAAAATGGTTTTTCAAGCTCATGCCCGGATCGAGAGATGTGAAGTCTCCGATAAGTTCTTCAGCTGTAAGATGGAGGAAAATAATTCTGTCAGTGAGCACATACTCACTATGTCTGGGTTACATAACCGCTTATCTCAGCTGGGAGTTAATCTCCCGGATGATGCGGTCATTGACAGAATCCTCCAGTCGCTTCCACCAAGCTACAAGAGCTTTGTGATGAACTTCAACATGCAGGGGATGCAGAAGACCATTCCTGAGTTGTTCTCAATACTGAAATCAGCGGAGGTAGAAGTCAAGAAGGAACATCAAGTGTTGATGGTCAATAAAACCACTAAGTTCAAGAAAGGCAAGGGTAAAAAGAACTTCAAGAAGGACGGCAAGGAGGTTGCCGCGCCCGGCAAGCAAGCTGCCGGGAAGAAGCCAAAGAATGGACCCAAGCCCGAGACTGAGTGCTTTTATTGCAAGGGAAGCGGTCACTGGAAGCGGAACTGCCCTAAATACTTAGCAGACAAGAAGGCCGGCAAAACGAAAGGTATATGTGATATACATGTGATTGATGTGTACCTTACTAGTGTCCGTAGTAGCTCCTGGGTATTTGATACCGGTGCAGTTGCTCACATTTCTAACTCAAAGCAGGGGCTGCGGAATAAGCGGAAACTGGCAAAGGACGAGGTGACGATGCGCGTCGGGAATGGTTCCAAGGTCAATGTGATCGCCGTCGGCACGCTACCTCTACATTTACCATCGGGATTAGTTTTAAACCTTAATAATTGTTATTTAGTGCCAGCTTTGAGCATGAACATTGTATCGGGATCTCGTTTAATTCGAGATGGCTACTCATTTAAATCCGAGAATAATGGTTGTTCCATTTATATGAGTGATATGTTTTATGGTCATGCTCCTATGGTGAATGGTTTATTCTTTATGAATCTCGAACGTAATACTACACATGTTCATAATGTGAGTACCAAAAGATGTAAGGTTGATAATGATAGTCCCACATACTTGTGGCACTGCCGCCTTGGTCACATAGGTGTCAAACGCATGAAGAAGCTCCATGCAGATGGACTTTTAGAGTCTCTTGATTATGAATCATTTGACACATGCGAACCATGCCTCATGGGTAAGATGACCAAGACTCTGTTCTCAGGAACAATGGAGCGAGCAACCAACTTATTGGAAATCATACATACTGATGTGTGCGGTCCAATGAGTGTTGAAGCTCGCGGTGGCTATCGTTATGTTCTCACCCTCACTGATGATTTGAGTAGATATGGGTATATCTACTTAATGAAACACAAGTCTGAAACCTTTGAAAAGTTCAAGGAATTTCAGAGTGAGGTTGAAAATCAACGTGACAGGAAAATCAAGTTTCTACGATCAGATCGTGGAGGAGAATACTTGAGTCACGAATTTGGTGCACACTTAAGAAAATGTGGAATAGTTTCACAACTCACGCCGCCTGGAACACCTCAGCGTAACGGTGTGTCCGAACGTCGTAATCGCACTCTATTGGATATGGTGCGGTCTATGATGTCTCTTACCGATTTACCGCTATCTTTTTGGGGCTATGCTTTAGAGACTGCCGCATTCACTTTAAATAGGGCTCCGTCGAAATCCGTTGAGACGACACCGTATGAATTATGGTTTGGGAAGAAACCTAAGCTGTCGTTTCTAAAAGTTTGGGGATGCGATGCTTATGTCAAGAAACTTCAACCTAAAAAGCTCGAACCCAAGTCGGAAAAATGCGTCTTCATAGGATACCCAAAAGAAACTATTGGGTACACCTTCTACCTCAGATCCGAAGGCAAGATCTTTGTTGCCAAGAATGGGTCCTTTCTAGAGAAAGAGTTTCTCTCGAAAGAAGTAAGTGGGAGGAAAGTAGAACTTGATGAAGTATTACCTCTTGAACCGGAAAATGGCGCAACTAAAGAAAATGTTCCTGAGGTGCCTGCACCGACTAGAGAGGAAGTTAATGATCAAGATACTTCTGATCAAGCTCCTACTGAAATTCGAAGGTCCACAAGGACACGTTCCGCACCAGAGTGGTACGGCAACCCTGTCTTGGAAATCATGTTGTTAGACAACGGTGAACCTTCGAACTATGAAGAAGCGATGGCGGGCCCGGATTCCGACAAATGGCTAGAAGCCATGAAATCCGAGATAGGATCCATGTATGAAAACGAAGTATGGACTTTGACTGACTTGCCCGTTGAACGGCGAGCCATAGAAAATAAATGGATCTCTAAGAAGAAGACAGATGCGGATGGTAATGTGACCATCTATAAAGCTCGACTTGTCGCTAAGGGTTATCGACAAGTTCAAGGGGTTGACTACGATGAGACTTTCTCACCGGTAGCGAAGCTGAAGTCCGTCTGAATCATGTTAGCAATTGCCGCATTCTACGATTATGAAATATGGCAAATGGACGTCAAAACGGCATTCCTTAATGGTTTCCTTAAGGAAGAATTGTATATGATGCAGCCGGAAGGTTTTGTCGATCCTAAGAATGCTAACAAGGTGTGCAAGCTCCAACGCTCGATTTATGGGCTGGTGCAAGCGTCTCGGAGTTGGAACATTCGCTTTGATGAGATGATCAAAGCGTTTGGGTTTACACAGACTTATGGAGAAGCCTGTGTTTACAAGAAAGTGAGTGGGAGCTCTGTAGCATTTCTCATACTATATGTAGATGACATACTTTTGATGGGAAATGATATAGAACTCTTGGACAGCATCAAGGCCTACTTGAATAAGAGTTTTTCAATGAAGGACCTTGGAGAAGCTGCTTATATATTAGGCATCAAAATCTATAGAGATAGATCGAGACGCCTCATAGGTCTTTCACAAAGCACATACCTTGATAAGATATTGAAGAAGTTCAATATGGATCAATCCAAGAAGGGGTTCTTGCCTGTGTTACAAGGTATGAAATTGAGCTCAGCTCAATGTCCAACCACGGCAGAAGATATAGAAGAGATGAGCGTCATCCCCTATGCATCAGCCATAGGTTCTATTATGTATGCCATGCTGTGTACCAGACCTGATGTAAACCTTGCCGTAAGTTTGGTAGGAAGGTACCAAAGTAATCCCGGCAAGGAACACTGGACAGCAGTCAAGAATATCCTGAAGTACCTGAAAAGGACTAAGGAAATGTTTCTCGTTTATGGAGGTGACGAAGAGCTCGTCGTAAAGGGTTACGTCGACGCTAGCTTCGACACAGATCTGGATGACTCTAAGTCACAGACCGGATACGTGTATATTTTGAATGGTGGGGCAGTAAGCTGGTGCAGTTGCAAGCAAAGCGTCGTGGCGGGATCTACATGTGAAGCGGAGTACATGGCAGCCTCGGAGGCAGCACATGAAGCAATATGGGTGAAGGAGTTCATCACCGACCTAGGAGTCATACCCAATGCGTCGGGGCCGATCAAGCTCTTCTGTGACAACGCTGGAGCTATTGCTCTTGCCAAGGAGCCCAGGTTTCACAAGAAGACAAGACACATCAAGCGTCGCTTCAACTCCATTCGTGAAAATGTTCAAGATGGAGACATAGAGATTTGTAAAGTACATACGGACCTAAATGTAGCGGATCCGTTGACTAAACCTCTCCCTAGAGCAAAACATGATCAACACCAGAATTCCATGGGTGTTCGGTTCATCACAATGTAACTAGATTATTGACTCTAGTGCAAGTGGGAGACTGTTGGAAATATGCCCTAGAGGCAATAATAAAAGCATTATTATTATATTTCCTTGTTCATGATAATTGTCTTTATTCATGCTATAATTGTGTTATCCGGAAATCGTAATACATGTGTGAATAACAGACACCAACATGTCCCTAGTAAGCCTCTAGTTGACTAGCTCGTTGATCAATAGATAGTCATGGTTTCCTGACTATGGACATCGGATGTCATTGATAACGAGATCACATCATTAGGAGAATGATGTGATGGACAAGACCCAATCCTAAACATAGCACAAGATCGTATAGTTCGTTTGCTAGAGTTTTCCAATGTCAAGTATCTTTTCCTTAGACCATGAGATCGTGTAACTCCCGGATACCGTAGGAGTGCTTTGGGTATACCAAACGTCACAACGTAACTGGGTGACTATAAAGGTAGACTACGGGTATCTCCGAAAGTGTCTGTTGGGTTGACATGGATCAAGACTGGGATTTGTCACTCCGTATGACGGAGAGGTATCACTGGGCCCACTCGGTAATGCATCATCATAATGAGCTCAAAGTGACCAAGTGTCTGGTCACGGGATCATGCATTACGGTACGAGTAAAGTGACTTGCCGGTAACGAGATTGAACGAGGTATTGGGATACCGACGATCGAATCTCAGGCAAGTAGCATATCGATTGACAAAGGGAATTGCATACGGGGTTGATTGAATCCTCGACATCGTGGTTCATCCGATGAGATCATCGTGGAGCATGTGGGAGCCAACATGGGTATCCAGATCCCGCTGTTGGTTATTGACCTGAGAGTCGTCTCGGTCATGTCTGCTTGTCTCCCGAACCCGTAGGGTCTACACACTTAAGGTTCGGTGACGCTAGGGTTGTGAAGATATGTATATGCAGTAACCCGAATATTGTTCGGGGTCCCGGATGAGATCCCGAACGTCACGAGGAGTTCCGGAATGGTCCGGAGGTAAAGAATTATATATAGGAAGTGTTGTTTCGGCCATCGGGACAAGTTTCGGGGTCACCGGTATTGTACCGGGACCACCGGAAGGGTCCCGGGGGTCCACCGGGTGGGGCCACCTATCCCGGGGGGGCCCATGGGCTGAAGTGGGAGGGAACCCAGCCCATAGTGGGCTGGGGCGCCACCCCCCAAGGGCCCATGCGGCTAGGGTTGGTGGGGAAACCCTAGAGGGGGCGCCCCCTTGCTTGGGGGGCAAGCCCCCCACCCTAGGCCGCCCCCCCCCCTAGTAGATCCATCTACTAGGGCCGGCCCCCCCATGGCACTCCTATATATAGTGGGGGAGAGGAGGGACTTCATACCCAGCCCCTGGCGCCTCCCTCTCTCCCCGTTACGTCTCTCTTCCTCGTAGTATAGGCGAAGCCCTGCTACTGTGACGCCCTGCATCCACCACCACGCCGTCGTGCTGCTGGATCTTCGTCAACCTCTCCTTTCCCCTTGCTGGATCAAGAAGGAGGAGACGTCTCCCGTCCCGTACGTGTGTTGAACGCGGAGGTGCCGTCCGTTCGGCGCTTGGTCATCGGTGATTTGGATCACGTCATGTACGACTACATCATCACCGTTCTTTGAACGCTTCCGCACGCGATCTACAAAGGTATGTAGATGCATCCGATGGCTCGTTGCTAGTTGAACTCCTAGATGGATCTTGGTGAAACGAGTAGGAAAATTTTTGTTTTCTGCAACGTTCCCCAACATGTTTAGCCTTGAGAGCACAAAATATCAAAGGCAAAAAAATGAGCTTTCAGAATCTACCTCTTAGCTCTTACCCGAGGATTAGTATCTAGCCCGGTGGTCAACCTAGAAAGAAAAAATGATGAAGCAACAATATTGATGGCAAGAACGGGAGACAACTCTAGTCCAAACGACTCGGCTCAGCACAATAGCTACCCAGGAACTCAAGTAACAAGCTGGAGCACCGCGACAAAGCATGCAAGAATAACTTCAGGCGTCGACACAAAGAAGCAATGGAGGAAGGATTAAATGAAGTTGGTCCAATATAATGAAAGGATTGGTAGTCACCTTTTGTCTCTTGGGCTAGATCTTGTAAACCACATGACATTATTAGCGAGACAAAGGTAAAATACACAAGGACTTATTTAGACACAATTCGAAACATACACATCACAGAATTGGCAAATGACGCAATATGATACCACCAAGCAATAGTTCTTATATAAAAAACAAAGATGCATTTGATTGTTCAGTTAGTTGCTAGCATACTATCTCTGTCAATCATAGGAAAACTAGTACTCCTAAAGTGCCAATTACCAAACTATATAGACTCCTAAACTTCTAAACTACCAATTACCAAACCATATGTTCATATTATCCTCTACGATGAGCCGACCATGAGAAAGCTTCATCTGCTCCAAAAGGCAGAGCAATAGAGATGGATGTTAGGTGGTGCTACTGTTGGAGATGAAGCACTATACAATTTAATTCATCACATGGCATAATATGGAAATGAGCAAACACTAGTCCATTTATTTATCTTACTTTTGAGTCTAAAATATGGTACAAAGAATTTTCTTAGCAGTGTGTCATAAGCTCCTTTGAGAAGGAAACATAATGGTTTCTCATGAGCTAGCTAATATCCAGGCTAATAATGGCTCTTGAATTGACATCAAAGCAAAAAACAGATCATAAAATAGGGACAAAATTATCCAAATCATGAAAAAAATACAATGCATCAGCAAAGAGTACGAGCTTTATCTCAGCGCTTGCGAGTGTAGAGCAAGAGAAAGAGGTAAAGCTACGGCCATATGAATTCAAAAGTTTTAATTCTAGAAAGTATGAGCTCTAGCATTTCATTCGTCAACCATAGATAGAAAAATGTGTAAGAATAGGTCAAAAAGCACAAAACGGGTTGGCAACCAGGTGTTAGTATCAAGGCAATCTAACTATAAACAAAGAAAAACGCTTTGCATTTCCTAAAGGGGTGATCTTCTTCTAATTACTTGGTTTTATGTTTTAAAACAAAAAGATACAATGAACATTACAAAAATATAAATGGTACGGCGGTCCCTCCTCTTTTTACCCGGACTTGGGATTGGCTACACATAGCATAGGCAGAGTTACCCACCCACCCTCCAAAGTGAGCAAAACAATCCTTAATTTTGGGGAGAGCAAATTTTCTCTCCCCTACTAGTAAGGATTGCCTCGCCCTTGAGTAGCATTAAGCAGCAAGGATTTCCTCTTGCATAGGCTTTTTTTAACCAAATGATCAAGGCAAACGTTAGTTTTGATGGAGAGCAAAATTTGCTATCCACCAATAGCAAGAATTGCCTTGCCCCTTCAGTAGCCTTAAGTGAGCAAGGTTTTCCTTGGTTTTGAGGGAGGCCAAATGGCTCTCCTTCACTATCAAGGATCACCTTACCCCTTGCTTAGATTTACATTTGTATTAATTAACCAGAGTCTTCCTTCAATTTTAGAAGTAAAATATGATATTCTACGTAGCCAAAATTGATTTGCCTCTTGCATAGCCTTATCTTTGCGCCAAATAAACAAGCCAGTCATTGTTTTTTATGAAGAGAAAATTTTGCTTTCCTCCACTAGCAAGGATTGCTTGAGTAGACTTAAGTAATCAAAGATTTCCTTGATTATAAGAAATGTGAGCAAAATGCTATCCCTTTTGTGGAGGGGTCAATTCTCTAGAAGCGAGGATTAAGCTATCCATACTTTTGAGCAAAGTGAGAAAAAAATCCCTTATTATGGGGAGTCAATCCTCAAAGAGCAAGGATTTCTATTTACCTAACCAATTTTTTGTGCAATGTACACAAGACTTTGTTGCATACGTACGAAGTCAACCCTCCATGAGCAAGATGATTTTGCCACTTGTCTGATAGGCACCATACTTTCGGGGACAATGCGCAGGTGCAATGTTGTATGAAGCATCGGTTCAACGAGTGCAACATGTACACCACTACCTGTTATCATGAAACAATTATCGTGATAAGAATCAACATCATATTTCATAATAAAAGTGCATTGAGGTTCAAGTAATAATTATGAACTGTGTAAACCCTGCTATTTTACTAAAGCATGAGCGCCAGACCAACATAGAGATTCACTTGGGGTATCCAGTATACATAGGAAGTAGAAACTACATCCATACAACATAGCGTCACGCTCTAAAAGATCAAAGGATCAACTGTATCAAAAAGAAGAAAGGGCTCCCTCATAAAGTAGCAAAACTACAGAAACAGAGTATTACTCATAGGAATAGAAAAAAAATGAAATGTTTGCTTAATCATGACACTTGTTTGTGGTAGGAAAATGACCTAATAGTGGAGATAATAAATAAATAGGATAATTTATGTGATCAAACGTGTATCTATTATCACCAACAGTAAAGAAAGTTGCTATTTCAGAAAGTAGGTGTAGAAATATTTGGAAACCATGTTTCAAAGGAAATGAAAATATATTCATAAATGGATAGTTGCAGGTACAAACTTATGGATTCGATGCAAACAACAAGGAAAAATTATGACTCATTAAGCTCATAGAATTGACAACATATTTTTCGTAAATAAAGAAAGTTCAACAATGTTATAGTAATAATTATGAACTATTGTATGTAGACCCAGCCTCGTTATCATGACCCAGCCTAATTCTCACACATATTTGTGGTACGAAACCGACCCAATTAATAGTGGGGATAATAAATAAGTTGGATAATTTCTGTGGTCAAACTTGTGTCTATTATCATCGAGAATACAAAAAATTGCTATTTTAGAAAGCCTGTGCAGAAATATTTGGAAACGAAGTTTCAAAGAGAATGAAAAGATTTTCATATATGAGTAGGTACAGTATACAAAATTAAACATATGGACTCAAACGACGAATGATAAGAAAAAAAAACATTGACTCGTTGAGCTCATGTATGATCCGAGAACGAATGGGTTCATCAAGCACTACCACGGCGCACCGTGCGTGAAGAGGGATCGGATGAAAGCTTGGGCGTGCGTGAAGCACAAGCCGGCGTCCGAGTCTAGCCTCCCGGCGGGCAAAATTAATCCAGCCAACACCATAAAAAGTGTGGGCGAGCTGAGGTGGGGGAGAGGCATGGAAGCTAGTCTGGAGAAGAGTGCGTGCGGTGAGGGACGATGAAGAAGGGGGCTGGACGGCGCTACCGGTTTGATGCGACGAACGGTCAGCGCGGGTCAGAGTTGGATGGGTGTGATGCTTCTTTCTCCACTTTCAAAGTGCTAACCAATCGAGTAAGTTTAAATAGTTTAGTCACAATCAAGTAGCTCATGCTTAATAGGCATCCTTTCCTTTGCAATGCCGCCGTTAGGATATTCAGGAGAGGGGCCAAAAAATCAAGCTACTACTACATGCTCATATCTTCGTCAACATTCTGGATGTCTCTTTTTTATAAAAAGTTGTATTTCTGGGTGTTTCGAATGAACAAAGCAATGTTGGTTTCCTGCGGGCAGAAAAGGTGATACCCACCGCACACACACAAAAATAACATGTATTTGAGCGACAAGTAATTCTGGACAAAGGTAGTAGTGGATTTTTATATCTGACATTTCTAAATACCCAAAAAAACAAGTTGCGAAAAATCTATGCATTGGCGGATTACTCGTTTCATGGAGGGTTGCGGTGGCTTCTATATTTCAATCTACGGTTTTAGAAATTTATAATTCTTTTTTTTTACTAGGCGGAATTTTAACCAATCAAGTTTTTTTCTGAAAAAACCCTCAGATCTATTAGCAACACCAGCAGTACAAACAACCGCAACAAAATAGAAATCACAAAGAGATCCAAATGGAGTCAACCACCTCCATCTTAGCTAGCTAAAACTGTAAAGCCATGGTTTTTCCATAAAAAAAGGCAATAGAGGGATATAGCTACCGCGGGGAGTTAAATGTGACGATAGATGGCCACCGAATAATACTGGTGAGGATAGTTGATTGTGATGCCCGTTTGCACCGAAGTACCAAGAATGGGGCGGCGCACCAAGCGATACTACAACAATGATCATATGGACTAATGATGGACAAGGAAACCAACATTTATATTAAGCATTAGGTGGAACGTCCACTAAAATTTTCACTAGATGGCTTAATGCTTATTGTAATTTTGAGCATCGTCGATGTCGAAATTGAGTCGTTGCTGAAATCATCGTCGTTAAAATCATCCTCATCCTCACCTGCGTGCTTGTGGTCGTCTTCACCATCACCTCCGTGCTCACCCTCGCCACGTTTGTGACCGGCGGCATCGACCCCGTCGCCACCGGCATGCTCTGATATATGTCACATTTGCCATTTGGTCCACTATTGTTGGTTATTTGAATATGCAATTTTAGTCTAATTGAAGAATAAGTATGTAGCTAATGATATACGGGTCTCGTATATAAAAAAATTATGAAGGCTCGGATATGGAAACTCTAAATTTCCATGCCTCCAAAAGCAGCAGGACAGGGACGAAAGATGTTGAAGAGTGAAGACCAATGCTCATCGCGCAGGAAAGTCCATTTCCGAAACCTGCTCTTACATACATTATGCCATGTATTTTCCATCATTTTTCTTGTGAGCTTGGTCATATTTCTTGTAGCAGTTCGCTGCAATAGAACAATAGAGAAAGTCGCAATCTCTTGTACTTCAACTCGGTTCCTGATTAATGAACTGTATTGCACTCATTTTATAATAAAAAGGGCAGCCCGATGCACGTAGCTCCTGCTTGTGCAAGGTTCGGAGAAGGGTCCAGCCACTTTGGGTCTTTTGTACGTAGGTTTTTCCTACATTTCTACAAGAGGCTATTTTCAGGATTCGAACCCGTAACCTCATGATCACAAGGCAACAGCTTTAGCACTGACAATAAAATATAAGATAGAATATATACAAAAAAATTAGCCATATAAGAAGATAGGCGCGAGTAAAACAAACGTTGAAATAGCAAAATCTGGTGGAGCAAGCAGAACTTTGGTGATCTGACAAAAATGCCAAACACAACCTCAGTGTTGTTGTCTCTTGAGAAGGAGTTCCGCTTGAGAAGAGGTGACCTTGCACTTCACGGCCAAGAGCCCAATACCACGCGAGGTGCAAACGGTTTTTTTTTCCAGCCACACAGACACAGGACCTCAGATGTGCTCTGACACGCACTGTTTGCCTTTTATATAACAACAGTTACATACAAGAATGCAAACAAGTCTTAAAATGGCAATACAGTTACTTTGTGGCATGAATTTTACAGGAAAAGAAAAACAGGGGTTCAATGAAGCTTTACATCCTTGCGTTGCATGCTCGGTAACATTTCACTCCTCGAAATACGTATATTTAGGTAAAAAGGTAAACCAAGTCCATTAGTCTGAGCTAAATAAATACTCCCACCATGGGACGGAGGGAGTATTTGTTAATTGAACTAAAATCACGACATTTTTTTGGATCGGAGGGAGTATTATTAACCAGGACTGATCGCATAGCAAAACAGACACGAGAAAACTATATTCAGGCGGTCAATTTTAATTTTATTTAGTTGAAGTTGACGACCTGCCGGATTCGAACCGACCAAAGGAGAGCACGGGGGATTTCCCATCCCTGTGCTGCCACCCACGCTCTTCCGACCGAGCTCAAAGCCGGTGACACAAACAACCACTTGTTACACCTACTAGTAGGCTTAATAAAGACAGGACATTAACAAAGGATTATTTAGTTAAGTATGTTGTTTGTTTATATGACATGAAATGGCTAGTGTCACAAAATATATTTTTAAAAACAACTACTAATAATTGTGATTTTGTATAGAGAAACCACATGTTAGCACAAGGATTTGGCGTACGAACATCTGCTGCTTTTATACGTGTGTGTGTATATATATATATATAGTATACTATACTACTAATAACACCCACAATAAAATCAAAATATAATCCACAGATCTCCTTGGGTTTGGTGTTCACTTTCCTTGCTCTCTCTTGTCCAAGCGATTGGGCCCGAATTTTTTTAAGTTTTCCTCACATAAATAAATCTTTGGTCCATGGAATGGGCCCAGCAAGGCAGATCAGCGTTTCCTAGGCGCTCAAATACAAATCATACGCTTGCAAATGCTTCTAGATGATTGACGTTTGATGGATGATCCAACATTTATCCACGCTTCCAGTGGACATGGTTACATTTACAGTGTACCATTAAAATGTAATTTTTCTCCACTTGACATAAATTTTCTCCACGGTTGATTTTGTCCTGGAAGTCTACAGCATGCACGAACAGGTGGGCCAAGGCTAACGGGACAGAGAACCAGAGGCCATATACCAACAGTGTGACGCAAGGGTCTGATGTGTTCTGTCATACTAGTGACTTTATTTGGGGGCTCAACCCTTCACACGTCATGCAAAAAAAGGAACTTCCTACGTCGGTTGGTCATTAAAGCTGCTATGAAAAATATACTGCCTGTTTATGTATTTTGACAGTGAAAATAGCGGTTAGTTTGGTTGTAAATAGGATCAATAAATCTAGCATAGCCACAAACGATTGCACGCTCACGTCACACCCCAAAATGCCAAGCGGAGCCATGTGGCTTCACTGAGCTTGAGCTTCCATGGAAAGATGGTAACAATGGGCGTACGTGTTCGGCCTGTGCCCAAACTAACCATGAATTTTGTCCTGCTGGCAGAGCCTAAAAGCTTGTCACATGCTTGGATGATTGCCAAAAGCTTGGTCTTTTCTCGCATGCCACAACTATGTATTGGCTTGGCTATCCATGGGCACAACTCCTGGCTTAAGATCTCCTTTTTTCCGGGTTTGTCTATCTATGTCTAAGTCGACTGAGATTTTCAGTTCAGAAGAGTGCATTTTTAGTTTAGTGAAGTAGCGCAACTTACATCTTATTTTTCACCAAAAGTTGCGCTTCTCTAAGAGAATCTCAGTCGACTTAGAAGTAGCAACGCCGGGTTTTTTTCTTCTTCTTTTTCTTGGCAAAGCCAGCTGATTTAGCAACGCACCAAACTCGAATTACCCATTATTTTCTTTGGGATATGCCGAGCCTGAGACCTGCGGGCCTCTTCATATTCTTGCCTGCTTTGGACTATTTCCCCGTTCCTGCTCGCTTTTGCAGTGAGATTAGCATGCACACCTGCATCACGGGTTGGGGCTACACAAGCAAACAGATTAAGAATGCACTTACTTACACTGGTGGATTATGCATGTCTCGGGCGAGAAATCAAGCAACCTGCAAGAACGCCATCCTGTGGTTAACACAGAAGTCAGACCAAATATAAGCAATGCAATTAGGGGAAATAATTGGTGGCTAATACAGGCAGGAGATGAACACATACCACACTGGTTCCGAATAGTTTGTGGATAGAAGCATATACATTCACATTCATACAGGGCGTCTCTACATACAAACCCCACGGATGACAGATAGAGATATATATGTATGTACCTGCAACAAGACGAGCAGGTCCATGAATAAACAACACGGCTTACCCAAAGACAGGATACAACTGCGCCCAAGAAAACAAATTTTATAGTGTGATTTATAACATATTAAAGCATGTGTGCAATGGCTCTGACAGAATTTCTTGTCAATCCCAAGAAAATGGGTCCGACGAGAGTTGTATCATCAAAAGTTCCAAGCGACAGTGTTTCCCTGCTCAAAGCAACTAAAGCCAAAGCAAAGAAAAGGCCCAAATCTGATTCATGCTGATCCGGGTGCAAAAGCTGGCCATGTTGGTAGGTACATCTTCCGTATGTAGGGGATACACGGAGAAGGCATCACACCACAGGCCCATCAAGCAGGAAAGGAGATTCCCTGCCATGCATGTGCAAGCAAGCGACAAGGCTATTTCCTTCCATACTGCCATGCACGCAACTAATATGCATACTTCGTTCAAGTTGATCAAACACAGCAGGGGCAATGCATCCGTGACATTCTAGCATTGGGGCAAAGAGCATAATCCTCACAAGATGAAGGCAAAACTTCATTATTGCTTGCCTTTCTGTGTTTCATCTTTTACAGGCTACTAGTTAGATTTACTTCTCGTCCAATAACCACAATGTAATCTCTATATCTTTCAATCGGTCAAATGTAATTAATCATAGTGTTGGGCTGTTTGGCAATGTACAAGATTGTGGGTTTTCCAAATCTATCCAGATATGAGCAAGAACATTAGTATTAACCTTGTCAGCAAGTAACCAACCATCCACTAGCTCCGCCCACGCTGAACTCACTTGTCCTCCTCTTCACTCTCACCAGACCAGAGGGAGAAAGCTCACTTGCAGTCTTCCACAAGGCAGTGGCGAGCTGGCAACCAATAGTCGGCGATTGTGCCTTACTCTGGATAGCCTGAATTAGCAGCTCATCTAGCCTAAAATAGTGTAGTTTGTTCTTCATCACAGGGTAAGAAACTGTAATCTCCCCAAAACAGCATGTTCCACCATCCTGTACTTTAGTGTAAAATCCTGCCCAGGGACAAAAGGAAGACAATAAAAAACTCTAGATCTCCAGCAAGTCGTTTTCAAGTTAAAGATTCAAAAGAAACTCCAAAGTTGCCAGCAATGCAGATATAATGATATGGAAATAAAATGATGGCATTAGCCCACTAGAAGTTGGCCGCTGGTGCTGGATCAAGCCTAAAGGTACATGTAAGTAGCTCAGTACCCAACCATATATGAATATATGGAAGGTCATCCATATACAGGTAAAAGTTACATTACACTCTTACAAAGTACTTGGGTTGCTGAAGTCTAAAATAACTGATTTTATCAATCGGGATCTTTATGTCAGAAATATTAACAAGAAGGCATGCAATTGTGCGAGCTTGGACTACAAAGTAACTCGTTGACATTCCGTGTTCCATGTCATCTCTACACTATTAAAGGGGGATCTGCTGTCGTCGTGATGGTTCCACCTCCTTACCACGTACGATTCCCTCACCCATCATTTTTCCCATCCCAGGGATCTGTCGTCATCGTGATGGTTCCACCTCCTCCTTACCACATACGATCCCCCTTCCCATCATTTTTCCCATCCCCGCCGATCCCCACCAATTTTTTCCGTAACAAAAAGGAAACAACCCAACCCACGCACACACGTCTCGCCTATGTGATCCCTAACTGCCACGGGCCACTTACCTCTACACATGCACGATCTGCTAGGGCGAAAGAAATTGCTACCCTACTGTCGCCTCCTATCGCACTCCCTTCGTCGTCATGCTCGCCGTCGTGCCAGCCGCCTTATTGCCATGGTGTCCCTCCCTCCCTCCCTCTCACGATGGTTGTGCGGAAAGCGATCGGAGGGCATGGCCGGCAGCAGCACACGGAGGCTCGCAGCGGCACTTGTGGTTCATGCTTGCGGCGGCTGCGGAGAAACGTGCACAAGCCCAGGCAGGCAGCAGCCAGGAGCAGCGGGCGAGACCGAGGACAGGCTGTGCTCATGTTCGTCTCTCCCCTTCTCTCCCTCATATGCGATGTGCTTCCTCCTGTACACTACTCTCTTTACCTCTTGTATTTTTACTTTTCAAGCAACCTCTCTTTGCCTCTTGTATCCTGTAGCCCTAAGTATGACTTGTGCAAATCAAGATGAAAAATCTAGGTGGAGAGTTTGATGAAGGTTTTTTTTTTCTGGTCAACAAAAATCAAGTTTGTTCCTACACTTTGATATTATGATTTGTGGTATAGTAAACACCATTGCTGCTTATTCAGTAAATATGAGAATATAAATGGGTAGCATGGTCTAATAAATAGATTATGGTACTTTTCTGCAAGTTATTTTATGAATGATAAAGATACAAAATTTATCATGTAATATTCAGATCTCACATTTATCTCTATACACTTATGGCATCAAAGGTCTTTGTTTCCTAGAAACCGAAAATAGATACAAGATCAAGGGGCTGTTTGGTTTGTGACTAAGATTGCCAAACGTTGCCGCATCTAATTCTAAGGTTAGGCAAGTTTGACCAACTTAGGTGAGTGTTTGGTTGAAGCCACACCTTAGGCAAGCCACAATATGGCCCCACGTGACATACACACGAAAAGTGTGGCAAGATTCCCTCAGGCTTGCCAACTTGTGGCTCTCATTTTGTTGAACTAATCTAAGGCAAGCTTGGCAAAAATGTGTGGCAAAATATGAATGCAAGGCCTAGAACCAAACAGCCCGCAAGTATTTTGTATGTTTTTTTCAAACTGAAAATTCTAATATTTATCTAGCAATCTTTTGCAGGTTGTGAGGCTGCTCCATCATTCCATATTGTCGAGCTTCCTAAAAATGGAGGGGACTTGTTGCAGACCCATAATCTATGATCTCACGTGTTACGTTTTTGGTACCATTTATTTGTCGAACATTTTTAAGAAATTTGACTCTTCGCACTACTAGATAAGTGGCAGCATTCAATATGTAGTTCTACATGAGTTTATCATCATTATGTAAATATGGTTTTGGAATCTTTCACAAGCGCAACAAAACAAACATGATAAGCTCTGCTAAGCTTTCATATTAATGCTACTTATTGTAGACATGCTAATAAACTACTAAGCTTTCATATTAGAATTTTAACGTTCCGTAAGTACTTTCCTTTACTCCCAGTTTTGTAGGTATAATGATCAAGGTCCAGATTCACTAATTAACTGATGGATTTGTGCAAATATTTTGAGGTCAAGCGAAAAGAAAATCAACTTCTTGATTTCACGATTTAGCGAACATGATCAAAGAGTTGTGTAGTCATGAGGACGCCAACTTCACACTGGAATACTTAACGTAAGGAGTCATGAGGCTGGAATATAACACTTCTTTACCTTCTACTTATATTTGCTACAGTGAAGGAGAAACTATCTATCTTGAACACTATGTGTCATTGTTGTATTGTGTAAATTGTAGCCATGCACCCGTAAGTATTAAAGCTAGGAAGGCATGAAGCAGACTTTTATTTTATGTACTCCATTCTTCCCAACATGTAAAGCACTTACTTTGGAGGACACGACTTTGACCTGTTGTATATGCCAAAGTACGTGGATTGAACATGTTTAAAAGGTATGGTAGTATTTCTCTTGAAAAATAATTTTATTCCATGTGTGTATACTAATTTTATAGCCATACACTAAGTGAAAATAATAGTCAAAGTTGTGTGACGAGGAACATAAAAAGGCAAGCGGGCCCTACATTTTGGAAGGAGAGAGAATACTATACACTTTTGGAAGAAGGGGGTATTAGTTTATTGGTGTCACTTAATATCTAATTGTTTTGTTTCAAATATAAGTGTCAAATTGAGTGATTAATTTCGCTTTCCCATGTCATGCATGTGCCTCTAACCTTTACTTGTTCTGATGTACCTGGACCGTAGAACCTTAATGTTCTACACTCCCAACTACACCATGCGACAGGTTGCTTCAATAAGGCTTTTGTCGGCAACGCCAAGAAAATGTTGTGACTTATACAAGAAATGAATTCTAAAAGTAATGGTCTTGTCACTAAAGTTTTAGATGTAATTTAACTTTTCAAAAGTTGTTATCCAAAAATATATTTTTGAATGCTTCAATCTCGTAACACTTCTATGATACAGTTCAATAAACAATGCATTAGCTATAACTAAATGGATCAAATAACCTCATACACCAAAGTAAGCACATCAAACATTGAGTACTTCCATCATCTGATCGATAAATCGTCACTATTTTATATCCTCCCATGGCAACACACGGGCGTTCAACTAGTCTCTGTAATAACACAATATGACAGAATTGCATTTGATTATCTGACTGCACAACACCCCCATACGGCTTCAGTAATGGAGTTAAACTGATCTCAGAAATGGAGATATATAAAATGAATGAGGGGACTGTGAACCATTGCTAAACCAATCGGATTACTTCCCCATTGACCTAGATTTCTCGAACCCACACCGAAATGCATGTAGTTTGTATTAGAAGAGGAACGCTGAGAAGGGGACAACATTGCCCATTGTCCTGGAAATTAAGTTCATTATAGCAATCAGCTGAGCATTTGCAGTTCCATATAATGAAACCTATATATGCTGTCCAACTCTGGCAAAAATTCTAACCCAACGATAATACTAACACCCAAATTTAGGGCACACAATAACGTAACACAATGATTTGCCACTTCAAAGAATGTCTACTGATGATATGGCTATGCTACATTTTTTCTTATCGAGGAATACCATATCAAATTCTTTGGAGCAGATTATTGTCGGCTTTCAGCTTTTCACCAATAAGAATGATAGCTAAACAAACGACAAAGTATAATGTAAATGCTAACTTCTGAGCCTAACATGGAAATACTTGTAACTGTAGCATTACCTCAGTAATAAGCTTGACTTCTTAGTTCATTGATCCACGGCACCTAAACAGCCAGCACGTAGTTAGCAAGTGAATGAGTAAAAGAGAAATATCCTAAAAATGGCACAAACAACTATCTCGATAAAATAAGGATAAGATTAAAATAAAACAAAATTTAATGGTAGCATAAATATTGTATCAGATGAATAAACACATGAAATTATTCTACGGGCACTCCCAAGCTCCAAAAAAATTGAATTTGAGTACTGGCTATTTGTGCTCAGGTCCACATGACGGTGGAACAGTCAGTGGCAAGCGCAGAATTTCGGAACACATCCCAAGCAAATTACAGGAAATAGCACGACAAAGAAAATCAATGAGAAAACAGACGTCATTCAATTTAGCAACATATGAATTCATATGTATGTAGATCATAGTTTAAAATCTTGTTGGCTAATCAAAGTGGATAGCAGGAGTATCAGTTCCTGGTGAGAGTGTCATTTCCAGCTGTCAATTGTTTTGTAGTTTATTCTCTATTAGATCATACTGAAACTTACATAATACTGAAAGTTTAAAAGAAGAATGAAGGTTCACAGCAATCAGAGCAGTAACCAATCCTGTGGAGGTGTAGATTTTTTTTTGGGGGGGGGGGGGGGGGGGGGTGTTGAGTGAAGTACAGAAATGGTATCGATTCTGTAGCTATCAACAGTTCAGTGAAAATTATTCCTGTGCAAGCAATTCCTTAGCATTCATGTATAATTAACCAGGGGGGGGGGGGGGGGGGGGTCAGACCTAAAATCAGTAGAAACTAAAAAAAACGCATTAACTTCTACAGAAGATGTCATGTAAAATATCTAAGCGATTACCTTTGGGAACCACAGTGGCATGGTATCTTCTTTTCCTCCAATGGAAATTTGTAATTGTACGTCAATTCTTCGCCAGCATATATACGCCTCTTTGCGTAAATGAAAATCTTCTTGTGGCCCTCAACAGTAATTACTTTTGTATAACAATTCGGCTGGCAAGGAAATAATGAGACTGCTATTCAGCATGTTACAGACATCACAGTTGAATGTTTATTGTTAAGCAGTTTACCTCACACGAATGGTTGATAAATCTTGCTAAACCACCACGCTTAGTAGCATCAACCTGTGTAAATTAAGAAAAAATGGAGGCAATGAACAGAGTTGCGCAAGGTGCAGTCACAAAAACTGGCAAAGATTAAACATGATTTCAATCAAAGGTTTGAGACTACCAAGCATCACAAGGACCCCAACCCATTAAAAGATCACATTTATGCTTTACATTATTATATTGTCACATAGCTCCATCATTTTCTGTACTGCTTCAACATTATCCAATTCTTCTATTGTCTAAGAAGCAAATATCAGAAATAAAGACATGTATGCAGCACACCATTTTAGATAAAGGCAGATAGGAATAATCTTCTACACCTACCACATAATCATCGTCCAAGCGAAAAAGGTAACTGCTTCCAATTCCACTCTTCTCATATTGATCCTCACGTATGTCTGAGACCTGCATGGTACAGATATATCAATAAGCTTCTTATAAAAACTACGTACTACATTGATGAAGGGATTGTTGATTTCAAGATAACAAAATTACCGGACGGCGAATCAGTTCACCAACATATTCAATAACGAAATCTTCTGCATCAATTGACTCAAGGGCCACCAGACCCCATTCATGGATCTTGCTCCTTTGAAAACGTAACCGCTTCTTCCTTGCCTGTATGCCAAAGATAGAGTCAGTGGTCATCCAAACTGTCATGGCAAGAGAAACTTGTGTACATGCAATGATTTATTTTACCTTCGATTGGGTAATTTTCAGTAGCTCAGTGCCTTCAGAAGCAGCTAACAGGTTTCGTAACTTTACGCGATTTGTTCGCGCAGATGTACCTTTAACTTGCGGATTTTTCCACACATTATTAGCTGAAGTTGAAAGAATACTCCGAACATGGTACCCTCTCACACGAGTCCTTTCTGATGGAGTGGCGGTGCGTGCCCAATTACGCCACTCCCACCCATTGGAGGAAGCTCTTGCACAGCCATCTGACTCTGGACACAAAATCAATGGCTTTGCCTTCTGACTGGAGTCAGTAGACATGTTCTTATTCTTTCTTTTCTTTGCGAGCTTTGTGGGCACACTAATGTTCTCAAAAGGAACCTCATTATCAACCAGAGGCGTCCTAGTAAGATGAGAAGTCCTTTGTCCTACAAAAGAAAGATGATGCATGTGATAAATCTATGCAAATTTACAGGGGATGAAGCAAACAGGATTAAAATGCTTACTCTTTGGCACATCATTGGAAAGCCGCTTCAAGTCTTGTTCGATATTCAAAGGGTTTACAACATTATCAAGAGTTTTGGTACGACTCTTGGAGGTCTTTGGCACATCACTGGAAAGCCGCTTCAAGCCTTGTTCAATATTCGTAGGGTTTACAGCATTATCAAGAGTTTTGGTACGACTCTTGGAGGCTTTTGGCACATCATTGGAAAGCCGCTTCAAGCCTTGTTTGATATTCAAAGGGTTTACAGCATTATCAAGAGTTTTGGTACGACTCTTGGAGGCCTTTGGCACATCATTGGGAAGAAGCTTCAAGCCTTGTTTGATATTCAAAGGGTTTACAGCATTAGCAAGAGTTTTGGTACGACTCTTGGAGGTCTTTGGCACATCATCGGAAAGCCGCTTCAAGCCTTGTTCGATATTCAAAGTGTTTACAACATTATCAAGAGTTTTGGTACGACTCTTGGAGGACTTTTTCGACTTCCCGGCCTTCCTTGGTTCCTGGACATTTTTAAGATGAACCTTGCGCTCAACAAGCTCGCGTAGAGGCTTGGAAAGCTGCTCATCCGTTGGAGTTCCCACTGCTTTTTTGGATGACACTGCTTCACAGTTGTTCCTTAACTTTCTCTTTTTGTAGTACGCATATTCTTTATTAGGTCTCAATGATTCGTCGATGTTTTTAGGCACAAAAGTCTGCTTGGTATACCATGAATCAAGGCACTCGCTGATAGTATCTGACAGGAGAGATGCCCACTCTTCTATAACATTCGTATGCAGTGTCTGCCTGCAGATAGCCACGCTGATATGTCTAGATATTCCGGGCATAGAGTTAATTGATTTTGAAGGTCGGTATTTGTTTTTGTCCATGACCAGCACAGAAGCTGAGCCAGTCTCCACACCAGGAGGCACCTCATCAAAACTCTCATCCGATTCAGCTGCCTCAGATACATCCAGCTTTTCAAATATACTAGCATAAGATGAAGAAGGGGATTGATGCTCCACTGCATGCAAATTAAAGGGGTTAAAAATAATATAACCAAGCTCAGGTAAGACAAAATGCAATAGAATAATGGTCATTTACCATGAGAAGTGAGCATTTTATCTGTTGCCACATCAGATACAGATGATGTTGCGCCTGCCACCATGTCAGCAGGACTGGGTACAGTATCAGTAGCTATTTCAGCGGTAACCAACACTTCATCTACAGCCATTTCAGCCGGACTGGTTATTGCATCTACAGCCATTTCAGCCGGACTGGTTATTGCATCTAGAGCCATTTCAGCCAAACTGGTCATTGCACCTAGAGCCATTTCAGCCGGACTGGTTATTGCAACTGTAGTCATTTTAGCAATATCCAATGATTTATCTTGAGCCATTTCAGGAGGAATGGGGGGTGTTTCAAGAATGTCCATTGCAGCAGAACTAGGCGAGTCCGGTGCATGAACAGGAGTACGAATTAGTTCCTGCAATACACATGTCCAACATGAATCATGTAAATTTCAAAATCTCAGTAGTCATAAGAGAAATTATTTATCATTGATATCTCACTTGTTCAGTGATGTCTTCAAGTCCAAAGCACAACCAGTTTGTTATCTCCTCTGCAATAACCTCCCTGAAATGGTGAAACAAAGTTTCCTTTGCTGCCACGTATAGTTCATTCGCCAGCATCACCTGGACTCCTGATGAGGGGTCAAAATACATGGTGGAACTTGATTCACGCCACCAACTATTTTTGTCATTGCAAGAACTAATGGCTAACAGCGGCGGAGAGACGGGACTTGCACACTCCAATGTTGGCCCAAATCCAGGTGGGAAATCCATGTCGCACTCAAGAGCTACTGAATCACATATTACCTGCAAAGACATGGAAGTATAAGAACCCGTTATATATGACGAAAGAAAGGATATGAACGACAAATTGCCCCCCTCCAAGAAATAGATACACTTGGTGTCAGAGACAAAACCTTCAATCCATCAGCTTCTTGCTTGTTTGCGTTATCAGACGCACCAGGAATACTCGTACAAGGAAGACTTGAATGGTGATTTCTCTTAATCCATGAACCACAGTAGTCCATAACAGGATCATACAATATCCCATCCCAGATATTCTTCATGGATTCATAATAAAGAGTTTGCCAAACTGCTGATAATATATCAGAAAATTTGGCATGCACCGCAGTTGACTGAACAGCCACAGGAGAAGTTGCTCGTACTGTATTATATGAGTTTCCTTTTTTGTGATTAGTAAATTTTGCATGAGCCTTGCCCTTTAATGCTGAAGCCTTCTTGCTGTCAGGCTGCCAATGTCAAAACCATGAGGGGGAGATTATGAAAAACTGAAGAAGGACCATACAAAGAGGTGCTCTTATTAGAAACACTTTGTGCCAAATAATACACACCTTAACAGCTAGGAGTTTCGATTTTGCAGCTAGCTGCTTCTCAGTCTTCCTACAGGCGATAATTTCTGGAAGCACACAGCTGAAAATTTCATCAACAAAAATCTTGCGGGCTGATTTCACTATACCGGCATGGAGCTGATGACTAATATCATCGACTATGTCACCCATCACGTCACTGGCTGACCCAGAATCATTCTCTGAAGCTTCTGAATGCTCTGTGTGACCTCCACTCCACCAATCAACTAATGATACAAGTGTAAATGGACCAAATTTGCTATCAACATGGTAAACCTACAATAAAAACAGACTTCATTCAGATTGCAGACTAATAATGAGATAAAGAAAATAGTTCACAGCTATACACGCAAGATGTGTAAGTATGGTATTATAAAAAGGATCTAGTAGCACAGCACGTCAACTTTTTTGTTTAACTTGATTCACGGGAGAACAACAAAAACTTACAGATAGAAGTTTCATTGACATTTAATGAATTTAACCGTTTGTACGCAGAAAATAGCTTGTGCTATCAATTTGGTATTCAACCTCACTGAGTTACCCAGTATTTTGCACTTGACAAGGCGAGAAGAGAAATGTAAATGAAATAATTTATCAAACGGTTTACAAGTGGTGTTAATCTAACACATAAGTGCAAGGACACTCAAGCCAATAATGCAACGAATTTCAAGAGGTCTTCACAAAACCAACAGCATAAATAGTGTATGTACCAGACTAATATTCTTGAGCTTTGGCTAGTTATGACCAGATATGTAATTGCCTTCTAATAATTGCAGACCTGCCATTATGTAACTTGAATTGAAACATTGCAGTAAGCCAGTAACAGGGTAACAAGAATGAATTGTTGCTCGAATGGATAAAGCATATGCCAACATAACTCAAGAGGATGGGATTTACAAGACATGGTTTTGATTGCTCAATATTTTTTACCATAGAAAGATCCTGGAGATAGCTGCTATGAAGCCAATAAGAAAGTTCAGCAAGAGAATGTGGCCCATGACGGCTGCCATCGCTGTCCTCGAACATCCAGCATGACTCATCGCTTGAGAGAGCCTGGTGAGAGAACAGAAGCTAAACAAATCAGGGAGGTAGACAAGCGGCTGGACGGTGTGCAGAAACATAGGTAAAAAATGCTCAGCGTACATTTGGAAGCGCCAGTTTATCAGTACGAGCCACTGTCTTATTCTCCTTCGGTTCATTCGGAGTGGTGACCGCGCCAGCAGAATTCCATTGTGAAAGAAACTGCTCCAGAGAACTCAAGGCTACAGGATTGAGCATTTGCCCACCAACAAGAGCATAAATAGCAAGATCTCGAGGCAAGAAACCACTGGATAGCCCCTCATAGAGCTGCTTGGGTGCGTAAGGCCCACACATCTGGCCATGCTCATTCACATACATACAGCCTTCAAAGGGCTGATGTTGCGGATATGCACCGTATGTCCCATTTTGACCATTTGAATGGCCCGTGCCAGACTGCGAATAGATCCCACCGCCGTTATTGACAGGACAAACATTCCCCTGCATGGCAACAAACATGCCAGAGCTCTGCGGTTGGTCGCCACTACAGGAAGCAATCTGCCGCCTCTCCGAACACCTGGTCAATCAGAGCCCGTGATCAGCTCCAGCTTTAATTAAGTAAAAAAGGAAGGAAACAATAATGTGACCAAAACAAACAGAGAGGATCAACGGAAGGTTGTACCGGTCAAGCATGTTCACGCGTGCACCACTGCAGGCCGACGCGGAACAATCAAGCGGCTCCCTGTCAGACCACTTTGTACGCTTCGTTCTGGGGAAAGAGCTGGGGCTGCGGAAGCTCGACGACTCTGCTGGCGAATCATCCAAGCCCTGCTCACAAGGAAATTGCATAGGGGTCACACTAACAACAACATAGTATTTCTCAAGTTCAGAACAAAAACCGACGCCGTGACCCTTCCACGCAACACGAAATTCACCATGCTATGTAACAGAACTCGCAAATTCAGGACGATCTCTAGGAATCGACCACCGTCACGTCTACGAGAGCAATCGCAAAAGTTCTCTCCGTCCTCGCCTCGCTCACACGCTACCAGCGGGCGCTATCGCCATAAACTCCAAAACCACGCTGTAATCCAAACCACCCACACGGCCGCGCAAGAGACATAATCCCCGGGGCCCAGTGGGCAGATCCCCGACGGCGGGACGAGGGGGCCCCGAGCCCGCCTCGCGGCGACGACCACGCGCGCGGGCCGGCGAGGCGGATCCGGTGACGGGGAGAGAGCGGGAGCGAGAGCTCACCAGATCGGAGCGCGCGTGCGGCATGGCTTGCTGGCGGGGGATCGGGCGCCCTCCGGAGTCGGGTCTCCGCCGCGCCGCCGGCGGGTAGGGTTAGCGGTTGGGGGGGGGGGGGGGGGGGGGTGGTGGAGAGCGTGCCGGGCAAGAGGAGAGAGAAGACGGGGAGGAGCGTTTCGGACAGCTGGCCCGGCCAGTAATCATCATCATGATCGGAAGAACAAAATTACTCACCTCTGATTATTGATTTCCAAACTGGGCAGAACATGAAGTTTCTATAAATTTTGTGTTCCTCTCCCTTGCTTCTCTGAATCCCGCGATGGCGGAGGCGGGGGCGACGGTGGGGACGAGAGCCGCCCTTGACGACGAGTTAGGGATTGGGGCGGAGGGGTTTCGGAGTCTGGGGAGTTTGGGTAGAACGCATGAACCGAAGATGGAGGCGGCAGCGAGAAGGATGAAGTTAGGGTTTAATTCTGGGTGTTTGTATGAAGAGGGTGGATATAAGGTCCATGGATGAAGATCTACGAGTTGGCGGTTAGGGCAAAGGTATTCACCTGAGTCAGGAGAGTCCCCGTGATCCAGGATGAAGGTCGCCGGAACCGTGGATGATGAAGATGGTGGGTGCAAGTAAGGTGGGAAGCGGATTGATCCAGTGAGGAGGCTGCAAAATCGAGGAGGACGAAGGCGGCGGCGGCTGTGGGCGGGTAGGATGGGGTTTCGATTTGGGGTATTTGTACGAGGAGGAATGGATTTAGGTCGTTGGATGAAGATCTCCAAATCTACAAAATTCTAATTTTGGCAAATAAAAAATAGTTAAGTACTAAATAATGCACCCCATCCCAAAAAGGGGAAAAAGAACAATTTTGATCTCTTCCCCTTTCGTCTTCATAACCAGGAACTCGAGCGATATTGTTGAGACAAGATTCACCTCGAGTCAAAGCTAATAGCAAGGTAAAGGCTAGGCGATGACAAGTTAGAGGTTATGATGATGAGTTTCATCAGAGTCGGGAGAGTTTTGAGGAAGCGATTGATCCGTGGTGGAGAAAAAAATAGGGAGGATGGAGGTGGTTGTAGTGGGTAAGGCATGAAGGGTGAAGTTAAGTTTTCAATATGAGAGTGCCTATACATTAGGTACCTGAAAATTTCATCCGCGTCGGTCACTTTCGTCAGGACCGCTATATCTTTATCCAACGGCCAAAAGCATATCGTGCATTGTTCATCTTTAACCCCATCTTCTTCTTCCTCACACAATCACCCCCGCCTACCCCACCTCAACCGTCTACCTCCGCCACATGCGGCCGGCAAGCGCTGCCACACGCCACCCCGCCCTTCCCTCAGTGTCCCCCCCTCCCTCCCCCCCCCCCCCCCCCCCCGCCATTGCTTGAAGCTATCGCGACCATCCCTCTGAGCTCCCCAACTACATAAACTCTAGCGACCCCCCACCCCCCCCCCCCCCCACCCCACCCCCCCCACACCACCACCCTCCTTGCGCCCATATCAAGTTTCGGACTCACTATCGCCGGTTCATGCTCGTGCACGGCTCGGCCTTGCCATGGTCGGCATTCCTCACACCATCCGCGCAAAATTGCACCTTCAACCTCACGCAAAGCGGAAATTGTCCGACGCTCAAAAGAATTTCAGGTGCCTGACGATTAGCAAACACATTTGAGTATTCCTATCAAAGATGAATACAACAAAGATCATAGAAAAATCTATTTCAGCCAACTGAAAAACATATTACTACGAAAAACTAACATTCCTGTGTTTGTACAACTCTGATGGTTCTCAATTGACGCCATGAGCCAGAAGATCTTCATCCCACGCTAAAACTATGCTATTCCGAGAGAAGATGACAGAAATTGATTAAAGGAGTAGACAAAAACAGAAAGCAGAGATGAATTCCAGCATACACCAAGTGCTTTACAAGCTGAGCAATGTAACAAATCCACAGAGCATTTGGGCAGGGCTTTGAAAGACTTTCCCTAAAATACACTCACAGTTGATCACTGCCTTACAACTGCTGCTACTTCAGTGAGACATCTACTTGACTCATGAACAACTCGACTCCTTATCTAGAGATGCAGCAGGGGTAGGGCAGTGCAACTCTCTAGCTAAATCATGGCAACCAAAAGGTGTTTGTGAATGCCTGAAATCGAACCATTTCCCGCGAAACCCGCGCCTCGGTCACTCTTGCTCCAGTTCTTAGTTACTACTGCTACAACATTACATTGCTGGTTCCATCTGCACCGCTAGTACCACCCAAAACATCACAATGGGTTCAGAAGTCATCAGTGACAGTTTCACCTGAAGAACTCTTGCCACTGCACTATCAGCCCTGAAGCTCTCCGCAGGAAAACCATGGAAGCCAAAAGGAGTTCCAGGCCAGGGTAAAAGCTTCAGAGCTCATGCATCAATGGTGAGGTGCTTCTTGTGACTGGACACCTTGGCCTGCAGCTTCTCCAGCTTGGCGCTGGCGCTCCTGTGCCGGTCGTTCATCTTCCCCTCCTCGGTGCTGCACATCTGCAGCTTCATCTTCAGGCTGAACATCCGCTGGACCCGCGCCGCCCACCCGTCCTTCCCCGCGGCACCGCCGAGCTTCCGGATGTCCTGCCGCATGCCAGAGCACTCCCTCTCCAGCTCCGCCAGCCGCAGCCGCATGCTGTCCATGCCGGCCCTGAGCGCCTGGTTCTCCCTCACCGCCGCCGACGTGACCCAGCGGGCACCGGCTTCGCCGGACGTGGCGATGGTGCCACTGCCATGGAGGGGGCGTGAGGATCCTTCCAGGTTGTCGGAGACCATAAGGCACCCGGCGATGGATGTCCGCAGCTGGAGCTGCTCGAAGAAGAGGACCTGCACCACCACACGCAGCGGCAGGCGCTCGTTCTGCGCTGCGTGGGTGCATGCCTCCAGGGACAGCTTCTGGCAGTCGATCAGCCGGCAGAGATGCTCGCGCTCGGATTCCGGTAGACAAGAATGTGCCTGTCAGCATTGCAGAACAAGACTAAACAGCATCAGCAATGGTAAAGTTCAGAATTTAGCAAGTCAAGCGGCTAAGAGTGACGATGTGATTATTATGGAAAACAATAAACAGCATTAACAATGTGTATGTGAAAAAAAATGCAAATGTGTCTTCATTTCTTGGCAGAAAAACTTAAACATATATGGACATTAGTGTCACCATGCCTTTGGAAGAAGTATCAATTTTACAAATTACAACACTAGGGCATGTTTGGTTGGCTTCCACACTTGGCCACATTTTTGTGCCACCACAAAAACTGTGGCACGCCACTTGTGGCAAACTATGGATGGCAACCAAACATGCCCCCTTTGAAGTGGAGATGAAGAAACTGCATGGTAACTATTTTCAGATAAAAAACAGACTCAAAAGTTTTACCTTCAAGTATACATCAATGGCGCGGTAAAGTCCATCGTCTAGAGGCCGGGCATATTCAGGCAAAGCAGTTGCAAGAGATTCAAATTTCGGTGGCTTCAGGTTGATATCTGGTGCAATCTCTGCAAGGTAGCCATCAATCAGCTTGGCGACAGCGGTGATTGGTGCAAGTGAAGGAGAACCCATCACATCATCCAAGCACGGGGAGCCACCACCCATGGTCTGATCCATCGCCAAGAAGTGATCAAGGATCCTGCGCACACATTCGACATTGTAGAGCGTGTCCATTGTGTACGAGAAGTTCGGCAGCAGCAGATCCTCCAGTGTGGCTTCATCTAGTTGCATGCCAACCCTTTTCTCCAAGTTGGAAATGCAAGCACGGCTGACTTTCAGAATCATGGCAGTTCGAAGCAGCCAGAGCAGAACGTTTGTGGATATCAGGCCTCTCTGAAGAGGCAGCATCCTGTCAATGTCCTCAAGCAAATGCCTTTGTTCTTCCTCGGATAAGGTAGCAGCAGCAGAAGTCAGGGGCACTGGTCCCATGCTTTGACGCCTATTCAGTCCTGGGAGACACTTCTTGGCATAGTACGTGAGTGAACCGGCGACGATCTCCTCCTTGGCGCCTCTTGACTCCATGGTGGAGATAAGCCTCTTGTATGTAGGGAAGCTCAATGATGAAGCATCATCATACCACCAATCTGAGCTGAAGTTCCCGAGCTTTGCGCCCGTGCTAATACCATTCCACAATACACTGCCACCAGGGCTATGCATCGCACCGTGCTCTGATACTGGCCAGCCAAAGAGGTCTGGGTCGATGCTAGCCTTGGCGGCCAACGATTCGACGCACCTCTTTGCAATGTGAAGGTCTTCGGCATGAGGGAGAAGGACATCACATGTCTTGAGTGCTTCCAGGGAATCTTTCCAGCTGCGGAGAACGACTTGGTTGAAGAACATTTCTGCCTGGTGGATGAGGTTATCCTGAGCTGTTTCTTCTGTCATCTCGAGATATTCGGCGGCGCAACGAAGGTGGACAATATTTGCTGGAGAGAGCTCTATCTTCAAACCATAACAGAACCTTGCCACTAACTCGAATGATTTTGCACCTCCAGGGATGTCAGACAGTTTGATGGTACATTCATCTTGGTCTGAATTCTCCTCAATCAACCTTCCCAAGATGGCACTCTTTGAAAGCAGAGGGAACTGCAAGGAGATAAGGACCATTTGGAACAAAAGGACAGCCAGTAAATATCAACCTCACACATTGAAGGCGAACATCGAGAGGAAGTAATTTGTAAGTGCTCTTTCTTTCATTCTTCTCCTTGAGAATCACTTTGTTAATGTATAACTATTAAGGACTACACTAATTAAGTACAGGTGTACAACTCATCTAAGAAAAGGTAAGGAAGCAGAGATGATGTTTTTTCTTCGAGCTTGTACCTAACGGTCTAAATACAAGCGCGGGCTAAGCTACAATATCTTGCTTCAAATCATCACAAATTTACAGTGGGCTACTAATACTGTAGTAGATTGAAAAGGCAAATTACCTTGTGGAGGTGGAAAGACATCTCCCCGACCTGAACGATAACGTCGCTGGGAAGTCCAGTTGTGCAGAACCTGCAAGGCCCACAAGAAGACGGTCATCAGTGAATCACTAACCACATATATTTCGGCTTGCACAGTTTTAGTGAAGCAAGTGAGGTAATGGGTACGAGTAGTAGTGTAAAAGAACAGCTTCCCTGTTTAACTTAGATGCTAAAGAGAGAACTGATAAGGCATTGTTTCATATCCTGACCATCTCTTTAAACAGAATCTATAGACAGACCGGCATTGCTTCTACAGAAGCTACTATAAAAGAGCAGGAAGGTCGCTGTAGGCTAGACTCTAAAAATATCCACCCTGAAGTACTGGAAGGGGACACCTGCATTATCTGGCATTTCAGCCTCACCAAACCTTAAAACTGGCCCTGTACATGAAAGCGAAAGGGGAAACAAAAACCCTAGCGCTTCATAAAGCACAACAAGAAGAGGAAGTAGTAGCAATGTGGGTGCAGACTGGAGTAAATCACACAAATCGCCATGCCATGCCATGCCAGAAAATTGGGCAAGAAAGGAAGATCCTGGAGTTCATGTCATGTGCCCCCAAATCCCCATTTGAAACACATTATACTCTTTCTACCTTTTCTAATTTTCAGACTATACATAGTAAACTAACAGCAGGAGGCCAGGAACAGGACAAGCGCGCCCAATTGTTTAATGTCGGCCACGAAGCTTCCAAATCGCACACATTTGCATGCATGGCAGCACAAGTCTGAAAGAACTGAAGCAAATGGCAAAGCCATGGCTGGTAAAAAAAAAGGAAGGAGCAGAGCATGGAGCATACCATGCTTGGCCTCGCCTGGTGAAGGCGTCCGGCTTGGAGCCCAGCTTGACGGAACCCATGGATCCCTGGAGGGGGGGACGGATCTGACTCCCCTGCGTCCAAATCCGGGGAGCACGCACGGCACGAGCAGCACACCCCAGCCGGGTAACCGCCACTCCGCAGTTCTCCCTCTCTCTAATCAACGCCCCGGGCCCGAGATTGACCGAGAGAACACCACCATTGCAAAGCGCGAGGGAATGTGAAGGCGCAGAGGCTAGAAATTCCTCAGGATTCCCGGGGCTCGAGCTCTAGCAATGGGGGATGAGGAGCGGGGGCAAAGGCGAAGGGGAAAGGAAGCAGCGGAGAGTCCAAGAAACGATGGCCGGCGACTGCGGTGGGGGAGAAGGAGAAGGGGAAGGAGAGAGGGCGGCCGGCTGAAGAAGGGTGGATTGGTGGCGTGGGAGGGGGGCTGCGTGCTTGCAAATGGTGCATTGATGTGGGTTTGGAGACCTGGGGTGGGAACGAAGAGGGGAATGCTCCAGAGGCAGAGAGAGAGAAGAGATTGTTAATTTTTTGTTGGAGGAGATCTACCTCTCCTCTACTCTAATCCAATCTGGGGCGTGGTGCGGTGCAGTGAGAACTGAGATCCTCCTGTTGATTTCGGCTACTGCTGCTACTACAGTGCAGATCCATTCCGTGGCGTTATCTTAATGACATTTACAGTCTGCGCGCACAGCGTTCGTTCACCTTGTTTGCGATCTACGGCAGTACGGACCCACGGCATTATCTTATACTAGTAACACTCTGATCACAGCATTCATGCATTCATTCGCGTTGTTGGTGTGGTCAAATCCGGCACGTGGATAACAACATCTCATCATTATCCTTCTGCAAGAGGGGCAGCGAGCCTATCGCACTTGACACCGATGGATCAAATCCGGTCAGGTTTACACTTTCTACTGATGTACTGTATGCTTTACTTTACTAGTAACAGCCAGTAGACAAAAGCTCTGGCGTCTGCTCGCACATGGCCGGAGCCGGAGCCCAGAGCGCTTTGCTTCAGTTTGCTTTGCTTTGGGACTGCAACGGCAAGGAACGCGTACCTAGACACGGAGATGAGCAAACAAAGCCGTGTGCGTTGAAAACGGAACGGAACGGACGCTTGCTTGCCTTCTGGCCCACGCCGCGGCGGCTTCCCCCATGCAGCTGCAAAGAGCGGGGTATGCGCGACAGTCAGAGCAGAGACCACGAAAAGATAAGATTCCTGCTCCGCGCCGCGCCCTCACCGACAGAAAGTAGTACGTACTGACTGTAGGAGGCCGGTCCATCCCAGTGGATTTGCTTCGCCGTTGATTCTTCTTCTTCTCCTCCTTCTTCACAAGGATGAAAAGTGTTCGTCTCGGGGAGTGAATAAATTCAAATTATTCAGAGCATCTTCAGCCCGCGTGCCCTAAGAAGGCCCTTCAGGCGATTTTTCGGCCGTCGGCGCCAAAAAATCAACCCAGTCGCACCCCAAGGACCCAGTTTTTGCCGACTCGGGCCGAAATTGGCGTCGACAGACCCAACCCGAACCCGGCGCGCTGGGGGTCGCTCGGGGGCGCCGGGTGAATCTTTTTTGGCGCGAAGAGCCACGGGCCAGCCGCGTCAGCGACTCGACTCTCTTCTCGCCGCTTCGTCGTCCTCATCGCCTCGTTTCCCGCGGCGAATCAATGCCAAAACTGTGCGCCGGCCAGCCTCCATTGACGCCTCACGGGCGACGCGCGTCCCCTCGGCCGCCACGCCATCAAGCCACACGTAACGCGCCGGTCAAGCCTACCACACGGCCCCTCCGCCTATATAAGCCGACCACCAGCGCGCCGGAGGCACGCACAGACACTCCACCGCCGACGCGCCAGAGGGACGACTACCTCCGGACGGAGATGACCCGGCAGACCCAGGCCCTGGAGGAGATCGCCGCCCGCAAGCGTGGGCGCGAGGACGAGCACGACATCGTGGTCCTCGACAGCGACGACGACGCCCCCGGACCGTCCAACCCGCCGTGCCAACCGGGGGAGGGATGCAGCAGGGACGGCGGCGGCGGCGACTACACGCGGTTCTACCGCCTCCTCGGCATGTAGAACTGCAAAGGCGGGCGGCGGACGGCGAGGTAGACGGCGAGGAGCGGCGATGGAGACGGCGGGGGCAGCCCGTGCTAGTTTTTTTTGTAAAATATGTTTAAATTTGAACGAACTCGCCGATGTTTGCGTTAAATTTGAGCCGTATTTGACTTTTTCAAAAAAACATGGGCGCCGCGACTGGGGGGCATCACGCCCCCAGTGCGCGGTTTAGCGCCGGTGTGCCCCCAGAGGGCGATTTTTAGCCCCTCCTGAGGGGCCAACGGCTGGAGATGCTCTTAGCATTGGAAGTTGGAACATGGAGACAGTCCCTGGCAAAGCGTGGTTACAACAAGGGATGAAAGGGCTGTTTGGTTCTAGGCCTAGGAGTGCCACATTTTGTCACACATTTTTTATCACACTTGTCTAAGGTTAGTTCTTCAAAATGAGAGGCACAAGTTGGTAGGCCTAAGAAAATCTTGCCACACTTTTTGAGTGCATGTCATGTGGGGCCCTGGTGTGGCAAAAAATACATTGCCTAAGGTAAGACTTGAACCAAACATCCTTCTAAGTTGATCAAAATTGTCTAACCTTAGATGTGGCAACCAGTGAATTTAAGCGGACGAGGCATAAAACGAAATGGTTGATTGTGCCATGTGGTATGATTTGCTCAAAGTCAAAGATCTATACTAGTACTGTAGAAGGGAAGGAAAGTGGAAATAGGGAATGGCCAACAAACTGACTTTTCCATAGATGCATTGTGTGGTGACTTTTCCCCTCGGTGAAAAGTTCCCACAATCGTGCGGAACTTAACCGATCAGGAGTACAAAAAGTTAAGGAGCAAGAAACTTGATAATCTTCCTGGGCTTTGGCAATACATGGTCTCGAAACAGGCTCCTGCTCGGCTTTATATATAAAGCAACATTGGCAATAAATTGTTAAAGTACATGAGTTAAACTTCAATTGAGCAAGGCACTAAAAAGGAGAGCACTTACAGTAGGTATGATTTGAATAATCTTATAATCTAAGAGGCTGCAGTACCTAGGAATGCATAAAACATTCAGCACCACAGCTTAATTTTCTTGGAATAGATACTTCTATTCCAAATAAGTTGTTGCACATTCATGACTATATGCCAGAAGTACCAGAAGATGGCACTATTATTATTTTTTAAGTAGGAAGGAGAGATTTGTTCGGTGCCGCTCACATTATCCATATCAATGGACCAGGATTACCATACACAAAATGTGGACAAATGATGTAACTCATTAAGTTATAAAGCAAAATCATAGTACTATTATCCTTTATTTAGTATCCATCCTCGTGAAAAAACAAATAAAGTACTTTGTCCTTCTCCTTAGGTGAACAACACCAGCACTGCATGGGGGACAAAAGTCCGCTAGTCTTTGCCGCTCACACAAAAATCATGAATGAATTACTGGAGAAACATTGATTCCCGAACTGCTGTATGAACCAGGAAAATAAACAGGGAGAAAATCATACATAAATCATGGTCGACCCAATCGAGTCAAACAAGAACCTCCATCTTTACATTGCAAAGTCCTTTCCATGGTTGGGGACAATTCAACACTAGTTCATGAGGTCAAATACCAACAGTTTGGCAGAAAACAAAGAGCCAACAAAGTAGCCAAACAAGCAAAACACAAGTTGAACGTTCGTCTTGCAATTCTGTCGCCTCCAAACCTTGGCTCTCTCTCATCTCTCGGGTGTGGGTGGTTTTCTCCTAGGTGCCTTGCCACTTTTGGGGTAGTGTGCACCATAGCTAGAAATCTATGCAACAGCCAAGGGGGGCAATCAATATTATCAAGACAACCATTTTCTTGATTTATTTAAGCATTCAATGATCATGAATTCATCCTAGAAACAGCAATGAATCAGAAAGGTGGCTGCTTTGTTCATGCCAAACCAAGTCACCTCCCTGAGGTGGTTGCTCTGTTCTTGCTAATTCTTTATCAATAGAGCTTTGAGTTAAATATTTTTCCACTTATGTTGCACAACGTCTAGTAGCAGAGAAATCCTAGTCCGCTCACTCACTAAGGTTTCTATTTGCATTATTACTATATATGGATAGCACATTGTGGTCCAACTTGCTGACAAGGAAGGCGATCAAAATTCCTGGAGGCAGCTGCAGCTACCTTTTATGCAAGGAGGCATAGGCCTACGATCCAAAGAAGCAACTCATCAAATTACAAATCTCAAAGAATGTCATTGTGGGACAGGGTTGTGGCCTATATAAAAAAATAGTATATTAAAGGATAGGGTTGTTTTTAACATGTTATATGCAGCAGGCTATAGTTGACATAATGTGCTCTGAAAAAAAATCAAAATGTTGATTATCTAGTTTTATGCTGGGAAAGAAAAATCACAAGTTGGTCTAACCAAGTAAAATATAGTCTTACCATTTCACAGAACAAAAAACAGTCTATATCTAGAAGTATAATCTGAATTTAACAAAGACTGATAAAAGTAGTAGTTCATTAGATGTTCAGGAGCCACTGTTCATGGGACAAAATATCGACAATTTATAGATTGCTAACATAAGCACAATAGTACTAGCAAATTCCTTGTTCACACTTGTTCAACCACAACCGTGCTGCACACACAAAAAACCGGCCTGCTATAACTCCTCGACAACAACAAATAATACTGCTTTTCGTGTCAAGAATGCAGAAAAGATATCAGGAAAAAAAACTGACAGACCTCAACAATTATTAGCTTCTCTTAAAGATGCTTCAACCTCATCTGGATGGCCTACTCTACTCATAATTCTCCATCTCAACACATAACTGTGTTTTGTTCAACTGAGGCATCACAATAGTCTGCTAAGTGACTTAATCAGCAGCTTGATGTTCTGTCGTGTCGCCTCATCGCCAGTGAAACCAGAGATGTCTGAGCTGATACTCTGAAAGTAACCAAGGACACATGTAAAAACCTTGCTTGCCTCCAGTTTCAGAAATAACTAAAGATACAGATAACAGACCTCAATGTTCTTCAAAGTAAATATAAGGGTGAAAATAGACTGCTTGATTAGATCACTGTTCTCAGGGGTAAGCATGGAAGACTTCAACCTTCTGCACGGTGGCATAAGGACAAGTAAGATAAGAGTGCCATAAAATTTGCACTTCCAGGGCTATAAGAGAGCAGAAACAGCAGTTGGTAGGATTAATCAAGTACCTTAAATCGCCGGATGCCTCAGCCAGACCTTTAGCTATGGTTTCCACATCCTTCACCAGATCACTCTCACGCACCTCCGAGAGCAAAGGTTGAACTTCTTCAGCTAATGCTTCAATCTGTTCCATCACTAACATTTAAGTTGATGCATATGACATTTAATGGCACAACTAGTGACCACTATGTTCCTCTATTGTCTGCAAATAAGTTGAGATCCAGAAAACTGCATATATGTGGAGAAAGCATCAGCCACCCTGTTTTTGCAAACAGAAAATAAAAACCTAACAACATATGCCAACTGAGTGGAGGTCCTTCCCCTTGATGATGGTCCTGAAACAGTGCTAGCCAAGCATACTAGCCAGTGGCCGGGATAGGTATGCAATAGCAACATGATGGACCTAATCTTGAAATTTTCAGCAGTTCAACCCAAGTCCCACAGAAGTATGCGAAACTTGTATCAGTTTTGACAGAGTTAGTTTTGAGCTCTAGTATTGTAAAGATGACCAAGTTTTTTTTAGCAGTATTAAAACAGACTATGTTACTTGGTATGCTGCCCAATACCCATCATATGCAGGACATATATGGAAAACATGTTGATGCTCAGAGATGAGTATCAATAGTCACAAAATTAGGACATAATATATGCCATCACTTGACAAGACATGCTATGAGGTAATGCAGAACCAGGCCCCTATATAGTACCATATGCATTTGGCAAACGAGTCTTTCTTCACAAATAAAAAGAACTGAGGTTTGGGAAACACTACTGCAAAAATGCAGACCTGCTTCGCAGAACTTCATCAGGTGGGGGTCATTTTAATTTTGTAAAATGAAATCCTATTCAGAAGTATCGAGTAAAACAGAGTAGTTTCACAGATAATTCATTAGCTACATGTGGCAAACGTATCAAAGGATGCAAAATGTCACACAAGAATTAGTCAGAAGATTGTACCCGTGAAAGGAGAGGTTGTGCTTCTTCCATTATAGATGCAACCTTTTCTGCCAACTTGAAGCTTTTTTGAACACCAATTTCCTCCATGTCTCTTCCTAAACGGGTAAATATACCAACCAGTGCATCTAAGCTTACTCCTTGATGTCCTTTCATTCTCTCTTTGTCACAAAGGATTAAGCCTTCTTTGGAACAGTCTGCGTCAAGTGGACCAACTGAAGGTGTAGGGAGTGGATCTTTTGGTGTAATGTCAATCATTGTCTCCATTAGGAGACCAGATTGATTCACCTCAACCAATGAATTACGGGGCACGATAATTTTATCATCTTCAACCTGCCATATAGAAGAATTCATCTATCAGAGATTGAGTCCAAAAAAGGGAAGTCTTCTATAGTACAGCAAAGAAACTGAAGCACAGGCAAAAACAAGGGAACTATTGATAACAACTTACTAGCATGCCACACCCACTCATTATCATAATGGAACAGGAGAAATGTGACAAAATGATTTATTGGGCAAACTAAATTATGGTTCAGTTTTGAGAAATGCTTACACGAATTGCAAGCACTCAGGAAGAGAAGGCAATGCAACACCTTCCAGAGTGAATTTTGTCAGAGTTAGGGATTAACAACTTTAGTTTGTGTTCAGTTTCCACATACTACATTCTACACACTACAGTGAGAAATCTATGGATACCAGTAAAAAAGGAACTGTTGACATGAATTATTGATGAAAAAAAGAGGAGAGAGCAAGAAGTGTTGATACGCACCTCAACATATGCATCAATACTCCTGAGCGAAGAGTCGACGCGGACGACGCTCCCGACTGTGACCCCGCGTATCCTGAGGGGCGTGCCCACGCAAATCCCGCACGCCTGGCTGAACTCGAACACGGCGTTGTACTTGCGGAACCGCGATCGCAGCTGGAACCCCCGGAGCCACACGAGCGCGAGCGCCAGCAGGACTGCCCCGGAGACCATGAAGAGTCCCACGCCGCCTTCCCACACGCTGCGCTTCCCGAATCCGTAATCTCCCAGCGGTTGCACCGTCCGGCGCCACAGCTCGACGAGCGGGGCCAACGGGTTCTTGCCGCCATCGGGGGAAGGCGACGCTTCGCCGTCACTCGAGGTTGCCGCATTCGTACAACACAAGAATCTGCATAGCAGCAGAAACATACTATAAGCTCCACAGGATATTAAGTCTAATCTCACTGTCATAGTGGAAACACAGTAAAAGTTCTCTACAGCCTGACGTATCCATCACAAACCATCACCACAGCCCAGAACCGACCCATTCTGGTGGAATGGAACCACCCTTGTAGATATTGCTTAAGAGAAAAGCGGAGGAAGAGGAATCAGAGTGGCTAACCTATGGCGGAGTGGATGAAGAAGAGGCCGCCGCGCGGAAGGCGTCAGGGCGAGCGCCGGCGCAGGCGGAGCCGCTTCGCCGGCCAAACTGGAGGCCGGACGGCGCCGTCTCCGTGCCGTGGTCGCCCAGGGCACGCCCGGCAACAGCGCTGCTCCGCGCCGGGACCCTGTCGGTGGCCCGGTTCCCGACGGCACGCCTCGGAGGGCGGCGGCGAGCAACGTCCCGCGCCGGCCGCGGCTCCTTCCGGCCGCACAGCGGAGGGGGCACGGAGGGAGCAGCAGGGGCGCGGGAGGTGCGCCCGTGACCCTAGGATTCGCCGCCGCGGCCATCGGGCCCCCACCGCCGTGGATCCGTGGAGTCCGTCGCTGGGAGAGGCGGAGGAGCGAGGGCGTGGCCTGTGCGGTTGGTTGGGCCCGATGGGGGAATTGGGATGGTTGGGCCTACTGAAAATTCGGGGGCTATTCTCCTCTGCAGAAAAAAAAGGTTCTCACTTACGCTGATGGCGGACGCGAACGTCGTTGACCGCTTCTCGTCACTGTCGCTGTGGTGCAAAAACGTCTGTGTTCCTTCCAACGACGCTGCTCGGCTGCACTACGCGTCCAGTTCAAAGGTCTGTGCAAGAGATTGATCTCGATGGCGTCCGGTGTGCCACTTATGATGTGTTTGGTAGTCTGCGCGGATTTTGGACACTTTATGTACGTTAACGGCCGAGTGAAATCAGGCAAAAAGAAAATCATGTTGTGCACATAGTTTGTTTGTCTTCATCTCATCCGCCTTCAATCTGGTTGGACAGATAAAACTAGATATGTCGTAAGTCTGGTTGAGTAGATACGCATGCAATGGTATTTGGTTGTGAAGCTTGTTTTGTGCAGATGAAGAATGTGGTTGTTTGGTTAGTGGTTACATATAAAACATGTAGTCTGGCAACCTTTTTTTGATGTGGTGAGATTCAAAATGCAAGGTCAATTGGGACATGGTCTGCCGGCCTTTTGAGAGGGGAGGTCTCGGAGTACTAAACACAACAAAGTTTGCGAGAGTGAGATGGCTTTGATTCGAGTGGAAGGAACCAACGAGAATGTGGGTTGGCACGGGAAACCCTTACGATGAGATGGACCTCAATCTCTTCTACACATGCACGACAATCACGGTTGGTAATGGGGCGAGGACCCCCTTCTGGGAAGCTCCTTGGGTTCTAGACCGGAAGCCAAAGAAAATCCCGCCTGTTATCTTCGAGGTATCCACAAGGCAAAATGGAAAATCAAGGAAGCGCTCCTCAATGATGCATGGATCTCCAAGATTAAGATTACGATTAACTTTATTGTTGAGCACATTAGGCAATTCATAAACTTTTGCACTCTCATCAATGGCTTCCATCTTGAGGAACACGTCGAGGATGAAATCATCTGAAAGCACATGGAGAACGGGCAATTATCGTCGGCCACCGCTTACTTGGCACAATTCATGGGCTCTACACTCTCTCCAATGCCACATGCGGCATGGAAAGCCTGGGCGCTACCTAAAGTGAAGTTCTTCGCGTGGTTGGTTATCCAAGATAGGATTTAGACCGCCGGTCGATTTAGCAAAACATGGGTGGCCAAATTGCGACCTTTGCCCCCTATGCAAGAAAGTGCAAGAGTCTGGTGCCCACCTCTTCTACAAGTGTAGATTCACCCTTCGCCTTTGGAATTTGGTCAATGAATGGCTGCATATTGAGCACCTTGACACTTCTACGTGGCATCTCGAGCAATCCGTTAAAGATTTGTGAGTCAACCGCTCCAACATCACCACGCCAAATTGCAAGGCCCGGGCTTCCCTTACCATGCTAATATCTTGGGCTATTTGGAATGAACAAAACGCGAGGGTCTTCCGCAACAAGTCCTCTCCGCCAACAATCTTGCTTAATGACATCAAGCTTGAAGTTAAACTTTGGGTCACTGCGGACGCAAAAAAGTTAGGGACTATCATTCCGGGAAAGTAACATCCTTGTAGTTTGCGGACGTGTAACAAAACATTCTTATCCTTCCTTAATTAATATACGCGGCAAATCTTTTGCTCATTTTTAGAAAGTGTGTATTGTTACATAGGCACAACATAGTCATAGGCAACAATGCTGATTTCACTTGTCAGGCTTGAACAGGCTGAAGCCACCCTCCACGGATCATTTTCTTTCTACTGCTAGTACCCTGACCCAGCCTACTAGCCCGTCTACATATACACACACAAATCCAACGAAGAAATAGAAAAAAAGTTGCTTCAGGCAGACGTCAAACTCTGCCGCTAGGCACTAGCGTACATGGAATATACAAGAAATTTATGGCATCTCCAAAATATGAACCCTCAAACTGCCTGCAACTGTCCGGACTATGAAGTCCGGACGTGTTTTGACATCCGAAGTGGGTTTGTATACGTTCGGCGGCCAGTCTAGACGTTTTTTTTCCCGCAAACCAGAAGCAAACTGGAGGATGGGTTTTGCAGGAGTTCGAACGGCAATCACGTAGGATTCCGACACCCCGGCCCACCCAAAACCCCCCGGATCCTACACCTCCATCCTTCCATATTTCTTTGCATCCATTTTCTCTCTTGCGGACGCTGCTGCTCCACCACCCCGCCCGCCCCGCCCGCCCTTTTTGGAACTCCACGACTCCATCACTCCACCACTTGACCCAGGCTCCATAACGCTTGTTTGCCGTAGTCGGTCTACACCTCTCCTTTGTCCGATGCACATGTACCGTCCGCCCGTACGGTAGTCATCATGCCCAACAAGTGTTCGGTGAAATGCTTGTGCTAATTTTTTGTCGCTTCTTCTTTGAAGCAATGAATTCAGATATAGAGTACTTATACGAGCATTATGTTGAGTCGTCTGACGACTCATTGATGAGGAGGACTAGACGGATGAGACGGTGATGAGGCGGCGGTCCTTATAGACATGGAGAGTGCGGAAGAGCATGTTCTCAATTTCAAGGGATCGATCAAGGGTTAAAGGGGACAACTAGTTCATATGTGCTAGTAAAATTCAAAATTGAACTACTATAATTTGAATACTTTGTTGGATTGTAATATTTAGATTAGAACTACTGCTGCCATCATGGATATAATCCTGACAATACTAGGGGGTATGGATGTAGAGGCAATCGTATATAGTGAACGGTGGGGTTAGGAGTATGCTCAAGGAATTATACAAGTTTTTTTAACAGAGAAAGGCACCAACAGGTGCCAATATATTCAGCTCAAATTCAGTGTACATCATGATTACAGAAACTGCTTGCAAGAAAGAGAGAATTAGACTGCAGAATCTGAGAAAGAAGAGCTGAATAGAAGTCGGAGAAGACAGGAAGGGAGCATAATCCCTTCTGATGAACCACATGACTAAACAAAAGAAGGCAGCCTAAAGAAGAAGATGACATGAACTGCCCTTCTGCTACTCAAGGAGCAAAGATACACCATGGAAACTGCACCAATAGCTTCAGAGTGAAATTGGGCTCAATAGCTTGCATCATGTTCTGAAGAAGAAAGAGAACTTCGAACACAGAGATAGTAGTCCAGCCGAGCTCCAAAATCATTGGCTTAGTTTGCAGATTCACCAACAAGTCTCCTTGTGCCTGAAGAAGTCCATCCCTGCAACTGAAATACTACAAGAACAAATGAAGCAGAGTATCTTGAACAGAGAAGAACCAAGAAGCAAAGAGCTAGTAACAGTGCACCGTGTGAATCTTAGGGCCCGTTCGGAAGCTGTCTCGCTTCCCAAGTGGCCAGCTTCTTGGCTAGCCAGCTTCTCACGGGAAGTTATATGCGTTCGGCAGCAGCGGCAGCTTCCCATCCGTCAACGTGGGCCAGAAAGAAGAGGACCCCACAGGGCGAGGATGCTGGTTCGCTCCTCTCATATCGAATCGTTATGCATGCCACTTCGGAAGGGCATTGGGATGTAATAAAGTGCAACTTCTGCTCCTGGTTTTCGCGAAGCTAGGCTGGAGTAGCTCCTGAAAATTGCACCGCGGCCAGAATTGCTCCGCGGAGCAGGCTTCTCGAAGCTGCGGCGTTCGGCCAGCTTCCCGCCCGCTTCCGGAGAAGCACGGAGACGTAGCGCTTCAGAACGGGCCCTTAGTACCAGGAATTTGGAAATTAGAAAAAAGGGATACAACATTGTAGGAATTAGAAGAGTGATTACGAGCAAAGCAACAAATCTGAGTATCCCTATTCGTTGTGAAAACCTGGTGAGCAAGGTTATGGGCAACTCCATTAACTTATCTAGCAATATGAAACGCTTTAGGATTAAGAGCTGCAGAATATTTGAAAAAAATGGCAAGATCCTTTCTGATATTCCAAGGAATAGAGGGATCTAAGGTGTTGTCCGAAGCAGCACATTTAGCAAGAGTAAGACAGTCAGTTAGAAAAGTAGCATGCATAATATTGAGCCGAGAGGCTATATTACCAGCAGAAGCAAGAGCAATAGATTTAGCTTGCAAAGGAGTGGATGTAGAGGAAGCGGAGGCCTGAATTTGAATATTAATTTCTCCCTGCTCCGAGGGAAGAGAAATATAGATACCAACACCTGTAGCCACATCACCTGGAGGAAGGCCAAGAACTTTTTTTGTTCTGAAAGCTGTATCAGAGTAAATTCTTGGCCCGACAGCTAAAATATCAGACATGAGAGAATTACCTGGCAAGGGGAGCTGATTGCTAGCAGGAATGTGTTGAACCTGTTGATTCTTAGTAGAAAGACCAGAAAGAACATCATGAGGCTCCAAATTTAAAGCACCAGCCGCAATGCTAACTTGATAAGGATGAGCTTTGTTTCTATCAAAAAGAAAATCATTTCTTGATTTCCAAAGTCTCCACATAAAATTTAGGATATTCGAGATGGAGCCATGTGGGTGATTCATTTGAATGAAAGCAATAAGCACTGAATGCATTGTAGTATGGCATTGGGTTAAAACATTAGCTTTGAGAAACCAGGGAGAAGAAAACCAGGCCGCACGAGCAAAATAACAAAGGAAAAATAGATGAAACTCATCCTATGGTTGACCACATCGACAACACTACCCGTAGGCAAAGCTTTTCTTAAAAGTCTCCATGCAAAAGTTTGCACCCTAGGAAGCATATTCTTTTGTTTCCAAAATATTTTAAGTAGATTTTTCAAATCCAAAGGAACAACAGTAGGGGCATGTCTAGGATTAGAATGAATATCTTGTAAACACAATTTATAAGCAGATTTGCAGGAACAAATACCATTTGGAGTAAGATCCCAACACAACAAATCTGGAATTTCGTCATCAACAATATCAGTATGAACAATAATGGAAGCCAAAGGTTGCTGAAAAATCGAGAAAATGAGAGTTTGATTCCAAATCCTTTGACCTGGAAGCCAAAGATCCTTAACCAAGGCCGGGTACACAAAAACAACATGTTGAGGAATGAGATTCTCATGAATGGAACTCCAATTATTACACCAAGGAGTGCTCCAAATAGAAATGTTACCTTGCGTTATTTGATAGAATGAATGAGTTTTAAGCTTAGGTAACATTTTAAGAATGGAAGCCCAGAAAGCAGATTTAGGAGGAGTAGTAGTGGCAGTCCAAATGGAAGCATTAGGAAAATATTAGCTTTAAGCACGGGATACAAATGAGAAGAAGGGTCTTTAGCTAACCTCCAAGCAGCAGATAAAACCAGACTTTCATTGATGGCCTTCAAGTTCCTAACACCTAGACCTCCTTCATCTTTGGAGTTGCAAATGTCTTTCCATGCTCTAAGACAAAGACTCTTTGTAGAGTCATTTTGTCAAACACCTGTCCACCAAAAATTCCTAATAATAGCCGTAAGCTTAGCAATCAATTTCTTAGTGAACAGGATATTAGCCATATAGTAGACATGAATGGACGAGAAAACTGAACGAATCAGCTCAAGACGGGCAGCATGAGAAAGCAAGTTGGCTTTATAAGAAGGCAATTTTTGCAAGAATTTGTCCAGAACAAAATTATAAGCAAGAACTCTGTTTTTAGCAGGAAGAATCAACGGATGACCAAGATGAGTAAAATTTGCATCCAAAGAAGAAACAGGGAAAATCCGCTTAATTTCTTGCATAGCATTTAGGAGAAACATGAGAGCTGAAAAGAATTGCAGATTTAGACCAGTTTGGAGTTTGACCAGAAATAGCACAAAATTGGTTTATAAGATTAGCCATGGTGTGAGCTTCCTGCAAAGTGGCCTGTCCACAAACCAATAAGTCATCCGCAAATAAAAGAGAGTGAATGGAGGGGCAATTTGGTCCAAGAGAGATACCCTGTAATTGATGAGCAGCAAGCGTCATTAAGGGCAATGGAGAGTTCATTGATAGCAATAACAAATAAATAAGGAGACATAGGACAACCTTGACGAATACCCCTAGAACTGTTAAATTTTTGAGAAGGTTGCCCATTAATGACGACAAAAAACGTAGGCGAGGAGATGCAAGCATGAACTAAATTTATGAAATGACCATGCAACCCTGAAAGCATAAGTGCTCCCTGGGTGGTTTTGGTAATAAATGTCAACATATCTCTTGTTGGACTAACACTTTTACCTAGTATGTTTCAGATAAGTTCAACAATGGAGTGGCATGGAGTAGAGGATGTGGAACCCCTTCAAGATGCTAAGGACAAAGGATTGGCTCAAGCTTCAAGATCAAGACTCTACATTTTCTATTTTAGTGATCCAAGATCACATTGAGTCTATAGGAAAAGCCAATACTATCAAGAGGGGATGAGATGTTGCTTAATGGCTTGCTTGCTCAAAGTGCTTAGTGATATGCTCCAAAACCCTCAACTACCTTCCCACATCCACATATGACCTAAACCAAAAGTCAAACCTGGCCCCACCGATTCTATCTATCCGGCGCCACCGAGTTTCAGATGTCATAGCCACTGCCACAAACCCCAGCAAATCGGTTTCATCGATAGGGATCTCGGTCTCACCGAGATGGGATTGTAATCTCTCTGTGTATGTCCATTACCAAAACCGGTCTCACCGAGTTTGAGCAATCGGTACTACCAAGATTACAATGCAAACCCTCTGGTTAGCTTATTACCAAAATCGGTCTCACCAAGTTTGTGTAATCAGTCTCACCGAGTTTGCCTGACCAACTCTCTGGTTAGCTTATTATCAAAATCGGTCCCACCGAGTTTGTGTAATCGGTCACAACGAGATTACGTTATGCCCTAACCCTAACCATATCGGTCCTACCGAGTTGCATCTCGGTCCCACCGAAAATCCTAACGGTCACTAAGTTTGCCGAATCGGTCCGAGCGAGTTTAACCATTCGGTCCCACCGAGTTTGGCAAATTGTGTGTAACGGTTAGATTTTGTGTGGAGGCTATATATACCCCTTCCACCCACTCTTCATTCGTAGAGAGAGCCATCAGAACATACCTACACTTCCAATACACATTTTCTGAGAGAGAACCACCTACACTTGTGTTCAGGTCAAGATATTCCATTCCAACCATATGAATCTTGATCTCTAGCCTTTCCCAAGTTGCTTTCCACTCAAATCTTCTTTCCACCAAATCCAAATCCTGTGAGAGAGAGTTGAGTGTTGGGGAGACTATCATTTGAAGCACAAGAGCAAGGGGTTCATCATCAACACACCATTTGTTACCTCTTGGAGAGTGGTGTCTCCTAGATTGGCTAGGTGTCACTTGGGAGCCTCCGACAAGATTGTGGAGTTGAACCAAGGAGTTTGTAAGGGCAAGGAGATCACCTACTTCGTGAAGATCTACCGCTAGTGAGGCAAGTCCTTCGTGGGCGACGGCCGTGATGGAATAGACAAGGTTGCTTCTTCGTGGACCCTTCGTGGGTGGAGCCCTCCGTGGACTCGCGCAACCGTTACCCTCCATGGGTTGAAGTCTTTATCAACGTGGATGTACGATAGCACCACCTATCGAAACCACGACAAAAACATCCGTGTCTCCAATTGCGTTTGAATACTCCAAACCCTTCTCTTTACATTCTTGCAAGTTGCATGCTTTACTTTCCGCTGCTCATATACTCATTGCATGCTTGCTTGATATGTATTGTGTTTGTTAAACTTGTGCTTAAACTCCACTTAAACTTAAGAATATTAAAAACTGCAACTTTTGGCACTTAGTGTCTAATCACCCCCCCTCTAGACACCTCTTCTCGATCCTTTCAAACCCTTTCCGAGAAAGAGCAGAAACAATAAAACTCCATTCAAGACGATCAAAGGCTTTAGCAAGATCTATTTTAAGCATGAAAGAATTATGTTTCCAGGATTTCAAGGAGAAAGAGTGAGTAATCTCTTGGGCAATGATGATATTATCACTAATTCTTCTACCCTCAATGAAAGCTTGCTGAGCAGGATCTATATAATCAGGCAGGAGAGGCTTGATCCTGTTAGCAAGCGATTTAGCAATAATTTTATAAACAACATTACAAAGGCTAATTGGACGATAATCCATAGGGACTTGAGGAACCAACTTCTTAGGAATAAGAGCAATGTTAGTATCATTAATGTGAGGAGGTAGAACACCAGTAAGATAAAAATTGATAACAAGCTGGGTAATCTCATCTCCTATCCAATCCCAAGCAGCCATGTAAAATTCAACATTAAGACCATCTAGCCCTGAAGAAGCATTTAACTTCATATCTTTAAGAATTTGCAAAACCTCATGTTTATCAGGAAGAGCATAGGTTCGGGCCCTCTAAGGTGGAGGTAATACCCTACTCCTGTGGTGATGTTTGCTCTTGGCGTAGGGTACAATGTAAGTGTGCTCAACCTTTAGCCTGTGGCTTCCCTCCCGGCTTATATAGAGTGTGGCAGATAGGGGTACATAATGGGATGGTATTAGTGATGTTCATAGCCTCAGGTGTGGCCAACTGTTTCCTGGCATTTACTACTGGTAACTGTCGTATTTAACTGAATTATTTCATCGCTGGATAACTGTCGTTATAATGACATTGTGGTCGAGAGGTGTCCTAGGCGGTGGCAGTCTGGAGGCATAGCCGACTGCATCACTCGTCTCCGCCGAGTGCCTGGTGGTCGACAGTCGGGTGGCTTCTATCCGAATGTTGGGACTTAGTTCACCCACATGCCATTGCTGATGAGAAAGCCGCTTGGCCCAGTATCTTCTGGCCATGCTTTATATGTGTCATGGGCCTTCAGTGGGCCAATCATATACTTGGCTCTCTAGCTTGTATTTTTAACCCCGATAGCTGCATTTGAACATTTGAATAATTTTTAGCTAAATGAAATTAGATATGCAGCTATTTTGGGCGTGCAGACAGAAAAAAAATTAGACGGATCTGTGTGACTAGCTTTGAATGACTGGCTCCCGCATCAGTGCCCATGAACTAGTCCTCCGGGTCCGCGAATGGTTGCGGTGTCTGATTTAAAGGTCGGCGTTGGAGATGCCCTTAGTCAATAACCAAATAGCTTACCTCACTCCCTTGGAGTACGATGAATAGATTGGAAGTTTCCCACAAATCCAAGTCTTAGGAGTACTCACAGGCAGTTAAATTGAAGTAACATTCTTAAAGAGTACTCACATGCAGTTAAACTGAAGTCTTAACCATATTCTTAAACTAACGATCCAACACAAAAGTCTCAAACTAACAAGTGCCCAAAAATTACACCCTACCGGTCCATGGCAAATGCCTCGTCGTGCTCCTTACATTGGGACACCACCTCAACGACATTAAGGGTGAGCATGTTGTTCATCATCTGTCGGTGTTCTCATCACGAGGCTGAATTCCGATGGGATGGTCAACTAATTGGTGTGGTGACTGTATAAGGCACAACATAAAAAGATAAATAACCTTTTATATGTTTGACAAATGTCCTGAACTAGAGTAGGATACTCATGATTGGTCACTTATGATACGCACCTCTTTATCTTGCTTGACTACCTGTTACACCTCTTGATCTTTCGGTTGAAGTGATGAAGAAGATCGATAGCCTGCGACATGCCTACCTTTGGGCGGGCTGTGATGAGATGACCGGCGGAAAGTGTAAGGTTAATTAAGATCTTGTATGCAAGCCCAAGATTTATGGTGGACTGAGAGTGCTGAACCTCCAAAAATTTGCAACCGCCCTGAGTTTGTGTTGGCTCTGGTACGAATGGGACGATCCATGCACGGCTTGATCTGGCTCTGAAACACCTTGCACTAGCAACAACAAAGATCTCTTCGTTGCTGCTACATGGGTGTACATCGAAGATGGAAACAAAGCTAAGTTCTGAGAATCTCCATGGTTGGAGGCCTCTGGCCTAAAGACATTGTGCCAAAGATTTTTGAGTTATCAAAAAAGAAAATGTGCTTGATCAGAAAAGCTCTTGACAACAACCTTTGGGTCCACCTTCATCAAATTGACACTTAGCAGGGGCTAACCTTGGACCATATTCAGCAATTTGTAACACTTTAAAAGATGCTTGCTGATGTAAAACTCAACCAGGGTAGCCAAGACACCATAACTTGAAAGTTCATCGACAATGGTGAGTACTCCGCCTCCTCGACTTACATAGAACAATTTGTTGATCTCTTATTTTGTTCAATGAGTGCTATAATCCGGAAGATGTGGGCTCCTTCGAAGTGCAAATTTTTTGCTTGGTTGATCTTTCAAAATCATGTTTGGACAGTCGATTGTTTACTGCTTCGAGGTTGGCCAAACTATAATTTGTGTCCTCTCTATAAGCAAGTGCAAGAATCTGCTGCTCACCTTCTATTCCAATATAGGTTCATTGTTCGGATTTGGATTGACTGGGCATTCTTGACTCCTCACCAATGATTTGGCGTCATGAAACTCAGTTAGAAAGATTGATGGCTCAAGGCGGTTAATGAGGAGATGACCATAGGATGGGTTAGAGATTGATGGCTCAAAGCGGTTAATGGAGAGGTGCCCACAGGAAAGTCATCACCTCTTTGATGATACTTGTTTCATTGGAATAAAGCGCTTGTCTCATTGGAACAAGGCGATTAATGAAGAGGTGACCACAGAAAGGTCATGACCTTCTTGATGATGCTTGTCTTATTGGAAGGAGCGATGCATCCCCTCCTTGATGATGCTTGTCTTATTGGAAGGAGCGCAATGCATCCTCTCCCTGAGGCTACTTGTAATGAAAGTATTATAGGTAGTATCATGCATGCCAACTAAGTAAGTTTGATGAGGTGGCATAAAATTAAATGAAGAAAGAGAGGCTTGAGTATTATATCAATAAATTTAATCCTTTAAATACCAACTTATAATACTACTATGCATTAGGGATGTAGTATCATAGACTAATTTATATATACTAGTCTATGATACTCCCTATTACAACCACCTTACAACCACCCTGATGATGCTTGTGTCATGAGACATTTGAAAGGAGCGCAATTTCAAAATGTCTCCACCCTGACCTCCGTTGTTATCGCCTTGCTTGTCTCATGAGAAATTTGAAAGGAGCGTACTGCAAGAATTTTTCAAAATGTCTTCGCCCTGACCTCCCGTTGTTATCGTGAAAATCAAAGAGAAATCCGATCTTTCCAAAATGTCTCCGCCCTGACCTCCCTTGTTATCGTGAAAATCAAAGAGAAAGCCGATCTTTGGACTTGGAGCGAAGCATTTTAGTATTGTTACGTGGTGAGAGTAGACTTTTTGTTTGCCGCCTATCGGCTTATGTCTAAAGCCTCTTTTTAATCAATGAAAATGGAAGTCTTTTGCCTTGTTTCAAAAGAAAAACCTATGTCATTCTCGAGGTTTATCCAGTTATAGTCTGCGAGAGCACATTTGCATCTTAAATCTTTCACGTACTTCCAACTGAAAATTTAGTCGAGAGCTACGTCCACGTTCAACCACCGGAAATAAAAACTGCATAAACTCTGCTACCCAACATAGTGTGCTCTTGCTCATGCAGGCTTCGCAGACTACGTGCATCTCAAGACACAGCATTGCATCTCACGGCCGTCCGTATCGTCATCTAGACATCTATGTGGTCACCAGGTTAAAAAAGGAGATCTGTGGTCATGGAGGATTCAAGGTCTCAAAACTCATGAGCATTCTCAAGTGCCATAGATAGAACACATAGAACAGAGTGAGCAAACATTACAGCAGAAATTCTAACGAAATTCGCACTTGCTTGGTTCCAGGGCGAGCTAGCAGACGGGACAGAGTGCACAAACTGTCAAAGGTACATGGAGAAATTTTAAGGGAAATACTACATTTCAAGAGCTGCTCCAAATTTCTTGGCCCTAGCCCGATGCGCTCCGTGGCTTAGAATATGCCGGAGAGCATGGTCGCCGCGCTCGATAGTGCGGCTCCGGTGATGGCGAAATGGACGACGTGGTCGGAGTGCCCGTTGTCCCCTGTCAGCGCGACGGCCGCTCCGGCGATCGCCCCTGCGATTGCGCTGTTCTTCTGCAGCATCATCAAGGCAACAAGCACAAGTTAGTTAGCAGCCAGTTAATTCTGAAGCTGATCTGAATCAGCAGGTAGAAAATTAATTTGGAGATCGAGAAACCAACCCAGTCATGGTGTCCTCTGGCCTCTCTGAGACCGTATGTTATCCCAGAGTAGACTCCGGCTGCCAATCCTGCCAGAAGAACAATACACATTACAAGGTGCGCTAAAATAATGTTTGAGCTACAATAATTAGTTGGTGCTAAAATGAATTCTCACCCCACTGGATGGCCTCCTTGCTTGCCGATTTAACCTGCAAATCAAGGTGCGAGCTAGTGGTCAGAGGGAGAAGAACCAGCTATCCAAACAGATAATTTGAGCCTTGAAAAGCAAGCCTTGCAGCTTACCACTGCATCGAGCGACTTCTGGCCGTCATCCCCTGTGGAGAGTCGAGTTCATCAGCTCAGGCTTAACGGAAACAGAGAGAAAAGAGGTACTGTCCAGGAGAAAAGAGGTATTACCTCTGGCGCTCGAGAAATGGCTCCTCTTGGCGGTGCTGTCCAGCCCCGTCGAGTCTCCTCCCATCCCTTCGACGGCGACGAAGTATGCCTCCCGCGACACAGCCCTTGCCGCTCCGACCTGCCATCATACCAGCCCGGAGCAGTCAGATCGGTTAAACACGAGACGAGCAGGAGAAAAACGATGGAGCAGAGCACGCGTGTACGGTGGTTGGAGAAAAAAAGGCACGTACTCCGGCGGCGCGGATGAAGCTGTCGGCGACGCGGTTGAGCAGCGGGTGGCCGAGGTCGAGGAGCGGGCGCCGGTCCATGCTCGCCACCTCGTCCTTGAGCGTGCGCGCGTCAAGCCTGCTGCCCATCTCTCCCTCACAGCCGGTCTTCTCTCTTCTCTTGCTTGCTATGGACTGCGTGCTGCACTGGCGATGCGATAGAGAGGTGCCGAGCGGTGGAGTCGACGGCCTCGGTTTTATGAACGGGGCCGGGGAGGCGCGCGCGGGTACACGTGTGGGGCGCCGCGCGGCGACGTGTCCGTGCCGCTCCTCGTGGCGGGCTGTGCGCGCCCATGGCGCAGGCGGCAGAGCGTTCGGGAAGATTCTCCATGCGCTACGAGGTAGAGGGGCGCGTGGCAGGAGAACGTTGGGCCGAGCTGAGGGGGTCACCGCACTACGAGAGACCTCCTTTTCCCTGAGGCAAACTACGAGATCTCCTGTTTGGCGTCAGACCAGTGGCGTGAGTGTTTTTTCCTTTTCTTTTTTTATTTTCTTTCTTTTTCATTTTTCCTCCTTTTCCCTAAGACAAACTACGAGAGCTCCTATTTTTTTTCTTTTTTTTTTGCGAATCAACCTGTGGTTGAGTTGGTTATAGGTGGACAGTGGTATTCCCAATCCAGCAGGGTTCAAATCCTGGTGCTCGCATTATTCCTGGATTTATTTCAGAATTCCGGCGATGTGCTTTTAATGGGAGGAGACGTTTCCGTCGATGACGAGACGCCTACAGTGACTTCGTAAATCTCAAGATGATATGCCGACTCAGTCTCTCGAAGGTGCTTATAGGGGTAGGGTGTGCGTGTGTGCATTTATAGGGGTGAGTGTGTGCGCGTGTATATGAGCGCTTGTGGCTGTACTGATGCTCAAAAAAAGTGGCGTGAGTGTTTTTTCCTTTTCCTTTTTTTTATTTTCTTTCTTTTTATTTTTTCAAAATGTTGGGATTTTCAAAAGGATTCATGAATTAAAATAAAATTGATTTCAATAAAATATTTTAAAATAAAACAATTCATAACTTTTTGTTTCGATTTTTTTCGAATTTGAATAAAAATAATAATTTTAAAATGTTCATAAATTTGAAAAATATTGGTGAATTTAAAAAAATCATTTTCAAAAGGTATTCATGAATTAAAATCCCTATTAAAAATAAGAAATTTATATATTTTAGAATTGTTCAGCTTTAGTTTTGAAAAAAAGTTTATACCAAAAATACGTTCATTGTATATTGATTTTTTTCACTATGTATTAGAAAAATGGTTAGTGTGTATTGAAAACATGTTCAACATATATTAAGAAAATGTCTACTTTGTATTAAAAAATCATTGTATATTAAAAATTGTTTATCGTGTATTAAAAAAATTTGTTCATCATGTTTTAAAGAGGGAAAAATCAAACATTTTCTGAAATTGAGATCCGAGTGGTGCACACGAGGACGATTAACTCAATTCAAGCCATCAGATTGAGGTAATACACCATATCCTGCTTCTCCGTATTGATGATCAAGCACCGTATGAGAATTATGGTTTATTTCTATAAGGATGATGGTGTCCTGGACTAGGGGTATTCATCACGTCATCTCCCGACCAGTGGGTCGGGCCGAGGACCCCATGACGATTCACTAATGTGCCACTTCGGGCAGCCCATGACGTATACAAGGAAGATTCCACAAGACTTGGTGATCAAGAGAAGGATCCCTCTCCACCGACATATCCGACTAGGAGTCTTGTTATCCTAGGCCTCCGGTACATTATATAAGCCAAGGCCAAGCTAGTCAATAGATCATTATGACATTTACCATCTTCATACCCCTAGGGTTTAGACCACAACTTATGATCTCGAGTTAGATCAACTCTGTACTTGATACGTCATCATCAATATAAACAAGAGCAGGACGTAGGGTTTTACCTCCCTCGAGAGGGCCAGAACCTGGGTAAAAATATCATGTCCCTCGTCTCACGTGACCCATCGATCCGATCTCACAGCTCGGGCCCCTACCCGAGATCTGCCGGTTTTGACACCAACACTGGTGCTTTCATTGAGAGTCCGCTGTGTGATCGCAAAGAATCGATGGCTTATCTGCAGACCGTGCAGTTTTTCTGGATAGCGGGTTCGTGCTCACCAACACCGCTTCCTCGAGCGTTGCTTTGAAGAATCCTTTGATGAAATTGTGTGGAATTGAGTCTATAATGACCCCGTAAAATTTCGTCGTATTCCGATGGAGGAATCTCCAGCGATCTACAATATACCGGAGCTCTGTCGAATTTGAAAGTGAATCCGGCCGAGTTTAGGGCGAGGAGTCCAGCGTCCAGGCCAGACATACTTTGAAAGATCCAACCGTTTATCAGCCGCAGAATTAGTATATCGATCACCCCTCAAATTTTCAGCTCAATCCGACTGTCCAAACTTCGGGAACGGCTCGAGGAGTGCGTCTATTTTCAGATCTGTTTCCTGCGCGAAAACAAATCCGACCCGAATTCATCTTTTTTCATGAATGAGATATTGGACATCTTTTTGGAGGAATTTCCTCTTTCTAGGGTATTGTGTGTTGTTCTCAAACACGTGCCTACATATTTTGATTCTTTTGCGAGGCAATTTTTACCGTTGTGCCGATGTCAAACCGGTCCGACCACGTTGTTCCACGGTTGCCGACCTGTGCCAGCATCGACTGCGCCATCGCTCCATCAAGCCGACGACAACCACCTCTGATCATAACCTCAGCGAACCGACCAAGAGTTCAACATCACGTGTCAATACAACATAACCACCCCATGGAGTGCACGGGGCTGGCATGCTGGCATCGCCGCCCGGTCACTTCATCAAGCTGGCATCGACCACAAATTTTGACCCGCGCCAGCATCGCCGTGCCGCCTCTTCTTCAAGCCAACATCCAACACGCAGACCTGCTTCGACACGTCGGTTGACATGGAGGCTTCGGCATCTCTCGGCCGACCTGCTCCAACACCCCGGCTAGACCAGGGGCTTCGCCATCGCTTCATCGACATACTCCGAGGACTTCTGTGTCGCCAGCCGACCAACTTCATCATGTCAGCTGGACTAGGGGCTTCGCCTCACGACATCAACTGTGCGAAATCGCCACTTTGTCAATCCGAGATCTTCATTCGGGCACCTCGGGACCGGTTTGAGGGTTGGGACCTTGACCTACGGCAAGCTCGGCCCACGTCGTCAATGCCGTGCACATTAACCAGTTAAGTCGCTTTCATGCTCAAATTTTTTAAATGTTTAATTTTTGCTCGGTTCGACCACACATTATATTTGTGTTAAAAAAATATGTTTGTCAAAAACTTAGTTTCTTAAAAACACTTGTTTTTCCCATGTTAATTGGGGGCTCTTAAATTTATATGAGCCGTTTTATACTAAATGTTTTCTTCTTAGTCGTTGCAAAGTCTTTTTTTACTACTCTGGTTTCCGACGCGAGTGTGCGGTCAATATCCGGATAGCCTGGTTTCTCTCTAAAGCTGCTCGAGTTTAGTTCGCTAAACTGGCCTGAGAAACACTCCGCCTTCGGGATAGGAGGTTGAAACTAAAGGCTGACCAACTTGAAGTTTGGAGATCGGATGTATGATGTTAAAGCATGACGAATGCTCAAATTCATTTTAAAGACCAATTTCGGATTGGCACTAAGAAACTTGATTTAGTTCGGATGTAAAGTTTTTACTAAAGTTTTTTGGTTTCCCGAGCTTATGGCACCTTTAACGTACTTATATGTTTTCCTTTCAGGAGGCGGGACATCCTTTTGATCGAGGTGTTCTGCGCGATGGTTTTGCTCGAGAAATCTTTTTCGACCCGCAGTTTAGCACCTTTCCTGTCGAGCTGCACGTCGGCGTTGTCAAAATTGTAAGCCTCGCAGTACAATGCCGGATAACTTTAAAGCATATGCAATGTCAACGGGGGGCTGCGACTAGAGCCGAACCCACCAAAAGCCAAGGTACTCCATGGAGTCCTCGGCAAAACGTTCTTGGATATTGCTTTATATGCATCAGTTTTGAATTGTGTCTTCAGCAATACTTGGGTTGCTCGGCTCCTGTGCTTGCCTCCTACGTCCCGCTTTGTTCGGCTAGGTGTGCAAAGGAAGAACCACTGCGACTGTACTTCTAATTTAACTGATAAAGTATCTCAGTGGAGAAAGCCAAAAACTGACTGTCACAATGAGAGCAAACAGGTCAGCGATCCGATGACTGTGTCAAACTATAGATCGACTAAGGTTACCCCGTGGGCCTTTCATAAAATTGGTCGAAGTGTTAATGGCTTGACCTCGGCTGACGTCGAACACTAACAGGAGGCCGGTAACTGGCCTCCCAACTTTAAGCTCCTATGACTAAGTGAAAGTTATAAAGTCTGCATATCTGATTGCCTCGTTTCCACTAACATAACCGCCTCCGGGCACTGAGACGTTGACTAAGGGTTGTCTTGTTAGTACGAAAACAACCTGCGTAGCATCTACAAAGGGGTGGAAGCCGGCGATGGGCCACTTTCAGATTATAAACTGTCGCAATGGAGTCAAAATAAACCATACCAAGGGCTCCTTGAGGCACCTCGGCACGGTTACATCGGGACTCCTGGAGAGCCCAACGTACCATCAACGTTTGTATTCAATATACGAGCACTGCCTTCCATAATCATCATTATAAAGCCATAAATATGCATCAATTTGATTTAAGATTTGTGCTTACCCCGTACGTTCCCTATTGTTCGGCTAGAGGGTAAAGGGAGCACCTCTGTGATTATTACTACCAGGTCATCCGGGTTTGTACCTCAGACGGGTGAAGCCGAAAGCTAGCCGTCTTAAGAATATAATTGTTCGGCAACGATATAAGTGAAAATTTATGTTCATTAAGACCATAGAGTTCAGGAACTTTCCCCGAACTAAATCCTCAATATTTTCCTCCCACATTGATCGGAGGTGAGGTTTCATGATCATGGTCATATGATAGCCTGGGAAAAGTAACTTATAATAGAACTATTTTTCCCAGAAGATGTTTTTACGTTAAATAGTAATATAACATATCTCTCAGCGTACCTTTGTTTATAAAACCATATGGCCAGATTGCCTTATTTTCCATAAATCTTTGGCCTTATAAAGGCTTAATAAAATTGGAAAACACTCTTTGGCTACTGGCCAAGGAGGTTGAAGCCGATGGTCGGTCAACAAAGTTTTGTACAATGCGGATCTGAGCATTAATGATGTAAAGTACTTGGATACATAGAATCATTACACATAAATTGTGATTAAAATCAATTTACTCCAGATATCGATCCTTAAGTCGGCCACCCTTGCCAAAATTAAGGCTCGGGGGCTACCAGGCTTCGCACTTCTCACTTAAAAGACATTAACGAGTTACATCGATCCCCTGTTCTGGTGTTGCCACCCGACCAGTGGCTCGGGGGTACTGCATTGATGATTCAATGCAGACAATTTACAAAGTGCAAAAAAGTTTTCGAGGAGATGACGATCCTCAGGTTGGTCGGCCGCACCCAACCTGAGTCTCGAGGACTATGCACACCATGTTTCCATTGCTAAAAGTATGTTGCCGAGCAAGGAATCGATCCTTAGGTCAATTTCGCATATCGAACTAAGTCTCAGGGGCTACTGGGATCAACGGTTTATGCTATCTTTTAGGTGCATGCCGGACATTGAGAGGACATACACCTTGAGGGCTACTGGCTATATATCCCGGCCAAGGTGGTGCACCACCTCGGAAGAAGTCCGGCATAAAGATTAGATGTAAGTGGCTAGCTCCATAGAGGGCATCTCCAGCGTTAACCTCGGTTGAACCCCTTCAACTTTTTCAAGACTGAAGTAATCTATGACACCTCAGATATAGTCCGACATTGGTGCTCAGCTGCGAGATGACACCTCAGATGCAGTCCGTCGTTGGTGCTCGGCTGTGAGAGGACACCCCGGATGCAGTCCAGCGTTGGTGCTTGGCTGTGAGAGGACACCGCCGCATGGGAAACTTTGAACCCGAGGTGTGGAGTTAAATAACAAGGCATTGATAAAGGCCGAGAACTTAAAGGGGCTCCTCGAATACCTGACATATGAAATCTTCAGACATACCTCGGCGATCATCAAGATCAGAGATGGGAAGATTTGTTGAACCAGTTTTCAAGACCGACCACCGAATACGAAGAACAGTTTGGAAGAATCAAGTAGCATCCCCAACTTGAAGACCGGTTCAGGGGGCTACTGATGGTGTCCTGGACTAGGGGGGTACTCACCACGTCGTCTCCCAACTAGTGGGTCGGGCCGATGACCCCCATGGCGAATCACTAATGTGCCACTTCGGGCAGCCCATGATGTATACAAGGAAGATTCCACAAGACTTGGTGATCAAGACAAGGACTCCTCTCCACCTACGTACCCAACTAGGACTCTTGTTACCTAGGCTGAACCAGTTTTCAAGACCCACGACCGAAGACGAAGAACAGTTCGGCAGAATCGAGGAGCGTCCCCAACTTGAAGACCGGTTCATGGGGCTACTGATGGTGTCCTGGACTAGGGGGTACTCACCACGTCATCTCCCAACCGGTGGGTCGGGCCGATGACCCCCATGGCGATTCACTAATGTGCCACTTCGGGCAGCCCATGACGTATACAAGGAAGATTCCACAAGACTTGGTGATCAAGACAAGGACTCCTCTTCACCGACGTACCCAACTAGGACTCTTGTTATCCTAGGCCTCCGGTACATTATATAAGCCGGGGCCAAGCTAGTCAATAGATCATTATGACATTTATCATCATCATACCCCTAGGGTTTAGACCACAACTTACGATCTCGAGGTAGATCAACTCTGTACTCGATACATCATCATCAATATAAACAAGAGCATGACGTAGGGTTTTACCTCCCTCAAGAGGGCCCGATCTTGGGTAAAAACATCGTGTTCCTCGTCTCTTATTACCCATCGATCCGATCTCAAGCTCGGGCCCCCTACCCGAGATCTGCCGGTTTTGACACCAACCAAGGGGTCGATTATAAAATCATATAGGGACTATCACTTCACATGTCCGGATGTGCATAAATATGTAGATATACCGGTAAGGAGGCCCCTACCTCCCTTATATAGGTGGACAAAAGGTAGGGTTACAAGAGTCCTGGTCGATTTTAAAGGTATCCTAGTCGATCTACAACTACTTATTTGGGGGAGTCTTCATTTTGTCCCCCAAGGTGGTGTTGGACTCTAAAGAGTTGGTGGACGTATAGTTGTGGGTTTGAGCTGCTCAATCATCGTTGTGCCTCTTCTGTCCTTTGTTGCTATACCTGATAGTCATGGCACCGTGAGTAGCCCCCGAGTTCATCAAGGTCTTGGTTGTTGATCCTTCTCGTTCCAGAATGATGTTCTTTGAGATGATGATTGGGTCAACAACGTCTTGCCATACTTGACCACTAGGCCTGGCTTGATGAGTTCAAAAGTACCTAAAATAATATTTGACAAAAATATTTGAGCCTCAAAGGCCTTCTGTTTGCGCGGTAGGTGAATTCTATGACCATTGTTAATGTAATAGGTAAATTTTGGTGATGTTTATCCTTTGCCTATTTCGGCTGAAGTTTGCCTATATCTGTCTGTTGGCACATCATAAATTCAGATGAAGTTCTTCATACATCACCTAGTGCAGGTATGATCAGGTACTACTAGTAGAGCCCATCAGAGGTATATCTTTTGAAGTCTTCGTCTAAACCAAAATGAAACTGATAGTTACAGAGCATGGCTTGTTTCGAAGCTTTAACGTGAGTTCATGTAATTCTGATGATGCCTGGCTTTTTACCAGGCCTACAGAAGTCAGCTTGAGGTCGTTTAATTGTCACATCATAACATCACACTATAACTCATTAAGGTATTGCATATGATCTTGTCTGTTTTGCTAGTTTGTGCTCAGTCGTGGAGTACGAGAGAGTCTATTTTTCCTAAACTAGAATAAACCTAGAATACCTTCAATTGACTAGAGAAACTTTCACCTGACTCATACCTGCATGCGGGGTAGTGATAACTGATACATCTCCAACGTATCTATAATTTTTGATTGTTCCATGCTATTATATTATCATTCTTGGATGTTTTATAATCATTTTATATCAATTTTTTGTACTAACCCATTGACATAGTGCCAAGTGCTAGTTGTTTTTTTTGCATTTTTTTACATCGCATGAAATCAATACCAAACAGAGTCCAAATGCTGCGGAACTTTTTGTGGATTTTTTTGGACCAGAAGACATCCATTGGGCCAAAGAAGCACCTGGGGGTGCTCCGAGGGGAGTGAGGGAGTCTTGGATTAGGGGGTCCCTGGGCGTCCGGGCTATGTGATATGGGCCGGACTGATGGTCCAAGAAGATACAAGATAGAAGGCCTTCCCTTGTGTCCGGATGTGACTCTCCTTTGCGTGGATGGTAAACTTGGCGTTCGGATATGAAGATTCCTTTCTCTATAAACCGACTCTATACAACCCTAGGCCCCTCCGGTGTCTATATAGACCGGAGGATTTAGTCCGTAGAGGCAATCATAATCATACAAGCTAGACATCTAGGGTTTAGCCATTACGATCTCGAGTTAGATCAACTCTTGTATCCCCTATACTCATCAAAGTTAATCAAGCGGGAACTAGGGTATTACCTCCATAAAGAGGGCCCGAACCTGGGTAAACATCCTGTCCCCTGCCTCCTGTTACCTTCGATCCTCAGACACACAGTTCGGGCCCCCTACCCGAGATTGGACGGTTTTGACACTGACATTGGTGCTTTCATTGAGAGTTCCTCTGTGCTGTCGACAGAAGGTTCGATGGATCATTCGATCATTCACAACGATGCCGTCTCGGGGGAGACTTTCCTTCCCGACCAAATCTTCATATTTGGCGGCTTCGCGCTGCGTGCCAACTTGACTGGCCACCTTGAGCAGATCGACAGCTACGCCCTGGTCATGAGATCGGTTTTGGAAATCTGAACTATGTCGTTGATATCCGAGGAGGCTTGATCTTCGAAGGGTTCGCAACCCGGACCGCCGCTCTGGCCTTCGATCCAGAGCAGATTACCAGGCCCAAGGACGGGAGTTTAGAGCCCGCCGGACTCCCTGCAATTATGGAACTTGCTACCGGAGATTTGGAGGGGACTGCGACATTGGCAAACCCGAAGACGAACCGGGCTCCCTTTGTCGCTAAAGTGCCGGACTACCCCTCGGACTCTGGATCCGAATTCTCGAGGTCCGTGTCAAGCAAGCGTGGCCAGGAGGCTCTCACCCCAGCCACCCCCGCAGACTATCGCTTCCCTGTCCAAACCTCGCTCCTAAACGAGGCTCTGGACTTGATGCGATCCCTCGCCATTACAGAGGAATCGCTTTCGAATTACGCCCAACCCGGACTAGGGGCTGAGAGTGGGGAATTTTATGTTCCACCCACCACCCACTTCATAGCCACTGTCGAAGACTTAACCGACATGCTGGATTACACCTCCGAAGACATCGACGACATGGACGACGATGCCAGAGACAAACAAGGCCAAGACCCTCCGTTTACTGGAGATGGATGGCCACCTCCACATACGACATGTACATGGTAGACACACCCAAAGAGGATGACAACGATGGCAAGAAGGATCCGGTTGAGGACAAGCCTGCTGAAGCACCTCCAAAGCATCGACGTCAGCGGCGCCGCTCAAAATCGCATCGCGAAAAGGACAGCAATACCGGCACCGGAAACGATAACACTCCGGAGAATGCCGAAGACCCTGAAGCCCCTGTCGAGCCAACGTCCGAACATGATGATTGGGAGGATGGGAAATTAACCCCGACGATCCAGTCGGGAACGAGGACTCAGAGGATAGTAACTACTTACCGACCTCTGAAGAGGATGTGAGCCTCAGTGACGAAGACTTCACCATGCTGGAGGAACCCCTCGAACAAGAGTGCTTTATGCGCTGGCTAATCGCCACCACAAGAAGCCTAAAAAAGAAGCAACAGCAACTCTAAGCCGAACAGGATACGCTCAATGATAGATGGACTAAAGTCCCGACAGCCGAGGAATATGGCCTCGAACGCCCAACCAAGAGCTACCCGAAGCGCAAGATGCTGCCACAATTTGACGATGAGGCCCTTGAGCCAATACCGCCAAAGTATAAACCTGCTGACGAACCTGACCGACCACCACGTGGATGGGACAGACCAGCTACTTACGCCGAACACCAGCCCGTGCCACCCCGCCCTCGAGGCAAGGAGGCAGCAACCCCGGGCTATACCTATGACCTATGCAAGGACCTGGACAATAGAGCCGGTCAGACAAGATCTATCTATGGGTTAAGGGGGCATGCTCCAACACGAGAGGACGGCCATCAGGCTTCAACATGCACAACCTCACCTGGGCCGAAAACCGCACTCGGACTTCATCCGAACTGCGCTGTGACATCGCCCGATACAGAGGCACTGCACACCCCTTATGCTTCATCGATGAGTTGATGGAGCACCAGTTCCCAGAAGGGTTTGAACCCATGAACATTGATTCATACGATGGTACGACGGATCCCGCTGTATGGATCGAAGATTTTCTTCTCCACATTCACATGGCTCGCGACGATGACCTCCATGCCATCAAGTACCTTCCCCTAAAACTCAAGGGACCAACACAACACTGGTTAAACAGCCTCCCAGAAAACTCTATTGGCAGCTGGGAAGACTTGGAGGATGCCTTTAGAGACAACTTCCAAGGAACCTATGTTCGGCCTCCAAACGCCGGCGACCTTAGTCACATAGTACAGCAACCTGGAGAATCAACACGGAAGCTATGGACCAGGTTCTTAATTAAAAAGAACCAAATTGTGGACTATCCGTACGCCGAAGCCCTCACGGCCTTTAAACACAGCGCCCGAGACGAGTGGCTCGCCCGACACCTCAGCCAAGAACAACTGAAGTCCATGGCAGCCCTTACCACACTTATGACCCGCTTTTGCATGGGAGAAGATACCTGGCTAGCTCACAGAAGCAATAGCACCAGCGACCCTGGCACTTCCGAAGCCAGGGATGGCAACGGCAAGCCACAACGCAACAAACACAAGCGTCGAAGCAATAACGAAGATACTGAAGACACGACGTCAACGCCAGATTCAGTGGATCCAAACCCGGTCAGCGGAAGAAGCCATTCAAAGGAAACAAGGATGGTCCATCTAGTTTGGACAGAATACTCGATCGGCCTTGCCAGATTCATGGCACCCATGATAAGCCTGCTAATCATACCAACAGGAATTGTTGGGTCTTTAAACAGGCCAGCAAGGTAAACGCCGAACATAAGGGGAAGGGGCCGCCCAGCGAGGATGACAATTAAGAGCCTCGCGCACCGAACACAGGGGGATAGAAGAAATTACCCCCGAGGTAAAAATGGTGAATATGATATACGCTACACATATCCCCAAAAGGGAGCGCAAGCGCGCACTAAGGGACGTCTATGCCATAGTGCCAGTCGCCCGAAAATTCAATCCGTGGTCAGCCTGTCCGATCACTTTCAATCGCAGAGATCATCCGACCAGTATCCATCATGGAGGTTCAGCAACATTGGTCCTCGACCCAATTATCGATGGATTCCATCTCACGCAAGTCCTTATGGATGGTGGCAACAGCCTTAACCTGCTTTATCAGGACACAGTCTGCAAAATGGGCATCGATTCATCAAGAATCAAGCCCACCAAAACCACCTTTAAAGGAGTAATACCTGGCGTTGAAGCCCGCTGCATGGGCTCGGTAACACGGGAAGTGGTCTTTGGTTTGGCGGACAACTTCTGAAGCTAAGAGTTGATCTTTGACGTCGTCCCTTTCCGCAGCGGTTATCATGCACTGCTCGGAAGAACCACCTTCGCCCGCTTCAACGCGGTCCCGCATTATGCTTACCTAAAGCTCAAAATGCCTGGACCTCGTGGCGTTATTATAGTCAATGGGAACATGGAGCGCTCCCTCCGTACTGAGAGCATACCACGGCTCTCGTAGCTGAAGCACAGGCTGGCCTTATCAAGCCGAATATTACCCCGGCAGTCAAGCCCCCGGACACTCTCAAACGAGTGCGGTCTACCCCACAGAATGACTGCCCGGCTCGTCTAGAGCTAGATTAGCAATCCCGCCTCTATCATAACCCCAGCTAGATGGCGACATACGTACCGTGCGTACATAAGTACGCACTAAAGATACCATGGGCATGGACGGAGGAATACGGAAAACACGGTCCACGGGCACGGCTCGACCCTATCCAGACCTTATATTTTCCCATCTTTTTCTTCTAGTTTTTCTTTTTCAGGTTCTTTACAACCCACACCACTCTTCGATGGTACTTAGGGTCCTTTTCCAGGCCCCTTATCTACACTCGATCGTTGATCCTCTCAAAGGACCATACACTATGGGGAAAAGCGGCGTAGACGTGTGGCAGAGTGTCCAAAGGATCTTCAATATCATCTTTTCAAATTTAGGACGTGCATACAGCTTTCCCTCGTTCTCGGCATGTAAAATGGCCTTGACGCTTATGGAATTTTCTGTAAAAATACGTTTTGGCGTACCAATCAGACTATAAATGGAAACAGTTTTGCCCAACCTTGTTCGGTATTAGCTTATTTCTTAATAGGTTTTCCCACTTTACGTCCGAATTGGCATATACACCTTGGTACGACTTAAATCGCCAGGGGCTCTATTTCAAACCATATATATATTCTCAACAATAGAAAGTCTGAACACTCTTAGAGTACACTTCGGCGTCCCGAATACTGCATTATATGCATCAGATCCGAATCACATCTTTGATCAATAGTTGGGTTGCCCAGCTCCTGTGCTTGCTACCTTACGTTCCATTTTTTCCGGCTAAGCTAGTAAAGGGGGAACTACTGTGATTGTGTTTCCGGCTGGCCTGGTCAAACACCTTAGTAGAGAAAGCTGAAAACTGACTGTTGTGATGCAGCGAGAGCTGGTCAGCAATTCGATGACTTACTAAATCTCTAGCGATTTCTTCCGTATTACATGAAGGGCTGGCTTTTTCCAGTCAAGCGCTTAAGGCATCTAAGTTTGATAGCCGCATACGCACCAGGGGCTACCCTATAGTACCATTGTCAAACTCCTATGGCTAAGTGAGAATGATAAAACTGTGTAGTTCGATTGCCTGGTTGACCGTGCTACCACCTCCTTTACAGACCAAGACATTGGGTCAAAGTGTGGTCACACGCCATCCCGAGCACCCCCGTAGTATCTACGTGGGGGCTAAAGCCGACAACTGGTAAACTCTCAAGAATTATAAATGGCCGCACAAGGGGAATAACACTTTAAGATAAATGCATACAATATATTACACAACCTGGGTTTATAATACATTGTCCGGGTAGCCCGGATACATTTACTCAAACATGATATCCTTCGAGCACTGACCCTCTATCAAACGGGCACCCTCGAGGACGTCTTCGAAATAGTGCTCCGGCTTGCGGCGGTCCTTGCCTCTAGGCAGACCCTCAACCGCCACGTCGGCGACCTTCATCTTCGCCCAGTGCATCTTAACACGGGTAAAGGCCATCCGCGCACCTTCTATACACGCTGAGCGCTTTACGGCCTCTACTTGGGGCAGGGCATTGCCAAGCCGCTTGACCAAGCCGAAGTAGATGCTCGGAATGGGTCCGGCTGGCCATAGCCGGACTATGATGTCCTTCATGGCCAAACCAAACATCCTATGCAGCTCTGCCAGCTACATCATCTAATTGTTCAGCAGCGCTGGTCGCTCCGGCGCCAAGTACTGCGACCAAAAGAGCTTCTCCGCCGCGTTCCCTTCTTGGGCCCGGAAATACTGGGCGGCGTCGGCAGCACTCCTCGGGAGATCCGCAAAAGCGTCTAGAGCACTCCACAGTCGATTTAGCAAAGCATATCTTAGACCGCCTAATATACTCTGTAAAAGAAAAGGCTTACCAACCGCTATCTGTCCGGCTTGCTTGATCTCCTCGCGAGTCGCCCGGGACTCGGACCGCGCCTCCTTCGCAACTTGCAGAGCCTTGGTGAGTTCGGCCGCTTGGGCCTTGTTACTCTCCTCCAAGGACTCACACTTGTTGGTGGCTTCCTGGAGCGCTTGCTCTACTTCAGTCACCCTTGCCTCATACTAAAGGCGGGCGGCCTTTTTGGCCTCTACATCTGCAGCCGCTTTCTCTGCGGCCGCTTTGCTCGCCCTCGCCTCCTCCTTGGCTTCGGCAAGGGCACTCTTGAGGGCCTCGACCTCGGCCGCGCTACCTACAATAATTTACATAGTAGCGCATGAGCTTAAACTCTGTGTTTGCATTAAAATTTAGGCTTGTAAAGGGATCTTTTCAAAAAAAGCCATACCTTGGGCCTCATCAAACCGCTTGTTAATACAGTCGATCTCATCGTCAGCCAGCTTCAGTTTTCGCTGGAGTTCGGACACTTCAGCATCCTTAGCTGAAGCCGTCAACAGTGAAGCCTGTTTATCAAAATAGATGAACGTGTTATCTCCGGGGACTATTTGATCCTCTATCTGGCTCTTTTTTCCAAAGACCCAAACAGAGTCTCAAGGGCTACTATCTATATACATGCATATTCTTCCAATACGAAAAGCGACTAAAAGCATGTTATATCACTTACCTCAAAACCTGTTAACAGGCTAGTGAAAGCTTCGTTCAGACCGCTTTTGGCGGACTGAACCCTCCCAACCACCGTACCCATCAGGGTACGGTGCTCTTCCACGATGCTACCTCTTGAGCACTGCGTTGGTTTTCCCCGAAGAGGAAGGGATGATGCAGCAAAGTAGCGTAAGTATTTCCCTCAGTTTTTGAGAACCAAGGTATCAATCCAGTAGGAGGCTACGCGCGAGTCCCTCGTACCTGCACAAAGCAAATAGCTCCTCGCAACCAATGCGATAAGGGGTTGTCAATCCCTTCACAGTCACTTACGAGAGTGAGATCTAATAGATATGATAAGATAATATTTTTGGTATTTTTGTGATAAAGATGCAAAGTAAAATAAAAGCAAAGGAAATAACTATGTATTGCAAGATTAATATGATGAAGATAGACCCGGGGGCCATAGGTTTCACTAGTGGCTTCTCTCAAGAGCATAGGTATTTTACGGTGGGTGAACGAATTACTGTTGAGCAATTGACAGAATTGAGCATAGTTATGAGAATATCTAGGTATGATCATGTATATAGGCATCACGTCCGAGACAAGTAGACCGACTCCTGCCTGCATCTACTACTATTACTCCACTCATCGACCGCTATCCAGCATGCATCTAGAGTATTAAGTTCATGAAAACAGAGTAACGCCTTAAGCAAGATGACATGATGTAGAGGGATAAACTCATGCAATATGATGAAACCCCCATCTTGTTATCCTCGATGGCAACAATACAATACGTGCCTTGCTGCCCCTACTGTCATTGGGAAAGGACACCGCAAGATTGAACCCAAAGCTAGGCACTTCTCCCATTGCAAGAAAGATCAATCTAGTAGGCCAAACCAAACTGATAATTTGAAGAGACTTGCAAAGATAACCAATCACACATAAAAGAATTCAGAGAAGATTCAAATATTGGTCATAGATAGACTTGATCATAAACCCACAATTCATCGGTCTCAACAAACACACCGCAAAAAGAAGATTACATCGAATAGATCTCCACAAGAGAGGGGGAGAACATTGTATTGAGACCCAAAAAGAGAGAAGAAGCCATCTAGCTAATAACTATGGACCCGTAGGTCTGAGGTGAACTACTCACACTTCATCGGAGGGGCTATGGTGTTGATGTAGAAGCCCTGCGTGATGGATACCCCCTCCGGTGGAGTTCCGGAACAGGCCCCAAGATGGGATCTCATGGATACAGAAAGTTGCGGCGGTGGAATTAGGGTTTTGGCTCCGTATCTGATCGTTTGGGGGTACGCGGGTATATATAGGAGGAAGGAGTACGTCGGTGGAGCAACAAGGGGCCCACAAGGGTGGAGGGCGCGCCTGGGGGGGGGAGGCGCGCCCCTACCTCGTGGCCTCATCCTTTGTTTCTTGACGTAGGGTCCAAGTCTCCTGGATCATGTTCGGTGAGAAAATCACGTTCCCGAAGGTTTCATTCCGTTTGGACTCCGTTTGATATTGCTTTTCTTCGAAACCCTAAAATAGGCAAAAAACAGCAATTCTGGGCTGGGCCTCCGGTTAATAGGTTAGTCCCAAAAAATATAAAAGTGGATAATAAAGCCCAATAATGTCCAAAACAGTAGATAATATAGCATGGAGCAATCAAAAATTATAGATACGTTGGAGACGTATCAAGCATCCCCAAGCTTAATTCCTGCTTGTCCTCGAGTAGGTAAATGATAAAAACAGAATTTTTGATGCGGAGTGCTACTTGGCATAATTTTAATGTAATTCTTCTTAATTGTGGTATGAATATTCAAATCCGAAAGATTCAAGACAAAAGTTCATATTGACATAAAAATAATAATACTTCAAGCATACTAACCAAGCAATTATGTCTTCTCAAAATAACATGGCTAAAGATGTATGTATAGTATCTTCAAATACTTACGATTCGGCCGGGGTCTTCGGCCCGAGGTGCCGCTCGGGGATGACTTTGGTGTCCGAATCCGAATCATCCGAAAGGGAAATCTTCCCCTTCTTGGACGCCTCTGCTTCAAGGTCCACGGACGCCGCCCTTTTTTCTCTCCCTTGAGGGGTGAATTGGTCTCCTACTCTTCCTCATCATCTTCATCTCTCTAGTGGGAGGAGAGAACCTCGGTGTCTTCGGACGCGATGTTCGAAGTACCTTTACGGCGGAGGCCACTTCTGGCCTCCTTGTCCTTCATGGGCTTCTTCTTCGGCGCCTGATACGACGCCGGAACCAGCATCTTCGTTAGCAGAGGGATAGCTGGGTCTTCGGGCAGCGGAGCTGGACATTTGATCCGCTCCGCTTTCTTCGTCCAGACCTGAAGGAGGAAAGGAAGGCTTAGCATACTCCTCAAATCTACAAGTAGAGCTTATGTTTGGAAATCTGAAAACATACTAGAGTGGCCGGGTGAGGGCAGTCGAGGCCGAGGTCTTCGGTCGTCCCCGGCCATGACTTCTGGGCCTTGAAAAGCAGCTTCTAGATTTCTTTGTGCGTCATGCCGAAGAATTGCTGCAGGGTCCGAGGGCCGGCCGGATTGAACTCCCACATATGGAGAGTTCGGCACTGGCAGGGGAGAATTTGGCGAAAAAGCATCACCTGGATCACATTGGCGAGGCTGGCGTTCTTCTCTATCATGCCCTTGATGCACTTCTGCAGCGTCATCACCTCATCGGACGATGCCAGTCCAGGCCCTTTTTAACCCGTGATGTGAGCCGCATTGGAGGCCTAGATTTAAACTCAGGAGTGGCGACCCATGTGGCGTCGCGAGGTTCTATGACATAGAACAAGTCCTGTTGCCATCCCTTCATGGTTTCCACGAAGGCCCCCTAGGGCCAAGTGACGTTGGGGAGCTTGCTCACCATGGCGCCGCCGCACTTCGCGTGTTGACCATCGACCACTTTCGGCTTCACATTGAAGACCTTGAGCCATAATCCGAAGTGGGGGGGGGGGATGCAGAGGAACGCCTCACACACGATGATGAATGCCGAGATGTGGAGGAAGGAATTTAGGGCTAGATCGTGAAATTCTAGCCCGTAATAGAATATGAGCCCGTGGACAAAAGGGTGGAGAGGAAACCCTAGTCCGCGGAGAAAGTGGGGGATAAATACTACCCCCTCATTGGACTCAAGAGTGGGGATGATCTGCTTTTTGGGAGGAAGCCGGTGGGCGATTTCCGTGGCCAAGTACCCTGCTTCCCGGAGTTCCTTGATGTTCTCCTCCGTGACGGAGGAGGCCATCCACTTGCCTCGAGCACCAGATCTGGACATGGCTAGAGTGTTTGCTGGGGACGGAAAGAATTGAACTCGGGCACTGGAGCTCGAGGGCGGATGGGCTGAGGAGGAAGAAGGCGTGGGGGTAAAAAGATGGGTCCTTATCTTCTTATAAAGGCAGTGAATATCAAGCGTCCCTCCCACGAGCCTTAAAGCTCGCCTATTCCCAAGGGGTCGTGCAAACGACACGGTTGGATTACCGAAACCCGTATTGATGAGAATCCCACAATAAGGGGACACGGTATCTGCTTTGACAAGACGTGTCATGAGGACTGCGCCTCGAAATTCGAAGCAGGAGGCTAAAAAGGGTTCGAAATAATAAAAAGGCCAGAACATAACGTCTCGCCGAAAAAGCTGTCAATAAACACAACTTATTTTGTCTAAGTATTCTGACCTTGTGGTTCAGGGTTGTGAAGTTTATGTAGAGCCGAACATAGTTCTTTTGACCAACTGCTTTGGAGTATTCGAAGGAGGAACCCGTCTTGCAATGCCGAAGACAATCCGCGCTGAACACATCGTCATTGAAGCGTGGTTTAGGGGCTACTGAGGGAGTCCTAGATTAGGGGGTCCCCGGGCGTCCGGGCTATGTGATATGGGCCGGACTGATGGGCCAAGAAGATACAAGATAGAAGGCCTTCCCCCGTGTCCGGATGGGACTCTCCTTTGCATGGATGGCAAGCTTAGCGTTCGGATGTGAAGATTCCTTTCTCTGTAAACCGATTGTGTACAACCCTAGGCCCCTCCGGTGTCTATATAAACAGGAGGGTTTAGTCCGTAAAGGCAATCATAATCAAACAAGCTAGACATCTAGGGTTTAGCAATTACGATCTCGAGGTAGATCAACTCTTGTAACCCCTATACTCATCAAAGTCAATCAAGCAGGAAGTAGGGTATTACCTCCATAAAGAGGGCCCGAACCAGGGTAAACATCGTGTCCCCTGCCTCCTGTTACCTTCGATCCTCAGATGCACAGTTCGGGACCTGATACGTCTCCAACGTATCTATAATTTTTGATTGTTCCATGCTATTATATTATCCATATAGGATGTTTTATATGCATTTATATGCTATTTTATATGATTTTTGGGACTAACCTATTAACCTAGAGCCCAGTGCCAGTTTCTGTTTTTTCCTTGTTTTTGAGTATCGCAGAAAAGGAAAACCAAACGGAGTCCAATTGACCTAAAAATTCACGGAGATTATTTTTGGACCATAAGAAGCCCACAGAGTACCGGAGATGGGCCAAAAGAGTCCCGAGGCACCCTCGAGGGTGGGGGGGGGGGGCGCCCTACCCTCCATGGGCGCGCCCCTACCCCGTGGCCATCTCGAGGACCCACCTGACTTGTTCCCGATGCCAAAACCTCTTATATATACCCAAACTTCCAGAACATAACCTAGATCGGGAGTTCCACCGCCGCAAGCCTCTGTAGCCACCAGAAACCAATTTAGACCCATTCTGGCACCCTGCCAGAGGGGGGAATCCCTCTTCGGTGTCCATCTTCATCATCTCGGCGCTCTCCATGACGAGGAGGGAGTAGTTCACCCTCGGGGCTGAGGGTATGTACCAGTAGCTATGTGTTTGATCTCTCTCTCTCTCTCTCTCTCTCGTGTTATTGATTCGAAATGATCTTGTTGTATCGCGAGCTTTGCTATTATAGTTAGATCTTATGATGTTTCTCCCCCTATACTCTCTTGTAATGGATTGAGTTTTCCCTTTGAAGTTATCTTATCGGATTGAATCTTTAAGGATTTGAGAACACTTGACATATCTCTTGCATGTGCTTATCTGTGGTGACAATGGGGTATCACGTGATCCACTTGATGTATGTTTTGGTGATCAACTTGCGAGTTCCGTGACCTTGTGAACTTATGCATAGGGGTTGGCACACGTTTTCGTCTTGACTCTCCGGTAGAAACTTTGGGACACTCTTTGAAGTTCTTTGTGTTGGTTGAATAGATGAATCTGAGATTGTGTGATGCATATCGTATAATCATACCCCACGGGTACTTGAGGTGACATTGGAGTATCTAGGTGACATTAGGGTTTTGGTTGATTTGTGTCTTAAGGTGTTATTCTAGTACGAACTCTAGGATAGATCGAATGGAAAGAATAGCTTCATGTTATTTTACTACAGACTCTTGAATAGATCGATCAGAAAGAATAACTTTGAGGTGGTTTCGTACCCTACAATAATCTCTTCGTTTGCTCTCCGCTATTAGTGACTTTGGAGTGACTCTTTGTTGCATGTTGAGGGATAGTTATATGATCCAATTATGTTATTATTGTTGAGAGAACTTGCACTAGTGAAAGCATGAACCCTAGGCCTTTTTTCCTAGCATTGCAATACTGTTTTTGCTCACTTTTATCATTAGTTACCTTGCAGTTTTTATATTTTCAGATTACAAAAATCTATATCTACCATCCATATTGCACCTGTATCACCATCTCTTCGACGAACTAGTGCACCTATACAATTTACCATTGTATTGGGTGTGTTGGGGATACAAGAGACTCTTTGCTATTTGGTTGCAGGGTTGTTTGAGAGAGACCATATTCATCCTACGCCTCCCACGGATTGATAAACCTTAGGTCATCCACTTGAGGGAAATTTGCTACTGTCCTACAAACCTCTGCACTTGGAGGCCCAACAACGTCTACAAGAAGAAGGTTGTGTAGTAGACATCAAGTTCTTTTCTAGGTCCTTTGCCGGGGTGGTTAGCGCTTGAAGGTATATCTTCAGATCTTGCAATCGGATCTTTTTGTTTCTTGTTTTATCACTAGTTTAGTCTATAAAAGAAAACTACAAAAAAAGGAATTGAGGGTACCTCATATGCTTCATATTTTAAATATCTTTCACGAAAATAAGGATTCCGATAATTGTGCCAAAATGCTAGAAGAAGAATGCATTAAAATGTTTGGCACCAAAACTTTGAATGATGAGCATGATTGCAATGTTGTTAGTACTAACTCTTTGAATATCCATAGTACTAATGATGATTGCACTAGTCATGATGAAAATGTCTCTTATAAGCATGTCAATTTCTGTGGAGTGCATAGGGTTTGCAAGTACACACCAAATAGGGAAGATAGATTTTGCAAGAGGCATAACTATTTAGAAACTAAGTGGTTGCAAGAAAGGCTAGATGTTTGTGCTGAAAATTTGAATTTTTCTTAGCCATCCTTGTGAACTTTGCAATGAACGTGGTCATTTAAATATCCAATGCAAATTGTTTCATGATCGAATCGTGTCCAAAAATTGTCATGACTTGATTTCCCTTGCGCATCATAATGAACTTAGTTTGCTTCTGGGTTATGAAGAAATGAAACGTATAACTAAGGATATTCCAGAATTTGCCCTTGATAAAGTTCTTGATTTTGATCTAGAGGAAATTTATATGTATTGTGCGGTGAATTGCATTGAAAACCTTAGATTACCAATTACATAAAGTCAAGAAAACAATTAGAAGATGAAGAGAATACTAATGAAATGGAAGAGATTTCCCAATATCCTCCTATTTTTTCTTATGATGAATCAGGTAACGAGGAGGAGCCTTCTATCCAACAAATCTCATTAATAAGGAGCTCCAAAAAGAGGGTTAAACCCACACATGATGTGAAGAATAAAAAGAAAAGATGTAGAAGCAAAGGTAAAAAGGTATCCCTCCCAAATGATGTTGCTCCTATTACTCATTATGATGATGATAATTGCTATACTATTGGTGCTATCCATACTATTAATGATGAGAGTGATTATGCTTATGATATGAAAAGGCCCAAGCTTGGGGATGCTATGTTTGATGAAAATGACATTTTTGAGAATTTATTTGATGCAATTAATGTTTGTCCCAAGCTTGGGGATGCTATGTTTCATGAATATGATATATTTAACCTCCCAAATTTTGATATGCAAATTTATTATGATGATAGCATGCCTGCTATTTATGATGGTTATATTGATGAAAGTGGGTTTGGAAGAGTGTCAAATTTATGAAGTAATGGTCCAACTATTTTGGAGGATGTTGAATCTTATTGTGATAATTATAAAAGTGGATTTGGAGAGGTCATGACTTTATTTAGTGATGAATCCACTATTTCGGAAGAGGTTCCAATTGATTATGAGAACAAAGTTGCTATCTATGATGATTATTGTGGTGACATGTATGCTATAAAGAACAATGGTAACCATGAAATTTGTCATCTTGATTTTAATTTTCAATTGGATTATGCCTCACATGATAGTTATTTTGTTGAGTTTGCTCCCACTACTATTCATGAGAAGAAATTTGCTTATGTGGAGAGTAATAAAAATTCTATGCTTGTAGATCATGAAAAGAATGCTTTTATGTGATAGTTATATTGTTGAATTCATTCATGATGCTACTGAAAATTATTATGAGGGAGGAATATATGCTTGTAGGAATTGCAATAATATCAAGTTTCCTCTCTATGTGCTTAAAGTTTTGAAGTTGTGCTTGTTTTGCTTTCCTATGCTAGTTGATTATTGTTCCCATAAATTGTTTGCTCATAAAATCCCTATGAATATTAAGTGGGTTAGACTTAAATGTGCTTGTCATATGCTTCATGATGCCCCCATTATGTTTCAATTCTTATCTTTTATGTGAGTATCATTGAAATCATCATGCCTAGCTAGGGGCGTTAAATGATAGCGCTTGTTGGGAGGCAACCCAATTTTTTTTGTTCCTTCCTTTTTGTTCCTGTTTAGTAATAAATAAATCATCTATCCTCTGTTATGATTGTGTTTTTATGTTTTAATTAGTGTTTGTGCCAAGTAAAGCCTTTAGGAACTTCTTGGTTGATTGTTATTTGATCTTGCTGTAAAAAACAGAAAGTATGCGCTCACGAGAATAATTTTCATTTTTTACTAGAGAACGATAAAATACCAATTATACCTGAAGTAGATTAATAAACAAATTTCCTAGGACTTCCTAATTTCTCAGGATTTTTGGAGTTACAGAAGTATTCGAATACTACAGATTACTACAGACTGTTCTGTTTTTGACAGATTCTGTTTTCTATTTGTTGTTTGCTTATTTTGATGAATCTATGAGTAGTATCGGAGGGTATGAACCATAGAGAAGTTGTAATACAGTATATATTACACCAATATGAATTTAGGATGAGTTCACAATAGTACCTAAGTGGTGATTTATTTTCTTATACTAATGGAGCTTACGAGTTTTCTGTTAAGTTTTGTGTTATGAAGTTTTCAAGTTTTGGGTAAAGATTCGATGGACTATGGAATAAGGAGTGGAAAGAGCCTAAGCTTGGGGATGACCAAGTCACCCCAAGGTAATATTCAAGGATAACCAAGGGCCTAAGCTTGGGGATTCCCCGGAAGGCATCCCCTCTTTCGTCTTCGTTCATCGGTAACTTTACTTGAGGCTATATTTTTATTCACCACATGATATGTGTTTTGCTTGGAGAGTCATTTTATTTTCTTTTGTTTTGATTGCTATTTGAATAAAATACCAAGATCTGAAATTCTTAAATGTTAGAGAGTCTTCACATAGTTGCATAATTATTCAACTACTCATTGATCTTCACTTATATCATTCGGAGTAGTTTGTCGTTTGCTCTAGTGCTTCACTTATATCTTTTAGAGAACGACGGTGGTTTTATTTTGAAGAAATAGATGAACTCTCATGATTCACTTATATTGTTTTGAGAGTCCTAAACAGCATGGTAATTTGCTTTGGTTATGAAACTAGTCCTAATATGATGGGCATCCAAGAGGGATATAATAAAAACTTTCATATAAAGTGCATTGAATACTATGAGAAGTTTGATGCTTGATGATTGTTTTGAGACATGAGGATGTTGATATTAGAGTCATGCTAGTCAAGTAGTTGTGAATTTGAGAAATACTTGTGTTGAGGTTTGCAAGTCCCGTAGCATGCACGTATGGTAACCGTTGTGTGACAAATTTGAAGCATGAGGTGTTTCTTTGATTGTCTTCCTTATGAGTGGCAGCCGGGGACGAGCGATGGTCTTTTCCTACCAATCTATCCCCCTAGGAGCATGCGCGTAATGCTTGGTTTTTGATGACTTGTAGATTTTTGCAATAAGTATGTGAGTTCTTTATGACTAATGTTGAGTCCATGGATTATACGCACTCTCACCTTTCCATCATTGCTAGCCTCTTCGGTACTGTGCATTGCCCTTTCTCACCTCGAGAGTTGGTGCAAACTTCACCGGTGCATCCAAACCCCGTGATATGATATGCTTTATCACACATAAACCTCCTTATATCTTCCTCAAAACAGCCACCATACCTACCTATTATGGCATTTCCATAGCCATTCCGAGATATATTGTCATGCAACTCTCCACCGTTTCATTTATTATGACACACTTCATCATTGTCATATTGCCTTGCATGATCATGTAGTTGACATCATGCATAATTGTGGCAAGGACACCATGCATATTTGTGGCAAGGACACCATGCATAATTTTTCATACACGTCACTCTTGTTTCATTGCCCATCCCGGTACACCTCCGGAGGCACTCATATAGAGTCATATTTTGTTCTAGTATCGAGTTGTAAATAAATAAAAGTGTGATGATCATCATTAATAGAGCATTGTCCCAAAAAAGGGAGAAAGGCCAAAAAAGGGGAAATGCCAAATAAAAAAATAAAGGTCAAATAAAAAAGGGAAGGCCCAAAAAAAGGGGAAAGAAGGGACAATGCTACTATCCTTTTTCCACACTTGTGCTTCAAAGTAGCACCATGATCTTTATGATAGAGAGTCTCTTATTTTGTCACTTTCATATGCTAGTTGGAATTTTTCATTATAGAACTTGGCTTGTATATTCCAACAATGGGCTTCCTCAAATGCCCTAGGTCTTTGTGAGCAAGCAAGTTGGATGCACACCCACTTAGTTTCTTTTGACGAGTTTTCATACATTTATAGCTCTAGTGCATTCGTTGCATGGCAATCCCTACTCCTAGCATTGACATCAATTGATGGGCATCTCCATAGCCAGTTGTTAGTGTTGGGGAACATTGCAGAAAACAAAAATTTTCCTACTCGTTTCACCAAGATCATCTAGGAGTTCATCTAGCAACGAGTCATCATATGCATCTACATACCTTTGTAGATCGCGTGCGGAAGCGTTCAAAGAACGGTGATGATGTAGTCGTACACGACATGATCCAAATCACCGATGACCAAGCGCCGAACGGACGACACCTCCGTGTTCAACACATGTACGGGACGGGAGACGTCTCCTCCTTCTTGATCTAGCAAGGGGAAGGAGAGGTTGACGAAGATCCAGCAGCACGACGGCGTGGTGGTGGATGCAGGGCGTCACAGTAGCAGGGCTTCGCCTATACTACGCGAGAGAGAGACGTAACAGGGAGAGAGGAAGGCGCCAGGGGCTGGGGTATGAAGTACCTCCTCTCCCCCACTATATATAGGGGTGCTAGGGGGGGCGCCGGCCCTAGTAGATGAGATCTACTAGGGGGGGCGGCGGCCTAGGGTGGGGGGCTTGCCCCCCAAGCAAGGGGGCGCCCCCTCTAGGGTTTTCCCCTCAACCCTAGCCGCATGGGCCCTAGGGGGGTGGCGCCCCAGCCCACTATGGGCTGGGTTCCCTCCTACTTCAGCCCATGGGGCCCTTCGGGATAGGTGGCCCCACCCGGTGGACCCCCGGGACCCTTCCGGTGGTCCCGGTACAATACCGGTGACCCCGAAACTTGTCCCGATGGCCGAAACAGCACTTCCTATATATAATTCTTTACCTCCGGACCATTCCGGAACTCCTCGTGACGTCCGGGATCTCATCCGGGACTCCGAACAATATTCGGGTTACTGCATATACATATCTTCACAACCCTAGCGTCACCGAACCTTAAGTGTGTAGACCCTACGGGTTCGGGAGACAAGCAGACATGACCGAGACGACTCTTCGGTCAATAACCAACAGCGGGATCTGGATACCCATGTTGGCTCCCACATGCTCCACGATGATCTCATCGGATGAACCACGATGTCAAGGATTCAATCAACCCCGTATGCAATTCCCTTTGTCAATCGATATGTTACTTGCCCGAGATTCGATCGTCGGTATCCCAATACCTCGTTCAATCTCGTTACCGGCAAGTCACTTTACTCGTACCGTAATGCATGATCCCGTGACCAGACACTTGGTCACTTTGAGATCATTATGATGATGCATTACCGAGTGGGCCTAGTGATACCTCTCCATCATACGGAGTGACAAATCCCAGTCTTGATCCATGTCAACCCAACAGACACTTTCGGAGATACCCGTAGTAGACCTTTATAGTCACCCAGTTACGTTGTGATGTTTGGTATACCCAAAGCACTCCTACGGTATCCGGGAGTTACACGATCTCATGGTCTAAGGAAAAGATACTTGACATTGAAAAACTCTAGCAAACGAACTATACGATCTTGTGCTATGTTTAGGATTGGGTCTTGTCCATCACATCATTCTCCTAATGATGTGATCCCTTTATCAATGACATCCAATGTCCATAGTCAGGAAACCATGACTATCTGTTGATCAACGAGCTAGTCAACTAGAGGCTTACTAGGGACATGTTGGTGTCTGTTATTCACACATGTATTACGATTTCCGGATAACACAATTATAGCATGAATAAAGACAATTATCATGAACAAGGAAATATAATAATAATGCTTTTATTATTGCCTCTAGGGCATATTTCCAACAGTCTCCCACTTGCACTAGAGTCAATCATCTAGTTACATTGTGATGAATCGAACACCCATAGAATTCTGGTGTTGATCATGTTTTGCTCTAGGGAGAGGTTTAGTCAATGGATCTGCTACATTCAGGTTCGTATGCACTTTGCAAATCTCTATGTCTCCATTTTGAACACTTTCACGAATGGAGTTGAAGCGACGCTTGATATGCCTGGTCTTCTTGTGAAACCTGGGCTCCTTGGCAAGGGCAATAGCTCCAGTGTTGTCACAGAAGAGAGTCATCGGGCCCGACGCATTGGGTATGACTCCTAGGTCGGTAATGAACTCCTTCACCCAGACTACTTCGTGTGCTGCCTCCGAGGCTGCCATGTACTCCGCTTCACATGTAGATCCCGCCACAACGCTTTGCTTGCAACTGCACCAGCTTACTGCCCCACCATTCAATATATACACGTATCCGGTTTGTGACTTAGAGTCATCCAGATCTGTGTCGAAGCCAGCGTCGACATAACCCTTTACGACGAGCTCTTCGTCACCTCCATAAACGAGAAACATTTCCTTAGTCCTTTTCAAGTACTTCAGGATATTCTTGACCGCTGTCCAGTGTTCCTTGCCGGGATTACTTTGGTACCTACCTACCAAACTTACGGCAAGGTTTACATCAGGTCTGGTACACAGCATGGCATACATAATAGACCCTATGGCTGATGCATAGGGGATGACACACATCTCTTCTATATCTTCTGCCGTGGTCGGACATTGAGCTGAGCTCAATTTCACACCTTGCAACACAGGCAAGAACCCCTTCTTAGACTGATCCATATTGAACTTCTTCAATATCTTATCAAGGTATGTGCTTTGTGAAAGACCTATGAGGCGTCTTGATCTATCTCTATAGATCTTGATGCCTAATATATAAGCAGCTTCTCCAAGGTCCTTCATTGAAAAACTCTTATTCAAGTAGGCCTTGATGCTGTCCAAGAGTTCTATATCATTTCCCTCAAAAGTATGTCATCTACATATAATATGAGAAATGCTACAGAGCTCCCACTCACTTTCTTGTAAACGCAGGCTTCTCCATAAGTCTGTGTAAACCCAAACGCTTTGATCATCTCATCAAAGCGAATGTTCCAACTCCGAGATGCTTGCACCAGCCCATAAATCGAGCGTTGGAGCTTGCACACTTTGTCAGCATTCTTAGGATCGACAAAACCTTCCGGCTGCATCATATAAAATTCTTCCTTAAGGAAACCATTAAGGAATGCTGTTTTGACGTCCATTTGCCATATTTCATAATCATAGAACGCGGCAATCGCTAACATGATTCGGACGGACTTCAGCTTCGCTACCGGTGAGAAAGTCTCATCGTAGTCAACCCCTTGAACTTGTCGATAACCCTTAGCAACAAGTCGAGCTTTATAGATGGTTACATTACCATCCGCGTCTGTCTTCTTCTTAAAGATCCATTTATTTTCTATGGCTCGCCGTTCAACGGGCAAGTCAGTCAAAGTCCATACTTCGTTTTCATACATGGATCCTATCTCGGATTTCATGGCTTCTAGCCATTTGTCGGAATCCGGGCCCGCCATCGCTTCTTCATAGTTCGAAGGTTCACCGTTGTCTAACAACATGATTTCCAAGACAGGGTTGCCGTACCACTCTGGTGCGGAACGTGTCCTTGTGGACCTTCGAATTTCAGTAGGAGCTTGATCAGAAGTATCTTGATCATTATCATTAACTTCCTGTCTAGTCGGTGCAGGCACCTCAGGAACATTTTCTTGAGTTGCGCCATTTACCGGTTCAAGAGGTAATACTTCATCAAGCTCTACTTTCCTCCCACTTACTTCTTTCGAGAGAAACTCTTTCTCTAGAAAGGACCCATTCTTGGCAACAAAGATCTTGCCTTCGGATCTGAGGTAGAAGGTGTACCCAACAGTTTCTTTTTGGGTATCCTATGAAGACGCATTTTTCCGACTTGGGTTCGAGCTTTTCAGGTTGAAGTTTCTTGACATAAGCATCGCATCCCCAAACTTTCAGAAACGACAACTTAGGTTTCTTACCAAACCATAATTCAAACGGTGTCGTCTCAACGGATTTCGACGGAGCCCTATTTAAAGTGAATGCGGCAGTCTCTAAAGCATAGCCCCAAAAAGATAGCGGTAAATCAGTAAGAGACATCATAGATCGCACCATATCCAATAGAGTGCGATTACGACATTCAGACACACCGTTACACTGAGGTGTTCCAGGCGGCGTGAGTTGTGAAACTATTCCACATTTTCTTAAGTGTGTGCCAAATTCGTGACTCAAGTATTCTCCTCCACGATCTGATCGTAGAAACTTGATTTTCCTGTCATGTTGATTCTCAACCTCACTCTGAAATTCCTTGAACTTTTCAAAGGTTTCAGACTTGTGTTTCATTAAGTAGACATACCCATATCTACTCAAGTCATCAGTGAGGGTGAGAACATAACGATAGCCACCGCGAGCCTCAACACTCATTGGACCGCACACATCAGTATGTATGATTTCCAATAAGTTGGTTGCTCGCTCCATTGTTCCTGAGAATGGAGTCTTGGTCATTTTACCCATAAGGCATGGTTCGCACGTGTCAAATGATTCATAATCAAGAGACTCCAAAAGTCCATCTGTATGGAGCTTCTTCATGCGTTTGACACCTATGTGACCAAGGCGGCAGTGCCACAAGTATGTGGTACTATCATTATCAACTTTACATCTTTTGGTACTCACACTATGAATATGTGTAGCAATACGCTCGAGATTCATTAAGAATAAACCATTCACCATAGGAGCATGAGCATAAAACATATCTCTCATATAAATGGAACAACCATTATTCTCAGACTTAAATGAGTAGCCATCTCGAATTAAACGAGATCCCGATACAATGTTCATGCTCAAAGCTGGCACTAAATAACAATTATTGAGGTTTAAAACTAATCCCGTAGGTAAATGTAGAGGCAGCGTGCCGACGGCGATCACATCGACCTTGGAACCATTCCCGACGCGCATCGTCACCTCATCCTTCGCCAGTCTCCGTTTATTCCGCAGCTCCTGCTGTGAGTTACAAATATGAGCAACGGCACCGGTATCAAATACCCAGGAGTCACTACGAGTACTGGTAAGGTACACATCAATTACATGTATATCAAATATACCTTTGGCGTTGCCGGCCTTCTTGTCCGCTAAGTATTTGGGGCAGTTCCATTTCCAGTGACCCTTCCCTTTGCAATAAAAGCACTCCGTCTCAGGCTTGGGTCCATTCTTTGGCTTCTTCCCGGCAGATTGCTTGCCGGGCGCGGCAACTTCCTTGCCGTCCTTCTTGAAGTTCTTTTTACCCTTGCCTTTCTTGAACTTAGTGGTTTTATTGACCATCAACACTTGATGTTCCTTATTGACTTCTACCTCCGCTGATTTCAGCATTGAGAACAACTCAGGAATGGTCTTTTGCATCCCCTGCATGTTGAAGTTCATCACAAAGCTCTTGTAGCTTGGTGGAAGCGACTGGAGGATTCTGTCAATGACCGCATCATCCGGGAGATTAACTCCCAGCTGAGACAAGCTGTTATGTAACCCAGACATAGTGAGTATGTGCTCACTGACAGAACTATTTTCCTCCATCTTACAGCTGAAGAACTTATCGGAGACTTCATATCTCTCGATCCGGGCATGAGCTTGAAAAACCATTTTCAGCTCTTCGAACATCTCATATGCTCCATGTCTCTCAAAACGCTTTTGGAGCCCCGGCTCTAAGCTGTAAAGCATGCCGCACTGAACGAGGGAGTAGTCGTCAACATGTGTCTGCCAAGCGTTCATAACGTCTTGGTTCTGTGGGACGGGTGGATCACCTAGCGGTGCTTGTAGGACATAATCTTTCTTGGCAGCTATGAGGATGATCCTCAGGTTCCGGACCCAGTCCGTATAGTTGCTGCCATCGTCTTTCAGCTTGGTTTTCTCTAGGAACGCGTTGAAGTTGAGGACTACGTTGGCCATTTGATCTACAAGACATATTGCAAAGATTTTAGACTAAGTTCATGATAATTAAGTTCATCTAATCAAATTATTAATGAACTCCCACTTAGATTAGACATCCCTCTAGTCATCTAAGTATTACATGATCCGAGTTAACTAGGCCGTGTCCGATCATCACGTGAGACGGACTAGTCAATGTCGGTGAACATCTTCATGTTGATCGTATCTTCTATACGACTCATGCTCGACCTTTCGGTCTTCTGTGTTCCGAGGCCATGTCTATACACATGCTAGGCTCGTCAAGTTGACCCTAAGTGTTTTGCATGTGTAAAACTATCTTACACCCGTTGTATGTGAACGTAAGGATCCATCACACCCGATCATCACGACGTGCTTAGAAACGACGAACTTTAGCAACGGTGCACAGTTAGGGGAGAACACTTCTTGAAATTGTTATGAGGGATCATCTTATTTACTACCGTCGTTCTAAGTACACAAGATGCAAAACTTGATAAACATCACATGTAATCAAATAATTAACGTGACATGATATGGCCAATATCACATAGCTCCTTTGATCTCCATCTTGGGGCTCCATGATCATCTTGTCACCGGCTTGACACCATGATCTCCATCATCATGATCTCCATCATCGTGTCTCCATGAAGTTGCTCACCAACTATTACTTCTACTACTATGGCTAACACGTTTAGCAATAAAGTAAAGTAATTTACATGGCGTTTCAATGACACGCAGGTCATATAAAAGAGTAAAGACAACTCCTATGGCTCCTGCCGGTTGTCATACTCATCGACATGCAAGTCGTGATTCCTATTACAATAGCATGAACATCTCATACATCACATATAGATCATTCATCATTCATCACAACTTTGGCCATATCATATCACAAACCACTTGCTGCAAAAACAAGTTAGACGTCCTCTAATTGTTGTTGCAAGTTTTACGTGGCTGAATTAGGGTTCTAGCAAGAACGTCTTCTTACCTATGTTAAAGCCACAACGTGATTTGTCAACTTCTATTTACCCTTCATAAGGACCCTGTTCATTGAATCCGCTCCAACTAAAGTGGGGGAGACAGACACCCGCCAGCCACCTTATGCAACTAGTGCATGTTAGTTGGTGGAACCGGTCTCACGTAAGCGTACGTGTAAGGTTGGTCCGGGCCGCTTCATCCCACAATACCGCTGAAGCAAGAAAAGACTAGTAACGGCAAGAAAGTTGACAAATCTACGCCCACAACTAATTGTGTTCTACTTGCGCAAGAAGAACTACGCATAGACCTAGCTCATGATGCCACTGTTGGGGAACGTTGCAGAAAACAAAAATTTTCCTACTCGTTTCACCAAGATCATCTAGGAGTTCATCTAGCAACGAGTCATCATATGCATCTACATACCTTTGTAGATCGCGTGCGGAAGCGTTCAAAGAACGGTGATGATGTAGTCGTACACGACGTGATCCAAATCACCGATGACCAAGCGCCGAACGGACGGCACCTCCGCGTTCAACACACGTACGGGACGGGAGACGTCTCCTCCTTCTTGATCCAGCAAGGGGAAGGAGAGGTTGACGAAGATCCAGCAGCACGACGGCGTGGTGGTGGATGCAGGGCGTCACAGTAGCAGGGCTTCGCCTATACTACGCGAGAGAGAGACGTAACGGGGAGAGAGGGAGGCGCCAGGGGCTGGGGTATGAAGTCCCTCCTCTCCCCCACTATATATAGGGGTGCTAGGGGGGGGCACCGGCCCTAGTAGATGAGATCTACTAGGGGGGGCGGCGGCCTAGGGTGGGGGGCTTGCCCCCCAAGCAAGGGGGCGCCCCCTCTAGGGTTTTCCCCTCAACCCTAGCCGCATGGGCCCTAGGGGGGTGGCGCCCCAGCCCACTATGGGCTGGGTTCCCTCCTACTTCAGCCCATGGGGCCCTCCGGGATAGGTGGCCCCACCCGGTGGACCCCCGGGACCCTTCCGGTGGTCCCGGTACAATACCGGTGACCCCGAAACTTGTCCCGATGGCCGAAACAGCAGTTCCTATATATAATTCTTTACCTCCGGATCATTCCGGAACTCCTCGTGACGTCCGGGATCTCATCCGGGACTCCGAACAATATTCGGGTTACTGCATATACATATCTTCACAACCCTAGCATCACCGAACCTTAAGTGTGTAGACCCTACGGGTTCGGGAGACAAGCAGACATGACCGAGACGACTCTCCGATCAATAACCAACAGCGGGATCTGGATACCCATGTTGGCTCCCACATGCTCCACGATGATCTCATCGGATGAACCACGATGTCGAGGATTCAATCAACCCCGTATGCAATTCCCTTTGTCAATCGATATGTTACTTGCCCGAGATTCGATCGTCGGTATCCCAATACCTCGTTCAATCTCGTTACCGGCAAGTCACTTTACTCGTACCGTAATGCATGATCCCGTGACCAGACACTTGGTCACTTTGAGCTCATTATGATGATGCATTACCGAGTGGGCCCAGTGATACCTCTCCGTCATACGGAGTGACAAATCTCTTGATCCATGTCAACCCAACAGACACTTTCGGAGATACCCGTAGTAGACCTTTATAGTCACCCAGTTACGTTGTGACGTTTGGTATACCCAAAGCACTCCTACGGTATCCGGGAGTTACATGATCTCATGGTCTAAGGAAAAGATACTTGACATTGAAAAACTCTAGCAAACGAACTATACGATCTTGTGCTATGTTTAGGATTGGGTCTTGTCCATCACATCATTCTCCTAATGATGTGATCCCGTTATCAATGACATCCAATGTCCATAGTCAGGAAACCATGACTATCTGTTGATCAACGAGCTAGTCAACTAGAGGCTTACTAGGGACATGTTGGTGTCTGTTATTCACACATGTATTACGATTTCCGGATAACACAATTATAGCATGAATAAAGACAATTATCATGAACAAGGAAATATAATAATAATGCTTTTATTATTGCCTCTAGGGCATATTTCCAATAGTTAGCCGCGTCAATGTGAGACTTTCTCCTTTTTTGTCTTCTCCACACAACCCCCATCATTATATTCTATTCCACCCATAGTGCTATGTCCATGGCTCATGCTCATGTATTGCGTGAAAGTTGAAAAAGTTTGAGATTACTAAAGTATGAAACAATTGCTTGGCTTCACATCGGGGTTGTGCATGATGAGAGCATTTTTGTGTGACGAAGATGAAGCATAGCCAAACTATATGATTTCGTAGGGATGAGCTTTCTTTGGCTATGTTATTTTGAGAGGACATAATTGCTTGGTTAGTATGCTTGAAGTATTATTGTTTTTATGTAAATATTAAACTTTTGTCTTGAATCTTATGGATCTGAATATTCATGCCACAATAAAGAAAATTACATTGACGAACATGTTTGGTAGCATTCCACATCAAAAATTCTGTTTTTATCATTTACCTACTCGAGGACGAACAATAATTAAGCTTGGGGATGCTTGATACGTCTCCAACGTATCTATAATTTTTGATTGTTCCATGCTATTATATTATCCATCTAGGATGTTTTATATGCATTTATATGCTATTTTATATGATTTTTGGGACTAACCTATTAACCTAGAGCCCAGTGCCAGTTTCTGTTTTTTCTTCTTGTTTTTGAGTATCGCAAAAAAGGAAAACCAAACGGAGTCCAATTGACCTGAAAATTCACGGAGATTATTTTTGGACCAGAAGAAGCCCACGGAGTATCGGAGATGGGCCAGAAGATTCCCGAGGCACCCATGACGGTGGGGGGCATGCCCTACCCTCTTGGGCATGCCCCGCGACCTCGTGGCCGCCTCGGGGACCCCCCTGACTGTTGGGGAACATTGCAGAAAACAAAATTTTTTCCTACGTTTCACCAAGATCAATCTATGGAGTCAACTAGCAACGAGAGGAGAGTGCATCTACATACCCTTGTAGATCGTGAGCGGAAGCGTTCAAGAGAACGGGGATGATGGAGTCGTACTCGCCGTGATTCAAATCACCGATGACCAAGTGCCGAACGGACGGCACCTCCGCGTTCAACACACGTACGGAGCGGATGACGTCTCCTTCTTCTTGATCCAGCAAGGGGTAAGGAGAGGTTGATGAAGATCCAGCAGCACGACGGCGTGGTGGTGGATGCAGCAGTGAACGCAGCAGGGCTTCGCCGAGCTTCTGCAAGAGGGAGAGGTGTAGCAGGGGAGAGGGAGGCGCCAAGGCTTGAGGTGAGGCTGCCCTCCCTCCCCCCCTTTATATAGGCCCCCTAAGGGGGTGCGCCGGCCCTAGGAGATGGGATCTCCTAGGGGGGGGGGGCGGCCAAGGGGTGGAGTAGCCCCCAAGGCAAGTGGGGTTCCCAACCCTAGGCGCATGGGGGGGGGGGCGCACCAGCCCACTATGGGCTGGTTCCCCTCCCCACTTCAGCCCATGGGGCCCTCCGGGATGGGTGGCCCCACCCGGTGGACCCCTGGGACCCATCCGGTGGTCTCGGTACAATACCGGTGACCCCGAAACTTTCCCGATGGCCGAAACAACACTTCCTATATATAATTCTTCACCTCCGTACCATTCCGGAGCTCCTCGTGACATCCAGGATCTCATCCGGGACTCCAAACAACTTTCGGATTACTGCATACTCATATCTATACAACCCTAGCGTCACCGAACCTTAAGTGTGTAGACCCTACGGGTTCGGGAGACAAGCAGACATGACCGAGACGACTCTCTGGTCAATAACCAACAGCGGGATCTGGATACCCATGTTGGCTCCCACATGCTCCTCGATGATCTCATCGGATGAACCACGATGTCGAGGACCTAATCAATCCCGTACTCAATTCCCTTTGTCAATCGGTACGTTACTTGCCCGAGACTCGATCGTCGGTATCCCAATACCTTGTTCAGTCTCATTACCGGCAAGTCACTTTACTCGTACCGTAATGCATGATCCCGTGATCAACCACTTGATCACATTGATCTCATTATGATGATGCATTATCGAGTGGGCCCAGAGATACCTCTCCGTCATACGGAGTGACAAATCCCAGTCTCGATTTGTGCCAACCCAACAGACACTTTTGGAGATACTTGTAATGTACCTTTATAGTCACCCAGTTCCGTTGTGACGTTTGGCACACCCAAGGCACTCCTACGATATCCGGGAGTTGCACAATCTCATGGTCTAAGGAAATGATACTTGACATCCAGAAAAGCTACAGCAAACGAACTACACGATCTTTGTGCTATGCTTAGGTTTGGGTCTTGTCCATCACATCATTCTCCTAATGATGTGATCCCATTATCAATGACATCCCCATGTCCATAGCCAGGAAACCATGACTATCTGTTGATCAACGAGCTAGTCAACTAGAGGCTCACTAGGGACACATTGTGGTCTATGTATTCACACATGTATTACGATTTCCGGATAGTACAATTATAGCATGAATAATAGACAATTATCATGAACAAGGAAATATAATAATCATTTTATTATTGCCTCTAGGGCATATTTCCAACAGTCTCCCACTTGCACTAGAGTCAATCATCTAGTTACATTGTGATGAATCGAACACCCATAGAATTCTGGTGTTGATCATGTTTTGCTCTAGGGAGAGGTTTAGTCAATGGATCTGCTACATTCAGGTTCGTATGCACTTTGCAAATCTCTATGTCTCCATTTTGAACACTTTCACGAATGGAGTTGAAGCGACGCTTGATATGCCTGGTCTTCTTGTGAAACCTGGGTTCCTTGGCAAGGGCAATAGCTCCAGTGTTGTCACAGAAGAGAGTCATCGGGCCCGACGCATTGGGTATGACTCCTAGGTCGGTAATGAACTCCTTCACCCAGACTGCTTCGTGTGCTGCCTCCGAGGCTGCCATGTACTCCGCTTCACATGTAGATCCCGCCACAACGCTTTGCTTGCAACTGCACCAGCTTACTGCCCCACCATTCAATATATACACGTATCCGGTTTGTGACTTAGAGTCATCCAGATCTGTGTCGAAGCCAGCGTCGACATAACCCTTTACGACGAGCTCTTCGTCACCTCCATAAACGAGAAACATTTCCTTAGTCCTTTTCAAGTACTTCAGGATATTCTTGACCGCTGTCCAGTGTTCCTTGCCGGGATTACTTTGGTACCTACCTACCAAACTTACGGCAAGGTTTACATCAGGTCTGGTACACAGCATGGCATACATAATAGACCCTATGGCTGATGCATAGGGGATGACACACATCTCTTCTATATCTTCTGCCGTGGTCGGACATTGAGCTGAGCTCAATTTCACACCTTGCAACACAGGCAAGAACCCCTTCTTAGACTGATCCATATTGAACTTCTTCAATATCTTATCAAGGTATGTGCTTTGTGAAAGACCTATGAGGCGTCTTGATCTATCTCTATAGATCTTGATGCCTAATATATAAGCAGCTTCTCCAAGGTCCTTCATTGAAAAACTCTTATTCAAGTAGGCCTTAATGCTGTCCAAAAGTTCTATATCATTTCCCATCAAAAGTATGTCATCTACATATAATGTGAGAAATGCTACAGAGCTCCCACTCACTTTCTTGTAAACGCAGGCTTCTCCATAAGTCTGCATAAACCCAAACGCTTTGATCATCTCATCAAAGCGAATGTTCCAACTCCAAGATGCTTGCACCAGCCCATAAATTGAGCGTTGGAGCTTGCACACCTTGTTAGCATTCTTAGGATCGACAAAACCTTCCGGCTGCATCATATACAATTCTTCCTTAAGGAAACCATTAAGGAATGCCGTTTTGACGTCCATTTGCCATATCTCATAATCATAGAATGCGGCAATTGCTAACATGATTCGTACGGACTTCAGCTTCGCTACAGGTGAGAAAGTCTCATCGTAGTCAACCCCTTGAACTTGTCGATAACCTTTAGCGACAAGACGAGCTTTATAGATGGTCACATTACCATCCGCGTCTGTCTTCTTCTTAAAGATCAATTTATTTTCTATGGCTCGCCGATCATCGGGCAAGTCAGTCAAAGTCCATACTTCATTTTCATACATGGATCCTATCTCGGATTTCATGGCTTCCAGCCATTTGTCGGAATCCGGGCCCGCCATTGCTTCTTCATAGTTCGAAGGTTCACCGTTGTCTAACAACATGATTTCCAAGACAGGGTTGCCGTACCACTCTGGTGCGGAACGTGTCCTTGTGGACCTTCGAAGTTCAGTAGGAGCTTGATCCGAAGTATCTTGATCATCATCATTAACTTCCTCTCTAATTGGTGCAGGCACCACAGGAACATTTTCCTGAGCTGCGCTACTCTCTGCTTCAAGAGGTAGTACTTCATCAAGCTCTACTTTCCTCCCACTTACTTCTTTCGAGAGAAACTCCTTCTCTAGAAAGGATCCATTCTTGGCAACAAAGATCTTGCCTTCGGATCTGAGGTAGAAGGTATACCCAATAGTTTCTTTAGGGTATCCTATGAAGACGCATTTTTCTGACTTGGGTTCGAGCTTTTCAGGTTGAAGTTTCTTGACATAAGCATCGCATCCCCAAACTTTTAGAAACGACAGCTTAGGTTTCTTCCCAAAACCATAATTCATACGGTGTCATCTCAACGGATTTCGACGGAGCCCTATTTAAAGTTAATGCGGCGGTCTCTAAAGCATAGCCCCAAAATGATAGCGGTAAATCGATAAGAGACATCATAGATCGCACCATATCTAATAGAGTGCGATTACGACGTTCGGACACACCATTACGCTGAGGTGTTCCAGGCGGCATGAGTTGTGAAACTATTCCACATTTTCTTAAGTGCGTGCCAAATTCGTGACTCAAGTATTCTCCCCCACGATCTGATCACAAGAACTTGATTTTCCTGTCGCGTTGATTCTCAACCTCACTCTGAAATTCCTTGAACTTTTCAAAGGTCTCAGACTTATGTTTCATTAAGTAGACATACCCATATCTACTCAAGTCATCAGTGAGGGTGAGAACATAATGATAGCCACCGCGAGCCTCAATGCTCATTGGACCGCACACATCAGTATGTATGATTTCCAATAAGTTGGTTGCTCGCTCCATTGTTCCTGAGAACGGAGTCTTGGTCATTTTACCCATGAGGCATGGTTCACACGTGTCAAATGATTCATAATTAAGAGACTCTAAAAGTCCATCTGCATGGAGCTTCTTCATGCGTTTGACACCTATGTGACCAAGGCGGCAGTGCCATAAGAATGTGGGACTATCATTATCAACCTTACATCTTTTGGTATTCACACTATGAACATGTGTAGCATTACGCTCGAGATTCATTAAGAATAAACCATTCACCATCGGAGCATGACCATAAAACATATCTCTCATATAAATAGAACAACCATTATTCTCGGATTTAAATGAGTAGCCATCTCGTATTAAACGAGATCCTGATACAATGTTCATGCTCAAAGCTGGCACTAAATAACAATTATTGAGGTTTAAAACTAATCCCGTAGGTAAATGTAGAGGTAGCGTGCCGACGGCGATCACATCGACCTTGGAACCATTCCTGACGCGCATCGTCACCTCGTCCTTCGCCAGTCTCCGCTTATTCTGCAGCTCCTGCTTTGAGTTACAAATGTGAGCAACCGCACCGGTATCAAATACCCAGGAGCTACTACGAGTACTGGTAAGGTACACATCAATTACATGTATATCACATATACCTTTCGTGATGCCGGCCTTCTTGTCCGCTAAGTATTTGGGGCAGTTCCGCTTCCAGTGACCACTTCCCTTGCAATAAAAACACTCAGTCTCGGGCTTGGGTCCATTCTTTGGCTTCTTCCCGCTAGCTTGCTTACCGGGCGCGGCAACTCCCTTGCCATCCTTCTTGAAGTTCTTCTTACCCTTGCCTTTCTTGAACTTAGTGGTTTTATTCACCATCAACACTTGATGTTCCTTTTTGACTTCTACCTCTGCTGATTTCAGCATTGCAAATAATTCAGGAATGGTCTTTTCCATCCCCTTCATATTGAAGTTCATCACAAAGCTCTTGTAGCTTGGTGGAAGCAACTGAAGGATTCTGTCAATGACTGCATCATCCAGGAGATTAACTCCCAGCTGAGTCAAACGGTTATGTAATCCATACATTGTGAGTATGTGCTCACTAACAGAACTATTTTCCTCCATCTTACAGCTGAAGAACTTGTCGGAGACTTCATATCTCTCGACCCGGGCATGAGCTTGGAAAACCATTTTTAGCTCTTCGAACATCTCATATGCTCCGTGTCGCTCAAAACGCTTTTGGAGCCCCAGTTCTAAGCTGTAAAGCATGCCGCACTGAACAAGGGAGTAATCATCAGCACGTGTCTGCCAAGCATTCATAACGTCTTGGTTCTGTGGGATGGGTGCGTCACCTAGCGGTGCTTGTAGGACATAATCTTTCTTGGCAGCTATGAGGATGATCCTCAGGTTCCGGAACCAGTCCGTATAGTTGCTGCCATCGTCTTTCAGCTTGGTTTTCTCTAGGAACGCGTTGAAGTTGAGGACAACGTTGGCCATTTGATCTACAAGACATATTGTAAAGATTTTAGACTAAGTTCATGATAATTAAGTTCATCTAATCAAATTATTCAATGAACTCCCACTTAGATAGACATCCCTCCAGTCATCTAAGTATAACATGATCCGAGTTGACTAGGCCGTGTCCGATCATCACGTGATATGGACTAGTCAACATCGGTGAACATCTTCATGTTGATCGTATCTTCTATATGACTCATGCTCGACCTTTCGGTCTTTTGTGTTCCGAGGCCATGTCTTTACATGCTAGGCTCGTCAAGTCAACCTAAGTGTATTGCGTGTGTAAATCTGTCTTACACCCGTTGTATGTGAACGTTGGAATCTATCACACCCGATCATCACGTGGTGCTTCGAAACAATGAACTGTCGCAACGGCGCACAGTTAGGGGGAACACTTTCTTGAAATTATTATGAGGGATCATCTTATTTACTACCGTCGTTCTAAGTAAACAAGATGCAAAAACATGATAAACATCACATGCATTCAAATAATAGTGACATGATATGGCCAATATCATATGGCTCCTTTGATCTCCATCTTGGGGCTCCACGATCATCTTGTCACCGGCATGACACCATGATCTCCATCATCATGATCTCCATCATCGTGTCTCCACGAAGTTGCTCGCCAACTATTACTTCTACTACTATGGCTAACGCTTTAGCAATAAAGTAAAGTAATTACATGACGTTTATGTTGACACGCAGGTCATATAAAAGAATAAAGACAACTCCTATGGCTCCTGCCGGTTGTCATACTCATCGACATGCAAGTCGTGATTCCTATTACAAGAACATGATCAATCTCATACATCACATATATCATTCATCATTCATCACAACTTTTGGCCATATCACATCACGAAACACTTGCTGCAAAAACAAGTTAGACGTCCTCTAATTGTTGTTGCAAGTTTTTACGTGGCTGCTATAGGTTTCTAGCAAGAACGTTTCTTACCTACGCCAAAACCACAACGTGAATTGCCAATTTCTATTTACCCTTCATAAGGACCCTGTTCATCGAATCCGATCCGACCAAAGTGGGAGAGACAGACACCCGCCAGCCACCTTATGCAACTAGTGCATGTCAATCGGTGGAACCGGTCTCACGTAAGAGTACGTGTAAGGTTGGTCCAGGCCGCTTCATCCCACGATGCCTCCGAATCAAGATAAGACTAGTAACGGCAAGCAAATTGACAATATCGACGCCCACAACTACTTTGTGTTCTACTCGTGCATAGTTACTACGCATAGACCTAGCTCTGATACCACTGTTGGGGAACGTTGCAGAAAACAAATTTTTTTCCTACGTTTCACCAAGATCAATCTATGGAGTCAACTAGCAACGAGAGGAGAGTGCATCTACATACCCTTGTAGACCGCGAGCGGAAGCGTTCAGGAGAACGGGGATGATGGAGTCATACTCGCCGTGATTCAAATCACCGATGACCAAGTGCCGAACGGATGGCACCTCCGCGTTCAACACACGTACGGAGCGGATGACGTCTCCTTCTTCTTGATCCAGCAAGGGGGAAGGAGAGGTTGATGAAGATCCAGCAGCACGACGGCGTGGTGGTGGATGCAGCAGTGAACGCAGCAGGGCTTCGCCGAGCTTCTGCAAGAGGGAGAGGTGTAGCAGGGGAGAGGGAGGCGCCAAGGCTTGAGGTGAGGCTGCCCTCCCTCCCCCCCTTTATATAGGCCCCCTAAGGGGGTGCGCCGGCCCTAGGAGATGGGATCTCCTAGGGGGGGGGGCGGCCAAGGGGTGGAGTAGCCCCCAAGGCAAGTGGAGGCGCCCCCTTCCCTAGGGTTCCCAACCCTAGGCGCATGGGGGGGGGGCGCACCAGCCCACTATGGGCTGGTTCCCCTCCCCACTTCAGCCCATGGGGCCCTCCGGGATGGGTGGCCCCACCCGGTGGACCCCCGGGACCCATCCGGTGATCTCGGTACAATACCGGTGACCCCGAAACTTTCCCGATGGCCGAAACAACACTTCCTATATATAATTCTTCACCTCCGGACCATTCCGGAGCTCCTCGTGACGTCCAGGATCTCATCCGGGACTCCGAACAACTTTCGGATTACTGCATACTCATATCTATACAACCCTAGCGTCACCGAACCTTAAGTGTGTAGACCCTACGGGTTCGGGAGACAAGCAGACATGACCGAGACGACTCTCTGGTCAATAACCAACAGCGGGATCTGGATACCCATGTTGGCTCCCACATGCTCCTCGATGATCTCATCGGATGAACCACGATGTCGAGGACCTAATCAATCCCGTACTCAATTCCCTTTGTCAATCGGTACGTTACTTGCCCGAGACTCGATCGTCGGTATCCCAATACCTTGTTCAGTCTCGTTACCGGCAAGTCACTTTACTTGTACCGTAATGCATGATCCCGTGATCAACCACTTGATCACATTGAGCTCATTATGATGATGCATTATCGAGTGGGCCCAGAGATACCTCTCCGTCATACGGAGTGACAAATCCCAGTCTCGATTCGTGCCAACCCAACAGACACTTTCGAAGATACCTGTAATGTACCTTTATAGTCACCCAGTTACGTTGTGACGTTTGGCACACCCAAGGCACTCCTACGGTATCCGGGAGTTGCACAATCTCATGGTCTAAGGAAATGATACTTGACATCCAGAAAAGCTACAGCAAACGAACTACACGATCTTTGTGCTATGCTTAGGTTTGGGTCTTGTCCATCACATCATTCTCCTAATGATGTGATCCCATTATCAATGACATCCCCATGTCCATAGCCAGGAAACCATGACTATCTGTTGATCAACGAGCTAGTCAACTAGAGGCTCACTAGGGACACATTGTGGTCTATGTATTCACACATGTATTACGATTTCCGGATAGTACAATTATAGCATGAATAATAGACAATTATCATGAACAAGGAAATATAATAATCATTTTATTATTGCCTCTAGGGCATATTTCCAACATTGACTTGTTCCCAACGCCAAAACCTCTTATATATACCCAAACTTCCAGAACATAACCTAGATCGGGAGTTCCGCAGAAAACCAATCTAGACCCGTTCCGGCACCCTGCCGGAGGGGGGAATCCCTCTCTAGTGGCCATCTTCATCATCCCGGCGCTCTCCATGACGAGGAGGGAGTAGTTCACCCTCGGGGATGAGGGTATGTACCAGTAGCTATGTGTTTGATATCTCTCTCTCTCTCTCTCTCTCGTGTTCTTGATTCGGAACAATCTTGATGTATAGCGAGCTTTGCTATTATAGTTGGATCTTATGATGTTTCTCCCCCTCTACTCTCTTGTAATGGATTGAGTTTTCCCTTTGAACTTATCTTATCAGATTGAGTCTTTAAGTATTTGAGAACACTTGACGTATGTCTTGCATGTGCTTATCTGTGGTGACAATGGGATATCACGTGATCCACTTGATGTATGTTTTGGTGATCAACTTGCGAGTTCCGTGACCTTGTGAACTTATGCATAGGGGTTGGCACACGTTTTCGTCTTGGCTCTCCGGTAGAAACTTTGGGGCACTCTTTGCAGTTCTTTGTGTTGGTTGAATAGATGAATATGAGATTGTGTGATGCATATCATATAATAATACCCACGGGTACTTGAGGTGACATTGGAGTATCTAGGTGACATTAGGCTTTTGGTTGATTTGTGTCTTAAAGTGTTATTCTAGTATGAATTCTAGGATAGATCGAATGGAAAGAATAGCTTTGTGTTATTTTACTACGGACTCTTGAATAGATCGATCAACAGGATAACTTTGAGGTGGTTTTGTACCCTACAATAATCTCTTCGTTTGTTCTCCACTATTAGTGACTTTGGAGTGACTCTTTGTTGCATGTTGAGGGATACTTATATGATCCAATTATGTTATTATTGTTGAGAGAACTTGCACTAGTGAAAGTATGAACCCCAGGCCTTGTTTCCTAGCATTGCAATACTATTTTCGCACACTTTTATCAATAGTTACCTTACTGTTTTTATATTTTCAGATTACAAAAACCTATATCTACCATCCATATTGCACTTGTATCACCATCTGTTCGACGAACTAGTGCACCTATACAATTTACCATTGTATTGGGTGTGTTGTGGACACAAGAAACTCTTTGCTATTTGGTTGCAGGGTTGTTTGAGAGAGACCATCTTCATCCTACGCCTCCCATGGATTGATAAACCTTAGGTCATCCACTTGAGGGAAATTTGCTACTGCCTACAAACCTCTGCACTAGGAGGCCCAACAACGTCTATAAGAAGAAGGTTGCGTAGTAGACATCAGGACCCCCTGTCGGTGTACAAAAATAGGGGCTCTTCTTTTGACCCCTTTACTTGTGCACGGGCAGTTAGAGCCGTGCGCCACGGCCACACTTAGTAGGGCAGAGGAGGGAAGCCGGAGAGAAGCCGAAACACGAGACAACCAGGGCAACGCCAAGTCCAGGAGCATAGGAGGGCAAGAGGGCGAAGTGGACTCCCTCGGCAAGATCCTTGCCGAGGCAGCCTCCACAGCCCCGACAAGAGCCTTGCCGGGGCGACTTGCCCGATGCCATCGGAGTGAGTCACCCTTGAGCCCATAGGCTCCAACCCAACCAACTACATTGGAACCAAGGCTCGGGAGGCGCCTCTGCGGTGGCATGCAAATCTTCGTCAAGATCATTAACATGTGAGATCAGATGAGGACCAGAAGACGGCGACCCTCGGCGGGATCCTAGCTGAGGAAATCCACAAGACCCCCAGCAAGTCCCTTGCTGGGGATGACTACAACGCCACGGCAGGCCCTTGCCGGGCCCCCGGCAAGACCCATGCCGAGAGGATCAGCAGGGCCACTGCCAGGCTCACTCCAGCCAAGACTCCACCACTGTTCCCGAGCAGCTGCTAGCTCAACCAGTGGAGCAGGCACCTGCGTGGCGACGGGCGGCCTCTACACCGACTCAGCAGGCACCTGCGTGGCGGCATGCGACCCTTCATGAAGGCTCCACAACTGCACCAGCCCAGCAGTGAGCCAACATGGCGCCACGATGCCTCATCAGCTCGGACGCGTGTCGAGGCCAGGCGAGGCGGCGACAGCTGGGACGTGCTTCCCTGGCGTCCCCAATAAATTAAGGAGGGCATGTTGGCAGCGCATTAAATGTGTTTATCCGACGGTCCCAGAGGATAGACTCATCCACTTTAGACCTTTCCACCTCCTGTGTGCCACTGTGGCAACCTCTTTTTCCTATAAAAGGAGGCCCAAGGCGACCAGGAGGGGGATTCATCTCTTTTGGGCAAGTTGCACCCCGTAGCTAGCTCAAGAACACAAGAACACTCAAGTACAATCACCAAAGCAGGACTAGGGTATTACACATCTTTGCGGCCCGAACCTGGGTAAATGATCCGTGTGCTCCCTGTCAGACCCGCTCTTCGCGCAGCCTCACGCCCGCCAACCATAGAAGGGATCCCAGTTGAGGGAGTCCTGGATTAGGGGGTGTTCGGATAGCCGGACTATACCTTCAGCCGGACTCCTGGACTATGAAGATACAAGATTGAAGATTCCGTCCCGTGTCCGGAAGGGACTTTCCTTGGCGTGGAAGGCAAGCTTGGCAATACGGATATGAAGATCTCCTACCATTGTAACCGACTTTGCGTAACCCTAACCCTCTCCGATGTCTATATAAACCGGAGGGTTTTAGTTCGTAGGACAACGCACACATCAACAATCATACCATAGGCTAGCTTCTAGAGTTTAGCCTCCTCGATCTCGTGGTAGATCTACTCTTGTACTACCCATATCATCAATATTAATCAAGCAGGATGTAGGGTTTTACCTCCATCGAGAGGGCCCGAACCTGGGTAAAACTTCGTGTCCCTTGCCTCCTGTTACCATCCGGCCTAGACACACAGTTCGGGACCCCCTACCCGAGATCCGCCGGTTTTGACACCGACATTGGTGCTTTCATTGAGAGTTCCTCTGTGTCATCGCCGTCAGGCTCGATGGCTCCTACGATCATCAATAGCGATGCAGTCCAGGGTGAGACCTTCCTCCCCGGACAGATCTTCGTCTTCGGCGGCTTCGCACTGCGGGCCAATTCGCTTGGCTGTCTGGAGCAGATCGAAAGCTATGCCCCTGGCCGTCAGGTCAGATTTGGAAGTTTAAACTACACGGCTGACGTCCGCGGAGACTTGATCTTTGACGGATTCGAGCTACTGCTGAGCACACCGCTCTGTCACGACGAGCATGATTTAGCTCTGCCGCCGAACAGTGCCCTGGAGGCCGCACCCGCGTCAGCTCCGACCCCTAATTCGGAGCCAACTGCGCCGATCATGGATGGGCGGTTGGACGCCACCTCGGGGGCTGCGACCCTAACGGCGATTGAGCCGAACACCAGCCCCGTACTCTGTGAAACTCGTGACTCCAGGGAGCTGGACTCCTCTCCGGACTCCGAACCCTCCGCGCCCCTGCCGATCGAATCCGATTGGGCGCCGATCATGGAGTTCACTGCTGCGGACATCTTTCAGCACTCGCCTCTCGGTGATATCCTGAAGTCACTGAAGTCTCTCTCTTTATCAGGAGAGCCCTAGCCGGACTATGGTCAGCAAGGTTGGGGTACGGACGATGAAGAAATTCGAAGCCCACCCACCACCCACTTTGTAGCCACTGTCGACGACTTAACCGACATGCTCGACTTCGACTCCGAAGACATCGACGGTATGGACGCCGATGAAGGAGATGATGAAGAACCAGCGCCTACTAGGCCCTGGAAAGCCACCTCGTCGTATGACATATACATGGTGGACACCCCAAAAGAGGGAGATGGCAATGGAACAGCGGAGGATGACCCCTCCAAGAAATAGCCTAAGCGCCGACGTCAGCGGCGCCGCTCAAAATCCCGCTAAAACAAACATGGTGATTCCAGCACGGGAGATAATAATACTCCGGAAAGCGCCAAAGAAAACCCCCTCCAGCAAGATTTAGCACAGGAGGATGGAGAAACCAGCCCTCATGAGAGAGCGGCAGACAGAGAGGTCGAGGACGATAATTATATGCCTCCCTCCGTAGACGAGGCAAGCCTCGACGATGACGAATTCGTCGTGCTAGAGGATCCCGTCGAGCAAGAGCGTTTTCAACGCAGGCTTATGGCCACGGCAAGAAGCCTCAATAAAAAACAACAACAACTTAGAGCTGATCAAGATTTGCTAGTCGACAGATGGACTGAAGTCCTTGCGGCCTAAGAGCATAAACTCGAACGCCCCTCCAAGAGCTACCCAAAGCGCAGGTTGCTACCCCGATTAGAGGAGGAAGCACTTGATGCGGCCGACCGACCACCTCGTGGCTGCGACAGAGAGGCCTCTCGGCCCTCCACTCAAGCCGCACCCCGTACCAAGGCACGGGAATATGCGTCGGACTTACGAGACATGTTGGAGGACAAGGCAAGGCAAACAAGATCGATCTACGGATCGCGTGGGCGCCCCACGGCTCGAGACGGTAACCATCATGCCAGCCACAAATTCGGCAGGGCCGAACAAAGTAGACAAGGCTCATTGGAGCTATGTCATAATATAGCCCAGTACAGAGGCGTCGCACACCCACTCTGCTTTACAGACGAAATAATGGATCATCAAATCCCCGAGGGTTTCAAACCCGTAAACATCGAATCATATGATGGCACAACAGATCCTGCAGTATGGATCGAGGATTATCTCCTTCATATCCACATGGCCCGCGGCGATGATTTCCACGCCATCAAATACCTCCCACTCAAGCTTAAAGGACCAGCTCGGCATTGGCTTAATAGCTTGCCAACAGGATCAATCAGTTGTTGGGAGGACCTGGAAGCCGCATTCCTCGACAATTTCTAGGGCACTTATGTGCGACCCCTAGATGCCGATGACCTAAGTCACGTAATTCAGCAGCCAGAGGAATCGGCTAGGCAATTCTAGACACGGTTCCTAACAAAGAAAAATCAAATAGTCGACTGTCCGAACGCTGAGGCCCTAGCGGCCTTCAAGCACAATATCCGTGACGAGTGGCTGGCCCGGCACCTTGGACAGGAAAAGCCGAAATCTATGGCAGCACTCACGACACTCATGACCCGCTTTTGCGCGGGAGAAGATAGCTGGCTTGCTTGTAGCATCAATATGACCAAGAACCCTGGTAATTCAGACAACAGGGACAGTAGTGGAAGGTCGCGTCGCAACAAGCAGAAGCGCCGCATTAACGGCGACAATGCTGAGGATACGGCAGTTAATGCCGGATTCAGAGGCTCTAAATTCGGTCAGCGGAAAAAGCCATTCAAAAGGAATCCTAGGGGCCCGTCCAGTTTGGACCGAATACTCGACCGCTTGTGCCAGATACATGGCACCCCCGAAAAGCCGGCCAATGACACCAACAGGGATTGTTGGGTGTTCAAGCAGGCATGCAAGTTAAACACCGAAAACGAAGACAAGGGGCTGCATAGCGATGACGACGAGGAGCCCCGGCCGCCGAACAACAATGGACAGAAGGGTTTCCCCCACAAGTGCGGACGGTGAACATGATATATGCAACCCACGTCCCCAAAAGGGAGCGGAAGCGCGCGTTAAGGGACGTATACGCGGTAGAGCCAGTCGCCCCAAAGTTCAACCCATGGTCCTCCTGCCCGATCACCTTTGATCGAAGGGACCATCCCACTAGCATCCGTCATGGAGGATTCGCCGCATTGGTTCTAGACCCAATTATTGACGGATTTTATCTCACTAGATTCCTTATGGACGGCGGCAGCAGCCTGAACCTGCTTTACCAGGATACAATGCGGAAAATGGGCATAGATCCCTCGAGGATTAAGCCCACCAAAACGACCTTTAAAGGCGTAATACCAGGTGTAGAGGCCAACTGTACAGGCTCAGTCACACTTGAAGTGGTCTTCGGATCTCCGGATAATTTCCGAAGCGAGGAGTTAATCTTTGACATAGTCCCGTTTCGCAGTGGTTATCACGCACTGCTCGGGCGAACCGCATTCGCTAAGTTCAATGCGGTACCGCACTACGCATACCTCAAGCTCAAGATGCCAGGCCCTCGAGGAGTAATTACGGTTAATGGAAACACCGAACGCTCCTTCCGAACGGAGGAGCACACGGCGGCCCTTGCAGCGGAAGTACAAAGCAGCCTCTCCAAGCAGTTCTCCAGTCCGGCCACTAAACGACCGTACACCGTCAAGCGCGCCCGGAGTAACCTACAACAAGACCGCCTGGCACGATCCGAGCAGGCGTAGCAATGCGGCCCCAACCCCAACCCTCGCAAAAAGGCGACGCCAGTGCTTCGCGTACATAACTACGCTCTAGAGATACCATGGGCACAAGGGGAGGGGCACCATCACGGCACGCCCAAAACACGGCTTAAACCGTACCAGGGGCTGCCGATTTTTTTAAAATTTTCTCTTACTTTCAGGACTCCATCGTTCGGAAGGCCTGTTCGGCAGTTCAATTGCCGCACAAACGATGCAAGAGCCAGGGAAGCGGACAAGCCACGCCGCATTACGGAACTCCCAGGTGGTCTCTATCACGAGCAGTATACCCGTTACGCATACTATTCCGTAGCTTGCCCCTGGAACGGAAATGTAAACTAGTCCAACCTTCCAGTTATCACATTACTTGTATCGTTCTGCCTTGATCGCACCCCTTTTTAATAAAAAATGCATAGCTTTCGTCTATTTTTGCATTACCTTTTTTCTTTATATATGTTCCTTAACGACATGTTGCACCCGTACACGTTGGTACGGCCAAAATATGCCAGGGGCTTTAGTACCCCTCAATATGGTGTGAGAAGTCCGAACACTTTAACAAGTGCGGCACCCCGAACTTATAGCATTATATGCATCGGCTCCGAATCATGTCTTGGGTCAATAGTTGGGTTTGCCCGGATCCTATGTTTTGGTGCCTTACGTTCCGATATCGGCTAAGGTAGCACTAGGAGAACCACTGCGATTGTGCCCCAGTTGAGCTGGGTCAAGCACCTCAGTGGAGAAAGCTAAAACTGACTGTCATGATGAAGCGAGAGCTGGTCGCTGTTCGAGAGGTTTTTTCCGAGTCCCTAAATACTTATGCCGCTTAGGGAGAGGAGCCGGCTCTGTCCGGCCAAGGCGTGGATAGCGCCCCGAACTCGGTCTTCCGAATACCAGGGGCTTCGCCGAAATTTAAAATTATAGAATTCTATGGCTAAGTGAGAGTGTTCACGCATTATAGTCCGATTGCCTTGTTCGTTGGGCTGAGCGCCTCCCTCGAAGGACCCAAACATGGGAAAAAGAGCGCTCAGGTTTATCCCCGAACACCCCAGCTCTAGCGGCACGGGGGCAGAAGCCAACGACTCGCCATCTCTCAGAATTGATAAACAGCCGCACAAAAGGTAACATTTTAAATTCCAACAGCATTGCTTAGCGCATATAAACAAGTTTTCAGCGCACAGGACAAAACGAGCAAGTTTCACTCAAAAATTACATCCCTAGAATATTCATCTGCCACAAGGCAGGCACCCTTCAGAACATCCTTATAGTAATTCTCGGGCTTGCGATGCTCTTTCCCCGGCGGTGGCCCATCCTTCACAAGCTTCTCAGCATCCAGCTTGCCCCAGTGCACCTTAGCACGGGCAAGGGCCCTACGAGCACCCTCAATGCAGATGGAGCGCTTGATGACTTCGAGCCTTGGACAGGCCTCCACCAGCCGCCGCACCAGCCCGAAATAGCTCCCAGGCAGAGCCCCTCCAGGCCACAGCCGAACAATGAGGCCCTTCATGGCCTGTTCGGCCGCCTTGTGGAGCTCGACCAGTTGCTTCAGTTGGTCGCTCAGGGGCACGGGGTGTCCGGCCTTAGCGTACTGAGACCAGAACACCTTCTCTGTCGAGCTGCCCTCCTCGGCTCGATAGAATGCGGCGGCATCGGACACACTCCGGGGAAGATCTGCGAACGCTCCTGGAGAGCTCCGGATTCGGGTAAGTAACAAGTAACTCACGTTTATGTGTTTGCTTTGCATAAAGAATGCCTTACCCGCCGCTATCTTCTTCACCTCATCCAACTCCTGTAGGGTCTTCTGGGATTCGGCCTTGGCAGACTTGGCATTTTCAATAGCCACCACGAGCTCGGACGCTCGCGTCTTAGTCAAGCTCCAAACTCTCATGTTTTTCCATGAGATCCTGGAGCTCTTGCCGCACCTTGCCAACCTTGGCCTCATACTTCTCCCGCTCGGTGCGCTCCAAGGCTGCCCTCTTCTCGGCCTCGACCAGCGCTTGCTTAAGGGTCGCCACTTCAGACGTGGCCCCTACAATAGCCACGATAATCCTGTCATTCTTTGCAATTGCACCTTTTTATATATATTTAAAAACAAGGTATCTCTCACCTTCATTGTCCTCGAGCTGCTTCTTGGCACGCCTGAGCTCTTGCTCGGACCGCTCGAGGTTCTGCTTTAGCGTGTCCACTTCCACAGTCAGTGCGGGGGACACAAGCAGAGAAGCCTGCACATGCATATTGACTCATTTTTGTTAGACTCCTATGAATTTTTTTGATCCTCTATTCGGCTTTTCCCCCCGAACGCCAAACAGAGCATCAGGGGCTACTGTCTATGCGGTAATATTATTTACACATTCTTTACTTACCTCAAAGCCTGTTAAAAGGCTAGTACAAGCTTTAGTCAGTCCGCTCTTGGCGGACTGAACCTTCTGGACCACCGCACTCATAATAGCGCGGTGCTCCTCGTTGATGGAGGCGCCTTGGAGCGCCTCCAACATATTGTCCGGCGCCTCCGATTGGACGGGGGCCACCGGCACGGCGGACTTGCTCCTCTTGGAAGGAGGTCCCCCGCCGGACTCTGGAACCTCTGAAGGTTCTGGAACGGTGTCCGGCCTAGAGCCGGACTTGGAGCCCTGAGGGGTTTCATCCCCTTTACTCCTGGAGTCCGGGAGGTCGCCTTGCGGCGCCCCCAGGACCACCTCCTCCCGGCTTGGAACCTGTTGGGACAACACTTCGGTGTCATCCGTAGGGCGGGGGGAGGAAGCCGTCGGAAGCGAGTTCACATCCGACGAGTCCAGTGAGCTGCTCGACGACGCGTCGAGCCGGACTTTGGGTAGGCTGCATAAACATATTCGACGTAAGGGAAAGCTGTGCAATAAACGAATGCTATGAATTACTCTGGTATCCGGATACTCACGATTTTGCCAGGGGCTTGGCCCTGGGCTGCCACTCCTCTCCGCCGCCGTCTGCGTCGGTGGAGCAGTCCAGAGGAAGGGTTTTCCCCTTCTTGGACCCTCCGGCCTCCCCAGAGAGGGCGGCCTTCCTTTTCTTCTCTCCCCCGCTGGAGGGGGAGAGGCCTCTTCTTCTTCCTCCTCGTCTTCACGAGAGGAATGCGCCTCAGAACCATCGGATGAGGGATCCGACACCTCCTGGTGCCGGGCACTCTTTCGAGTCCCCGCGGCCTTTTTTACGGCCTTCTTCTCCGGCACCACATAGGGTGCCGGAACCAGCAGCTTCGCCAAGCGAGCGTCCGCTGGGCCTTCAGGAAAAGGAGCCGGACAGTTGATCTATCTGGATGTCACCTGCCAATCCTGTCAAAGGTAAGGGAGTTTAGATCCCTATTGGAGTCAAACTATGAAAAACTGATACCCTGTAAAAGGAAAAAACAGCTTACCGCGAGAGCATGACGCTGCGCACTGAATCCGTGTTCCTCGGTAGCTGATGCGGGAGCCTCGGCGCCCTTGAAAAGCACCTTCCAGGCATCTTCGTACATTGTGTCGAAGAGCCTGCTCAGAGTTTGGTGCCGCACCGGGTCAAACTCCCACAGGTTGAAAGCCCGTTGTTGACACGGGAGGATCAAGCGGATGAGCATAACCTGGACTACGTTGACAAGTTTGAGCTTCTTGTCCACCAGGGTTTGGACGCATGTTTGGAGTCCGGTCAGCTCTCCCTTCTTACCCCACAACAGGCCCGTCTCCTTCCAGGAGGTGGGCCGCGTAGGGGGTCCGGATCGAAACTCAGGGGGTGTGACCCATTCGGTGTCGCGCGGCTCGGTGATGTAAAACCACCCCGATTGCCACCCCTTCAGGGTCTCCACAAAGGAGCCCTCGAGCTAGAGGACGTTGGCCATCTTGCCCACCATGGCGCCTCCACACTCTGCCTGGTTGCTATGCACCACCTTCGGCTTGACGTTGAAAGTCTTGAGCCATAGGCCGAAATGGGGGCGGATGCGGAGGAAGGCCCCGCACACGACGATAAACGCCGAGATGTTGAGGACGAAGTTCGAGGCCAGATCGTGGAAATCTAGGCCGTAGTAGAACATGAGCCCCCGGACAAATGGGTGGAGAGGGAAGCCCAGTCCGCGGAGGAAATGGGGGAGAAACACCACCCTCTCATGGGGCCTAGGGGTGGGGATGAGCTGCCCCTTTTCGGCAAGCCGGTACGCGATGTCGTTAGACAGGTATCCGGCTTTCCTCAGCATTTTGATGTGTCCCTCCGTGACGGAGGAGACCATCCACTTGCCTCCCGCTCCGAACATGGCTGGAGAAGGTTGAGGTGGGGAGTGCGGACTTGGGCGTTGGAGCTCGAGTGCGCAAGAATGGATAGGCGAAGGAGGAAGAAGGCGTAGGTGAAAAGGTGGATCCTTATCCCCTTATATGGGTGGACGCGACTACATGTCCCCACCAGCCTGGTAAAACTCGCTTATCTCCAAGCGCCGTAATCAATGACGTGGTTGGGTTACCCACGCCCGTATTGATGAGAATCCCGGGATAAGGGGACACGATCTCTGCTTTAACAAGACGTGCGAAGGAAACCGCCTCGCATGACGCGCTGAGGTGGGATAATGAAACAACTTGGATAAAGGCTTGGCCGTGGTGTGACACGCTACGGAATACGTCAGCAGATTAGATTTGTGT